>NC_137155.1:63798427-65102360 GCF_951394435.1 Stenella coeruleoalba
CAATTGCAAGGGAAAAAACGCTCGCTTTATTGACAGGAAGAGGAGAAAATGTGTAGGAGGGAGGAGCTAGATGAATAAAGCTGTCATTAAACCTCTTTTGGAAAGTATATCATCTCTTTGTGACTTCAGGTATTTAACCTCTGGGAGTATGAATCTCATATTTTCTTCTACCAGCCTCTAATCCCAGTATCTAAGCCTCAGGGGATAAGAGTAGCACCTAACTTGCAGGACTTCTATGAGAATTATAATGAGTTAATACAAGTAAAATATGTAGTATAATACCTGATGCACAGAAAGCTTTTATAAATAAAAATATAATTTGTGTATATTTATGTAGCACCCATGTCCCCACTACATACTGAGTGCTCTTGGTTGCAGATACCTGCAACTCTCTGCTTAGGATTCTTTTTCTGGCCCAGAGAGATTCATTTGGAGAACGAACGCTCCCTATATCAACTCTCAACTGACAGGAGTTAGTGGGTAAATACTCTAGCTTCCTTATCCCTCAGTGAGACAACTCTGAGTTCCCCAGCATGACTGTGCTCCAACTGATTCATCTGAGAACAAGACCCTTTTTTTGGCTTCTTTTCCTTCCCTGTCTTACTACTTCCACTCCCCTAATGGTGTTTTCTGGAATCACCTCCTAAATAAACTAGTTGTACTTGAATCCTTGTATCAGGATCTGCCTCTGGGGAATCTAAACTAAGATAATACATTTGCAAAGAAAGTTTGTGAAAGAAAATGCACCAGAATGTTCACCATCTTTACGACTGGTGGGACTGTAAATGATTTTCCTTTTGTCATCTATATCTAAAACATTTTTCACAAATATGAACATGGATAGCAACTAATTGATTACTTAAACACTCTAAAACATTAAGCCTAGTTTTTAGTTTCTAGAACCTGTGCACCTTTTCCTTCTACCTACTTCTAATTCTATGAAACTAATAAACAGTCTTCTTACTTTTATGCCCAATAAGTCCATGCCTAGCCCTATGCCTTCACTCATACTTTATCCAGCGCTTTCTATTAATCCTACCTCTTCCACAAGGCCTCCCTTATTCACTCCACCCCATGATGCCATTTTATGTCCATTTCTTCTATGTATTATTTAATTGACATATTAATTCTTCCCATACCTTACATCATTTTAAAGAGATACATGTAAAATACTACTTTGCTGTGGGTCTCTCAACTTTCTAGAATATTTGGATCAGCAGTAGAACTACTTTCAACACAAAAATGGTGTTAGACCAATTCAAGATAAAATACTCCCTCCCCAATTTATTTACGATAGTATCTGAGCTGCATCTGCTCTTTCAGTCTTTAACAAAGGGGCTGTTTTACAGGACAGCAGCAATGGGGGAAAAAAAGCAAAGAACAGAAGCTGGCTCTAATGCACTCATTCCACCATCCATAAATGATCTTTTCATGAGGACACAGCCGATAAGGAGAGAAGAAAAGACAAAAAGCATTCTTGACTTAGGGATGGAATAGCAGCTCACCCTCTGTGTCTGGTTCAGTTGCTCAGAATGGCTTTCTTATGGCTGTGCCTCTTGTAAATTATGAGTCTCTCTCTCTTTCTCTCCCCCCATCCCGAGGCTTCATATTAAAGACAAGACGCAGCTGCCAGGCCTCCAGAGATTTCCCAGCAGTCTACTATGGTGAAATAAAATACCATGTTATGCTGTAAAACTAGCTGGTCCTTTTTTCACATGGGCTGTGCTATCTCATGGCCTGGACAAAGGATCACAGGCCTGGACACTTACTGCTTTTCCTGAGATTTGTAGAATGATCTTCTAGACAGTACTCAGTCTTCTGGTGTTCCAGCTTCCCAGCATGATATTTATTATTATCTCCTAAAGAGACTGTATACATTTGTATAATACATGTACACTCTACCTTCTTGAAATACTGTCCTGAAGGAGGGCATTTGGTTACCATTAGAGCAACTATTTTACTTCCAAGGAGAGAGAGGTTTTGTGGCCCTGTTGCCACAAATGATTTGGGACTTTGACAGGCTTGTGATCTTGCTTATTTGCATCTTTTGTGTCATTACTACCAGAAGGATTGCATTATATAAATGGGCTGAGGTTTATACATAATGATTGGTTGAACTGCTTCTGATGTTGCAATCTTAGCTTATCTGCCCAGAAGAAAATGGATCCAGCTAAAATAGGTCTGTAACCTTACATGGAGATTTGGAGTATACTAGTGAAATGTTGGAGTATACTAGTGAAATCAAATTGGAGACTATCTTTAGTTAAACAGTTAAAACCCTACTAGAGACTGAGGCTGAAAGTAAACATGATGCCCTGTGTTTATTTCTCATATCCTGATTTCGATCTTTAAATAATAGGATAAGCTTCAAATCCCAGCAAAGCCTTGAGTAATTAAGCCTATAGAAGAGGAGAAGGAAGAATGTGAGAAATTACTGAGTTGTTGTGGATGACAGTAGCTCTCCAAGTGTCGACAGACCTCTACGCTCATTCCTTTCTCCCTCTCCTGTTTCACTCTGTTTATTAGCTAGCAAATAGGATAAATGAAGATTCCCCCTTCCTGTTGATATACACTGTTTTTCAGAAGCCTTTAATAGATGAAAATCATCAGGTGCTAAGTATCAAATTTCTTTCTAACCTCTTTGTGGGGTGTACATGGGAGACTAGGTAAGGATCCAATTAGCGATATGAATGTTAAATTTATATGCAATTAGATAAATAGGTCCCTTTGAGACTACACAAGTAAAATCGGAAAGTAGTTCAATTTACCAACTGAGGGGCAAAGATCTTAATGATTTTTCTATCTTTTTTGTAATAGGTGTTCAATAAATATAGTTGGGTTGAATTATTAAATTGAAAACATCCATGCCCATTTTGAAGAACATAATCTGCAAGGAAATTATTAAATGCAATGAATATATAAACTATACCTTGAACTACTTCTCTGCTTTTCAATTGAGAGGTTAAAATGCTTTCCAAGTATAACTTGTTAATTTTACAATTTGTAACAGTCCCTGAAGGAAGGGAATTAACAATCACCATCATTCCATTTTACAGATGTGAGAACTGAAGTGTAAGGTGCTCAGACCAGCATGAGTCAGTGAGTCAAAGTCAGAATAGAATGATATGTAAATGGGACAGATGGAGCAGAAGTGCAGCCTACAATCTACTTTAGGGCTCTGACTGTATAACAACTTGGGAAGCCCTGGCATTGCACCCTGGTACAACAAGAGAAACGTCCTCCTGCCTATCAGAGGGGTAGAGCAAGGAGGAAAATCCTTGGACTCAGTCAGGGCAGAGCCTCTATTTAGTTCCCCACTGTGTGCCCACCTCCACCCCATACACCCCAAGGTCCACGTAACTCGGAACTTGGCTTCGCCCTAGTGAACTCTGGTCAAGTGAAAGAATAAGTGAGTGGGTGCCTTGTGACTCTCATTTGGGCATTTGAACCACTAAATCAATATTTCTTAAAATGGTACAGTCATGCCCCTTTAGAAGAGAGAAAATAAAAGCCCCCAGCATCATTTATCTGTAATTGTCCCTGCAAAAACAGCAATAAGAATCTCTCTAGATTGACATGGGACCATATGCATTTGGTTCTAGCGATGCCCTTTTCTTTTCTTTTTTTTAAAATAAATTTATTTATTTATTTATTTTCGGCTGCATTGGGTCTTTGTTGCTGTGCGTCGGCTTTTCTCTAGTTGTGGCGAGCAGGCGCTACTCTTCATTGCAGTGTGCGGGCTTCTCATTGCTGTGGCTTCTCTTTTTGCGGAGCACCGGATCTAGGCACGCGGGCTTCAGTAGTTGTGACGCACGGGTTTAGTTGCTCCGCGGCATGTGGGATCTTCCCACACCAGGGCTCGAACCCGTGTCCCCTGCATTGGCAGGCGGATTCTCAACCACTGCGCCACCAGGGAAGCCCGATGCCCTTTTCTAATAAAACAAATATCTAAGTAAACAAATAAACACAAATACCATATATGAGGAAAAGTCTTCAATATGTTATGAAGTGAGAAAGTTATAAAATAGTCCATTCACTGGGCTACATGCTTTTAAATGTATTATCTCATTTAATCTTCACAAAAACCTTCTGAGGTGGGTGTTCCTTTTTGCTCCTTTTTATAAATACAGAAACTAAGAGAAGTTACATAACTTGTCCAGAATCACACAGCTTGAAAATGAGGATTTAAAACCAAGTCTGGGGGCTTCCCCAGTGGCACAGTGGTTAAAAATCCACCTGCCAATGCAGGGGACATGGGTTTGAGCCCTGGTCCGGGAAGATCCCACATACCGCGGAGCAACTAAGCCCATGCGCCACAACTACTGAAGCCCATGCACCTAGAACCCGTGCTCCGCAATAGGACAAGCCACTGCAATGAGAAGCCTGCGCACTGCAACGAAGAGTTACCCCCGATCTCCACAACTAGAGAAAGCCCGCTCGCAACAACGAAGACCCAATGCAGTCAAAAATAAATAAATAAAATAAAATAATTAAAAAATAAAAAAAATAAAACCAAGTCTGTTTGAATCCAGAGTCTGGCATCTTATTGCCTCTCTCTGGTTCTTACTTGTACTCTGGCTTTTTGAATCCTCTCTTCCTTCTCTTCTTTCTCTCTTTTTTTTTTTCTCAATTTCTGTATCTGTTTCTATTCTCTCTCTCTCTCTCTCTCTCTCTCTCTCTCTCTCTCTCTCTCTCTCTCTCTCTCTCTCTCACCACATATGTTTATCTATGGATAGCTTTCTTCACATTCTCCAAGGGGTCCACTATTTAGAGAAGTTTCATTGCCAAAGAACCTTGCCAAGCCCAGACTCAAAGGCTGAGCGTGGAATCCGCGACTCCAGCCACTAGGTCATTGCCTCAGGTCACTGCCCAGCTGCTGAGCACATCCCAGACTCACAGACTCTGCGTGGGCTGGGACTGTCCATGCATTTTGTCACTGGGACTTGAAAACAGCAATTTTTAACTTCAGAAGCAGTGTTTAGAAATGGCTGCCACTTAGAGTTTATCGACTAGTTTGTATGAACATATGCTATCAATATAAATAATTTGCATCAGAGATTTGCTTGGGTTCTTCTGTAGAGACACTCTGCATGCTCCAGAAATTGTGAAGATCAAAAGATTATGCAAGCAGCAGTGGCACGTCTTCCTTTGCTTTAACACATATATACATGCTTCTAATAGCTAACATTTCAGTAATGACTGTGTACAAAACACATGCTAAGTGGTTTACATACATTATCTTATTTAACCAAGTGTCACAGGGGCTAAACAATAGCCCAACTGTCTCTTACTGGTACTTGGCAGAGCCAGCTCTCTAATACAGGTGCACCTCATGTCAGGGCTTCATGTCTCAACCCTTCTGTTCTCAGTGACAAGCGCTAGGCCATCCTTGACAGAGATGAAAACAGCCCAGCAAGGAACTTGGAATCCAGTAGCAAAGATTTTTTAAATGTTTACCAGTATAACAACAAAGGACAGAATGCAACCTAATATTACCCTCTCTGTCCAATGGATAAAGAGTAGTAATGATTTCTTTAAAAGAGAAAATCTTTAATTTGTGTGTGACGCTCTTAAAAAAAAAAAAGAACTTGGAGAAAAGAGGAAACCACAGAGCATTCTCTAAGATGGGCAGCCTTCCAAACATCACAATTACTTCTGTGGAAAGCAGAGCTAAGACTGAGGGGGTGAAAGTCCAGAAAGTCAATGTCCAGGGTGGGTTTAAAACTTGTTATGTGCATCTGGAGATAAAGAAGTCAAAGGGCCAAGGAAAGATTAGAGTTAATGACCCACATGGTAGTCAACCCTTAATACTGGAGGGGTGGCTGCTACCAACGAAAGAGCACAGAGGCTGAGAATTCGAGAATTAACTACTAACACTGGAGAGCCCTTGAAGGCTGAGACCTTTCCTTGGTTTATTTTGTTTTGCTATAAATCATTTACTTAATACACTGTAGTTCTTAAGATAGTACACGCTGTATTAATTTATGACCATTATCAGGTTGAGGGAGAAAACACAAAGTTTGTATACAAAAGAAAATATCTCCCAAATTGTTTTATTTAGATACATGATTGAGTGTAGGAAATCAATGCCAAGACTCATTTTTAAAGGGTTGCCTAAACTCCAACAGTGTTTAAGTGATTCTAAATCCCAGTCAAATTGCAATGGAGTTGTCTCCCCCATCAAAATTATACGTTTCATAAATGTCTATCCATTGTGACTTTAAAACATACTCAAAAGTTTTGGAAGAATACAGAGCTAGGGAGTTCAGTAGCTTGGTGAGAGAATCGTAAGAACTAGACCTTCTTCAATATATGTTCATCAAAAACTCTATTTTTTCAATATGAGAACATTTATTCTTCTAATTCATTTTCCACTTACAATCATATCTCTTAGTTGGGATGCTTCATGGAATCGTAAAAAAAAAAAAGCTATAATGCAACTATTTCTCAGAAAAAGAAGTTTGTTTATACTACATTTGCCCTTTAAGGGTTATCTGATTGCAATTATCTTTCTCCAAAAAAATCTTGCTAGAACTTGAAAAGTTCTAACAGAAATTGGTATGGAGCAGTCAGGCAATGGCAAGTACAAGAGTGAAAAAAACATAAGTCCTGACTTTGAAAAGTATTTACATACATTCCAGTGCATTCCAAACACATAAAGAATAGACTTAGCAAGGAAAGGCACTTCATGCCCAAAGTTGAATCTTTGAAGCTGGGATCTGAATAAAAGAAACACTTCATGTTACTGCTACACGTAGAGAAACAGAGCAGAAATTGTAGGCCCAAATGCAGTGTTCCTGGAAGATTCGTGAGAGAGAAGGGCAAACATACACCAAGTAGATACTTCTCATAAGGACATGCTTTGCAATTTGAGCATTTTTGAACTTGCAATGGAATTTTAAAGCCATCCAGAAACAACAGATGTTTGAACCCAAATGATCCAACGTCTTGATGCCAAAATTAGGGCTCTGAAGAGGAACGTTAGAGTTGTAACATATGAAGAACTACTTCAGGAACTCTTCTCCAGGGAAACAGTTGAAAGAGACTTATTCTATGGCTTGCTGACCCATCCTTTTATCTGTGCCCATTTATACTCCAAGTGATAAAAATTTCTGTCAAATGAAAATATTAATAAATAAATGCAAGTCTCTTTCCTAGGTGTAACTTCAATCTCCTCTCTCTCCCCTTTGAGCACTCTATCTCTAAATTGAATTATGAAACCAGGAGGAGGACTTTTCTAAACATTATTTATCCCCAAACTTTTACATATGAAAACCAATAACGGGTTATGGTTGAACCTACCCAGCACAGAATTATCTAGCTAATTAGTTGTAAGCAGCAAGTCAGATATTTCAAGAAAGCCAAAAAAAAACTGGCCAATACCAACTCCCACCAACAATAAATAAGCAAACTCCACTTTACAAGGTACTTTTTTTTTCCAGATTAAATAGGTAACAGATAAATGCCAAATCTCTGCTTTTACTTGGTTTAAAGGCTATGTCGAGGTTGCTGTATAATTCTAAAACAAAGTTGTTGTTTTTTCATTACCTTGTCAGATCAACTTTTTCCCCACCTCTCTCTGTTAAACAAATAAATGCAACTTAGACATCAAATCCCTTTATTCAATATTCAAAGAAACTTTTTGTACATCTCATTCACCAACTAAACTTCCCATCAAGTTAGCAAGGTTTATTGGTTTCCAGAAGGATGTTAGCATAAAGATATTTCTTATTTCAGCGACACAACTACTATAAAATAGCGCCTGTGAGGAGAAAGTGGCAGTATGGTCGTGGTTCCAAAAGGGAGCCAGGAGCTCAAATTGTAAGTGCATTTTAAAAATAGCATAGCAGCTATGATTATAATTTAGCTCCACAGCATGTAAGCGTGGTATGAACAGGAAATGGGAGTACATCTTCTGAGCCTGATAAGATTCTCTAATGTAAGACATATGCTCTGTATCTTAGCTGGAGAGCTAGACCTAGCCAGAAAGAAGAAAAGCATATATGTTTATCTTTAATCCAAAGATTAAACCTATCAACCTTGGAAGATTTTTTGAATTGCTATTGAATTAAGTGATGAAGTCAATGCAGCATACATTCAAAAGTGAAAAAAAAATACCTTTATAAAAATACCTTTATTAAAAATGAAAATTTGAAGTAACTTCCAGAGGAAAATTAATTAAGTGAGCTACGCATACTAAGACTGTGTTATCTCAGTGCAAGCTCCGAAGGGCAGAGCCTCTCCTTAGAGAAGTCAGTGCTAATCAGGGTACACTCCAGACAAAAGTTGAATTCACTAAGGCTCACATGTTTTAAGAACATTTTACAATGTCAATAATTATTCCTAATTCTATTTATGACAAATAGAAACGTGACAAAATGCCCTTGAGTTTACTCCTACATTCTAGGAAGGAACTGATTGTTTAAGCATATGTTTCCAGATTAGCATTGTAGAGAATGTATAAGATAAAGCAACAAGGCTTAGCAATAGATACATGACAGTACATCAAAGTACAGATTGACTTATTACATCACCCAATTTTATTGTCCACATTAGAGACAATGAAAAGGAGCTGATACCAGTGCCTATCATCAAAATACAAATTTTGATTTATTACCCTTTGATGCAAATCATAGTAAAGAAAACCTTTAACAGCTGGAAAAGAAACCCCCCCAAAAAAGTACTTTAGTTTCTAGGCTCTGTTCCTTTACAAACAGTAGGTTAGGAGATTTTTCTCGTTATTCAGTATAAGAATAATTTGCTCATTCAACAAAAATTTATCAAGTGCTTCCTATGCATGAGGCATTGTTGTAATGGCCAGGCTATAGCAGTAGGAAAGACAGACAAGGAGCTTACATTCCAGTAGAAATCATTCAGTAAATACATAAACAAGAGACCTTGAAGGGTAATGAGTGCTGTTAAGGGAATGAAAGGATGATGTGTAGAGAAAAACAGAATAGGTGGGGACCGTTTTAAATAGGATGGTCAAACAAAGGCTTGCTTGAGCTGAGACCTAAATGATGAGAATCCAAATGGGTGAACACACAGGAGAATGTTCTAAGGGTAGAGGTAAGAGCTAGTACCAAAGGTCCTGAGATCAGAACAAACTTGACTTCTTCAAGGAATAGAAACAAATTCAGTGAGGCCAAAACATGGTGATTGATGGGGGGCGGGGAAGAGAGGAGGTTGGGGAGTCAGTAAGGAGCCAGATCATATAGGACCTATTGCTGTACCTTGGTAAGAGGTTTGGATTTCTTTTAAGGAATAATGAAAAGTCATTGGAGAATTTTATGTGACCTTGATTTGATTTTTGTGTTTTTTTAATTATAAAATATTTCAGGTATCCAAAAATGTATGGATAACAAGCATATGGATACTGCAAGAAATTAGATTCAGTGAAATCCCCATGGTACCCTTCTCAATCCTATTCCCCTCCCTCTTTTTTCTTTTTTTTTAAGATTTATTTATTATTTATTTATTCATTTTATTTATTTTTGGCTGCATGGGGTCCTAGTTGCGGCACGCAGGATCTTCGTTGAGGCATGTGGGATCTCTCTTTGCCACGCGTGGGCTTCTCCCTAGTTGTGGCGTGTGGGTTTTCTCTTCTCTAGTTGTGGCGTGCAGGCTCCTGAGCGCGTCAGCTCTGTAGTTTGCGGCACGCAGGCTCTAGTTGAGGCACACCAGCTCAGTAGTTGCGATACACTGGCTTAGTTGCCCTGCAGCATGTGGGATCTTATTTCCCTGACCAGGGATCAAACCCGCGTCCCCTGCATTGTAAGGTGGATTTTTTACTACTGGACCACCAGGGAAGTCCCTCCCCTCCCTCTTTAAAGGTAACTCCTATTCTGAATTTTATGTTTATAATATTCATTCATGTTTTTGTGCTTTACCACACACATACACACACACACACACACTCACACTCACACACACGCATACATGTCCATAAACAATGTGTGTAACACTGCTTTGCTTTTTTAAATTAAGGTATAATTGATATTGCATGTTTTTAAACTTTATATGAATGGTACCATACTGTACCTATTCTGCAACTTGCTCTTTTTCCCCTCTGTTGTATTTTTTTGAGATTTATTCATTCATATGGAGTTCTTATTCATTTATTTTAAACAACTGTTTAGTATTCTTTTATATTAAAATACCACAATTTATCCATTCTTTGGCTGATGGACATTTATGTTGTCTTCAATGCTTCTGTTCATATCTCCCTGAGCAGGTAATGGAATATAGAGAGACAAGAGCGGAAACGTGAAAACCAGTTAGAAGACTCTTCAGAGTGCAGCAGAAAGCCAGCGATGGCTAGGGCTAAGATAAAGCAACTGAGATGAATAGACATGGAGAAATTTGGTATACATTTTGGAAATGCAGCTGATTGGACTTACAAATGGATTGATAGGGAGGAGGGGTTGCAGAGAGATGGTTAGAAATCAAGGATGAATTGGCCTTGAGCTATTTTGGCCTTGAGCTATTTTTCGAGGGCATCTAGAAGCCCAAATCTTAGGACTTCAAAAAGTAACATGTGATGTGATACCTTTCTTCTCTAGTACCTTCTCTAGTACCTTTCTTCTCTAGTACCTTCTCTAGTACCTTTCTTCTCTAGTACCTTACAATATTAGGTACTTCATAAAATTCTGTTGAATGAAAAATAATTGAATAAATCATAGACTTTAGGGCTTCCCTGGTGGCGCAGTGGTTGAGAATCTGCCTGCTAATGCAGGGGACACGGGTTCGAGCCCCGGTCTGGGAGGATCCCACATGCCGCGGAGCAACTAGGCCCGTGAGCCACAACTACTGAGCCTGCGCGTCTGGAGCTTGTGCTCCACAACAAGAGAGGCTGCGATAGTGAGAGGCCCGCACATCGCGATGAAGAGTGGCCCCCGCTTGCCACAACTAGAGAAAGCCCTAGCACAGAAACGAAGACCCAACATGGCAAAAATAAATTAATTAATTAATTAAAATAAATTTGTTAAAAAATAATAATAATAATAGACTTTACAATTGGTTCTCTATGGTATACTGGGATTATATTGAGATTTAGTTATATGACAACCTAGAATATTTTCAGATGAAATGAAATGAAGTGGGGTTTTGTTAAAATAATCAAGAGGGGAATGTGTGTGTTTGAGGATTATTAGTAAAACAAGATTGACTCTATGTTAAACATTTTTTTTTTTTTCTTTTTTGCGGTACGTGGGCTCTCCTGTTGCGGAGTACAGGCACCAGACGCGCAGGCTCAGCGGCCATGGCTCACGGGCCTAGCCGCTCCGCGGCGTGTGGAATCTTCCCAGACTGGGGCACGAACCTGCGTCTCCTGTATCGGCAGACGGACTCTCAACCACTGCGCCACCAGGGAAGCCCTGTGTTAAACATTTTTGAAGCTGAGTGATGGGTATATAGAAATTGCACTTTTGTGAATGTATGAAAATTACCATGATAAAAAGTGTAAAAAGAGATAAGAAAAAATTTTAGCTATCTTCCCATCAGGATGTGAGTTGCCCCAATATGGCGTCAAGTAAACATAACCACTCCACGTAAGTAGGTTGTCAGAAAATTCAGGCGGTCCAGGCAAAGTTCTTAACCTTTTGGGGTTTACAAATTCCTTAGAGAATTTGATGAAACATGTGAAAACTTTTCCCAGAAAAAAAAATACACATATACACAATTTTGCATAAATAAATCAGGATTTTTAAAATTTTTTTAAAGCTGATGTCATAGACCAGGTTAAGAAATCCAGATAAGGACTTTCTTGGTGGTCCAGTGGGTAAGACTCTGTGCTCCCAATGTAAGGGGCCCAGGTTCAATCCCTGGTCAGGGAACTAGATCTCATATGCATGCCACAACTAAAGTCCACATGCTGCAACGAAAAAAAAAGATCCCGCATGCTGCAACTAAAGACCCTGCATGCCACAACGAAGATCCCACGCAACTAAGACCCGGCGCAGTCTAAATAAATAAATATATATATATATATGTTTTTTGTGTTTTTTTTAAAGAAAGAAAGAAAAGAAATCCAGATAGACTCAGGAAAAGACCTCACTGAAATCTGACTTCAGCACTACGAGTTCTCAGGTAATTTGTTAATACAGAATTTTGTCCTATTAGTTTTTTTTAATGTTCTACTTTCCACAGTTGGTGCTTACATTCCTACCTAGAGTTTGCAGCTGGATGACTGAAGTTTGAGTCTTGTTTTTATCGCTTTAAAGATGATGATCCTGCAAAATTACTTAAACTTTCTCAGCCTCAGCTTCTTTATCTGTAAGTTTGAAATAGGAATACACCTAGTGCTATTGGTGATAAAAATGAGCTAATATAATTGAAAGTCCTTGGTAAGATTTAAAGAGCACTATAAATCGGTGGTAAAATTTTATGCTTATTATGTGCCAAGAACTCTTCTAAACACTTTAAGTACCATTATTAACCTCATTTTTACACATGAAGAAACTAAGACACACAGAAGTTAAGTAACATGCTTAATGTCATATGGCTAATAAGGGGTTGAATTAGAATTTGAGCCCAGCCAATCTGACTCTAGAGTGTATGCTCTTAATCTTTATGCTGTGAATTTTAGTATTCACCCTGAATATAATACCCCTCCACTGCTCCATGATGTAATATTGTGCGCATCTGATGAATACTCTCAACCTAGGCCTGAGAGGAAAACTGTAAGTAGCAGCCAAATTCTAAGGGACAAAAAATGATGCCATGAGACTTCCCTGGTGGCGCAGTGGTTAAGAATCTGCCTACCAATGCAGGCGACACAGATTAGATCCCTGGTCTGGGAAGATCCCACATGCCACGGAGTAACTAAGCCTGTGAGCCACAACTACTGAGCCTGTGTGCCACAACTACTGAAGCCCATGTGCCTAGAGCCCGTGCTCCACACAAGAGAAGCCACCACACTGAGAAGCCCATGCACTGCAACAAAGAGTAGCCCGCGCTCATCACAACTAGAGAAAGCCCTAGCGCAGCAACAATGCAGCCATAAATAAATAAATAAATATTTTTTAAAAAATGATGCCACCTTGTCTTATTTTTTAATTTAAAAAAATTAAAGTTTTTAATGATAATTAATTAATTAATTTTTTCTTTTTGTGGTACGCAGGCCTCTCACTGCCGCGGCCTCTCCCGCTACGGAGCACAGGCTCCGGATGCGCAGGCTCAGCGGCCACGGCCCACGGGGCCAAACGCCCCGCGTCACGCGGGACCCTCCCAGACCGGGGCACGAACCCGCGCCCCCCGCATTGGCAGGCGGACTCCCAACCACTGCGCCACCAGGAAAGCCCTAATTTTTTATGTTGTTAATTTTTTCCTATGTTTAGTATTTATACTGTAAGATTTGATTTGATTTGATTTGATTTAAGTTCTTTTTTTGGAGAAGTTGTTAACTCCGGGGGTGGGACAGGGAAAATAAAGTGATTCTGGAGCATCTTGTGATGCCAAGAAAAGTAAGGAAGTACTCAAAAACCAATGGCAGGGGCTTCCTTGGTGGCGCAGTGGTTGAGAGTCCGCCTGCTGATGCAGGGGACACGGGTTCAGGGAGATCCCACATGCCGCGGAGCGGCTAGGCCCCTGAGCCATGGCCGCTGAGCCTGCGCGTCCGGAGCCTGTGCTCCGCAATCGGAGAGGCCACAACAGTGAGAGGCCCGTGTACCGCAAAAAAACAAAAAACAAAAAAACAATGGCAGCATATCAAAAAGACATAGGGGCAAACTAGAAAGGACTTTCAGTGACCAAAGATGAAACAATTTGAGCAAGAAATAAATAACAATAGGATTGGATTATAATCCATAGAATAAAATAAATATCCATGAATCTTATTGATATTAATAAATTTTAAAATAAATGGGAGTGAAGAGACAGTCTATCTTACATAAAAATTCCAATTAATAAATGTGGAAGAAATGAGGAAAATACTGAAACAGAACACCACAGTAATATTTGTTGCAGGCAAGATCCATCAGTGGATAATAAAATCAGTGGAATAGAAACAGGGTATTTTCATAATCTTAAAGTGTCTCCCCCAAATATTTATTAATTATAAAGGTAAAAATAGTGGAGAAACCTGGCAAATAGCACCTTAACCAAGTGATGGGAGTTAACATCACTGGTATAAGATACCAATATCATGAACTCCTGGATTATGATGTCCTAAGAAGGACACATCACTTCTGTGAATTCTGATCAAAAATGCATAAAACTCAATTTAATCATGAGAAAATAGCAAATTCTATAGAAAACCTAACTAATATTCTTCAAAAGTGTCAAAGTCATGAAAGACAAGGAGAGACTGAGGAATGATTCACATTGTTGGAGACTAAGCAGAGCTGACAACTACATGTGAGATCCTGGACAGGATCGTGGAAAAGGATGATAGGGAAAACAGGGTAACCCAAAGAAAGTCTGTAGATTAATTATTGTTATTCTCTATTATTAGGTATTATAGCAATGTTAATTTCTTAGTTTTGATCATTATACTGTGGGTCATGTAAATTGTTAAATGTTAGGGGAAGGAACATCAAGTGTACACAGGAGCTCTCCTGTTCTATGTAACTTTTCTATAAGTCAAATTATTTCAAAATAAAAAAAGTTACAAGCAAAACATAAATCCTGGGTTTCCCTGGTGGCGCAGTGGTTGAGAGTCCGCCTGCCGATGCAGGGGACGCGGGTTCGTGCCCCCGCCCGGGAGGATCCCACATGCCGCGGAGTAGCTGGGCCCGTGAGCCATGGCCGCTGAGCCTGCGCGTCCGGAGCCTGTGCTCCGCAGCGGGAGAGGCCGCAGCAGTGAGAGGCCCGCGTACCGCAAAAAAAAAAAACACAAAAAAAACAAAATAAATATGATGAGAGACTTCCCTGGTGGCACAGTGGTTAAGAATCCGCCTGACAATGCAGGGGACACAGGTTCGAGCTCTGGTCCAGGAAGATCCCACATGCTGCAGAGCAGCTAAGCCTGTGTGCCACAACTACTGAGCCTGCGCTCTAGCACCTGCGAGGCACAACTACTGAGCCCGCGCGCCTAGAGCCTGAGCTCCACAACAAAAAGAAGCCACCACGTTGAGAAGCCTATGCACCTCAACGAAGAGTAGTCCCTGGTCGCCGCAACTAGAGAAAGCCCGTGCACAGCAACGAAGACCCAACGCAGCCAAAAATAAATAAATAAATAAAAATAATTTTAAAAATATAAGTAATGCAAGGAAAAGAAAAAGTAATGCAAGTGTTAGAAGATATAAAAAAAGGATACCAGTTACAAACAGACTTTCTCCTTTCTCCTTGATTTAATCAGAAGTTTTCAATTAGAATGACAAAGAGAATAATTTTCTGAGTAAATAGATTTTATTTAAAGTTGTATCAGTTTGCCACCTAAAATCAGCACACAAATGCCCAAGGTAAGGGACCATTCTTTGTGGAAGGTGGCTCTATTCTAAAGGGACCAATCGAGTGAGGGCTTATGTGAGATTAGACAGCTCAGTCTGTCTTGATCATTCTCATGCCTTAAATGTCATCTCTTCTCTTCTGTAATCTCCTACCTCCTCTTGATTACCTCTCATTTCTCTCTCTAACCCCTACAGAATTATTTTTACTTCTTGTAACACTCCTTACTGCATACCTCTTTAATAGCACTTAAAATATAAATTCATCATTATTTTTCTCCAATTCTGTGTCCTTCACTTAAATTTTAATTATGTAGGGCATCAGGGAGTGTATAATAGCATATTTATACCTCCAGACCTCTTACCAGTATCTAACAAGATGGTAGGCCCACAACAAACTGTTGAATTATTAAACTAAGAAAATTACAGAAATTAGAGGGGGAGAAACGAACAGTGTGATTTTCTGCCATCCTTGAAGCCATGATTTTGTCCTCACCTGTGTCTGACAAGCTTATTATTATTCAGATCCTTTATAAAATCTTCCCAAACACACATGAGGGTTCTCCATGAAGATGAAAAGTAAATAGCAATCCTTTCTTCAGAAGCTCTCAGAATTAATTTGCTTCCTCAAGCAATTATAATATATCACTCTTCCTTTGCAGAATATTTGCTAAAACATGGTTGGATGCCTCCATTGTAGATGTTATTGCCATATTTTTGTGGCTTGCTTATAAAGTGAGGTCAGTGCTAAGGTCACTTCTCTGTACCTGGGTGATGATCTCTGCTCTCCACAGAAAGGATGAGGGCCTGTCCTAGCTGACATTAGGTTAAGACGGTACAGGATGGCAAAGGAAACACACTACAGAGCAATATTCTTTTTTTTTTTTAAGGAAAGCTAATTAAAAAAAATATTTATTAATTAATTTATTTTTGGCTGCACCATGTCTTCATTGCAGCATGCGGGATCTTTTTAGTGTGGCATGTGGGATCTTTAGTTGCAGTATGTGGACTTCTTAGTTGCGGCATGCATGTGGGATCTAGTTCCTCGACCAGGGCTCGAACCTGGGCCCCCTGCATTGGGAGCGCAGAGTCCTACCCACTGGACCACCAGGGAAGTCTCAGAACAATATTTTTACTAGAAGCCAGAAATGTAACCTTCCTTGGACATCTCTTGAGATGGTTAATAGCAGTTTCTTTTGAGTATATAATTATGTCTAGATAGAAGTCAACCTGTTAACAACTACTGCATTTGAGAACAAGATTCAACATATGAGTACAAGACCTAACATGGGGGCACATGGCAAGCATCCCTGAGATACTGAGCTAAAATTACCTCTACCTTATGAAATTATTATACAGAAATCAATAGCTTTCATACACACAAAAAACACGTAAGAAATATAATGGAGGGACTTCCCTGGTGGTGCAGTGTATAAGACTTCACACTCCCAGTGCAGGGGACCCAGGGTTCGATCCCTGGTCAGAGAACTAGATCCCACGTGCATGCTGCAGCTAAGAGTTTGTGTGCCACAACTAAAGAGCCTGCCTGCTGCAACTAAGACCCAGAGCAACCAAATAAATAAATAAAATATTTTAAAAATGTATATAATGGAAGAAAAGAATCTGTTATAATAAGCCATAATATATATATATAATTCTTCATTCATTATAAACATTACTAGAACTTTAAAACCACACTCAGATACCAATTTTCTCCTATCAGACAGGCAAAAACCCAAACTTTTTACAACATGCTCTGTTGGCATAGCTGTCAGAAAACAGGTACTCTTATACATATAGTATAAAGTGACATAGCCCCTATGGAAGATAATTTGGCAATAGTGCAAAATTACAAATGCATTTATTTTTAGCTTCCCAATGCCTATTCTGGAAGTTTATGCTTTATACCAGCAATGTGTAAAGTAGCTGATGTGCACTGTTACTCATTTCAGCATTGTTAGTAATAGCAGACAGCTGGGGGAAAAATCAAGCATTCAGCAAAAGATGCTTTGTACAAAACATATTTGTACAAAAACAAATTATATAGATCTCAATTGAGGGACATTTTACAAAATACCTGACTGGTATTCCTCAAAGCTGTCAAGGTCAACAAAACCAAGGAAAGTCTAAGAAACTCTCACGACCAAGAGGAACCTAAGGAGACATGATGAGTAAATGTAATATGATTTCCTGGAACAGAAAATGGTAAAACTAAGGAAATCTGAACAAAATATAGACTTTAGTTAATATTAATGTATTGATACTAGCTCAATAATTGTAACAAGTGTACCATGCTAAAATAAAATGTTAATAATAGGGGAAAACAAATAGATGGGAATTCTCTGTATTATATTCACAATATTTTCGTAAATATAAAACTGTTCTTAAGAAATGAAAGTTAGGGCTTCCCTGGTGGCGCAGTGGTTGAGAGTCCGCCTGCCGATGCAGGGGACACGGGTTCGTGCCCCGGTCCGGGAAGATCCCACATGCCGCGGAGCGGCTGGGCCCGTGAGCCATGGCCGCTGAGCCTGCGCGTCCGGAGCCTGTGCTCTGCAGCGGTAGAGGCCACAGCAGTGAGAGGCCCGCGTAACGCAAAAAAAAAAAAAAAAAAAAAAAAAAGAAAAGAAATGAAAGTTATTAACAAAAATAAATTATGAGATAGCCATGTGATGGGATAATTCTATGAAACATTCAAGAAAGAAAAAGGAAGTTCTTTCTGAACTGATAAGGAAAGATCTGCAAGGTTGTAAAGTGAAAAGAGCAGTTGTATAAGCACCTGTATTTGTCTAAAGAAACCATGTGTGCACACACAATACCTGATAACAGTGGTCACCTGTCAGGGCTAGAGTAGGAAAAACAGGGTGGATGGAGAATACACACACACACACACACACACACACACACACACACACACACACACACACACACACACACACACACACACGCTAACTATGTGAATGGAATACCTAGTTAACTAATTAAGTTAACTCCTGCCTATAGGACCCTCTGTGAATGAGCGGTGAGATGGACTCCTGGGTAAAATGTGATTATTGCTGAGAACTCCCTTCCCCAAGTGATGAATCTTTCTACCCTCTGCATCTCTATAAAATCATTTTAAAAATAAGTATAAAATAAAAATCAAACTGATTTGAGCCTGCCAAACTTATACGAACCCAAACACCTAAACCACTTTAACTAAAAAATCATGTTACCCCTCCATAAAATCCTCAATTTCTTTTTCTGTAAAGTGAGGGTGGGCTCAAATAAAATTTTCTGTTTTGAAAAACTCTTATCATTGATTGAAAGAAAGACAATTCACGGGTAGGAGAGAGGGAAGAATGGCAGATTCATGAAAAACTTTGAAATGAAGAGCAAGATAATGAAAGTTTGTTATTTTTTAAAAATATTAACAGAATCAAGTTCTGTTCTACCTCTAGGAAGATATTCCTTCACTGAGTATTTTAACGGTAGATAGAGGGACATAATAATTTGAAATTGGAAGTTTCTCATTTAGAAAAAAAAACGCTAGTGATTGGAAGAGTAAGATTCATTTTACCTTTATTTCAAAGAACTTTTAGAAACAATTCAAATGGAAAGGCATTTAATTATATGAGCTTCACAATGACATTATCTTCAAATGAGGCCCACCTCCTAACATTTGAGGTGGTCAAGGTCAAAAGTACACATTGGGGTCAACAGCCACTATATCTAAATACTTTAAAGTGATAAATCAAGCTAGCAAATTGTTAAATAGATATTTAAACACTCCTATCTTGACATCTTCATAACAACCTAAAAGATTAGGTTTGAATTTAGATTTCTCAGACTCTTCAGAGTTCCACAGCAGATAATAACAGGAAGGAGGAGGAGAGCTGAACCCTAGCCTCTGACCTGTGACTTATCCATCCTTGGGAGGATAAAGGTGGAAAAGAAGCCATGGAAGTTGCTTGGACCAGGTGACCTTGGAATTCCTCTGTCCAGGTTACCCCACATGTGGTCTGATAGAGGACACAGGCTCTGAGTAGGCAATTCCCCTTAGCAACACAGACATCTCACTCCATGGCCAGGGATAAAGCCAAAGGAAGGCAAAGGTAGGGTCCTCAGAAGTTTGGGGACCAGGGTCAGGGATTTCTCATCCTGGTCTAAGGGTGATACTGCTTCAGATACTTCTTAGTGATCAGTCATCAGATGAGGGAATAAAGAGTAAAGCTTTCATTCTTTTGGGTCCCTTGAAATATCATTTTGCGGGCTTCCCTGGTGGCACAGTGGTTGAGAGTCCGCCTGCCGATGCAGGGAACACGGGTTCATGCCCCGGTCCGGGAAGATCCCACATGCCGCGGAGCGGCTGGGCCCGTGAACCATGGCCGCTGAGCCTGCGCGTCCGGAGCCTGTGCTCCGCAACGGGAGAGGCCACAGCAGTGAGAGGCCCGCGTACCGAAAATAAATAAATAAATAAATAAAAACAAAAAAGAAATATCATTTTGCAGTGGAGATTTTTATTATGATAATATTAATTGACAAATGGAGAAAAATCAAAAGATGGAAAGATTTGTCTTTTGGTATCATGCAATATTGAGATTTTCTGAAATTCAAGGTCATATTAAAATAAAGCAGAATTGGTTGATTTTTATTATTATTTAGTGCAGTTTTTACATAGTGTGTGATTTAAAACGTAATCTCTAGAGAGGAGGGAGGGAGACTTTTACCCTTCAGTTGGTACTACTCTTGACCGTTGGATTTTTTATTTTTATCATGTAGATATATTGCATATATGTTAAAACAACAACAAAAATTAAAGAGCTTCTAATAGTCCCATAAGCAAATACAGAATTTTGAATGTTGAATTTAATTATCATCTATATTTCTTTTGGTTCCCAGATGAAGCATTACCAACACAACATATTAGGCAAAGTGATAAATACAAAAACTCTATTTTTTCTTAATGGCAACATTCATATTTGAAGCAAGCTGTCAGTAGCAAACAGCTTTGCTTGAGTAGCCTGGCTTAGCAGATGTCTTTGTTAGGAATGTGACAATTATCACCATTATTTATTTCACTGAATATCAAGTGGTACAGAGGGAAGCCAAGTCCTCCTCAATAGTGCATGTGGTTAATTACATCATGCTCTCCTCACATGCCTTATTCTTTGTTACTTGCTCTTGAAATTATCATAAAAAGACATATCTGACTGACTTAAAACCATGCAGTTTTGAAAATGCAGTTCAAAGTTACTATCAGCTATCACACAAAACTATGTAGACTACATGGGGAAAAGGAAATTATTTTTTTCCAGCCAATTTACTTGCTGTTTAATAGTATTAGGTAACATTTTTTGAGGGCTTAGTCTATACCAGAGAGTGAGTAAGCATTTTACATGCATTATCTCTCTTCATTATAATCAGAAACTCCCCTGATATTTGCATATATATTCTTTCACCTACACTGTGCTGTCCTTTTAACATGTTATTATTTGTTACACTAGTCAATGACTTGTTTTGATATTATAAAAATCATGAATTTTTATCCATTGAATATTTCCAACTATGGAAGTTCTATTATGAATGGAAAATTTATATTACAATAAAGACCAAATCATTGAGGAAAAAAACATAAAAATCTTGCTCCCCCAAATAAGCTAAATTTTATTCTTAATTCTATAAATTTACTTAAGGCAACTCTTTCTATAGAATTCAAGAATTCAATAAACAATAAAGCACTCACTATGGGAGCACTTTATATTCATTAGGTTGGATAGAAAAATGAATTTAGTCTGTCCCTCTCTTCTTTTTTTTTTTTTTTTTTTTGCGGTACGCGGGCCTCTCACTGTTGTGGCCTCTCCCGTTGTGGAGCACAGGCTCCGGACACGCAGGCTCAGCGACCATGGCTCACGGGCCTAGCCACTCCGCAGCATGTGGGATCTTCCCGGACCAGGGCACGAACCCGTGTTCCCTGCATCGGCAGGCGAACTCTCAACCACTGTGCCACCAGGGAAGCCCTGTCCCTCTCTTCTAAGTGTATGGTCTAATGGAGAAGAGAAACAAACAATTGGATGCCAAACTAATTGTGCTAAATTCTGTGTTCCAGATATCAACCAAGTACTTAATAATGCGGGGAGGCTGTTGTTTTGACTTTGGTGGTGGAGAAAGAGCATTTTGGAGGAGAATGATGTGAATTAGGCTTTGAAGACCAGGTGAACTTACAAAAGCTGATCTGGAAGGAAGGGTGAGTGACAGAGGAAATAGTTTAAAAAAAGCAACTGAGCATAGGACCTGTTTGGACTTGTCGCATGCCAGGGTGCAAGAATTTAGTGGGAGATAAGGCTAGAGTGATGGATTTAGACCAAATCATGGAGGGCTTTGACAGTAGAAGGCAATGGGTAGGAAAAGAAAGTCCGAGCTCAAAGTGACACACCTTTGGAAGATGACTAGCACTAGTGTTCAGAAAAGCCAACATTTAAGGTATTACTGGGGAAAGACAATTAAATGAACCAAAGAAAGGGAAAGGGTTATTGTTGTTGTTTAATGCAAAAGCACTTAACATGTGAATAGCAAAGTTGATTTGCTATTATTCCACTAAATGGAGGAAAAACAAACTGAAAACAAGGAGACCATTTAGGAGGCTATGCAATGGTCCAGGCAAGAATTAATGAGTTTCTGAAGAAAGGTAGTAAACAGAGGAGATTGATTTGAAAGATAATGGTGGAAACAGATCCCATTGGGTTGATTAGCCAAGATCAAAAACCCAGGAGTGGGGCTTCCCTGGTAGCGCAGTGGTTGAGAGTCCGCCTGCCGATGCAGGGGACACAGGTTCGTGCCCCAGTCTGGGAAGATCCCACATGCCGTGGAGCGGCTAGGCCTGTGAGCCATGGCCGCTGAGCCTGTGCGTCCGGAGCCTGTGCTTCACAACGGGAGAGGCCACAACAGTGAGAGGCCCGCATACCGCAAAAAAAAAAAACAACAAAAAACCCAGGAGTGAAAAGTGATGAGTTTAATTTAGATCAGACTTAATACATCAGTGTGGGATGCTCAGCATATAGTTAGGAACAGGGTGTAAATAAGGGAAGACAGATAAGGGCTAAAGGTACAGAGCTGGGAGTCAGTCTTAAAAAGAGGATAGCTAGATAGATCAAGCTGTAGAATAGGATGAGATTACCAAGGGACTGTCAAGACTTAAAGTAGAGAGGACTGAACACTGAATCTTCAGATTAAAGGGCTTGTTTTAAGGCAGGGAAGGTGTGAGGCAGGTTAGGAATCTTGGGAGAAAACTAAACAGAAGCAGTCCATGAGGCAGGAGGACCAAAAGAATGTAATGTGGGCTCCAGTGGAGATGAGAGTTCTAGTAAGAAGAGGGTGGTCAATGTTGTCAAATTCTGCTGAAAACAGAATTTGAGCAGAAGGTCTACGAAGATGTTTTGGCTTTAAGACTTTCCATAGGCTGATGGTGCTGAGGATCAAGAGGGAGAAGAAACCAAGGTAGATGAAGAGGAAGATAATCGACAGAAATAGCATGAACAGAAATTAGAATCAAGGGAGAGTATTAGGCCAGGAAAGAAAGGTTTGTAGATATCAAGGGGGGTTGGGGAATGCACAGAAAATGGAAGGGGAGTAGATGAAGGGGAGAAAATGGAAGGGCATCAAAGTCAAGAAGGACCCAGGGAGGGAGGAGAGAAAAGGAGAGATGGAAACACTGGCCTTAGAAGGAAATCAGGAAAAGTCTTCAGAGACTGGAGGGAAGACAAAAGGAATGGGTGGTAATTTGAACAGAATGAAATTTATGTAGTATTCATATCAGGTGTTCTCCAGCTTCCCATAATGTAGGTAGCAAAAGAGGGTGGAGGTAGGCGTAGAAATTGAAAGGGAGTACAGAAGATTGGAACAACAGCTATGTGTATTATAAGGGTGAATTGATGATAGGTAAGAAAAGGAATTCCCAGGGTTATTGAATTCCCAGACATATTGGAAAAATATATTTTAGAGCATCCAATCAACCTGGTTATGTCTATTTTCTCCAGAATTGTTCAGCTGCCTAGAAAAGGAACAAGAAGAAACAGATGGTTGGCCTAACCAGGTCTGGAGATTGACACGACAGTTGTGAACCAAGATGAGTGAAATAAGTCATTAGGTTGCAGGTCCGGCGAGCACAGTGGGAAGAACTGTCCCTGAGATTCCTCAGGTAGGTGGCTTGGGACATCCTGAGAGGCCAGGAAGGCTGGCAAATGGAGAAAGAGCAAAGGGTATGGGCCTGAAAGTGTGAAGGATGGGTCAGAAAAAAGTGAGGTAATAGGAGAGATAGACAGATAGTGGTCAGAGGAAACTTTTCAAGTTTGAGAGTCTCAAATGTGGAGACGTTATGGATGATGGTGAAAACTAAGGTGTGGCGACACTAAGGGAGATCTGAGGCAGAATGAGATGGAGCCACAGAGCTCAAGGCAAAGGAACTGATAGGTCAGAGAGTTAGAAAGATTATCAACATGGAATTTGAATCCCAAGGGAAAATACACTGGCTATAGGTGAGATTTTTTTATATGACTAAAAACACATTAATGTGATATTAAAACACATGAGCAGCTAGAAAAATACTTGGAAGGAAGACATTCAACCTTGTTCATTCAATAAATACATATTGAGCTGTGGGTTTAATGTGAAACTATATGCAATAAACATGATGTGGTGGATTCCTCCCAAGCAATGGTTTCATTAAGATTAAGATTTTGCTTCCCACTGTCAAAGAGTATAACTTAGCACCTGATGACCTCATACTAAAAATGGAAAATACAGGGCTTCCCTGGTGGCGCAGTGGTTGAGAGTCTGCCTGCTGATGCAGGGGACATGGGTTCGTGCCGCGGTCCGGGAAGATCCCACACGCCGCGGAGTGGCTGGGCCCGTGAGCCATGGCCGCTGCGCGTCCGGAGACTGTGCTCCGCAACGGGAGAGGCCACAACAGTGAGAGGCCCGTGTACTGCAAAAAAAAAAAAAAAAAAAGGAAAATACAAACTTGGAAGAAAGAAAACGGTAGAAAAGCTAAACCTTGTCACATCACCATATACTTAAATGAATGGTTGAACCAAGTAAATAATAGTGATTCCCAGGAAATTACTCATATTCAGCATGAAACTACTAACCACTCCCTAATGTTTTGGCTTAGAGTATAAACTCACACTCAGAGACTCTTTCTACAGTCGATGAACCCAGACCTGCAGCCTCTCTCACTCAGTTGTCATAATACTAGATTGGTGGTGGGATATCTGTAGTCATGAATGCAGGAACCACAGTAAACTGGGCTCACTGGTCCTTTGTAGCCCAGATGGGGACACAGCCACAATTTTCTAAAGTTCTAAAAATAGGTTTTTTTTTAGAGACAAGTACTCTATTATATACACTCATCAGGAGATTGTGCAGAGTTTGGGATGTTGTAATCATCCAACTCAAAGAGGAATTGTTAGCCAGATGTTGAAAAATATATGCAAATTGGCTCTGGGAGTACACGTTATCTCTAAATCTTCTCAAAGAATGTTGACCTAGTCCTAAAGCATTTATTTACACATTCTTTTCAAACCATCTTTAAACTCAGAAGCCCCATTTTGCATCACATAGGTTAGTCCAATATAGACAGTGTTGATAATTATTGAAGCTGTGTGATGGATATGAAGATTTACTATACTCTTCTCCCTACTTTAAATATGTTTGAAACTTTCCATACTAACAAGTTTTGTTTTAAAGGCAAAAAAGGAGATAAGTCCTTTTATTGTGCTTGTATAGCAATGAGACCCCTTTCTTGCTTTTCCCCTTCCTGCTGACATACACTGTAACCTATCAGAAATTGCTTATCCCAGTTCCAGTTTTTCCAGAACAAATTAGAATGTACTAACGTTAAGATTTGAATGGTATAACATCATTATTATTTCAAATATTCCTTCACGCTTCATAAAACTCTTCCATATGCTGTCATTTCATTTACTTCCATGGAACTTCTGTACTCACAGGCATTCTTCCAAATAGTTGCTATCCCAAAAGAAAACAGGCTTTAATCATTCAGTAACCAATCTTCATTGAACATCTAGTATGTGCCATTATTTTAACATTATTTTTAAATTCCATGGCTAAATATCTTTGTAAGGAAAAAAATAACACCCAACAGAAAACTTTTATTTGCTCCATAAACATTTATTAAGCACCCACTATCTGCAAGGTAGATACTCCAGTCTTGGCTACACATCATGCTAGGAACTTCTGCATTGCAGCAAGAATGGGTGATGGTTAGTGAGATGGCCCTTGCAATGAGGGAAGAGGAGCTTTTTAAAGAATGCATATCTCCAGGCTCTGCACACGGAGAAGTTTAGGTCTGGGTGGTTCCAAAAGGGTTGGGAACCCCTGGTCTAACTCACCAAGTCTGACGGGAACCAGAGCAGACTCTAGTCTTACTGAAGCTGGCACTGCCATCTATGGAGTGTAGTTGGTGGGTGTAAAGCAGGCAGGATACGTGTTTGCAGCTTCATCCTGATGCTGAAAAGGATAAGAAAACAGGGTGCAAGCCTAGAGAAAAACTCAGCAGGATTTGGACAAGTGGTCAGGACTCGGAGCTGACTGGGCTTAGGTTCAAGGCTGGGCTTTGGTCCTGGTGGAATTCTCAGCAGGGACCCAGAAAGGATTGATTGTATATTCATTCGGTCCCTTTTGTGTAACAGGCACTGTGCAAAGCTCTTTACTTACAAAATCTCATTTTATCCTCATGACAGCCCTGTGAGACAGGTTGACTTGCCCAAGGTCAGATGGCCAGTAAGTGGATGAGTTGTATTTGAACCTAAGTCTATTCTGAATGCAAAACCTGTACTCTTTCTGTCTCTCTGTGGTATCTACAGGGACTGGGGCAAAGGCTTGCCAGGCTTACACAGGGGTGATAGCTAGGAAGATCATTTGACAGTAAAGGACTCTGCTCACATGAGGCATCAGGCAGCTGACTATTTCCATCCTCACTCCACTCACTAGTGGTTAAAATAAATTCCCAGTGACTCGTGACTGACAGGGTTCTCATTATTCCCAGATTATGTCCTAGGCAGCGTAGTAAAATTGGCAAATTTGTCTTTGTGTCCCCAGCATCCCCAATTTTACCTGTTTCTTCCCCAATCCCTGAGAAGGGGCCTACTGTCCTCATGATCTTCACCTCCATTCACATCAAGTAGTACATGTCTGATGACAGATGAAAGCATTTTGCTTTTGGGACCTACTGCTTTCGAACAAAGAGCAGGCAGTTAGAGGAATGACGTTGATATCAGAGGCAGGAGCTAGGAAGGACTGGGGAGATATGCTGAATTCCCTGAAATCACACTTGTAGATAGGTGGTAGCACATTCAAATGGATCCTATTGCTGCCTGAAGAGGAATGATAACATTTCAGGGGATGGGATGATCAAGAGTCCTGCTGCTCTAGAGATTCTCTTGAAGTACTTTTCATCCCACAGTACCAGCCTATCTGTACAAAGTCCTCATTTTCACAGGAAACAATACATATGTGTGTGCTTCTCACAGAGATGGTAATCAGTGGGCATAATCCATCAAAGCCTCTTTCTTTTGATAACTGAAGTTATAGACCCAGACACTGCTTTATCAATATTCCAAATACCAGTACTGCCCTCCCCTACAATCAACAGAGTAAACAAGAGTGGCTCTCCTGGTACTCACCCACCACCCTTCAATCATTGTTAATGAGAACCCAAAATTCTGGAATTTTCCTCGACTTATCAAAATCACTTGTAAGTCCAAAAATGTTCTGGCAAATATTTTTGATTAGTGGCTATGAAATATGGATAGATGGATGGATGGGTGGATGGATGGATGGATAGATACATAGATTGATTTAGATTTAAAGGTGGTAGCTTGGGGCTTCCCTGGTGGCGCAGTGGTTAAGAACTCCTGCCAGTACAGGGGATACGGGCTTAAGCCCTGGTCCGGGAAGATCGCACATGCTGTGGAGCAACTAAGCCCATGCGCCACAACTACTGAAGCCCGCGTGCTAAGAGCCCGTGCTCCGCAACAAGAGAAGCCCCCGCTCACCGCAACTAGAGAAAGCTTGGGCACGGCAACAAAGACCCAATGCAGCCAAAAATAAATAAATAAACTTTATAAAGGTGGTAGTTTGCTGAAAGAATATAGTAATGACCTGTAAATGTGATAATATTAAGCTGGATGACAATTTTCTGTATCCTGTATATAAAACAGAACAGTAATTTTATAAGGCAACATAGTAAAGTAGACCAAAGGTTTTTTTTTTAGGTTTTTGACTGCACCCCATGGCATGTGGGATCTTAGTTCCCCAACCAGGGATCAGACCCGTTCCTCCTGCATTGGAAGTACAGACTCTTAACCACTGGACCGACCGCCGGGGAAGTCCTTTCATTGCTTATTAACTGTGCAACTTTTGTAAATTACTTGACTTCTCTGAGCCTTGATTTCTGCCATGATAAAATCAAAATGGTAAAACTTGCCTGAAGAAGTTTTTTGTGAGGACTGCGTGTAATATATGATATGTTAAGTCCCTAACAATGCCTGGGACGTAGGGACTCAAACTTTTTTGTTGAATGAATAAATAGTAGATGCTCAATACAGGCCATTTTTGTTATTTTTTTACAGTATTTGTCAAACTTCATAGGCTTTAAACCTGTCTATACCATGTTCCTCATTAATGCTTTCATATTTTAACTACAAAAGCAAACACATCTGTTGCAAAAATTCAGATTATATAAGTGTACAAATAAAAAGTGAAAGGCCCTACTTCCATACCTTAGAGGTAACTACTGTTAAGAGTTTGATATATATTTTTTCAGACCTTTTTCTAGGCCTATACAAATATATGATATAATTTCTAAACATGAGTTTATACTATACACAGTGTTCTGTAACTTGAGTTTTTTATATAAGATCTTGGACATCTTTCCAGATGCAGTATTCTATTTGTATGGGTTAGACTGTAATTTATTATACAAATCTCCTATAAATAGACAATTATGTTATTTACTATTTTTTGCTGTTTCACCAGTGTTGCAATAAACATCCTTATGAAAAATTTTTTTGGCATATATGCTAGTTATTTTTCTAGGATAAATTTCTAGAAGAGGAATAGCCTAGTCAAAGGACACACACACACACACACACACACACACACACACACACACACATATATATATATTTTTTAAGGGTTAAACTATAGGTACAGGCTCTTTTAATTTATTTTATTTTTATTTATTTTTGGCTGTGTTGGGGCTTCGTTGCTGTGCGTGGGCTTTCTCTAGTTGCAGAGAGCAGGGGCTACACTTCGTTGCGGTGCGCGGGCTTCTCATTGCTGTGGCTTCTCTTGTTGTGGAGCACGGGCTCTAGGCACACGGACTTCAGAAGTTGTGGCTTGCAGGCTCTAGAGCGCAGGCTCAGTAGTTGTGGTACACGGGCTTAGTTGCTCCGTGGCATGTGGGATCTTCCCAGACCAGGGCTCGAACCCGTGTCCCCTGCATTGGCAGACAGATTCTTAACCACTGCGCCACCAGGGAAGCCCCAGGACACACATATTAACTAGACTCTGCCAGCTTGCACGAAGAGTGTTATGGGCTGAATCATGTCCCTTCAAAATTCACGTTGAAGCCCTAATTCCCAGTACCTCCGAGTGTGACTGTATTTGGGCCTTTAAAGGGGGTGATTAAGTTAAAATGAGGCCATTAGGGTGGGCCCTAATCCAGTCTGACTGGTATCCTTATCAGAAGAGGAAATTTGGACAAAGAGACACCAGGGATGGGCATGCATAGAGGAAAGACCATGTGAGGACACAGAGAGAAGGCACTCATCTACAAGCCAAGGGGAGAGGCCTTTGGAGAAGGCAGTCACCTTGATCTTAGGCTTCAAGCCTCAGAACTATAAGAAAATAAATTTCTGTTGTTTAAACTACCCAGACTGTGGTATTTATTACAGCAGCCTGAGCAAACTAATACAGAGGGGTTTTTCTCAAGGTCCTTGTGGCCCTTCTGCTTTGAGCTGAGGTCCGTGTGGTATAAGCAAGCTGTTCAAGCCACTTGTTCCCTACTTTCTTCATCCCATGTCCTCTCTGTCCTTTCCTTTATTGTCCTCACTCTCCTTGCTCATTGCAGTTTATTTAAGAAGGGGTGTTTATTATGACCCTTGGGGGATTTGAAAGATGTTTGGATGTTTGTGAACAATTTGTTTTTTGATGTGCCTCATTCTGGTTGGTATGGCATTAAAATAACAGGAAGAAGATATTAAGGTATTTTCCCATTGACTTATCCTCCATTTTCATTATGTGAACTATGAAACAAAGAAAATCTTTTCCACATAATTTTGCTTACATTTCTTCCACTGATTGGCTAGGTCGAGTTCACACACCCCTTGAGACCTCATTTTAACACATTCCCTCTCCCTGACCATCCCTTCCCCCTCAGCCTTCATTATATCTGATGTGTGTGTTTCTGGGAGAAAGTAGGGAGGAAACTTGAAATTACCCCAGGATCCACATTCTGCTCTGCAGCCATCCTCAGTAACTTTCGCATATTTGACATTCTTTCAATTTCCTGAAGAAGAGTGACTCACCCAAAATTACACAGCCACAGTAGATGGAATAATCGGTCTCAAGGTCTCCTAATATTTCTTTCTTCCTTCAGCAATTCCTTTTACTTGTAAAGTGAGAGATTGCTTTACTGGAGACTGCTGTGTTCTAGAGACAAAAGGAAAGGAAGAGGGAAAGTACCTGCCATTGACTGAAAAAAGGGTTATACTTGTATGATCTCTTCATTCTGTGCATTTTCTTTTCAGAGTACACGTTGGTTGCTTATGTACCACACCACACCGTAGGTTTGGGGAGCTTGTGCTTACTTTTCCCCAACAGGGTAGTAATATATCTTAGGAGGCTAAGAGTCAGGCCTGCCTCTACTTCGAACTGATCAGGAGGGAGAGAGAAGGGTGAGAGGCAGCAAGGATGAAACAAGAGGAGTAAAGGTGGACCTTCTTCTCTCTGCGCAACCTTGCTAACAGAAGTGTCAGCTAAGCCTTTCACTTGAGTGTCAGGATGATGCCAAAAGCAAACAAACACAGAAATCTCATGGGGATGTTAAAAAAAAAACAGATAAATCTATCTGGGGGTGAAGGGGAGATTGTATAGGAAAGTGTTTTTTGGTTTTGTTTTTTGCATGACTTTTTTCTTAATGTGTTTGTATGTGTGTCATGGAAGCTGAGGATAAATTAAAGAGCAAATATGAAGATAATAATCCTTCCTATTTGCAATACTCAAGTTCCATTTTTTGGTCCTTTTTTGGTGTAGCTTTTTCTACTCTATTCAGTTTCCTATGACACATATGAACCCTATAAACATATGCAATTATTTCCAAAACATTTTGGTATTTTCCAAAAAATTTGGGGTGTCTACTAGGTGCAAGGCATTATGCTGGGTTTGCACAAAATAAAAAGATAGCTAAGCTTTTGTCTATCCTTAGGGTCTGCAGTCTCAGTGTTCCTGGTGAATCTGAGGTTCTTGATGTCTCGTCGCAGGCAGAATTCAGTGAGAGACAAAGTGATAGGTAAGAAGTGGATTTATTTAGAGAGAAACACACTCCACAGACAGAGTATGGGCCATCTCAGAAGGTGAGAGGCCCCGAAATATGGCGTGGCTAGTTTTTATGGGCTGGGTAATTTCATAGGCTAATTAGTGGAAGGATTATTCCAATTATTTCAGGGAAGGGGTGGAGATTTCCAGGAATTGGGCCACCACCCACTTTTTGGCCTTTTATGGTTAGCCTTAGAACTGTCATGGCATTGGTGGGACTGTCATTTAGCATGCTAATGTATTACAATGAGAGTATGATAAGGCTCAAGGTCCATTAGAAGTCGAATATTCTGCCATCTTGGACCAGGTTGCTTTTAACCAGTATTTGTCATGTCCTATGCCTATGTCATTTTTTTCAAGGGTGTGCCCTGCCCACTTCCTTCCTGTTTCAATAGCAAAAGTAATTCATGGTCATGTTAGCTCATAGATTTGTAAAAGCAGCTAAATTTTAGAAGAGAAAACATTTTAATTGTCTAATGCTCATTGACAGCATCTAAATGTCACTGACGTTTAGCTCAAACCAAAAACATTTTGAAATAATAAGCAATTAAATGAACACTTTTATCAGAAACAAGGATTTCAGAATAGTTTGCTCACTTGTATGTTGTAAATTGTAAAAGGAAAAGGGTTACACCCACACCATATGTGAACTATAGGACTATAAAGTGATATTAATATCATCTGCAATACATCTGCTTCATTTAAATGCAAATTCTAACATTTATAGTTTCAGTAGTTGGTCTCGTGGCCTTATACATAACATGAAAAAAATAATATTTGGGGAAGTTTTTGAATTTGTAGGTGGCTGATGTAGTTATAAGATTTCTTCCAATTCTTTTTTTTTTTTAAGAAGATGTTGGGGGTAGGAGTTTATTAATTTATTTATTTTTGCTGTGTTGGGTCTTCGTTTCCGTGCGAAGGCTCTCTCTAGTTGTGGCAAGTGGGGGCCACTCTTCATCATGGTGTGCGGGCCTCTCACTATTGCGGCCTCTCTTGTTGTGGAGCACAGGCTCCAGACGTGCAGGCTCAGTAGTTGTGGCTCACGGGCCTAGCCGCTCCGCGGCATGTGGGATCTTCCCAGACCAGGGCTCGAACCCGTGTTCCCTGCATTAGCAGGCAGATTCTCAACCACTGAGCCACCAGGGAAACCCTCTTCCAATTCTTAAGATATTAGATTCTATTAAGACACAAATGTAGCCTTTTGAAATAAGAATTCCAGGAGGAAATACCTATAGTTCAACATTATTGTTTAATGCTGTGCTGCTACCATTTTGGATACTAAAGATGGCCATTATTTTTGTTTCATAAAATGTGTTTATCTGTTTATAGTGGTTGACTGGCAAGATGTTATCATTTACTGCCAAATTTCTAGAAGCAAATCAAGGAAAAAGAGTATCAGCTAAAAAGTAAATAAATAAATGAATCTCAGTCACAATTCCTTCCATGAAATGGATCACATCATGGGTAACAATCACAAACATTATCATTTGATCTTTTATTTTTTTATCAGACGCATAAGCATCTCTCTAAAATAGGTACCAATCAATGTCAAATGCTTAAAGGTATAGTACAAGAAAGAGTCTTTAAGTTGTTGGGAGCCTCATAAAGGGAGTAATGACACAGTATTTTAACTATTACTAAGCATTTGTCCTCCGCCAGTAAACCTTCATGGTAATCCAATGCAATTGCTTCACATAAAGCAAGCACATTAGTCTGGCACAGGCATTTGCTTCCTCTCTGAATTTCCTGTTTTCCTGGATATGAGATCTCTGAGGTCCACCTTCAGGAACTAGTCACTCACTCAGAGGTCTGCTAGGAAAAGTGGTTTTGAGAGGGTAAGTTCCTATTGCTTAAAGTGACAGCCTTGTTCTAATGTAACACGTTCCATCTACACAAACTTAAGTACAATTCAATTCACTTTCACAAACCTCTTATATAGCAGGAGGCATTCAGTCATTGCCAAAGTCAATATATTAAGTCTGGTTGTTGAAGGCAGCTGGTTTCCCATAAAACCATGTGTCCCTATTTCCTATTTCAGTCAGTTTATTATTCAGTGGTAGGAAATGCCAAAGGGAGTTGGCAACAATGGCATTTTCCACTTATAATAGATTTTTCTTTAATGTACTTTGGATTTTTCTCCAATATTGTGCTCAGTGGTATTTCTACCATGTAATCAGATTGGATGGCTCACAACGTGGTGATGACTGGCAAGGAAACCTCAAGGTAAATGACTTCCTCTATTCCCTCAATCCCAGAGGCAACTGTGCTGCCAATCTTATTACCAGGGACATGGAGTCCTCAGAGGAAAGTGGGACTCTCATCTGCATTAGAAGTAAGTTTCCAGGAGAGCCATGGAATTTGAAAATTCCTTGAGGCTCCAGTGTTTAATTGAGATAAATGAGGCCTCCCGGGGCAGTCTGGATTCAGACATCCTACTTCTGTGCTGCTTTCTCCCCGACTCCCTCCTTGGCTGGTGGGAAAAAGAAAAACTCCTCCTTCTAAGGTAAAGAATTTAAGAATGAGAGCTATTTGCTGTTTGTTTAAATCTCTGGTCTTCAAATTGCATGGTTCTCTCATTTTATTTTTTTGTTTTGTTATTACTGCTGTGTCTTTTGGCCTCTCTTCCTCTGTGGGGTAAAGTTTGATCTTTACAAAGGAAGAGGAAGTATGAGGCTTTAATTTTTCTAATTTCTGTTCACTCGTTGTATAACCTTGCAGGTGTCACTTGACTTCCTGTACCATATAGATTCTTAATCTATAAAAGGGCATGTCAATATCTATTCCCTTTCATTTGTAAAACATAACACTGCCAATTATTTTAGTTAAATTCTTTGATCTCAATAGAACTTTTCTCTGATAACCATGCTATTTGATCGTGAATTTAACACTAGAATGCACTATTAGTTTTCAAATATTTAAATTTTAAATACAAAAGTATTTAAACCATACTTACCTTGATTCCCTGTGTTTGTATTTCATTACACTTAAAACAGATTTTGTGGGTGGTAGAATATTTCTGTTGGGGAATATCTTGAATTATGAGGTTTCATATTCAAAATGTGACGAACAAAATATACTCTCATATTCATTAATAATATGAAACTAAATTAGCTTCAGCTTTTGTGAATAAGTTATGTCTTTTTCACAAGAAAAAAAGTTTTAGTTAGTTAATGACTATTTTACATATCATTTCTTAATGCTCTTCTACTGTTCTTCAAAGGAGAAAATTACTCAAGGGCTTTTTGGATATTTGGACATTACTGTAAACAAAGAAATATTACAGATTGCCTAACCCACTTCATAAAATACACATCTGAAATTTCAAGCTCCGCTCCTACCACCCAGCCGGACTATGTCTGCTAAGTTTTGGCAATGTAGTAAACAGGACAAACTTGTTCTATAAGAAGCGCCATCTCACTTATGATGTCATTTTCTGAATTGGTGCTTAAGGAAAACCTTAGGTATAGACCTAATAGCATTCACATGTCTTTGGTGCTTAAGGAAAACCATAGGTATAGACCTAATAGCATTCACATGTCTTTCTTCTTGCATTAAAGGAAGAAGTACCTGAAAATTGTAAAAAACAAACAAACAAACGAAAACCCATCTTACCCTTTCACCAGACCAAATGTCTAGCAAATGAGAATAGGATTCAGGAAAACAGAGGAACAAATCTCTCCATCTGATATCTTGTGTATTTGAAAAGTGTGAGATATTTGAACTTTGTCGCAGGCTCTTACAAATTCTGAGACCTTGAGTAAATCACTTCACTTCTCTGAACATTGGTTTCCTCGTTTGAAAAATAAGGGTAATATCTATTCCACAACATTGTTATATCAGTTAAATTTGATTGATGAGAAATGGCTGGCTATAAAAATTCTTATCGTCAAGTCAACTATCAGATTATGATAGGTAGTCCTGCTCTATTACCAAAGCTAGAACGTAGCATATTTATCATAGACAATTACCAAAACAATTGCATTCGTATAACACTTCATAGTTTACAAAGTACATTCACCTAAAAAATACTTTCACTTATGCATATTCAGATAATAAGCCTGGGTGTTTTTTTGCCTATTCAGATATTAATTCTGGGCATTTGGGGAGAAGCTTTAAGAAACATTCAGCAGCTGTGTGCCAGAGTTTTGGCAAACTGACATTCATTAATTATTTAACACATCTACATTGAACACACATAATATGTGCTAGTGTAGCAATTCTCAAACTTTTGGGCTCAGGATCTCTTTACATTCTTACAAATTATTGAGGATCCCAAAGACTTTTTGTTTATGTGGAATGTATTTATTGATATTACTGTATTCGAAATTAAAACTGATAAGTTAAAAAATATGATTTATTCATTAAAAAACAATAAATCCACTAAATGTTAACATAAATAACACACTTGTATGAAAAATAGCCATATCTTCCAAAACAACAACAACAAAATAGTTTGAATGCCATTGTTTTACATTTTTGCAAATCCCTTTAATATCTGGCTTAATATTAGGCAACTGGATTATTTGTGTTCTCACATTCATTCTGCTGCAGTTAACACACTTCATGTAGTGTCTGGAAAACTCCACTATTACGCTCATGAGAGACTGAAAATGAAAAAGGTTAAAAAAAAAAAAAAGACAGGGCTTCCCTGGTGGCGCAGTGGTTGAGAGTCTGCCTGCCGATGCAAGGGACACGGGTTCGTGCCCCGGTCCGGGAAGATCCCACATGCCGCAGAGCGGCTGGGCCTGTGAGCCATGGCCGCTGAGCCTGCGCGTCCGGAGCCTGTGCTCCGCGACAGGAGAGGCCACAACAGTGAGAGGCCCGCGTGCCGCAGAAAAAAAAAAAAAAAAAAAAGACAAAGTCTTAGTATTATAATTAAAATAATTTTGACCTCATGGATTCCCTCACATCTCAGAGACCTACCTCCCTCAAGGGTTCACCATTCCACACATTAACCACTGAGCTAGTGTCTAGGATCCAGTTGTGACTCAAGAAATAGTTGCTGAATGAAGTAATGAATACCATACCTTGTGCTAGGTGTTGGGGACACACAAATGAACAAGACAGAAGTCCCTGGCCTTAAGGAGCTTAGATTCCAATGGAAGAGACAAATATTTACAAAACTGTGCTATCAGTACCACCACTGGAGTAAATACAAGATCCTGTGGGGTGTAAGAGGGTACCCTGCCCAATCTTGGGACATCAAAGAAGGATTTTAGAGAACATGATGAGACTTAAAGGAGAAAGCCAGGTAAGGAATGCAAGTATAAAAGGAGAGTGAAGTGTCCCAGACATAGGGAGAAGCAAGACTTGCTAGAGTTTAGAGAGAGAGCAAGCCATGGCAGATTGACCATTAATAAGAAAATGTATCATGTAAGTTTCCTGAGGGATAATTTGAAGACTTTATATAGGGGACTGACATAAGTTTAGAAAGTTCACTCTAGGTACAATGTGAAGAATGAATTGGAGTAAAACAGGGTGACGGGGCAGAAAGACTATTGCAGAGTTGAGGCAGGAGATAATATTGGCCTAGCTGGAATAGTAGTAATGGAGATGGAGAGAAATGCAGAAATTAGAGATATATGAGAAAGAAAAACTGCCAGGACTTTCTGATGGCTGTAGGAGGTGAGAGAGAGGGAGGGGCCGAGTATTAACACCCACATTTCTGGCTTAGGCAGTTGGGTTGATGATGATACCACTTAGAGACTGGGAACATAAAAGCACATATAATGAAAATGAGTTTAATTTGGGATATACTGTTTTGAGAACATCAAGACATATATTTTGAGGGCAGTCAGGTATGTAGGTTTATAGAAAGGAGAAAGAACTGGACTAGAAATTTATACTTAGGAGTTATCAGCCTATATATGGTCACTGAGCCATGGAACTGAATGAGATCACTAAAGGAGAGTATAAAAAGTGAGATAGGAATAAACTGACTAGGATACATCTCTGAGGTACATGGACACTTAAGTGACAGGCAGAAGATAAAGGTTCTAGAAGGTAAAATGAAGCCCGAGATCTAGGAGGAAAGCTAGGAAAGTGTGGTTTCACAAATCAAGGGATGTAAATACAGCAGGTCACTGGTATCAAATGTTCAAGTAAAATTTTTTTTTAAAGTGTCCACTAGTTTGAACAAAAAGGTTGTTAGTGATCCTTGTTGAGAATTTCAGTGGAGTGATAGAGACAGAACCCAGAAATTTATTGAGTAAATAAATAATTCATTGAGTGAAGTTCCTGGGAAGGTAGGAAGAGGCAGAATCCAAAGAGTAGGCCAAAGAGATGGAATACAGAGAACATGTAGAAATATGTGCCTCAGACGGGGGGACACCTGATCCATTGTGATGTCTGAAAGGTGGGTGTAGATGTAGGTAGGCTTATGAATGTGGAGGCAGGAAGTTGTTGGAGTTCTTCGCTGATGCATTCTAATTTTTGCTGAGAATAAATGAGGGAGTTGGTTCGAAAACAGTGGAGAAAATCTGAAGCGGCTGTTGTGGAAGAGAGCTAACTAGGGAAACGAGCATTGCTTGGCAAAGTTGAAGGCCCATTTAAGATTGGACATTATAAATATGTAGTGAAAACAATCCACATAGTCTATCCAGAATTTCAGGTCAGTTTTTGGTTTCTAAAAAGCTATTTCTGAATCAGAAGGTTAAGGTCTAGACTATATTTTATTTACAAATATAATACTGTAGACAGTGCAGTAGAGATCATGAAACTAATACAATAATTATCTCTCTCTCCATCCCCTCCCAATATAATTTATAATACACAGGTGCATGCACACAAACTCACACACATTACGTATAATATCATTGACTATTAGAACTCCTCAGGGAGGAAGTTCCATAAGATGTCATAATCTCACTGCTTGTAACCCTCCATTTAATTTTCAGTGGAAAGTGGTGAAACTATTATTGTGTGGGATGGAATTTGTAGGACAATATGAACAAACCTCAGGCAAAGAACTTATTATTTATATTAAGAACTTATCCATTTTTCAGAGAGCAAAATAACAAAATTCACCTCTCTCACATCCATTAAGAGATTCCCCTCAAAGAAACATATCCACAGAGATGGGAGGCAGAGATTTTCTTTTTTATAAACTATTAGATTTTATTAAACAATAATGGTATTCAGAATAATTTTATATTTTAAAATAATCTGTGCATAGGTAACATTTATTAAGCATATACTATGGACTGGGCACATCTAACTCTCACAAAAACTCCATTAGATAAGTATTACTCCCATTTATAGATGAGGAAACTGGATCACAGAAAGGTTAAGAAAGTTGTCCTTGGGCATTTGGCTAGAAAATGGTAGAGATGGGATGTGAATCCACGCAGTTTGACTCCAGAAGCCACACATTTAAATTCTCTGCTGCACTGCCTTCTTCAAAGAAGAAATTTAACAAAATTTTCCAAGTAAAGGGCTCCTGTGAGGTTTCAGAAATTTAACACAATGATTGGTTGAGCAGACAAATTGTAACACACTTTATGAGCAATTTAGTAACAATGGAGACTTCAGAAACAGTATCAAGAATAAGCTGTTTCCTTAGATAAAATTTCCATTAAAAATTTACTTGGAAACTTTTCAAGTATACAGAGGAGTGCAGACAATAGTTACAATTTAACACTCATGTATCCTCCACCTACCTTTAATGTTTTGTCACATTTTCTGCAAATTATTTTTGGTAGAAAATGAAACATTCTATGAGGTGAACCCGGTTACATTCCCTTCTCCTCCTCTCTGGCACTAACCGCTACTCTGAATTTGGTATCTATCATTTCCTTACATGATACAGTTTGAGCTCACAGTTTCTTGTTTTTAAACTTTTATTTATTTATGGTATACCATATACATCTTTCTGTAAGTTGCTTTTTTTCTCAATTTATGTTAATGAACTCTAAATTAATATTACTAATAGTTTTAGTTCATTAATTTCCATCTTTTAGCATTCTGTGTACGTCAATTTGTCCAATAATGTAACTTGTTCATCCATTCTCCCGTAAGTGGACATTTAAATTGTTTCACTAATATAAGCAATGCTGCTATGAACATTCTTGTGCGGGCTCATAACTACATATGTATATATTCTATAACATGCAGTTTAACAGGAAAGATAATACGTGTGCATGAACTATACAAACGAAGACAGCGATTAGTTTTTATGAAAGGTACAAAAGATCACGGGTTGTTCTGAGCAATACGAGGCTACTTTCACTAGAAAATATTTAGGGACGGCTCCAACGACCAAGCGACATTCACTGCTAATTAATAGTACGAGACCACACATTTTAACCCTTAATTACTCTTTAACTGATACCCAATAGTTTCACGTGTGTCCATTCAGTTTCTCAACTAGAGTGTGAGCGCCAGGAGGACCGAACCGGGCACCAACAGGCTGAGCCAATACGAGTGTGACCGTGGAGAATCCGCAGTGGAAGCTGCAGCAGCCGACCTGCTGGCTGTGCCAGGCCACCGGAAAGTGACAGCGCGAGGGCAATGTCGGGGCAACCAGGGCCTAATCTCACTTTTCACTCCTAAAGTCAAAGAAGCTGAGGAAACAGGGACGGTGGGGGCACAGACACCTGCCTCAAATTGTCTCTCCACTTAACTCACAATGCTGCCAGGTCAGTAGCTAGGAGCGGAAGCGTGTACGCGGCCCCTGCCCTGAGCGTAGCCCCCCAGTCTGGCCTCTTCGCCTTACGCCAATTTCGTAAGGAGGCGCAGAGGGCAACCCCGAGGCTCCCCCAGCTCCAAAACCTGACGTGAATTTGCGCGGGGCTGCACCGACGGCGGCCATCTTTGATTCGGGCAAAACCACACCCTCGCATCCCACCGGCCACTCCCTCTCAGCGTCCCCAGGGTTTTCACCCACAAACGTAAGGCGTTAACCTTAGAGGGAGTGCTCAAGAAACACGCATAGAGGCCTGACTATCCATGACCCCGGAGGTGCCAAATGCCGCCAATTTTAACATGGCAGCCAAACCCGACCAGCAAAGGAGGGCTGACGCCAATGAAGTCATGCTCGAAAAACGAGCAAGTCGGTGGGGCAGCGATGAAGTAATCTCGCGAGATCGAAGCCAGCCTCCGCTCGGCCCGGAAGCCTCGACTGAGGGGGCAGAGGGGCTGAGGGGCGGAGGGGTGGAGGGGCGGAGGAGGGAGCAGGAGTCGGGCGAGAGCCAGTGGAGGAGTCCGCCTGCTGTCGCCTGCGTAAGCGAAGCAGCGACGCCGGGCGGCTACGCCGCGGAATCGGCGTAGGCGGCTTTGGAGAATCCGCGGGCTACGCTGCGCCCGGGCTGGTCGCGGAGGGGGGAGGGGATGTCGGTCAGTGCGAGATCCGCTGCTGCTGAGGAGAGGAGCGTCAACAGCAGCACCATGGGTGAGTCTCAGCTCTGGGCCGTCCCGACTCGGGTCGGCGGCTCGGGACGCGGAGGGGCTCTGCGGCCCCCTGACCTGGTGGGGGGAACGCCCTGAGGCGAGGCGGGGGGCTGCGGCGAAGGGAGGTGGGGTGGGGGCGACGGCGGGCCCGGGGTGCGGCGGCGGCGGCGGGCCCGGGGGGAGGGGAGGCGGCGGCAGTGACAGTTTGAATTGAATGTGAGGAGAGCCGAGGCGGCGGCATTTCCTGTGCCGCGGCGGGCGGGCCTGGGGAGCCGGGAGACGTGAGCTGCGAGACCTGAGCCGCGGCCTCCGCCGCCGCGGCCCGAGCAACCCGAGCGGGGTCGCCTTCGCCGGGCCAGCCGGCTTCACGGCCCTGCTTCTTTTCGTCGGCGGTCGCAGGACCCGCGGCGGAGCTCCTCTCGTGGGGAGTGGGCCTGGCGAGGAGGGTGGGGATGTGTGTGGGCGCCCGGGTGAGGGTGCTGTGTGGGCCGGCCCCGGGAGGGCGGCGGCGGGGAGGGAGGAAGAAGGATGCACCAGGCTAAAGCTGCGGTGGAGGCGGCGGCTGCAGCGGCTCCAGTGACTGTGTCGCCTCCTGGCTCCCCTTCCCGCCTCTGGGGCTTCCTTTCCCCAGGCGCGGCCCCGAAGGCCGGTGGATGGCGGGCAAGGCTTGAGCAAGGAGGATAAGGAGCCTGGTTTGGGCTTAATTTTTAAGAAAAAGGGAAAAGAGAATATTTAGGAAGGGCGCCCTCCCGAGGAGCGGAAGGGGTGGGAAGGGTCTCTGGAAAAGGGAGGGAGTTGGAGATTCGGATTGGTGATGTTTAAGGAAATTAATTTTTGAAAATAGTTTAGTATTCTCATTTATTCTCTTAAGAAGGCGTTTTATTTCCTTTCCTCCTCCACGTATTGGAAAAAGAACAAGGCCATTTCATTCACATTTTCCACTCCCAAGTTCCATTTCATACTGTGTATAGTAGGAAGTAAGCAATTGAGATTTTTCTGACACATTTCCATTTGCTAAGTTACATTTTGAGAGTACACTTTTCAAATCTGGGTTTTTATAGTGCAGGGAAAGAACTTGTAAGATCAGGTGTTTGCTTAGATACCGAGATAATTTATTCTTGCGACTTATATTGTTATAGTTCAACTTAACGATTTCTTTTCGCGTTGTTATTTTGATGAAATGGAAGGATATTTTCCTTGGTGCCCTTGATAATCTAAATGAACAGATAATCTAGATTAAAAAGCATTTTACTCGTTTTACGTATTTATGTACATGCAGGTGATGAGTATGGTCAGCCCCCCCACCCCCCAAGTTTATAAGCAAGTTGAGGAAACTTTTTAGGCATTAAGTGTACAGGTATGGATGAACTTTATGAAATCCTGATAGACTAAAGGATAGTGCCTTAGCAGGATACAAACAATTAAGAAGCTAGTTAAATGCTGCTTGGATCCCTTATTCCTCCAAATAGCAGGGGAAGGAGCATGGCATTGGAGGGCGGTCGGGAAACAATCTTTCATCCCACCCAGCTGTTCAGTGGGTGGGGCTAGAGGAGATTGGGTTGACTGGAGCTATGAAATAAATGTGGAAGCTACATAGATGGTTTGTATGGTAGCATTGTGTACTTCTGTGTTGGGACAACATGATGGAGCCAGGTCTTCTCAATACAGTTATTAAAAATATCACATGCACTCTGAGGCTCACAGAATTGAAGTTCATAACTGAGAAATTTATTTTGTGTTTATGTGAAGTAGATTTTAATTTACAGAAAGAATATTACAGTTGTGGAAATCAAGAAATGTTTGGTTTCTGGTTTTGATTTGGAGATAAGGTATTCAATACGTAACTACATGAAAGGTAAATTATGTATCAAATACAGTTACCTATAGATTATGTTTCAGAAGTTTGTTATGAAATTGATTCTTTGGATTTGTGTATTTTCCCATAGAAATAATCTTAAATAAGTACATGACAGGACTTCTGAGCTGGTGTGAGACAAGGTGGGACCGCTGGCAGACTTTAGAGCAATTGTCAAGAATTAAAAATGACAACACACACACACACACACACACACACACACACACACACACGGAGAAGAAGGAGTTAGATTTCCAGTTCTCAATAATGGGGAGTGGTCAGATGAGTAGACCAGTTGGAGTGAAGATAGTGCAAGAAGATAGTGCAAGAAGTGAAGATAGAGCAAGTTGGTTTCAGACTTGTAAATTGATGGTATGCATATTCACTATAGACTCTATTCTGGGATTTGCCAACAGAGCATTGTTATCTAATTAAATTACCAGCTGAGAACATTTTTCACATTTTGAGCTAATAAACTGTCTTCAGTTTTTGATTAGAGGTTGAACATTTTTATTTTAACTTTAACATTTATGCATTTTACTAAATTTTGAGACAAAACTAACTTTTGTATTTTTCTGTACAAAGTTTGGACTGTAAATGACATAAGGTTTATTGTACAATGAAACTGATGTAGAAAAAAATGTTTTTGAGGAGTAGAATTTTAAGGTAGCGTGATTATGGGTTAGGCTTGCCAGATGAGAGCATACTGTTAAATGTAGACTGTTGGTCTCTACAGCAGTGTCTTGCAAACTGCAGGATGAGACCAATTAGTGGGTCTTGAAATCAATTTTGTGGATTTTTTCCAATAGTTTCTAAAAAGTAGGAAAGAAATTAAAAAATAGCAGTACATTGCACTTGGTAAAAATTTGGGGGGGATAAATTTTGTTTTATAAGTATTGTGTATTGAGCTGGGATATAACATTTTTTTGAAATTAAGATTGTGATCAAAAAAGTTTATAAAAACACTTGGGGGATGTGCAGTATGGATGGGTCATGTCGAATGTCTTTAAACTTTATGGTAGAGGTTGGAGGTCTTAGTGTGAGGAGGGAAGACTAAATGCTGTTAAGTCTATGTGGCTTTTTCTTATATTTGATTAATTTATTCTATACTTTATGTAGCTAGTGTGGTTAGAGAATCTGGGGCCTACTTCTCCTTGAGCAGAGGTCATTTCCCAAAGTCATATAGAAAGCAGGGTTGATAGTATTATGACATTAAATATGTCATTAAATATTATGTCTCTGCTCTTGACCTCGAGGAGAAAAAAAATTTTTTTGGCTTGTCCTTTTGCATCATTGAAGATCAAGAGAGCCAAATTTTGAGCAAGAGCCTGGGGAAAAGGGGCCAAGAAGGCAGCTTGGTTTGCATTCAGTGTTGAAGGCCTTAGGTGAGACACACAAAAGGTCATTGTGATTCATACCTTGTGCAGTCTAGCTCTGCAGAGGTAGGGATTACACATAGGGGTTTGAATTCAAAGTATTAATAATAACAGAAATATAGTGTAATGACTAAGAAAAAGTACTTTGGTGTCAGACAGACATGAGGTCAAATCCTGGTTTTGCCACTTACTAGGTGTATCAGTCAGGATAGGTTAGGTTAATGCTTCTCAAACTGATGAAGGACCTTTTTTCTTCTTTTTTTAAATTTCCAGTTCACTGTTGACTGACAAAATTGTAAAATAGAAATTACTGCAAATTTTTTAGTAATGAAGATGGAATTAAAAAGGCAAAACTAAAAGCCGCAATTTTTAAAGATCCAATAGACATAAAATTATTCTGGTATAAAAATTTCCATTTCTATGCTCTCTATTTTTGTACTTCTCTGGTGTAAACCAGTAAACAATCAGACTGGCTCCCTGGTGCACAGACCACACTTTGAATAGCACTGGGTTAGACCATGCTGCAGTAACAAATAGCCCTAAAAGTCTTAGTGGGAGTAGCTTAAAGATGAGATCTTGCCTGTCATGCTAAAGTTTATATACTTTATTTTAAGCCAATGTTTTTTAACTTCAAAAGTACTTGAAGACTGAGAAGGGTACATAAAGATACCCTAAGGTTGGGGAGTAAAGCCTGATCCTGCTTACATTATTTTGAAGTTTATCTTAGGTATTCATGTGACATTTATTTTAGGTAATCATGTGACATTTGCATTTTATCTATATTTGTTTGACTTATGTACAATATAAAGATGATCCCCACTCCTTCTTCCCCACCAAACTGGAAGTAAAAATTGACTTGCCTGAAGATGTAATATGTTAATTCTGTTGTTTTGTTTACCTCTGGGGCCACAACCAAGTACTTTTGGTAGCTTCATTTGAGGTGAGGCTCAGGTCACGGTTTCTCAAACTGGGCACTAGTGCAGTTTGGAGTTTTAGAATTCTTTGAGGGGCTGTCTTGTGCATTGTACAATGTTTATTGGCATCCCTGGATGCCAGTAGCACTGGATGCCAATAGCACTCCCCCTCCCCAGTGGTGACACTGAAAAAAAATGTCTGCAGACATTGCCAAATGTCACCTGAGGTGGCCAGATTTAGAACCATCACACTAGGTGATGGAGAACCATTGAAGGATTGTAGCAGATGGAGAAGAAAAGAAGTCTTTCTTAACTATCTAGTCTATAATCCTTCCTCCTAGAACGCCTACCACTTAAAACTTAGTATTTCTCAAACTTGGGAGTCAGAATCGCCTAGGTAGCTTGTGTGTTTGTGTAAATTTATCATTTAATTAATGAATTTTTGCAAAACATGATCGGTAATTACTCGATATACAACATTATGGTAGGTCAGTATTTTCCAAAATATAACTGATGAACCTCATGCATGGGGGTCATCCAGAACCTCTTGTTAGAAATGCAGATTAACTGGTTCTCACCACAGACCCAGTGATTCATAGCCATTGAGAGGGGCCCAGGAGTCTGCATTTCTAAATGCTTTCCAAATTATTAAGTAACTTTATTGAGGTATAGCTTTCATACAGTAAAACGCACAGGTTTTTTTTTAAATCATGTTTTCTTTAATCTTCACATACTGTGATTATGTTGTGGCAGAATGATGACAGATAATTACATAAGGTCAGCAAACATGGTAAAATGCACAGATTTTAAGTGTTCAATGAATTTTGACAAATATATACGCCTTGTAGCTTTTATTTCAAACAAGACACGGAACATTTACGTCACTCCAGAGTTCCTTGTGTCCCTGTACAGTTATCCTCCTAATGCTCCAGGTATCTACTGATCTGATTTCTAGTATCTATAGGTTAGTTTTTTTTTTTAAACAGCTTTATTGAGATATAATCCATCTACAGTTGACTCAATTAGATTGGTTTTTCTGGGTAGCTTTTTAAAGTTTTCTCCCCCTAACTTCTTCATTGTGAAAGATTTGAAATGTGAAGAGTGATTTTTGTACATACAAACAACAACCATATATCCCTCCTGCCCCCACCCATGATAGCATCAGGTACACATTTCTTTCTCATCTTTTAATTTTTTCTACTTAGTGTATCTTAGATTATTTTATATCAGTACATGAAGAGCATTCTTATTATATAGCTGCATAGGTCCATAATATGGATAGGCTATAATTTATTTAACATGTCCCCTTCTGATAGACATTTATTTCCAATACTTTGCTATTATAAACCTTGACGTGATGAGTAACCTGGGACATTGATCATTTCACATGTGTTAGCATCTCAGAGCTTTTGAGCTCTTTGACACAAGGCATTATCAGTTAAAGTGGTAGTATTGATGTTAAGTCATTACCAGCTGGAATTTCAAGACTCAAGTTCATTTATTTAACAAATATATATCTTGTGCCTGCTGTATGCTGGTCACTGGGGAAACTGAGTAAAATGCTGTGACTTTAGAAACAGAAGTCATTGTAATTGAGAGCTTAGGTTCTGGACTCAGACCTGGATTCACATCTTTAAAGCTTAACTGAACCTTGGACAAGTAACAGCTTTTTCTCTTTCCTTCTCTGTAAAGTGGGGATCATAAAGTTATTGGAGAATTAAATGAGAAAATACATGTCAAGTTCTTAGCCCAGCATATAACAAACACTCAGATGTTAGCTTAAAAAAAGTTATCAAACTAAATGGCAATTACTTTTCAGCCTCCATTGTAAGTTTCTTAAGGTCAAGGACTGTATTTTGTTCACTTTTGTATTCCCAACCTGACATTTTACATAGTAAATCATTTGTGGTATGATTTAAAGGTATGTAGAATGTACAGTGGAAGTACAGAGTGGGATACCTTTTCCAAACTAGAAAAAAGTGAATCTTCAAAGATGGGTAAGAATGATTAGGCAGAAGAAGAGGAAGGATACTTATTCTAGGCTGAGATATCATGGTAGTGTAGGGTATGAGGCTAGAGAGATAAGTATAGATCTGGTGTGCTGTGCTGAGGATTTAAAAAAAATCTTTATTGAAGGATTTTAAAAGAAGAGTGGTGGGGCTTCCCTGGTGGCGCAGTGGTTGAGAGTCCGCCTGCCAATGCAGGGGACACGGGTTCGTGCCTCGGTCCAGGAAGATCCCACATGCCGCGGAGCGGCTGGGCCCGTGAGCCATGGCCGCTGAACCTGCACGTCCGGAGCCTGTGCTCCGCAACGGGAGAGGCCACAACAGTGAGAGGCCCGCATACAGTAAAAGAAGAGTGGTAACTATGATATATTACCACTGTGATAATTCCAGTAGGGATAGATAAAGTACCAAGGTGGGGCTATCCAATGGAGGGTGGTTAACTTAGCAGCCCTGGGACTGAAGGCTAAAGGACAGAATTAGGGCAGTGGCAAAAGGTATGAAGTGTAGGGGATGGTTGTGAGGTTAAGTAGTACGTGAGGAGATGTAGGTAGGGAGTAGTGAATCCATAGTATCTGAGCTTTCTGGCTTGAGTGAATGGGTGGTGAGTAGATAACCATTTCTTGAAAGAGGTAATTTAAAACATGAAATCAAGAGGACTGCAGGACAGGTAAGTGAACATGTCTGGTAGAGTCTCAATACTAGGAGAGACATCTAGGATAGAAAATAAGCATTTTAAGGTTTTTGTAAATTTATTCATTTGTGCTTTGAATTTTTATGTTTAGTAATTGAATCTGCTATATTGAACAAAAGCTGTACTCTAGTTTGGTCAGTAAATTTTTTGGTACTGTTTTTTTAAGACTTGGTATTTTTGGTTTGGTGAGTAGAGTTGAAGGAAATTGAAATAAAGTGATTTGTGTGAAATTTATGTGTTCTTCACAGTTAGACTGAGGTGACCAATTTCTTTCTTTTTTTAAAAAATAAATTTATTTATTTTGGCTGTGTAGGGTCTTCGTTGCTGCATGCGGGCTGTCACTAGTTGCGGCGAGCAGGGGCTACTCTTTGTTGTGTTGCGTGGGCTTCTCATTGCGGTGGCTTCTCTCGTTGTGGAGCACAGGCTCCAGGCGCGTAGGCTTCAGTAGTTGTGGCTCTCAGGCTCCAGAATGCAGGCTCAGTAGTTGTGGCACACGGGCTTAGTTGTTCTGCATCATGTGGGATCTTCCCGGACCAGGCATTGAACCTGTGTCCCCTGCATTGGCAGGCGGATTCTTAACCACTGTGCCAACAGGGAAGTCCCGCTGATTTCTTGAGTAGTACTAAAATGTTTAGTTATTAAAAATTGTTTATTGGTACATAACAAAGCAGTAGCTGTTTCAGACTTTCTTGCTAATGTTTCTTTATATGAGTGACGTATCCTTAGACAAATTGTCCATTCAGACTAATCAGGGTTCTTTCTTTCTTGAGGAAGATTTTGGTATATATTGTCAATCAGTTTTAGAGAATACTAGAAATATTTTGAGGGAGATAATTATTTGTATAAGAGGAGGCAAATCTTCATAGCAATTTTATCTTGGTGCTTTCTGTTTATACTATTAAAATAACTAGGGTACTCCCTCATTTGTTACATGTAGCATTCTGGGGTCTGTACAAGGAAAATTTTTTCAGTAACTAGTATACCTTCAAGCATCAACATTTTAAACCATTTTTAATTTTAAAAAGTTTAATAGATATACTTATTTCCTTTTATGATTAATTTAAACAGATAAACCAGGTGGGAAAAAAAGCCATTAAATTATTTCAATCACTGAAGTTTGATTTGTGTTTTCTTAATTACATTTTTTTTATGATTGTAATTAGTCGTATATTTGTGGTTAGTGGTTCTTAACACTGGTTAGGCATTGGAAACACTTCCAATGCTTAATACACTTGGAGGCTCATTAATTCACTAGGTGTGCGGTGGGGCTCAGAAATATGCATTTTAAGTATTTTAGGTAATTCTGATGAATAGCCAGGGTTGATAACCTCTGATGTAAATTATATATTATGAGGTAATATATGTAAAAGTACTCTGTAAACTCTTAAATTTTATACAAAAGCAAGGTATTATTCACTTAATATTTAATAATATTTTTTGGTGTATTCACCTATAGGTTATTTTAAGTATTTATATGGTGTTCCAATGTTGATATCCTAATTATCTAGCCATTTATTATTTTGAGACATTTAGTAGTTTCAGTATTTTAGAATTTGTTATAAAGAGTATTTTATTTTATTTATTTTAAAATTTATTTAATTTATTTTTGGCTGTGTTGGGTCTCTGTTGTGTGCACGGGCTTTCTCTAGTTGCGGTGAGTGGGGGCTACTCTTTGTTGTGGTGCACAGGCTTCTCATTGCGGTGGCTTCTCTTGTTGTGGCACATGGTCTCTAGGTATGTGGGCTTCAGTAGTTGTGTCCCAAGGGCTCTAGCATGCAGGCGCAGTAGTTGTGGCACACGGGCTTAGTGGCTCTGCGGCATGTGGGATCTTCCCGGACCAGTGATTGAACCCATGTTCCCTGCATTGGCAGACAGATTCTTAACCACTGTGCCACCAGGGAAGCCCCTATAAATAGTATTTTAAGAAGTATCTTTGGGGCTTACTACTCAGTAGCCACAACTACTGAGCCTGCGTGCCACAACTGCTGAAGCCCACGTGCCTAGAGCCTGTGCTCTGCAACAAGAGAAGCCACCACCATGAGAAGCCCGCGCATTGCAATGAAGAGTAGCCCCCACTCGCTGCAACTAGAGAAAGCCCGTGTGCAGCAACAAAGACCTAATGCAGCCAAAAATAAATAAATAAATTTATTAAAAAAAAAGAAGTATCTTTAAACCTCTTCTGCTTTCCCTGGTTATTTTCCCAGGTCATTTGTTAGTTTAGTATCTTAAATTTGTTTTTAATTTATATTTCTTATATTACTGGAGAGAGATTTTTGTTATGTATAATCCAGTTAGCTTCCCTACTTTCATTAGAATATACTGAACTTGTTAAAGGCACTATCAGGAATATTTGGTTTTGTGCTGTGACTTATAATATAGGTCTATTAAATAATGCAGCATGAGAGTCGTTTTTGTTTTTAAATTATACATAGTTTTTCACATTTTTCTGCTCTCATGGATGTCTTCTGTCCTTGAAGTTTGTAGCTATCCAGTTTGCTGTTACAAATCTTTGTGTTTTAGCTGCTCAGTCTTTATTTCCTGGTTCATTTCTTTTTTAAAAACTAATTAATTAATTAATTTTTGGCTGCGTTGGGTCTTCTTTGCTGCGCATGGGCTTTCTATAGTTGCGGTAAGTGGGGGCTACTCTTCGTTGCGGTGCGCGGGCTTCTCACTGCGGTGGCTTCTCTTTGTTGCGGAGCATGGGCTGTAGGCACACAGGCTTCAGTAGTTGCAGCACACAGGCTCAGTAGTCGTGGCTCACGGGCTCTGGAGCACAGGCTCAGTAGTTGTGGCACACGGGCTTAGTTGCTCCACAGCATGTGGGATCTTCCTGGACCAGGGCTCAAACCCATGTCCCCTGCATTGGCAGGAGGATTCCTAACCACTGCGCCACCAGGGAAGTCCCTGGTTCATTTCTTTACTGAAGTTCTGCTATCTGTTAAGTATTGGGTTAGATTTCCATTTCTAATTCCCAGCTATATTCTGTACAGTATATTCTGACATGCTGAGTGAAAAGGAAATTAAGTAGAAATGATTCCTGTTTTATGGATATATAAAATAATGTGCAAATAGAAAACAACCATGAAAACCAAAATATGTATTCATTGTATAATTTGCAAAACCACAGTTGCTCTGAGTACAACTTGTAGTCTGTTTTCTGATTACTGAGAAGGGCAAATTGAGTAGACATGAGAACTTGGCATGAAAGGATTAAATTAGTGATCTTAGATAGAACTATAGTCAGTCCTGTCTTGTGTTTTGTATTAGAATATCAAAATTGATCTAATACAGAAAAGTAGGAGTTACTTAACCAGGTGATTAATTCAACTGTGAGCCTAAAAGATAACTAGAATAACTTATCTGGCAAACCAAAAATACTTGTTTGTGTTTGACCATGGTGCTGTGCTGTTAAAAAGTAATTATATAGATGTAGTTACTTTTTTTTTTTTTTACTTTTTTGAAATTTTCGAATAATTGTAGACTTGATGAAAAGTTGTAGCCCCTGTCTTTTTGAAAGTTAAATATTTGGTGAACATGGACGAAGTGCAGAAGTAATACCAAAAACATGCATATACAGTGTGTTATTATGAGATAAATGCACCATCAACATTAGTACTAGCCAGGAGCAAGGGAAAAGGGAGAAGTTTTATGCTTGATGGCGACATCTTTTATTTAAAACTGTGTTGAAGGTTTCTGGATAGGGCTGGGAGATGCCATTGCTTTTTAATTGAAGGATGGGTGTTGTTTGTTTTTTGTTTATTTATTTATTTATGGCTGTGTTGGGTCTTGGTTGCTGCACACCGGCTTTCTCTAATTGTGGCAAGCGGGAGCTACTCTTCGTTGTGGTGCATGGGCTTCTCATCGCGGTGGCTTGTTGCGGAGCATGGGCTGTAGGCGCGTGGACTTAAGTAGTTGCAGCCCGGGGGCTCAGTAGTTGTGGCACACAGGCCCTAAGGTGCTTGGGCTCGTAGGCTCTGGAACGCAGGCTCAGTAGTTATGGCACACAGGCTTAGTTGCTCTGCGGCATGTGGGATCTTCCTAAACCAGGGCTTGAACCCGTGTCCCCTGCATTGACAGGTGGATTCTTAACCACTGTGCCACCGGGGAAGTCCCAGGATAGTGTTCTTATTCACTAGTGGATTCCATTTAACAAATTAGAATCTAACTAAGGTGAACAATACTTTTTTTCCTAATGAGTAGTTTCCTCATTGGTCTTAACTGCTTTCAGACTCTTCTCACTTCATTTAATGAATCTTTGTAAGATTATTGTACTAAAACACTACTTTCATAAAATAATTGGCCTATTGTAGAACTTTAAATATCTTTCAGTTATAGTACAAGCTTCTAAGGTTTTTGTTAAAAAAAAAACAAAACAAACAAACAAAACCAAAACCTTATTTCCTGGGCCCTACCAGCAACATTCTAATTCCCTGCTTCTAGGCTAGGGCCCAGGTATTTGTTTTTATCAAGCTTCCCAGATGCTTCTGATTATAGCCAAGTTTGGAAATCATTTCACTGCAAGGTAAAAGCCCAGAGGCCTTAATAATAGCTGTTGTGTATTGCACAACCACTGTAACAACTGTCTTTTTTTTTTAAGGGGGGAAATAACATTTTAAATGTTTATTTATTTTTGGCTGTTGGGTCTTCGTTGCTGCGCGTGGGCTTTTTCTAGTTGCAGCGAGTGGGGGCTGCTCTTTGTTGCAATGCACGGGCTTCTCATTGCAGTGGCTTCTCTTGTTGTGGAGCACAGGCTCTAGGCGCGTGGGCTTCAGTAGTTGTGGCATGTGGGCTCAGTAGTTGTGGCTCATGGGCTTTAGAGGGCAGGCTCAGTAGTTGTCGTGCATGAGCTTAGTTGCTCTGCGGCATGTGGGATCTTCCTGGACCAGGGATTGAACCCATGCCCCCTGCATTGGCCGGTGGATTCCTAACCACTGTGCCACCAGGGAAGTCCCACAACTGTCGTTTATTGTGCTTATTGTATCTGAAGTACCAAATATTTCAAGTATTTCTTATATATTTTCTAATAACCTCATAAATATGTTATCCCAGTCTAAAGCTCAGAAAGGTTATGTAACTTATCCACACAGAGCATAGCTTTAAGTTACAGCAGGTGCTAGAATTCAGATTTCTTACTATATTTATACAGTGGTCCCCCCTTATCTGTGGAGGATACGTTCTAAGATCCCCAGTGGATGCTTGAAACCACAGATAGTACCAAAACCTATATATATATATACTGTTTTTTCCTATACATACATACCTATGATAAAGTTTAATTTATAAGTTAGGCATAGTAAGAGATGGTCAACAATAGCTAATAATAAAGGAGAACACTTGTAACAATATACTGTAATAAAAGTTATAAAATGTGGTGTTTCTCTTAATCAACTTCTTCAACTCTGCCAGAAATGTGACAGTGGCTTCTTCATTGGCAGACTCAGCCTCTCCAGTAATTTTTATATTTTTCAGTCCAAATCTATTCTTGAATCTGTGTAACCATCTCGTATATGTAGTAAATGGCTTGGTGTCACTCCTTTTAGGGGATCCCTTGCTTGCTAAGTTTTCATATAGACTCTATGCTTTCTGGCGCGACATGTTGCCCTCAGTTGGAATACACTTTATGTTGATGCCTTCCACCCACAAATTTAATGCCTTTTCCATCCTAAGTAAGCATTTATTATACACTGTGGCTGTAACTTTGCAGTTTGAGGTGCATCGGCAAAACTAGCAGAAATTTCTTTTTCCTTCTGTATTTCACGGATAGAAGATTCCTTCTTACTATAGATCTTAGCAACCTCAGCATACAATTTTTTTTTCCTTATTAAATCAAGATGTTCACCTTTTCACTTAAAGGAAGTACTCTACAAAATCTTCTCTTTGGCATATCTGAATTGCCAGCATCGCAACTCTCGTGCTTTGGGGCCATTATTAAGTAAAATTATGAAGTAAGGGTTCCTTGAACACAAGCACGGCAATACCACAACAGGCGATCTGATTAACAGAGAAGGCTACTAAGTGACTAACAGGCAGGATACACTGGACAAAAGGATGAATCATGTCATGGGCTGGACGGAGCAGGAAAGCACTGGAAGGTGTGAGATTTCATCATAGTACTCAGAACTGCACACAATTTAAAACTGATGAATTACTTATTTTTGGAATTTTCCATTTAATATTTTTGGACCGCAGTTGACAGCTGGTAACTGAAACCTCGGAAAGCAAAACTTGAGATAAAGGGGGACTACTGTACTGCCCTATGATTCTCTAATATGTTTTTTCATTAAAAACTTAGGAAGTCATTTTAGGGTCTCTGCTTGGCTTTTTCTTCCATTCAGATCAAATTATGTTTTGTATTCTTGCTTTGCGTATGCTGTTCTTACCTACCTTGAAGTTGCATTCATCCATTAATGAAGGCCCAGCTCAAAAGTACTCATTCGGGAGACTTTACCCAACTGAGTCTTTGATCCTTTCCTTGCCTTAAACTCCTTTAAGACTGCTCTCTTAGTAGGTAACAGCATTGTCAGTGTTTAAAAATGTATTATCAGTTATTTATGCTTAATATTACAAATATTGTTGGGGTAGTGTTGCAGTATTGTGATGGGTGGCATGCTTTTTTGAGCCTTCCACTGATCTTTACTATATATAGTACTGATCTTGAGTAGAATGTTGTTTTTATAATGAAATATGTTAAAGACCTTGGTTATGGAAAAAAGTAGAATTTGCTGTTTTGAGGTATCAGATTACTTTGGTTGCTTCAGTAGCTCAACAAGGCAGGCGTTTCAAATCTTTTGTTGTAGAGTAAATTTATAAACATACAGAAACATTTATCACAGTCTATTAATAATTTCAACAGTAATAATTTACTTTGCAATGCAATGTTTTACAAGTATTTTCTTAGGAAATTTATTAGTCTGCTAGGGCTGCCATAATAGAATACCACAGATGAGGTGGCTTAAACCAGTGGTCCCCAACCTTTTTGGCACCAGGGACCGGTTTCGTGGAGTACAATTTTTCTCTGGACCAGTGGCGGTGGGGGAGGGGTTGGGGATGGTTCAGGTGGTAATGCGAGCGATGGGGAGGGCAGATGAAGCTTTGCTCACTCGCTACTCACCTCCTGCTGTGCAGCCTGGTTCCTAACAGGCTGCTGACCGCTATCGGTCCACGGCCTGGGGGTTGGGGACCCCTGGCTTAAACAACAGACATTTGCTTTCTCACAGGAAAGTCCAGGATCAAGGTGCCAGCAGGTTTGGTTTCTGGTGAAGGGTCTTTCTGGATTGCATATGGCCACCTTCTCACTGTGTCCTTACATGGCCTTTGTGCACTCATGAAGGGAGAAAGAGATATCTCTAGTGTCTCTTCCTCTTGTAAGATACCAGTCCCATATGATGGACCCCACTCTTATGACCTCCTTTAACCTAAATTACTTCTTAAAGGCCTTATCTCCCAAATATAGTTACATTGGGGTTAGGGCTTCATCGTAAGAATTTTTGGGGTACACAATTCAGTCCATAACAGGAATTGAATTTCTGTTTTTCTGTATGGTGTTGTAATGTAGGTAAGCTGTAGAAAAATTTTTAAAAAACAGGTAATAATGAATACTTTTTCTGCCTACTTACATTTCTTTTTATTAGGCAAGTAATGCTAAGATGAGTATCAGTCAAACATTTTGTGAGTCATGGGATTCAATATTCTGACAAGAAATGGCTTTTATGTCTTTAAGAAGCTGCTTTGAGAGGTATATACAGGAAATAATTTGAATTCATTGACAAAACTGCTGTGTTGTATACAGAATGCATATATGTCATCAGTGCACAAGATACAGTAGTGACTGATTAAAACTGACTAAAGTTAATCCTTTAAAAATTTTGAGTATGTTCTTGATATTTCTTTTCTTTTTTAAAAAAATTAATTTATTAATTTATGTGTTTATTTGGCTGTGTTGGGTCTTTGCTGCTGCGTGCGGGCTTTCTCTAGTTGCGGTGAGCGGGGGGCTGCTCTTCATTGAGGTGTGCAGGCTTCTCATTGCGGTGGCTTCTCTTGTTTTGGAGCACGGGCTCTAGGCCTGCAGGCTTCAGTAGTTGTGGCTCGCAGCCTCTAGAGCACAGGCTCAGTAGTTGTGGCATGCGTGCTTAGTTGCTCTGCAGCATGTGGGATCTTCCTGGCCGAGGGCTCAAACCCGTGTCCCCTGCATTATGAGCAGGTGGATTCCTAACCACTGTGCCACCAGGGAAGCCCTACTTTTTTATTTCTGCTTTTTTAAATGTGGCCTCTAGAAAATTTAAAATTACGTGTATGACATGTGCTATATTTCTAACAAACAGTGCTGATTTAATCTGTTAGAAACTTACTGCCTTCTGAGATAGTACATTCATCTTTCAATAGCTGTCACTTAATTTTTTTCTTCCTATTTTAAAATTTTTGAATTTTATTTATTTTTTTATACAGCAGGTTCTTATTAGTTATCCATTTTATACATATTAGTGTATATATGTCAATCCCAATCTCCCAATTCATCACCCCCCACCCCCACCTGCCACTTTCCCCCCTTGCTGTCCATACGTTTGTTCTCTACATCTGTGCCTCTGTTTCTGCCCTGCAAACCAGTTCATCTCTACCATTTTTCTAGGTTCCACATATATGTGTTAATATACAATATTTGTTTTTCTCTTTCAGACTTAATTCACTCGGTATGACAGTCTCTTGATCCATCCATGTCTCTACAAATGATCCAATTTCATTCTTTTTATGACTGACTAATACTCCATTGTATATATGTACCACATCTTCTTTATCCGTTCATCTGTCGATGGGCATTTAGGTTGCTTCCATGACCTGGCTATTGTAAATAGTGCTGCAATGAACATTGGGGTGCATGTGTCTTTTTGAATTATGGTTTTCTCTGCGTATATGCCCAGTAGTGGGATTGCTAGGTCATATGGTAATTCTAGTTTTAGTTTTTTAAGGAACCTCCATACTGTTCTCCATAGTGGCTGTATCAATTTACATTGCCACCAACAGTGCAAGAGAGTTCCCTTTTCTCCACACCCTCTCCAGCATATGTTGTTTGTAGATTTTCTGTTGATGCCCATTCTAACTGGTATGAGGTGACACCTCATTGTAGTTTTGGTTTGCATTTCTCTAATAATTAGTGATGTTGCGCAGGTTTTCATGTGCTTCTTGGCCATCTGTATGTCTTCTTTGGACAAATGTCTATTTAGGTCTTGTGCCCAATTTTTGATTGGGTTGTTTGTTTTTTAATATTGAGCTGCATGAGCTGTTTATATATTTTGGAGATTAATCCTTTGTCCGTTGATTCATTTGCAAATATTTTCTCCCATTTTGAGGGTTGTCTTTTCATCTTCTTTGTAGTTTCCTTGGCTTTGTAAAAGCTTTTAAGTTTTCATTAGATCCCATTTATTTATTTTTGTTTTTATTTCCATTACTCTAGGAGGTGGATCAGAAAAGATCTTGCTGTGATTTATGTCAGAGTGTTCTTCCTATATATTCCTTTAAGAGTTTTACAGTATCTGGTCTTACATTTAGGTCTCTAGCCCATTTTGAGTTTATATTTGTGTATGGTGTTAGGGAGTGTTCTAATTTCATTCTTTTACATGTAGCTGTCCAGTTTTCCCAGCACCACTTATTGAAGAGGCTGTCTTTTCTCCATTGTATATCCTTCCCTCTTTGCCATAGATTAGTTGACCATAGGTGTGTGGTTTATCTCTGATCTTTCTATCCTGTTCCATTGATCTGTATTTCTGTTTTTGGGCCAGTACCATATTGTGTTGATTACTGTAGCCTTGTAGTATAGTCTGAAGTCAGGGAGTCTGATTCCTCCAGCTCAGTTTTTTCCCCTTGAGACTGCTTTGGCTATTCAGAGTCTTTTGTGTCTCCATACAGATTTTAAGATTTTTTTGTTCTAGTTCTGTAAAAAGTGCCATTGGTAATTTGATAGGGATTGCACTGAATCTGTAGATTGCTTTGGATAGTGTAGTCATTTTCACAATATTGATTCTTCCAATCCAAGAACATGTTATATCTCTCCATCTGTTTGTATCATCTTTAATTTCTTTCATTAGTGTCTTATAGTTTTCTGCATACAGGTCTTTTGTCTCCCTACGTAGGTTTATTCCTAGGTATTTTATTCTTTTTGTTGCAGTGGTAAATGGGAGTGTTTCTTAATTTCTCTTTCAGATTTTCCATCATTAGTATATAGGAATGCAAGAGATTTCTGTGCATTAATTTTGTGTCCTGCAACTTTACTAAATTCATTGATCAGCTCTAGTAGTTTTCTGGTGGCATCTTTAGGTATCTCTATGTATAGCACCATGTCATCTGCAAACAGGGATAGTTTAACTTCTTCTTTTCCAATTTGTATTCCTTTTATTTCCTTTTCTTCTCTGGTTGCCGTGGCTAGGACTTCCAAAACTATGTTGAATAATAGTGGCGAGAGTGGACATCCTTGTCTCGTTCCTGATCTTAGAGGAAATGCTTTCAGTTTTTCACCATTGAGAATGATGTTGGTTGTGGGTTTGTCGTATATGGCCTTTATTATGTTGAGGTAGGTTCCTCTATGCCCACTTTCTGCAGAGTGTTTACCATAAATGGGTTTTGAATTTTGTCAAAAGCTTTTTCTGCATCTATTGAGGTAATCGTATGGTTTTTCTTCAATTTGTTAATGGTGTATCACATTGATTTGCGTATTTTGAAGAATCCTTGCATCCCTGGGATAAATCCCACTTGATCTGGTGTATGATTCTTTTAATGTGTTGTTGGATTCTGTTTGCTAGCATTGTGTTGAGGATTTTTGCATCTTTATTCATCAGTGATGTTGGTCTGTAATTTTCTTTTTTTGTAGTATTTTTGTCTGGTTGGTATCAGGGTGATTGTGGCCTCATAGAATGAGTTCAGGAGTGTTCCTTCCTCTGCAATTTTTTCGAAGAGTTTGAGAAGGATAGGTGTTAGCTCTTCTCTAAATGTTTGATAGAATTCACCGGTGAAGCCATCTGTTCCTGGACTTTTGTTTGTTGGAAGATTTTTAATCACAGTTTTGTTTTGGGGTACGTGGGCCTCCCACTGCTGTGGCCTCTCCCGTTGCAGAGCACAGGCTCCGGACGAGCAGGCTCAGCAGCCATGGCTCACGGGCCCAGCCACTCTGCGGCATGTGGGACCTTCCCGGACCGGAGCACGAACCCGCGTCCCCTGCATCGGCAGGCGGACTCTCAACCACTGCGCCACGAGGGAAGCCCTAATCACAGTTTTAATTTCGTTACTTGTGATTGGTCTGTTCATGTTTTCTATTTCTTCCTGGTTCACTCTTGGAAGGTTATACCTTTCTAAGAATTTGTCCACTTCTTTCAGGTTGTCCATTTTACTGGCATAGAGTTGCTTGTAGTAGTCTCTTGTCATGCTTTGTATTTCTGCAGTGTCCGTTGTAACTCTTCCTTTTTCATTTCTAATTTTATTGATTTGAGTTCTCTCCCTCTCTATCTTGATGTGACTGTCTAAAGGTTTATCCATTTTGTTTATCTACTCAAAGAACGAGCTTTGAGTTTTATTGATCTCTGCTATTGTTTTTTTTTTGTTTGTTTATATTTCATGTATTTCTGCTCTGATCTTTATGATTTCTTTCCTTCTACTAACTGTGGGTTTTGTTTGTTCTTTCTCTAGTTCCTTTAGGTGTAAGGTTAGATTGTTAATTTGAGGTTTTTCTTGTTTCTTGAGGTAGGCTTGTATTGGTATAAAATTCCCTCTTAGAACTGCTTTTGCTGCATCCCATAGGTTTTGGATCGTCGTGTTTTCATTGTCATTTGTTTCTAGGCATTTTTAAATTTCCTCTTTGATTTCTTCAGTGATCTCTTGGTTATTTAGTAGTGTATTGTCTAGCCTCCATGTGTTTGTGTTTTTTATGTTTTTTCCCCTGTAATCGATTTCTAATCTCCTAGTGTTGTGATCGGAAAAGATGCTTGATCATGATTTCAGTTTTCTTAAATTTACTGAGGATTGATTTGTGACTCAAGATGTGATCTATCCTGGAGAATGTTCCATGCACACTTGAGAAAAAAGTGTAATCTGCTGTTTTTGGATGGAATGTCCTATAAATATCAATTAATTCTATCTGGTCTATTGTGTCCTTGCTTGTCTCTTGTAACATTCTTTATTTTAAAGTCTATTTTATCTGATATGAGTATTGCTTCTCCAGCTTCCTTTTGATTTCCATTTGCAGGGAATATCTTTTTCCATCCCCTCACTTTCAGTCTGTATGTGTCCCTAGGTCTGAAGTGGATCTCTGGTAGATAGCATATATATGGGTCTTGTTTTTGAATCCATTCAGTGAACCTGTGTCTTTTGGTTGGAGCGTTTAATCCGGTCACGTTTAAGGTAATTATTGATATGTATGTTCCTGTTTCCATTTTCTCAGTTGTTATGGGTTTGTTTTTGTAGGTCCTTTTCTTCTCTTGTGTTTCCCATTTAGAGAAGTTCCTTTAGCATTTGTTGTAGAGCTGGTTTGGTGGTGCTGAATTCTCATAGCTTTTGCTTGTCTGTAAAGCTTTTGATCTCTCCATCGAATCTGAATGAGATCCTTGCCAGGTAGAGTAATCTTGGTTGTAGGTTCTTCCCTTTCATCACTTTAAATATATCATGCCATTCCTTTCTATCTTGTAGAGTTTCTGCTGAGAAATCAGCTGTTAACCTTATGGGAGTTCCCTTGTATGTTGTCATTTTTCCCTTGCTGCTTTCAATAATTTTTCCTTGTTTTTAATTTTTGTCAATTTGATTACTATGCGTCTTGGCATGTTTCTCCTTGGGTTTATCCTGCCTGGAACTCTCTGCACTTCCTGGACTGGGTGGCTTTTTCCTTTCCCACATTAGGGAAATTTTCGACTATAATCTCTTCAAATATTTTCTTGGGTCCTTTCTCTCTCTCTTCTCCTTCTGGGACCCCTATAGTGCGAATGTTGTTGTGTTTAATGTTGTCCCAGAGGTCTCTTAGGCTGTCTTCATTTCTTTTCATTCTTTTTTCTGTTCCACAGCAGTGAATTCGACCATTCTGTCTTCTAGGTCACTTATCCGTTCTTTTGCCTCAGTTATTCTGCTACTGAATCCTTCTAGTGTATTTTTCATTTCGTTTATTGTATTGTTCATCTCTGTTTGTTTGTTCTTTGATTCTTCTAGGTGTTTTTTCTTTAATTCTTCTAAGTCTTCGTTAAACATTTCTTACATCTTCTCGATCTTTGCCTCCATTCTTTAACCGAGGTCCTGGATCATCTTCACTATCAATATTCTGAATCCTTTTTCTGGAAGGTTGCCTATCTCCACTTCATTTACTTGTTTTTTGGGGGTTTTATCTTGTTCCTTCATCTGGTACCTAGCCCTCTGCCTTTTCATCTTGTCTGTTTTTCTGTGACTGTGGGTTTTGTTCCACAGGCTGCAGGATTGTAGTTCTTCTTGCTTTTGCTGTCTGCCCTCTGGTGGATGACACTATCTAATAGGCTTGTGCAAGTTTCCTGATGGGAGGGACAGATGGTGGGTAGAGCTGAGTGTTGCTCTTGTGGGCAGAGCTCAGTAAAACTTTAGTTCGCTTGTCTGCTGATGGGTGGGGCTGGGTTCCCTCCCTGTTGGTTGATTGGCCTGAGGCGACCCAACACTGGAGGCCACCTGGCTCTTTGGTGGGGCTATTGGAGGACTCCGGGAGGGCTCTTGCCAAGGAGTACTTCCCAGAACTTCTGCTGCCCGTGTCCTTGTCCTCACAGTGAGCCACAGCCGGAGGCCTTCCAACACAGCAGGTAGGTTTGGTTCAGTCTCCTATGGGATCACTGCCCCTTCCCCTGGGTCCCGATGTGCACACTACTTTGTGTGTGCCTTCCAAGAGTGGAGTCTCTGTTTCCCCTAGTCCTGTCGAAGTCCTGCAATCAAATCCCACTAGCCTTCAAAGTCTTGATTCTCTAGGAATTCCTCCTCCTTTTGCCAGACCCCCAGCTTGGGAAGCCTGTCGTGGGGCTCAGAACCTTCACTCCAGTGGGTGAACTTCTGTGGTATAAGTGTTCTCCAATTTGTGAGTCACCCTACCAGCAGTTATAGGATTTGATTTTATTGTGATTGCACCCCTGCTACCGTCTCGTTGTGGCTTCTCCTTTCTCTTTGGATGTGGGGTATCTTTTTTGGTGAGTTCCAGTGTCTTCCTCTCAATGACTATTCAGCACTTAGTTGTGATTCCGGTGCTCTTGCAAGAGGGAGTGAGCGCACGTCCTTCTACTCTGTCATATTGAACCCTCTTCCTATTTTTATATGTATCTGTCTTTGATATTTGTATTCAGATATACTCATTTACTCCTTAAGACCAAAAAGATATCTGATTTCTGTCTTTAATATTATTATTTAATAGTTTGAAGACAATTCTCTCTTTGAATCTTTTGTGCCAACTTTTAGTCTTTCCATTTCTTTTAACAAGGAAAATGTTATGTGGCAGGTGGTTATATCCGTCCAGCCATTGTTACTCCCCTCTGAACTTTCTTCATTTGGTACATATCCCTGCTGACACCTTGAACTGAAATGAATATCTTGTGATTTTAAGTTGCAGTTTTGAATAAATCTATCTTTTGTGTCCATCTATGTGCTATATAAATCTGTTAACGAGGCCTAAAGTTAAGTTATCTTTTAGGGTAACTATTTCCTTACTGACATGTGGAGCATAGTGTCAACTAAGGTGTCTCTACCTTTCCCACTTGTGCTGCTATTGTTTCATCTTGCTTCTTCAACACTTTTTTTTTTTTTAAATTAGAGGAACTTCTTTATTGAGTGGGTGAAATGTGTTCCACCACCTCCTCCTTACTATTTGCGTCACATTTTGTAGTTCTGCCCTTAACTGAAACTTTATCTATCAGATTCTGGTTTGAGCGTGGATAAAAGGACAAGGTTTGGATCCACATATTTCCATATGGAATTTCATTTGTGTTCTGACTGTGTCTTATAAAGTATTTGTTACTTTTTTAACTTTTATCATGTGTACACTTAAAGTATATCTTTTATGCTTTTATCAAAATATTTTTATTATTTTTTTAAAATAAATTTTGTTTTATTTATTTTTTAAATTTCTTTTTGGCTGTGTTGGGTCTTTTGCTTTCTCTAGTTGCAGCGAGCAGGGGCTACTCTTTGTTGCGGTGCATGGGCTTCTCATGGCGGTGGCTTCTCTTGTTGTGGAGCATGGGCTATAGGGGCACCGGCTTCAGTAGTTGTGGTTCGCGGGCTCTAGGGCGCAAGCTCAGTAGTGGTGGCGCACGGGCTTAGTTGCTCCGCGGCAGGTGGGATCTTCCCGGACCAGGGCTCAAACCCGTGTGCCCTGCATTGGCAGGTGGATTCTTAACCACTGCGCCACCAGGGAAGCCCTCAAAATCTCAAAATATTATATAATGTTATCTGGGCTTAATTAGGGTTGGATCCTTGTGGTGTGTAATTCTGTTGAAGTTGATATACAGCTAAGCAGCTATTAATCCATCTTATTTTATTTGTACTCCAGCCTTTGTTAATCTGCCTTGTCCATATTCACATCATGATTGAAATCTTGTCAGAATTATCTGTACAGTTTCTTCCTATGCATTCTAATGAACATGTCAGAAATGGAAAATAAACACCTGATTTATCAAAAAGAAAACCTATAGTGACTTGTGAATATGACTTCATTTTCTTTTTATGTGACTTTTTTTTTTTGGATGGAAATGCTTCAGGTTCCTTAATAATAACTTGGAAAATAGAAAATAGTATAAAAGTGACTTACCTCCAAATCCAGTAAGCAAAATACAACCAGTGTTAACATTTGGATGTATTTTCTCTTTGACTTTTTTCTTTGTAAACTTTTAAAAACTTTAATGTTGGTGGCGTATGATTACATTTCTCTTGGGTAAATACTTAGGCTAAGTTATAGGTAGATGTACATTTAACTTTTTAAGAAATTGCCAAAACATTTTCCCACATAGATGTTAACATTTATGTTCCCATCAACAGTGTATAAAAATTCTGGTTGGTTCACGTATTCACCAACACCTGGGATGGCCACTCTTACTAATTTTAGCCATTCTAGTGGAATTGTAGAGATACCTCATTGTGATCATAATTTGCATTTTCCTAATGACTGATGTTGATCTTATCATGTGCTTATTACCATCTGTATGTCTTTGGTGGTCTGTTGAAATCTTTGGTCCATTTTTAAGTTGTGCTTGTTGTCTAATTGAGTTGTTTATTTTAGATACTAGTCCTTTGTTGAACTATGCAAATAACTTATTTCTCATCATACCTTTATCTACTGTTAATAATCCTTGTCTGTCACAATTATTACTGTGCTGTTTGCCTCAGTAGTGATTTTTTGTTTCCAATTTTTTTTTTTTTTTGGCCACTCCTTGTGGCTTGCAGGATCTTAGTTCCCAGATGAGGGATTGAACCCAGGACATGGTAGTGAAAGTGCCAAGTCCTAACCACTGGACTGCCAGGGATTCCCAATGCTACATTTTTTAATGGGAATTCTTTTGTAAGGAAGAATTGTTCTATCTCATGCATTCATTCATTCAATTATTTATTAATATTAGGACACATGAATATTAATTTTATCATTGCTTTTTGCTCCAGTTGTCCTGAATTTGACCATTGGGAGCTCTTTCCCATTAGCTCCTATTCATCTTTCAACATGCCTCATAATTTTTTTTTGGAGCACTTATTTTCTGATTCGTCTTTTATTTTTCTTCCTTAAGCCCTGGAATTGACCATTTTCCAAGGAGTTCAGGTTCCTTTTATTTCAGAATAGTATTTAGAAGCCAGGGTCTCTGCACTAAAAGTGCTCATTACTCCTGGGGTGTTTTTGCTTCTAGGTGTTTTGAACATAGATCTAGGAAGTTATATTTTTGTGTACATTCACACATCTGTATTTCTATACATATCTATGCATATGTATAGATAATATAGTATATATGTTAACATAAATATATATGTTTATGTATATTAAAAACCATGAGTTCATACTAATACACCAATTCTAATCTACTAACACAAGATTCAGTCTAGCCTTTCTCTTTTCTTATTTGTAACTCCTTTCTCCAACGGTGGAAAACCTGACTCTCATCTACAATTTATTTACTTATTTGTTCAGTTCTGGTATACACATAAGTGTAGTTTCAGAATTGCTGTTGTAAATATATTTACTTACTAGAGTGTAGTATTCCATACACTTCTTTTTGTCTTTAGTCTTATACTATTCAGTCAGCATACTGTTTTCCAGAGTTATGTTCTTTTCTTACCCACCTTGTTCATTGGTGTTATGTTACTCATTTGAAATACAGTTAGTTTTATTTGTTACTGTTTTTAGTCCATTTTGAGCTCTTGTCACATCCTGGCTGATTTTGGTTATTTTTTTCATTGGAATATGTGAAACATTATTGTGGTGTTAATGGTCAATTCTGTAAAACAGTATGTCAGGAAGTATCCCTTCCACCTCTCATCTCTTTTACCCTATTCTCATTTTCTTTTTCTGCCATTTAACCACCCATCCATATGGGTAACCAATCTTAATAATTTCTTGCTTAGTTTTTAGTTTATTCCTGTCTTTTTACACAAATGAGAAGATACATGTAGGAAAGGAGATATAAAAATTATATATGAAAGGTAGTGTATTATAGACACTACATACTTGATTCTATAACAGCTTTATTGAGATACAATTCACATGCCATAAAATTCAGTTCTGTCATTTTTAGTATATTCACAGAGTTGTGCAACCATCATCATCACTATCTAATTTGAGGCCATTTTCATCAGGCCAAAAAGAAACCCTGTACTTATTAACAATTACTCCAATTCTCTCCTATTCCCAGGTCTAGGCAGCCACTAATCTACTTTCCATCTCTATAGAGTTTCCTATTCTGGGCATTTCATATAAATGAAATCATTCAGTATTTTTTTGCAGCTAGCTTCTTTCACTTAGCATGATGTTTTCAAGGTTCATCTATGTTGTATTGATAGCATGCATCAGTACTTTGTACCTTTTTATTATTGAATGATATTCTGTTGCATAGAAAATACCACATAATTTTGTTTATCCATTCAGCAGTTGATGGACATGTGGGTTATTTCTAGTTTTTGACTGTTGTGAGTAATGCTGCCAAGAACATTTAAGTACCAGTTTTTATGTGGACTTATGTTTTCAATTCTCTTGGATCTATACCTTGGGATGGAATTGCTGGATCATAGGGTAACTATGTTTAACTTTCTGAGGAGCTACCAAACTGTTTGCCAAAGCAGCTGTAGCATTTTACATTCCCACCAGCAATGTGTGAAGGTTTCAATTTCTCCACATCCATGTCCACATTTGTTATTGTCTGTCCCTTTAATCTATAGTAGTAGGAGTGAGGTGGTATCATTGTGGTTCTAATTTGCATTTCCCTAATGGCTAATGATGTTAAACATCTTTTCATGTGCCTATTGTCAATTTATATATCTTCTTTGAGGGAATGTCAATTAAAGTGCTGTGCCCAATAGTTAATTAGGTTATTTATCTATTTATTGCCATGGTGATTACAATTAACAACTGATAACATTGTAATTTGGATTATTACCAACTTAGTTTAATAGAATACAGTAATTTTGCTCCTGTGTACTTTCATTTTCTCTTCCCTTCTTTGTGCTCTTCTTTCTACTTTATAAACCCAAGAACACAATTTAACAATTATTGCTTCATGAAGTGTTCCTTTAAATCAGGTAGAAGAGAGTTGCAAATAAAAATTATGTTTGTACTGTCTTTTATAGTAGTGTTTCTTGTAGGACATATCTGATTGTGAGGAATTCTCTCAGTTTTTGCTTATCAGAGAATGTCTTAAGTTCACCTTCGTTTTTGAAAGATGCCTTTGGTAGATACTGAATTCTTGGTTGACAGTCTTTTTGTTTTAACATCTTGAATATGTCATCCATCTACTTTCTGGCCTCTGTGGTTTCTGATGACATGTTAGTCATTATTCATTTTAAGAGTCCCCTGTATATGGTCATTTAAAGTCTCTCTTGCTGCTTTCCTGATTTTTTGTCTCTGTTTTTTGGCAGTTTGATTTTGATGTGTCTAGGTGTGGATCTCTGCTTTTTTCCTGTTTGGAGTTGCTGAGCTTTTAATGTGTAAACATATTTTTCTTCAGATTTGGGATATTGTCTGCCGTTGTTTCTTCAAACATACTTTTTGCCTCTTACTCCCTTTCTCCCCCTGTCTCTTTCCCTCTCTCCCTCCCTCCTCCTTTCCACTACTTCAGGGACTCCCGTTATGTGTAGGTTGGTATGCTTGATTTTGTTCCACAGTCTCTGGCGCTGTTCAGGTTTTTTTCACTCTTTTTTTGTTTCTGTTCCTTAGACTGGTAAATGTTATTTGACCTATCTTCAAGTTTGCTAATTCTTCTGCTAGCTCACATCTGTTTTTGATCCTCTCTCTCTAGTGAAGTTTCATTTCAGTTATTCTACTTTTCAACTTGAGAATTTTTATTTGGTTCTTTTTAATAATTTCCATCTCTTTATTAATTTTCTCTATTTGGTGAATGTAGTTCTTATACTTTTAGTTTTTTAGACATGATTTCCTTTAGTTATTTGAACATATTTTAAATAGCAGATTTAAACTCTGTCTAATATCTGAGTTTTCTCAGGGTTAGTTTCTATTGATTGCTTCTTTCCCGCCTGAATATGGGTTATGCTTTCTTGGGGTTTTTTGCGTGTCTGATAATTTTTTGTTGAAAACTGGACATTTTAAACGATACAGCGTGACACCAGTGGTCAGATTCTCCCTCTCCCCTTTCTCCTCCACCCCTCAGGGTTTATTTATTATTGCTGTTTGTTGTTTGCTTGTTTAGTGACTTTTGGGGAACTAATTCTGTAAAGTCTGTTTTCTTTGTCATGTGTTGTCACTGAAGTCTCTGGTTATCCTAGTGGTTATTTGTGGGGTCTTGCAAGGAATCATCAAACAGGTCACATAATGTTCTTTGGGAATGGGGCTCTGAAGGAGCCTGTTCTGCCTATTCCAGTTGCTGACAGGGTGCTAATTTTGGCATGATTGCCTGCTGTGGGTTTTCAAGGCTACTGTAGAGCTGATGAGGGAAATAAGAATAGGCGAGTTAAAATGCAACAAATGCTGCAGTTTTTACTGAGATTCAGCCCTTTTTCTTGAATAAGCGCTCTTTGGATTGCTGCAAGCCTTTTGTTAATTTCCAGTTGGAAGAAATTTTCTCTTGATTTTAACAAAGGAGAGAATTTTCTGAAGTCTACTGCTAATTTCGTTAACGTCACTAGTCTATATCCTTTTGTTTTCCAGTGTATACATAAGAGAATGTTTAAAGGTAAATATTACTGCGCCAACTGTCTAATAATAGTTTTTCCATTCAGTATGTTGTTATCTGTCATTTCTGTTCTAAAACTTTAATTTTAATGGCTGCATGGTGTTTTAACACATGAGAGTACCATAATGTATTATTTGTTTCACTTGTTTTTGAAACTTTGGTTTTTATGATTTTTCATTATCGTTAATAGTGTTTTGTTGAATGTTCTTTTATCTAAATCTTATATATTTGTAAGATTATAAATTCATGAAAGTGGAATTTGTTGAGTGTGAGAGCATGAAAACTTAAGTTTTTGATGCACATGGCCAAATTGATCTTCAGGGAAGTGGTTTCAGTTTATATTCTACCAGTCATGTACGAAAGTGCCTATTTTCCCACATCCTCACTTACTACTGGGTACTACTATTCATTTAGTTTTGTGCTCTCTAGTAGATCTTTTGGTAATGTATTATGTCCTCTATCTATGAAATTTCTATTTCTATATCTAGTAGGGTAGCCGCTAACCACATGTGGCTGTTGAGCACTTGAAATGTGGCTAGTCCTAAATAAGTCATGCTATATTTCAAAGATTATTACAAAGGAAAAGAAAGTAGAGTAATGAATAATGTAAAATGAGTCATAATAACTTTTTATATTGATTGCATATTGAAATGATAATATTGTATATACATTGGGTGAAATAAAATGATATTAATTTCACCTTTTTACTCTTACTTCCATAATGTGTCTACTAGAATATTTATAATTACATATGTTATTCACCTTACATTTCTATCAGATAGTGCTTGTCTAGACTCTAGACCATTCTTCCTTTAAAAAAAGCCCTGCTTCTTTAAAGCTTATGCTATTTAACAACAGTATTTTCTCACCCTTCTTAAATTTGTTGGTTACCACATCCCTGTTTTCTCTTTATTTGTCAAAGATGTCACCAAACACTCAGTTTTTCTTTCTACCCCAAGCTATCTTACCATTCTGGGGCGTTTTTAGTGCCCATGTGTAAAACTTGTTCAATAATTTAGCTTCACAGTATCTGGATTATGGTTGAGCCATCATTTTAATGGCTCCATGTGGTCATCATCTGGAACTTCTGTTCCACCTCTGAAATCTTAATTGTATGGCTCATTCTATTCACAATTTCATATTCTTAGCTATCTCATTTCCTTACTTCATACCTTGGATCCTTGACTCTCTCCATTTTGTTCACTAAATCACTTCAACCATACTTGTCAGCTCCCTTGATCCCTTGTAGTTTTGTGTACCCTTTCTGCAAAATAACAGCTTCAAATAACAGCTTATTGGCTTACATTCAAGTTACAGATTGCTATTGGAGTAAAAGATCTCGTGGCTTTAGGGATGCATTCACACAGATCTTCAGCCTAAACTAGTGGACAGAATTCCTTGGCTGCCTGTTGTGTATTCCTAGCCCTTCTTTTTGTTTTGGTGGTTGCTGATTCAAATCTTTCTCTCTTAAAATTCCCTGGTCCATCCCTCCTCTTTTAGGATTAGCAGGTGATTTTTTTTTTCTGGAGTTCACAGAAAATCCTGTCCATCATTCCAGAATGTTATCTGTATCCTGGTTTACCTTCCTTTCTTCGGCTGCTTGGGTAGGTAATCTTTTTTTTTTTTTTTAATTTAATTAATTAATTAATTAATTTGGCTGCATTGGGTCTTTGTTGCTGTGTGTGAGCTATCTATAGTTGCAGCGAGCGGGGGCTACTCTTCATTGAGGTGCACAGGCTTCTCATTGCAGTGGCTTCTCTTGTTGTGGAGCACGGGCTCTAGGTGCATGGGCTTCAGTAGTTGCATCACGCGGGCTCAGTAGTTGCAGTGTGCGGGCTTAGTTGCTCCGTGGCATGTGGGATCCTCTCGGACCAGAGATTGAACCCGTGTCCCCTGCATTGGCAGGCAGATTCTTAACCACTGTGCCACCAGGGAAGTCCCTGTCTAGGTAATCTTTTCTTTTTTTTTTTTAAACTTATTTTTTACTTTTTAAAGCATTTTTTAAAAACTTATTTATTGGAGTATAGTTGATTTACAGTGTTGTGTTAATTTCTGCTGTACAGCAGAGTGACTCAGTTATACACATATATATATTCTTTTTTATATTCTTTTCCATTGTGGTTTATCCCAGGATGTTGAATATAGTTCCCTGTGCTATACAGTAGGACCTTGTTTATCCATTCTATATGTAATAATTTGCACCTACTAACACCAAACTCGCAGCATTTATTAACATTTAAACATGCAGCTATCATGTTTTTTATTCCTAAAACTTGCATAACCCTTTATTGTCCTCTAGCTTCTACCTTATTGCCCTTCTATTCACAGATAAGCTTTCAGAAAGAATTGTTTACCCTCACTGTCTGCAGTTAGTTATTCACTGCTTATTTAATTCCAGTCTGCCTTCATCTATCTTCCCCTATCTTTCCACTGCTCTGACAGTGGTCCCTGATAATGATATATAGATTCTTCTATGTCTCTGTATTGACCACTCCAGAGCATTTGGTACAGTTGACCACTTCTTGAAGGAGGCCACTACAGTTGACCTCCTTGAACTGCTTCTAAGAACTACTTTCCTCATTCTTCTCTCTCCCCTTTTCCTAGGTTTGTGTAGGTGATAGTGGTGGTGGTAGTGGGATGTTGCTGTTGGTTCTGACCTGCTTCCTACTTTGTATACTGTAATTGGATCCATAACCATGGCCTTCATACCGTTTAAATGTTGTTGACTTAAAATGTTAATATCTGCCTAACCTAGACATTTCTAGAACTTCTAACTTTTATATATGTAGCTGCCTACTAGATATTTGTCTCCCTAAAGCCAATTTTGCACCTTAAACGCAAATGAATTTTGCTTTTAATGATTGGAACAACCATTAATCCAGTTGCTCAACCTAAATTCATAAATTTGAGTCTTACCACTCCCCCCACAAGTTACAGAGGCTTGTCAGTTCATGTAATATCTTACCCAGCACTGTCCATTAGAAGTTAATGCAAGCCACATATGTAATTTAAACTTTTCTAGTAGCTACATTTAAAAAGTAAAAAGGAACACGTGAGTTTAACTTTAGTATCAGATTTTATGTAGCCCAGTATAGCTAAAATTTTATTTCAACCTGTAATCAGTATAAAAATTGACATGCTTTATTCTTTTTTTCATAATCGGTCTTCAAAACCTGGTTTCTATTTTATACTTAGAATATATATCAATTCAGACTAGCTAAATTTCAAGTGCTCGATAGCCACATGTAGCTAGTGGCTACTGTAACGGACAGTAGCATTCTAACTTAATTTCTCTTCATCCCCACTGCTTCTGTCTTCCCTGGGCTACTGCAACAGATCTTGGGATTGCTACCATTATCTCCTGCAGTTCATCCTCAATATTATTGTTAGTGGTAATTTTCTAAAATATGAATGTGACTCGGCATGTGAATTAATGTGATTGTGCAATTTTCTGCTTCAAATCCTTTAATGCTGTTCATAAGTTTTCAAGATGAAGCCTATTCTAAGTTCTTTAGTGTGGCCAACAAAGTCCTTTATAATCTGGCTTTTGCTTAACTTTCCTACCCTGTATCTTCTGGACCCTGATAATGAGTTGTATTGAGCTATTTGTAGTTACCATAAAGAACTGTGCTCTCTCCTCTTGCTTTTGTACCTTTACAGTTACCAGTTAGCCTGCTCATATTCTCTAGTACCTACCTACATCTCTCATCAGACTAAGGCCTACTAGTCCTTCAGGATCTGAAGGATTTGGCCCCAGGATAGGAGAAAACACCCTTTTTTTCGTTCTCATAGCCATCTTTCTGTGCTTGCCTCCATTATAGTATTTATCACTGTGTTAATATAATTGTCTTCTAACTTACCTGACCTCAGATTCTTAGTTTTATAAGCAGGGACCTTGTTCTTATTAGCTTTTACATCCCTAATTACTAATACACACATTGTAAGGGTCCAGTAACTGTGTTGATTGAATGAGTGTGGCCAGTAATTCTGTGAGTAGAGATTTAAATTCCAAGTTCAGAGCAAAGAAAAAAATGTATTTAAACTTTTAAGTTATCTCATTCTTACATGTGTTCATACAATTAAGTATTAAAATCTTTTAAGTAGATTAACCAAGAATCCAGAATAAGATTAAGAAAATAAAAGTTGGTTTCATTTGTACACAATTGTTCATCTCAGTAAAAAGGGTGGAGCTGGGGGCATGCAAACTAAGATATGATCTTTAGAGAAAATTGGGGAGGGAACATCAAAGTTAACATTTAGGACAAGCTTATGTTATCTTGTAACATCTTAGTGTTCTTGTTATATTAAATCTAGAATCTAGGTATTTTTACACCAGTTATATTTAAAATACTTAAGGCATTTAAATAGTGAAGTTCTTTAATTTTCCCCTTGAATTATGTAAGAAATGGGAGGAATTTGACTTAGTGCTAGACAGTTTCATCTATGTGTATGATGTAAGGCTTTTGTTAGTAATAATGAGTAGACAAGTAAATTTATGTATCTTTTTTCTTTTGTAGTGAGTAGTTTTTTGTATTTAAAATTACGTAAACTTTAGGAGAAAAAAATTTAATTGTATTTGTCAGTATGTGAAACAGCATACAGTTTGTTTGTGTTTTAAAATCCAAAGTGGTACAGCTTGAACTTGAAATTATTTAGGAAAGATCAAATGTTACCTTTGAAATTTTAAGTTACTGATGTAACCCTTCCTTGGATCTTTGCAGTCTGTTTTTTTGTTTGTTTGTTTGTTTGAATTGTAGTTACTAAGGGGAGAAATAGAATCCTGGTCATATTTATGTAATTTGGGGCTGAATATCTCTTTTTGTAAAGATGGGGAGAGCTGAAGGTTTATAGTAGATCCTACCAAAAATATGTTTTAATTTTCCTCAGATTCCGACTTTTGTCACTTCCAACCTGTCACAACTCAATTTCGTTATTGTTACTGAAAAGCATATTTAGCAGTTTTCAAAACAAGTTGCTACTTTTCTCCTTTGGAAAATATATATTAATTTATAAATATTAATATTTATAGATACTAATATTCAGACCTTTACAATGACAATGGATTTTCACATGCCAAGATTTTGATAACTTTATTCTTTGGAATAAGAACAAATGGCAAGAGAATATAAACAAATCTCAAGGGTTCCAATAATCTGTCAATTGAAACCTTTTTGAGGCATCTTGTTCTTTGAATATAATTGATTTCTAGAAGAAAGTTTAAATAAGTTAAACACTGAAATTACTGGATATTGTATTTAAGTTGATTTTTCCACAGGTAGTGAAATAGCAAGCAGTGGAATTGTAGCTTGATTTTCTTTTTTTTTTTTTTTTGTGGTACACGGGCCTCTCACTGTTGTGGCCTCTCCCGTTGCGGAGCACAGGCTCCGGACGCGCAGGCTCAGCGGCTGTGGCTCACAGGCCCAGCCGCTCCGCGGCATGTGGGATCCTCCCGGACCGGGGCATGCACCCGGATCCCCTGCACCGGCAGGCAGACTCTCAACCACTGCGCCACCAGGGAAGACCCTGTAGCTTGATTTTCTTAAATGTGAATTTTGTCATAGAGATTTGGCATATCTTTTAGATAGTAACCAAAAGATTTTGTAAGCATATGCTTTTAGAAAAGATGATTTGATAACTGTTTCTTCTTATGTAACTGATGTTTGAAATCAAGTAATACTCTTAAGACCTCAAGATATTTTGGGTGAATATACTTTTATCTACATTCACATGCTTATAAATGTCACAGTTATATCACTCAGGTCTATAAGTAATATTTCTTTATCCAGAGGTTGTATTTCACACTGGCACTGTGAACATTATATTTGTGCAGAAAAAGAATCAGTTTAGGTCTTCTGAATTATAGACTGTGGTTGATTTTAGAATTTGGGGTAAGGAAAGATTTTTATGATATGTGAAAAGTCTGTATGTTTTAGTCAACCAGTGTTATATTATTGGTGTATTTCCTAAGTCTGTCTTTTGTGTTGAGACACAGTTTCTTCCTCAGAAGAAACTTTCCTGAAAGTATATTTTTGTCCTTTATCTTTTTTAATAACTCCTGTGTATCAGCACTCTGTTAGGAATGTAGAGATGAATATGACATGATTCTCTCCTGGAAATAAGTTGTGTTGGGAAACTGGCAAGTAACATGTTTAATTTTAAAATAATTTAATTTAAAACATGAAATTATTTAAAATGTTATAGTAGTTATGTACAGAGAATTATCTACTCTCAACCTAGTCACTCTTCTTCCTCACTGTTACTGAGACTGCTTTGGTGCAAAACTACCAGTAATCTTCTTATTTCCAAATTTTATGTTCACATCTCTGGTATTTCATTTGACTGTTCAGTAGCATTTAACACAAGTGAGTGACCTTGAGCCAGTCCTAGTTTTCCTTTCTCCTCACTGACTGATCAATCTTTCTCATTCTTTCTCTGCCTAACATCTCATTGTTGGAGTGCTCCAGGACACTGTCTAGACCCCCTTTTATCTATAATCTCTCTTTGGGAATCTGATCCTCTCCCCATACTATCTATATGCTTATGTTTCCTAAATCTATATTTTCAGCACCAACCAACCCTGGAATTTCTGAATTCATATGTTTAACTGCCTACTGGCCATCTCTTCTTGAATATGTAACAGACACCTCCACTTAACATGTTAAAAGCTATTTTTGATTTTGGTGATTTTGGCCCTCACAGCCCACTCTTTTCCTCCCCTTTGTATCCTGTTTCCCTGGAGATATCACTAGCCATTGAGTTGTTCAAGCCAAGTACTTAGGAGTTATCTTTTGTCTCTTCATCTTTTGTCTGTTTTTCTTTTGCCAGTCACATCTAACCCACCAGCAATGTCCTGACAATTCTTCTTTCAAAACATATTCTGAATCTTCATCTCTCTTTGCATGCATACCATCTAAATTCAGTATACCCTTTCTTTCTTGGACTATTGCAGTAGGCTCCTTACTAGTTTTCTTATTTCCATTTCTTCTCTTAGCAGTAAGAGCTATCTTTAAAACACAAATCAGGTCAGGTCACTTGCCTGTGTAAAACCCTCCAGTGGCTTCCCATCATGCCTAAAATAACATCCAGATTTCTTACTTTGGCTGGGTACAACATGATCTGGCCCCTGCCTGCCTCCCTGACCTCATTTTTTATCACTTATCCCCTGGTCCACTACTTCACCTCATTGTAGTTCATGTACCTTCTTTTTGTTCCTGAAAGTACCAAGTTCATGCCCACTTTAGGGCCCATTCCTTAGCCCTAGAATGCTTTTCTCCCTTTTCTTAATTCAGTCTCCTAGTTGTGCCTAAGACTATTCTAGGAGTTGAGGATAAAGCAATAAATAAGACACACAGGTAGATGGAGATGTTTTTCTTACACCTTTTTGTATGGTGGGTTCCTTGAATATGTAACCTAAAATATTTTCTCTGAAACTTCTTCAGCTCTCCCAGATGGCTTCCTCTTTTTGATGCCACAACTTATGTAGTTCATTTAATCTGTACCTTGATGGAGTTTACATTTTAGTTGGAGGTAGGGTGGGTGGAGATCACAATAAACAAGATTTGTAAAATGTATGTTAAATGGTGGTAAGTGCTAGAGAGAAAAACATAAAGCAGCAAAGTGCTGAGATGAGTTGTAATTTTAGATAAGGGTGATCAGGGCAGTCCTCTCTTTGAAGGTGACATTTGAATCATCATCTGTTCTAGGTTGTGATATAACTCATAGATTTCTTCAATATAGAATAAAGACATACCCTTTTTAAAGACATTTTGTCCAAGGATAGTCTGTTTTCTTCTCTTTGCTATATTATTTGCCTTTAAGTTATTACAGGTCACATTTACTTCGTCTTTCCATTTGTTACTGCTTGCCATCTTTAGCTTCCTTCCCTTTCCTGTATCTACAAGTTTGCGTTTCTTCCAGTTCTTAACTTTAATTACTTGAAATATAGCACTGTATAAAGATTTTAACTAAAACATTGGCATTTATCTGAAGTGGGCTGTCTTAATCCAGTGACTGACAGAGCAAAACTGTATGAAATTTACATTTTTTTCTTCTTGGGATTTAAATTTGGTCCCTGTATATCTTCTTGAAACATCATACTTTACACTTTTTTTTTTTTTTTTTTTTGCGATACGCGGGCCTCTCACCGTTGTGGCCCCTCCCGCCGTGGAGCACGGGCTCCGGACGCGCAGGCCCAGCGGCCATGGCCTACGGGCCCAGCCGCTCCGCGGCACATGGGACCCTCCCGGACCGGGGCACGAACCCGCGCCCCCTGCATCGGCAGGCGGACTCCCAACCACTGCGCCACCAGGGAAGCCCCATACTTTACACTTTTTTCACCATTTCTTGTAAGACTTCAGGTACAGGGCATAGTAATTGTTCTTTATAAAAAGATAGATAGGAGGCCTCTGATTCTGTGTTTGATCAGGAGAGCTGCTGAAATGGATTAAAATTCATTGGGCCTTATATCCGACAAAAAATATTACCTTGACGTGAGTAGAAAAAAGTCTGCCTTCAATTTATTTGTAATTTACCTCTAATTTGTTGAGTTACATGTAAGTAACTTTCATTTTTTTCCCTCTATCTTTTACTATGTTCCAATGGATTTCTCTCTCCTGTTCGACTGAATGTGCCGTGTATGATTCTTGGAATTCCTCGTTTACTGTTCCTCTGTGGATCTGTCTGTTGGAATCTGGAACACTGGAATGATGGAAATGTGTTCTTTACAAAGTAGCTGTGAGTATGCTACATAATTTATAGAGAGGCTTTTTTCTCGTCTAAGTTAAATTTCAGTTATAGTTGGATGAAATATGAACCAAGGAAGCCTTAAATTTAATGCATATTCTTAGCTCTGCATGTAGTAGGCTTTCAAATATTTGACTTTAAAATATTCTGATCAGTATCCTAACTAGTATATTTAAAATTAGTCTTTCAGTTTAATTGGCTTACTTATCTTCTCAATATTTGTCTTAAATATCAGTTTATATGAATTTTAAAAAAGATAAAAATATTATGGATGGAATATTTAGTTACATATGTGATGCTAGTAAGAAATGCAGATTGCTGTTCTTTGTTAAATCCAAATGTATTGAATTAGTACTTTGATCCCATATGAGTTTTTTCGGATGAGAATTTAAATGTGGCAAAAATCTTTAAGAAAAATGTGTACCTCTTAGGAATATTTTGCCATTTTATATATATGTACATATATATATATTTTTTTGCCGTACGCGGGCCTCTCACTGTTGTGGCCTCTCCTGTTGCGGAGCACAGGCTCCGGACGCGCAGGTTTAGCGGCCGTGGCTCATGGGCCCAGCCGCTCTGTGGCATGTGGGATCTTCCCGGACCAGGGCACGAATCCGTGTCCCCTGCATCGGCAGGTGGACTCTCAACCACTGCGCCACCAGGGAAGCCCCTTGCCATTATATTTTAATGAATGAATAAGACCTACCCCTAAGTAAATTAATCAGTAAGACTTTACTCACTCAGATGGTCTGAACTGTGGACAGTGTTTCTCACCAATGGGTAAGTTGAAAATCAGACTGATTTACTATGACAATTTAGAAGTAGATTTCTTTGAATTACTCATGAAACTTACTGAGATCATCAAAGAATCAAAAACCACACAGAAAACTGAATTGAAATTTACTTTAAAACCTGGATAAATCTGATGTCCCTGATGATAAAGGCAGCAGACTCATGTAAAAATCTTGAAGTGACATAGTTGGACCTAGTATAACAGCTTGAAAGATAATGTTACTGACTGACATTGATCATGAGAGCTTTTAAGAGTTCATGAAAAATTTTAAACTCCACGTTTTGATTTTATTTCATGAATAAGAAGATAAATTTCAAGAAACTCCTGCCTCTGGTAATTAGTATGAGCAAAGGGAATGATTAAAAGAGTCCTTAATATAATTTTAAGGGGATTTGAATTTTTTGTGAAAAATCCTTCCGTTTTTTTTAGTTGATTGGTCAGAATCTTATTATTAGTAAGTTACTATAAATTGAAATCTTTGCTCTGAGGCAGGTTTCTTTAATTTTTATTTTATTCCTTTGGGTTTTTGTAATTGTCTATTGTCAGTCAACTTGTGCTCAATTCATTTTGTCCATTTCTGCAATTAACTAATACTTTTATTGGTAACACTATAAAATCAGTTTGATTCACCATGAATAATATTAGTTTATATAGTTTTCTAAAAATAGGTTAATGAAGGGAATTTGAAATGTGTGACAGAAGTGATTTATTGATATATGAATAACCGGACTGCTTTTGCTTTTCTCAGCAACAGAAGAACCTTGAAGGCTATGTGGGATTTGCAAATCTCCCAAATCAAGTATACAGAAAATCAGTGAAGAGAGGGTTTGAATTCACACTTATGGTTGTGGGTAAGATATGATTTCTCACTAAAATTGAGTTTTGATATGTTTCCAACTATTAATGAACTCTGAATGATTTGAGAAAACAATAGCCCAAATAACTGCAGGGATCATGTGTTATATTTTCTTTTGTTATGCAAATACATTTTAAAATTTAGCTTGATGGCGTAATGGGATTTCAGTATTTTCTTGCCTCTTTCTTGCAGATGGCACAGTTTTGGAAACTCAGTAAAAGTTGAGAAGAGGGGTGGGGGGTGTAGTGGTTGAATAGAATGCTGGAGAAGTTCTCTTCAATCGATGATGCTACAAAAGGAAATAGCATCTGGTGGTTACTTATTACTCCAGGATTTTTTTTTTTTTTTTTTTTGACGGTACGCAGGCCTCTCACTGTTGTGGCCTCTCCCGTTGCGGAGCACAGGCTCCGGATGCGCAGGCTCAGCGGCCGTGGCTCATGGGCCTAGCCGCTCCGTGGCATGTGGGATCTTCCCGGACTGGGGCAAGAACCCGTGTCCCCTGCATCGGCAGGCGGACTCCCAACCACTGCGCCACCAGGGAAGCCCCAGGATAATTTTATTCTCTGGCTCATATAGTGTAGTGAAGCCATATCACATGAGTGTTTAACTTAAACATATGTTCTCTGAATTTGAAAAAGAAAGATGGGGTAGAGGATCATAATCATGCAAATGATTACCCTGGGAATTCATTCATTAAGTGTAAGCCCTGGAATTAGTGAAATATGATGACTCTCCTTGTTCTTTAGTTCACTCTCATTTTTCTTATGAGTGTGTTTTGTCCTGTGAGCACCTTTCCCTGCCTGTAGTCCATTTTAAGAGATTGTCAAGGGTTATTTTGACTGTAGGTTGGTAACATAATCATTATATATATAAAAACACTTTACCATGTATAAGATTAGTTATCTTAAATGACAGTCTTAAATGACTATAATATTTTCACCTCATATAGGCTGACTTTATAACCTAGCTCCTCAGTTTGATGCAATTTTGTTGTATTTCTCTATTTGTTTTATGAAAGTAAAAGGCAGAATAGTGGATTGACTATATCCATGACAGAGAAAATTGAGTTGATGCTGGACCTTTATGTACTGTGCATTAAATTTGCTAATTACATTCAACTCCTGGTATTTTTATTTTGGTGTTGAATTAGATTAATTGAATTAGGTATGAAATACCCCTTCATTGAAGGGAAGAATATTTTATCAACTGACCAGAGTATTTTACTTGAGGGTAGGTTTGTGGCTGTTTGGAAATATCTGCATTGTAATAGTTCATAGTTAAAACATGGTGGTACAAAGTCTGCAAACTTGATACTTGGTAGAGTTGGTTAACTTGTCTGTCTCTGGTTGAGTAAGAAGCATAGTATACCTAGCTTGCAAACTGCTGGTGTAGACCAGAGGTGTGGGTCTAAATAGGTGGATAAAATATGCAGGATATACCTTTTCTTCCATAGATTGGTAACATAATCATTGTATGTGAAGAAATACTACATCTTACCTTTACTATGTAATGTTAGTGATCTTAAATGACACACCGTAGACAAATATAAGATCATTTTTTTAATTTGTAGAAAACTTCCTAGGTGCATTAGGAGAACCATAGCAATTTCCAAAAAAATTTTAATATTAAAATTTAAAGAATAACTTCTTGGGGCTTCCCTGGTGGCGCAGTGGTTGAGAGTCCGCCTGCCGATGCAGGGGACACAGGTTTGTGCCCCGGTCCGGGAAGATCCCACATGCCGCGGAGCGGCTGTGCCCGTGAGCCATGGCCGCTGAGCCTGCGCGTCCGGAGCCTGTTGCTCCACAACGAGAGAGGCCACAACAGTGAGAGGCCCGCGTACCGGAAAAAAAAAAAAAGAAAAAGAAAACAACAACAAAAGAATAACTTCTTGAATATATACTTAGTAGAGTAATATCTGGCGGTCCAGGCCAGATATTTGGTTTGAAATTTCTGTGACATTTGTCCAGATGAAATAGTTAATAACCAGCTGATCTTGATTTTTAGAGTAAATACACAATCTCTGAATATAACTTGTTTTTCCGGTCAGTCCTTTTGTCAACTACAGCTTTTGTTTTTCTCTTCTTTGATAAGACTTCAACTGTGGATAAAGGAGAATGGATGTTAATATTGTTATTGTTATCCCCAATATACCTTGAACATTACTGTTTAATTAGCTATCTTTGTATAGACTTGTTGAGTGCAGGGTCTAAATCTTTTCATCTACATAGTTGCAGTGTATAACACATAAAAGTCACCTTTTGGAACTTCCCTGGTGGTCCAGTGGGTAAGACTCCACGCTCCCAATGCAGGGGGTCCAGGTTCAATCCCTCGTCGGGGAACTAGATCCCCCATGCATGTCGCAACTAAGACTTCGCATGCCGCAACTAAGAAGTCCGCATGCTGCAACTAAAAAGATCCTGCATGCCACAACTAGGACCCGGCGCAGCCAAAATAAATATAAGTAAATAGATAAATATTCTTTAAAAAGTCATCTTTTAAGTAAATATTTTTAATACATTGTTTTTCAGACTTTAGGCCAAATCTAACCATGTTGTTTGTAAATCACAGAAAGCTAAGACTTTCCATACTTTAATATTCTTGACTTAGAGACTGCAAGCTATTCCTTATGAGCTAAGTCCTCATTTTTGAGATTTATGCTCAGAGCAGCTTTGGTTCTTATAACAATTCTTGGTTTGAGACTTATACATTGATACAAACTGAGAATCTGTATTTAACAGTTGATTTTATCTCTTTGTCCTTTGTTGGGAAACCTTTATCCAGTAATCTTGCTCCATAAGCAATATTTACTTGAGTGACTTTTTTGTATAAAAGAGGCATAATTTGTTTTCCCATATTTTCTTCCCTAAAGGAGCTAATAATTTTTATGACAATGTAAAGTATACATAAAAAGATAAGTAACATTTTTAGTAAGTAAATATAAGTTAGTAGAGTCATACAAAAATTAAGAGCCACAGATGTGTAAAGGTATAGGAGAGCTTTTCCCTGGTTCCCTGGTTGGAATTATTATTGCCTTACTTGAGAAGGAGGTATTAGGGCAGATTTTTGAAGAATAGAATTGGGATAGACATTGAGCGGGCAGTCCAGTTGGGAAAACGATAACCAAACCCTGCATAACTTATTATGTGCCAGGGAATATTTCAAGTACATAAAATACTGATACTTTATTATGTAACTCATACAGTCCTTAACAATAACCCTATGATGTAAGTATTATATTATTGTTATCTCCTTTTTAGAGATGAAGAAACTGAAGCATGGAGATGTTAGGTTACTTGCCCATTGTCACACTGCTAGCAGATGCCAGAACCAAACCCGGTCTGTTTCTCAGTCTGGTGTGTTCTTAGGCACTATGCAGAGGCTCATTTGGGAATACTGGATATAGTGCAGAGTTCAGTTGAGTGCGTCCAGTGTGCCTTGAACTTGTATGATTCCAACTAGATATTGTTTTCCCTAAAAAAATTAAAAGAGACAGAGAGACAGAGAGAAAGAGGAAATGAATGAGAATTTTAGAGTAAAATAGTGCAAGCAATTTTTTCTGCCATTCTACCGGAATGAGTGCCTGTGCTAGGGTAGGCATGGTGGAAGAGGTGAATTCACTGTTCCCCCAGTCATTTTCAGCTTCCACATACTTTTATAGCATGAGCATCTCACCTTGCTGAGTTAGTCTAGGTGCCTTAATATAAACTAGTTACTTCTTATGTGCTCAAAGAAACAGGTATCTGCTTTAGTGCAGGAAGAAAAACAAGTTGTCAGTTTATATGTAATTGTGCATTATGGATGATATATTTGGGGGCAGTTCAATGTTAATTTGCACTGCATGTTGATTTTAGGATCTGACCCCGAAATGGTAACTTTATAATAGTTGGAAATAAGGCTGGAAGGGTAGGCTAGCCTAAATTTTGAAGACCTTCATTGCCTCCAGGATAAAAAGATTGGAATTCTTGATTTTGACTCTTTATTTGAAAATTTACTTTAAAACCCAGTGTCAGACATATCAAATAATGAAGACAGTTAGGTCTCTAATTCAGCAAGTGTCAAACCTATTTGGGCTTGGAATTTGAAAATCGTTTGTGTGCGTCTTAATTTTTGCTCTGAGAATAAAATGTTAATTCTAAAATCTTGATTTTACTAGAATCTTTCAAAGAGGTAGAACTCAGAAAGATTGTAGATTGCTTTATCTGACCAGAAAATATTTTGAAAATCAAGTGGCATTAAGTCTATTATTTTGGGTTCTTTGAAGATAAAATTCACAGTTCAATCATTTTTATAATATTAAACTTTGCTAAATTTTTGTAGCAGAGGTTTTCTTTATTGTCATAATGTATTCGACATATATCAAATGTTTTTAGTGGCACTGGCATTTCTGTTTTTTTTAGGTGGAAGGGAGCTTAGAATATGGTGGTTTAGCCATTTTTGGGATTCAAAGTTTATCATAATGTGTGTTTTTTTTTTTTTTTTTACGGTACGCTGGCCTCTCACTCTTGTGGCCTCTCCCATTGCGGAGCACAGGCTCCGGACACGCAGGCTCAGTGGCCATGGCTCATGGGCCCAGCCGCTACGCGGCATGTGGGATCTTCCCAGACCGAGACACGAACCCGTGTCCCCTGCATTGGCAGGCGGACTCTCAACCACTGCGCCACCAGGGAAGCCCTATCATAATGTGTTTTTGTGTATGACTTATTAGTAAAAGTTTAGGAGGTATTTAGTCAGTGATAGGATATACAATGACAGTCATAGATAATTTTCTCCCACCTTTTTGTTGGTGTTTGAAGTGATGTATTGATAATAACATCCAGAGTTAGTTGAAGAAATTGAAAGTAATATTGGCCATTTTGTATCTAAGCTGTTGGGCATTTAATGGAATTATGTTTAAGCCTGCAGTTAAGATATGTTGGATACTTGAAATACTTTGAGTAATATTTTAAAATTTTCTTCCCTGAGCTCTGTATTTTTATTTTACTTTTAGTAATAAAAGTAATTTAACCAGTGATGATTGCACAACATTGTAAATATAGAAAAACCACTGAATTGTACAATTTAAAATGGTGAAATTTATGTTATATGAATTTTATTTCAAAGAAGTAATTTAGCCAAAGCAGAGAGAATTTAGGGGGAAAAAGCTTGTTCTTTTCTCATTATAAATAAGGTTTAGCTGGGTAGCTTGCATTCTTGTTAACAAAATTGATTTTTGTACTTGCTATTATGTACATTTCAATAAAGACGTGATGTTTAAGTATTTTGCTGAAGTTATTTATGTGACATCTCTGATTACTATTTTTTTAATTTTTAATTAAAATTTTTTTTTAAATTATTTATTTATTTTTGGCTGTGTTGGTTCTTTCTTGCTGCGCGTGGGCTTTCTCTAGTTGTGGCGAGCAGGGGCTACTCTTCGTTGCAGTGTGTGGGCTTCTCATTGCGGGGGCTTCTCTTGTTGTGGAGCACGGGCTCTAGGTGCCCGGGCTTCAGTAGTTGCAGCACGCGGGCTCAGTAGTTGTGGCTTGCAGGCTATAGAGCGCAGGCTCAGTAGTTGTGGCGCCCAGGCTCAGTTGCTCGGCGGCATGTGGGATCTTCCCGGACCAGGGCTCGAACCCATGTCCCCTGCATTGGCAGGCGGATTCCTAACCACTGAGCCACCAGGGAGGCCCTAGTTTCATTTTTCTAAGAGAAGTGAAAAACCTTGATTCCTGTGAAACAGTCTGTGTAGACGCCTTTATTTATTTTAATAGTTTTTTATCCAGTTAAATCTATATTCAGTTACCTATTAGCTCTTACTAGATGCCTTTTACTTCTCTAATACTAATTATTTTATTTCTTCTAAGCTTATTTATCCTTCTGTATTTTCTTTCCTCTTCATTCAAATTCTAAACGAGAGGTTGAAGATTTTATCTTTTTAAAAGAACTGTTCCACATTTTAGCATTACTTAAGTGCTCATTGGTTTGCTTGATTAGTTTCTACGGATGTCTCAGTAAAATGCTGCTTGCTTGCTTGCTCTGTGAAGCCATCCTTGATTTCCTTCAAACTGTACTTAGGTGTTCTTTATGTATTCCTACTGTATTTTTTGTTTAATTGTAACTATAGCTTGTTTCTCAACAAAATTATACCTTTTGATGGCAAAATGTCCCCAGTTCTAGCATTTAGCAGCTGTTCAATAAATAATAAAATGAATTTATGTCTTTGCTTTTTATCAATTGTAATAGTCCATCAGAGGATAGCTGTTGGAATGGAAAAGCTATAGGATGTTGGGATGAGATTATTCATCTGAATTAAACCTTTTTGCTCCTTGGCAGGTTTTTTTTTTCCAAGCTGGATCATTAAATCAATTTGGTGAATCATTTAAAAGAATGAAAAATAGAAATGATTAGAAAATAGACTGCATTTTGCTTAGCAAGACTGTTGTTTCATGAAAGTTGTAAATTTGTACACATACATTTATACAATACAGATAAGTATACCTATATATTTGTGTATACTGAGTTTTGATGAAAAATGTGTGTTTGGGGTTTTTTTGTTTGTTTGCTTTTAACTGTAAACTGTGGTAAAGTAAGTTGGAAAGCCACTACCCAGTGGGAGAGTCCAGTAGAGACTATCAAGAGAATTCGTTTAGAAGCAGATTTACATGAAGAGCAGAATTGAGGACTAGGAGTTAGAACACTGCTGTTCTGGTATCTCTAAGGACTATTCCAGTTCTAATGTTCTGAAACTCTACATAATTTAGCAGGATGATGTAGAACACATTGTATGTGTTCATTACACAGTTTGTGTAATGAAATGGGTTTTCCCAAGCTGCTAATGATAGAACTGCAGAGGAGCGTCTGTGGTTAAGTGTTTATGTGCAATATACAAAGGAAAAATCCTCAAGATTTAAGCTGCCTATGAATTTTCTACTTAACTAATACAGTAATACAGTATTATTTATATCAGTTGCTATAACTATATATGGTCAAGGAAAAATAATTTACCAAAGAATTATATGGTATAATGTCTCAGTGTGTTTCATGTGTCAGATATTAATAAATATTTCAAGGGGTTGGTGGAAATGATCGAAGGCTGTAGAATTGAGGAGGTGCTGGGTAAAACAAAGATAAGCAAAAAAAAAAAAAAGATAAGCAGTTTCTTTAATTGTAGGACTTCTCAGAGCCCTTATAATCCCAAAGACCTAAAGGAACGTGACTTTATTATAAATAGTGATCTAACTTTTTTCAAAACCTTATGAACAAACATTTCATGACTGTTTCATTCTTAGGCTTGAAGTGTAATACTCTTGAATGATGATGGCATGGGTTTCATGGGCTAGACTTCAAAGATAAAGAGGAAATGGGTTATTTTAACCTGCTGATAATGTTAAACTACAGGTATAATATTAGACTCTAGTTAATTACTCTTATTTTATAATTTTCATAAAGTATTTAACATCTTAAATTGTGTTAACAATATTTTGTTTTAATGAGGACAGAAAAAAATTTAATTCCAGTTATTTCCTTTTTAAAGTCTGTAAAATAAGGGAATGATAATGACTTTGTTGCAGAACATTTATAGTGCATTTCAAAGTAAAATAAATGTGTCATTAATTTGGATCATTTAACAGATCTTAAAATACTATGTTAATTATAAAGAAATAGAAAATGTTACAGATAGGTATTCTGTTTATATTTATTGAATAATTTTGTTTTCTTAAGCTAGGATGTGTGATTCTGAATTTTTTTATTCTTAAATAATAATGATAAATAACTTGATTGAGGTTGTTTCCACAGATTCTTTAAGTAGAGTTGGAGTTGATGGGATTAATTTAACTCTCAGTTATTTTGCATTAGCAACGCTATTGCTTTCCCTTTACTAAAGCCAATGAGCAAGAATCTATTGTAGTTATGTCACCTTGAGAGTATTAGGACAAAGCTACTATATTTTGTATTATGATTATAGGGTATCTGACATTTTGGTTTGGAAGTAAATATCACTCTACTAAAGATAGGTAGGAATTAATAATTTAATGTCCAAACTCAGGCATAACTTCCCTGCAGTCAACATTTTTTTTTTTTTAATTAATTAATTTATTCATTTATTTTTGGCTGTGCTGGGTCTTCATTTCTGTGTGAGGGCTTTCTCTAGTTGCGGCAAGCGGGGGCCACTCTTCATCGCGGTGCGCAGGCCTCTCACTATCACGGCCTCTCTTGTTGTGAAGCACAGGCTCCAGATGCGCAGGCTCAGTAGTTGTGGCTCACGGGCCTAGTTGCTCTGTGGTATGTGGGATCTTACCAGACCAGGGCTCGAACACGTGTCCCCTGCATTGGCAGGCAGATTCTCAACTACTGCGCCACCAGGGAAGCCTCAACATTTCTTTTTATTTATTTTGAGGCTAGTACCTGTTAGAATCATTATGTTGTCAACCTTACCCTTCTGCTCTGTTCTCAAATGTCTCACATGTTTATTCCCCCCCAAAAAGAAAAGTTTATAAATATAAACATTTTTATTTTCTAAAAGATGTAAATTCTAAAGACATTTAGTAAGGTGAAGTCCCTTTTTCTCCCTCCTTCAGTTCCAGTCCCTTCTCTAGTGACAAGCATTATTAAGTTGTTAAAAGTTTTCTGGCATTTTTCTATAATTTTATATACACTAGTCATTCCCATGTAGATTTCTTTTGTATATAAATGGTACTGTGCTGTAAATACTACTCTGTGAATGTTTTTTTCCCTATCATTTAATATATTATACTTTTATTCATGTCTGTACATAAAGTAACTCATTCTTCAGAGTATGGGGTATTCAATACTGTGTGATTATCATGATTTATACAGTCTACTGTTGATGGACAATTAAACAATGCTTAATTTCCTTGAATTTTTAGGCACACGTATAAAAGCTTGTATAATGTACATTTCTAAAAGTAAAATTGCTGGGTCAAAAGGCATGTGCATTTAAGTTGTGATAGACTGCCTAATTGTTCCTCAGAAAAGCGATAGCATAGCACAAAAACAGAAACATAGATCAATAGAACAAGATAGAAACCCCAGAGATAAACCCACGTACCTATGGTCAACTGATCTATGACAGAGGAGGCAAAGATATACAATGGGGCAAAGACAGTCTCTTCAATAAGTGGAGCTGGAAAAACTGGACAGCTACATGTAAAAGAATGAAATTAGAACACTCCCTAACACCATACACAAAAATAAACTCAAAATGGATTCGAGACCTAAATGTAAGACTGGGCACTATAAAACTCTTACAGGAAAACATAGGAAGAACACTCTTTGACATAAATCACAGCAAGATCTTTTTTGATCCACCTCCTAGAGTAATGGAAATAAAAACAAAAATAAATAAATGGGACCTAATGAAACTTCAAAGCTTTTGCACAGCAAAGGAAACCATAAACAAGATGAAAAGAGAACCCTCAGAATGGGAGAAAATATTTGCAAACAAATCAACGGACAAAGGATTAATCTCCAAAATATATAAACAATTCATGCAGCTCAATATTAAAGAAACAACCCAATCCAAAAATGGGCAGAAGACCTAAATAGACATTTCTCCAAAGAAGACATACAGATGGCCAAGAAGCACATGAAAAGCTGCTCAACATCACTAATTATCAGAGAAATGCAAATCAAAACTACAATGAGGTATTACCTCACACCAGTTAGAATGGACATCATCAGAAAATCTACAAACAACAAATGCTGGAGAGGGTGTGGAGAAAAGGGAACCCTCTTGCACTGTTGGTGGGAATGTAAATTGATACAGCCACTGTGGACAACAGTATGGAGGTTCCTTAAAAAACTAAAAATAGAATTACTATATGATCCAGCAATCCCACTATTGGGCATATACCCAGAGAAAACTGTAATTCAAAAAGACACATGCACCCCAATGTTCATTGCAGCACTGTTTACAATAGCCAGGTCATGGAAGCAACCTAAATGCCCATCGACAAATGAATGGATAAAGAAGTTGTGGTACATATATACAATGGAATATTACTCAGCCATAAAAAGCCATAAAAATTGAGTCATTTGTTGAGACGTGGATCTAGAGACTGTCATACAGAGTGAAGTAAGTCAGAAAGAGAAAAACAAATATTGTATATTAACACATATATGTGGAACCTAGAAAAATGGTACAGATGAATCGGTTTGCAGGGCAGAAAGAGAGACACAGTTGTAGAGAACAAACGTATGGACACCAAGGGGGGAAAACTGCAGTGGGGTGGGGATAGTGGTGTGCTGAATTGGGCGATTGGGATTGACATGTATACACTGATGTGTATAAAATTGATGACTAATAAGAACCTGCAGTATAGAAAAACAGACAAAAAAACCCACAACTAATTACTAAACTTTTTTTGGGTTATTTGTATGGAAATATGTTAACATAAATGTTTCAGACATTACATGAAATTTCTAAAAATCTTATATGTTGTGGTATAATGTTACAAGTCATAATTCTAGTTATTGCTCTAAAATGTATATCTCAGAAATAACTAAATTTCCTTGTCAATTGCCTTATTATGAACTTCATCAAATCTTTAACCATGGTCATTTTTAAGTCTTCTGTCATTTACAGACTGTTCTGGGTGTACTCTGATGCTTTTGCAAAAATGTTCCTGTAAAAGGGTTTCATCTTCAAGGAATTCATGGAACAGACTCTGACAAGTACATGTTTCTGGTAACTGACTAACTGCTGAACTGAATGAATAAGCATTTTCACAACTCTAATGGAAAAGTGCTAACAAAAGATCAAGATGAAAAAAAAATTAATTACATGGGACTGAGTGAACTGATGAGGATGATTATAATTTTTGTGACTTTCTGTTTGAATAAAAAAAAAAAGAAAGAAACAATAGTGCAACGATGGGGCGAGGTCCTGGTGCCTCCTCAAGGAATATACACAGCAATACCTTTGAGTTCTTCTGTGGAACTAAGGCTCCCACCCAAGTGGAAGATGGTAACTTCAGGCTGAGCACAAGATTCCTGGAATGCCACCCTGTTACCTCACCACCAACGAATCAGAAGAAAGTCTGCACACAGTGGAAGATAATAATGACCCTGACCCCCTCCGCTAATGAGTCTCCCTTTAAAAACTTTCATGGTTGAGCAGAATCTTTGGAGTTGGTTTTTGGACACAAGTTGCCAGTCTCTTGCATAAAGCAACCTTTCCATTCCTACCAGCACTTGTCTCTCAAAAGTATTAGCTTTTGAGCAGCGAGCAGCCAAACCTGAGTTCAGTAACATGGGGGCAGGAGTCCACACACCACCAAGCAATTCTCGGACACCATCTGAGTTTCCTACAATCAATTCAATTCTGAAACTATCTACCTGGAGATAGCATCAGATTCTACAAGTTAAAGGCTCAATCCTATAAGACTGCCCCCTTTCCCCAGTTGCCACTTCAGACACCAGTCACAAGTCCAGGTCTTTCTGACCCACCAGCTGTAAAATTGGAGCTTCCAGTGACCCTTTCCTTGAGTTTCCATACCAGGGAAGAGCTAAATCGGATTCCTTGTTGGATCTGTTTCTTTGAGTTTAACCTTTGCTTTTTGTTGCTTTTGTTATTATAATCATACATAATGACCTGCCTCGGGACCCTGACCCGCTTGTTAAACCAAAGTGCCTTTGTTCAGGGAAACATCCTGACCCTTCTACCTATGAATTGCTGCAGAAAAGAAGAAATTAACACATCTGCTCCTGGAGGCTGGCCATTCTAGGAGATATATGCAAGGCTTATGGCCTTTTTACTTTACTTCCTCACCTCCTTCCCCTCTCTGTTCTATAAAAGGAGCTGGCATTCAGACCAAACTAATGTGGATTTTTGGGGACCCTTGCCCACCATCTTCTTGGTCTGCCGGCTTTTCGAATAAAGTCATTACTCCTTGCCTCAAAAAAAAAAAAGAAAAGCGATACTGGTTTACAGTTCCAAGAGCCACTCTGAAGGTTGATCTATTTTCTTTAGGCTTAATTAGGCACAGGTTTTTCTCTGAACACCAGTTTAGTCATATATCTTAGATTTTTGTTTATATTACTCATTTTGTTTGTATTTGAGTAGTTTTTCAGATAAGAGTTGAGGGGAGATACTGGTTTATGTCTAAGTGGGCAAATGGGTTGTGTTATTTTGTTGTTAATTTATAATTTCACTGCTTGTAGTCAGAGAATATGATCTGTAGATTTCTGTGTTTTTCAGTACTGATTGATTTTCTTTATAGCCAAAACATGATCTGATTATGTAAGTGCTCCATAGGTATTTGAAAAATATGTTTTTTCTCTGGGTAGGAATTGTTGTATTTTTTTGAAAATCAGCCATATTAATTATTTAGATCATTTCCATTTTTTAATCACTTTATCAGTATCTGAGAGGCCTGTTTGCCTTTCACTGTATATGTTCTCTTAATTCCTCATTGTTTCTAAGTTTTTGTCTTATGGAATTTGTCCTTTTCATTTATGTTATCCAGTTTATTGACATACAGTTATTAATAGTACTCTCTTATAATTTTTTTTATTTCTGTAAAATTGGGAGTAATATCCACACTTTCTGATTTTAGTAATTTGAATCTTCTCTTTCTTTTATTCTCAATCAGTCTAGCTAAAAGAGTTGTTAATTTTGTTGATCTATTCCAAAAGCTAACTTTTGGTTTGGTTGATTTTTCTCTGTTGTTTTCTGTTTTCCATTTTATTTATCTCCTAACTTTAATATTTCCTTTCTTTTGCTGGTTTTGGGTTTAGTTCTTTATTTTTTAGTTCCTTATGTTGTAAAGTTAGATTGTTGATTTCAGATCCTCATTTTTATGTATGTGTTTACAGTTACAAATTTTTCTATTAGAAACGACTTTTCCGTATCTCATAAGTTTTGGTATGTTGTGTTTTCATTTTCTTTTTTTTTTCATGGTATTTTCTAATTTACCTTGGGATTTCTTATTTGACCTGTTAGCTGTTTGAGTGTATTGTTTAATTTCCTTATATGTGTTAATTTTTTCATTTTCTTTCTGTTATTGATCTCCAGTCTCATTTCGTTGTGATAGGAAAAGATGATTGAAATCTTTTAAAGTTTATGGGTTTCCCTGGTGGCGCAGTGGTTGAGAGTTCGCCTGCCGATGCAGGGGACACGGGTTCGTGCCCCAGTCCGGGAAGATCCCACATGCTGCAGAGCGGCTAGGCCTGTGAGCCATGGCCGCTGAGCCTGCGCATCCGGAGCCTGTGCTCCGCAACGGGAGAGGCCACAACAGTGAGAGGCCCGCGCGCGTACTGCAAAAAAAAAAAGAAAGAAAAAGTTTATCAAGTCGTACTTGGTTTTATGGTCAGTCTTGAAAAATACTCCCTGTGCACATGAGAAAAATGTGTATTTTGGTGTTGTTGAATGGAGTATTTTGTCTATGTTTATTAGGTCCAGTTGGTTTATAGTGTTGTTCAAGTCCTCTGTTTTCTAATTTATCTTCCGTCTGTTTCTTCTATCCATTATTTAAAGTGGAGTATTGAATTCTCCAATTATTATTGTAAAACTGTCTATTTTCCCCTTCAAAATTTTGTCAGTGTTTCCTTTATATATTTTGGGGCTCTGATGTTTGGTGTATATATGTTTATAATTCTGTAATAATATCCACTTCATGAATTGACCTTTTTTAATAATAAATCCTAATTTGCATCTTGTATCAATTTTTTACTTAAGTCTCTTTTGTCTGATACAAGTATAGCCATCTCACCTCTTCTGATTACTGCTTACATGGAATATCTTTTTTATCCTTTTACTTTCAACTTGTGTGTGTCCTTAGATCTAAAGTCTTTAGATCTTACAGATAGTATACAGTTGGATCGGGGTTTTTTTTAGCCATTCTGGCCATCTGTGCCTTTGATTAAGACATTTAATCCATGTACATGTAAAGTAATTACTGGTAACAGAGAACTTAGTTTTGTCATTTTGTTGTTTTCTGTATGTCTTACAGCTTTTGAATATATCATTTTCTCCTTTACTGCCTTCTTTTGTGTTTAGTTGATGTTTTGTAGCATCACGTTTTGATTCCCTTTCTCATTTCCTTATTTGTATATTCTGTAGATGCTTTCTTTGTAGTTATCATAGAGATTATATATAAAATCTTAAATTATAATAACCTAACTTGAATTTATACCAATTTAATTTTAATTATATATACAAACTACTCATATACAGCCCCCACATACTTTTTTTTTTATTATTGATGTCTCAAATTGTATCTTTGAACATTGTGTACTCAATAACACAGACTTCTAATTATTTCTTATTCATTCGTCTTTCAAGTCTTACAGAAAATGTAAAGTGGAGTTAGAAACCAAAATTACAATAATACCAGTTTTTATATTTGTCCATGTATTTACCTTTACTGGGGATCTTTATGTGGCTTTGAGTTATTGTCCAGGGTTCGTTCATTTCAACTGAAATGTGGAGGATGTGTAGTGATAATGAATTCCCTCAGTTTTTGTTTATCTGGAAATATCTTAATTTCTACCTCAACTTTTCAGCACAATTTTGCCAGATATAGAATTCTCATTTGACAGTTTTATCATCACATTGTCTTCTGGTCTCCAGAGTTGCTGCTGAGAAATCAGCTGCAAATCTTATTGAAGATACCTTCTATGTGATATGTTGCTTCTCTCTTGCCGCTTTCAAGTTTCTCTTTTTGTCTTTGTTTTTTATCAGTTTGATCACGATGTGTCTCAGTGCGGGTTCCTGGGTTTATCCTACTAGTTCAGTGAGATTCTTGGATTTGTAGATTCATGTCTGTCATCAAATTGGGAAAAAATTTGGTCATTTTTTTTTCCTTCAAATAATCTATTTGACCCTTTCCCTTTTTCCTTCTAAAGCTCTCATACTGTATATAATAGTTCAATAAATGGTGTCCCACATAGATCCCTTAGGCTGTGTTTTTCTTCATTCTTTTTTCTCCTTAGACTCAATAATTTTAATTGTCCTGTCTTCCAAGTTTGCTGATTCTTTTTTAGACATGCTCAATTGCTTTTGAACCTCTCTAGTGAATTTTTTCAATTGTGTGTTTCAGCTCCAGAATTTTTGTTTTGTTTTGGTTTGGTTTGGTTTTTTTACACAATTTCTATTTCTTTGTTAAATTCTGGTTTTGTTCTTACGTCGTTTTCCTGATTTCCATTAATTGTTCATTGTTTTCTTTAGCTCTTTGGACATATTTAAGACAGCTATTTTGTTTATTATTATTTTTTTTTGCTATTTAAATTTATTTACTTATTTATTTGGCTGCACCAGGTCTTTAGTTGTGGTATGTGGGCTCTTAGTTGCGGCATGCAGGATCTAGTTCCCTGACCAGGGATTGAATCCGGGCCGCCTGCATTGGGAGCGCAGAGTCTTAACCGCTGGACCACCAGGGAAGTCCCTAAATTTATTTATTTTAAGAAAATTTTTATTGGAGTATAGTTAATTTACAATGTTGTGTTAGTTTCAGATGTACAGCAAAGTGAATCAGTTATACATATATCCACTCTTTTTTAGATTCTTTTCCCATATAGGCCATTACAGAGTATTAAGTAAAGTTCCCTGAGCTATATAGTAGGTCCTTATTAGTTATGTATTTTATATATAGTAGTGTATATATGTAAATCCCAGTCTTCTGATTTATCCCCCTGACCCCCATAACCATAAGTTTGTTTTCTACTTTGTTTCTACAAAACTCTTATCTCTGTTTTGTAAATAAATTCATTTGTACCCCCCTGTTTTTTAGATTCCACATATAAGAGAGATGATGTTTATCTTTCTCTAAAACAGCTATTTTAAAGTCCTCATCTAGCAAGTCCACTATCTGTGCTGCTTCAGGGATGGTTTCTGGGATTTTGTTTTGTTCCTTTTTATGGGCTGTGTTTTCTGTTTCTTTGAATGCTTTGTGATTTGTTGTTGTTGAAAAATATGCATTTGAAAAAACTCACCCTGCCCTGTCTTTGCAGACTTGGTCATATGTCAGGGCAGATGTCTGATGATTAGCTGGGCATGCTCTGAGCCTAGAGATCCAGCCTAAAGTGAAAGTTTAATGCCTTTTCACAACTTTTCTGAGCATGTTTATTGCTTGAGCCTGTATGTGGCTTTCTCAGTTTCCCCTGCATACATGGTTTCTTTTGAATGTCTTAATTCTCCAAGGAGTTTTACCTCAGCGTCTCCTCAAGGCCTTAGGTGGTCTGTTGTGTCTCTCCACCCATAATTTTTTGCTCCAGGCATCTGTAGTTCTCCTGCACTTTAACCAGTGATGCCCAGTGCTTCTCCAACCTGAAATCCCAGTTAGGCAACACTAGTCCTTCTGATAGCCCCAAAGAGGTTAGAATGTTTTATCTGAGTAAAGTCTGCTCTGTTCCTTCTTGTTTGAGGGAATGACGCTGAAAACTCAGCCTCTGTGCACTGGTGCCAAATCGAATCTTGGAGACAGAGTTTCGGGTGAAGTAGAAAGTAATAGCTTTATTGCTTTGCCAAGCAAAGGGGGACACAGCGGGCTTGTGCCTCGAGAACTGTGTGTCCCAACCCAGGAGGATTTGGTGAGGAGTTTTATAGCAATGGTTCAAGGGCAGGGTTGCTTCTAAATGAAAATATTGTAGATACTTCTGATTATCCCCAAGTACTTGGGTTTTATTCTAGTCTTTCCTCCTTTATTCAGGGTTTAAGAGTTTAGAAAGAAGCAGGTATGGGGAACCTATAACTTATTTTCCCATGACTTAGAAATTTCTACGTCTAGAAAAAAGGATATTCTCCCTCATTCAAAGGGAGTAAGCCCAGACCACTACAATGGTTCTTACCTTTCTTTCTTTCTTTTTTTTTTTTAAATTTATTTATTTATTTTTGGCTGCTTTGGGTCTTCGTTGCTGCACACGGGCTTTCTCTAGTTGCAGCGGGCAGGGGCTACTCTTCATTGCAGAGCACGGGCTCTAGGCACACGGGCTTCAGTAGTTGTGGCGCATGGGCTCAGTAGTTGTGGCTCACAGGCTTTAGAGCACAGGCTCAGTAGTTGTGGCACACGGGCTTAGTTGCTCCGCAGCATGTGGGATCTTCCCGGGCTAGGGAATCGAAACTGTGCCCCCTGCATTGGCAGGCGGATTCTTAACCACTGTGCCACCAAGGAAGTCACCCGGTTCTTACCTTTCTTGAGAGCCAATATCAAAAGAACTCAACCTATAAATAGAAATAGTAAGGTTAATATTGTGCTATCAGTTATTTAGGCTAAAGATGCCTATTAAACTCACTGAACTATTAACAATAACTAGATTCTTTAACCTGGTGCCATATTAATTGATAATTATTATATGACTTTTAATCTATTTTAACTTTGTATATCCTGAAGCTGTTTATATTTTAGTAAAAAATATCTGTACATTTGGTATGGTGTACTAGACTTGACATGAAGGGTCAGAGAAGAGTATGTGAATCTTAGTGGAAATCGTGTCTTACCTCTCTCCTTTCCTACTTCAGGCAGGAGCATTTTTATAAAAAGTAATTACCCATGATTTTTTGGAGTCTGGTTTATAGAGAAGTACCCTTTATACTTAAGCTGATTGGTATATGGGTAAATTGGAAGTATTTTTTTGTGGTTCACTTTTGTACTAAGATGCATTGTAATTAATTTTTCTTCTTTTTATCAGCAGATTTCTACTTTTTATAGCTGCATGATTTGTTTCCTTGGTCATTCATTGTAATAAACGTTTATACTTTTATTTTTTATTTCACTGAAGCAGCAATATATAATCCAACTGGGATGTTTTCCTTCATGACTAACTTTCATCTCTAGGAATACATTACTGTTAAAAATGGTGACTACAGATACATTACTTTTAGCGAACACAGATGGTAGAATTATAAAGGTAAAAATCCTTGGAAACATGAGTCTAATTTGATAGATAAGAAAATGAAGGCAAAGAATTTATTCTAATAGAGAGTCTTTATAGTATAATTTCTAATGTCACTTCCTTGTCCCACTAAGAAGTACTTGCATAAAAGCAAGTTTGATTATAGCATTGGTTGAATATTTAAGCTTGATAAGGTAGCTGAGTTTAACAGATTTCCACCTCTATTTCTTTTAGGTGAATCTGGACTGGGAAAGTCAACATTAATCAACTCATTATTCCTCACAGATTTGTATTCCCCAGAGTATCCAGGTCCTTCCCATAGAATAAAAAAGACTGTACAGGTATGTATATTGTTAACTGATGATAAGGTGGGGTAATGTTAACAGATACAAAACACATTCTATAACTTATATTGTATTTCCATAGAGGTAGATTTCTTTTTTTTTTTTTCATAGAGGTAGATTTCAAGTTTGACCTTAGCCAATGTAAAGTGGTAAACATGGTTGCTGATAAAAAAGAGAGATTGATTTATTGAGAGAAGTGCAGGTAATTAGAGGAATTTTCTTGATTAGAACCTTATAAGTTTGTCTTGAGGACCCTCCTAGAGAGTATACTGGGATGTAGTAACAGCTGGAGTTATGCTGCATTATGGTAGCTACTTGCTATATGTAGTAGCTATTTAAGTTTGCATGAGTTAAAAGTCAATAAAACTAAAAATTCACTTTCTCAGTTGTACCAGTCACATTTCAAATGCTCAGTAGTCATATGTGGCAAGTGGCTGCCATTTGGGGCAGCACAGATATGTTTCCACCATTGCAGAAAATTCTTTTGGACAGCATAGAGAAAACATGATTCGTGTGGAAGCCATTATTATTTAAATACAGTGTTCTGTATTAGTGAGTGGCATGATACCACATGATAGTTGAATGGCAATAGCAATTTGTTAAGGCTTACAAGCTATGTGTGGTCTAATTTAGTACTTCTCGATCTTTAATGTATATTCAGATCACCTGGGGAGCTTGTTAAATTCAGTTCCTGTTCTAGTAGGTCTGAGGTGGGCTGAGATTCAGTATTTCTAACAAAATCCAAGGTGATGCTCATGTTGCTGGCCCATATAGTGAAGTGCTAGACTCTTTAGCTCTGCATTGTCCAGTACAGTAGCTGGTAGCCACATGTGGCTGTTGAGCTCTTAAAATGTGGGTAGTCCAAATTGAGATGTTATACAAGTATAAAATACACTCCAGATTTTGAAGACTTAGTTTGTAAAAAAGAATATTTCATTAAAAATTTTTATATTGATTACATTTTGCAGTAATGATAATTGGTTATATTGGGCTGAATAAAAATACATTAATTTCACCTGTTACTACTTTCTGAAGTGGCTACTGAAAATTTTAAAATTATGTGGCTCACGTTACATTTTTGTTGGGCAGCACCGCTCTAAACTATTGATTGAAAAAATGTTGATGGATTGATGCAGCACAGAAGCAGAAGAGAAGTGGAGTAAACAGTTCTGGCAGGAGCATGTTTTATTGAGGCAGTGACTCTGGAGCTGGATATTTTATTTCTCCTTTTTAAAGTTTTCTCTGTTTTAGGAATTAAAAAAATTTTTTTTAAATTTATTTTATTTATTTACTTTTGGCTGCATTGGGTCTTCGTTGCTGCGCATGGTCTTTCTCTAGTTGCGGCTCACGGGCCCTAGAGCACACGCTCAGTAGTTGTGGTGCGCAGGCTTAGTTGCTCCGTGGCATGTGGGATCTTCCCGGACCAGGGCTCGAACCCATGTCCCCTGCATTGGCAGGTGGATTCTTAACCACTGTGCCACCAGGGATGCCCAGGAATTTTTAAAATATCCTTCATGGAGCTTGAGATTTCAAATTACCTGCAAATATGTGTTCTGTTGATAAAAACTTGATACTGTACTGCATTGCTTATTTTGTGATGTAGTGAACATTTTAACCCTAAGCAGGAAGATATACTTTTAGCTTTCTTAATTTAAGTATTTAAATCCAGGATTAGTAACTAGGTATGTAGAAATGTTAAGGGAACCCCACAGTGTAGATTCCTAAATTCAGGTATATTTACTGTAAAATATCTGTTAAATATTGATGGTCATGTATCTGCCAGTGGTGTTCTTGGTGATTAGTGCTGGTGAGGAAATTTTCTGAGTCCTCTTTGTAGTTTTAGCACATAGCATAATGCCAGGTCTAGATTAACAATAAAACAACAGTCATTAACATCTTCCAGGTACTATTCCAAACACTTTAGATGCATTTACTTATTTAATTCTTTCAGTAACTTTATGAGGTAAGTGGTATTCTTTTCCCCATTTTACAGATGTGGAAATTGAGGCACAGAGATGGTGATATGCCAAGATCATGTAGTTAGAGTACCAGAACTAGGATACAAATCTAAGCACTCTGATTTAGTCTGTAGTGTATCAACTGTACTATCTCTATACTGTAGATATTTAATAAGTGTTAGTTTAACAGATTAACCATTTCTTAATAAGTGGATTAGCTTTTCTTTTTAATAATGTTTGGTCCAACAAGTTGTCAGTTTTCTTTGATTTATATTGCCTTTTCCTTTAAAAACCTTACATATGGAGATAGTTTTCCCAGTTAGGCAATTTAGACAAAATGAAGACAAAATGATTTGATCAGTGAAGTCATCACTTCATAGTTATGTAATATGTGAAAGTTTAGTTTAAAAAAAAAAAAACCCAGAAAATTAGGTCATAAGGCTGATCTGTCTGATGCTGGCTAGTAAGGAATACTTAAGAGAAGTGGTTTTTTGTTTGTTTGTTTTATTTTTAAAATATCAAATGGTGCGTACGTAATGTTTGCTGTTGCTTATTAGATTTGAATTTTTAAACTGGACTCTGGAGGGTATTGACTGACTGTAGGACTAGGCTTGAAATTCCAGTAAACTGCTTGGTGGATGATGGAAGCCAATTAACTCATAAAAGTTTTGTACCTTACCATGTTTTATTTTGCTTTGTTTAATAAAGGACAATATTTCTAGTTCTCTTGATTCACCCAATGCAGTGATTTTTGCTAGTGTCTGAACAGGTGAAAGTATTGGCACATGCAGTCTAAGGAATTCATCACATAGAAATCTAGTTTAACATGCTCTGCAACAAAAGTATTTGCTCAAACAATGAGAGATTGTTTTACTCCCCCTCCCCCCAACCTAGTTCTTACACTTGTCCACTTTTGGCTTATTCTGCTCTGACCAAACCAACCTCCTTGCTGTTCTTTGAACAGGCTATTCCTACTTCCACCGCAGGGGCCTTCCACTTCTGTTTCTCGCTTGCTTCATAATTTTCATCAGTTCTCTGCTTAAAAGTTGCTTTCTTAAGGAGCCCTTTCCTGACCACCCTATAAACTCCTTCTAATTCCCACCCCAGGCTCCAAATGTGTAAGCTCTACAAGGGTAGGAACTTCACTTTATTCACTGCTGCAAGCTAAGTTCCTAGAACTGCATCTGTTACACGTTAGCATCCCATGTTTGTTGAATGACTGAACAAACAAGTTTTAAAAATTTATAAGACTTAGTGTTTAGTTGGACTAAACACTATAGTGATAGTGTTTATAAAACGCTATCATAGATTAAGTGGAATAATTTTAAATTTGAGAGTCTTTTGAAATTTTAAATTTGATTATCTTTTTTGAAGTTTTGATTATTTTTATTTTGTCTTGAGCAGAATTTTTTTAATCTAATTTTTTTTTTTTTTTTTTTGGCTGTACGCGGGCCTCTCACTGTTGTGGCCTCTCCCGTTGTGGAGCACAGGCTCCGGACACGCAGGCTCAGCAGCCATGGCTCACGGGCCCAGCCGTTCCGTGGCATGTGGGATCCTCCTGGACCGGGGCATGAACCCATGTCCCCTGCATCGGCAGGCGGACTCTCAACCACTGTGCTACCAGGGAAGCCCTTAATTTTTAAGTTGATGTTTAATTTGTGTACTAAAAGGGCACAAATTTAAGCATAGAACTTGATGAGTTTTTATATATGTATTCATATATCCAGTTAACCACAGCCAGATTAAGATATAGTATGTTTCTAGGACCCTGGAAGGCTTCCTTATGCCTCCTCTCACTCAGTATTATACCCACCCCCAAATTAAACACCTTTCTGACTTCTATCTCCATAGATTAATCTTGTCTGTTCTTGAACTTCGTTTAGGTATATTCCTGTCTGATTTCTTTCACTGAAGATTATGTCTGTGGTATTTATTCATGTTGTGTACCTGTAGTTCTTTTCATTGTTGCATAATATTCCACTGCATGAATATATCACAGTGTATCCCCTCTGTTGTAGATAAGCATTTGGGCTTTCACTTTTTGACTAACATAAATATTCTTGTATATATCTTTTGGTGGACATAAGTACTCATTTCTGTTGTGCATGTGTGTGTGCATTAAAGACATTTTGTCATTTCATTTTATTTTCTTTGATTTCTTATGAGATTGAACGTGTCTTTTATACTCATTAATTGTTCAGATTTCATTGAGTGCTTTGACAATCTTAATATTTCCTATCTTTTCCTTCTTAATTTGGAGAAGTGTCTTATCTAGGTAATAGTCCCTTACATTTCAGTCATTGCAGATAATTTCTCCCAGGCTGCCATCTGTTAAAGGTGGTGGGAGAGGCTCTCAGTTTGTCAGAATTCTATTTACATTGGTCTGTCTCCAAAATAATCCTGTCTAAACTCACTTTGCCTTCCTTTTTAAGATAACATTAAGTGTCCTCTTCTATTGTGAATATCTTCCTAGCTCTCCCTGTTTTGAAAACAAAGGAGTAATTAGGACTAAGGGTATCTCTAGTAAGATTTTTAAGACAAAGGCTTGTGTACTACTGTTAAATCTCCCCCCTTTACCAAAAGTGAGACATTAACAGTTGAGAACTGGGTTGATTCTGATTAGAATCCCAGAGAAGTCCTCTTTCCTGACTGTACCATGGAGGTATTCCTTGATATACTGGAAACAAGATGAAGATCATCTGAACTCTTTTCTTCACTTACCCAGGAGAGAACATGACATGTTCCTAGTCATTCAGTGTAGTTAGAGAATAGAATGTAGTTTTTTTTTAGTTGACTGACTTTTCACCAAGCTTGATAATCTAGCAGATGATCTGCTCTTAGAAGCTCTTAAATTCTTTTAGTGAAGAGTGATCCAGAAGTATTACATCTCAGCCCAGGCATATTAGACCAGGAAAAACATACAATCCTGAGTTTCAGAAGGGAAATATCTGCACTTTCCCTGACCTGAAGCCTTTCTGGAACACTTTCAACTGTCAAAAAGAAGAAGAGAAGAAACATCCTGTGATGTGGCAAATAGGGAGTGAAATTTTAATAAAGACCACAATTTCATAATCTCTTCCCTAAGCATTATTTATTTACAAGAGGCTTATATCCTAAAGAAGAAATTCCTTCACATTCACAGTCTTGGAAGGAAGGAGAAACCGTCTACTCTGAGCAGAGAAATGATTCTGAGTTTCCAGTATATTAGTGGTTCTGATTTGAGTGAACTTTCAGTAATAGATAGAAGTCTTCTGAGATTAATTCCCAACCTCCTATCTTTGGCCTTAGGTACCTGAGCTGTGCAGTTCCAAATGTGAGCTGACATTCTAGTCCTGTTGTTCTTTATACCAGTGGTTCTCAAAGTTCAGTGTGTATCACAATCACTTGGAAGCCTTGCTCAAACAGATTGTTGAGTCCCCCTCCCCAGAGTTTTCTGTTTAGTCGGTTTGAGACAGGGCCCAAAGAATTTGCATTTCCAATAAGTTCCCAAACTATGCAGCTGCCAGTCTGGGTACTATACTTTGTGGACCACTCCTCTGTAGTGTTTCTGGACTGCTGCAGACTGGTTTCATCCTATCTCTGTGGGAAGAAAGTAAGAGAGAGAATTGTTTTTCCTTAGTTCTTTCAGAATATTTCAAATTGAATGAAATGGCACTATGTTACTTTCACTTTCATTCATATATATATTTTTTCCCAATAGACTGATTAAAATAAAGTGATAGAAAAAATTGAGCACTTGAGCTCTACTTCATATTCCAATCTCAAATATAGGTGCTCAGATTAACAAAAATTTTAAGAAAAATATTACATACAATGTTGTATATATGGTAGCAAATTTTATAATTTTGTTATATTTGAAAATATATCTTATTTCATGTCAGCAAAAGGTTGCCAACTGTCTCCTAGGGAAAGACTGTCCTTTATTCTGAGACTAAATCCATTTCAGTTTCTTTTGTGAAATGACAGTGCTAGTTTTTTTTTTTTCAAGTTCTTTGTTGGTAGCCTTAAGTTGGTCCCCTTTAAAACTTTTTTTGTTGGTCTGTGAAGTCCAATAAATCACTATTTTAGATTAAATGGGTACAAAAATTTTGGAGGTGAGAAGAAGTGAAAACAGTGAATCCTATCCCTAAGATAACATCTTATGACTCCTTGAAACATTTTTACAGAGTCCAATTAGGAAACTCTCCTGTTGATGTTGGTCCAGTTTTGATAGTTTTTTGAACCAGTCATACACAGAACAGATGACTGAATGCTTGTCTTTTACCAGGTTTGAGGGCTATAAGGATGATGGACACAGAGTTCTCAAGGATGTCACAGTCATATGAAGGATATAGCAAACAATTATGATTTAGTGAGAAAGGTGCTGCTATAGGGTGGTATAGGTGACCTTGGCAAAGTATATTTTAGTGAAATAGTAGGAGTAGAGGGGAAGATGACAGTGGATTGAGAAGTGATTTGTGAGGCAGTGAAGATGGGGGTAGAGCTATGAAGGAAGGGATGAGAGGGAATACCTAGAGGTTGAGTGTAGGGGACAGAGACAGTGGTTTGGAGAATGTTTGTATCCTATGGGGAATCATTCCGTAAGAGATAAGAGATTGAAGTTACAGGGGAAATAGTCTAAATAGTTGTCAAAATGACTCTAAAATGGAAATTGGTCAAATCCCCAGCATAGATTGAGAAATTAGCCTTAGGAAAAAAAGGGATCTATTCCACTGAACAGGAGGGAAGATTCAGTGTTGCTTCAAGCAAGTTGGGGATGCTGTTGGGGACCCTCCTACACTGTTGGTGGGAATGTGAATTGGTGAAGCCACTATGGAGAACAGTATAGAGGTTCCTTAAAAAGCTAAAAATAGAGGTACCATATGACCCAGCAATCCCACTCCTGGGCATATATCTGGAGGAACTCTAATTCAAAAAGATGCATGCACCCCAGTGTTCACAGCAGCACTAAGACATGGAAGTAACCTAAATGTCTACTGACAGATGAATGGATAAAGAAGATGTGGTGTATACACACACACACACACACACACACACACACACACACACACAGTGGAATATTGCTCAGCCATAAAAAAGAATGAAATAATGCCATTGCAGCAACATGGACGGACCTAGAGATTATTATACGAAGTGAAGTAAGTCAGAAAGAGAAAGACAAATACCATATGATATCACTTATGTGGAATCTAAAAAAAATGATACAAATGAATTTGTTTACAAAACAGAAGCAGACTCACAGACTTAGAAAACAAACTTATAGTTACCAAGGGGGAAGGGGGGGGATTAATTAGGAATTTGGGATTAACATATACACACCACTATACATAGATAAACAACAGAGACCTACTGTATAGCACAGGGAACTATATTCAATATCTTGTACTAACCTATAATGGAAAAGAATCTGAATATATATATACACACACACACACACATATACATACATACATACTTTGCTATACACCTGAAACAATGTAAATCAACTATACTTCAATTTTTAAAGATTAAATAATAAATAGCAACAACGAATTGGGGGTGCTCTCCTCTTCCAGCGGAGATCAAGTGCTTTGCTGAGCATGGTGGCAGAGATTGTAAGGTAGAGCTTGGGAAGAGCCATACTGGGAGGGACATGAGTTGAAGGAGCAAATAAAAGCCATACTGTGAGAGGCATGAGATGAAGGAACAAGTAAAAGGATCATCATATGGCATGGAAATTCCTGTCGAAGTTTATGAATTTTATGGAAAGGTATCTGAGCTGGAAAGGAAAAGAAAGGATTTGGGAGGGGAGGTTGCTAATAGAAAATGAAAGGGACAAGGGAATTAAGATCTCAGTGTAAGGAGACAAGGGAATGAGGTGTAGTGGTTCAGAGTGGAAGGCAGAATCTTCAGATCAAGTTTCTTTTCAGCTAGTTCTGGGTCTTGATGAGAGGGAAGTAGTCTTTAAGCATAACTATTCTGTTGGTCATTGCATCTTTAAGTTTCTTGTTGAACATAAGTGTTTAAGATGATGTTTGTCTTTTGAGTTATTAAATAATCAAAATAGATTCTGTGTTTGAGCTAAGTGGAATATCACAGGCTGTTCAAGTATCTACTATTCAAGTCTCTGCAGAGTTTTGGCTATAATGCCACCTCCTGAGCAAGTATAGTTGGAGGTAAACTCCTGACAGAAAATTTTAACCCTCTCCTCAAATTTTAATATAGTTAATTAAGTAACACTTTTTATTTATCTTTAAAAAATGACTCAAACATTAAGTTAGAAAAGTGTAGTGTATTTAATAGTCTTTCAACAATGGAAGAACTGAAGCCGTATAAACAGTGAAAGTTTGACTTTTTCTTTCTCTCAGCTTGAAAAACTGAAAATATTAGAAGAAAGTGTGGGTTTCTGGAATCTAGGAATCCAAAAGAGCCCTTAATTTATTAATTATACATAGACAATAAAATAGGCTTTAGTTTTATTTTTCAGAGAGAAACTCAGTTGAAAGTGCCCTTGATTCATTCTTTTGGAACTCTGATGCCATAAAATATGCTGATGTGACCTGCTTAAGTAAAGTGCATGGGAAAGTGGCCATTTGGAATAGATTTCTTAAGAAAAGTTTGAAATTCCTGGACTTGAACTAATTTGTTTTCCATGGATCCCATGAGGATACTTGCAAAACCAGATGATAGGATACAGTTGGATCCTATGAATGGCACTAGTTTACAGTTATGTTTTCTGGATTTCTTCCATATGTTGCCGGCGTCTTTGTATTTGACCATGTATGGATACACAGAATTTCATAGGCCAAAGAAGAAAAGAAGCTTTATAAACAGACTCGTTAAAGCATATAAAATACAGATATTCATTTTTCTTGTCATTTCAATAAACAGTTAAGTTGTTCAACTAATTTTTTTTAAACAAGGAAACAAAAATCTTAAAATTTAAGCTGTTATGGTGTGTGATTAGTATACAATCTAGTACTGAAGGTAGAAATGGGCTTTGTTTGGTAATAAGGGAACCAGAAATGGTTTGGAGTAAAATCAGGAGATGATTCATGTAGAACAGTTACATTTTGCATCAGTTCTAATATACAGTACTGTGTCATGTAGAAGAATTGTTAGGTGAAGAACTGGTATGATTACTTTGGATATTTCTGCTTCAATGACAGTTACCATAAATGAATAACCTGGTTTTTTTTGTTTATTTGTTGTTTTTTTTTTTGCGGTACGTGGGTCTCTCACTGTTGTGGCCTCTCCTGTTGCGGAGCACAGGCTCTGGACGCGCAGGCTTAGCGGCCATGGCTCACAGACCTAGCCGCTCTGCGGCATGTGGGATCTTCCCGGACCAGGGCACGAACCCGTGTCCCCTGCATTGGCAGGTGGACTCTGAACCACTGAGCCACCAGGGAAGCCCCTTTTTTTTTTTAAATGGAGATATAATTGACATATAACCAGATTGTCATTTTTAACTATAGAGGACCACCAGATATATAGAATGTGAACTTCCTAAGCCACATGAAGTAATATCACTTAATTTTTTTTAGTTTTGATAATCTGCCCTAATGAGTCTGATTATTTCTGCAGTTATTTGGTTTCCCTCATGTTATTACAGTAAGCTGATATTAGACAAACGGTATTATCTCAGCTATGTGGTGTGAAACAGTGGTCTCCCAAGCAGTGTTGCAACCATTGTTGATATTGAATATGACCAGAAAATATTAGAACCCTTATTTATTTATTTTATTATTATTTTTTTTTTTGCTGTACGTGGGCCTCTCACTGTTGTGGCTTCTCCCATTGCGGAGCACAGGCTCTGGACGCGCAGGCTCAGCGGCCATGGCTCACGGGCCCAGCCGCTCCGCGGCATTTGGGATCTTCCCAGACTGGGGCACGAACCCGTGTCCCCTGCATCAGCAGGTGGACTCTCAACCACTGCACTACCAGGGAAGCCCAGAACCCTTATTTATTGATGTTTACTTTTTTAATTTATGAGAAATTGACACTAATATTCAATGTTCAGATTGCCAGTTGTGTATGTTTGGTAGGTAAATAAACATATTTGGGATGTTTAAAATTTTCACTGATAGTTTACACTAGGATCAAAGCAGTCTGAAGACCATTGGTCTAAAAGATAAGAGCTTTGTCCCTTATTTGTCTAAAAGATTGGAAGCCTCGCCAAATCTCAGGCAGTATTTTCAGTTTCAGCAAGTTTCTTTTTTGATAATACTCTTTTAACAAAATAATTTTTGATTTCTATCAGCCTTCACTGTCCAATTCAGTAGTCACTAAACCACATGAAGTTATTTGAATTTAAGTTAATTCAAGTTAAATAAAATTAAACATTCAGCTCCCCAGTTGCTCTAGTCACATTTCAAGGGGTAAGTAGCCACATGGACAAGCAGCTACCATATTGGATAGTGTAGACAAAGAACGTTTCCATCATTTCAGAAAGTTCTATTGGACAATGCTGCTATATACTTTCTTGCTCAGCAGTCTTAGTCTCAACTCCTCATCCATCAGCTAACATCTGTAAGAAAATGTCAAAGGGAAATGGAAAGACATCATCATTTCTGTAATCTCTAAAGGTGAACCAAACTTTTTCTACCCAGAAATTAGCTGCTCTTCCTTTCCAAACACTGTTAACCAACATAAATAGTTGAAGTTGCTTTTCATGTGATTACCTTTCCCTCTTAGGTCTAATAGTACTTATTGGTACAATAATTTGTACCATCTTATGGCTTGTAGCACTCAAAGTTTGAGTATATTTCTTGCCTTTTAAGTTAGCCTATCAGCATAATTGAAACCTCTAGTTTTAATAAACACTTGATATAAATTGAATGAAAGCCTATCTTTATCTAGGAGAATGATTCCCCTTTTCTGTTTGAATCAGTGTTTGCTTTATGTAGCAGCGGGGTATGCCCAAGATGAATGATTTTTACATTCTAAAACAGAGTTTGGGGTTACAAAAATATCTTAGACTGTAGGAGGAAATGTTGTTACTGTTTTTAAGTCCAGTACCTTTTCTCAAATAGAAGGTTTTTACAAATTCTAAAGAGAACTGAAGATTTTAATCAGAGTTAGTAGGGTTTTACCCTACCAGAATACATTGTTTTTCAATGCCTTGACCTTTGCTGATTGCTTTGGCCTGAATGTACAGTAACACGTTTGAGAAGAGAATTGTATCTTAGCCATAATGTAAACACAGTGTAAATAATTACAGCCATGCTGAGAAAGATTTGCAAATGGTAATAAGTTCACTTGAGTAATTGGTTTGGACTGAACTAGATGGAGATAGTCCAGGAAAACGTTTACTGCAAATGGTAAATTAAATGTATTTGTCTGATTAATTACATTTGATCTCTATGAATTACTTAATCATTCAAGCACATTGTTTATTTGTATTATTAGATGTGCATTTAGGTTACATAAGTATTGTATGGCTTTAGTAATTAATATTATTTTATCAGTTCCTGTTTTCCTTCTCTGTACCAACAGTGAGCCGTAAACGCACTATTTACATATGTGCTTTTCTTTTAAATAACCAAGACTTCTAACAGTAATTGATTCTAAAGAAAGTGTGTGAGTGAGTAGATTTAGTTTGCAAAAAGCTTCCCATTTGGTTTTGATTAACACTCATCTCCCTACCTCTTACGTTGTAGGAAACCAAGGATATAATGTATGGTATTAATATCTGTACCAATGACTTTTACAGGTGGAACAATCCAAAGTTTTAATCAAAGAAGGTGGTGTTCAGTTGCTGCTCACAATAGTTGATACCCCAGGATTTGGAGATGCAGTGGATAATAGTAATTGGTAAGAAGGGTTTGTCACTGCTGCTTTCCACTGCATTTGGGGGTGGGGGTGGTTAGACTTTTTTACCTTAACATTTTAAAGCTTCTCATCTTAGCGAAGGTCACTGAACTTTATGTAACATTACTTGGGTTCATATATCAACTTTGCCACTTGTCATGTTGCTTAACTTCTTTGAACTGATTTCCTCTTCTATAAAATGAAGATAACACCTTTCATAGAAGTATTTTGAAGACAGATTCTAAAACATAGATAAAAGAATTCTCATTATTATAAGAAACTTGCAACTTTTCATTCTTTACTATAATTTTATCCATTTTCTATCACATGCTAATTTAAACCTTCAGTTTTTCCATAAGTTGTAAGTGAATAAAACACCCATGGCTTTCTAATTGGAAACAATATCTTAGTAGCTTATAAAAAATATTTTAATTTTTCTTTGAGTTCCACACTGTTTTTTTGTTTTGTTTTTATTTATTTGGCTGCGTTGGGTCTTTGTTGTGGCATGCGGGATCTTCGTTGGGGCACGTAGGCTTCTCTCTAGTTGCGGCAAGTAGGCTCTAGAGTGCGCAGGCTTAGTTGCCCCACGGCATGTGGGATCTTAGTTCCCCAACCAGGAATCGAACCTACTTCCCCTGCATTGGAAGGTGGATTCTTAACCACTGGACCACCAGGGAAGTCCCAAGTTCCACATTGTTTTTTGAAATAAATTTCTGTCAACTTTTGAAACACCTAAGTAACCGTTCATTATGAGGTTTCTGTATTGTTTAATCTTTTCATTTGAAATATAAAACTCTTTGAATATAATTTTTCATATTGTAAAGTGTCTTGGCATTGATATACTTATTAATGCAAGTAATATGATAATTTAGTTGTGTCTGACTCTAAACAGTTTCTTCTGTTTGGAAAGTTTAGAAATAATGAATCAAGATTTATTCAACATAATTTATATGTTTTTAAATCAGTATATGTAGAATAATTTGAGGTGTTTTTTTCCATTGGTTACATAGGTTTTGTGTATTTAAAAATATTGATTATTGCCCTTTAACAGAGTCATCAGTTGTATGTTCATATGTAGAATTACAACTTAATTATTTTATTTATCTGCATTCTACAGCTGGCAGCCTGTTATCGACTACATTGATAGTAAGTTTGAGGACTACCTAAATGCAGAATCTAGAGTGAACAGACGTCAGATGCCTGATAACAGAGTGCAGTGTTGTTTATACTTCATTGCTCCTTCAGGACATGGGTCAGTACCTTGATGCTTCTGGTAACCTTTTTTGTTGTTGTTTTATTATTACTCATCTTTGGGTGCATATTTTAGTAACCCTCATCTCTGTGGAGTACATTTAACTTTACCAGTTGTAAAGTTCCAAATTCCATATAAAAATGGCTTATAGGAAGCCTTTTTTTAAGTCCTAGACAAACTAACAATGATTTTACTTAGTTTGTCATGCATAAGACTTTACCTGCTTCATGGAAAGGAATATTGTTTCCATCATGTTTGGTGTCTCAGTGTGGCTAATTTAGCTTTCTTTTTGACCAATCTGCCACTAATTGAACGATCAAATAAGGAGAAACAGCCATCAAAATTAGCTAGACATATTCTAAGAAACTCCAAAGATGTTATTTACTATAGATCTGGTAGAGAAGGCTGCAAAAAAAACTTAAATACCAAGGTTCTCATGTGCCATTTTTTTCTTCACTAAATCTACTTGTCTTCTTGTTTCACCTTAGCTGTCACAGTCAAATTGTTTAAGTATCATATCATCAGTACTAACCTTCTACTTATTAGGAGTTAAAATTAAGATGTGAGTATCTAGACATTTATCTGATCTGATCTGTTAGTATGGCCGGCCTATAATCCTTGTTTTGTTGTTTGTATTTCTTTGTCATTTTGAGTAGATATGTGGGTCATTGTCAACTGCAGATGTTCGTAATTACTCTTCTTTCATCTTTGGATAAATGACTCAGCATAACTCAGCCACCTGATGATTGTAACTCCACCATCTCTCCACCAGAAGGAACTGGACTGTTTTATAGCATCAGACTAAATAGTATTAAGTCATCTAACACCCAAATTACAGTAGTGTAAACCAGTTCCTTCAAAAGAGTACCTTTCTCTTCTGTTTTTTGCTTTTTTCTTCACCTTTTGCTAGATAGGCTAGTGCCCATTATCACCATCTTGGCTGAGCAGAAAGCCTTAATTATTTAGATTACCATTTTTGCACTGTCTGACTGTAGTGGTGCAAATGTTTCTTCTTTTATTTCTAATATTATTCTACAGTATTCTCAGAAATTTACATATTTAAAGCACAAAATTGACTCATCTACTTAAAAGACTCAAAAAAAAAATTCTCAGAAATACCACACTGTATGGCTTTTTCTTTGTCCTTGTTAGCGTCTTCCTGAATTTATATATATACATATTTTATCATTCTAGTTTAACTTGTTAGGGCTTTTTCCTGGAAGCCAACAGGGTAAAATCTTAACCTGCAGTTAAGTCAATAGAAATTTGTCAGTTTATATCCAGTTTTATTATTTTAGATCTTTTGGACTCTCACCAAGATTTGGTAATTCTCATGAAATCACATTTCTCTTATTCCCTGTGGGAAAATATATTTCTTAAAATTGCATGGGAAGTACGATTTTTTTATTTAAAGAAAAAAATTTGAAATTATGTGTAGTGGCTTTGGGCCATTTCTTGTTTGTCACAAGGGATGAGAGTTCCAAATTTTAATTTCTTATGTATAAAAATATGATTTTGAGTAGTTTCTCAGCTTAACTATTTTTAGAAATGGAGCAAAGTTTTGCCCATTGGTATGTGCTACTATGGATTAAGTGAAAGAATATGACACTGAATTTTCCGTAGAGAGTTCCAAATTCCCTGCTCACTACATAGTGAAATTCCAGGCAACATAATAGATGAATTAGGACCTTTCTGTCTTATCTGGGTAATCCCTGGATTCCCTTTTTAAACGTACTGTTTTTGGAGTAAATATAAATTGGTGCAACAGCGTATTTTCAGTGTCCCCCATCTCACCCCACCAATTGTAGTCACTTAACAAAGGGTTAATTTATGATTTCAGCTGTTGTTGCTTCATTTTCTTTGTTCAGTGATTGGTAACTGACTTGGAACTTGAATTTTGTTTTGTTTTGTTTTGTTTTTAATTTATTTGGTTGTGCCAGGTCTTAGTTGTGGCAGGTGGGCTACTTAGCTGCGGCTCACCAGCTCCTTAGTTGCAGCTTGCCGGCTTCTCAGTTGTGGCTTGCCAGCTCCTTAGTTGCAGCATGTGAACTCTTAGTTGTGGCGTGCATGTGGGATCTAGTTCCCTGACCAGGGATCGAACCTGGGCCCCCTGCATTGGGAGCACAGAGTTTTATCCCCTGTGCCATCAGGGGAGCCCCTGAACTTGAATTTTATTTATTTATTTATTTATTTATTTATTTGCGGTACGCGGGCCTCTCACTGTTGTGGCCTCTCCCGTTGCGGAGCACAGGCTCCGGACGTGCAGGCTCAGCAGCTGCGGCTCACGGGCCCAGCCGCTCCGCGACATGTGGGATCTTCCCGGACCGGGGCATGAACCCGGGTCCCCTGCATCAGCAGGCGGACTCTCAACCACTGCGCCACCAGGGAAGCCCCCGAACTTGAATTTTTAAATGGTGTTTTTACAAACTTTTTGAATGTTGATTGCCACTTTGAAAAAAACAGTGTCACTTAGTGAGTTTTATATAGTTTTTTTCCCTTAGAAATATATATATGTATGTATATTTAATAAATACTTGTCATTTGCCCTCTAGTCATTTTACTTATTTTGCTGTAGGGTTTGAGGTTAAATAGTCTTTTCCCTCTAATTTGGGTTTATCTTCTAGAAATTCTATAAAGGACTTTCCATTGTGTAAAAAAAACATTTAAAAACTAAATTTGTTGGAAAAGATGACCTGAAATAAAACTAAATGGACAGAGGAAAAATTTCAACTGGAATGTAATCTACTGTGAAATAAGTGTTTTCTGCTGTTGACATTTTGTATGCTTCTGAAATTTGTATTCTAATTTAAAAGGGCGGAAAGATTTTATCGGGGCTTTAATAAAGGTTACATTTAAAGTTTGATTTTTTTTTACCTGATTTAAATGTACTTCAGCCCTGTTGTTTTATATTTGAGAAGCTGACTTCCCCAATTTCCTTGTCACGGCTATTTTCAAGCATCTTTCTCTTTAAAAGTTGAAATAATATAATGTTCTGCAAATGTTGTTTTAAGTGTAAAATCTTGTTAACTTGGATTTTGATTTTAATATTTTATATTAAATGCTCTTATGATTTATTAAAATTTTAGATTAACTGATTCTGTCACCGGCTTAATGAGGTGGTAGTGGTGGTAATTTAAATTTGTCATGAGTGTAATCTGGAAGGTGAACCCTAAAAATTTACAAATCTGAGATTGATTGACTGGGCCATGGCTTTTATCTTTAGTGTCATGATGTAATGATTGATGAAACAATCAAAACTTAAATTTTTTCTCAAAAATTGAAAGGTTTTTCAGTTAGCACTAGTGAGGTAAGGGTGCTATTTACAGATAAATATAGTGTTATTCCAGCCACACACTCTTTTCTGAAGTTTTTTCTGTAGTGTTCTCTGAATGCCAAGATCAAAATTCAGAGGATTTAAGACGAGAATTAGAATTGGAGGTAGCTATCTTATTTCTCTGTATCTGCCTTCCTGCCTCCTTACCCCATCTTTCTGCCAGTCAGTGTCACTACCACAAAGAAGTATATAGTATTATTTGTTAGTGAAAAGGAATACCTCATTAGTCTCTGGACCCCCAATACGCCCAACATTGTATATATATTAAACTATAGTACTCTAAGAGAACGCTAAGAAGGGCTTTCTCTTTATTTTAAAATATTAGTCAATAAAATTTATAATGAAATTAGATCTTTATTCCATTTTCCTCATGTTTTATAAAAGTTAAGGAATACCACACTTCTGCACAAAATATTGCTGTTACCTTCATTTATTTTTGTAGAATATTAATTTTTAGTCTACAGTGTATTCTAGATGTGAGGAATAGCAGGTTTTTATTTAAAGTTATTCAAAGATGTAAGGAAAACCACAGCAACTTACTTTTTTAGTCAACAGATATTGGATACCTTCTCAAGTACTGACACTGTATTAGATATAAGAGATACAGATGAATGAGACAAAGGCCTTGCTTTTGAGGATCTTCTAGTGAGAAGATGGGAAAACCAAATACATAAGTAAGCAGTTACTATGTGGCAAATTGAGTGTTGTGATCCCTTAGAAAGATGCCTAGTCTTAGGTTAGAGAAGAATTCCCAGAGGAAATGAGGATAGTAAGCTAGGTCCTAAAGGATGACTAGGAATTAGGCAAGCCAAGTAGAAGGGGGATGGGAATGGAGTGTGTTCCAGGCAAAGGCAGTAGTAGCTTATGGCCAGAGATCAAAGTATGGTGCTTTTAAGGAATTGTGAGAAGTTCAAAAAGGCTGGCACGTTGGAAGTAGGAGGTAGCAAAAATGCTAAGGGATGCTAAGAGATGAGGACAGCTGGAGAGGCTATGTTTTCACAGGGCTTTTAGGCCACACTAGTTAAGGAATCTGGCTTTAGTAAGGTTTTTAGTCAAGGAATGACCTGATGATCAGATTTGGATTTTAGAAAAACCATTCTGACTGCAGTGTGCATGGTTTGGAGAGATAGATTCTTGTCATTATCCATACTAAAAGTATACTTTGGTGGCCTGAATCAAAGTAATGGAAATGGAGATAAATATATAAATATCTTTATTTGTTCAGCAGGTCCTGGGGAATCTTTGGAATTGAGGATTAGAGGAAGGAGGAATTCTGGGTTTCAGACTTGAGTAATTGGGTGGATTGTAGTGCTGTTCACTGAGATAGAAAGCACAGAAGGGGAGGGAAAACGTGGGGGCTCAGATGAGCTTTTGATTTTGAGGTGCCAAAATGGGATATCCGAGTAGTATTTCCACTGGGTGGACACAAGCCTGGAACACAGGAGTGAGATCTGAGCTGGGTATAAAGACTCGGGAGTCATTGACCCATAGAGGATAATAGAAGTCATTGTAGTTAATGGTAAGCTTACAGAATGCAGAGTGAGAAGAGAAGACCTTCTAGAGAATTCTGAGGAATGTACCTATTAAGGAGACTAGCTTACAAAGAGGATCCTGAAAATTACCCTAAGTGAACAGCTTGTGAGGGAGTAATGTCAATGCTGCATAATGGGCAAATTAAAAAATACTGGTACACACCACAGTATTTATGAGTTGGCTGCTGCTAATTAATTTGCAGCATGGTAGTATTTGGTGACCTTCTTGAAAGTATAATGGCAAAGTGGAGGCAGCAGTTAGAGTGTAATAGGTAAAAGGGATGAAGAAGATTCTCTTTTGAGCTTCTTCTCTGAGAAATATAGTTGGTAGCAAGAAGTGAAGGAGGACTAAATTTTTCATTTAAAAACAAAACAAAGATTTCCCAAGTTTTGAGTAGTAAATGTAGAGACCGCTGTAGGAAAGCCTATTAGGAGCCTTCCTGGTTTTTCTAATTCTTCTTTAGGGCCCAAACCCTATGACCAGGGTGTTAAAAGACAGGAGTCAAAGCCTTCTTAGCCACTCCAATGCTTCTTGAAATCCTGTTCTTCCTAACTGTTGCTGGGCCAATACACCTTCAGGGAGTGTTTCTGATGAGTAAGTAAAGTAGTTCCAATGTATGTAATTTAACGTTGGGATGTGAAGAATCTCTTCTCCCAAACTGATCAATCCAGTCATATTGAATATTGTGTATTTCAGACTTAAACCATTGGATATTGAGTTTATGAAGCGTTTGCATGAAAAAGTGAATATCATTCCACTTATTGCCAAAGCAGACACACTCACACCAGAGGAGTGCCAACAGTTTAAGAAACAGGTAAGTAGAATGAGTTTGAACTCTTGGGTTTCTAATATCATTCATGTAATTTGCAGTTTTTTGTATTTTCAGTATAATGTGTTACAGTGTATTCCTCTTGCTACTTTACTATATGGTTGTTTACAGTGTATTAAAAATAACTCTTGAAAATAGTCTTCTGCTTTAGTTTTCTCCTAGGAGCCCATAAGTATTATCATATGCCCTTATCCTTTCAGTTTAAATAGGCTATTTTAGATGTTTCCGTATAGCTTCCACCAGCACCCCTCCCACACCCTTTAGAATTACTTTCCTAGACTGAATTCCCAGGAACAGGATTACTTTTTGAAAGGGTATGATTATTTTATCTCCCTCCCCCACCTACCCATTTTGTCATGGTGCTTTCCCAATAAAACAATCAAATTCGTTTTATAATGGGTATATTTGTTCCAGTGTCTTGCCAGCATTGTTTGTCATTTTTATTTTTAAAACTTTTTTGGAATAAAGTGGTACCTAATTTGATTTAATTTAATTTTCCAGAAAAGCTGAACACTTTAAAGCAGGGGTTTATTTTTCCCTCATTGTTGTGTTTGGTTTACTATATATTATATTTTATGAAATGTAGGGTCAGTTTCTGGAACTATTGTACTTTCCTATTCCACTTTCCTATTCCACTTTCCTATTCCAATTTCCTATTTTTAAGTTTTAGGCCAGTTTTCTGTCTTTTAAACTGCAGCTATGTTGTATAATATTTTTAAACAGATGTTAGAGTTAATTATCTCTTATTGTCCTTATAGTCCCCTTTGTAACAAGATACTTTGGTTCTTCACCTTTTTCAGTATGAATTTTAGAATAACTTGAAACCTATTACAAAAACAAAAGCCCGTGGAAATTTGCTTTGAAATTGTGTTAAATCTGTATAAATTTTGATAATGTTTTAGTGTATCATTTTTACTACATATATCTGGTATTTCTACCAGGAGTATATGTTTTTATTTTATGCTTATTCACTCCATTTTTATTTTGTAATGTGCTGTTTCTAAGTTCAAATACTAATCATATAATAACATTTCTCCTCTTCTGTCTTGATTTGTATGTATCTTGATTTGTATTTGTTCTAAGAACTAAGAGATAAAGACGAATAAGCAATGATCTCTACTTCCGGATTGGTCACATTGTAGGGTTGTACAATTTTCTTTTTCTTTGTTTATGCTTTTAAAAAACTTATTTTTAAATAAATTTATTTATTTTATTTATTTACTTTTGGCTGTGTTGGGTCTTCGTTGCTGCACACGGGCTTTCTCTAGTTGCGGCAAGCGGGGGCTACTCTTTTTTTTTTTTTTTTTTTTGGTGGTACGCGGGCCCCTCACTGCCGTGGCCTCTCCCGCCGTGGAGCACAGGCTCTGGACGCGCAGGCCCAGCGGCCACGGCTCACGGGCCTAGCCGCTCCGCGGCATGTGGGATCCTCCCGGACCGGGGCACAAACCCGTGTCCCCTGCATCGGCAGGCGGACTCTTAACCACTGTGCCACCAGGGAAGCCCGGGGGGCTACTCTTCGTTGCAGTGCACGGGCTTCTCATTGTGGTGGCTTCTCTTGTTGCAGAGCATGGGGTCTAGGGCATGCAGGCTCAGTAGTTGTGGCTCGTGGGCTCTAGAGCGCAGGCTCAGTAGTTGTGGCGCATGGACTTAGTTGCTCCGCGGCATGTGGGATCTTCCCAGACCAGGGCTCGAACCCGTGTCCCCTGCATTGGCAGGCAGATTCTTAACCCCTGCGCCACCAGGGAAGCCCTAAAAAACGTTTTTAACTAAGGGTGTTGATCAGAGTCGTCTAGAGAACTTTTTCAAAATGAGTTACTGGAGCATATTTCTACCAGTTGGTTCTGTAGGTTAAGATAGGGCTTCTGTATTCATTATTTTGAAGATGCTCACTCAGGCCATTTTAATATACAACCTCTGACTAAGAACCACTGCTCCTAGAGCTAGCTGCTAGTGTTCCTTTCTTCTTCTAGTCATGTATTTGACATCTCATCGTTTATCTTCTTGGGTTTTTTTGTATATAGACATATATAACTCAATTGTAAAAAATATGTGGTCCTATTTTTCTCAGTGGCAGTTTTACTTCTGTCTGGTTTAGTAACTGTGTTGCACATTTTGTTTACGTTCCCTTTACTGCTGCTGGGGACCCCGGCAGTGAGAGAAGCGCTGAACTACCAGTACAGGCAGGGAGCTAGCTATAGGTATATTAGCCATCAGTTTGTTATGAGTTTGAATAGGGTAGGTATTCAACATTATTTAGATGTCTGTATTCTTATTAGAATTTGGAGTGATTTTGGACAAGATAATTTAATTTGAACTAGGTCATTCTGATGCTATTAATAAGTTTGTCTTTCTTTTTTCTGCACTCTCATTGATTATTATTATAAACTCATTAGCTTCTTAATTTCCAGGGCATGTTTTCTCCCTGTGTGCTTGCTTGATCTTATATGTGTTGCTCCTTGATTTGTGTGCATGCACATGTACATGCAAGGATATCTTCTGATAAGTGTGCACTTTGTTTTTCCTGGAGCCAATGCTATACTTAATTTTCCTTACCTTTGCTAAATTCTACTAAAAATTTTAGGTGAGTTTAAGCTTTGTTGATTCAGATGAATAAAACAGTTGGTAAGAGTTTATCTAGAGGAAGTATCTCAGTCATTATAAATAAATGACCTAAAGCCATTAGAGTAGAAATCAGCTAGAGAAATCCCTTTCTGGGTTCTTACATCATTTTTAGAACTCTTTTGGTTATAACCATATGACTTTTAACACTTCTGCAGTAATTGGATTTTGAGAATGGTACTTTTATATATCAACTTTATGGTTAAAAAAAAGACTAGCATAGTACTTTGGTTTTAGATGACATTTTGCATCATTGAAAAACAGTAAAGGAACTGGAACTGAGGACTCAGGAGTTTAAGAAGAGTATAATAAAAATAAGGCTACTGTACTAAAATTATGTGTGATGCTCTTTTGCTGACTTCCTCTTTCATTTTAGATAATGAAAGAAATCCAAGAACATAAAATTAAAATATATGAATTCCCAGAGACAGATGATGAAGAAGAAAATAAGCTTGTTAAAAAGATAAAGGTAGGTTCATTCCCATACATATACTAAAATGTTTTAGGGACTTAAATATACTGTAATAGCTGCTGGAAAGACCAAAAATATCAGTGTTTTTAAACAGTTGACTTACAAACTAAATAGAGAGGTTATTCAGTATTGAATTCAACTTTATGATTAACTTTGTTGTTTGGCTATTATGTATCATAAAGCATTATATGGAATAGAGAGATGAATAATGTAATTCTTGTCTTCATGTGGTTTTCAGTTAACTGATTTGATATTTTATAATTTTCCCCCTAAAAACAGGTAATGGGAAAGAAAAGGGGGGCGTAATAAGAAGGGAAAGGATTTGTTCTTAAGCACTGTTATGCTTAATCTTTAAGACCAAAAATATGTTTTCTTTTGTCCTTTCATAAGAATCAACCAAAAATCTATACCGACATAATTTTCTGTATTTTTAAATTATAGTGGTTTCCTAAGTACCCTGGACCTAAAAATGATGTACTGACTAATGGCATTCTCTGCCTCCAGGGCTGTTAGGGTTGGTTTGTGATCAGGTAGGCAAGCTAGCCACAAGCCTCATTTTTTTCCTCTAACTGCTAATATATTTTTTATCCTTTTTAATTTTTCCAATATGGGGCAGCTTCTTTTTGGAATGATGTTTTAACAAATAATTTGATCAGCATATGCCTTAGTATTCTTAAATTTTCAGTGAAAATATTTTATTTATTGTTTACATTGGTGACAATACCATATAATGGCATTTTACTAAATAGTAATTGAATGGCCTATAAAAATGAATGCAGAAACTGTCGGGGTAATAATTGTTTTTGCTTATCTGTTGAGTAATGTAACTTCTTTATTATTGAATTTGTGAGGACTACAGAGATATATTTGAACAAGAGTACTTTGTTTTATAGGACCGTTTACCTCTTGCTGTGGTAGGTAGTAATACTATCATTGAAGTTAATGGCAAAAGGGTCAGAGGAAGGCAGTATCCTTGGGGTGTTGCTGAAGGTAAGGTTTTCTTCAGTGAATGGCTTTCTATAAGATCTCACAAATGTGATTAAAAATATTTGTATTTATAGTAAGTAGTATGATATGCATACTGCATTGATACAGTCTAGATTTTCAAAGATAGTTCTGAATTCAGTTTCACTGAGTCTCATTTCCTCAAGTTTCTCAGACCTTGTGTCCTACTAAGTCAGGCAAGTACGTGTTAAATCTTAACGGTGTAGTACTTTAGAAGCCACTTGTCAGTACCCACCCTGCCACCTCTGCCTCACCATTAAGTCTATTCCTGTTTTTTTGTTTGAAAACTCTTACAATGCAGGAGTTCTTTACGTGGGGACCAAAGATTGCTTCCAAGGGATCTAATAAACCTTCTGAAATTGAGAACAGTTTTGGAAAAGGCCTGTCACTTTTATCTGAGTCTCAGATGGGTCTGGGACCCTCAAGAATGAGAACTGTCAGAAGCTCAATTAAAACATTCACAGTTTCTTTTCCTCAGGGCAGAAGTCACCTTTTTTGGCATCACATCTTTAGAGCAAAAAGATTTCATTATTAAGAGATCCTCTACTAATTTTTTAAGGAGTGTTAAACAACAATAAAATCTTAGTTATAGCATCAATTCTCAACAAGGCCTTCTTGGCAATAGACATGTTTCCCCAAATTTGTGTTTATTATACTGGTTTTACTAATATTTAATCTTCTGTATTATAGTAACTTGGAATCAAGATTTGAGTGATGATTGTTCTCTTTGTTGGTATTACTTTGAAAAATTCTGTAATTTTTAGAATATTTTCCAAGTTAGTTGTTATCAGTGACTTTCCCGACCAGTGATACTGTGCTCATTCCCAGCTCTGTCATCGCCATGTAACCTTCAGTTGCTGAGCTGAGGCTTTAGAACTAGTACAGCCCTTAGAAATACGCACAGAAGAAATTGCTTTGTATCTTTAGTTTTAGGTACCTCCCCCACCAAAGAGTGTTCTTTTAGTGATACGTTTTTAAAAAATAAAGAACCTTAATGTTCTTGGCTCAAGTTTTCATTTTAGTTACCTCAGGGAAGTTTTTCTAAAGTGATCCCCTGCTCACCCCCAACACTGAATTTTTAAAATGCATTTTATTATGGAATAAATATATTTCCAACCAATAAAGAGAAATATATGATGTCCTCTTTCAAAATGTCAAAATTGTTTACTTTTGGAGAGCTCATTTGTTAGGTTTATATTTTATCATTGAGGATTAAACTACAATAAAGTAATATAGCACAGTCGTCTGATGTGCCCTTAAATTAAGTACTATGTTACAGCGTTAAATCTTAATGAAAAATTGATCTAAGCTATTTTGCATATTCTCTCGTTGTTAACACCCAGTTTCCTCTGAAAAGACTGGGTTTAGTGGAAATAATGTATGTGATCTATTTTTTTTTTATAGTTGAAAATGGTGAACATTGTGATTTTACAATTCTAAGAAATATGTTGATAAGGTAAGTGTGAGTAATGATGAAAATAACATAAATTTTTTCTTCCCCTAAATAAAATTAGAGTTAGACAGATTTAACTTTTTGTCTTGTATAAATTTAGCTAATTTAAAGTGGTATCTTCGTTCTAGCCCTGAAGTAAGCACCGCAGTAAGCACTGCAGTAAGCACTGCATAGAGACAACTTGGGTTATTTTGCCAAGGTTTTGAAGTCAAGAGCAAAAATACAAAATAGGCTGTGTGGCTAGGGATATATAGGAAAATGGGTCTCTTGATCATTATACTTTGTGTTAAGGTTTAATACTGAAAGAGGTATGGAAAGTGGAAAGGAAAAGGCTTTTGCTCTTCTTTAATGTGGAAACTGTGGAAGGGAGGGCTAAGTTTTGGGTCAAAAACTTGACTTTGAGTATTTAAAAATACATAGCTTGGTAGCTGGTGAGTGGAGTGTTTTTGTTACTGGAACACTGTGAACAAAACTGATCTTCCTCCCAGGAGGGAAAACATTACTCCTAAATTGTACCTTGTGCACCTGATGAAAGAGAAGGAAAGCATGTGAGAACAGGACGTTGAGGTTTTTCTGATTAGAGGACCAGGACCTGAATTGGAAAATCAGTAGCAGAGAGGGAAATCCTGAAGAAAAAGTTGAAAAGAACCAGAGACATTAGTGGGCAAGGAACAGAAAGGGGATCACAATGAACCTCAGTGTTTTCATGCTGAGGTAAATTCCTTTCTCATGCCATTTCATACCCTTTTGCTACTTCTCTCCTCTCTCATCTTGCTTGCTTCTCCAGACCCTCACTATGTACTATTCTCTTCAACCTCCAGTTTTAGATGGTCATCTTAAGTTGGTGTCTCTTCATTTTCATACTATTCACTTTCCCAAAACACAGGAATCTCTTGAGCTATGTTGAAGTAGTAACATGCATATTGATGATAATTAGAAATCATGGAACAAGAATAAGATCGTTCTTAAAAGTGGGGGAAAATATGAGTCAAACTGCTACCTCAAGAAATATACAAGAGATGAAAGTGAATTTTGAAATCAAAGAGATTGCCATGTAATTGGTTTTTCTCAAAAGACCTCATGACGGGGTGTTTTGGTAGAAAGTGGATGACGGAGTTAATTCAGCCATTGGGGTTGCCATGCCTCACACAGTGGGAGAAGAGCAAATGCATATGAAAGGGTGGTCATCTCTTGATTTTGAGAATACAACACTTCAGGTTCTGTTACGAACTCTTTCCTTTCACTTTCATTTTTAAGATGTGACTTCAGAAGAACTAATAATCTCTTATAATATTATATATGTAAGGAATGTTTCATAAGTATTAATTGCCAGTACATTCCCTCTGATTATATTCTTTTCCTCAATTTTAAATCTATGCTACTTGCCTAGTGCCTGACACAATGATATTCTATAAATTTGTCTTATGTGTTTTTTGTTTTGTTTTGTTTTTTGGTTTTTTTTTTGCGGGCCTCTCACTGTTGTGGCCTCTCCCGCTGTGGAGCACAGACTCCGGATGTGCAGGCTCAGCGGCCATGGCTCACGGGCCCAGCCGCTCTGTGGCATGTGGGATCCTCCCGGACCGGGGCACAAACCCATGTCCCCTGCATCGGCAGGCGGACCCTCAACCACTGCGCCACCAGGGAAGCCCATCTTATGTGTTTTTTAAATATGCAATCAATAATTGCCTATATACCTAAAATACTATAGACAAGAAGGCTAGTTACTGAGTCAGAAGCTAGACTTTGAACATTTGAAGGTACACAGTGACATCTGGTGAGTGGGACTCACTAGTATGGAAGCATTATAAGCAGGAAGGACCATTCCTGCAGGAAGATTTAGTACAGGAAAGCAACAGGACAATCATACATATGTATGAAAATATAAAAAATTCTAAAATTATGTAATATATAAGTAGATGTGTGCTGTGATGAGGTTGCTTAGATGTATTAAAGAAACTCAGAGTAAGTGGTAAGTGGTATGTTATCATGGAGTGGGTCAGATAGGAAGAGATTCATGGAAATAGATGCCTTAAGATGGATTAGGATAAATACAGTCATTAAATGTTTATTTGTGGGATTGGGAGTGGTCCTACTTAACATTTTAAACAAGTAGGATGAAGATATTGGCTTCAGCTCCTTGAGGTAGATGATTAGGCAAATTTGCTTAATAAAAAATTCATTTATTTGTTAAATTTGTTTTAGCACACTTGTTTTTCTTTCCTAAGGCATAAATGTTCACTTATGCTAGATGTTCATTTGGCTTCTTAACACAATTTTTCATTTATAGTCTTTGAGACGTGTAAAACATCCTTGATAAGTATGCTTTGAAAATGGTAAGCTTAGGAATATTTTACTTTATTGCTTTTCCTTTTAAGTTCGGAGGAGAGATGAGAACGATGTATATATTATGTAACTCATGTCTTTGATAAAGGCACCTAGTGGATATTTAATAAATACATGAAGGAAATATCAATGCCAGTGTTCCATATGTCTGTAAGTTCCAAGTAATTGAAATCCTGCAGGTTAAATTTAGGAGTAGTGGTTGCTTCTAAGAAACATTCAAGTTCAAAGCTGTGTCACTTTACTAATTAAGAGAACTAGCTGTTGCAGGCAAACCAAGGAAGACAATGGAAAGAGGAAAACTTGATAAAAATAAGTTTCAGGGTGTGGCAGTGGACAGTGCAGAAATCAAATAGAGAAGGAAAACAAAAGGAGGGAAGAGAGTGCTTTGTTATCAGCAATAAGAAATGGAAAAGATGAATAAATTCCGGAAACTGTGGAGAAAACTATATTACTAATTATTTTCAGAGTGGAGGAACGGGTTGATTTTTAAAAGGATAAAGTAAAATATTTAAGTAAGTGGAAATAGAGATTTCTATATCCTGAAAAATACCAGAACCAGGTAATCATAAAGAAAGCTATTTTAGTAAAAGGGAAGAATATTTCACTATCTAAAATGTTGATGACATTAACAAAAATAGTTTAACAACTAGTTAATAAGTCCACCTTATTTTTATTTTATACATCTTATATTTCAGCTACTAAAATACTTTATCTCAGGTCCTTTAGTTATTTTTCAGTGATTCATTGATGAGATAATATTTAAAAATTACAAGAAGATTGTTTCATATTGGCACAGTCATTATTCTCTGCTTAGAGAAACTGATAACAGTAATTTTAGAAAGTCAACAGTGTTTATTATAACTCAGCTTCAAATCAGTTCTTTTTAAAGGGCCCATTATGTGCTATCTGTGGCAAGAGTACAGAAGGTGATGGCATGTTTTTTGTAAAAGGGAGTTTACAGTATAGTTGAAAACGTTATGTGGTGTCACCTATAACATATATTGGTACCAAAAAAATGACTGACCGCCAAGGAGAAAGTTGTCCTGGGTTAGAGTGGTTTGACTTCGAGACTGCAAAGAGAGCTCCCAAAGCAGTAGAATTCTGAAGTTTGAGAGTCAGTGACAAATTAACATGAACTATTCAGTCCCAGTCATTGGATATGCTAGGAGTAAGGAACTGTCTGACTTGACTGAAGTACAGAAGGCTTTAGGTGTAACTCTAGTGGCCATAGAGAGGATATATTCATTAAGGGACAGAGTATAAAGGGAGATGAGGCTTGTGGAAAACACAGTCTTAGAAATAGGAGGAATTAAACTATCAGAAAACTGCATGGAAATGTCCAATACTAGGTGAATCAGAGTAATTGAACATCACATTCTGTTTACAAAAGGGAAAGTAGTAGTAACTGTTTCCTGGATATCAGGAAGAATAAATACAGAGTAACACCTTTATGTTTGTCTCCCATAAGGGGATTTTGGTAAAGTGGTGGAGATGAAAGATGGGGGATTGCAGCTGCAGGAATGGATGATGAGAAAAGGGAAGATCAAATGATACAGAATACTCCCACACCACGTATATCCAAAAACACTGCTGCATTGGTAAAGGATACCGTAGAGCAGCTCAGGGAGTCTTTTAGCATCTTGAAACATTAAGGAATGATGAAATTGTCTCATGTATTGTATAGTTGTCTCCTATGGATTGATTTTATGTATGATAGATAGGCTATGAGCAGACATTCATTTAACCAAAATACCACATTTAATGGACAATTTGAATAAACAGAAATTTACTCAAAATTAAAATTCCCCAGTTTGCATCCAACTTGATATGTGATCTAAAGTGTCCCTATGTATTACCTGAATAAAAACTCAAATATTAATAATATTGCTAAAAGGAAAGCAATTTCTTTTGCTTTGTGAACTTTAGTAGGAGCTAATCTACTTTTCCTTCTCTAGTAAAATAAAATATATACTAAAAAGGTAAATACTCTTCTCTAGAAATGTCATTCTTTAGTAACTGAGAGGATTTATGCTCCTAAACTTTCATCTGGAACCTAATTTTCCATTGGTGTCAAGTTAGCTCATTGTGTCTTACTCTGCCTTACATGTGAATGAAGACAGATGGATGCCATCTCCCTTAAGAATAGTCTTTTGCTCATTTTAAGTCTGAAATTTTTGTTTTACTAAAATTTTGAATTTACACCAAAGCTTTCTTAATAGAAGCAAACTCTTGATGTGTCATTTTTTATGACAGAACACACATGCAGGACTTGAAAGATGTCACTAATAATGTACACTATGAGAACTACCGGAGCAGAAAACTGGCAGCTGTGACTTATAATGGAGTTGATAATAACAAGAATAAAGGGCAGCTTACTAAGTAAGTATACATTGTTTCCTCCAGAAAAGGTATTATTTATGTAGTAAATAATCATATTGTTTCATCAAATTCCTCTTGGCTACTCAATAGAAAATTGGGATAAAGTTCTTTAGGTACAACAGTCAAATTTATATTGTCAAGCTTTGTTTGTTGGAGGAAGTGTAGTTTTATAACCTTGTTCCTTAAGTGAAAGAGCCATGCATTCTCTTCTGGTCTTTGCCATCATCTTAATAACCTATGTAACACATTTAATAGATCCCCAACTAGAAATCAAATAACTCCTTCAGCATTTTTTTTTTTTTAAGGGAAGAGAACAGTTTCTACCAAGTAACCCTTAAACCCATTTTACTCTTTAAGATAAACATCCCATAGTCTCTTTAAAGAGAATAAACATAGAGCTTCTACCTTTTATTATGTCTTTTTAAAATAAACCATTTTGGAAGCAGAGTGTTTACTAGAAGATTATATAGAAATAAGGGACAGGACCAAACAAAAGGAACATTTAATTATTGTAGTCTTGGTTACCTTTTCTATTGCTATTGTGTATTTCCAGGGAGTAAATTAGCTGGAGTTTGGATTTCTTCTGTTGGTTGGTAGAGTGGTGTGAGTGACTCCTGAGTGTATAGCTTCACCCACCTGAGCTAGTATCTTCAAGATGTGGTTTTATGATGGTGTAGGGAAAAGAGATGTGTGAGGAGGCTGGTGAGTTAGCTGGTATAAACTTGGTAACCATGTCTGTTAACCATGGTAACCATGTCTGTTTTTCCTTTATTTGGGGTTGTTGAAGACCGTAAGTATTATGAAAACCATTTTAACAATGTATGTACATTTTTAGCCAGGTGTTATGTATTGATATTATTAGAGGATAATCCTGAAGGATCATCTGCATAATAAATAATAAGGGAAGCAAGTTCTCAAAGTAGCAATACTGTGTTATAGTGGTCAGCATTCCTTATAATGGAAGAGAAAAATGTTCCTTTTTGCTTTTTTAGTTATGTCTCCGCAGTGGCCCTAAATTCCATAAGAAAGTGCACAAAGCGTTAATAATCATTGGCAGAGTCACAAGCAGTTCTCTTTTAAAACTGATCTTGGACCTAACTCTGTGTTTATTTTCTTCATGATGTTTGGGTTGTAGCCCCTAATCTCTTTCTTAATTTTGAATTTCTTCTTACACTATTATTAACCTGCTTATTTGAGGAAATTTATTGATCAGTTTCTAGATTTTTGGCTTTAGAGATCTCCGGAGAGCAATTGCTTTTACTTTAAAATTTTAATTAATTTATTTTTGGCTGCGTTGGGTCTTCGTTGCTGCACTCTGACTTTCTCTAGTTGCAGAGAGTGGGGGCTGCTCTTCGTTGCAGTGGGTGGGCTTCTCATTGCGGAGCATGGGCTCTCTAGTGCAGGCTCAGTAGCTGTGGTGCACGGGCTCTAGAGCGCAGGCTCAGTAGTTGTGGTGCACGGGCTCTAGAGCGCAGGCTCAGTAGTTGTGGCGCACGGGCTGTAGAGCGCAGGCTGAGTAGTTGTGGTGCACGGGCTTAGTTGCTCCGCGGCATGTGAGATCTTCCCGAACTAGGGCTTGAACCTGAGTCCCCTGCACTGGCAGGCAGATTCTTAACCACTGTGCCACCAGGGAAGTCCCAGAGTAATTGGTAAAAAGTTAAATTTCTAGACTCAGTCATTATCAAGAGATTCTGATTCAAAACATGTGGGATGGGCCTGAGAGTTTGTATTTTTAATGAGCACCCTAGATGATTTTTTGTTTTTGAGGGGGTTTTTTTGGCTGTGCCGCACAGCACGTGGGATCTTAGTTCCCCAGCCAGGGATCGAACCCATGGCCCCTGCAGTGGAAGTGTGGAGTCCTAACCACTGGACCGCCAGGGAATCCACCACCCCCGTCCTTTTTTTTTAACCCTTGATGGTTTCGATATAGGTGATTAGTAACGAACGCATGCTTTGCAAAACACTGACTTCTAGGAATTTACTACTGCTATTTTAAAAATTGATGTTTTTTAATATTTAAAATACAAGATTCTACTTGAGGTAAGGTTCAGTGCATGAAAAAAGGCAACGTTTTTAATCTATTTCTTTTTAGCAGAATTTGTATCAAACAAACAACTCTTATTTAGCACAGAAATATAAAGATCCATCATAGTGAATATTGTTCATAAAATTGAATCCATTTTAAATGCATTTCACTAGTTTATGGACTTTTTAACTGTTTAAAAGAAAAACATACACAATTAAAGCCACTGGTAGTTTTGTAATATGTTAAAGCGAAATGTATTGTCAGTACATATCTTTCATTATATGCATACATTAAGTGTATGCACTTAATGTTCGATTTTTTCTTTTAAACATTTGTTAATGTGCTAGAAATAAGGATTTTTTTCCATAGTTTGAATTTAAGACTTTTAAAATAGTGCTATTGGGATATTTTTTACTGTTGGATGCAGGTAAGGTAATTCAGAGAAAAATAGTGTTAAAAATTCTTCTGCATATACAGAATTCTAGTGTGGATTACTTGAGTTAAACTATAATCCAGGTGAAAACATGAAAAGTAGGATTCTATTGGAAATGTATTTCTTAATGAGATGAATCATGTCTAAACTTTGCCTATGAAAATAATAAAAAAGTTTGTACTGCTAAAAAGCAGATTGCCCCAGGAGTTAGTATATTATTTAATTTTCCTTTAAGTAATAGAAAAATAAATATTTTTGAAGATTGAACCAACTGGGGAATGGTTGGAATTAGAACAGGTATTGATAGATGATTTGTTAAATTAGGTTTTTACTACTTTATTGAATGATACATACTGAATCTGAAAGAAGTCACTTGGAATTTTTATCCTTTGATTGTATCTAGTATTGTCTTGAAAATGTTAGCTGTTCATTCCAGTTGAATTTTTGGGGAAAAAAAAATCAGTACCAGCAATTTATGGTGCTTTAGCCAATGTAAGGTGCCTTTCTTTATAGCTATGAACCCATCCACAGATAACTGAAAAGAATGGCTAATACTTAAATATGTAAAGTAAGCAAATGTGAGTCTGGGCTTCTTATTGATGTTCTATTTGTATTGCTCCCATGGGACTTTTTTCTCCCTAGCAATGCATCCTTTGATAATGGTGGTACGGAGAGATTGAGGTTTCAGGGAGCTCAGAGTGGAAAAGGTAGAGTCATTAAAGAGAAATTGCCAGTTCTCCAGCCACCTCCCTTTGCTATATATCTTAATTCAGAGCATCCTGACAGGGACCCAAATACCATGTTTCTAACACCTAACACCACACCATGCCCTTAATAGAAACATGTTTAATACTTGGAGATACACTCTTACAGGTTTATGTTATAGTGTTTGATTAATCATTGAAAGAGACTTCTCTCTTGTCACCTGGAGGTTTTCATACCTTCAGGTACAGTGTACCTTAGTAAGGGATAGGTAAGAAGGAGTAGGTCTTTCTTCTGTAATGTGAGAAATGGACTATCTGTTAACTTGGAAATTTTCAGGCAGATCACTTTAGGCAAAACTTTGTATGGAAGTTGAGGATCTGGAAATTGATTCTCTTAAAACTGCACAGACTCAAGTAAGTCTCTTCATATAAATAGAGACCTCAGTTTGAAGACCACTGAACTTTGGTCCTTTAAAAAAAAAAAAGTGGTCATTTTATCACTTTATTACTTCGTATGGTCTCTAAACAGTATCTGCAGGGAATTTGAGAAAGAAACTTGCGAATAAGGTCATTTATTCATCTGATTGCTGATGGACCTGTGTTTTTTAATTGTTCTTATACAATATATAGACATATACATACACATACAGATATACATCTATTTAAAATTTATAGTTACATTAACCTTTGTCTGGCAGTGTACGCTCCACAGAGTGCTAATTACACTTGGTTTTAGAATATAAGTTATTTTTTTTTAATGTTAAGCATAGAGTAGATTAATTTTCTTATATTTAATTTTCGGAGCCAGTTTTGGATGGACTGTAGAGTGTACTGAACCATGGGTTAAAAATAAAAATATTTGGTGTTTGGTTTATATGTTTCAAAATGTGCCTTTCTGTTTATGTTAGTGGTCCTCGACATCACATTGTATACCTTAAACTGAGACAATATTATATGTCAATTATATCTCAGTAAAGCTGGGGACAAAACCCAAGATTTTGATTATATGGTTAAAATCTGAAACATAGCTGAGCTTGTCTCATCAAATACTGGTTTGTCTCAAGGCTGGAGTCTGGAAAAGTGAGCTCTATTCTTAGCAGCTGTTCAGGTATCACTTGTGTCTGGCAAAGAAAATATCAAGTCATCTGTTTTCCTCAGGGAGAGTATATCTTGCCCACCCCTGTCCGGAGGCTGGAGGATGGTTAGAAGTAACAGAAAGGGAGGTCAGGTTCCAAATTAAAAGAGATTCAACAAGGTTGTAAAGGAAAGTGGAGAATTAACCATGTCAAGATTGCAGATCTCTTAAAGTAATCCCCCATAAGGGGAGAGGTATCCTTTTTTGTTCAACATGCTTTTTTAAAGTTTTACTTGCTTCTTTCTTCATGGTCTTCCTTACATCTTTTACAGGCATACCTTGTTTTATTGCACTTTGCTTTATTACACTTTGCAGATAATGTGTTTTTTACAAATTGAAGGTTTGTGGCACACTGCATCAAGCAAATCTGTCTTTGCCATTTTCCCACCGGCATTTGCTTTCTTCATGTCTCTGTGTTAACGTTGATAATTCTCACAGTGTTTTAAACCAGGGTTCCCCAACCCCCGGGCCGCAGACTGGTATCGGTCCATGGCCTGTTAGGAACCAGGCCGCACAGCAGGAGGTGAGTGGCGGGCAAGCGAAGCTTCATCTGCTGCTCCCCATCGCTCCCCATTGCTTGCATTACCACCTGAACAACCCCCCCGCCCCCCACCAAGTCTGTGGAAAAATTGTCTTCCACAAAACCAGTCCCTGGTGCCGAAAAGGTTGGGGACTGCTGTTTTAAACTTTATTATTATTATATTTGTTATGTTCATCTGTAATCAGTGATCTTTGATGTTCCTCCTACGACTCACTAAAGGCTCAGATGACGGTTAGCATTCTTCAGCAATAACATATTTTTCAATTAAGGTATATACATTGTTTTCTAAGACATAATGCTGCTGCACATCTAATAGACTACAGTGTAGTGTAAACATAACTTGTATGTGCCCTGAGAAGCCAGAAAACTTGTGTGACTCACTTTATTTCTATATCTGTTCTGCTTTATTGAGGTGGTCAGGTTGGCGTTACCTCTTTCCCATATGTTAATTTTATTTTTGTTTTCTACAGCCTTCTCCATCTGTAGTCTTGGGAAAACTCTGGATAACTGAATTCCTATAAATGACTGAAAATACAGGTTTCTAAAGGCTAATCCTCAGAACTCTTTTGGTACATGACAAAGTTTTCATTGATCTAAAGAGATATAAAGACAATTTTCTGAATTTTGTCCCAAGTTTTTCCAAAAAAAAAAGTAATTTATTCAGTTATATCTTTTACTCTTGTTCATGTGTCCTTTCATGAAAATATAATGATAGTGTTGTTTTATTTACATTTATTTTTAACACTCTCACTTGGCAAAATAAAATGCTGGTAACTGTTGTTTCCCAGAATGTTTGGAAATTTTTGTTGCTCTTTGAAATTCTTATTTTAAGTGAAATTCCTTTGGAAAATTTTGTATGAAAATTGCTACATGTGTGTATGCATAGTGACCTACCACACCACTGAAGCAAAAATATGTAAATGTATTTGCTTAATGAGTTCTTCAGAAAAGACCACACATAATTTAAATGAAATGTGGTTGTCTTTCCATTACACTCAAAATGTGGGTCATGTAAGACAGCCACAGTAGGGCCTTACTGGGTCAGCCTTAAGTGTGGTCCTTGCTGTGATTCTGTTGTTGGTCACATGAAAAGGGTAAGTCATCTGGTGGCTTTCAGGAACTGTCACCCCTTGAATAGATCCCTAAAAGGAGCTAAGTTGTATCTTTGGGGGTTTAATGTGCTGTTCAGTTTATATTGTAGCCTTTTAAAAATTTTTTTTTACCAGGTCTTTTCATTTTTTTTGACTGAGTTGCTTTAAATTTCTCTGACAAGTTTAAGTTTATAAACTTTAGCTTATCTACGTGTGTGAAGAAGAGTTTTCATTAAAAAGCAGGCAGGTAATGATATAATTTAAATGGTGTTTCTAGTCACCTAATAAAAAAACTTTCATTTGAAATGTGATGACAAAAAGTGATCCTTTTTCCAGGATCATACACCATGATCAAGTGGGATTTATCCCAGGGATGCAAGGATTCTTCAATATACACAAATCAATCAGTGTGATACACCATATTAACAAATTGAAGAAGAAAAGCCATATGATCATCTCAATAGAGGCAGAAAAAGCCTTTGACAAAATTCAACACCCATTTATGGTAAAAACTCTCCAGAAAGTGGGCAGAAAGGGAACCTACCTCAACATAATAAAGGCCATATACGACAAACCCACAGCAAACATCATTCTCAATAGTAAAAAACTGAAAGCATTTTCTCTAAGATCAGGAATAAGACAAGGATGTCCATTCTCGCCACTGTTATTCAACGTAGTTTTGGAAGTCCTAGCCACGGAAATCAGAGAAGAAAAAGAAATAAAAGGAATACAAATTGGAAAAGAAGAAGTAAAACTGTCACTGTTTGCAGATGACATGATACTATACATAGAGAATCGTAAAGATGCCACCAGAAAACTACTAGAGCTAATCAATGAATTTGGTAAAGTTGCAGGATACAAAATTAACACACAGAAATCTCTGGCATTCCTATACACTAACAACAAAAGATCAGAAAGAGAAATTAAGGAAACAATCCCATTCACCATTGCAACAAAAAGAATAAAATACCTAGGAATAAACCTACAAAAGGAGGTAAAAGACCTGTACTCAGAAAACTATAAAACACTGATGAAAGAGATCAAAGATGACACAAACAGATGGAGAGATATACCATGTTCTTAGATTGGAAGAATCAATATTGTGAAGATGACTATACTACCCAAAGCAATCTACAGATTCAGTGCAATCCCTATCAAATTACCAATGGCATTTTTTACAGACCTAGAACAAAAAATCTTAAAATTTGTATGGAGACACAAAAGATCCCGAATAGCCAAAGCAATCTTGAGGGAAAAAAACAGAGCTGGAGGAATGAGACTCCCTGACTTCAGACTATACTACAAAGCTACAGTAATCAAGACAATATGGTGCTGGCACAAAAACAGAAATACAGATCATTGGAACAAGATAGAAAGCCCAGAGATAAACCCACGCACCTATGGTCAACTAATCTATGACAAAGGAGGCAAGGATATACAATGGAGAAAAGACAGTCTCTTCAATAAGTGGTGCTGGGAAAACTGGACAGCTACATGTAAAAGAATGAAATGAGAACACTCCCTAACACCATACACAATAATAAAATGGATTTGAGACCTAAAGGTAAGACGGGACACTATAAATCTCTTAGAGGAAAACATAGGAAGAACACTCTTTGACATAAATCACAGCAAGATCTTTTTTGATCCACCTCCTAGATTAATGCAAATAAAAACAAAAATAAACAAATGAGACCTAATAAAGTTTTTGCAAAGCAAAGGAAACTACAAACAAGACAAAAAGACAACCCTCAGAATGGGAGAAAATATTTGCAAACGAATCAACGGACAAAGGATTAATCTCCAAAATATATAAACAGCTCATGCAGCTCAATATAAAAAAAACAACCCAATCCAAAAATGGGCAGAAGACTTAAATAGACATTTCTCCAAAGAAGACATACAGATGTCCAAGAAGCACATGAAAAGCTGCTCAACATCACTAATTATTAGAGAAATGCAAATCAAAACTACAGTGAGGTATCACCTCACACCAATTAGAATGGGCATCATCAGAAAATCTACAAACAACAAATGCTGGAGAGGGTGTGGAGAAAAGGGAACCCTCTTGCACTGTTGTTGGGAATGTAAATTGATACAGCCACTATGGAGAACAGTATGGAGGTTCCTTAAAAAACTAAAAGTAAAGTTACCATATGACCCAGCAATCCCACTACTGGGCATATACCCAGAGAAAACCATAATTCAAAAAGACACATGCACCCCAGTTCATTGCAGCACAATTTACAGTAGGCAGTTCATGGAAACAACCTAAATTCCCATTGACAGACCAATGGATAAAGAAGATGTGGTACAAATAAATATACAATGGAATATTACTCAGCCATAAAAAGGAATGAAATTGGGTCATTTGTTGAGACGTGGATGGATCTAGAGACTGTGATACAGAGTGAAATAAGTCAGAAAGAGAAAAACAAATACCGTATATTAACGCATATGTGTGGAACCTAGAAAAATGGTACAGATGAACCGGTTTGCAGGGCAGAAATAGAGACACAGATGCAGAGAAGAAACGTACGGACACCAGAGGGGGAAAGTGGCGGGCTGGTGGTGGTGGTTGGATAAATTGGGAGGTTGGGATTGACATATATACACTAATATGTATAAAATAGATAACTAATAAGAAACTGCTGTATAAAAAATTAATAAAATTAATCTTTTAAAAAGTGATCCTTTTTCCTGCATTTTCTACATTATAAGCACAATTTTGTGTTACAGTTTTCTAAATATCACTTTAATAAAAATGACTAGAATTGGGGTGCTAATTATTTTAAAAATTAGATTTGAAACATCATTTTGACTGGTGAGAGGTTTCCAAAAATTCATTTTAGATACGTGTAACCATTTTCTTATAATACTGTAATATCACTTCATTTGGTTAAGGGGTCAAGTAGTTTTACACGGCTGAAAAGCTTAAAGTATCTCAAATGTGAAATATTGCTAATTTCTTTGAAAGTATACATATTTAAATAAGTTTAGAAATTTGAGCAGGCTGTCAGAAGATAATCGCACAGCCTATTTATTTTTATAATGATTTGGTATAGGGATTACTAACAGAATTTGGAAAAGAAATTAACTAGCTTCAACAAATTTGGCCATAAACTTTTGTTTTAGGGCACATACTTTTATTGTGAAATCTGTGGATTTGCCTTTAGTTGCTGCTTTTAGTGTCATTTACTTTAAGTGTGCTAAGTCTCTGTATTTTTTGTTCTTTTAGATATGACACAGTTGAAGGCATGTAAGTGGTTGTTTTTCCGAAGACATAAGCAGTTTTAGTATGTGAAGATTTTTAATATTTAAATTTTGAATTTAAAAGCAAATTTCAAAACATCATAGCATGTTTCTCTGCAGTCTTCTATTTTCCCCCAAGAGTTATTTAAATAATAATCTAGATGCCAGTGTTTACTCTTGGTAAGGTGGTAGCCTTTTCATGTGCAAATTATACTGCAAATTCTTTACATTTATATGGATTGCCTTATTCCTCCCAAGGATGAAATTAAATGAGCATTTTATAGATAGGTTATTATAAGTAAGAGTATATATTTAAAATCTCAATTCTGTGTGAATTCTAATTTTTTTTTTTTAATTCTAGTTTTTTATAATTTTTTACAATATATTTGTTTTCAAATTGCAGCAGTATTGTTGGATAATCTAAGTTGCTTAAACATACAGTTTCAGTTGTTTAAGACTGCCAATTAAAAAATCGTTATGAGTATTTTTTTTTCTAGAGCCTAAAAATGTTTTGGGGAGTGGCAGAAGTGAGTTTTACAGAAATCAAGCAAAAGCTTTGAACCGTCTCACTGGAAAAATGCTTGCATGAATACACAACACAAACACACATTTATTTGGTATGTCATTTCAGGGCATTCATTGACACTCTGCCCAAGAGATCTGAGGCCCCTATATTAAAAACACCTGCCATAAAGATGAGAAATATATTAATATGAAGGGCCTTATCGGCTTTTAATGAAATAATGATATTTATGCTTTAAAATTTATTTCAGTTTACCTCACTTTTTGAATGTTGATTCTTCTTCTAAGTTAATGTTTGGTTTATTTTCATTTTCAGAACTTCTGATTAATTGTTTAATTGTTAAGACATACTGAAGGTTTGTAAGTTTTCTTTTGGTGAAGGAATATCCTTTATTTAAGTAACATTTTGTTCTAACTTACACTAACTGGAAAACCAAATCCTTTTGGTCACAACAGTACATCACATCTTTGTCCTTCCTTTTTGCTAAGAAAAATCAGTAGCCAGTGTTCTTTCTGTCCTGTTGCTCGTTTAATATTTTCCATCTTGCTCTCTTGTCCTCCTCCTTGAGAGGGTAGAATAGTGCTGTAATGGTCAAAATACTCAGCCTTGTAAGGAGAGAAGTCACCATAATCAAGTGTGTCAAATCAGGATTAAAGTGACTAGCCTTGAAGTTGTAGATGAAATACAAAGCCTGACTTTGTTTTTAAGCCATGATTTAACTTTTTAACCACTTTATTGAGATAAAGTTCACCAATTTAATATGTACAATTAAATGGTCAAAGCCAGTTTTTGTGGAGGCAAAATAAACATGTTTTATCAATAAAGTCAGAAAAGGGCCTGCCTCTTTTAAGTTGTCCCAGTGTATTGAATTGTTTTTAGAGATCGTGAAAGCCACAGAGCCCACTTTTGTTTCCTCCCTGGGGCTGTAATGGGTTACTGATACTTGGTTATTCTCTTGTGTCTGTAAATATACTAGCCTTCACATAAAGCTCATTTGTAGTATTTTTCAGCATGAAAATTTTGAACAAAATTGTGCAGAGATTTGAGCCTGTGGAGTTTAATGTCAATAGAGTGAACTACTTTTATTTAACTGTGCTTGTGTCTATTGTTTGGCATTTCAGAAATGTCAAGATATTCATTTGCTTCTTCTCTCTCTCTCTCTCTCTCATGTGTGTGTGATCACTGACCATCTTTAAAACTTAAGACACTAAAATATTTGACATAGGTGGAATGAATTTTTCAAGAGCATTAAAATTACATTAAGTGGCCTAGAAATACTCTGCTTGCCTAAACGAAGAGTGTTCTAGGTATTGCCTGGTAGTTTTTTCTAGCATATCAATTCAGTAACCAAAATAGGTTTGAATTATTGTGATGTCAGTAGTCGTCTAAAAGGAGAGATTATAACACTTGGAAAATTATAGAACTAAAAATATTCTACATGTATTGACTTCATTAACTCAGTACCTTTTTTCACATTAAAATTTTGTTTAAAATACAAAATTAAGTAATTTTCTTCTAGTTTTCCTTTCTAAGAATGTATTTAAGGAATGTGTCCTTTCCATTTTCCTTCTACAGTTTATTTTATGTGTTATCTTTAGATTTGATATGCATTAGGTTTAGAGAAACGTTCTGCTAATAGTTGCCTTTGGTAGATCTATTTTCATAATTATTCACTAGAGATTTTCAAGTTAGCTATGAAACTTCATGGAAGGAAGTTCTAAATTGTAAATATTTATAAATTTTAAAAGTTTCTAAAGAATTTTTAACATGTTCATATATAAAACTTCAAATCTGTGTTCCATGTCATTTAAGGTGGTGTCAGAATAATTGAAAAATTATTTTGAAACTTGTTTTCAAAAAACAGCAGAGAATTTAGTAATGGCACACAGCGGCTCATTTGTTTTCATCACTGTTTCAGAGTTTTGTATTACACTTTTCAGTTTTAGACATTTAATGATTATCTTTAATGTTCACAGGAGCCCTCTTGCACAAATGGAAGAAGAAAGAAGGGAGCATGTAGCTAAGATGAAGAAGATGGAGATGGAGATGGAGCAGGTGTTTGAGATGAAGGTCAAAGAAAAAGTTCAAAAACTGAAGGACTCTGAAGCTGAGGTAATCAACCTAATATTTTCACCTTTTATAGGCACAATAGTCCTTTAAAAAATACCTTTAATAAAATTCATAGATAACCTTTCTCTAGATTTTTTCAAATATGCTAACAATAAAATGGAAAAATAAAAGCAAGCACTATGTTTACAATAATATATATTTTAATATGTATTTGAATACAAGTATACTTGGTAGGAAGACATAGTAGAATACTTACAATAAATTTTATTAGCTATAATTAACAAGTTATAAGAAATGAAATTATAAGCCATTCCATCTAGTCAATATAAGAAAAGTAAAGATCAGAGTTTTAGGTGGATGTAAGAATAAAAACTAGTGTAAGGGTAATAATAATAGACCAGGCTTATTTGCATACGAATGAAAAAGAAAGAACCTTAGTTAAACTATAGGCATGCCAGGGTAAATTACAGACAGAGTAAAAAATGAAGAAATGTGATTTTTATAAATGAGGTGGGCCTTATTTGTAATATAGTGTCAACGTAATTCCGACTGTTAACAAAAATCAGGTAGGGTAGTGACAAAGCATTCCAGCAAGCTGATATACTACCTTGGAATCTCTCTAGATGTTGAGGCATATATTTAGTTTCTATTAATCAAAAAGATCATGAAGACATATCCTTCAATAAGTGATAAGAAAAGATGGAGGAAAAAAACCACACTAACACAAGCATCTATACAGTAAGTAGTTGGCTTGATGTCCAAGAGCAGTAGAAGAAACTCTAGGTAAACACAAAATAAGTCAACAATTTCAGTATAATTTCTCAGCACAGATTTATTATCATTGTGCTGAAAATTACTTTTAAATATATGGGATGACATTAATATGAAATACTTCTCAAATTACTTTTAATGATAAAATTCAGTGAGATCCCTGTGTTTATATGTGACTCCACTAATATAATAATGTTTGTGTTTAAATATATTAAAAGGAGACTCCGATCTAGTCTGTTAGATCCTTACAGTTGGTCTCTTTGCTTTTGTAATGAATTACTGCATAAAATACATAAACCTTCTCTGACTAAATACATAACCAAAAATACTCTGATCCATTGAGTAGAAGGAATGCATGGAGTAAAGTATTTAGTAATTTTGAGGAAATGTTTTTATTCCACATTAGATTTCTCTTAAATCACTGGGCTTTTCATGTAATCTCTTATGAAAAAAAACTTTCGCTGTTGTTGTATTTATCATATGCTTAATTCAGTGGGGATACAGAATAGCTCCTCCTGGTCTAAGACTACCAAGCACTGCAGAACTAGCATCCCTGGCATCTGTTATTAAGACGACATTTAGGAGATTAAGTTTAGTCTTTTTTATTAATTAGCTTTTTATTAAACCTATCCATCTAAGTCTCTACCCCTTCACTAATTAATAAATAATCTGGAAAATCCGTATCAGAAGGTGAATAAAAACAGGAGTAATCAAGAGTCTGCATTATCTTCACACTTAGATTATGATGAAAATCTAAAAGGAGTTGAATTTACATTTGGTATAGACCTATTTTAGGGCCTGCTCCTAAGAGTAAATGTTATAAACAAACAATTATAAAACTGTAGTTATAGAACCCTTTGAGAGTTTTTACGATTACTGTGAATGGTGAAAACAGAGTTTTGCGAAACTTAACTGCTCTTTGAAGGATAGAATCTTTATTAACATTAAAAGGACCTGTAAAGAGATCTCGACCAAGTTTCTCCTAATTCAGTAAGCCATATAAGTATGTAAATATATAGGTGAAGAAACCTATTTAACCTTGTTTAATACTGTTTTTCTCAAGTGCTAGAAATATTTGTTCGGGGCACAGTTGCTAATATCCAGCAGCACAGTGTATCAGGCACAGTATTAAGCATCTTCCATGGATTATGTCATTTAATTCATACCACAGCCCTTCAAGATGGATATTATTGTCCATTTCCCTTTTTTACATGAGAGGAAAGATAAATTAACTTGGTCTGTGCTGCATAGCTGTAAGCCATTATTTGAATACACTTAACTTTGTTCTTAATCACTAGACAAGTCCACAATCATGTATCCACAATTTCAGAAAACTGCAAAACCAGACATAGAACTAATAGTTTTATCCCACTTGATGTGAATATTTATATACTTCACTGCAAAAAATAGTAATGTGTTTGGTTATAGGTGCTACCTTAGACAGCCCAGGAGTTGTTTTGTAAATAGAGTATATAGACCTTTCTAAGTAGTATTGGCTTTCTGAAATCTGAAAAATTCTGAACTGTGAAACACATCTAACCCCAAGGGTTTCTAGGAAGTGAGGGATTATGACCTGTACTTTTAACCTACATGCAGTTAACACAAAGATATGTATATGTGACAGAAATATACAGGTAAAGAATGATGAACACTGGTGAACCTGTGGTCCAGCTTAAAAAAATAAGGCATCATCAGTTCATTTGAGGCCCCTTTGTGTCTCTCCCCTATTGTATCCCTCTCTCTCCTTCTCAGAGGTGACTATTCTGAATTGTGTGTATATAATTCCCTTGCATTTTTTTTTTTAAATAACCAAAGGCATTTTCCTGTGTTCCTATTTTCTGACATTTTCTTAGTAACTTGTTTGCTGTCATCAGGAAGATGTTACCTCAAATTTGATTCATGTTTGCTTAAATATATTTTAGATGGTTTTGTTTTGTAAGAACTGCATGAAATAATTTGGAATGGGAATGAATATGAAGTCACTTTTTGTGGGTTTACAAAGTAATTAAGAAAACAAGTTGTATGCGAAATTACAATCCAAATTCAAGATGATAATTCATTGGTGTAATACAGTCTTTAATAAAACATAGTTCCTGGACATCTGAAAGTTTTTAATATTAGTAGTTCTTAGTTATTCGTTGTAGTTTTTTTTTCTATGACTGTTTTCCTCAGAAATGGATTAACTAGCACCTAAATGAATTATTTAATGAACTATTAGATAAGCTCTTTGTTTCTGCAGTTACTTTGCATGAGTGTTCTCCACCTTTCAGCCAGCATTCTTTATAGCATTAATTCTTTTTTTTTTTTTAAATAATCCAATTTATAAAGACTCGGCTTCTGGATTTTTTTTTTTTTGCGGTACGCGGGCCTCTCAGTGTTCTGGCCTCTCCCATCGCGGAGCGCAGGCTCCGGATGTGCAGGCTCAGTGGCCATGGCTCACGGGCTCAGCCGCTCCGCGGCATGTGGATCTTCCTGGACCGGGGCACGAACCCGTGTCCCCTGCATCGGCAGGCGGACTCTCAACCACTGCACCACCAGGGAAGCCCCCAGGATTATATATTTTTAGCAAGCATTCAGGTGATTTGTACGAAGACTGATGTATGAGAAACACTGCTTTTTAAGAATCGGGGACCTTATCCCGTGATCTTGTAACTCTTAGATCCTCATCTATTTGCTTTCATTTCACTTGTCTCAGCTTTCTGAACTTGGAATTACAAGACAGGTTCAAATCCTGGTTCTGCCACTTTTTGGCTAATGACTTTGGGCAAGTGACATAAACTCTGCAACTGTTTGGTCATCCATGAAGTGGGAGCAGTGGTGTCTTCCCTGCCCAGCTTCCTACATGTTTTGTGAGTAAGGAAAAATGAGATGATAAGATAGGGTATGCCCATTATAAAGTGCTACACACTGTAGCTTATTGTACTCTTTTTTTCCCTGTTTACCAAGATTATTCTCTTTGATCACTGGCCTTTTGGGTGGTAAGTCCTATAGGCAGAGGAATTTTAGTGCTAAAATTTTAGACAGTGCTAAAACCAGGTGATACTTTGAATTTATAGCATAAGAACTGAATGCTCATTAGGATGCCTGGATGAAATGTACTTCTGCTCGTGATTTCTCAAACAGTTTTATTTTATATATTGTGCTCTGAATTAGCTCCAACGGCGCCATGAGCAAATGAAAAAGAATTTGGAAGCACAGCACAAAGAATTAGAGGAAAAACGTCGTCAGTTTGAAGATGAGAAAGCAAATTGGGAAGCCCAACAACGTATTTTAGAGCAACAGAACTCTTCAAGGTATCTAATATCAGATTCCCAAGAAATGTGTGTATTAATATTTTAAAGAATTATTTTCCTATTTATTTGAAAAACATTAAAATAACATTTAAAAAGACATCATCCATTATCATAAATCCCAAGCACAGATAATTTTCATGGATGAATCTTTTATATAGATGGATGCAGTCTGTCATAACAGTATTTTTTTCACTGTAAACATTTTCCATGACTTAACAATCTTCATAATTTAGTGGCTTCATAACATTCTCTTCAGTTGATTCACCATAATCAGTTGCTCACCTTTTCCCATCAAATGTTGGACATAATAGTTGTATTTAATTTTTGGCAAACATAGAGAACACTGCTACAAAGATCTTTTATACATTTAGAGGTATGTCTTAATTGTGTTGAATTATTTCATTAAGATAAAATTTTGGATATCTAATTCCTAATGCAGCTAATTAGTTACTCTTAATTTACACAAAAATCAGTAGTATTTGTACTTTGGTTTTCTTCTTTTCCTCATTAGTCCCATTTAAAACTGAAAAGTTGTATCCCTATAAGGATTCTACACTTTACGCTCACTGCTAAACATTTTCAAGATTTTCAACACTATCCTTCTATTAACTTTTTCCCCAAGGAAGAAGAAAATATATTTGTAAAAGCGAAGCATTTCAGAATGCAAATGACAGTAGGAGAAAAGGATACCCTGGTTGATGTCAGTTGATCTTTTTTGATTTACACTGTTTCATTTAGGAAAAATTGTGCTTGTATATTAAAAATGGGTTTTTGTCATGTTTTTTACTGTTTGTCTTGGAATTTTGTCAAATATTTGTCCAAGAAAATAATATTGTAGACTAGTATTGTCCTTACTGTTAACTTTAAATCTAATTTTTAAATGAAATTGTAGTGTTTGAAAATCCAACACAGTTGTAGTTGGTTTAGCTATTGCTACCATATGTTATCTATGTTTATAAAGTGGTCACTCATTTTGATTATTTTCCTTTAATCATTTAGAACCTTGGAAAAGAACAAGAAGAAAGGGAAGATCTTTTAAACCCTCTTTTGACCACCAGTTACATATTAGTTGCCAACATGCCAGCTTGGACATCAGTGTTTGTTGGATCCGTTTGACCAATTTGCACCGGTTTTATCCTTAATGATGGATTTAACAGCATGACAAAAATTATTATTATTATTTTTTGTTCTTGACGGAGATTAAGATGCCTTTAATTGTCTAGGGTGTTGTGTACTTAGAAACTAACAGCTCTAAGTACCTTTCCTATGTTTTCTTTTTTTATTAAACAGATGTCTTCAATTTAATGCAAGAAAACATTTTACTGTTGTACAATCATGTTCTGGTAGTTTGATTGTTTACAGGATATTCCAAAATAAAAGAACTCTGGAAGGTTTTCATTGAGGATAAATTGCCATAATATGATGCAAACTATGCTTCTTTATGATAATTATAATACAAAGGTTCCATTCAGTGCAACATATACAATAATGTAATTTAGTCTAACACAGTTGACCCTATTTTTTGACACTTCCATTGTTTAAAAATACACATGGAAAAAAAAACCTATATGCTTACAACGCACCTAGAGCTTTTTTATAACAACCTCTTTTTTTGTTTGTTTTGGATTCTTTAAATATATATTATTCTCATTTAGTGCCCTCTTTAGCCAGAATCTCATTACTGCTTCATTTTTGTAATAACATTTAATTTAGGTATTTTCCGTATATTGGCCCTGCTAAAATAGAATATAGCATCTTTCATATGGTAGGAACCAACAAGGAAACTTTAATTCCCTTTTACACTTTATGGTAAGTAGCAGGGGGAAAAAATGCATTTATAGATCATTTCTAGGCAAAATTGTGAAGCTAACAACCAACCTATTTCTACCTATGTGCAGTCTCTTTATTTTACTAGAAATGGGAATCATGGCCTATTGAAAAGAAAAAAAAGTCACCATTCTGCATTTAGCTGTATTCATATATTGCATTTCTGTATTTTTTTGTTTGTATTGTAAAAAATTCACATAATAAACAATGTTGTGATGTAACTGAGCGTGGGGTCTTAAATATTCTACAGTTGATATACAAGAGTGTACAGTGTGTTTGGAAAGAAGCTTTTCAGCTTCAATTTGCCTCCTCCATGATTGTAACTCTTATCTTTTCTCTTGTATGTTTGTTTCATTTAGAATGCATACGCCCTGATTTTCTAACTAACTAACTAATGGAGTATAGTATCTCTCTACTCATTTCTGTCTCCTATTAACATGTTATTTCTCTGAGAATGAATTTCAACTCCCCAGGTGAACTCACAAGTACTTGGACTGAAATTTTTTAACTGGAAGGAGGGTGGTATAATTTCTTTTCACTATAAGGTCAAATGATATAGATTTTAACAAAATGCTTTATGATATTTTAAGTATAATTAATGCAACACAGTTTGTTACCTTAAAAAGTTTCATCATATCTGTTACTTTTTAAAATTAGTGATCCAAGCAGAAGGAAGTAACTGATATTTCTGATTAGCCAATATTTTTGTTTACATCAGAGGCTGGTGGGTTTAAACAAATCAGTATGCTTGAAAGATCTTGTTGCTTTTCAAAGATATATAGATATAAAGTGTAAAGCATATTAGGAAGATTATTCACCTTACAGAATCTTGACTTTACATATAAGTTCACCCTGGAGTGCTTTTTTTTTTAAATTAATTTATTTTTGCTGTGTTGTGTCTTCGTTTCTGTGCGAGGGCTTTCTCTAGTTGTGGCAAGCGGGGGCCACTCTTCATCCCGGTGCGCAGGCCTCTGACTATCGTGGCCTCTCTTGTTGCGGAGCGCAGGCTCAGTAGTTGTGGCTCACGGGCCTAGTTACTCTGCGGCATGTGGGATCCGCCCAGACCAGGGCTCGAACCCATGTCCCCTGCATTAGCAGGCAGATTCTCAACCACTGCGCCACCAGGGAAGCCCTGGAGTGCTATTTTTAAAGCAGATCTTATAGGGCATTAAAAACGTGATATTAAGAATACTGCAGTAGGGCTTCCCTGGTGGCACAGTGGTTGAGAGTCCGCCTGCCGATGCAGGGGACGCAGGTTTATGCCCCGGTCCGGGAAGATCCCACATGCCGTGGAGCAGCTGGGCCCGTGAGCCATGGCCGCTGAGCCTGCGCATCCGGAACCTGTGCTCCGCAACGGGAAAGGCCACAACAGTGAGAAGCCCGCGTACCGCAAAAAAAAAAAAAAAAAGAATACTGCAGTAAATACTTACCCTTATTTGATGACCATTACTAGTTAAAGATAGTCTTGGAAAACTTTTGTTAATCCTAAAATGCTTTCCTCTACTGGAGAATATACTATAGTGCAAATGCCTTTTTTTTTGGCTGTGTTGGGTCTTTGCTGCTGTGTGCGGGCTTTCTCTAGTTGTGGCAAGTGGCGGCTCCTCTTCGTTGCCGTGCGCGGGCTTCTCATTGCGGTGACTTCTCTTGTTGTGGAGTACTGGCTGTAGGCGTGCGGGCTTCAGTAGTTGTGGCTCCCAGGCTCTAGAGCGCAGGCTCAGTAGTTGTGGGATCTTCCCGGACCAGGGCTTGAACCCGTATCCCCTGCATTTGCAGGCGGATTCTTAACCACTGTGCCACCAGGGAAGCCCTACAAATGGCTTAAAAAAAAAAAAAAAATTGGCTTTTATTTCAAGACCAGAATCAGATATTCAGGAATAACTGTAAGTAAACGTGCAGGGGTTTTTTTGTTTGGTTTGGTTCTTATGTTAAGAGAGATTGGGTTAACACCCCTAACCAGAAAAGTTTGGTTTTAGGAAGTTAAGAATAACCTACTGAGTTTGGAGACTGCAAAATGAGGAAGTTTATATTGACCACCTGCCTAACTGGTAAGTACTGCTGAAAAAGGTTCTCATAGATGCCATTTAAAAATTCTGTACATTGTGATAACTTTATAAAAGTCACCTTTATTCTACTTGCCTAGTGAAAACTTTCAATAGTCTTTATCCATGTCATGCCTAAGGTTTTATCTGAATCTGATATAGGACCCATACAACTTGACTGGGTCTTTTGATGGTTGACTCCAAGCTTTTCAAGCATATTGAGGGCTTTTTTGTTATATGGCCTGTGGATTTTTGACAACTGTTAGGTGATTATTCACAATACATATAACATTCAGGAAGGCATAAGGAAAGGCTAGCTTGTAAACAGCAAAACGGGCAATACCTAGTCTCCATTGTCAGTGGCATTATATAATTGAAGTCACTCATTAACCACTATGCCATCTTTTTAATTAAGTGAGACTGACCAAGTATGCACTAATGCCAGTGAACATCTTGGGCACCACATGGCAGAGTTTTACTGCCACCTACTGGAAATAAGATCTAATTGATTTTATCAAGTTCACCAGTAACTGGGGAAGTTGATAATAAATTGGACATACGGCTTATTTCTGTGTAGCTCAGGTTGTAATTTTGAAAGCTGAGGAGATAGAAACTCCTGCTTTTCAGACTCATTAGCTTAGTGTCACAGTACAACCTGCACCTTTTGTGCCTTTTATTCTCTTGGAGAAAGACCTAGGAATGTGGAAGTCAGGGTATAGTAGGTGAGGAAAAATAAGAAGGAAAGAAGGTTGTCTGATAACGCAACAAGAGCAAAGTGTTGACTTAGCACGTCATCTAGATCACTGTTTCCAAACCTGATCCTGTTTCCTTACGAAAATATTTTTGAGCATGTATCTGATTATAATTGTATAGTAAATCATATACATGTAGCACTATGTTAATGTGAATATTATGAAACAAAATTTTAAAAATTGAAAAAAAGTTTAGCACTCTTCCCAAGTCCCAGTGAATTATTTAGTACACTCTACTTTGGAAGCCCTTGATTTAGTATGGTTGTAGGTAGTATGTAGATGATTAATATTCAGTTATTGTTTAATCCCCAAGGAAGTCCTAGTGAGTACTGCTGTGGTATCCTACTTGATGTAGAAGGAAAGATTATTGTCTGCCACTCCAGTAAATTGAAATCCTTTCTAATAAATAGCTTGCAAGTGAAAACAAAAGTTCATGTCCTTCATTTAGGATATTTACCCTACCCCAGACAGTGAGCTAAATGGTTTATGTGCATTATCTTCATTTAATCCTTAATAGATACCAGTGTCATCCTTTTACAGATGTGGAAACAGCTTTGGAGATGGTTAGTGACTTACCCAATAGACGGGTGGTAACTGGCAGAGCTGGAGTTTGAACTGGTCTTGGCAACACCAGGACCTGTGTGCTTCAGTCTTATGCCATATGACCCCCTGGTGTGTGCTAGAAAACACTGGACACGCTAATCATCTAGGTTCAGATCCCATCTCTGTATAAACTATGTTACCTTTCCTTTCTGAATATTTGTTTCTTAAGCCATAAAGTAGGGCCCATATCTCCCTTGCTGGTTCAGAGTGAAGATTACATTGTGACTGCACACGTGAAGGTGTCTGGACCTTGAGAGATTATCCTTGAATTTTAAGAAAATTCAATTAACACAAAAACAAAAACAGTTCAACACCTCCCTCCTCTCCCAGAATGTTGATGGATGTGGTGATGCCAGGGCCATGACAAAAGTATTGTCTTTTCCCACTTTTAGGTAAGTGTGCATGGTGCCATGGTAAGTGTCCAGACCTGCTTCTTTGTACACAGCCTTTTGGAGTTACTAAATGAGGTATGTTTCAACAGTAGGGTACATTATGGAAATAAGGTAATTCTGGTTAAGAGCAGGTTTTCTGCAATGCTAGTAATGGGAATTATAAAACTTGAACTTCTTTGGAAGTAATGCTGAGATGGTTTATCAGTATCTCATCTATGAAAACATTGCTGCTTTTCCAGAAAACTTGGTTCCCATGATTTGGGATTAATCCATAGAATGTTCAGAGTTTAGTGTCAGCCGTTTTCAGCAGAAAATAGGGACTGACAATTTCCTGTGTTCTTTAGAAGACTTTCAAAGCTTCACAGGAAGAATGAAGACTATTCTTGGCCTGAACATTTGCTCCATGGAGTGCTGGGCCCAGCCAAACAGCATTGTATTAGCAAAGGAGGGTCAAGTGAAAGGAGACCTTGTTCTGTGCCAGGCTCTCAAAGGGTAGCCTGAAACCCCACTGGCCACCCAGATGCAGTGTTTGTGGACCTGCTGAAACATAATGCCATTCAGGCTTTCTGAAATCCTTTGGGATAGGGAGAAGAAGTAGTAGTTGACACTTCTGAGAATAGAGATCTGTGAGGACTTGGCATAAGGTGGGAGGCTAATTGGCGGAGATGGTAAGACGCTGCCAACAAGTGTCTATTTTTGGTTATCTTCTTCAAAGTGAGTCCTTAGCTTCCTAGCTTACAGGTGTGTTGCAAGGAACAGTGTTTCACCCTGGCTACTTACAAGGAAACAGCAGACCACAGAAGCCCCACGAGTAGGAGTCTGCTTCTCATCCAAGTGTGCGGTACTGAACTAGGTCTAGCAGGGGCTTACAACTTTTTCCCCCCTCATTTAATTCTGTTGTCTTTGAATTTCACTGGGCTCTTTCATATTTAAATGTATGCTCCAAGCCCAGAAAAGTTCCCTGTGTTTGGGGTAAGCTAGTAATTTAAGCAACTTGGCAAATGGTGGGTGAAGTGATAGGTGCCGTGGCACAGACCCCAGAGTTAATGTGAGCTTTTTCCCCTTGCTTTTCAGAAGTAAAGGAATATATGTTTTGTCTGGTTGGGAGTTGGGATAGCTGTCAATTTTTTCCCTAGGGATAAATCTCTTGATTATACAAATCTATGGCTTAGTGTGGTTTACGTTTCAAACCAAAAAAAAAGCAGTGTTGTAATTAACATTTTAGGAACACAGTTCTTTCACTCAGACACCAAAATTAAATCTTCCTTAGACCTTCGGGTTGCTGGGTAAAGGTATAAGGAACTCAAGTTGGCATTTTCTCTCCCAAACCTCTACTTCATTAGTGCTTAATTAGGCCTCATCCCTCGTAGTCATGCTTGGAAGATGGAGAAGAGGCCACTGAGACAAGCTCACTTCTGTGAACTCTTCATTCAGTTGGGATTGACCCAAGTATAACCCATGTCCCAAAGAGGAGATGGGCTTTCTCTCCAACTTGTACTATGAGGACTGAGGAACTCATCCTACCAAATGTGAACATTTTGACAGTATTCAAACTGGGAAGAATTCCTATTTATCAAAGGAGAGAAAGCTCACTTGGAAATTGAGGCAAGGGAACAAAATCATCGAAAAGCAAAGCAACAAGTGTTTGTTGAGTACCTGCTATGTGCCGAATACAGAATTCACATAGATTCTCAGTGAAAGATCTGTAGAATTTTATGACATGGCCATTTTAATCCCTCATTAATAACAAGCAGACTAGAATGGATAAAGATGTGGTATATATATTGAATGCAATAGTACTCAGCCATAAAAAAGAATGAAATAATGCCATTTGCAGCAACATGGATGGACCTGGAGATTATCATACTAAGTGAAGTAAGTCAGAAAGACAAATATACGATATCACATTTGGAATCTAAAAAAATGATACAAATGAATTTATTTATGAAACAAACAGACTCACAGACATAGAAAACAAACTTACGGTTACCAGAGGGGAAAGGAGGGGGATGGATAAATTAGGACTTTGTGATTAACAGATACACTACTGTATATAAAATAGATAAACGACATGGACCTGCTGTATAGCCCAGGGAACCATATTCAATATCTTGTAATAACCTATAATGGAAAAGAATCTGAAAAAAATATATATATATATAAAGCTGAATCACTTAGCTGTACTCCTGAAACTAACAACATTGTAAATCAACTATACTCCAATAAAAAAAGAAGCAAAAAAAAAAAGACTAAAATTTAACTGTAAAATTATATAATATTTGTATTAGTTATCCATTGCTGTATGCAAAGCAACAACTGCCCTCTAACCTTAGTAATGATAACATGTAAACTGCAATAATAACATTTGTTTTCTTAGTTTTTGCAGGTCAGGAATTAGCCGGGTGGTTCTGACTAGGGGATGGCATTAAAGATGTTGGCTGGAGGGCCTGCTTACAAGATGACTCTGTCGGATCACTGGCGAGTTGATGTCAGGAGCCCTCAGTCCCTTACTACATGGACCTCTCTATAGGGCTTCTTGATTGTCCTTCTGACATGGTGACTGGTTTTCTCCCAGAACAAGTGATCCAAGAGAGATCAAGGTTTAAGCCACAATGTCTTTTATGACCTAGCTTTGGAAGTCACACAGTGTCCTTTCTTCAATATGCTATTTATTGCTGATGCAGCTCAGCCCTGTTCAATGTGGGAGGCAGCTGTACAAAAGCTGGAGTGCCAGGAGGCCACTGCTACAACATTTTATCTTTTTGTTTAATAAATAGTTTTTCAAATTTTTGTTTAATAAACAAAATTATTTAAGTATTTTGTTTAATAAACATTTTTACAAATAACGCTGCAGTGAACATTTCTGTACACATCTTCTTGCCCAAATATGCGAGTTTCTATAGGCTTATGTGTCAACATCAACAAAGTCAGCAAGTCTGTGCCTTTTAGGTTCATAAACCTCTGTCAAGGTTTTTGGGAGGCATCACGCAGAATATTTTATCCACTGCCTCCTCCCCACTCAGATCAGATGTCCCTACAGGCCCAACCCACGGCCTTAATTAACTCCAGGCTTCCATCTTTACAGTTTCAACCAGAGAAGAGAGCAAGAGTTCTTCCCCTGCCCGAAAGTTTGAAAAATCACAGTGAAGAACTACAACAGGCCCAGTAGGGTGGGTGGCAAAGCCGTGGTCACAGAAGTAAAAACTGTGAGCCAAACAGTACCACTTCTCCCCTGCAAACTTGTCTCCCCCTAGGGATTATGGGTAAATGAAGTACCAATTCTGCAGCCAACCTGGGCATTTGAACCAGTTCACCCCATGCACACCCCACATTCCAGCTCGGGCTTTGCCTGGATTGGCTGTTGTGGAGCTCCACCTGGCCTACAGCCTTCTTCCCCACACCCAGGCAGACCCCGAACCTTGGCCCCCATGAGACTGCACCTCTCTCCCTCCCTCCTTGCTGCCCACCCTGGGCCAGGGTTTACACTGGCCCCTATTCCATGGGTCATGGGTGCACCCAAAGCCCACATCTCAGCACTTCCCCCCTCACAGGGCTGGCTTCCTGTTGGTACCCACAACAGATTGTCAAATACCTCCTCCCCATTTATAGATTTTTTTAAAAATATATTTATTTTTGGCTGCCTCAGGTCTTGGTTGGGGCGCACGGGCTTGGTAGTTGCAGCGCGTGGGCTTAGTTGCCCCACAGGATGTGGGATCTTAATTCCCTGGCCAGGGATCAAAGCCGCATCCCTTGCATTGGACAGTGGATTCTTAAACCACTGGAACACCAGGGAAGTCCCCCCATTTATAGGTTTTTAATGAACTTTTTTCCTTCTGATTTTCAATTTTGGCAAAAAGTACTTTTTTCTGAACCATTTTTGAGTCTTTTGAAGCCCGATGCCCTTTATATTAAATACTTAGGTGTGTATTTCCTAGAAAAAAGGAAATTCTCATATAATAGAACAATCAAAACTTGATGAAATTTAATGAGCTTTTAATAAGACTTAACATTTATAGATCCTGTCAGATCACTGACAAGTTGATGTCAGGAGGCCTCAGTCCCTTGCTACATGGACCTGCTTGAGTGTTCTTATCTTCAACTATATATTTGTGTGTTCATATTTATGTACACTGCACTTTGCATTATGGCCCAAAGCTCCCAGTTCTGGCTGTTGTGCTTGCATATTCCTTCAAATAAATTTAAAGGGAATCAACTCAGCATCCCTGGGCCTGGACCTCTTCATCACCAATAAACCCTGTGAGTTGATTGGATGGGATCAGTGGCCAGGTTGACACCTGAGCCTAGGTGTCACTTCTCTCTCTACCATCCATTCGTTCATTCATTCTCATTCTCTCCATCTGACCTCTGAGCACGGGACAGCCAGGTGTCCTCTCTCGCACACCAAGACTTCCGCTTTCCTCGGTGAGACAGAAATGCACTGCCACCCCAAGGGGGCTTCGAAGATTAAGGCAGTGGAAGGTAGTGGCCTCAGCCTGGCCCCACCGGTGCTAGAAGCCCGCGCAGGGCCTTGCTCCCCATGCAAGTAGCTCTCGAGGCTGCCCCGCGCCTGTCCAGCCAGTTCCCTCTCGGGCCTCCCATCTCTTGGGGTCAAGTGGGGGCTAGGATCTGTGGATACAGACCCTGCCTTACTCCCACGGGCCGCCATTCGAGTGTCAGCGGCGGACGGTGGCTGTTGGGACAGAAGGTGGCAGCATCTTCACGCACCCTGCAACCCTGTGCCAGGAGGTGGCTTTCCAGGGGGCTCCCAGAGCACCCGCCAACCCTGAATTCCACTCAACTGTTGGCTTTTATTTTGTTTCAGAAACACTTCAAGACCGTTTATTAATTTATTGAGGGAAGAGTTTTAAGAATGTTACAAAGGTAACTTAGAAAAAAAAAAGTAACTTAGACTCTTGAAACAGAACATTACAACCAAACATAAAGAAAACATTAACAGTTTAAAGTTTCCTCAAAATGTTAAACATAGAATAACCATATGACCCAGAAATACCTCTTCTGGGCATATACCCAAAAGAAGTAAAAGCAAGGACTAGAGCGGGTATTTGCACATCTGTGTTCATAGCAGCATTATTCACAATAGCCAAAAGGTGGAATCAACCCAAGTGTCCATGGACAGATGAAAGGATAAACAGAATGTGGTGTATACATACAGTGGACTATATTCATCAGCCATAAAAAGGAAATTCTGACGCAGGCTACAACATGGGTGAACATGCTACGTGAAAAAAGACACCAAACACAAAAGGACAAATGTATGATTCCACTTATGTGAAATATCTAGAATAGGAAAATTATAGGGACAGAAAGTAGACCAGATATTACCGGGCCCTTCGGGAGGGGAAATGGGGAGTTGTTGCTTAATGGGTACAGAGTTTTGCTTTGGAGTGTTGAATATTTTTGAAAATGGTGGTGATGGCTGCATACTGTCAGTGTAATTAATGTCACTGAATTGTACACTTAAAAATGGTTAAAATGAAATTTTAATGTTATATATATTTTCCATAATTTAAAAAATAGTTAAGAAAGAGAGAAAAGAAAACATTGAGTTTGCCTCTCTACATACCATTCTACCTCTCTGAGGCAGGAGCAGTCAAGTAACTTAACTGGAGTCTGAAGTCATGTAAATGGAAGGGATTGGATTTGAGCTGATTGCAAACCATGCGAGATCACTATGGACAGCTTGTCTCTAAGCATCCAGCAACCATGGTCAAGTGCCTTCCACACCATCGCATTTCCCTGGGAGCAGCAGTTGGTGAGTCATCACTGCTTCATTCTTCTCCCTTTGCTTTCCAGTGGGTTCTGATGTTGGCCTGGACCTGGTCTGGGCTTTAGCATACTGGCCCCAAGTTTCCCCAAGACAGAGAGTGACAATGACTGTTCTAGAACCCAGTGCAGCCAGTTCAAAGCCCAGATTAGCATAATGGGCAGGAGGCCTTGGTGGCCTCCCAAGGCTCCTCTCTACTCCTGAGGCCCCATGGCTGGGGCTACCATGGCCACCTCATCTCCAGAGACCTTCCCCTCTCCAGCAGCCCCCTCCTCATGCCCTGCCCCTCTGAAATCTCAAGTTCCCTCTCCCCATCCCATCACTGTCTCCACCCACTCCTGTTCTTACTAGAGACTCCGCACTCTACCTCACCTCCCTCCCTCCCCAACCCTGTGTGCATTGCCCAACAGGCACATCAAACTTCCGCTTATGTCTCCAAAAACTGGGGAGGAGAAAAGTTTGCAGGTTGATATTTTTTTAAAGAGACATCAAATTATTTTCCATGGGAAACCAAGATTTTGTCAGAATCCTGGATTTTTTTGGCACTGTTTACAATTTTACATTGGTTTTCATTTTGAATTGGATGGATGGGCGGCGGGGTGCTAGTCTTTAAGGGTTTACAGCCTCCGTACATTTTGACCTGGCCCTGCCCAGCCTGCCTGGCGGTGGCTCTTCTCCTCCTTGCTTCTTGCTCACTCTCATGGGGGCCTGAACATCACAAGGAGGCCAGATCTGAGAAGAGCTGGGAGAGCAGGAGGTGGAACGAAAGGAGGTGGAAGGAACCTTCAGCCTATACCAGGGGAGTTTGCTCTCTTTGCAATATGGTGTAGGGCAGCCTGAGTGTCCAGTGGAAATGCTTAGGAGTAATGGGACTGGGTCAGGGAGAAGTTAGGGTCAGGGGAGGATGATCACCCCAGTGGTGCCCACTTTGGGCAGTGGTCAAGGACAATAGGGCATCAGCTGTCTGGTGGCTGGGAAGGGGGAGACACTGACCTCTCCTGAGTATCAGCCTGGCCTAGGAGTCCCCAGTGACCTTACCATGTTCTCAGTGGATGGGGGACCTCTCTGGAAAAGGGGTTTGATACACACTCATGTGCTTCTCCTGGGGTTGTGACAGCACACTGTGGGCCCTCACAGGGTTATTTTGGCCACTTGAAAAGCCTGCTGACCTTGCCTGGCAGGTGGTCTAGTTATAGGAATGGATGTGTGGGTGGAAGCCGGTCTGTCCTCATCCCTCTTCTCTGGAGAAGATGAAGCGGGGAGCAAGTGTGTGCCAGAATCCCCCTTTGGGAGAGCTGGGAACACAACTCCCAGTGGGCACCAGGGGGCAGCACTGGCCCAGCATCAGGCTCCTTCCACTGAGTAACCTTTCCTGGCCTCAGCAGCTGTAGTGGCACTAAGTTCCTGGGGCTATATTCATGTTTTTGGATTTTAAGAAATAAAAGGCATTTTGAGGGCCATGAACTTGGTGTGGGCCCTTATAGCATCAGGTGGAAAAACTTGGTCTGAGGGAAAAAGCATGAGACAGGTTCTGCTCTCCAGCTCTCTGATGAGAAACAAGCCCTTCATCCTCTCTTTGCCTCAGTTTCTCCATCTGTCTGACTGGGATGATCTCTTCCTCACCTACAGCTTAAGGAATTCTTATACTAAAAGGAGCAATTGATGGCAAGTGATTTCCCCATGTTTAAGGCAGTTGGCCCATAGTCATGGGTATTGCTACAGTGAAGAAATGTGCCAGTGTAGCACCTTTACAATTGGATTCATGAGTCCATCCTTTGGAATTAATTTTCCATAGTTAGAAACATGCAGCAGATGAGTGATGCTTCCTGCTTCCTCAAGTTGACACAGCCAAGGGGCTACGGGTGGGCTGGCAGAGTGAAAGACTAGTTTGGCCTCAAAAGAAGTGAAAACCCACAAAGTCAAAGTCAAACCTGGCCAGTGGAGACCTCACAGCAACTGGAGTCTCTCTTGGGGATGTTGTGGAGGAGTGATTTGTGGTACCTGCTGTTGGATGTCCAATTCCAGGGCCTTCCCTTTGCTGTCTGGTTCTGTCACTGAACATAAACAATCTCCCTGAAAGTGAGGGGAGGGAGAAGAAGTAGGAGACCAATTTCCTTGTGGCTGAATTTCTTGTCAACCTTTTCTGAAAGAGCCTGGCCCTGCTCATCCCAGGAAGGCAGTGACCAGGGCAGCAAAAGACATAACAGAATGAATTTCTGGAGCTTTGGCAGAGCCCTGGGAGGGGCAGGCAGAATCCACTATGTAATCCAGCAAGTTGTCCTTACCGTTAGACAAAGGAAGGCTTAGCAGATGGTATGCAGTTTTCTATTGATGAAAGGCATTGGGTTATAAAATCCATTCAACCCAGAATATCTACACAAATCTCAACCACAAGAATCAGGTAGGTGCCAGTCCTGGCTCTACTACTCGATGCTGAGGAAGTTCCCCAACTTTTTCTTTAAGTCTCACATTCCTCATTTGGAGCACAGAGAGTGTTATCTCTTCCTTGCAGCATCGTTGTGAAGATAAAATGAGCTCGCTTCTATCAAGTGCCTAGCAGAGCATCTAGAGCACAGCAAGTGCTCGGTAAATATCAGCGTAGCAGGATGCTGGGTGAGAGGTTGAGAATTTTTGGTTGTTTAGTTTTGTGGATGTTTTGTTTAAGTAATTCTGTTCATCCTTGTGGGGTGGGAGCAGAGTCGACTTATGACTAATTAGGAAAAAAACGAAAGCTATGTTTCTTCTTCCAGGAAGAGAACCAGAATTTGGTATCCTTAAGATCTCAAGATTCTTAAGACCCCTCCTTACATCCAGAAAACCTTTGTGGTTTTAAGGCTGATGCCCTGTCATGGCACAAAGGGGCAGAATGCATGTGTTGTGTTTTGGAGGTGTGAAAAGCAGACAGTGGCCTGAGCCTGCCCTCTCTCTCTGAGGGGCCGGGAAGAAGAAGCCTTGCGCAGACCTGTGAGGGAGAGATGGCTGCAGGACGTGGTTGGCCCGTGTGGAGGGCCCTGGGCAGGCCCAGCGGGGAGGGCATGGGGTTGCCCTGGAGGCCCCCTCCTTGGCAGGGTCCTTCCAGATGGAGGCAGGAGGCCAGTGCGTGTGTGCTATGGGGTGAGGCCCAGCACTGCCCAGAGTGGGGAGCCACCCTGGTCTGGACACCTGGGGGACCTCTCTGGGGCTGTGTGACCCCTACCCCCACCCAGAGTCTTTGTGGGACCCAAAGGAGGAAACTGATTTTAAATACCTCCCAATCTTTAGTGGGTGGTTCATAATAAATCAGAGGGAAGAAAATCTGACATTATGTGCATCTCGAGGAGAATAATTCCTCGTGAGTGAAATGCAAAGATAACATGGATAACATTTGTTTGGGTCTTGGAATCTCAGCAAGTCAGCACCATACAAAACTGCTGAAGTGTGTTTTTCATCTAGTGGTTTTGGTTTTCTTGACATCAGACTGATAGAGACCCGAGGAACGACAAACCATACATTACACAGCAACAACACAGGGCTGAGGAAGAAAGGTTAAGAAACAGAACAGGGTCTAAAGCCCACTACCATTCCTATTATCTAAAATACATGTGAACACACAGTGGCACCACATGTGTCATGCGTTCAAAGAGCTCTCTCACACTGGTAAGGGAGGTGAGTGTGGGCTCAGAGGGAATCTATAGGTAAAGAAAAGATGTCAAGAGGGGGCTACCTGCTCTGGCAAGTGATGCACGGGTCCTGAGGCTGGGAGGGTGACTAGGGCAGCTCTACAGGGGCCATCCAGTGAGGTGGGGGACAGGCAAAAACAATGGGCATGAACCGTGGAGGTCCTGCCGCAGACTCCATCAAGCCTACAGGCAATGCCATGAGGCTTCAGGGAATCTGCTGGGCACACAGGGCGCTTTCCAGGCCTGTGTCTGCCCTTCTGTTCATGTTGAGTGTCCAGTGTTGACTCACCCAGACCCTGGCACCTGGGTCGATTGATGTGGGCTCACCCAGCAATTTCTTAGGTTCCCACAAACACTGTAAACAGCCCATGTCTAACAGGAACTTCCCATTTAATTTCTTTCACGATTGACATTAAAAATAAACTGGTCCACTTAAAGTGTAGAATCTTAACACACCCCATTGGGAAAACTGTCTTTTTCTGTAGCCCAAAGCCTGTCAGGCTTCGTGGATTTTACAGAAGAACCCGAACTGAGGGCCAGGCCACACCTGGCCACTGACCCTGAAGTGATGGGAGTTGCCTGTGGATTGTCCCAGTTGGGGAGATGGGGCGTGACTGTAGTGCTGGTGACAGTACACCAATGCCGGTGACACACAGCTTCATCCAGGGAGGTCTGTTAGGAACCGAGCGCCGGTGCCCCACAGAGGTCCCAGTCTCTTTCTGGAGGACATGGTTAAACGTCAGTTACCATACAATCAGACAATGTAATATTTTTCACGGATAAAAATGCTACTTTTGAACCATTCTTATGGACATGGGGAAATGTTAATGTCACATCCGTTCAAATACTGCTTAGCCAATGCCTCTGTGGCAGAAGGCCAGCTGAATAGAGAGAAGAGCAGAAGCACAAACAGGCCACGTAAGAATCTACTGGAAATAACTCTCTTTGGCAGAAAAAACTGTTTTCCATCCCACAGCTAATTGGCCTGCTTTTCAGACCTCGTGAGCCAGAAGAGATCGCCCCAGGATCACAAACTTCGCAATTGCTGGGGCCCAGTGTGTCGCAGGCGCAGCGGGAGAGCTTCGGCCCCGCAAACCACCGGGTGATCTGGGGTCTGGGGAGGCGTGGGGGCGGTCCCGCAGTGGGGACCGCGGCTTTTCCCCTGCCGGCTGCTCATGGGGGCTGCGCCTTCCTGCCTCCTGACGCCGAGGTTCTAAGGTCCTGCCCAAGCACAGCCTCGGGGACCCTCGCCTATGGTAAAGAGTACCGGGAAAACTAGGGGTTTGGAGTACTTGGACATTTGCAAAAGCCGAAGAAATCCAGGCGGCCCCCGCGACCCTTATTTCCACCCGGGAGGAAGGACACCAGGAAGCGCGGAGCGCGAGATGGGGCGCCCTCCAGCGGTTCTGTTAGGTCGCCGGGCTTCTCCGCTCTCCTCCCGCACAATTGAAGGGTTCAGTCCGGCTTGATCTCTGCGACAGGAATCCCAGGTCGGAGGCACTGCAACAGGTAACGTGAAAGAGGCCTTGCTGGTGACATTACTGACCAAATGGAAAAAGATGCTTTCTAAGCTCCTTGAACGGCTCAGCCAGGGCGATTTCTGTTCCCAGCTAACATCAAGTGTCCTTTGGAAATAATAAAGGAACTTGGTAACGAGAAGAGAGAGAGCGAGTGTACTTGCATAAGGATTGCCATATAGAGCAATGAAACAGAACTGAGAATCCAGAAATAAACTCTCACAGTACAGTCAATTGAATTACAAGAGTGAGGAAACAGTTCAATGAGGAAAGAATAGACTTTTCAACAAATTGATATCCACATGCAAAAGAATGAACTTGGACCTATAATTAACTCAAATGGATCAACGACCTAAATGTAAGAACTAAAATTTTAAAACTCTTTGTATTTATTTATTTTTGGCTGCGTTGGGTCTTCATTGCCGCATGCGGGCTTTCTCTAGCTGCGGCGAATGGGGGGCTACTCTTCCTTGCGGTGCACGGGCTTCTCCCTGCAGTGGCTTCTCTTGTTGTGGACTATGGGCTCTAGGCGTGTGGACTTCAGTAGTTGTGTCTCACAGGCTCTAGAGGGCAGGCTCAGTAGTTGTGGTGCACTGGCTTAGTTGCTCTGTGGCATGTGGGATCTTCCTGGACCAGGGCTCGAACCAGTGTCCCCTGCAATGGCAGGTGGATTCTTAACCATTGTGCCACCAGGGAAGTCCCTAGAAAAGTCTTAGAAGGAAACATAGGGACAGATCTTTATGACCTTGGATTTGGCAATGGTTTCTTACACCAAAAGTATGAATAACAAAAGAAAAAATAAGTTAGAGTTCATCAAGATTAAAACTTTTGTGCTTAAAAGGATACCATCCAGAAGTAAAAAGATACCTCACAGAATGGAAGAAACTATTTGCAAATCATATATCCGATAAGGGACTTGTATCTAAACTATGTAAAGAACTCTTACAACTTAATTATTTTTAAATTTTTTAATACAATTTTTAAAGGTTACTTTCCATTTACAGTTATTACAAAATATTGGCTATATTCCCCATGTCTTACAACTTAATTATAAAAAGGCAAATAAGCCAATTAAAAAATGGGCAAAGGATCTTAATAGACATGTCCACATAAAATATATAAATACATAAGCACAGGAAAAGATGCTCAACATCACTAGCTGTCAGGGAAATGCCAATCAAAACCACAACCAGATACCAATTCATACCCAGTAGGATGGCTATTAATAAAAAGCCAGATAATAACGAGTGCTGGTGAGGATGTGGAAAAAGCAAAACCCTCACACACTGTTGGTGGGAATGTAAAATGGTGCATCCAGTTTGGAAAATAGTCTGGCAATTCCTCCAAAAGTTAAACATAGAGCTACCATTTGACCCAGCAATTTCACTCCTAGGTATATACCCAAGAGAATTGAAAACATATGTTCACACAAAAAACTTGACCACGAATGTTCATAGCAGTATTATTCATAGTAGCCAAAGTTGGAAAGAACCCAAATGTCCATCAAGTGATGGACAACAAAATGTTATGTAGCCATGCAATGGAACATTATTTGTTATAAAAAGGAAAGACGTCTGCTACATGCTATAACAATGGATGAACTTGAAAGCATTATGCTAAATGAAAGAAGTCAGTTGCAAAAGACCATATATTGCATGAAATTACATTTTAAATGCACGAATTGCAAGTTAAGTGAATTATATCTCAATAAAGTTGTTACCAAAAAAACTTAGGGACTAATTACTTTAAAAAGGTCCTTACTTTAAAACTAATTCACAGCAGAATTCCCTTAACTATCAGACTTAATAGGCACATTTTAAAATATGGCTCAATTCACACATATTTAATGCATGAATTGTTATAAGGAGTGTGGCATACATGTGTGAACTAAATTCACTCATCCTCTATCCAGAGTACCTGTGAAGGTGATGATGCCTGAATTTGGTCAACTCCTACGTATGAAGACCAAAGTAAACAAACAATGTGTAGTCATATACTCTTTCATAAATACCATCTCCCAAGAAAAATGCCACATCCTCTAAGAAAAGGATTTCAGGAATTAGTGTGTATGTAAAGAAACTATTTCTAGCGATCTTTTCAATGCAGCTGCTCAAGTTGGGTCCATACTCTTGAATCACTCTTCCTCTCTGCCAAGCCTTGAGCAGGCCATAGGGGCCTGGCTGAGCCCAGGGCCACTCAGTGTGCTGAGACTCCAGTCCTGGGGTGAAATCAGACAAAAGTCGTGGGCTTTCCTGGGCCATGTGATGCCTCCCCTGGGACACTGCCTATAAGTTGCCATGCCCAAGTAAACAATGAACTCACCTCATTGAGTCTTCAATACGTTATCTGTAAGGAAGAACACTGGTACTTGCCCACAGAAGAGCTGTAAAGATTAAGTGGGATTCAGTGTATTTAAAGAACACACACTAACTGCTACATAAATTGTAGCTGTTATTATTGTGATTACACCTAAGTTTAGAGCAGTTTGCATCAACATTATCATGTTTCATCAGCATCATCCACAGACTTGAAATAAAGAAAGGGTATATTTGGAGCAGAGAGTGGGAAAGGAAAGTTTGGAAAGCGTGCAGGAGGAGGAAAGTGCATTATGGGGACATAGGAAAGTTAGGAGAAAATGGTCTTTCTGGAGTGAAGTTCTGTGACACAGAGCCGTGGAAAACTGAGTCCAAAAAATCAGCAGGAGCCAGACAGCGAAGTCCTCTCACAGCTAGAATAAGACCTTTGATCTTGGTCCTGAGTGTGTCAGGCCCTGAACTCTGTTTTTAGTGCTGGCCAGAGTGACTGGATTCCTCCCTGGTGACCCAGTGCCAGGGCCTCAAAGCAGCAGAACTTCTGAGCAAATAGGGCAGTAGGCGGGGCCCACAGCACAGAGTGGCCCTTGTTGGGTCACTTTGCTGAGGGCCCCTGTGGTCAGCCCCAGGGTCATTGGCTCCCTGGCCAATGTGCCAGCCGGGCTCACTTATTTATCAGTGACCTTGCCTGATGCTCTGGCCATCAGGTCCTCAGGTGCCATCTAATACCTTGACTATGTGTTTACTTTTAAATCAGTTTTTTTAAAAAGTAATAAGTGATTATTATTGTGGAATATTCTCCAAATTACAAAGAAGACAATAAAAAATAGTAATTCCATTTCTCAGACCTAATTACTATCATTTTACTTCTACTATGTAGTTTTTTTTTTAAGACTTTTTTTTAGAGCAGTTTAAGGTTCACAGAAAAATTGAGGGGAAGGAACAGATTTCCCATATACCCCCTTGCCCCCAGCATATGCACAGCTTCCCATGTTGTCAACATCCTACACTAGAGTGGGACGTCTGTTACAATGGATGAGCTTACGCTGACATATTGTTATCATCCAAAGTCCATAGTTTGTTTACTTTGGGGTTCACTCTTGGCGTCGTATATTTTATGAGTTTGGACAAATGTATAGTGACCTGTATCCATCCTTATGGTATCATTTAGAGTATTTTCACTGCCCTAAATACTTCTGTGTTCCACCTGGCATCACTCCCCACCAACACCCCATCCCCTGGCAATCACTGATCTTTTTACTGTTTTTATAGTTTTGCCTTTTCCAGAATGTCATATAGTTGGAATGATACAGTATGTAGCCTTTTCAGATGGGCTTCTTTCACTTAGGAATATGCATTTAAGTTTCCTCTGTGTCATTTCATGGCTTGATAGCGCATTACTTTTTAGCACTGAATAACTTTCCATTATCTGGATGTACCACAGTTTATTTATCCATTCACCTACTGTAGGGCATCTTGGTTGCTTCCAGATTTTGGCAATTATGAATAAAGCTGCTATAAACTTATAGTTTTTAAACATAATTTTTAAATATGCTTCTTTCATTCAACAATAGATCATGAACAGGACTTCCCTGGTGGTTAAGACTCCGTGCTTCCATTGCAGCGGGCACTGGTTCAATCCCTGGTCAGTCGGGGAACTAAGATCCCTCAAGCCACGTGGCTCAGCCAAAAAAAAAGATCATGAACATTTTCTCAAGCCATAAGTATTCCTGTGCAATCTCATTTTAAGGATCATACTGCAATCCACCACATGGTTTAAATGAGTTAATACCAATAAAGCCTTTGAAACAATGAGTGGCACATGGTAAGCACTCAGTATATCTTAACAATTATTATAATATGGATATGTGTATAAACTATATGTATAATTTAATCAGCCCTTTATTATTGGACTTGAGGGTTGTTTTCACTAATATAAATAATGCTCCAGTGTTCATCCTTGCAGACAAATGTGTACTCATGGTTCTGATTTCCTCAGGATGTATTTATTCCTAGTTGTAGAATGGCTGAGTCACAGAATATGTAGCTTTTCTGTTTATCAACACAGATTCCTTTACCAATTTATATTTGCTCTAGGCTGCTAAAATATTTTTTTCTCTCCCAATAAGTCTGGGTTTGAAGCTAGTTTCTCCCCTGAGATTGAGGGGTGCTATGGCAGATAAAAACACGACCACCCCATTTTATGACAGGAGCTGGAAGGTGAACAAGAGGCTAAACGAGAACCCACGTAACCAGTAATGAAGCTGTGAGTAAAGTGCCTGACTCGGCTTCATCTCAGTTTCTTGACCTGTAAACTGATTTCAGCAACACCTACAACTCTTAACTTTGATGAGAGGATTAAATGAGATGACCAAGTCTCTTCCTACGGTGTTGAGCACATAGGAAGGGCTCACACATGGCAGCAGTCATTAGCAGATAGGGAAGCAGTAGTTAGTAGTGGCTCCACAGCAACATCGGAGGCACTCGATAGATTTATGAATGCTAACCTAACGGGCATAGACTTGCACTATAGAGCGTGAGGATCCATCAGAGTTTTTGGTACAGGGACCAGCATGCCTAAGCCAGGGCTATGGGGACTGGACCCAGCAGGCTGAGGGGTGGACTGGGGCAGTGGCACCTGGAGGCCAGTCCAGAGGTCACTGAAACTGTCTAGCGGGGACTGTTCACATCAGAGATTTTTGCCTGATGCATATTAAAAGCAATTATTTCCAATATTTGTTTTGTGAGCAGGAGAGATGACAAGCTCTAAAGCCCAGCATTTCTGTGTTGTTTTTACTTAAAATCCATTGGTCAATTAAGAATAGTGTGTGCTCTGGCACAACATGGGAATGTACTTAATACCCCTGAACTGTATACTTAAAATGGTTAAGATGGTAAATTTTATGTTATGTACATTTTACCACAATTTAAAATAATTTAAAAAAATAGGTTAAAAAAAAAAGGACTCAGTTCATAGTTAGAACAAGGGTCAGGGCAGCAGGAAAAAAAATATGGACAATATCTGATGGGGGTGGCCACATGTAGCCCTCTTTTGGGGCAGTAGCAAATGATAAGGAAGAAGGGCCATGGGCATGACGGTGGCCTAATAGTCACAAGTCTTGGATTTAAATCATGGTTCTGAATTTAATCTGTGAACTTGAACTAATCACTGTAACCATTATAAGCTTCAGCAACCTCCTCTGTTGAAGGGAGATAACAGGACAAGATCTCCCTGCTTAAGGGATGAAGCAGAGATCAAACCAGACTGAAATCAAATAAGTAATAAGCTCTGAGTTGTCCCCATTTTGTAAACTTTCAGTTCTACACTCCAGGCAGATTCAAGATGCTGCTGAAGTAAGCTCCTGTTATGAACTTGAAAATATTAAGTCGCAGTTCTGATCCTACCAGTGTCATGGGATTTCATCTCAGGGCTTGGGATGCTTTATATCAAACTGTGGTGGGAGGAGATGCAGACATGGAAGGAAACAGCATCTGTCTGCACATTCCGTTTTCCCCTCCAACTTCCAGGTATTCAGTAAAGGAATCTGACTGCTCCAAAAGGTCACACTCTGTCTTGTTCTGTTGTAGCAGGTCATGTCAGAAGTGGCTGTTCCACGCTGCAGTTGATAAATTGATATTTAATAGTTTTCCATGTCTTTTAAGAGTTTTATAATGGAAACAAATAAATGTAATATATGGAAGTATATGTACAAAAAATAAATAAGATAATAGTGTGTGCCTCTTTTGGAAGTGGAGTTTAAGAATGTGAGTTCCGTTCCTGCTGGGTCTGATATCAATAATGCTCTGCTTAAATCATGGCCCATGGTTTAGAAATAAGCATAAAGGATCCTTGACACAGGACGGATGGCTCTTGGTTACTTGGCAGCTGGTCATCCCGTTTACGGATGATTATTTTTCGACCCCCCTTCCATCTTTTCTCAGCCAGTTCTCTCAGTTAACATATACATCAAAGTAGAGGAAGGGAGAAAAGACGAAAAATCATGTCATGTTACAAGCACTACCTCCAGCGAGGGTTATATAAGATTAGCGGATTGACATCGTTGGATACTACGTCAATTATTGGTATTGTTCAGAGCCCCCATTCAGACAGAAAACACTGAGGTAGCTTCAGTCTCCATCTCGGCAATCTGGAAGGATGAGGTTTCTCTCAGCACTCACCAGGGATGGCTAATGGTCCATGTGAACAATCAGGAGTTAAGTCTATTGCAATATTAATGATTATGACTTAGTTTTGGTTTGGGCTTGAATTAATAATTCATTCATCATTGCTTGACTGTTTGAATGTGGCCAATTCTCCAACTGACTCCTCGGCTCACACACAAATGTCTGTTGCAGGGGGTTCCCAGGCCGGCTTCTGCATTGTCAGTGCTTCCCGGGGGGCTCAAAGACCCCTAGATCCGCACTCTGCCTTCAGAGAGCTGAGTTGGGGCCTTGTTTTGGTGACTGGTTTGGACTTCTGTGACTAATGGATTTACTCTTTGGTTCTTCGGGCTCTGTGGATTTTGGAGACCTCTACAATGGGAGTTGTGAGATTTTCTCTGTCAACCTTAGTTCCACAGCTTCCTTACAGACTTAACTATGTTTCCACCTCCTCCATTTTTCCCGACACATGATGTATTTATGAGAAAGCAGATGTCATCTCATTTGTGCCTCACGAAACGCTGCTCCTCATTGGAAAGATGTTTAATTCATATAGTATAACCCAGCTATCGACTGTGGTCTCAGGACCTCTCGAGATCTAGATAAGCTTAATTCTAACCTTTTCCCATTGATTGTAGAAGTCCACAGACTTGGCAAGATTCCTCTGAATTCCTGACAGTTTTTCATGATCAACTTCCCACTAAATTCGTTTCTTTGCCCAGTTTTGTTCTCCTCTCTGCGGCTTGTGGCTGTTCTCTATTTCTGCAGTTCCCTCGACCCAAACCAGGGGCCCAGCACTTCCTCCTGTTTTCTCAGTCCCTCTGATGTGACGATGAAAGCAAATCGTTGCATGTACCAGAACTTTGGCTGCAACCATTTGAAATCCATGTTCGTCCTGAGAAATTCTCACTTCCTGCAGCACCCGCAGTACCCCTGTTCCTTCTCTCTGTCTGACTCCTCTTGCTCTTCCCTTTCCTTTCCTCTTCTCTCTTTTTTGTTTTTCCCCTCCTTCTTAGGAACAAATAACTAACATTTGCAACAGCTTCGCTCACTTTTTTGGTTTGTTTGTTTTTTACATGTATTGTTAGAGTTTCACTTTCTGCCCCCAGAAACAACATTTCTGTGGGGAAGCAGAGCACTGAAGGGAGCCAAACTGCTTGGGTTCCAATCCCTATGCTACCTTGTCCTATACTATGACTCTGGGCAAGTCACTTCACTTCTCTGCGCCTCAGTTTCCTGTCCTGTAAAAAGCAAACAAAAAATCTTCATAGGACTGTAGAGAGGATTAAATGAGTTAATAATATATGTGCCATCGGTGGAGTAGTGGATAAACAAATTGTAGTATATCCATATAGTGGAATACTATTCAGCTATGAAAAAGGGATGCAGTACTGATATCTGCTGTAACTTGAATGACCCTCAAAAACATTACACTAAGTGAAAGAAGTCAGACAAAAATGTTACATATCATATGATTCCTTTCCTAAGATATATCCAGAATAGGTAAATCCACAGAAACAGAAAACAGATTAATGGTTACCAGGGGACAAAGGGAGGGGCAATGGAGAGTGACTGCTTGATTGTACAGGATGTTCTTCTGAGATGATGAAAAAGTTTTGAAACTAGAAAGAGGTGATAGTTGTACAACATTTGTGAATGCACTAAATGCCCCTGAATTGTACATTTTAAAATGGTTAATCATATGCTACATGAATCTCACCCTTTAAAATAAATAAATGTAAAGCATTTTGTGTATTTCCTGGTATACAGTAAATAATCAAAATATTATTAATACCCATCACCCCCTCTACCCAGCATAGAAGATTATTAATCTCAGCTGTTTTCAAAATAAGAGAAAAAAATCATTAAATAGCAAGCAGTATGAGGGAGTCTCAGACCCCAGGGAGAGAATTTTCCTGAGGCCTTCCCACTATACGGCTGCTAAGATAGTAACATTTCATCTCGTTGCAAGGAGAACAAATGGGAACCTGGGTCATGCAGTAAAATTAGTAGTTCTTGGAGAGTCTTTCGTCTCATTAATGTGGCTCCAGGAATTGGAAGTTGGAAAACGATTCCACTGTTTAAGTATCTCTGGCATCCACAACCTTCCTTCCATCCTTGTTTAGTGTCTTAGCCACACAGGCTTGCTCTACCATGCTGCCTCCCCCAAATCAGGCTCATTAGAAAGACTGGACTCTGTCACGGGGAGGTCTTCAGACATCACCAAAATCTCATCGATACCCTTCTGTGGGGACTGCATCTTGTTCAATATGCTCAGACCAGCCAGTCATGTGCCCCAGCTGAATGCAACTGCAGCCTTTCTGATTGCTGTTGCTAAATATATAGGATGCCCTGTACAATGCAAGTAGCACATCTTCATCACCATGGTGACTGGGCAACTTCTGTCTCCAAACACGTTCCTTTGCAGCATATGTCTACCAGGTACTGAAGGGAGCCAGTGAAGCTGTGAGTCTGGCAAAGGAGGGTCTCATCCCCTAGTCTCTGGTTCTTAGATCTGAGTGGTCTGTGCTCTATTCTTTGACTGTATGAGGCAATTTTGAGAGACCCTCTTTGTCAACACTGAACTCACGAATTTCCATCACCTAAAACTGGTTCAGGAAAAAAGCACCCAAGAGAAGGAGACTCTAAAAGGTGACAGCTGGGAATCTGGGGTAAGTCAGAGGATGCAGGATTCACCGGGTCATCCAGAAGGTGCAGACTCAGTGCTGACAGAACCAATTCCAGAAGCATCCACCAGAATCCCTTTTTTGGGAGATTCTCTTCAAGGATGGAGCTAAAAAAGATGTAGGTGCCTCAAAAAAAAAAAAAGATGTAGGTGCCTCAAGAGAGCCTCTTGCTTCTAAGGATATTGTAAGGTAAGCCATTTCCCCTCCGTTTCCCATTTGGGGCAGGGACAGACAGAAAGCCAGTGGGTATGGGAAGCTGGCAGGGGCTGTCCCACTTGCAACAACCACAGCTTGCTCTCTCGGGACTCTTGCATCCCTCCAGCACTACCAAGGCAGTACGTTGATTTTCACTTGAGTGCCTCTGGGCCTCTTTTTAACACGACCACTTTTTATTAACACCACTCCCCGCCGGCCCTTCTCGGGCACCAGTCAGTGCTGCTCTCAGCTCACAGTGGAGATTCACTGCCTCAACCTGACACCCAGGAGTATGGAACTGCCTTCAGAGTTTCCAAATTGCTGACTAGGAAACCCAGCTCACGGATTGGAGCCGTTTTCCTCAGGTCACCCCTTGGGTCCCACAACTCACAGAGCCAGGGATTTGACGAGCCGTTTTCTTGTGACTTAGAACAGCATTCTTCAACTCTTCCTGAGGCATTGGGGCTACCTGTGATGATGGGGGGCAGGGCATCCCCTATGCAATTCAAGTGCAGACTCCCAATTTTATCTGTTTTACAGGTTAAAAAATCCACGTGAGATTTCCTTTGAAGAAAAGTTTCAGAGGCCAAAGAGATGAGGAAAATCACTTCTTTGGACATAACTATCTTTTAAAAAAACAGCTACATGGAGATATCATTTATATACAGTATAATTCATCCTTTTTAGTGCACAGTTCTGAATTTTGATAACCACATATACTCAGGGAACCACCACCACAATCAAAGCCTAGAACATTTTTGTCACTCCAGGAAGTTTCCCGCTGCCCCTTTAGAGTCACCTGCAAGTCAAGCCCACACTCAGCTCCTGCAAGACAGATCTTCTGCCCCTTTTTTGTTTTGCCCCAGAATGCCATATAGGTGAAATCATAACATATGTGGCCCTTTTTAAAAATAATTTTTTTTATGTTGAAATAATTGTAGATTCACATGCAAGTGTTAGAAGTAATACACTCAGAGAGAAACAATAGAGGGAACCCTGCACCCTAACAATCACAAAACTGCAGTACAGTGTCACCACCAGGGTGCTGACAAGGAAAGTTAGGACACAGAGCACTGCCATCTCCACGAGGATCCCTCACGCTGCCATTTATAGCTGCACTGTCTTCCCTCTCCTTCCCCCTCCCCAACTGTTCTTAGATTAACACTAAACTTTCCTTCATTTGTATAAATTTGTCATTTTGAGATTGTTATATAAGTGGAATCATACAGTGTGTAACCTTTAGCGACTGGCTATTTTTTTTTTTTTCCACTCAGCATAGTTCTTTGGGGATTCACCGCAGGTTTTCTATGGTGTTTGCCTGGAGTAGGGTGGTCATTGTCCAAAAGTTTTCTATCTTGCGGATGCCCCTTTCCTGGTCCTCTGACTAGAGAAAGTGGGCTTCTCCTAGGACTTTTTGGGTCCGCGTTTGTTGATGTTTCAGATTGTTGCCTTCTTTAGTTCCAAAGCTGGGGTCTACGAGACAAAAAGAAAACCCATGTTGTCATCAGGTGCCTGGCTGGTCTGCACCTTCTCTCCCCCTTTCAGAATCTTCTTATGTTTATTTTATATATATAATGTTCAGGATTTTTATTTGTACTCAACAGGAAGAACAGAGAAGAGTATATCTACTCCATCTTCCCAGAAGCAGCAATCTTTTTAAACAACAATGCATCTAAGATTTACACTTCAACGCATTTTGGCAAAGGTTTACATTTGTATAACCTCTATCATGATATAGAATATTTCCATCACTCCAGAAAATTCCTTTATGGGTGCATGATTTTTTTGATACAAATCTGATTATGCTCCCTGGGAGGCCAGCTTCCTAGATGACCCCAAATGGTCCCCACATCTTGGTATTCTCACCCTCATGTAACACCCTCTCTTGGGTGTGGACTGGGTTTAGACTACCTTCTGGCCAATGAAATAGTGCAGAAAGGATGGCTTGTCATTTCTGAGATTAGGTCATAAAAGACTGTGGCTTCCATTTTTGGTGCCCTCCCTCTCAGATTACTCACTCTGGGAGAAGCCAGCTGCCACTTCATGGGTTCTCTCCTAGTGCAGGGGCCCAGGAATCAAGGACCTGGACTCCAGGCGGCAGCCAAGTGCGTGAGACTCCCTGGAAACAGATCCCTTGGAGCCGTCAGGGACTGCAGCCTCATGAGAGACCCTGTGCTGGACCACTCAGCTAAGTAAGGTGCTGTGGGTTTATGACCCTCAGAAATCCTGTGATGTAATATGTTTTTGTAGTTTTAAGCCGCTAAATTTTGGGGTAACTAATTGCGCAGCAGTAGGCAACTGATACACTCTCTAATCCTCCCCTCCACTGATCTGAGCTCTGCCAGCCTCCCTAGTCCCATTCTGCCCCGCTCTCTCCCTCTCCCCCTCCTCTCTCCACGCTCCAGCCACATTGATGTTTTGGTGTCTCTTCCCTCAAGACTCCATTCCTGGGACGCTCTGCCACCCCCACCTCCCCAGGCCAATCTCACCCTCCGTTAATCTCACTTGTCCTGCTGGTTGGCTCCAATGTCAGGTCTCCAAGGAAGACCCTTGATGATTAGGGTAGGTTGCCCAGGTGTACCCTCCTTTGATTCAAATTACCCATCATAATTGCAATGTATTGTCGTGCTTGTTTAGCATGTCTCCCCCTATGAGGATGGAAGCTCCCTGAGGGTGGGACTGTGTCTGTCTTGTTCACCCCTGTATCCCCAGTGGCATGAGGCCTGGGATCCTGTGTGTGTGATGAATAGATGGAGAGATGCATGAATTTCCTCTCAAGAAAGAGTGTATGGAGGAAGGTTTGGGAACAGAGCATTTCCTGGAGGTCTCCAAGAAATTGTCCTACTTCTGAACAGAAAGTATGAGATCCTAACGAAAAAAGGCAAAATAGGTTTCTTTTTAAATGTGCTAACTGGGGCTTCCCTGGTGGCGCAGTGGTTGAGAATCTGCCTGCCAATGCAGGGGACACGGGTTCGAGCCCTGGTCTGAGAAGATCCCACATGCTGCAGAGCAACTAGGTCCGTGAGCCACAACTACTGAACCTGCACGTCTGGAGCCTGTGCTTCGCAACAAGAGAGGCTGCGATAGTAAGAGGCCCATGCACCGTGATGAAGAGTGGCCCCTGCTTGCCGCAACTAGAGAAAGCCCTCGCACAGAAACAAAGACCCAACACAGCCAAAAATAAATAAATAAATAAAAAATAAAAAAATACGGGAGTCCATGTATTTTAAAAAAAAATGTGCTAACTGTAGGCAGAAGTGGCGATCCAGGCTCAGCGCAGGCATGCTCTCCTCAGCAAAGCATCCCTGGCCTCCCCAGCTGGAGTCCTCCCTTCCCTCCTCTGTGCCCCGTGGCTTGTCTGCTGCCTCTGGTCTGGGACCGGTTGCTCTAAACTGCATGTGTGGGCAGAAAGCTTCGTCTCTCCCATTCATGGCTCCTGTTCTCCTCTGGGTCCCCAGTGTCTGGCCTCCGCACCTGGCACAGGAAGCCATTTAAAGACCTGCTCATGGACCGGATTGAATCATTTTGATAATTATGGGAAGAAGGCTTTGGAGGCCTCCTCTCAAATTTACTCCCAAACTTTCTTTTGGAAAATTCAGTGCTTGTTCAGTTTCTTCAGCTGCAGTGAGGGCATTGATCTGCTCACCCATTTCCCACCTCTGAGCTGTCCCCATGGATGTGGAGACGCCCAGCCTCCCCCCTTCCCTCACCGACCATGTGGAGAAGGCTGGACAGCAAGCGTGAGCACTTGAGTCTTTGCACTGTCTGCTGCCCAGAAGTATCTCAGGGGCTCACTGCCTGCGGATGAGGTGGCCATGTGTCCTGGTTTGCAGGGACAAGCTGTGTGTGTATAACTGCTATCTTGGAATAATTTTTAATAGGGCCCCTTTCACTCTCAAAAGTGTCCCGTCACTTAATAAGATAGATGATAAGGTCCTCTACGCAGCAGTATCTTGCCTTGCTGCCAAGCTCATCAGCCTGAGCATTTGCACTGTTTTCCTTGAGTTCTAGGATTTCTCGGATTTACTGGATTCTTAGAGAGGTTGGCACAAAGCAGGGCAATTTTCATGGCCTCATTACGAATCCTAACTGGTCCTCTTTAAAAGCAAGTGGTTATAAATATTCTGTCCAATCCAGCGTCTCTCAGACTCTGCTTCCAAAGGACACTTCTGAAGATTCCCAAAGGAGTGCATTGAATAACGATGGCTGTGTCCCATGTCACAAGGAAATTATAACTCAGTGGATAGAATGGATTCAAGTTTCTTTTCCAACAAATTTTTATATACCTTTGGTAGCTGACCCTGCTTGTCAGCTGGCAGATAAACAAATACACAAGTGTTAAGTGAATATGAATTTTTAAACATTCAAGAAAGTGTTTAATAACTTATGTATTTTTAATGAGGTAAAGAATTCCTGCACACCTGGAACATGGTCATATTTTCATTAGGTAAAGTTAGTTTATGTGATGGAATTTAACATATCAACATGTCATAGTACTTCAGTATTAAATTCATATCTAACATCTGTTGAGTCTTAGTATGTGCCAGACAAGTGCTGAATGAGTCACATACATAATTTCATCCTTGCAATTACCCCATGAGGTAGGTAGCAGGACCACCCATATAAAAGAGGAATCTGGGGATTTGGGAAAGGACTCCAGGTCTCATGACATCCAGGTCCAGGTGCTCTGCCACCTAAACTCTTTTGAAATGCTCTTTGAAACTTCCTAGCTAGTCATTATAGTCAAAAAAGCATCTATCATTTGCCCTTTGCCCTTAGGCCATCATTCCGTAGCAATTAGAGAAAGCTTCTGAAGCTACAGTGACATCTGAGTTTTCCTTTTGACACTGAAAAGACCTCTTCTTTTGCTATAGTTTTTTTTTTTCTTTTAAGAGAAGAGTGTAATGAATCTGGAAAAGCTGAGGCCATGTCATATAAAATACAATGCTGCTGGTTTGCCTAGGGACCTCTCTAAGTCATGGGCTCAGCACACTTTTTGCTGCAATGCTCTGTTCCTTCCAGACCTCCACTTTAGTCCACCTCTACCTATTCCTTAGTTTACCTAAGGAGGGCACATTGGGATTGTTGTAATCTGGTACAAAACAGATGCTCAATAAACATTGGTTTTAAGAATGAATGCATTAAGGTAAGGGAATGAAGGAATGACTCAACATCACTTTCATCAAGATTATGAGATGGAATCCTGCAGAAACTGCTGCATTTTGCCAAATCCCCTTCCTTAAGTTTCTGGGTGACTGCCAGGAACTTGAATCTCTGCGTTCCCTGGTTAGTCAGACGAAAGAGACTGACTAGTGGTGTCAAAGATTCTCCTTGGTCCTATGACCTCATCAAGACCTTTGGAAGGTGGAGAAGAGAAATATTACCTATCTGTTTTGCTGACTGAAAATACCTTTCAGTCTGGCCGCTTCTAAACTCACCAGCGAGCCTTTCATTGCTGTGTGTGAGCAGCCGTGCTTCCTACGCTTGTCACTGGACCACCGTAAGCTCACCTTTACTTTGGGACCTGGCATGTCATCGCCTCCAGTGAATAGAGCCATCTTGCCCTGCCCGCCACCCACATGTGCATTTGCCCTGTTCACACCAGGCAGCCAGACCACGTTCCTGCTATTTCCTTTTCAGTGATTGGCAACAGGCCACTCAAACCTGGAAAACATTTCCTGCATCCTGACTGTCGGCGGGGAGGACCCAGAGAGAGGTGACTGACTCCACCGAGATGCTTTTCTTGCTCATGCAGGGAGAGCACTTACTGCCAAAAGTGCTGAAGGCCTTTGTGTCCCCCTGAACGTGTCAGAGCCTGAACAAGCTTTGCATTCCAATGCTCCACTTTCCTGGAAAGCTCCCTCCCTTCTCTCCAGGGCTTCGTCTCATTTCTCCTCAGCTCCAGACAGAATTATAATGCGTGCATCTTCTGGCCTCTGGGCCTTCTCGGGTCCACAGACAGAGTGTAGGTCACTTTTTCTCCACATGACTTGTAAAATAATGTTTTATTTTTAAAACAATTAATACAAAGTTAATAATAAATATATTCATGGAAGGAAATTGAGTAATGCAGGAAACAAAAGTAAAATTATCTATCACTATCTTGCACTAACATCTATTAACATTTTGCTATGGATGTGTCTAGTCTTTTTTTTCAATCTGTTTTATTGATTATTAGGAGGAAAAAACTCCAAATAGGATTATACCAGCTTGAATATTTGCTTAACTACTGATTCATTTTTCTGCATTCTCTTATTAATTTTTTAAAATTTTGTCATAATTTTAAATTTACAGAAAAGTGGCAGAGATAGTATAGAGAGTTCCCATATACCCTTCATCCAGCTTACCGTCATGTTAACATCTTGCATAACCATGGTATATTTGTCAAAAATAAGAAATTCACACTGGTGCGATCCTAATAACTAAACTACAGATTTTTTTTTTTTTTTTTAGGATTTTACCAGTCTGTCCTTGCTTTTCATGACCTTGGTACTTCTGAAGAGTATTGGTCAGGTATTTTGTAGGATATCCCTCAATTTGGGTTTGTCTGATGTTTTTCTCATGATTAGATTTGGGTTATGGACTTTGAAGAAGACCACAGAGGCGTCTTTTCACTTCCTTATTTTGTCCTATGAAATACGCACACACACACACACACACACACACACCCCTCACCTAAAACTTTTGGATTGAAGAGGAGGTTAAAACTATGATTTATTAGACAAACTCTTGACGTGTATCTTCAACTACTTCATGCCCACTGCCTGGCCTGGGGATGCCCCAAGTAGGTGCTCCCTCAGTGTTTGTTTCATGGTTGGCATTAGTGTCCAGGCCAGGACACTTCCCTCTGGGGAAATGATGGACTGGGTGGCAGCTACTTTGTTCATCTTGAGAGACAACAGAAAAAGAAAGATAAACATAAAAAGCAGAGACCAAGTTTGTGCTGAGAAGAAATATATCATTTTCTTGAAAATAAAGACATAAGATGTAAAAAATGGAAATGAGGAAAGGGGAAGATATTAAGGGAAGAGAGAATATCAGAGCACAAACTGCTGGAGACAGTTGGGGCTCCCAGTTATCCCCAAGTTCAGCAACCTTCTGGGATCACCGTTTGTTTTGATATCCAAAATAAATCTCCCTCTTTTGCCACATAAATGTGGTAAGTGCAGGACCCTCGCTGAGAAGGCAGGAGCTCTGGGACAGGAGAGCGGGGGGAAGCTGACTCTCACACAGAACCCTGTCCAGGCCTCTCCCTGACCACCTCTGGAATTAAGGAATATTAATGGGGAACAAATTCATAACTCCTCAAACCCTTCCAAAATCTCTTTTGTCTATTTCCTAGCAGATAATAGATGCTCCAGAGCATCTCACTTGTCAAATTCCCTTTGAGCTCTTTCTGATGCCTAGTTTCCTCCTACAGTTCAGGGCCTGTTTCTCTCTACCCCCGTTTCCAGGGTTAACACAAACATTTTATAACTTGGTTAGTAAAGACTAACCTCTTTTTTTAAATTTTATTTATTTTATTTTTGGCTGCTTTGGGTCTTCGTTGTTGCGAGCAGGCTTTCTCTAGTTGTGGTGAGTGGGGTCTAAACTCTTTATGGAGTAGGGAAGAGGGAAAATCTGAGGAGGAAAAGACAAAATTATCTTTAGCTGGTTAGGGGTGGGAGGAGAGAGAAAACATACTGAAACCCTGGGTAATCATTAGTTAAATCCATTTCACCTGTAACCTGCCTTTACTAATCAAGGTTGTTTTAATTGTTGCTACAAAAGACTTGCATGTCCTCCAAGTAGCACGTAGCTTAATAAGATATTTGCCTGGGCTGTTTTCCAGGAATGTGGAGTCAGCTGTGTCTAGTTCGAGCTGAGCTGGTTAAGACCGGTTAAGACCACCAACCCTCCAATTGGGCATGCGTGAGTGTCAGCTCAGTGACCTTTTGGCGTCAGAGGGCCCAAAACTCCACCCTCAGATCGTGCTAAGCGCCTCCATTTTGAACGTGCAGAAACCTGTAGCTTAGTTACACCTGTACAGAATGACAATTACCGCACCTTTTTTCAATCACCTTTCACTATTCTCCCCACGCTCTCCACGCCTCAGACCGCCCTGCTGCTTTATTCTTTATCTCATAAATACGCCATGGCTTGAGCGTAAACCCTCTCTTTGCTGCAAACCTTAGCGTCTCAGTATCTCGGCTTGCTGCACGTCAGGCAAAACGATCATGGTTCGGCCACGATACCTCCCATCATACAGAGATGAAAGGAATCAGGTACGTGCCTTGTTTGATAAAGGAGCCTGAAAGGAAGGCAGGTCAGAGGCCTGCACACCTCCTCTTGGGGTTGGGGGGTGTATCAGGGAAGGTCACATTAATGTTTGAGGGCTATGTCGAGCAGAGTAGGAATTTCAGGAGGGGTAGAATTTATCACTTGGTGCAAGCATAATGACTCTGAGAGGTAGTTTTATCGTTTCTGATTACAGATGAGAAAAATTAGCTCAAAGAGGAACTATAACTTGCACACCCATGATCATCCTATTGGTAGGTGGCAGAAGTAGAACTAGAGTCCTTCTCTGACTTGAAAGACCACATTTTTAACCCTGAACCACACTACTGCTCTTAACTGAAACATCACTTTCTCCAGATTTTACCAGCTACATCCAGATCTTGGGTCTCAGGCCACAGAACCTCACAGTGATCAGGGTGAAATTGACTGGACTCTAACTTTGGTATATTGCTGTTTTCCATCTTATACACTGGGTGTGAGATAATAGCAGAGACGTCTATCTTTCTCAAGAAACTAAACTAGAATTGGAAAGAGATTCAAAGTGACTTGACAAGAAAGCCCCGCTCTCTCCTCACAGGACTCTTCCTCTGCCTTGTTGCTTGGGTCACAGCTCTGCCCAGTGACCGTTTACACTCTTCCCACCCTCCAGTGCTGCCTGTGGATAGCCCTTCTCTGAACTGAGCTGCTGAACGTTCGAGACTGCTTCTGGGAGAAATGTGCTGTGAAGGGTGGAGAAAGAGTGGGACAAACCACATTTGAAGTATAGCTGTCAAAGGCCATCAATCCATATGTTTGTTCACGATCTTTTTGGATTCTCAGAATTTTCTGATTAACTGCTTGGAAGCTTGCATGTCAGTGGTGCAGTGGGGACTCCACTCCCTCTCCAACCTATAAATAAAAGCAGAGCTCCATTCCCTGCCAATGCACTGCCTGGGACACTGGCCAGGTGCCTGCGGGTGGGAATGTTATTAGATGCTCAATAAATATTTGTTGAATCTTGACTAAATTCACCCCTGCTCAGAGGTGGTGAATAGACAGAGGTGAGAAAAAGTACCCTTCTCTTCTCCTAGGACATTGATTTGGTTATTATATTAGCAATAGAAATGCAAATTAGCATGTGCTCAGAGCTGGTTGGAAATCTGTCCATTGATCCAAATAAAATTTAACATACTCCATAGCTCTTCTTGCTATCCTTGGGTTAGGTTTTTAGGGGGTTTAAATAATGTACCTACAAAATTGAAAGCTAGAAAAACTCCAAAGTGATCTAAGATTGATCTGAACAAGGAGATATTGTCTTGAACTTCAAGGTGTACACGTGAGAAACGCTGGGACATCCCCATATATGCTGTCATAAAGAAAACCAGTCCTCTGGGAATTTTTTTTTTTTTTTTTTGTAGTACGCGGGCCTCTCACTGTTGTGGCCTCTCCCATTGCAGAGCACAGGCTCCGGACGCGCAGGCTCAGCGGCCATGGCTCACGGGCCCAGCCGCTCCGCGATATGTGGGATCTTCCCGGACTGGGGCACGAACCTGTGTCCCCTGCATTGGCAGGCGGACTCTCAACCACTGCGCCACCAGGGAAGCCCCATTCATTCTTTTTTAAAGAAATATTTCTGAGTATCACCCCAGCTAAGCACTGATATGGGGATGAGCAAGATTGGTTTCTTGCCTCCAAGGAGCTCACGATACTGGAAGAGCAGACTCAGCCAACGCTTATGGTACTAGTTAATGCTGCCGTGTGTGCTGTGCAGGGGGAGCAGGCAGGGGAGGGGGAGGGAACCCCGACTGAGCTAGCTAGACAACAGGGGACGCTTTCTGGGGGAAGTGTCTCTGGAACTGGACCTTGAAGAATGAGTCAGACAGACAGTGAAGGATAATTCCAGGCAAGAGGAACAGCATGAAAGTGCTCTGGAAAGAGAGAAGTTTGGTTTTGCTGCAGTGAAGAGTGCTCAGAGACGAGGCCCTAACAGCTGAAAGGGTTGATCACAAAGGGCTTCGCAGACTTTGCTGCCGGAACCACCAACCAGAGGCTGGAGGCGGGGAGTGCTATGAAGACACCTGACGTGAGTGAAAAGTAATGAGGTGCAACTTGGCTTTGCCAGTGGAAAGAAATGAGACAGAGGAGAGACCTATGGATATTCTGGGTGGCAGTAGAAGTCTAAGGTAGGAATTTTCTACGTGTTTGTGGGCGCAGTAAGTAGGCTGCGGTAGCTGGAAGTGGTGGTGACGTGCTGGATGCCAAGGGCTGGGAAGGGGTTGAGATTTTCCCTGCTTGCAAGCAGATGAGTTAGCCTGCCCCAGTGCGTGGATGCTGACAGAAGACACACAAGTCCTGAGTTGGGGACCAAGGACTCTATTACTTGTAGCAATAGCAAGATCCAGAGTGTCGGCACAGTCACATCGGTTCTGAGCCCCGAGACCCACAGGGGCCATACAGGTGGGCGACACACAGGAAAGGGATCCTGGGCCTTGAGAGCCCACCACCTTACAGCAGCCTGCTCTTTGAGAGAGAGACAGTATCTCATCCCTCAAGGGTGCTTGCTGCAAACGCAAGCAGGAGAAACAGCCTGGGACCAGTTAAAGAGAGACCGAGGCCTTGGCAAGATGTGCAGGAGTGCCAGCGACCCTTGGAGAAGTGTCTCCCAACATTGGAAAGATGTTTTGTGTCAAATGTTGAAGGCCCATGGATCCAACGTAAGCAATTTGGAATTTATCCTGTTGGCTAAGGGAAACAACTGTAACTGTTTTTGGGGTAACCGAGGACTGTTAAATTGGGGAGCTTAATCTGGAAATGGGGGTAAGGCTGGGGCAGACTAAAGATATCCATGCATTCCTGGACATTCCTTTCCCAGAGAGATAAGATCTTTCTTGACACTGAGCAGCCTCTGTGACTGATTTGGTGGGAGTAACACCTGGGCTTGGACGCTGGCAGCTTCTATCTCCTCAATCTTGGGACTCTTTCTGGGGGCCCTGAGTCATGTAGGAAGACAGGCTACTCTGGGATTGCCATGCCAGAAAGCCTACATCTAGGCCCTCCAGCTTCCAGCCAGCTCTACCACAGTGCCATATCTGTGGCTGAAGTTGTCTTGGACTCTCCACACCAGCCTATCTGCCAGCTATGAACCCCTGGGTGACTTAAGTGGACACCACATGGAGCAGAAGACCCACCAGCTGAAAGCGGTTCAGATGCAACACAATCTTAAGCTGTGATAAAATGATTGTTGTTTGAAAACACAGAGTTTTATAGTAGAGGCATACCTTGTTTGGTTTGTTTCACTATATCATGCTTTGCAGATACTGCGATTTTACAGGTTAAAAGTTTGTGGCAACCCTGCATTGAGCAAGGTTATCAGCGGCATTTTTCCAACAGCATTTGTTCATTTCATGTCTGTGTCACATTTTGGTAATTCTCACAGTATTTCAAACTTCCTCATTGTGTTCTGTGATCAGTGATCTTTGTTACTATAGCAAAAAGTTTATGACTCACTGAAAGCTCAGACGATGGCACTTTTTAGCAACGAAGTATTTTTTTTTAGCAATAAAGTATTTTAAATTAAGGTATGTATTTTTGTAAAGACACAGTGCTATTTCACACTTAATTGACTATAGTGTAAACATAACTTTTGTATGCACTAGGAAAGAAAAAATTCACGTGACTTGCTTTATGGCGGTATTCTTATTGCAGTGATCTGGAACCGAACCCACAATATCCCTGAGGTATGCCTGTAGCTGTTAAGCTGTAGGTGAGATTGCAGGCTAAGAGTGCAATGAAGAGTCTATACAAATCGGAAAGGAGATAAGCAGGGTTTGCCTTAGAAAGCCAATGGAAGCAGGAGTCCTTAAAAAGGCACAATGAGGGTGGTTGGGTGCATAAAAGTCAAAACCTTCAGCAGAGCCACCTTGGAGCACTGACTGCTCCTGCAGTGAGGGTGCAAAACACACATCCACGGGCCTTTGTTATGCTGGTCCTTGGCCTGGGAACCTTCTCTCCAGCTTCATCTTTTAAGACTTAGGTTGAGTCAACTCCTTCTGTGCAGTCTTTTCCTGAAAGAGTATTCATTACTTCCTCTTTTCCCAGATTCCCCAGGCGTGCCTCTGGTGTGGGACTTGCTGGCTGCTTGATGTGAGCACCTGCCCCCATGGACTGGCATTCCTTCAGGTCAGAGTCTGTGTCCTTTCATTTCCATGTCCTCAGGCACCAGCTTCCAGTCTCAAGGCCTGGGTATCCGAGGCACATAGTAGATGATCAACAAATGATTTGCAAACAAAATGTTGGTTGAGTTTCTAGAACAGGATGCAGAGTTTGGTGGTTCTCTTGTTTCTTGTTCAAGTTGAAGTTTTTGTTTCTGGATACTTTTTTTCCACCATTTTCTTTTTAATTGGGGTATAGTTGTTTCACAATGTTGTGCTAGTTTCTACTGTACAGCGAAGTGGAGTTCCCTGTGCTATACAGCAGCGGACACTCTTTTCTTGTAAAAAAAAACAAACAAACAACAAAAAAACTGATGTCTGGATCCCACTCCCAGGCTTCTGGTACAATTGGTCTGGGTTGCAGCTTGGGCACTGAGAATTTTAAAAGCTTCTCAGATGATTCTAATACACAGTCAGGGCTGGGACCATGATTGTGGTCCAATCTCCATTCCTGAGATTTCTCTTCCATATCTTAGTCTCTCCTCTCACCAGGAAGACCATGTGCTCCTCATTAAACCAGCTGGGGGACAGCCAGCCCCAGCGGCAAGGGTCCAGAGTGAAATGCATGCAAGAACTGAAGGATACAGACTGAGTGAATGTGTGTGTGAGCGTGTGTATGTGTGTACACGTACATGCTACCTGAGTACATATAGTGCACCTTCATGGTAATAGCTGTCGTCATGTATCGATATATATTTTTGAGTCTCATTTTTCTCACCTGGAAAATTAGACTTTTGTCTAATTTCTAAAGTCTCATTTAATTCTAAAATGGTCAGATTTCATCAGGCGAATGTCCTGGGAGCGGCCACATCACAGTGAGAGCAGAGCGAGGGCAGCCCACAGTGACAGGAGCCTGCAGGGATGGGGGGAAATCATCTATTTGCCTGCAGCAGAGATGAGGCTGGGGTTACATTTGGGGCCACTTCTTGGAGGCCTTGAATGCCAGGCTGAGGTGAGTGTGCTTACTGCAACAGGTGATGGGGGTTAGTGAAAGGCCTTATCAAGGAATTGACATGATTGGAGCTGGGTTTCCGAGATGAGTTTGGTGAGGCTGTGCACATGGCTGGAAGGGAGAGAGATGAGCCGGGAGGAGAGACCCAGTAGGAGAGGCCAGTCCGGTTCTAGCTAGGAGGGGAACGGGGCCTGAGCTGCTGCGGACCAGGGGCAGAGAGAAGGGACAGATGACGGGGAGGCTGAAGGGGTCCATGAGACAAGACTTGGCCATGGATGGCTGGGAGGAAAGAGAGAGCAAGGAGAGTCAGAGTGACTCCAGCTTTGGAACTGGAAAGGTTGCTTGAGGCCTCTGTTCATCTGTGTTACCAACCAAGACCCCTCTTGAAAGCTGCCTGTCCAAATAGGCCTGGCAGCCTTAGTAGGCAGCATGGCAGGGGTTGAGAGCTTGATTTGTAGAGTAATCCAGATCTGAGTTCAACTCCCAGCACTGGCCTTTCTATCTGTGTGCCCTTAGACAACTGACTTAACCTCTCTGAGCCTCAGTTTCCTTATATACAAAAATGTGTATTTTAATAAGGTTTTTGAGAGGATTAAATGAGGTTGTAGTTATAAAATGTATATTTACAAAAGGCTTGGCACAAGTATACAGTTGAGAGCTCAGTAAATGTTAGCTGTTAGAATTACTATCTTCTCTCTGGCTCTCTTTCTCTCTCTCTTTCTCTCTCTCTCTCTCTCTCTCTCTCTCTCACACACACACACACACACACACACACACACACACACACACAGAGACACACTAGCATTTCAGGGTCTCTTTTCTTTTGCTGTTCTAAAACCTCCAGTTGGACAGGGCAGTGGCCAGGGCACCCATCCTCCAGCTGTGGGCTGCTGAGGGCTCAGATCTGCCCCCCTTCCCTCCAGAGTTGTCCACAGCCCGGCAGAAGCCACCTCCCCCAGGGGTGTCCAACCTGCCTCCCCCACAAGCCCGTCTAATGCCTGACAGCAACAAGGTACAAAAGTGTGGCCTCTGTCTCATGGTGAAGTCAACTCTGTGCTGCAATTCTTACTCCAAAGCACCCTCTGGGAAGGCTGAAGCCAGATGCCAGCTGAGACTATATCCCCTGCCTTACCCTCCCTCTCTCCCTCTCTCCCCTTGTCTTGAAAGCATCCCCCCAATAAAGCAAGTGAATCCCTGCCTCAGACTCTCGGCAGGTTTGGGGAGCATGGCCCATGGCTGACGGTCCTTTGGTTCTCTATTCAGGCTTCCCCTCAGATACTGTCAAGCCTGGGCTCCATGCTGGGGGGCCAGACAGAGCAATCCTTGCTCCCAGCCCAGGTGCCTGGATCTCTGGCATGGGAAGGGGAACCAGGTTCCTTCTGGAACAGGAGAGGCATTTAGATAACACTCAAACCATGAAGCACCCAACCCCTCCTCTGACTTCTCCAGGTCGTATTTGTATGTCACCTATGACCCTCTCTGCCCTGTGGAGTTGCTGCTCTGCCCTACCATTGGGCCGTGAGCATCCATGGGACAGGAATTGCAGTCGAGTGGTTGCTGCACCCCCAGCACTCAACGCGGGCCTGCACACAGGTGTGCAGGAAGCATTTCAGGAACTGCATTTACTTGGACTGAAAAACAGTTACAGCAAGATCACCAAAGAGAGCAGACAGTGATGGCCAAAGTGAAGGGTCCTGCAGGGACCCACTGAGATCTGGGCCTGCCTGGTAAGATGGAAGATTCCAAAGAGAAGCAGCTGTCAGTCACCAGGCAGAGTCACAATGCTGCGAGCACTCCATAGGCTCTCATTTAGTTCTTAAAACCTTCCTTGGTATATCTTACCATCTCCGTTTTACTGATGAGGTCACTGAGGCTCAGAAAAATAAGTAACTTGACCAATATGAAGTGTAAGAATGTGGTGGAGGTGGATTTCGAGCCCTTGTCCGGCTGTACTCTTTCCATGATCACAGCATCTGAAATGATATTTTGAAGAGTTTGGAGTTGCTCTTCTGGGAATCTGCATCCCTACTGACACGAGCTAGAAAGGACTGGCTGGCGACCGTGTTGGAGACGGACTGCTTGGACGGCTGGATGGAGGTGGGAAAGGAGTTTGGATATGAATACACTCTTTTATTGGGGGACAGCAGAGTCAGGAGCATCACAGTGTGGCTCTGAGGAGTCGAGCGACAGAGGCCGGGCTGATGCGGTGGATTGTCCGGCGAAGGGAGACGCCGGGCTAGATGCCTGATTCACTGAGACCCCCTGGCTCTGGGCAGGCGGGAGCCCCCGGCGCTGAGCTGTGTGACTCTCTCTGGGCTCCATTTCTCATCAGTCAAGGGAGTGGGGTGATTGGAAGGTTCCTTCCAGCTCCGGGTCCCTGATTCTCAATCAGTGAAAGGTCTGATGTTTCCCATCCCTCTTTGCTCCTCTCTGTGTAAATCCTGGGCTGCCGACCAGTGATCCAAGTCCCTCAGCCCAGCCAAGGCGACAGAAAGCCTGACTTTCTCAGCCCTGAAAAGAGCTGACAGGCTGTTCTCTGGGCTCCCCTCTGCAGGGAGCATTGACAAGAGCTGGAAGAGGAGACTGGCATGGGAGCCTTCTTGCGTTGTTCCACAAAGGACCTCTTCTCTTTCCCAGGCATGATGACAAATACTGCTGCTGCCTCTGGCTGTAAGGGCTGGGGTGTGTGGACAAGGTTCCCATGCCTGGGCTCTTAGGAAAATTGCAAGCAAAGAAAAAAAAACGTGCATGGGCTTTTGGCTGGGCTTTTTTGACTTGATGCCAGATAACCACTGGGTTCAAAATTACATCACTACTGACTCTCTGAGTAATCAGAGTAATTTCTCTGTTTGAGCATCTTGGAAGAATAGCTACCTTGGCAACAGATTGTTATCAGTTCCTTAATGATTTGTGCTGAGGAACAGTTTCCTTTATGCTGAAAACCGGTGGCCTAAACGCTGGATCTGGCCAGCTAACCCATCTATCTCTGAGTGGTTTGCTTAGTACTGAGAAATGGAGCTGGGTCTGACAGCCTACTTTGTCTGTTAAGCAGCAAAGGCCAGGCCAGTGGTGCTGGGATTCCCGGTATCAGCCCCCCTCACCCCCAGCATTGGACTCAGCTGAGCCTCTGGAATACACAGTCCCTACCCACTGAGGGTTGCTCAGCGCTGCGGGAGGGTCTGATATGACACATCCAGCACTGGCCCCACATGCTGGCCCATCCTTCTGAAGCCACTGGGGCTTCTGTTCCTGATAGAACAGTGTTCTGTTCACTCTCCCTTGCTTCTTGCTCAGCTCCCTGGATGCCATGCGTTGGCCTCTGTGCTTCAGATGAATTTAAAAAGCAGGCTGGATTATCCAGGGAGGATCTGAAAGGAGCTTCTAGAAGATTCACAAAATAGATGGTAGAGAAAGGTGCAATGTGGTTTTTAATGGTCATGCAGCATTGCAGAAAGTGGAAGGGGAGTTGAAGGTGAGGAAATGATGTTCAGAAAGTTGAACTGACAACACAGCTGCTAAGCGGTGAGGCTGGGATTTGAACCTGAGTCTGTGCCTCACTGACCCCTGTAGGAGGTGGTATGGTGGGCTGTCTCGGTGAGAGCTAGTAGAGCCCAGAATGTGCCTTAAAAAAAAAAAAAAAAGAGACTCTGCATAATAGCAACTCTCCCCATGCCTTTGATAATGCAAGGGATCACAAATGCTGTGGAGTGAATGAGTAATAACGTTTTGTCATGTATTGTGGGTCTGAGGCCCTCTTACTACATATAAGCTTAGAGAGTCAAAGCTGCCCTGATCTCTTCTCCTGACTTTGCTCTCAGGCTTCAGGGAAGGAAAAGCTTTCCAGCTCCGGCAGGCCTTCCTATAGTCTCTGAAATGCTTCCTGCAGGTAGCAGAAAGGCTGCCCAGGCCAGCTTCCCCATCATCTATCTTTGGACAAAAGGAGGTTCCATTCAACCCTCTAAGTCAAGGGAAGGGAAGTCAAAGGGGACTAGAATTATTGGAGGCCAGCTATTTGCAGGGGTGGAGCTATACTTTATACATATAATCTCATTTCTAATTTACTGTAACCCTATAAGTAGATATTATTGTACCCATTTTGCAGATCAGAGCACAGAGGTTCAGAGAGGGCAAAAAATGTGGGCTCATAGAATTAAACTTATTTTTATAGCAGACACCAACATTTATTTTTAGAGAGGAAATGTCTTTATTTGCTTAGATACCTTTATAAACACTTTGGGTGGGAAGTAAGGCCAGAAGGGCAGGAGCCTCAGCTAGGACACAAAGCAGAGGCTCAGCTGCCTTCTGTGGGGTAGGAGGCAGGGGGCAGAGAGGAGAGAAGGACGGAAAGAGGGTCAGCAAGATGCCGACAGAGCCTGGGGCTAAGTGATTCCAAGTGCCCAGGGAAAATCTCCAGCTGCAGGTGCCCGTGTGCTCCCCATACCTGCTTGAAACCTTGATAGAGAATTGTTTTTATGAGTGGGGTTTCTTTGCAGAAACTGCAGAAATGGGTGTTTCCTTGTCTGCTTCCGTGTGGTGAGGAGCAGGTTCAGCCTGTGTGGAATCAGAACCCTAGAGCTAAGGTGGCCCTGAGAATGGGAGATTCAGGCCCCTCCATGTGCAGTACTGGCATCAGCAGGAATCCTGACCTTCTCTAGAGGATGGAAGGGATCCTAGCAGACCTCAGGGCAGCGGTGTGCTGGAGCTGGCTTCCCTGCACAGCCAGTGCCACACATCCCTTCCCAGAACCCCATTCAGTGGCACTGTCTTAGCTTCACATCTGCATGGTAGGAGTATTTATACCATGGAAAATGGCAAATGCTACAAATCAGGGCTTTTTTTTTTTTTTTGATAGCTGATTGTTGAACATTTACCAGAACACCCCTGCTTCAGGGGGTCAAGAGACCTTTTGACATCTGTTTACCTCCTCTTGCCAGGCTGCTCATCAAATGTTGAAGGAAAGTTAAAAGTTGCAAGTTCTGAAGGTAAGATTTGTGAACTGTTTCCATTTCTGAGTTATGAGAGAGCGATGGCCAGAGTGGGGACATAGGGTGAGAGCTTGTAGGTTTAAAAAAGGAGAAGGGGGGAAATGCTACAAATGATTGCCTTTTGCATGGGAGACTGGAATACTACTCAGCAATAAAAAGGAATAAACGATTTGATACCTGTTATAATTATGCTGAGCGAAAGAAACCAGATGGAATATGATTTTATTTATATGAAGTTCTAGAAAAACAAATCTATAGTGACAGAAAACAGATCAGTGGTTGCCTATGAATGGGGGTGCAGTACGGGTAGGGAAGAGTGGTCAGGAGGGATTACAAAAGGGTATGAAGAAATTTGGAGGAAGTAATAGATATAGTCACTATCTTGCTGTGGTGATGGTTTCATGGATGTATACATGTCAAAATTTACCAAATTGCACACTTTAAATATGTACAGGTTATTGTATGTTAATTACACTTCAGTAAAGCCGATTTATTTTAAAGCATGATTTCATACGATTTATTTTAAAGCATGATTTCACACTTTAAATATGTACAGGTTATTGTATGTTAATTACACTTCAGTAAAGCCGATTTATTTTAAAGCATGATTTATTTTAAAGCATGATTTCATATATGAAAGCATGATTTCATATAAAGCATGATTTCATATTTTAAAGCATGATTTCATTTATTTTAAAGCATGATTTCATATTTTAAAGCATGATTTTCATTTCATGCTGCCAATTCTAATCCAACACGACCAACTTCATTATAGCTCTTCCCCTTTCATTATTTGTAATATTTTTCTCTGATAGTGAGAAATATGGCTCTCATTATTCACAATAGAGTTATATATTTGTTCAATCCGAGTATACACATAAAGTAGTTTCAGAATTGCCAACCCATGGCGCTGTGAGACACACTTTTACGAACCAGGCTACAGCATTTATATAAGGTTCTATTTGTCTTCGGTCTTACTACCATATTCATCAAGATACTGTTTTCTGAAGTCGTGTTAAGGTCCTTCCTTCCCCATCGCCTTCAGTGTGATTATAATATTCACCTGAAATGTTGTTAGGTTTGTTTGTTGCTATTTGTATTCCTTTTTGGGTTAATCCCATATTCTGGTTGGATTTAAGTGGAGGAGGAGAGGGGTACTTGAAGCATTCCATGATTCTAAGAGTCAAAGTTCTACAAAAAGTATATTGAGAGAAGTGATGCTTCTTCCTCATCCCTTCTCACCCATCCCATTTCCTTCCTCCTTTCACCCCAGTTTCCATCCATGCCCTGTAGGTAACCAATCTCTTTACTTTCTGGTTTATCTTTCCTATATTTCTTTTGTGCCAATGAGCAGATACATGTGTATTTTGCTCTATCCCCTTCTGTCTCATGCTAGACATATTCTATGGCGCTTGGCTTTTTTCCTGAACTGTATGTCTTAGGAATCACTCCAAATCATTTTGTAGAGATTTTTCTGCCTCATTTTTCATAGCTGCATAGCACTCCATTGTGTGGATGTACCACAGTTTATTCAACCACTCTCCTATACATAGGCATTTAGGTTGTTTCCAATGTTTTACAATTACAAATAATACTATTTTGAGTAACCTTGTTCATATGTATTTTCATGATGTTGGAGGTATATCTTCATGGTAGATTCCCAGTAGTGGGTCAAAGGGTAATTACACATGTAGTTCTGTTAGTTATTGCCCAATATTTCTCCATGGGGTCATGTCAATTAGCATTCCCACCATGCATGAGTTCCTGTTTACCCACAGTCTTGCCTAGAGAATGTATTATCATGCCTTTCAATTTCTGTTAGTCTGGTAAGTGAGAAATGGTATCTGTGTTTTAATTTACATTTTTCTAATTTTGAATGAGGTTAGTCGTTTTTTTTCATTTGAGGACCACATTTATATCCTTTTTGTGTGAATTGTCTGTTTATGTCCTTTCCCAGTGTTCTGGTTTTTGGTCCCTCAATTTTTCTGAGTTATTTACGTATTAAGGATATTAATCCCTTGTCTGTGCTACATGTCACTAATATTTTCTCCCAGTTTGTTAGCTGTCTTTCAACTTTGTTTACAAGGTATTTTGCCATGCAAATTTTTTTGTTTTTATGTCATCAAATCTATCAATCTTTTCTTGCCTCTGGATTTTAAATCATAGATAACTTTTATTCTGTGCCAAGATTATAGAGAAATTCACCCTGTTTTCTTCTAGTAATTGTATGGTTTCATTTTTTATGTTAAGATCTTTCAACCATTTGGAGTTTATTCTTGTGTGTGGTGTAAGATATCCTACTAATATTATTTTTCCTACATGGCTACCCAGTTGTCCTAACATTATTTCTTAAAAAGCTCCATCTTGACTCCAGTGATTTGAGAGATGGCTCAACTCCATTTAGAGGAATAAAATAATAATATTATTAACTATTTAAAGCAAACAAAACTAATATTATTAACTGCTAACGGTTTCCCCAGGATTTACTGTGTTAAGAGAAATACAAGCACTGTCTCAATCTTCACAATCCAATAGACAGTTAATATCAGCAGCCCCATTTTACAGGTTAATAAACTGAGGCTCTATAAGGTAACTGATTTAATAACTGTCACACAGCTGATGAAATAAAAACCCAGATCTGTCTGCCTCTTACCCATTCTCTAGAAAAGCTTAATCTGGAAGTTAGGCCATTTGTGTATCTATTATCAAAGCCCATTATTCATCATCTTGAACTCATAGCTATTAACTCAGGCCACATGCATTTTGGCTGAGGTCGTACTGTTGGTCCTGTTGATTGGCGCATTCTTGAGATGAGTGAGGACAGCTTCCTCATTTAGAACAGCAGACTGTGAACCCCTCAAACCTACTGAGGACTTGCCTCTCAGTATGTTTATTCTAGTGGAGTAGGCTAGACAAAAACAAACCAACAATAAAGTATCACAAGTGACAAGTCCTTTAATGAAAGTAAAATCGGGTGCTTAGTGGCCAGGTGGTCCTTTAGATGGATGATCAGGGAAAAGCTCTCTGGGAAACATACATGTAAGCTGGGGCCTGAGAGACAAGAAAGGTCAGGCCATGGGCATATGTAGAGGAAGAGTGTTCCAGGCAGAAGGACAAGCAAATTCAAAGGCCCTGAGTCAGGACCAAGTTTGATGCACTGGAAGAATAAGATGAAGGCAAGCATGGCTGGAGTAGAGAGAGGAAAAGCCACAATAATAGAACATCAACAGAGGCCATATCATGTAGGGTGTGTGATTAGGATACAAAATTTCCTCGTACAATGGGAAATCTTGGGTGGTTTAAATCCAAGGAGTGGCATCAGTTTTGTTTTTTGTACATATGATTCTGGAAGATCTGTGGAAAATGGACTGTGTGGGGCTAGAAGCTGGGAGGACAGTTAGGGCTTTTGCAGGAATCCAGGCTAGTGATGGTGAGGACCCAGGTTAGGGTGCTACCAGTGGAGATGGAAAAAATATCTCGAGACTGAGTCAGCAGGAATCCTTAAATGATTGGGTGTGAGGGGAGAGGGAAAGTTAGTGGGTGGATGATGGTGGTACTTGCCAAGATGGGATAGGCTGGAGGAGAAGCATTTTTAGGGAGGATGGGAGAATCAGTAGTTCAGTTTTGACTTGTCAAATTTGGCATGCCTACTGGATATCAAAGTGGAAAAGTGGGCAGATAGACATGAATTTGGAATTGGAGAAAGTAGATGAGCTGCAGATGCAAATGTGAGAGTTGCTGCCAAGTCAAGAGTATTTAAAGTTATGAACTGAATGAGATTATCCAAAGAAAGTATGGAGATTATGCCTAGAACTGATCTCTCAAGGGGAGATAAACTTCTAGGAGTTCAAATAAAAAATAATGCAGCAAATGGGACAGAGAAAGAGTTCAGTGAAGTAAGATGGAAACCAGAACAGTGGTATGAGGAATGTTTCAAGAAGGAAAGAGTAGTGTGGAATATGGATAAGGGGTTGCATAAGATGAGAACCAAAAAATAACTGATAGATTTGTCAAGCTAGAGGTCATTGATGATCTTGACAAAAGCCGCTTCAGGGGGCTTCCCTGGTGGTGCAGTTGTTGGGAGTCCACCTGCCGATGCAGGGGCCACAGGATTGTGCCCCGGTCCGGGAAGATCCCACATGCCGCGGAGTGGCTGGGCCCGTGAGCCATGGCCGCTGAGCCTGCGTGTCCGGAGCCTGTGCTCCGCAACAGGAGAGGCCACAAGAGTGAGAGGCCCGTGTACCATAAAAAAAAAAAAAAAAAGATGCTTCAGGGACATGTGGGGCTGGAAGACCAACTGGAGTGGGTTGAGGAGAGAATGCAAGGGAAGAGGTGGAGACTTAGTCAACTCCTCTTAGAAGTTATGCTGTGAGGGGGAGCTGAGAATTTGTGGGAACAGTTAGAGGGGAATGGGAGGGGCAAGGAAAAGTTTATCTAAACACTAGAAATACTGGTTTGTCGAATGTGCCTGGGAATGGACCAGTAGCAAGGAGGAAGGGAGAGAGGTCCTGAGATAGTGAGAGGTGACGGGCTCCAGAGTTGATGGAGCACAGTTGGCCAGAGGAAGGAAGCCAGAGATGATGGATTTAGATGCAGTTAGGGTACATCTGGGTTTATCTGGAGACAGGAAATGAGGAAGGGAGTCCCTGTCGGATTACTTGTTCTGTGGGGCATGGGCTGAGGTCAGCCGCTGAGATAAGGAGAGAGATGCAGGCAACTTCGTGGAAGCAGGACTTGACGGGGGCCTTGAAGAACTGAGATGGGAGATGGAAGGAAAGGCTGTGCTAGGTGACGGGGCAGGAGCAAAGGCAGGGAGACTGGACTGGACTTAGCTCACCCCAAGACTGAGGAAACCAGCTTGAGTGGAGCAGAGGCCCTGGGGGAACAGTACGAGGAAATCAATGGGGGCTGCAGGAGGGTCAGTTCCAGGAGGACCCCAAAGCACCAGAGAGGCTGACCCATATGGAGAAAAGTGAGAATCTCGTTGACTTTGGGGCTGGAAATGGCCTGGTGTGTGTCTGAGCAGGTGGACCCGTGTCAAGGGCTGAGGCAGCGTCTCAGGATGGGCCGGGGGGCGGGTTGCCTCCAGAATGAGAAAGAAGGAAGTATGAGACACTTCAAAGGAAAGTCTACAGGATATGTGAATTAAATACCTCCCTCCCAGCCCTCCATGGCCCCAGTTGCCCAGGACTGAAACCGGAGTGCACCCCAACCCCAGGTCCTGTCTGTCTCCAGGCTCTGCTTCTGCCTCCCTTGGTGTCTCCGGCTGCTCTTCAGCTCCCTGTAGCACCTCTCTTCAGACCCCCATCACCTGCCACCTGTCTGCCCCTATTCAATTTCTCACCCCCACCCCCACCAAGGTGAGCTTCCTAAAACCCAGACCCGATCATGCCGTGCACCTGCGTATAACAATGTATTCGCCCTTCTCGTACCTTCTCCCATCTTATAGGATCTCTTAAGAAACGCTGGCAGCTCTATTTAGCAAAAGACAAGGTCTGTGTTCTGAAATTCCTAAGAAAAACATGAGGATTAGTTTTTCAATGTAAAGTTACACTCTCATTGTGAAAGTCATTTCCCATTCATGGGACCAATACGTACATTTATCTCTGAAGCTCTGAGCATGTTCCTAACATGCTCCATGCTCCTAGAGTGTTCCTAACATGCTCAGGTGAAGGAGGGGGGTTCCCTTTTGAAAAGCCACTATACCATGTTCCTAGAGCTTTCGGTTTGGCTACCAATTAGAATTTATGTATTCACTCATTCATTCATTCAACAAATATTCATTCAACAAATATTTGTTCATTCAACAAATATTTGTTCATTCAACAAATATTTATTAAGTATCCACTGTGTGCAGCCCTGGGAGGAGACAGTGGAGGCAAGACGACCTGGTCCCTGCTCTGCCTTCCTGTGGAGGGAGACTAACAGTGAATGAGAAACACATGAGCAAGGTCATTTCTCATGAAAGAAACAGGGAAATATGATCGTTGTTTGGGAGATTGAAGGCAAACGTCTCTGTGCAGAGGGGATATTTGAGTCGACAAGGGAATGAGCCAACTGTGCCAACCACTGGGGAAAGAGCGTTCCTGGCAGAGGGAACAGCAGCTACAGGAGAAGAACTTGTAGGGAATAGGGCATTCCGGCTACTGGATGGAGAATGTGATGTTAAACATTCAACGGGGGAAGCAGCCACTAAATCTGCAGAGAACAGTGTTGGCAGAAGATGGAGAAGGAAAACTCTACTACTTTCAAGAAAGTAATTTAAATCTGGAGACTATCACCTCTGAAAAAGGAGTTCCTTCTACACTTTCTTTACAAGAAGGCCAGTGCCTTGGACACCGACATCCAATGTCAGTGAAGCTCTGTGGCCAAGGGCGCTTGTTGGACGACCGGGGTGGGACTTCTGACCCTGAAAGTGTCCTGGATGAGCAACCTTAAAGCAAGTCACCTATTCTCTCCAAGCCTCAGTTTCCTCATCTGTACAGTGGGAATAATTACAATCCTACCTCAGGATTATATGAAATAATTCATGTAAATATCATAATCACTTAAACACTAGCTATTATTATAATGATCCCTTTGAGAAAGAAAGCTTCTACAACAACAAACGTGTTGTCCCACATTTTGTTAAAAATGCTTCAGCATTCTGCTCAATTCCTGTGTCAAACCCATTTTCCACTTTATGACTAATCTCTAAACCCTTGAAATAGTGTGAGTGTTAGAAGTGAACTTTGTTTTTGTTGTGGTAAAAATGTTCCCCTTGCTTTTAATTGGTTTGAAAGGCAAAGGTGACGGAGAAGGGCACGGGGAGCTAGGAGCAGGCAAAGGAGAGGGAGGAGGTAATCCTGAGCAACTGCTGACTGTCGGTGCCACTGACGGCACTGGGAATCGGAAATGACAGACTACTTCCTGTGCGGCCTCAGTCCCATCACTGACAGGGAGCACTTTAAAACTCTGCATTTAAAAGAGGATAAAAAATGGCAGTCTGGAAGCATTTTTAACACAAGAGCTGATTCCTCGGCAGAATCTAGCTTGTCAAAGATGAAGGCAAAACAGGAAGCAGTTAGGTGACCTCTGCGTTCAGATGAGAATACTCTGGCATCCCTGGATTTCACGTTAAGAAATCAGGCCTTTACCCCATACTGCAAAGAAACTTGAGTAAAATGCAATCTGCGGAAGGGTGTGATACACAGAAACATATCAGCACAAGCTTCCTTTCTTTCAGCTTTTTACTTTATATTGGAGTGTAGTTGATTAACAATGTTGCGTTGGTTTCAGGTATACAGCAAAATGATTCAGTTATACACATCCATGTATCTATTCTTTTTCAAATTCTTTTCCCATTTAGGTTGTTACATAATATCGAGCAGAGTTCAGCTTCTGAGCAGCAGTTTTAAATCAACAGTGGCCCAAACTTGAGTTTTGTGCCCTCTTGGTAGATGAACTTTTTCTCACTCCCCCAGTTTTTGTATAAAATCAGTCAAATCTCTGGGCTTCCAAAAACCTTTGCCCTTGTCAAATCTCCCAGTCATGGTTATGTAATGAGTTGGAGAAATTCTATTCCTCTCGGAGAAAATACTATACATTTGGAAAGAAATTGTTGGCTCTGCCTCTTAGTAGGGAGAGTAAGGCCCCAAGGACATGGCCAAGCACTGAAGATTGTTGCTGAAGTAAAAGGGACCAGAAGGGGTCTAAGTCCCTCCTGAGAGGGGAGGGGAGGACAGTGAGGGAAGGAGTGGGCATGGGAGTCGATTCCTGCCCCACACAATTTAATATTCACTCAAGGGGCTAACTTCAGGGCACGGTTGGTGCAAGTGGGGTTTCAATTTTACAGGGTAGAAATTGGTGAAGGGGCTAAGCCTTGCACTGGATGATGTAAGCAAAACAGAAGCAGGACAGACCCTGAGCTGGAGGGACAGGGAGGCCTTGCTGGAGTCTGGATTACAATTATCCATGGGCCATATCTGCCCTCCCATTAGCACCTCTGATTACATGTGAAGCCCCGCTCAAGAGTCTGAGCTGCAGACAGATGGTTAGGCAGGCCTGGCTTCCTGGAGCCAGTTGTAGGGACTATAAGATTATCATCCACTACTACCCCACGGCCCTTGGCTAATCAGAGCCCCATCTGCTTCAAGTCAACACTCCCATTTTCAGATACATTTAAAGCAAACTTCGAGTTCACCCCAGAGACATGTAGAACATACTGTTTGTGTTTGAATTAGGGCTGGAGTCATTATTCAGTGAGGTATAGAGACCAACCTCCTTCCGAGGGCTTCCAAGACCCTATTAACCTTTCATGGGCTGTGTCTCCCACAACACCAACTCAAGGCTCACCCTCCAATTTCATTTCCAGGGAACCACAACCTGGTCCTAGTCACTGAGGTCAGTCAATGAGAATTTAGAATCCTAGATCGGTTGTGTGTGTATATGTTTGTAAAGTATTACATTTATTTGATAGAAATATTGATGAGCATTTTTAGTGCTTGCTTCTTTCTAATTCTGTTGGGTTGGCCAAAAACTTCGTTCTTTTAAGTAAACACACATTTTTCATTTTTACCAAGAACGTTATCGAACACCGAATGAACTTTTTGGCCAACCCAGTATTTCATACCTGAATCCCTGTGCTGGATTCACTGCTTCAAATGAGGCGATGCATTTCAAATTAGGGATGGTACTTGAGTGCCAAGCAAGGAAAAAGTCACAATTAGGGACACAATTAGCCTTCTCCTTTGATCATTACCATTTCCCCAAAATCCTTCCAGCACGTAGGACACAGTCAGCTGAAAAGAGAGATTCACGTTTGACACTAGGTTCTAATACCTAGAGGCATTTCTAATACATGGAGGTACTTGGAGGGAGCTGTTCTAGGATAAGGAGTCTTCCTGTTGAGTTTCCAGTTCCACAGAAAGTCAGACTTGCTTGATTCCCAGGCCTGGGGCAGAGGTGAATGTGACTAGGGAAGGAGGCACATACCTTTGCAGGTCAGGTATGACTATCCTGAGTTCTGTGGGCCCAGAAATAAAGGGCACCCACAGGTGGTTTCCAAAGGGCAGAAAGAGAAGCAAGTCTTCAACCCAAGCATATGGGATTGGTGGAAAAACTTTAATTATCGGTAGCATCTTCCTGAGGTTAAACTTGGAAACCATTAGCATTTGAGGCGATCATGCTCCTGAGGGGGTGGAGGGAGGGTGGTAGAAACAATGGAATATGGTGGCAGGATAAGACCAAGAAGAGAGATAGCCAGTAGGGGGCGCCCTTTTGGTTAGATATGGCTGATGGTCTCTAGGGACACTGGGTGGACTCTGACAGTCAAGTTTTAAAGTTTTCCTGTCCTGCCTTGTAATCCTCTTTTGTCACTCTTAATCTTCAGTAAAGTTTGCTGAACACAAATATCTTGTAACAATTGTGTTTGAGGGAATAAAGAAAAGGACCTCTTCCTTTACTTAGGAATATCCTTAGGGATGGGGCTGACCTGGAAGATGGGCCCAGCACAGAAGAGCCTACATCATCAACAGATGCCTAGACAGTCAGAATCTGGAGCAGTGGCCCAGAGAGAGAGGTGACGAGCAAACCTCAAACTTAGACATTACCTTTTGGCTTTTTGCTCCCTCTTCCCATCATCCTATCCTCCCTGTCTCTCTTTTAATTTATACTCCATTTTGTTCTCTCCTTGAAGAATGGAGGTACTAGACGTTAGACCTGAAAGTAACTTCGACAAAATCTGGAAGCAAACTCTGGACTCCCCTTTCTCCTCATTGTGCTAGATGGTCTTGGTGTCGCCTTCCCGCTGAACAGTCCAAGAGCAAGAAGAGTCTATGCTGATTTCGCAAGAATAAATAGTTGTGGTTCAAATAAATCTCTTGCTCAATTTTTCGGATCTGGAGGTTTTGCCACATGACTGTTCCAATGCCAAGAATTCAATGAGATCTTCCTCTCATCCTTTCAGATTTTCAGGAAGATAATTCAGCTCGGTGCTGGTTGCCAGACTGACAGCCTTAAAAACAAGAGGTGACATCCAATCTGGACAGAGCCTGTGCCCACTGTCTATTTTTAGGGAAAAGATTATTCACCCATATGGCCAGCTAGGAATAGAGCATTACTGGGGCTGGGGGGTGAGGTACAGACTTAGAACAGCCTTGACTCTAAATCTCCTCTCAGGGGGTGGGGGGTGGCTGGAGTCTGGAAGGGACAGGAATTGTTCTGGGTTTAGGGGGGTGTGCAATGCAGAGTTTCCCGAAAACAATCCAGCATTTTGCAGGGTGATAAAAATAATCCTTCTTCTAAAGATAGCCCTCTCAGAAACCAGAGGCCTGGATTTAATTATAGTCACTTTATATTGACCATGTACCGAGGTACCAAGGCCCAAGCTTGGTTCTTTGCAATATTATCTGCTGTAACCCTGCTCCAGACCCATGAAGCAAGCATTTCCCGCCACACAAATGAGCACACTGAGGGTCTAAGCAGGAATTCAAAGCCAGTGTGTCACTTAGCCTCAGTTGTTTCCATTTTCTTCAGATCTCCTGGGCCAGAGGCTCCCAAACCTGGTTGCATATCAGAATAAATGGAAGCACTTTAAAAAACATTACAAATTCCTGGGATTTACCCCAGTCCTGGTAAATCACGGTTTGGGGCAGGGACACATTTTTTTTTTAAGTTCCCAAGATGATTCAGTTGCACAGCCCTGCTATCCAAGATTCAGACTGGGTGATTCCAGGAGTGCTTGGGGAATTCCAGGAATGCCACCCCTCATTCTTTCAGTCTTGAGCCCTAAGTGTCCTCTGGCTACCCTGGGTTTCTCTGAGTTCCTCCACTGAGCCTAATTCCCTCTGACCTCAGAACTTTTCCCTCTGCTTGGAAGGCTTCCCATCCCCTCTGCTTCCCCCTCACATCTCAGTGTCATCACCTCCTGGAGTCAGCCCTGGCCACATGGACAGGGAGACGTGCCTCTGCTCTTTTCTCTCTGAACACATCATGGTCTGTAATTACATATCATGTGAAGTTTGAAAATTAACGTTGGTTTCACCTGTTAGGTGGTAAGCACCATAAGGGCAGGGGACTAGGTCTGTTTCACTCAAAATTGTACCTCCTGGGCCTTATACGTTTGAGGGAGGGAGGGAACGAGTGAACGACCTGAGATGAGGGCAGAAGAGGAGGGTTCTAGCCCTGGTTCAGTGCCAATTTGCTGCACAACAGTCTGGCAAGCTACTCCTCGTCTCTGAGATTCCGTTTTCTCCCCTGATAAACAAGGGCTGGATTAGACCCATCGGTGTCCCATCTCACTAAGTGTCAGAGTCGCTAGGGAGCTTGGGTCAAGTGGAGCCCAGCTGTCCTTCAGCAAGTCTGGAGTGGGCCTGGGTCTGCATTCTAAATGAGCCCCCAGAGGTGCTGATGCAGGGGGTTCTCGGGGGTGGGATGGGGGGCACATTTTAATAACAACTGGGTTGGGTAAATTCTGAGGTCCTTTCTAGCTCTGACATTTTGTCATTTATTCAGTTAGCAAACAGCTCTTGTGATCTGGGTGTGAGGAAGACAAAGGGGACTGAGAAAAAAGTGTGACTTCTCAGAACTTGCATTCTTCACATGGCCACCAGGCAATGCTGTCCATAAGAGGCAGAGTAGAGACCTTGGTTGCCATTTTCTTCGTAACTCACCATACTTGGAATCACCACTTTTTAATATAAGGAATGCAGTACAATGTACTCCATGTTAAAAATATCCTGCAAATACTGAACTGTTCTCAGAAGACTCCAGATAGTGTTCAGGACCTCCAAATGCCTGAGACCATCCTTGCAATGAATGGAAATTCTGGGAGAGGGGGAAGGCCATACAATTCTCTCTCTTTCTCTCTCTCTCTCTCTCTCTCTCTCTCTCTCTCTCTCTCTCTCTCCCTCTCTCCCTCTCCCTCCTCTCCCCTTCTTTTAAAAAATTATAAAACAATGGGACTTCCCTGGTGGTGCAGCAGGTAAGAATCCGCCTGCCAATGCAGAGGACATGGGTTCGATCCTTGAGCTGGGAGGATACCATATGCCTCAGAGAAACTAAGCCGGTGAGCCACAGCTACTGAGCCTACACTCTAGAGCCTGCGAGCCACAACTACTGAGCCCACGTGCTGCAACTACTGAAGCCTGCTCACCTAGAGCTGGTGCTCTGCAACAAGAGATGCCACTGCAATGAGAAGGCTGTGCACCACAATGAAGAGTAACCCCTGCTCGCCACACTAGAGAAAGGCCACACGCAGTGAGGAAGACCCAATGCAGCCCCCCAAAAAAGAATATATATAAATATATACATATATAAAACAAAAATGGAAAACCACATAAAATAAAGGTATAACGTCATAAGTTATAAGATGAGCATTTCTCTTTTTTTTTTATACAGCATGTTCTTATTAGTCATCAGTTTTATACACATCAGTGTATACGTGTCAATCCCAATTGCCCAATTCATCACACCACTACCCCCACCCCCACCCCCACCCCACCCCACCGCCACGGCATTCCCTGCTTGGTGTCCATACGTTTGTTCTCTACATCTGTGTCAATTTCTGCCCTGCAAACCGGTTCATCTGTACCATTTTTCTAGGTTCCACATATATGCATTAATATACGATATTTGTTTTTCTCTTTCTGACTTACTTCACTCTGTATGACAGTCTCTAGATCCATCCACGTCTCTACAAATGACCCAATTTCATTCCTTTTTATGGCTCAGTAATTTTCCATTGTATATATGTACCACATCTTGTTATTCCATTCATCATGGAAGCATTCAGTTTGCTTCCATGACCTGGCTATTGTAAATAGTGCTGCAATGAACATTGGGGTGTATGTGTCTTTTTGAATTATGGTTTTCTCTGGGTATATGCCCAGTAGTGGGATGGCTGGATCATATGGTAATTCTATTTTTAGTTTTTAAAGGAACTTCCATACTGCTCTCCATAGTGACTGTATCAATTTACATTCCCAACAACAGTGCAAGAGGGTTCCCTTTTCTCTGCACCCTCTCCAGCATTTGTTTGTAGATTTTCTGATGATGCCCATTCTAACTGGTGTGACGTGATACCTCATTGTAGTTTTGATTTGCATTTCTCTAATAATTAGTGATGTTGAGCATCTTTTCATGTTTTTCTTGGCCATCTGTATGTTTTCTTTGGAAAAATGTCTATTTAGGTCTTCTGCCCATTTTTGGACTGGGTTGTTTGTTTTTTTAATATTGAGCTGCATGAGTTGTTTATATATTTTGGAGATTAATCCTTTGTTCGTTGATTCATTTGCAAATATTTTCTTCTATTCTGAGGGTTGACTTTTCATCTTGTTTATGGTTCCTTTGCTGTGCAAAAGCTTTGAAGTTTCATTAGGTCCCATTTGTTTATTTTTGTTTTTATTTCTATTACTCTAGGAGGTGGATCAAAAACGATCTTGCTGTGATTTATGTCAAAGAGTGTTCTTCCTATGTTTTCCTCTAAGAGTTTTATAGTGTCCGGTCTTACATTTAGGTCTTGAATCCATTTTGAGTTTATTTTTGTGTATGGTGTTAGGGAGTGTTCTAATTTCATTCTTTTACATGTAGCTGTCCAGTTTTACCCGCACCACTTATTGAAAAGGCTGTCTTTTCTCCATTGTATATCCTTGCCTCCTTTGTCATAGATTAGTTTACCATAGGTGCGTGGGTTTATCTCTGGGCTTTCTGTCTTGTTCCATTGATCTATGTTTCTGTTTTTGTGCCAGTACCATATTGTCTTTTTTTTTTTTTGCAGCATCTTGTGTTAGTTTCTGCTTTATAACAAAGTAAATCAGTTTTACATATACATATGTCCCCATATCTCTTCTGTCTTGCATCTCCCTCCCTCCCACCCTCCCTATCCCACCCATCTAGGTGGTCATAAAGCACCGAGCTGATCTCCCTTTGCTATGTGGCTGTTTACCACTAACTATCTATTTTACGTTTGGTAGTGTATATATGTCCATGCCAGTCTCTCAGTTTGTCCCAGCTTACCCTTCCCCCTCTCCGTATCCTCAAGTCTATTCTCTAGGAGGTCTGTGTCTTTGTTCCAGTCTTGTCCCTAGGTTCTTCATGACCACTTTTTTTTTTCTTAGAATCCATATATATGTGTTAGCATACGGTATTTGTTTTTCTCTTTCTGACTTACTTCACTCTGTATGACAGACTCTAGGTCCATCCACCTCACTACAAATAACTCAATTTTGTTTCTTTTTATGGCCGAGTAATATTCCAATGTACATATGTGCCACATCTTCTTTATCCATTCATCTGTCAATGGGCACTTAGGTTGCTTCCATGTCCTAGATAGTAAATACAGCTGCAATGAACATTGAGGTACATGTGTCTCTTTGAATTATGGTCTTCGCAGGGTATATGCCTGGTAGTGGGATTGCTGGGTCATATGGTAGTTCTATTTTTAGTTTTTTAAGGAACCTCCATACTGTGCTCCATAGTGGCTGTATCAATTTACATTCCCACCAACAGTGCAAGAGGGTTCCCTTGTCTCCACACCCTCTCCAGAATTATTGTTTGTAGATTTTTTGATGATGGCCATTCTGACTGGTGTGAGGTGATACCTCATTGTAGTTGTGATTTGTATTTCTCTAACGATTAGTGATGTTGAGCATCCTTTCATATTTGTTGGCACACTGTATATCTTCTTTGGAGAAGTGTCTATGTTCCATTGACACTTGGAACATAGTGTCCTGTTCCATTGATCTATGTTTCTGTTTTTGTGCCAGTACCATACTGTCTTAATTACTGTCACTTTGTAGTATAGTCAGAAGTCCAGGAGCCTGATTCCTCCAGCTCCGTTTTTCTTTCTCAAGATTGCTTTGGGTATTCAGGGTCTTTTGTGTTTCCATACAAATTGTGAAATTTTTGTTCTAGTTCTGTGAAAAATGCCATTTGTAGTTTGATAGGGATTGCATTGAATCTGTAGAATGCTTTGGATAGTAGAGTCATTTTCACAATGTTGATTCTTCCAATCCAGAAACATAGTGCATCTCTCCATCTGTTTGTATCATCTTTAATTTCTTTCATCAGTGTCTTATAATTTTCTGCATACAGGTCTTTTGTCTCCTTAGGTAGGTTTATTCCTAGATATTTTATTCTTTATGTTGCAATGGTAAATGGCAGTGTTTCCTTAATTTCTCTTTCAGATTTTTCATCATTAGTGTATAGGAATGCAAAAGATTTCTGTTCATTAATTTTGTATCTTGCTACTTTATCAAATTTATTGATTGGCTCGAGTAGTTTTCTGGTAGCATCCTTAGGATTCTCTATGTATAGTATTATGTCATCTGCAAACAGTGACAGCTTTACTTCTTTTCCGACTTGGATTCCTTTTATTTCTTTTTCTTCTCTAATTGCTGTGGCTAAAAATTCCAAAACTATGTTGAATAATAGTGGTGAGAGTCGGCAACCTTGTCTTGTTCCTGATTTTAGTGGAAATGGTTTCAGTTTTTCACCATTGAGGATGATGTTGGCTGTGGGTTTGTCATATATGTCCTTTATTATGTTGAGGAAAGTTCTCTCTATGCCTACTTTCTGGAGGGTTTTTATCATAAACTGGTGTTGAATTTTGTCGGAAGCTTTCTCTGTATCTATTGAGATGATTGTATGGTTTTTCTCCTTCAATTTTTTAATATACTGTATCCCATTGATTGGTTTGCGTATATTGAAGAATCCTTGCATTCCTGGGATAAACCCCACTTGATCGTGGTGTATGATCCTTTTAATGTGTTGTTGGATTCTGTTTGCTAGTATTTTGTTGAGGATTTTTGCATCTATGTTCATCAGTGATATTGGCCTGTAGTTTTCTTTCTTTGTGACACTTTTGTCTAGTTTTGGTATCAGGGTGATGGTGGCCTTGTAGAATGAGTTTGGGAGTGTTCCTCCGTCTGTTATATTTTGGAAGAGTTTAAGAAGGCTAGGTGTTAGCTCTTCTCTAAATGTTTGATAGAATTCACCTGTGAAGCCATCTGGTCCTGGGTTTGTTGGAAGATTTTTATTCACAGTTTCAATTTCAGTGCTTGTGATTGGTCTGTTCATATTTTCTATTTCTTCCTGGTTCAGTCTCGGAAGATTGTGCATTTCTAAGAATTTGTCCATTTCTTCCAGGTGGTCCATTTTACTGGCATATCGTTGCTTGTTGTAATCTCTCATGATCCTTTGTATTTGTGCAGTGTCAGTTGTTACTTCTCTTTTTTCATTTTTAATTCTATTGATTGAGTCTTCTCCCTTTTTTTCTTGATGAGTCTGGCTAATGGTTTATCAATTTTGTTTGTCTTCTCAAAGAACGAGCTTTTAGTTTTATTGATCTTTGCTACCATTTCCTTCATTTCTTTTTCATTTATTTCTGATCTTATCTTTATGATTTCTTTCGTTCTGCTACCTTTGGGGTCTTTTTGTTCTTATTTCTCTAAGTGCTTTAGGTGTAAGGTTAGGTTGTTTATTTCAGAGTTTTCTTGTTTCTTTTTTTTTTTTTTTCTTTTTTTTGCTGTACGTGGCCCTCTCACTGTTCTGGCCTCTCCCATTGTGGAGCACAGGTTCCAGATGTGCAGGCTCAGTGGCCATGGCTCACGGGCCCAGCTGCTCCATGGCATGTAAGATCTTCCCCGAATGGGACACGAACCTGTGTCACCTGCATAGGCAGATGAACTCTCAACCACTGCACCACCAGCTAAGCCCAGTTTTCTTGTTTCTTCTGGTAGGATTGTATTGCTATAAACTTCCCTCTTAGAACTCCTTTTGCTGCATCCCATAGATTTTGGGTCGTCGTGTTTTCATTATCATTTGTTTCTAGGTATTTTTTGATTTCCTCTTTGATTTCTTCAGTGATCTCTTAGTTATTAAGTAGTTTATTGTTTAGCCTCCATGTGTTTGTATTTTTTACAGTTTTTTTCTGTAATTGATATCTAGTCTCATAGCACTGTGGTCGGAAAAGATACTTGATATGATTTCAGTTTTCTTACATTTACCAAGGCTTGATTTGTGACTCAAGATATGATCTATCGTGGAGAATGTTCCATGAGCACTTGGGAAGAATATGTATTCTGTTGTTTTGGAATGGAATGTCCTATAAATATCAATTAAGTCCATCTTGTTTAATGTATCATTTAAAGCTTGTGTTTCCTTATTTATTTTCATTTTGGATGATCTGTCCATTGGTGAAATTGGGGTGTTAACGTCCCCTACTATGATTGTGTTACTGTTGATTTCCCCTTTTATGGCTGTTAGTATTTGCCTTATGTATTGAGGTGCTCCTATGTTGGGTGCATAAATATTTATGATTGTTATATCCTCTTCTTGGATTGATCCCTTGATCATTATGTAGTGTCCTTCTTTGTCTCTTGTAATAGTCTTTGTTTTAAAGTCTATTTTGTCTGATATGAAAATTGCTACTCCAGCTTTCTTTTGATTTCCATTTGCATGGAATATCTTTTTCCATCCCCTCACTTTCAGTCTGTATGTGTCCCTAGGCCTGAGGTAGGGCTCTTGTAGACAGAATATATACGGGTCTTGTTTTTGGATCCACTCAGCCAGTCTGTGTCTTTTGGTTGGAGCATTTAATCCATTTCCATTTAAGGTAATTATTGATATGTATGTTCCTGTTACCACTTTCTTAATTGTTTTGGATTTGTTATTGTAGGTTTCTTCCTTCTCTTGTGTTTCCTGCCTAGAGAAGTTCCTTTAGCATTTGTTGTAAAGTTGGTTTGGTGGTGCTGAATTCTCTTAGCTCTTGCTTGTCTGTAAAGCTTTTAATTTCTCTGTCAAATCTGAATGAGATCCTTGCTGGGTAGAGTAATCTTGGTTGTAGGTTTTTCTGCTTCATCACTTTAAATATGTCCTGCCACTCCCTTCTGGCTTGCATTTTGTGCTGAAATATCAGCTGTTTAACCTTATGGAGATTCCTTTGTGTGTTATTTATTGTTTTTCCCTTGCTGCTTTTAATATTTTTTCTTTGTATTTAATTTTTGATAGTTTAATTAATATGTGTCTTGGCGTGTTTCTCCTTGGATTTATCCTGTATGTGAGTCTCTGTGCTTCCTGGACTTGATTATTTCCTTTCCCATATTAGGGAAGTTTTCAACTATAATCTCTTCAAATATTTTCTCAGTCCCTTTCTTTTTCTCTTATTCTTCTGGGACCCTATAATTCAAATGTTGCTGCATTTAATGTTGTCCCAGAGGTCTCTGAGACTGTCCTCAATTCTTTTCATTCTTTTTTCTTTATTTTGCTTTGCAGTAGTTATTTCCACCATCTTATCTTCCAGGTCACTTATCCCTTCTTCTGCCTCAGTTATTCTGCTATTGATCCCTTCTAGAGAATTTTTAATTTCATTTATTGTGTTGTTCATCTCTGTTCATTTGCTCTTAGTTCTTCTAGGTCCTTGTTAAATGTTTCTTGTATTTTCTCCATTCTGTTTGCAAGATTTTGGATCATATTTACTATCATTATTCTGAATTCTCTTCAGGTAGACTGCCTATTTCCTCTTCATTTGTTTGGTCTGTTGGGTTTTTGCCTTGCTCCTTCATCTGCTGCGTGTTTCTCTGTCTTCTCATTTTGCTTAACTTACTGTGTTTGGGGTCTCCTTTTCACAGGCTGCAGGTTCGTAGCTCCCGTTGTTTTTGGTGTCTGTCCCCAGTGGCTAAAGTTGGTTCAGTGTGTTGTGTAGGCTTCCTGGTGGAGGGGACTAGTGCCTATGTTCTGGTGGATGAGGCTGGATCTTGTCTTTCTGGTGGGCAGGTCCATACTGGTGGTGTGTTTTGGGGTGTCTGTGGCCTTATTATGGGTTTAGGCAGCCTCTGTGCTAATGGATAAGTTGTATTCCTGTCTTGCTAGTTTTTTGACATAGGGTGTCCAGCACTGTAGCTTGCTGGTTGTTGAGTGCAGCTGGGTCTTGGTGTTGAGATGGAGATCTCCTGGAGATTTTCACCTTTTGATATTATGTGGAGCTGGGAGGTCTCTTGTGAACCAGTGTCCTGAACTTGGCTCTCCCACCTCAGAGGCACTGTGCTGATGCCTGGCTGGAGCACCAAGAACCTGTCATCCACACGGCTTTAAGCCATGAATGGTCATCAGCACGATGCTGTGAAGACAGGATCAGCAATGAGAAATGAAGTGCCTTAACTCTGGCGAGGAGTTGCTGCTCCAGTGCGACTATGGGTCAGAGGAGGAGACGTGTCCGCTGGGGAGTGTGTGCTGTCATGAACAGTTTCTGGAAACTGTCAGGCTAGACTTCTTCCCACACTGTGAGGACCTGCTAGTGTTGGAGGGTCTTCTGCAGAGGTGGGGGGTGGCTGTGTCTCACCGTGAGGACAAGGACACTGGCAGCAGAAGTTCTAGTACTGTAATTCCTGATTACTGTAGCTTTATAGTATAGGCTGAAGTCAGGGAGTCTCATTCCTCCAGCTCCGTTTTTTTCCCTCAAGACTGCTTTGGCTATACAAGGCCTTTTGTATCTCCATACAAATTTTAAGATATTTTATTCTAGTTCTTTAAAAAATGCCATTGGTAATTTGATAGGGATTGCATTGAATCTGTAGATTGCTTTGGGTAGTATAGTCATTTCCACAATATTGATTCTTCTAATCCAAGAACATGGTATATCTCTCCATCTGTTTGTATCATCTTTAATTTCTTTCATCAGTATCTTATAGCTTTCTGCATATAGGTCTTTTGTTTACCTAGGTAGGTTTATTCCTAGGTATTTTATTCTTTTTGCTGTAATGGTAAATGGGAGTGTTTCCTTAATTTCTCTTTCAGGTTTTTCATCATAGTGTATAGGAATGCAAGAGATTTCTGTGCATTAATTTTGTATCCTGCAACTTTACCAAATTCATTGATTAGCTCTAGTAGTTTTCTGGTGGTATCTTTAGGATTCTCTATGTATAGTATCATGTCATCTGCAAACAGTGACAATTTTACTTCTTCTTTTCCAATTTGTATTCCTTTTATTTCTTTTTCTTCTCTGATTGCTGTGGCTAGGACTTCCAAAACTATGTTGAATAAGTGGCGAGAGTGGACATCTTTGTCTTTTTCCTGATCTTAGAGGAAATGCTTTCAGTTTTTCACCATTGAGAATGATGTTTGCTGTGGGTTTGTCATATATGGCCTTTATTATGTTGAGGTAGTTTCCCTCTATGCCCACTTTATGGAGAGTTTTTATCATAAATGGGTGTTGAATTTTCTCAAAAGCTTTTTCTGCATCTATTGAGATGATCATATGGTTTTTCTTCTTCAGTTTGTTAATATGGTGTATCACATTGATTCATTGGTGTATATTGAAGAATCCTTGCATCCCTGGGATAAATCCCACTTGATCATGGTATATGATCCTTTTAATGTGTTGTTGGATTCTATTTGCTAGTATTTTGTTGAGGATTTTTGCATCTATATTCATCAGTGATATTGGTCTGTAATTTTCTTTTTTTCTAGTATCTTTGTCTGGTTTTGGTATCAGGGTGATGATGGCCTCATAGAATGAGTTTGGGAGTGTTCCTTCCTCTGCAATTTTTTGGAAGAGTTTGAGAAGGATGGGTGTTAGCTCTTCTCTAAATGTTTGATAGAATTCATCTCTGAAGCCATGTGGTCCTGGGCTTTTGTTTGTTGGAAGAATTTTAATCACAGTTTCAATTTCATTCCTTGTGATTGGTCTGTTCATATTTTCTATTTCTTCCTGGTTCAGTCTTGGAAGATTATCCCTTTCTAAGAATTTGTCCATTTCTTCCAGGTTGTCCATTTTATTGGCATAGAGTTGCTTGTAGTAGTCTCTTAGGATGCTTTGTATTTCTGTGGTGTCTGTTGTAACTTCTCCTTTTTCATTTCTAATTTTGTTGATTTGAGTCCTCTCCCTCTTTTTCTTGGTGAGTCTAGTTAATGGTTTATCAATTTTGTTTATCTTCTCAAAGAACCAGCTTTTAGTTTTATTGATCTTTGCTATTGTTTTTTTGTTCGTGTTTCATTTATTTCTGCTCTGATTTTTATGATTTCTTTCCTTCTGCTAACTTCGGGTTTTGTTTGTTTTTCTTTCTCTAGTTCCTTCAGGTGTAAGTTTAGATTGTTTATTTGAGATTTTTCTTGTTTCTTGAGGTAGGCTTGTATAGCTATAAACTTCCCTCTTAGAACTGCTTTTGCTGCATCCCATAGGTTTTGGATCATCGTGCTTCCATTGTCATTTGTCTCTAGGTATTTTTTGATTTCCTTTTTGATTTCTTCAGTGAGCTCTTGGTTTTTTAGTAACGTATTCTTTAGCCTCCACGTGTGTGTGTTTTTTTACAGTTTTTTTCCCTGTAATTCATTTCTAATCTCATAGTGTTGTGGTCAGAAAAGATGCTTGATATGATTTCAATTTTCTTAAATTTACTGAGGCTTGATTTGTGACCCAAGATGTGATCTATACTGGAGAATGTTCCGTGCATACTTGAGAAAAAAGTGTAATCTGCTGTTTGTGGATGGAATGTCCTATAAATATCTGTTAATTCTATCTGGTCTATTGTGTCATTTAAAGCTTCTGTTTCCTTATTTATTTTCATTTTGGATGATCTGTCCATTGGTGTAAGTGAGGTGTTAAAGTCCCCCATTATTACTGTGTTACTGTCGATTTCCTCTTTTATAGCTGTTAGCAGTTGCCTTATGTATTGAGGTGCTCTTATGTTGGGTACATATATATTTATAGTTGTTATAGCCTCTTCTTGGATTGATCCCCTGATCACTATGTTGTGTCCCTCCTTGTCTCTTGTAACATTCTTTATTTTAAAGTCTATTTTATCTGATATGAGTATTGCTATGCCAACTTTCTTTTGATTTCCATTTGCATGGAAGATCTTTTTTCATCCCCTCACTTTCAGTCTGAATGTGTCCCTAGGTCTGAAGTGGGTCTCTTGTAGACAGCATATATATGGGTCTTGTTTTTGTATCCATTCAACGAGCCTGTGTCTTTTGGTTGGAGCATTTAATCCATTCACGTTTAAGGTAATTATCGATATGTATGTCCCTATTTCCATTTTCTTAATTGTTTTGGGTGTTTTTTGTAAGTACTTTTCTTCTCTTGTGTTTCCCACTTAGAGAATTTCCTTTAGCATTTGTTGTAGAGCTGGTTTGGTGGTGCTGAATTCTCTTAGCTTTTGCTTGTCTGTAAAGCTTTTGATTTCTCCATGGAATCTGAATGAGATCCTTGCTGGGTAGAGTAATCTTGGTTGTAGGTTCTTCCCTTTCATCACTTTAAGTATATCATGCCACTCCCTTCTGGCTTGTAGAGTTTCTGCTGACAAATCAGCTGTTAGTCTTTTGGGAGTTCCCTTGTATGTTATTTGTTGTTTTTCCCTAGCTGCTTTTATTTCTTTTTCTTTCTTTTTTTTTTTTTTGCGCTGCACAGGCCTCTCACTGCTGTGGCCTTTCCCGTTGCGGAGCACAGGTTCTGGACGTGCAGGCTCAGCAGCCATGGCTCACGGGCCCAGCCACTCCTTGGCATGTGGGATCTTCCCGGACCGGGGCACGATCCTGTGTCCCCTGCATCGGCAGGAGGCAACCACTGCGCCACCAGGGAAGCCCCCTAGCTGCTTTTAATAATTTTTTTTGTCTTTAATTTTTGCCAGTTTGATTATTATGTGTCTCAGCGTGTTTCTCCTTGGGTTTATCCTGTATGGGACTCTCTGCGCTTCCTGGACTTGGGTGGCTATTTCCTTTCCCATGTTAGGGAAGTTTTAGACTATAATCTCTTCAAATATTTCCTCTAGTCCTTTCTCTCTCTCTTCTCCTTCTGGGACCCCTATAATGCGAATGTTGTTGCATTTAATGTTGTCCCAGAGGTCTCTTAGGCTGTCTTCATTTCTTTTCATTCGTTTTTCTTTATTCTGTTCTGCTGCAGTGAATTCCACCATTCTGTCTTCCAGGTCACTTATCCGTTCTTCTGCCTCAGTTATTCTGCTATTTTTTCCTTCTCGTGTAGTTTTCATTTCAGTTATTGTATTGTTCATCTCTGTTTGTTCTTTAATTCTTCTAGGTCTTTGTTAAACATTTCTTGCATCTTCTCGATCTCTGCCTCCATTCTTTTTCCAAGGTCCTGGATCATCTTCACTATCATTATTCTGAATTCTTTTTCTGGAAGATTGCCTATCTCCACTTCATTTAGTTGTTTTTCTATGGTTTTATCTTGTTCCTTCATCTGGTACATAGCCCTCTGCCTTTTCGTCCTGTCTATCTTTCTGTGAATGTGGTTTTTGTTCCACAGGCTGCAGGATTGTAGTTCTTCTTGCTTCTGCTCAATAAGTTATTTGATAGATTTACTATACAGTATTGGACACAGAAGAAGAAAAGTAGTAAAGCTGCTAGCGTTGGAGGGTCTTCTGCAGAGGTGGGGGGTGGCTGTGGCTCACTGTGGGGACAAGGACACTGGCAGCAGAAGTTCTGGGAAGTACTCCTTGGCATGAGCCCTCCTAGGTGAGCATTTCTTAATCACTGCTCACGTCATGAAATAGAGCTTTGCCAGTCCCCCCAGAAGTCTCTCCACATCCTCTCAACTCCTTCCCGTCCCTTAAAAGTAACCACTCTCCTGACTTTTAAAGTTATCATTTCCTGGTGTTTCTTTTGGTTTTTTTGCCGTATGTGGGCCTCACTGCTGCGGCCTCTCCTGTTGTGGAGCACAGGCTCTGGACGCGCAGGCTCAGTGGCCATGGCCCACGGGCCCAGCCGCTCCGCGGCATGCGGGATCCTCTCGGACTGGGGCACAAACCCATGTCTCCTGCATCAGCAGGCGGACTCCCAACCACTGCGCCACCAGGGAAGCCCTCCTGGTGTTTCTTTATAGTTCTCTTGCCTGATCGTGCATTCCTAGTCTCTATAGTTTCATCTTGCCATTTGTTGAAAACATTGGTTACATCTTTTAAGTCCCATCAGGTTCATAGTCCCATTCCTCTAAGGTCGAGGGGCACATAATCTGCAGAGTTTCTCACCGTCTGGATTTTGTTGACTGCATACTCAGGGTTCAGTTCCACATGTTCCTCTGTGCTCAGTATTTCCTGAAAGTTGGCATCTGAAATCAGACGTTTGTTTCATCAGTCTCATTTCCAATCCATTTGGCAAGACTATAGGTGGTGTTGTGTTCTTCCATCAGAAAGCACATAATGTCTGGTTTTCTCTCCCTTCCTCTGCCCTCCTCCCTTTCCCCCTCCCCCTCCCCCCTTGTCTCCTCCTCCTCCTTCTCCTTCTCTGTCTTTCTCTCTCCCCCTCCCTCCCTCCCTCCCTTCATGCTATTGGCCACTGCTGATGTTCATGTTCAGTGTCTGGGTCCATTAATTCATTAGGGACTGAAAAACTGGTAACAGTCTAATTTTAAAATTTCTTATTTATTTTTTTCTTGAACTACTATAGGAAGAGATGCTTTCCCTCATCTACAATTTGGTTACGTGGTGGTACCCTTCATACAGGGAAGGCAAGATAAATGTTTCATTCTTTCCTTTATTTAGCACTTTTAAAGATAATGAATTACTTCTCTATCATACTCTCCAGGTGACCACCTACTTTGAGAAATATTATGAACTCACATATTAAAGTATGTTAGATGAGTTTCAGTCTACTGGAATTATTATTCTTGCTGAAGCTCAAATTGCTTATCTTTGGCCAGAGGGAACCTCTTCAAGTTGGCCAGCAAGGGTCCTTCCACCCAGTGAGGGGCTCCCTTCTCTCCTTCTCTAATCTGAATATAAATCCTATTCTCCCCTCCTTTTGCTCCTGGGACTATTGAGTGCATATTTGAAGATATCCCTTCCCTTTAGCACTATTTCTCCCGTTGGCTCTGAACTTTCTAACAATGAAACACGTCAACATACCTATACAGTGCATCTTTCTATTGCCAAAAGTATCTGGATTTACTTCATAAAAAGTGGGGCTTCGGACTTCCCTGGTGGCGCAGTGGTTAAGAATCCACCTGCCAATGCAGGGGACATGGATTTGAGCCCTGGCCCGGGAGGATTCCACATGCCGTGGAGCAACTAGGCCCATGCACCACAACTGCTGAGCCTGTGCTCTAGAGCCCGTGAGCCACAACTACTGAGCTTGCGTGCCACAACTGCTGAAGCCCGTGCGCCTAGAGCCCGTGCTCTGCAATGAGCGGCCACTGCAATGGGAAGGCTGTTCACCGCAATGAAAGAGTAGTCTCCACTCACCTCAACTAAAGAAAGCCCACGTGCAGCAACGGGGACCCAGCACAGGAATCAATCGATCAATCAATTTTTCTTTAAAAAGTGGGGGTCAACTGTCACAGCTAAGAGGAGCCTAAGAAGACATGACAACTAAATGTAACATAGTATCCGGGATGGGATATTAGATAAAACTAAGGAAGTAGGATCAAAGTATGGACTTTGGTTACTAACAGTGTAATAATCATTAATTGTAACAAATGTACCATTCTATAAGACGTTAGATGTTAATTAAAGGAAACTGGATATGGGGTATATAGGAACTCCCTGTACTACCTTTGCAATTTTTCTGTAAATCTAAAACTTCTCTAAAATCAAACGTTTACTTAAAAGCAAAAAAAAAAAAAAAAAAAGAAAGAAAGAAATGGAAGTCTAGGTAGCTTTGTAGGCACATATCCATTGTGCAGAGCCAGGGAAACTCACCAGCAGATTGAACACGCAGATCACAAAGAGATGCAGAGGAAACAGACTGGTTAGGTGAATGGGAAAATCTCCTAAAGGAGCTGCATTATGAACCAAGTCTCAAATTTGAGAGTTAAGGAGGTAGGGTGTGAGTTAACCAAGGCAAATCAAACATATATATTTATCTCTTCTTTCTTGGAAACCTTTTAAATGACAGTAAAGAATTTTTAAAGGGTAAACCCAAAGAGCAAAAAGGATGGAAGGGTATGGGCTTCCCTGGTGGCACAGTGGTTGAGAGTCCGCCTGCCAATGCAGGGGACACGGGTTTGTGCCCCGTTCTGGGAGGATTCCACATGCCGTGAGCGGCTGGGCCCTTGAGCCATGGCCGCTGAGCCTGAGCGTCCGGAGCCTGCGCTCCGCAACGGGAGAGGCCACAAGAGTGAGAGGCCCGCGTACCGGAAAAAAAAAAAAAAAAAAGAATGGAAGGGTAGGGGAATAGCAGAAAAATAAGATCAACCAAGTTTTGGAAGATGAGAGGTAGTCGGTCGTTTGGGTGAGGGGAAATTGCTGCAACAGAGAAGAGAAATTCAAACCCCAGTGTTGCTGAGGGGATGCTAACAAAGGGGCGAGGGAGGAAACCAAGAAAGAGTTAAGACATCAGCTCCAGGAAACAGAGGCTATAACATAGGGCAGTGGGTAAGAGGAGTCCCCAGGGAGAGTACTGTGTAGCAGGTGTGAGAGCCACAAGTGTGGATGGGAACAGGAGGTAGTGGGCTCCAGAGAAAATCCCTGAAATTACAAAAAGAAGAAGAAGCATGTATTAACTCTAGGAAATTTGTTTCAAGTACAAGAGAAGAAATGACCATATTGTTCTACTAGTCTCAGTTGTGAAGGATACTGGCAATCATATAGTAGAAATGCTGAATACTAATTTTTAAAAATTGTACTATAATTTATCAGGAGATTGGGGGAGGGTAAAAGTGTGTGAAGAGAGTATAAGAGAATTCCATTTTCATCTTGCAGAGTAAGAATTCAATAGAGGATACATAAAAGTGAAAAATTATTTTCACTTAAAAAAGAAAATTGTTAAAGAAAAAGACAGGTGGAAGAGATGGAGAGTTAAAGTCTATTACCCCAAAGTTATGGGCTGAGTTGTGTCCCCCTCCCAAAATTCATATGTTGAAGTCCTATCTCCCAGTACCTCAGAAATGACTGTAATTGGAGACACGGCCTTTAAAGGAATAATTAAGTTAAAATGAGGCTACTGGGATAGCTCTAATCCAAGGTGACCTGTGTCCTTATAAGGAATTAGGACACAGACACACACAAGACCACGTGAAGACACAGGGAGAAGACAGCCCTCTCCAAGCCAAGGGGAGAGGCCTCAGAAGAAGCCAACCCTGTCAGCCCCTTGATCTCAGACTTCTAGCTTCCAGAACTGTGGCACAATAAATGTGTTATGTAAACCACCCAGTCTGCAGTCCTTGGTTATAGCAGCCCCAGCAGACTAATGCACCCAGGATCCAGATGGAAATGGATGGGAGCAGAGGTGGGCGTGGATGGTCCTGATGCACTTGGCCTGGGGAACAGGTTTATACGGCCGTGGCCTTGAATGCAGCCACTGAGCTGGGCCCTGATTCTTCTGCCACACGAAAGCCAACAGTTTTCAGGGGTGTTTCAGCTTGCTGGAGCCTCACGTCAGCTAAGTCTGGCTGCGAAGGGCCCTTGGAGTGTGGTTCTCCCACACACTGGCATGACACGGGTGGGCTTCTCAGCATGGACTTCCTCTGTCCTCTTTCAACGTAACCAAACATTCTTCAGCTCCTTTGGAGAAACCATTTGTTTTTGCCTTTTGGGCTTTCTTCTTTGGAAGCCACGGAGACACAGTGTCCAAGAGACTTTTGTGGAAGGCAAGCTGCCTTGTTTTTGTTTTCGGTTTTTGGCAGATACTGAAGTTATCTTCCTGTTTGTACTGCAGAGACACTATAAATGTTCCTCTGAGTGAATCTCTGCATGTTCCTGTGAAATTTCATCATCTTCCAAGTGAACAACCTGATAGTACAAACGCGGATATGGAAGAAAAGAACTCCTGAGACGTCTCATGTGAGGTTCAGTCACATGACGGAAATATGACCTTTTTCATGAATCTGTACATTGAAAACGATAAGGAAACTTCCCCAACTCAAGCAGTAAAAAAATTTTTTCTTCTTTGTGATTTATTTTTGGCAGTCTGCTAACAAGTACTTATAGACTGACTACCTGTTCTAGTTCAGTTTTGTCTTCTCTGTATGAATTTGGGTGTGAGTGCGTATTAGTGCGTTTTTAATGTTAATCTTTGTTATAGTGTTTCCAAATACTAATAGAGATGGAGTCACTCTTCCAAACTGCTTGCTCTCATTTCAAGCACTGGAGGTATTGTCCTGGGAATCCTGTCAGGGCTGAAAATTCACTAGAAGAGATAGATTAGGTTCCATTTGTCCTCTTGTCAATCCAAGCTCATGAACAGCGAGCATTAAGAAAAAAGTGGACAGAGGAAGTTGGACATATCAATGGCCTTTGGTTTTGTGGATCTGTTGAAACTTGCTGCTATGGCCAGTTTTGTTGTTGTTATTGTTATTTTTTACTTTATTATCCTGGATTTGAGAGCTTTACATTTTCTACTAAAGTAGTGTGTTTGTCTGTTTGCATTAATGGCCTGAGTTGTCATGCGTGGGGCAGGCCTCCTCACTGCTGGTGGGCCCACGCCCACCTAGCCGTTCACAGCTGCTTTCACAGCAGCACCTAATGCACATAAGAGGGCAGTTGTCTTGGTTCTGTTTTGCAAGTGCTGTCTTTGTGTTTCTTCATTTTTCCTGATAACTCTCCTGTGCCGTCATAATAATGGGAGCCCAGTAGGTGTGTAAGGCAGAACGTGTGCCTTTATTTGCTGCACACAGTATTGCAGTGAATGATAACAGTGTGTAGTTCATCCTCATGGGGTACTTCAGGAGGATGGAATAGCTAGCAGCTGTAAATCGCCATTTTATGGCAGAAAGACCATCTCTGGCAATGTTCAGTTAAAAAAAAAACAGTAATAATAATGTTTCAGAGCCTCATCTGCATAATAGTAAAACGCAGTATAATGGTATACTGCCTAAAAATAACAAAATTCCGTTCTTTAAAAATCTAAAATGTATTTTCTATATACTTGCTTTCTTCATTTTCATAATGAATTACTTTGGGATATTCATTTCACCACAGGTCCAGCAAGATCCTGACCATAGCCCATCTAAAGGGTAAACTTGCTATACATATCTCAAGAAATTCAGCTGATGAAATAGTTTGAACTAACCAAGAAGTAAAACACTAATGTTCTAAAGGTGTGCTTTCCCCTCTTTTTAAAATATTGTACTATATTATGAAAATATATTCAAGAAATTATTAAATAACAGTATGTCTTATGGTAACATGCTAAAATAGGTTGTCTGTAATAGGTATGGTCTATATATATATATTTTTTAATAAATTTATTTTATTTATTTGGCTGTGTTGGGTCTTTGTTTCTGCACGAGGGCTTTCTCTAGTTGCGGCGAGCGGGGGCCACTCTTCATCGTGGTGCGCGGGCCTCTCACTATCGCGGCCTCTCTTGTTGCGGAGCACAGGCTCCAGATGCGCAGGCTCAGTAGTTGTGGCTCACGGGCCCAGTTGCTCCGTGGCATGTGGGATCTTCCCAGACCAGGGCTCAAACCCGTGTCCCCTGCATTGGCAGGCAGATTCTCAACCACTGCGCCACCAGGGAAACCCTGGCCTATATTTTTGAACTTTATGAAATACTGAAAACTAACATCACAGAAAAACAGTTTAATTTAAGCATATTCATACAAATCTGGTAGAACTTAAAAAGAAATTAATCCTTGAGACAAAATATCTGGCTCACTTATTCTAAGTATACTGTACCATCTTCACATAAACTTTCACAGCACTGCATGGTTCGTGTCATAAATCTGTGACAACCCAGGGCAAATCATATATTACACAGTTAAAAGTATCATATTGCTGTAAATTTGGTTTGATAAAGCTTTGCATAATTTAGAGGTTAAAAAGAAACATTCACTTTTTTTTTAAACATCTTTATTGGAGTATAATTGCTTTGCAATGGTGTGTTAGTTTCTGCTTTATAACAAAGTGAACCAGCTATACGTATACATATATCCCCGTATCCCTTCCCTCTTGTGTCTCCCTCCCACCCTCCCTATCCCGCCCCTCTAGGTGGTCACAAAGCACTGAGCTGATCTCCCTGTGCTATGCAGCTACTTCCCACTAGCTATCTATTTTACATTTGGTAGTGTATATATGTCAATGCTACTCTCTCACATCATCCCAGTTTACCCTTCCCCCTCCCCGTGTCCTCAAGTCCATTCTCTATGTCTGCATCTTTATTCCTGTCCTGCCCCTAGGTTCATCAGAACCATTTTTTTTTTTATATTCCATATATATGTTAGCATACGGTGTTTGTTTTTCTCTTTCTGACTTACTTCACTCTGTATGACAGACTCTCGGTCCATCCACCTCACTACAAACAACTCAATTTTGTTTCTTTTTATGGCTGAGTAATATTCCATTGTATATGTGTGCCACATCTTCTTTATCCATTCATCTGTCAACAGATACTTAGGTTGCTTCCATGTCCTGGCTATTGTAAATAGAGCTGCAATGAACATTGTGGTACATGACTCTTGTTGAATTATGGTTTTCTCAAGGTATATGCCCAGTAGTAGGATTGCTGGGTCATATGGTAGTTATATTTGTAGTTTTTTAAGGAACCTCCATACTGTGCTCCATAGTGGCTGTATCAATTTACATTCCCACCAACAGTGCAAGAGGGTTCCCTTTTCTCCACACATCTCCAGCATTTATTGTTTGTAGATTTTTTGATGATGGCCATTCTGACTGGTGTGAGGTGATACCTCATTGTAGTTTTGATTTGCATTTCTCTAATGATTAGTGATGTTGACCATTCTTTCATGTGTTTATTGGCTATCTGTATATCTTCTTTGGAGAAATGTCTATGTAGGTCTTCTGCCCATTTTTGGATTGGGTTATTTGTTTTTTTGATATTGAGATGCATAACCTGCTTGTAAATTTTGGAGATTAATCCTTTGTCAGTTGCTTCACTTGCAAATATTTTCTCCTATGTTGTCGTTTTGTCTTGTTTATGGTATTCTTTGCTGTGCAAAAGCTTTTAAGTTTCATTAGGTCCCATTTGTTTATTTTTGTTTTTATTTCCATTTCTCTAGGAGGTGGGTCAAAAAGGATCTTGCTGTGATTTATGTCATAGAGTGTTCTACCTATGTTTTTCTCTAAGAGTTTGATAGTGTCTGGCCTTACATTTAGGTCTTTAATCCATTTTGAGTTTATTTTTGTGTATGGTGTTAGAGAGTGTTCTAATTTCATTCTTTTACATGTAGCTGTCCAGTTTTCCCAGCACCACTTACTGAAGAGGCTGTCTTTGCTCCATTGTATATTCTTGCCTCCTTTATCAAAAATAAGGTGACCATATGTGCATGGGTTTGTCTCTGGGCTTTCTATCCTGTTCCATTGATCTGTATTTCTGTTTTTGTGCCAGTACCATAGTGTCTTGATGACTGCAGCTTTGTAGTATAGTCTGAAGTCAGGGAGCCTGATTCCTCCAGCTCCATTTTTCTTTCTCAAGATTGCTTTGGCTATTCGGTGTCTTTTGTGTTTCCATACAAATTGTGAAATTTTTTGTTCTAGTTCTGTGAAAAATGCCATTGGTAGTTTGATAGGGATTGCACTGAATCTGTAGATTGCTTCAGGGAGTATAGTCATTTTCACAATGTTGATTCTTCCAATCCAAGAACGTGGTATATCTCTCCATCTGTTTGTATCATCTTTCATTTCTTTCATCAGTGTCTTATAGTTTTCTGCATACAGGTCTTTTGTCTCCTTAGGTAGGTTTATTCCTAGGTATTTTATTCTTTTTGTTGCAGTGGTAAATGTCAGTGTTTCCTCAATTTCTCTTTCAGATTTTTCATCATCAGTGTATAGGAATGCAAGAGATTTCTGTTCATTAATTTTGTATCCTGCAACTTTACCAAATTCATTGATTAGCTCTAGTAGTTTTCTGGTAGCATCCTTAGGATTTTCTATGTATAGTATCATGTCATCTGCAAATTGTGACAGTTTTACTTCTTCTTTTCCAATTTGTATTCCTTTTATTTCTTTTTCTTCTCTGTTTGCTGTGGTTAAAACTTCTAAAATTATGTGGAATAATAGTGGTGAGAGTGGGCAACCTTGTCTTTTTCCCAGTCTTAGTGAAAATGGTTTCAATTTTTCAAATTGAGAACGATGTTGGCTGTGGGTTTGTCATATATGGCCTATATTATTTTGAGGAAGTTCCCTCTATGCCTGCCTTCTGGAGAGTTTTTATCATAGATGGGTGTTGAATTTTGTCAAAAGGCTTTTCTGCATCTATTGAGATGATCATATGGTTTTTATCCTTCAGTTTGTTAATATGATGTATCACATTGATTGATCTGCATATACTGAAGAATCCTTGCATTCCTGGGATAAACCCCACTTGATCATGGCATATGATCCTTTTAATGTGCTGTTGGATTCTGTTTGCTAGTATTTTGTTGAGGATTTTTGCATCTGTGTTCATCAGTGATATTGGTCTACAGTTTTCTTTCTTTGTGACGTCTTTGTCTGGTTTTGGTATCAGGGTGATGGTGGCCTCATATAGTGAATTTGGGAGTGTTCCTCTCTCTGCTATATTTTGGAAGAGTTTGAGAAGGATAGGTGTTAGCTTTTCTTTAAATGTTCGATAGAATTCTCCTGTGAAGCCATCTGGTCCTGGGCCTTTGTTTGTTGGAAGATGTTTAATCACAGCCTCAATTTCAGTGCTTGTGATTGGTCTGTTTATATTTTCTGTATCTTTCTGGTTCAGTCTCGGAAGGTTTTGCTTTCCTAAGAATTTGTACATTTCTTCCAGGTGGTCCATTTTATTGGCATATCATTGCTTGTAGTAATCTCTCATGATCCTTTGTATTTCTGCAGTGTCAGTTATTACTTCTCCTTTTTTATTTCTAATCCTGTTGATTTGAGTCTTCTCCTTTTTTTCTTGATGAGTCTGACTCGTGGTTTATCAATTTTGTTTAGCTTCTCAAAGAACCAGCTTTTAGTTTTATTAATCTTTCCTATTGTTTCCTTCATTTCTTTTTCATTTATTTCTGATCTTATCTTTATGATTTCTTTCCTTCTGCTAACTTTGGGGGTTTTTTGTTCTTCTTTCCCTAATTGCTTTAGGTGTAAGGTTAGGTTGTTTATTTGAGAGTTTTCTTGTTTCTTAAGGTAAGATTGTATCGCTATAAACTTCCCTCCTACAGCTGCTTTTGCTGCATCCCATAGGTTTTGGATTGTCGTGTTTTCATTGTCATTTGTTTCTAGGTATTTTTTGATTTTCTCTTTGATTTCTTCAGTGATCTCTTTGTTATTTGGTAGTGTATTGTTTAACCTCCATGTGTTTGTATTTTTTACAGTTTCTTTCCTGTAATTGATATCTAGTCTCATAGCACTATGGTCGGAAAAGATACTTGATATAATTTCAATTTTCTTAAATTTACCAAGGCTTGATTTGTGACCCAAGATATGATCTATCCTGGAGAATGTTCTATGAGCACTTGAGAAGAAAGTGTATTCTGTTGTTTTTGGATGAAATGTCCTGTAAATATCAATTAAGTCCATATTGTTTAATGTGTCATTTAAAGCTTGTGGAAACATTCACTTTTCAATTAAGTAATTTCCATGGTGAAAGCGTTTAAACTGAAGTGACATAAAACAGTTATTTTCATCTAATAATGTATTATATCACAGCCATAATTCAAGTAGGCTTTAGGAAGTGCTGTACTTTGTCTAGTTAGCAATTAGCTTCGAGATTTAATGATTTCCCTCGGAAAGTTATTCTGATATTTGGGATAGAAGGTCATGTTTCACACGTCTGTCTGTCACATACACAAACCCATGCCTTCTGCCTCACACACCTTTGCTTTCTATGTCATTTACCCTTTGAGGCCAATTTCCAGGACTTTCCACTAGGGCAGAATGGACCTCTTTTTCTCTGAACATTGGCAGCCCATCCTCCCACCCCTGTGGTGGGGGGTGCTTTAGAAAAGGAAAACTGAAGGCTCCACTTTGCAAATCCTCACACTCTCCAATTTCACATAACAATACATCCCCAGGGAGACAGCCCGGAGACTGAAATCAGACATTTGTTTGAAATCACCAAGTCAAATACAAGCAAAATCTAACATAAAGAGGAGCTTCTGTGACAGGGGTGCAGAACATCAAAGACTGAACGTTTATTCCTCAGCAGCAGCCATGAGGGCCCCAGATCTGTTGGCAGGAGAAGCCTAACTACAGAGGTTAGCTCCCCAGGTGCTCCTCAGGGGTGGGGCTAAGCTGGCCAGGTACTATTGCAGCTACTTCGTGTCCTGTATGTTTGATGTCTGTGGCTTAAACACATCTGAAATGCCTAATTAATGCCAAAGAACCCAAAGTGCCACTGCCACAGACACCAGTGCACAGACTAGGCTATCCGAGTGTCATCTTTCACGATCTCTAGTGTTGGGCTGTCCTCATGCCTGAAATTCTGCAATTATATATTCAACCTTTGTTTCCCAGTAAACAGTTGTCCTTGCTGAGAGAGAAAGTGATACGTTGGATCCTTCCTTTATTCCAGAGCCTCCCTGCTGAGCTGAGGAATCATATTCATGACCCAAACACCTCTTTGTCTTGCTATCCATCTGTCTTCAAACTATATCTCCAAATCTCCTGATTCTTTTGAGTAATTCTGGTCCCAACATTTGGAAGGCAGCTCAGCTAAGACAAAAGTTCTCAACCATAAAATTTTTTTAAAAGAAGGAAACCCAAAGCAGTTAAAGCTTTCATTTTTTATGACTCATGTTTCTATAAATGCAAATAACTAATAGACATCCTGAAATATTGAGCATGTCAGTAATCCAGGATTATGCATGATGTCAAATTGCTCCCTATTGTCAGTGCAAAAGCTATCAGGCAGCAGTTTCCAAAAACAAGCATAAGCTTCCAATTGTCCCAGCAGGGGAGTGAGAGCTCACAGGAGGCCACGTTTTTCATAAGGGCCAGTCTTGAATGGAGGGGAAGGCTACACTGGACTCCAGGGCAGGGCAGAAAAGAGAACTGCACAGGAGGATGCAGGAGAGACCTACAGGAAATCTATCAGGGGTTGTGACCTGATGTAGCAGGTGCCTTGGCAGGGGGGGCACCTCCCAGCAGGATTAAATCCTGGGCCCATATGTGTATATGTAACAGGAGATCATATCAGAGGGGAGACCCTGCTGGAGACTGAACTTGTTTTATTATTTCCTTTACTTCAGCACAGTAGGTATGGGCCATGTCCCAGGGTTGTGAATGCTGGGAGTGGTCTTAGGGACATGAGAGTGTCCTCCAGAAAGGGTGTTTGGGGGCCCCCGAAGTCATGGTCCATGGCCTCCTGTAGCAGGCAGGCTATCTGGGGAGAAAGGAGAGCTCACCCAGAGGAAGGGGACCAGTGGCTGTGGGTTCCAACCACTTGGAACCAGCGTGAGCCCTGAGAAGAGATGAAGCACTTGGAGCAACATTTTAGGAGCAGGACTAGAGCATCCTTTGTTGGCTCAGTGCTCAGGGGCAGGCTTGTCTTCCCTAGAAGAACCGCAGCATCCTGGTTGGGCTTCCCAGCCAGCAGAGTGTCTTCTCAGCAGGGGCTGGGCAGTGTCGTTGTCAGGGAAACAGTCTTCAGCACAACATCGTATGTCAGGGAGAACTGCCACCAGAACTGAACAGATCGGCTCTAGTTTGTTCTCCTGTGGTTGTGGGAAGCTGGGCCAACCCACTCTGCGTGGCACAAGGACAATTAGGGGTGGAGGGGTAAAAGAGGCCTCGATAGGGAAATACTGATTTTCTGATAATAGGGTATATGGTATGAACAGTTATTTTGTGCAAAAAACTGTTGTCCGCTAACCCAACAATCCTCTAGAAAAGCCCTTTCTGGAAGAACTCACCTCCCATGACAGAGACTTAAAATGCCAAATACTCACTCTCTCAAACTGTCTTGGTATGTGGTCCAGTTTTTTTTAAATTTATTTTTTATTGAAGTATAGTTGAATTACAATGTTCTGTTAACTGTTGTACAGCAAAGTGACTCTATTATACATGTATATGCATTCTTTGTCATATTCTTTTCCATTATGTTTTATCACAGGATATTGAATAGAGTTCCCTGTGCTATAATAGGACCTGTTGTTTATCCATTCTATATGTGCCAGTTTGCATCTGCTAATCCCAAACTCCCAATCCAACCTTCTCCCACCACCCTCCCCCTTAGCAACCACCAGTCTATTCTCTATGCCCCTGATTCTGTTTCTATTTCATAGATAAGTTCATTTGTGTCATATTTTATATTCTACATATAAGTGATATCATATGGTATTTGTCTTTGTCTTTCTGACTTCATTTGGTGTGGTAATCTCTAGTTGCATCCATGTTGTGGCAAATGGCATTATTTCCTTCCTTTTTATGGCTGAGTAATATTCCATTGTATGTATGTACCACACCTTCTTTACCCATTCATCTGTCAATGGACATTTAGGTTGTTTCCATGTCTTGGCTATTGTGAATAGTGCTGCTATGAACATAGGGGTGTGTGTATCTTTTTGAATTATAGTTTTGTCTGGATATATGCCTGGGAGTGGGATTGCTGGCTCATATGGTAATTCTGCTTTTACGGTATGTGGTCCAGTTTTGATCAATGAGCCTGCGGGATAGTTTCCTAGGAGCTTGAGGGGAAATTGTTTTTCTCCTGGTAAAGAGAGAGGGATAGGCAAGGAAAACTTGCCTCTTTCTTTCTTGTCTTAAACACAGTTTGAGTGTGGACATGACATTTGGAGCTGTGGCAGCAATATTGTGACCATGAGGGAAAGCCCAAGAGTATCACATATAAGTCAACTCAGAGCTCTGACACTAAACAGCCTTGAAACCAACCTTGGACTCACCTACTTCAGCACTTTTTATTAGCTGAGAAAATACCCCCTCCGTTTATAAGTTTCTTTTAGTTAGGTATTCTATTCATTGCCATTGAAAACGTTTCCATTGATTAGCAATGTAAATGACAGAAAACCCAGCTAACCCTGGCTTAAGTCATAGGGACATACGCTATTTACTTAACAGAAAGACTAAAGGTAGATGGTCCTGAAGTTGGTTCATTGCCTCAGCCATGTTATCAAGAACGCAGACTTTTTCCACGTCTGCAATAGATTTTGACCTTTGGCTGTTGCCTCATGGTTGCAAAATGGCTGCTGGCAGCTCCAAACATTCCATCTTGGCATAGGATAGGAAGGGAAGAGGAGGGCAGACATGGATCCTTCTCCCCAGCTTCCTCTCTGTTACCCGGGAAGAAAATCTTTCTCGGGATCATATGCCCATCCATAGTCCACTTACTGGCGAAAAGGAATGAGACAGCCACTGATGACTTAAATCAGGTACTGCAGGGCCTCTGCTCTTTTCTTCTTCCTCTGCTCTTCTCCTTTCTCAGCATGTCCACTGCCCTTGCTTGCAACACTCAAAGTCTCTTGGTGATGCTACCTTCTTTGGGTTTCTATTAAAGAGCAAACATGTTTTTTACCCTTTGAGCTTTGCTCTGTCAGTGGGGCCCCAGACAGGTTGTGCGTTCCCTGATGCTACTGTCTGCAGGTGCTGCTTCCACTGCTTCCCTCCCTAGAGGCAGACCTTAGAGGAGTAGCTCTTAACGAGGCGTGACTTTGCACGCACCCCCCCCCCCCCCCGCAGTGGACATTAGGTAATGACTGGAGGCATTGTTAGTTTCACAGCTGGGGAGGTGGTGGTGCTACTGGCATCTGGTGGGTAGAGGCCAGGATGCTGCATACCATCCTTCAATGCGCAGGACAACCTCCCACATAAGAATTATCCAGACCAACATGTCAGCAGTGAGAAACTTGGCCCTAGAGGATGCGAGCAGGCCACAAAGCCACCTTTCCTCCTTTTCTTAATGCCTTCTTGCTTTTGTCCCAGGCCCTTATAAATAAGGAGAATGTCCACATGCTATGCCTCCCTCCAAAGACATGAACTTGCCCCTGGACAGTAGCAGTGACCAAGTAAACACCACAAAGGAGGCACCAAGTACTTATGTTGATTCACTGATTAAATAAACTAATCTCTTGAGTCTATTTTCACCTTTGGAAAAAATTGCAGCAATCACTATATGACTTTTGTGCAAAATGACAAAGTGTTGCAGCATCGGTAACAGTGTCTCCGGTGGCCATTGCATCAGAGACAGGCACTGTGAGAGGAATGTGGCTGATTCAATCTATTTCTGTTGATGAGTTTTGGAAGTGAGCAAAAGGGCAGCATAGGAGCCTTCTAAAATGAAGACTTGTGAAGAGTTTGGATCTGGGGCATGTCTACTTATTCATCCCTGTCTGCTTTCACATTATTTCCACCAGGCTCAAGTAGTAATACCTTCTCTTTAGAGTTGTCATTTCTTGGTTTCCTCTCCTTTCTATAATATACCTTCTTATTCTTATCCCATTTTCATGCACAAAGAGAGACAGATCAACAAATGAGGGAAGGGAAAGAAATCCCGCACACACTTAAGCAGGATTCACTTCTTGTCAGTGCTGGAGGTGGCTGTTTCTGACATTTCAGAGTTCAGAACATTTCAGAGTTCTCTCCTAAGGTAATCATGCCACTTGGAGACTGTAGAATTTAAGGTGCAGGTTTGGCTACCATTATAAAGAGATCCCCACCCCAATCCATTGTCTTAAATAAGTTAGAAGTTTCTCACTTACATAACCATCTGTTCAGGTGGTCTCAGGCCCATAGGGTGATTCAGTAGTGTCTAGACCCAAGGCCCCTTTGCCCCACCAAGCTCGGCATTCAGCTTCTACCTCATGGTCCAGGCTGGCTGCACCATCTCCCATTATCACAACCCACATTCCAGCCAGCTGGAGTGGAGCACTCCCTTACTTTTAAGGGACATTCCCTGCAAGCTGCACTCATCCCTTCTGCTCAAATCCAGTTGACCAGAACCTAGTCATATGGCTACATCAAGCTACAAGGGTGCAGAATGGAAAATGGAGCCATTGTGTTGGGAGGCCCAGTGTGCTAGCTACAATGTGAGAGTTCTGTCACCAAAGTGCTTGCTAAGTGCCAGCCTCTGTGTTGGGTTTTACTAGGATTACTTGGTGGAATCCTTACAATAAAAACAGATACTCGGACCTGCCTGGTGGCTCAGTGGTTAAGAATCCACCTGCCAATGCAGGGGACATGGGTTCGAGCCCTCGTTTGGGAAGATCCCACATGCCGCAGTGACTAAGCCCATGCACCACAACTACTGAGCCCGCGTGCCACAACTACTGAAGCCAGTATGCCTAGAGCCCGAGCTCCACAGCAAGAGAAGCCACCGCAATGAGAAGCCCGTGCACCTCAACAAAGAGTAGCCACCGCTCGCCGCAACTAGAGAAAGCCCGTGGGCAGCCACGAAGACCCAACGCAGCCAAAGATAAATACATAAATAAATTTATAAAAACAAACAAACAACAACAACAAAACAGATACTCTTCTAGTCTCTATGTTGCAAATGAAGGAAGCTGAGGCACAGAAAGCCTCCCCCTGCCCCGAAGCAGACCCTGATTTGCTAAGGGAGTGCCGGTGGGGGGCAGGGAAGGCGGGGAGGGAAGCAAGATAGGGAAGGGGAAGGAAGCCAGCAGGGGCTCCAATTCAGAAAAAATCCCCCACCCCCATCCCCATCCCACCCAACCTGATCCTGATCCTGTTGCTGCAGCACGTGCAAAACCATGAAAGTACAAAAACCCGGGTCTGTGCTGTGGGCCTAGAGGGTGCTGAATGAATGAGGGAGTGAAAGAATTAATGAATGCATGGGCCCAGCGCTTGATCGTTCTCAGGAGGACAGCAGATCAGCTCAACATCACTACAAGTAGGCTTTCCCTCAAACTACTCAGCCCTCTCCCTCTCATCCTCCTGACCCCCCAGGGGGTTCTAACCCACACCTGCAGGGCAGCAGCCTTGAATGAGAGCACCTGGTACCCTCAGGTGTGAAGGGCAGAACGAAAGGTAGGGAACCAGCACTGCTGAATGTTCTTTCTCCTTCCATCGTTGTCTGAACCTGACCTACCTGTAACTTGGCTGCAGCGTCACCTCATGAGGCTAGACAAGTTTCAGGAAGCTTCGCCTCCCGCTTTTGAAACCAGGGAGAGAAGAATAGTTTGTCCTGGTCTGAAAATGACTTGGAGACTTGTAGGCAGCAGATCTCCCTCAGGATAAAATACAAATATAACCTCCCCTCTCCCAGACCAAACGTCCTCAAGGTCAGGTTCACAAATCCCACAAGAAGTATGAAGTCTGTGGGTCACTGGGGGAAGGGCTGGCAGCAGGGGCTTGGGCTGGGGGTCTCTAATCCCCTGAGCCTCCACCAGCCCCTGAACAATTAAAGACCCCAAAGTCTTCTTATTGATTAGCTAGATGAGGCCATCAGTTTAATGACAATAATATGACTCAAGGAAAAACCCTATTTATTTATTTCAAATAGAATAAAAGTAGACCAGCTGGATAAGAGAAAAGATTGCTTTTTCTCCCTGCAGCATTATTTCCTAGGCCCCCCCTCTCTGAGTCAGGAGCATGTCTCCCGTGAAATCTCACCCTGCGAATCCCCAGGGTCTTTTTTTTTTAATTTATTTATTTTATTATTTTTATTTATTTTTGGCTGCATTGGGTCTTCGTTGCTGCGCGCGGGCTTTCTCTAGTTGTGGCGAGCGGGGGCTACTCTTTGTTGTGGTGCGCAGGCTTCTCATTGTGGTGGCTTCTCTTGTTGCGGAGCACAGGCTCTAGGTGCATGGGCTTCAGTAGTTGTGGCACTTGGGCTCAGTAGTTATGGCTCACAGGCTCTAGAGTGCAGGCTCAGTAGTGGTGGCGCATGGGCTTTGTTGCTCTGCGGCACGTGGGATCTTCCTGGCCCCGGGCTCGAACCCGTGTCCCCTGCATTGGCAGGTGGATTCTTAACCACTGCACCACCAGGGAAGCCCCCCAGGGTCTTCTAATTTCACAGTTCCTGCCTGATGTCCTGTGGAGGAAGACATTTCCTCCAGAGGCCCCTGGGGACTCACTAGGACATTTAAAAGTGGGTCCCTCCTTTAGTAGCTAATGGGAGCAGTCAGGTGTGAGCCTTGGGGTGGCCTTCACTGCCCTTGGTCTCTGTCCCCGTCTTTGTCCACAGATGTGCCGGGTGAGTTTGGCAGAGTCTTTAAAGTCCTGGGATGATTCACTGGGAGGCACTTGGCAAAGGCAAGACATGATTGTGACACCACCAGAATAATCTCCATTCCAGGTACCAAATATCTGTTGCTAAGAATTGGAAAGAATATTATTTTCTTTCTGAGAATTTGCAGTTTGGCTGGTGTTGGGGAAGAAATTTCATTAAGGAGTGTGGGTAGGGGAGAGGGGTTTTCTGTTCGTGGAGTTACTGTGCTTCTCCTCAGAAATGCTCATTGAACATTCACACCCACACAGTCCTGCACAGTAGCTGTGGTTGCTCCCGTTTTACAGGTATTTTACAGATGTTATGGCTTAGGTGCAACAGAGCCATGAACCTTTGAAACTTGGATTTGCACCCAGGTGCTTCTGACTTGAAAAATCCCATTTTTCTACCTCAATGCTACCTTAAATTCAAATTAAACTTTTTTTGTTTGAGAATTAAAAATCTTTCCACACACCTGGAAGTGAGAGACTGGGTTGTCGCCTGTCCCCCACACATCTAATCCTTCCCAGGTGGAGGTGATGTGTTTTAAAATCAGAAATGAATATGCAGGATTTTTCAGATTTTATCAAGGAATTATTGTATATATAGCATGCCTTACATCAGACCGGGTAGGGTCTGGGCCACACCCTGAATCACATTAATATTTCTGCAGTGAAATATTCACAGCAGTGGGATGCATAAAGATTGTAAAGCGCCGCACAGGAATTTAGGTCAGGTTTTTGCTACCAGATTAGGTATGCCAAGCGCTGGGGATTTGGGAGTCACTGTAAGGCATGGTGGACCTGTAGGTGGTATTCAAGGCCCCTTCTGCTCCTCTAAAGTTTCTCCAGATGAGTCTGGTGGGGAAGAGTGGGGAGCAGGTACACTCCAGGGAAGCTCCTGGGTCTGGAATTCTTTCAGCTGTGTCTGAGGAGGAAAGCCCCAGTCCCTGGGCATTTCCAGGACACAAGGACCAGGGAGCCAGACTTGCTGAGCTCTCTCAATGACTGCCACGGAGAGCTGTGTGTCCTTAGGGAAAGTCCTCACCTCTCTGGTCTACTAAGTCGGGGGAGAGCAAAGGGGAAACCCCGGATGCTCTCGGAGCAGTTGGTCCTGTGCAGCTCTGAGGCCGCTGTGAAGCTGGACAGACCTCCAGACCAACGCCGAACCTCCACGCCTTCCATGTTCCTGGGTGGGCTTTCCCCCCACCAGAGTCACCACTGTCCGGGGCTGTGGGTTTTGGGGTGTTAGGTTTAACTGCTTGTAGCAGAGTCCGCCCCACCAGGCACCAGCTCAGCTTGGACCTGATGACTTACGAGTTTCTTCACCTGGATAATGGGCATAAGCACTGTGGATCCCACCTCGAAGAATGAGCAAGAAGCTCCGTGAAGCTAGGGCATGTTCAGCCCAGTGCCTGGAGCACACATGACACACACTGAATAAGAAGCAGCTTGTACTACTCTTACTATGGAGATCAGGCCTGTGTCAGCGACTGGGGGCTGCCATAATAAACTACCACAACCTGGGTGGCTTAAAACAACGGAAATTGATTCTCTCATAGTTCTGGAGGCTAGAAGTCTGAAATCAAGGTGCAGGCAGGGTTGGTTCCTTCCGGAGGTTCTAAGAGAGTCTATTCCATGCCCTCCTTCACCTTCCAGTGGCTGCTGGCAGCCCTCGCCATCCCTTGGCTTGTAGTCACATCATTCTAATCGGTCTCCGTCTTCATGTGGCCTCTGTGTCAAATCTCCCCTTCTTTTCTCTTATAAGGACACCAGTCACTGGATTTAGGGCCCACCCTTAATCCGGAACGATCTCATCTTGAGACCCTTCATTTAAGCACCTCCACAGAGACTCTAGTTCCAGATAAAATCACTTTCACATGTAAGTTAAGATTAAGACATAGCTTTTGGAGGGGATACAATTCAACCCACTACAGGACTAGACGTTAAGTCTGCAGGATTGAAAGAGTAGTAAACCACAGCACCCACCAGGTGATGGTGGCTTGTTAGTCGACCCCTGCAGGGGTCCCCTGATGGGGACCGTCATTACAGGAGCCACTGGAACTGTGTAAAGGGTAGGGGTTTCAGGGTCTGGCAGATCAAGCCCTGAGACACTGGGCAGGTCTACTTCACCAAAGTGAGGCTCAGTTTCCTTATCTCTGAAATGGACACGATAAGCCCTACCTCTAGGTGTCCTCGTGAAGAGTGAAGTCCTTAAAATGCTCCGTGAAGTGTCTGCTCCATCAGTTGCTCCATAAACACAACTCCCTTCCTTGCCCCCACCTTCTTTTGTCTGGTGACATGAATGTGGCTGTGACCTGAAATCTGAACGCGGAGGCTGCAGTAAGGCCCCTTCGTCCCCGCCGTTAGAGCACTGCGGAGCCAGCCATGGCGGAAGTCCTGTCAGCCGAAGGTCTTCTCCGGCACCCAGCGGTCTGCAGGGTGCAGGCCTGCGTTTCCAGGGACAGGGACCTGATCGCTGGGAGCCGCTTATATGGAACCCACCTCACCCCACACCCCCCCAGCCTTGCCAACGCCCAGAGAGGACCTCAAACCCTGAAGAGCATCTCAAGATCATCGTGAAACAACGTGAAACAAAACAGTGTCCGGGATGGGTTTCAAGGCAGCAGCCTAGGTTCCTCTGAACCCTGTGCGGGGCCTCAAACACAGCTCACAGGAAACCTGGGGGCCTCGCCACCCCACCTGGCAAGGCTGAGGCCGGAACAGCTTCTCTCGTCCTTCCGAGGGGAGCAAAGCCCCCCACCCTGCAGTGGGTCGGGAAGCCGAACCCTGTCCCATGTAGGATGGTGCTGGTGGATCACTGATGCTGCCCCTTTTGTTCCCTTGGAACACATGAGCCTTTCTTTTCATGATCGAGTTTTAGGACACAAGGAAGGATTTCAATATCTGTAGGAGGTGCTGGAATATGTAGTCTGTGTACCAGACCCAGCATTTTAATTCTTGAGCTAATAATTTAATTCTTCACTAATAATACTGCCAGCAGTAAGTTTTTGTATGTCACAGTTTGTTTTAACTTTTGTCACGAGATCTCAAAGAACACAGAGGGGCATTGACTTTCGCCATCTGTGGTGGGCCAGGGAGGGGCTGGCTGACTGCTCCCCCCATACCTAGGGAAGGCTGTTTCCACTCCTCCGTGGAAGGGACCTCAGCCAGCCAGCCTTTGCTCCTGGCCGCCCCAACCCATTCTTGTTTTGGAGGCTGCTTTTTGGAGGATCCTCCCCAAACCAGTTTTTTCCAAAGGCAAAGGGCACCCTAACCCGGGAAAAGTCCAGACGTCGGTTCCCTCCACTCATCCTTCTGGCTCCGCCGGCCCTGTGTTCCTGAACCAGGCTCTTCATGATGGCAGGAAGGTCCCGCTGCCCTTCTCGTCCTTCCGCGAAGCTATGCTGGGTGGCTGGGGTATGAAAGACGACAACAGGGCTCCAGGCTTGGCTATTTAACCTCTGTGAGGCACTAAGCAACGTGCCTTCAATGTTTCACCCCAGTTAACACTTACCCCACTTTACAGATGAGGAAAAGGGGCCCCAGAGAGGTCAGGAATGGCTTCTCTGGGCTACAAAGTGGTGGAATTCCATGGCAGCCAATTAGAAGGAAAGGGGCGCTGGAGACTGAAGATCGATTCTGCTTATAGACTTGGATGATTGAGAGTGGACTCAACAGGCAGATGGAAGAGGGTGGGATAGAGAAGTGTGGCCCTGCAGGGCCCACATGGCCGTGGAGGGGGAGGTAGCACCAGCTGCTGAGGCTGGGCGGGGCTTCGAGGGTTTGTCTGTCTGGCCCCACGTGGTACGAATGAGTCAGGCCAGGACATGGCTAGACACATCGCCCCGTCACAGCTCTCCAGGCATGCACCCTCCTCCCCTAGACTCGCCAATTTCTCCCTGGTCATAGCAACAAGGAACCAATGCAGGGTGGCACCATTAGTCTAGATTCCTGTCCTTCCTTTGTCACCGTAATGCCCCCCTGACTCTCCTGACTGGAAATGCTCATCTTTTCAGTGATTTGGTGGGGCTGGGGCTTACCGGGAAACCTGGCCATGCATTATTCCACAGGATTACTGCATCCATCTTCTAATTCCCGGAGAGCTTTGTAATGTTGTCTTATCACTTTATTTCCCTCCCTTCCACTGGCCTCCCGTCACATGATCACAGGAGTGCGCGGCTGGGCTCGTGGCCACACCACCCCTGAGTTCTCCACCAGCTGCACACTCTCAGTTGTCCTAGATGCAGGATTCCTGGGGTTGAAACTGGCCAGAATGTTCATTCATTGCACGAACTTCACCTGGTCTGTGCTGGCCAGTGGGATTCTGAGATGAAAAACACAGTCCCTGCTCTCAGAGAGAGAAAGACACTCAAAAGAGGGCTGGGGGAAAAGAGCCAGTTCTCTCTCTTTCCTCAGGGAATTTTGGAGCAACTTAATGACAGTGGAAATTCTTAAGGAGGGAATATCAATACGTGTTAGTAATTATTATTAATATTAATTATGACTGAGCCGTGGGAATATCAGAATGACTTGGTAGCAGTTCCCCATGGCAATAGAAATGCCTTTAATGGAAATGCATTTCTAGTTTGCCCTCAAATCCTCAGTCAAAATCCTAATTAGGGAAAAGAAATGCATAGTGGCGTCCATCTGGGCAAACGGAGGGCAAAACACCAGCAACACCATGACCAGGAATGGAAGCCCAGACCTGAAGGTCACTTGGGGTTTGAGACTGGGTTCTTAACAGTGTGTAATTTGCCAGTGATCATGGAAGTTCAGAGAAATGACACCTGTTCACTTGACATAAAGTCATACTGTAGCCTTCTCAGTTTGACTAAACTCCCCAGAACAGAAAATCCCCAGTTCTGTGGTAGTTACTGCTTCCTTGGGATATGTTTTTTTGTTGTTGTTGTTGTTAAAATGAGAACAGCAACAGTGGTCATGGGATTTTCTTTATTCTGACCATGAGTGATGTTCCAGCCGTCGGCAGGGAATGGGTGTCCTGGCCACAGTCTGGGCTCCCACACTCACCTCCCACCTGTCACAGCACCGCCTACATGGGTCCCACCTGCCACTGGAGTGACTGAGTCAACAGGAAGAGTCTGGGCCAAGGCAGTAGCTGGACTGGCCTGGGGGAGGGAAGAGATCCCTGTGGATGTAAGATTAGTGTCCAGATGGAGGACGATGGGACTGCAGGAAGCTTGTGAGGCTGTGGGCAATCTCATGACTCTGGGTCTGGAGTTAAAGATCTGTCCACAGAGCACTGAGTCAGTCCATACCTACTGACCGCTGATGGGTAGACATTGCTGTGCTAGGTCTGCTGGGCCCCCAGCGGGGAACCCTGTGGACCATTCCGGAGGAGCTTACAGTCAAGACGTACTAGGGAGAAAGCCCACATGGGGGAGAAGACCACTTGAGCACACCATTCCGTCTCATGAGACCACCATGTCAGACCTCTGCTTGGTCTTGCTAACGCCCCACCCCACTGCCCGCCAGTCCCCACCTCGATCCATTCGTCCTAAGCCGTCAGAGCTCTACCTAGACTGGCACTTCTCAGACTTCAAGGTGCCTACAAAAGTCCTGGGAAGCAAGTTAGAATGCAGATTCCCTGAGAGCCTGCTCGTCTACCGAGCTCCCAGAGGAGACCAAGGCTGCTGGTCAGTTGAAAAGTACCTCAAGGTCAGCAGAAGAGTTAAACGTGTGTGCTCGGGGGTACTGGCAGCGTGACCTTTGGAATGTCCCTCTACCTGGCTCTGCTGTCTCCTTCTCTGTAGGGTGTGGCTGCAGTGAAGGTCACAGGGCTCAGTGGATGAAACACGCCAGAACCAGTGTCTGGTTCTCGGTGCTGGCACGGACGGTGGCCCTTATCGCTGCTCATCCCTCCTCTGTTGCAACCCTGCAGCGCACCCACCCGTGCAGATCAAATAAGTACCTCGTGCCTCGCCCTCCCTCCTCCACACCTTTGCTTTTCCCTCGGCCTAGAATGCCCTTCTCTCCCTGGTCCACCAGCAAAGTCCTCTTCATTCTTCCAGGCTCCCAGACCTGAGCCCACCCCAAAGGGAGACTGTTCACAGGGCTAAGTAGCCCCTTGACCGTGAGCTCCAGGGGGACAGGAAATGTTTTTAGCCTCCTACATCCCAGTCTGTACATTACCTGACACATAGTAGGTTTCAATACATGATGAGTAAATGGATGAGACAGCAAATTCTTCAGCTCTTCCTTCTATAACTTCTATGGCTCTGTGCTCTACCGGGAGAGGCTAAACCAGTATTTCTCAAACTTGACTGCACATCACCATCCCCTACAGTCTTTTTAAGAACCAGAAATGCCTGGGCCCTGCTCCAGACCTAATTGAGGCAGCATTTCAGGGAGAGAATCTCGGGCACGGGATTTTTGTAAAAGCATGAACACTCATTTATTTACTTATTTGTTTAGTGATGTGAGTATGGACTAGTTATAGTTATGTGTTTTTTTATTCAATGGCTTATAATCCATTATTGTCACTCTTTATTTTGATGCCAAAATGTCCCAGATTTAGCCTTCCATCTGGCCCCTCTATCCTTTTAACATGTCCTCATCACTTTTTGAGTAATTCCTTGCTTTCTTGTGTACAAGACTTTCCAGATTCATTTTGTGGTGTATTTCCTACAAAGCACAACAGGTGATTCTGATGCACATCTGGGTTTTGGAAGCCATCATGCCAATTAGTAACCTCCAATCACCAACAGAGTTAGTTCTGATTCTAGAGTCGGTACCTTTAGCAAAAGGCAGAGGAATATTCTTAGGCAGGAGCTGGTGAAGGAAGCTCAATGTTCCCTAAGATTCCCAGGCAGCATCCCTGAGGATGGCTGGCTCACCACAGAGGCACAGATGACTCAGGCAAGCTACATGGCAAAGGTTCCCAGGTGCCACCTGCCCAGCCAGTTACAGATGGCAAATGCCTAGAAGTGCCCAAGGCAACAACTGAGGGAAGCAGGAAGGAGGTGATACAGAGAAGGACTTTCTGGGAGGAATGTGTTTCTCAACAGGTAGAGAGAAGTCGTATTAACTTCACCTGTCTGCATGGGGCAATAATGGTCATGAGGTCTGGGTCCTGCCCTCTGAGGAATCAGCCCCAGGAAGTTCCCAGGGATGGAAAAGGCTGGCAGCTCCCATCAAGAAACCCTACAGGGTATTCCTTTGAAGGAGACCAGGTATCACAAATGCCTTGCACTACACAGGACTTCTCTTCCCAAGAATGCCAAGCACTTTCACAGATGGCTCATTTGTTTTCAAATAATTTTTAACGTAAAAACATTTGTACAACCTGAACAGAGATGAAAAAATGTTGTAAAAAAGACTCACAATTCTGTACTGCCGTGACAAGTTTTCTGTAAATCTACAATTATGCCACAATGAGTTTTTTGAAAAGACTCACAACTTACAGCATCGTGGTAAACAGTAATGCCCTTACCCACAGATGTTCACATCCTGGTTCCCTGAACCTGTGAATAGATTACCTTCCATGGCAAAAGGGACTTTGCAGATACTTAGAGTAAGGTAAGCCTCTTGAGGTGGAAAGTTTATCTAGAATCATCTGGGTGGGCCTGCCTGTTGTAATCACAAGAATCCTTATAAGGGGGCAGAGATGTGACAATGGAGGCAGAGGTGAGGAGGAAGGTGGGGGAGAGAGAGAGGGACTCGAATATGCTACCCTGCTGGCTTTGAAGATGGAGGAAGGGACCACAAGCTCATTTATAGAAACCGGAAAAGTAAGGAAGCAAATTCTTTCTAGAGCCTCCAGAAAGAGTGCAGCCCCACTGACACCTTGATTTTAAGAACCATTTCAGACTTCTGACTTCCAAAACTGTGAGGGAATAAATTTGTGTTGTTGGCCTAAAACAACACAAATTTATATGTGATTTATTGTAGCAGCAATAGGAAACTAATAAGACACTAATTCAAAAATTCTTTTATGGCATTCTCCACTTTCCTGTTGTGTCAACCAGCTTGCTTTTCAGCCATAATCTCTTCACTTTTCCATGTCACATTTTATAAACCCTTCCCATGAAAATGCAGCTGTAAACAAAAATATTCTTTCACCACAATCTGAGCCCCCACCACCCACCTTTCTGTGGTCTTACTGCTGCTGTTCTGCACCAGTAAGGCTTGTTTGCTTGACGTTTCCTACTCAACAGTAGCCTCATGCTCTTTTTAATACCTCTGGAATTTAATTGAGCATCTATTACTATCCTTTTCTTGAATGCATATACAAATGGGCATTCAGGTGTGCAGGTGCCATAAACCTTCCCATATGCAGACTGTCAGCCGTCTGCAAGATATTCCTCTACAGGTGGAGCATGGATTTCTCCCACCCCCTTGCAGTAAGCCACCGTCCTCTGCCGTGGGCAAATGTTCCCTGAAATGAAATTACTGGCAGCCCAAAGTTAACCTGGAAAATGATTCATAGCTCAAAATCCACTTCTCCCTTTCACACGTGGCCACCTGGAAGCTGCAGTAGTGACAGTGGTATGTCCAGAGCACCTGGCAGAAATACCCAGGTAAAGCCACCAGGTAGGCACTCAGTGTCATGTTGCTTGCGTTCTCATGTCATCCACAGATGACCCAACTTCCCATCTACCCATCACAGGCCCAGAAACTTCCCTGCCCAGGAGAGGAATGGGCTTTAAAAGTAAGCAAATCTCTATGCAGAATAGCCCTGATTAAATTACAGTCCTGTGGCCAATCTCATGCTACAGAATAAATTATCAAATCATTACCTTCAGCATGAATGCACCAAGGACAAATAAATATAGTTTCTCCCATATTTACTTCTAAGCTCATTGCACTAATGGCTGGTGAAACCTTAGCCCAATGTAGCTGTGGGAAATGTTTCAGTCCCTTTCCGCTGACAGCTTCTTCTTTCATTCTCTATTGATCCGCTGTGCCCACACGCTTCCTTGTCACCCTCTAGTCTTCCCTGGATGGCTCACCCTTTTCCACAGGGCTTCAAATCTAATAGGACAGGGGGCTCTTTCTCTCTGGTTATAATTGCTCAAAGTCCATGCTTTACGGGCCCCGAGTTCAGGAGCCCTAGCTCTCCTGGTTGCTACATGCTACTGCACACGTCCGTGCCGCAGTGGATGCTGAGATGTGAGTTCTGAGCAGTTGGCTGCCCAGAACCCTGAGACGGCTTCATGCTCTGAGAGGCTCAACCACCCTCACCTCCTCATCTGTCTGAATTGTGCTGTGTCTCTGGGAAGAATTTTCGCGGCTTTAGATTTGTGTTGGTAAAAACTTCCAGGCGGAGTACAACCTGGAAAATGTCCTTTGGAGAAGAGATCATCCATTTTGTGCTGCTGCCTGTATGTGGACATCAAGCCTGCCCTGGTTGCAGCAAGGTGGGATGTCACTGTTTTCACTGTTCCATGCCTGGACCCAAGTGGACCACACGAGAGACTTTATAAAGTTTCAGTGAAATGAACCAGACTGATCTACTTCTTGGACAGGAAATCTACCTTAGGTATCTGGTTACCCTGAGAGCCCTTTGTTATCAAGAGAAGGTTTTTAATTCAGGCAGTACTGAAGGAAGAGAAAGCAATGTTTTCCAAAATAGAAGAAATCTGAGGGGTTTTCAAGTAGGTAAGATCTACTTACGGGAAGCCTTTCTTCCCATTTGGATTTATTCTAAAGGAATTAGGGTGGAGAGGAAGCGGGAAGGATTAGAAAAATCCATACCCTGAGGTCTAAGCCCATACCACACCTGGTTCAAGGTCTGCGGAGTCCCTCCTCATGGGGGAGGTTGCATGAGGGGTGTCGTGCAGGGCTGGGCTGGGTCCGCTCAGGCAGGCCAGGCAAGGCTCCTGTCCCGTGGAGGAAGACGGGTGCGGCCAGGAAGCAGGAGAGTGGCGGGGGCTTTGGTAATGGCCATTGCACCCGGAGATCTCTATCTGCCTTCGGTGAAGCCAGGAGTCTCCTCCTCAGGACTGTTAACTGTGTCTGACATCCAGTGGGGGCCCAGGCTGGACGGAACAAGGCCCAGGAATTCTGTGCTAGCTGGAAAGTGGGCCGCGCCTGCCATTTAAGGGCAGGAGTTGCTCTCCCATGAGCTTGCTCTTGGCTGGCAGCCCGTGGTGGTGACCCCAAGGTACCTGATCTGACCGGAGGCTCAGCACCCGCAAGCCGGACGGGCCACATTCTCTAAGGGCCTTAACCTGACCACCTTCCAAAACATACCTTTGCAAACCAGAGCACCTGGGACAGGAAGCGCCCCCAGGAAATATTCCACCCTCTCCCCCGGACCCCAGCAGAGCCAGGCTGCACGGGGACTACGTGGGCATCCAGTCCCCGTGGCCCCAGAGCACGGAAGGACCTGGATGCCGAGGAGCTGCAGCTCTGGATGAGCAGTTGAGTGTCTAGGCGGGGAGCCTGGAGCCGTCACGGCCCCACTACCAGGACATCCGCGGTCAGCCAGGGCCTGCTGAAAGCACGGAATGTGAACCCCGGGGCCTCCTGGAGCCCCCGTGAGGCAACCTCTGACACAGCCCCACCACCTGCACCGACCACCTGAGCCAGGTCAACGAGCATCGGACACAATCACCCAAGGTCTTCTCACCGGCTGGCTGCTTCCCACATCATGACCCCGTTCTGGTGGTGGTAACTATCCCTCAGCAAAGACATCCTCTTCCCTCCCTCCCCGACCCCAAAGCCCACTACTCTAGCCACCATGGCCTCCTTATTCATCAGTAACAGCCTTCCTTAGCTGCTTTATGGCCAGTCTCAGCTCAGATTTGTCTGTTGGTGTTGGAGGGCATTGTCCGAAGCCCTACACCTCTATCCAGGCCTTGTACTCCACTCACAGGCCCCTAACCCAGTGAGACTGTCATGCAGGCCCCAGGAAAACCTCGATGGGGTTTCAGACACAGCTATGATATGATTGGTTTACTCGCCACATATAGTAGTTTTCACTGCCTTTCAACCCAAAATACTCCTTTTCACAGAAATTGCTGTTTCTCTGCTGCTACTTCCACTCTCTCCCTGATGCCCCAGCCATATCTGGGGGAACTATGGTTAGCAGAAAGAACAGAGATGCCCACCGGTCTTCCCGGGCCAGCAGACAGAGCCAGGCCCCAGGGGAAACAGCTCTCTGGCCCTCACCTGGCCACCTATGAGCCAATGGCCAGCCCTCAAACTGGGAGACCAAGAAGTGAGGCCCTTCAAGAGAGAGACTTTGAAACCTGTGGCCTTCTGACGCAAACTTCTGCCCTCTGTGCCTAACTCCTCTTCCACTGTTCCCTGCTTCACCCTGCAACCCCCAGACCCATCAGATAACTGAGGGCAGGAACCAGGAGATGGGGGGGAGGGGCTGGGCCTTCCACGGTACCTCCGTCAAGTTTAACCTTGACCCCAGGATTGGAGGAACCTGGGAAATTCCCACATCCAAATTTCGCCTGATTATATTGTGACCTGCCGCGGGCAAACCGAGGGAGCCCAACGCCCCTCTTGCGGCAGTCTCCGCACTGCTGAGCCTCGGGACAAGCCTGCCCACGCCAGGCCCCCGCACCACATGGCTCTGAATGGGAGAGCGGGGCACAGGTACCGGTACTTTTTAAAAGCTCCCCAGGTGATTTAAAGAGCTGCCTGTACTGAGAAGCCAGAGAGAGTCTGGGGAGAGGCGAAGATGTCCCATCGTGGCTGAGGGGCCAGGGGCTCTACTGAGAAGCACTCAGGCCAGGCCCCCTCCTCACACGGTTCAGCTCCCCCAGCCCCATCCTCACGCTCTGCTTTGAGTCCCCCTCCAGGCTGACAACGCTTGTTCCCGCTCTGTGCCTCTTGTCTGCTCCCTTCACATTGATGAGCTGGCTGAAGGGTCTGCCTGCTTGTTCTCTTCCTCCTCTGGTTTGAGATGTGACTTAGCACGTTTGCACACCTGGGCTCATGCCCGACCACCTCCCACCACAGCCCCTGGCCCAGCCCAGGTTCCCAGGCTCCCGCGCTGCAGCTCCTGCCCTGCTCTGAGCGCCCACCTGCTCATCAGGAGACTGGGCAGTTTCCCGCAGAACCTCAAGGACATCCTGATGAATCTGCAAGGCCTAGAAGATGGGAAGAAAGCAAAGGATGTCAGTTGAATGGAAAAAATGAATGTAAATTCAAAAGCCTCATTTTAATCATTCATTTTCTCTGGCTCCGTGACCCAAACTCTTTCCGAATGTGCTATCAAGCTGCTAAAATGATTGATTTGTGCTTCCCAGAGATGTGCAGCCAAGAAGGGAAGAAGAACTGAAGCAGGAGCTGGCGGCACACAGCAGCTGGGGGCTGATCGGCTGGGCTGTAATCTTTCTGGATTAAAAGCCAAAAGTTTGAAAATACAGGTTATGGAGTGACTGTGGAGTTAGCTGTAGGTTTCTGTCCTGGTCCTAGCTTTTGTTCTGAGTGATGGTTTTTCAGTCCTTATTGCATTAAAGAATAAAACAAAAAGCCTAAGGAAGTAACAGGAGGCCAGACGTGGACCACCAACAACAGAGTGGCATGAACAAAGGATGGTGATTAATCCCTAATCCAGTTCTGTGTACCTGAGGTCCAGGAAATAGAACGCAGGAGTATATCACACTGGCTCAGTGTCTCCAGCGGCTACAGCAGGCCTCTGTTGAGGGAAGGGGAGTCGGGCTGCAACACTTCCTCCCGTTGGATGTTGGACACCATCATGGCATCCAGAGGGGAGCTGGCAGGGGGTCAGTCCGAGCAGAGCTTCTGTGTCTAGTGAGAGGCTGCAACCTGCACCTGTGTGAGTCAACAGGTCCTGTTTTTGACACCCCCAGAAAAGGGAGTGTCAGCCTTTGCCTGTGAGAACCTGGGCATGGGCCTAGAGGCCTGAGCGACTGGCCCTTTGGAAGTTTGCCTGGGTTTGCAGGGCCAGGGAATGGGGAAGGGGTGCCAGGAAGACGTGTTCAGACCTCCTGTCAGTCCGCTCCTCACAGGGTTCCACCCCTGGGGCGCTCCAGGCCACGCAGTTATGACATCTCATTATCTCCTCCCGATCGGGAGCCAGGTTTTGTGGAGCCCAGAGAGTATACAATTTGGGGAGCCTTTTCAGAAAATGGACACAAATTTACTGACGCAAAAAGCAGATACCAATACAAAAGCAGATACTTACCTAGAACTGCGGGCTACCTAGCTATTTCGCTTTGTTCTCGTCACAGTATGTTTGGCTCCAGGTGTAGGTATCATCACTCCCATTTTAAAGGTCATGAGACTGAGGCCCAGATTGGTGAAGTGACTTGCCCAAGGTCAAACGTCAGGCAATGAGTTAACTAGGATTACAACCCAGATCAGTTGCATGTGACCCGACTGGGTGGTAACTTCCAATAACCTCTGATGGTGCTGGTGATAGAGATGCCACTGTTCTAGAAAGACTGGTTATCTAATTTGCTTCCTAAACTGATTTATGCCATCAGCCAATTCGGTTGTGTTTATCCAGGGCATATTTTGTGCCCGTGCAGGGCAGGGCCCTGGGAAGAGAGCGGTAATGGAGACAAACATAGGCCCTACTCCCCAGGAGGTGAATAGAGAATGAATCCCACTACCACCAGCACCTCAGGCCATTGAGCACTGGTGTGGGAAAGAAGGTCATAGGGCAAAACAGATATACTGTATTTTACCTGCTGGTCCCAAAGGCCTCAGGGGAGGAACCACACGTGTTTAGGAAAATAACTCGATAAGCCTTTGGAAGTGGAAGATGAGAGCCTGTGGGCTCGAGCTGGAAGAATACTATGAAGCGGTAGCTGCAGTACTTTAGGTTAGGAACCAGGACACTGGCGGGGGCCAGAAAGGAGGAGGGAGAGAAAGAGGAGGTGGAAATGTCAGAAAGACTCAAAAAACCCAACAACCAGGTTATCTGTACCATTGTGTTTTTACAATCTCCACATCCCCAAAGTTTCAGTAAAGCTGGACCACACACATGGCCTTGAGAGAATGGTGAGTGTGAGTGTGAGAGTGAGGAAGTGTGTGAGTATGTAAAAGTGTGTGTGTGACTAAGTGTGTGTATGTGTGTGTGTGTGTGTGTGTGTGTGTGTGTGTCTGAAGCTGAGTTGCACACCTGGATTAGATTAAAAACCTAATGGAGGCAAGTATAATGGAGTAGAAACAAGAAATCTGATGCCTGGGGCTTTACTGGAAATCCTCCATTGGCGTTGGATGGGTGGGGGTGTGAGATCATCTCTAGATCTGGAGGGCAGACAGGTCCTATCTGGCATCTGTGTTGTAAAAGGAAAGTAGCACTATTGAGCCCTCTGTGCACCAAGTCCCACGGCTCTGCCACACACACTGTCTCATGTAATCTTCCCCCAGTCATAAAAGATGGTATGTCTATCCTTGCTTTGTAGATAAAGAACTCAGAGCTCAGACAGATTAAACAACTTGCTGAGAGCAGTAAAAACTATTAAGAACAGATTCATCTGATGTCACAGCCCTTCCTGATTCCATGGCTTCCTTTCACTTTGGTCCATTTCTAGACCCATTCGTCCCAGGTTTCATCGTGAGGTCTAACAGAACACTGGACGTGGACAAGTCCAAGGCAATCAGCTGACAGTCTCCAGGTCCCTGCAAGACAAGTGCCCCGCTGTTTCCTCCCAGCTTCTCCTCTTCCTTCCCTCCCACCCCTTTCTCTGTTAGGATCCTCACGGAAGCCAGTGGAATATTACTGACCCAGTCACCTGCTCCCATCTCTTAAGTGGGGACAGTACTCCTCCCCACTGCCCAGGTTGTTCCTGAACTGTTGACCAAATGTGTGGAAGCTACTTTGAAGTGCGACCTCTCATTAAGTGAAAATCCTAGCAGCAAACACATATTACCTCTGTGGGTGTGTGCCTCTTCATAGAAATTGAGAGAAAAACATTTTAAAGGAGTTGTTTAAATAGATGAGGTCTTTCAAAACTTGACTGCAGGTAAAGTACTGGGTCATGCCAACTAATTTTATTTATTGATTGATTTATATAAATTTGTTTTTATAAATTTATTTATTTTTATAAATTTATTTATTTATTTTTGGCTGCATTGGGTCTTCGTTGCTGTGTGCGGGCTTTCTCTAGTTGTGGCCAGCGGGGGCTACTCTTCATTGCAGTACACGGGCTTCTCATTGCAGTGACTTCTCCTTGTTGCGGACAGTGGGCTCTAGGCACACAGGCTTCAGTAGTTGCGGCACGTGGGCTCAGTAGTTGTGGCTTGCGGGTTCTAGAGCACAGGCTCAGTAGTTGTGGCGCACGGGCTTAGTCGTTCCATGGCATGAGGGATCTTCCCGAACCAGGGCTCGAACCCGTGTCCCCTGCATTGGCAGGCGGGTTCTTAACCACCGCGCCACCAGGGAGGTCCCCATGCCAGCTAATTTTAACCTGTTGGCTAGCTGACTGCCACTAAGACACAGTCGCTTAGTTTTTTCTTGGTGAAGTGTTAAATAGCTGTCAAGTCAGCTCTGGGGTGATAACAAGTGTCCAATGATCACTCAGAATGGAGTCTGGTCCCAGGGGCCTGCCTGTCCTTGGAGATTCGAGGAGAACTCCATGTGCGGGTACAGCTAGGCCCACACATCTAGGAGAAACAAGTAAAAGTGGTTATGTACTGACTGCCTCTTACGTGCCAGCCACCAGGCAAAGCGTGCTGCATCCGTAACCTTATGGATTAGCTGCAGGGCAGAGCAGGCGCCACTGTTATCCCCATTTTACAGAAGAGGAAAGTAATGCCGTGGTCACCAGCTTATAGGTGTCTGGGCTCATATTTAGGGCTCGTCACAAGCAATCCCAATCCAGTTATCCAGTTCTTCCCCAAATAGGGGCGGGATATTCTTCCCTGCCCCCTGATGTTGGTAACATGTGTCCCTTCCAGGTGGAAGTGGTTTCCTCATCTGCAGTTGAGAAGAAATAGTATCTATCCCATAACCTGCTGGGAGGATGAAATGTAGTAATATATAGGCAATAATGTATATAAAAATATAGCATAGGGTATGGCACATAGTAAGGGCTTAAGAATGTTAGCTGTTATTATCTTCATGATGATGATTACATGATGCTGTTCCTTAAGAATTTTCAGCATCTTCTTGTTACGTATTAAGTCATAGCCAAATGTTTCAGCCAGGCATTCCAGTTGTCACTTCCATCCTGATGTTTCTGTCATGGCTCAGGAAGCTCTGAGGCAGGCCGCCTTACTTAGCACCTGAACTGTTTGAGGGAAGCTAGGAAGCTGAAGAAAGGAGCCTGCCCTGAGGAGATGGGGCTGCTTCAAGTAGCCCAGCCTCAGGAGTGCTCTATTAGGACAGCAGCTGCCTCAGCCAAAACCTGATGGGGCCAGAAGCCCAGGCCAGCGGGAAGAGCACAGCTGTTGGGGGCTGTATGAAGGCAGTCCTGGGAGTTAGTGTTGGACATCGTGCCCGTCGTTGAAGACAAGGTTTCCCTACTGTTTATAGCATTGGACACAAAATGTATATTTGGGTTCTTGTTCTGGGCAAGACGCAGTAAGCACACTTCAGCATGCCTCTCCCACTGAATGCGACCATAAATGTCAGACAGAATGCGTGGAGCAGCTATTGGAGGACAATGAAAAGTAAACAGGAGGAGGTGGATTAGGGAAGGAGAACAGAATTTGAGGTACCACCAAACCCACTGTGAGTCTCCCATTTTTACCCCCCTGGAATCATCTGGCCTAGATTCACAGGCAGTCTGAAAACTGGACATGAGCACTAGTTGCAAACAGAAAAGGCTGCAAAAGGAACCCTTGCTGTCTGGTCTGAGGAATGAGAAAAGGGGCTCCTAAGTGTCAGAGAAAGTGAGGAAAGCCCCTGGTTGGTTTTTTTTTCCATCCTCCCACCCTGACCCCCAGCTAATCCCATGGCAGCAGCAGTGATTGCAATGGGGGCGGCAGCCAGGCAGGTACCTAAAACTTTGAGAGAAGAAAACCTTCCCTCTGACTAGAGAAGCTATGGTCCCAAGAAGGTAGGACAAAATCCCACTGCTTTTTTTTCTCCCTGTCCTTCCACTGCTTGGCCCATACTCAGACACACTCAGGGGAAGTGCACAGCTGAGCAGGGAAGCTAAATCCCCAGCTTATAGACCAGAGGGCCACATGGGAGCTGAAAATGTCAGAATGATCTCAGAAAAGAGAGAGCTTAAGAGAGAAGTCCCATGTGAGCTCCTGGGCTTATTTCTAAGCTCTGTGAGTTATGAGAACTGAACTGTGGATTAGAGAATCACCCAGACTCCCAAATGGCCACTGGGTAGCACATAAAGAACAGATCCAAGTAACACTGCAAAGTCGTTGAAAACTGAACTGAAGTTGAAACCACAGTCCACAGAAGGTGGGTCAGGACCTGAGGCTGGATCGTAACCGTATCAATTACCTGCTAAAATAAAACAAAACAGAATTCAACATTCTCTTTAAGATTTAAATAAAACATAGAGTCTCAGAATATAATATTCAAATGTCTAGGATATAGTCGAAACTACTCAGCATATGAAGAACCAGAAAAATATCAACTTCTAAGGGAAAGGGCAATCAAGAGATGACACAGACATTGAAATTACTAGATAAAGATGCTAAAGCAGCTATTATAATTATGCTCCAAGAAGTAAGAGTGAATTCTCTTGAAATGAATGGAAAGATAAAAAATGTAAGCAAAGAGATTGAATGAAGAACTAAATAGAAATTTGGGGGAACTGAAAAATACAATAACTGAAATAAAACATTCACGATAGAATCAATAGCAAAATAGAGAGGAGTCAGTGAACTTGAAGACAGATCAATGGGGATTATCCAATCTGAACAAAGAGAAAAAAAATTGAAGAAAAAACAATGAACAGAGCCTTGGGGACATGAGGAACAATACCCAAAAGTCTAACATTCATATTATCAGAGTCTCAGAAGGAGAGGGAAAAGAGTATGGTGCAAACATTTTATTTGAAGAAATAATGGGTAAAAACGTCTCACATTTGGTGAAAGACATAAACTTACAGATTCAAAAAGCTCAGTAGGGGCTTCCCTGGTGGTGCAGTGGTTGAGAATCTTCCTGCTAATGCAGGGGACATGGGTTCGAGCTCTGGTCTGGGAAGATCCCACATGCCGCGGAGCAACTGGGCCCATGAGCCACAACTACTGAGTCTGTGCGTCTGGAGCCTGTGCTCCGCAACAAGAGAGGTCGCGATAGTGAGAGGCCCGCGCATCGCAATGAAGAGTGGCCCCCCGCTTGCCACAATTAGAGAAAGACCTCCCACAGAAACGAAGACCCAACACAGCAAAAATTAATTAATTAATTAATTAATTTTTTTAAAAGTCTCCATTCTTTATTTTTTTTTAAAAAAAAAAGCTCAGTGAACCTCAAATAATATAAACCCAAAGGAATCCATGTCCAGACACATCATAATCAAACGGCTAAAAACTAAGACAAAGAAAAAAATCTTAAAAGCAGCCAGAGAAAATGGTGCTTTATTATGCTCTATAGAGAAATGCTGATTGGAATCACTGTGAATTTCTCATATAAAACAATGGAGGTGAGAAGGAAATGGAATAACATTTTTAAAATGCTGGCAGAAAAACTGTCAACCAGAATTCTTTATCTGGTAAAAACATTTTTTCAGGAATGAAGATGGAATAAAAATATTCTCAGTGAAGGAAAACTGAGAGAATCCTTTACCATTAGATATGCTCTAAAATAAATACTGAGGGAATGCTTTCCCCCTGAGACTGGGAAAAAGGCAAGGATTTTCTGGGAAAAAAAAATGATGGTGATGGGGAATAAATCCATGGTTGCCAGAGATTAGGGTGTGATTGCAAATGAGGAACACAGGGAGTTTTGTGTGTGATGGACTGTTCTGTATTCTGTTGTGGTGATGGCATTAAACTATATATATGTGAAAACTCAGAACTGTTACATCCAAAAAGAAAAAAGAGAAGGAACCTGGAAAAAGGACTGGGATGGGGCTGGGACAGACAAAAGGAGAATGAACTGAAGCTCCCTCTCACCTCCACAAAACTCATTCAAATCCATCCACCAAAGTTCTGAAGACACCTCAGCCACCCATGAAAATCCTGCCCCTGAATTCCCATAAGTTAGGCTCTTCCTTTTCCTATTACAAGAGATAAGCCCAGACTCTAACAGCAAGCAATGCAACGCTTCTCATTCAGTTTTTCAAAAATGAGTTCTGGAGCAGGTACTGTGTGTTCAGGAGCCAGGGGTACAGATGTGAATAACAAGGGTTTAGGTCCCTACCCTTGTGAACTAAAGTCTAACAGGATAGGAAACAGAGCACAGAAAATAAATACATAAATCAAATGGTGATGGTGCCAAACAGGGACTAAACCAAGTTCTGGGATTCTGGAATGGGATTCTGGGACACGTCCACTCTTCACTTACTAGGGGGCTGCTGTGGGCAAGGATTTAACCACTCCATGCCTCGGTTACCTCATTTGTAAAGTGAGGGTAACAATAGTAGCTACCTCCTGAGGGTGTGAGAATTCTGCAAAATAATGTGTATTCCATAGGATTACTGTACCACTTGAACATTGTACGTGATCAGTAAATGTTAGCTACTCTAATTAATAGTAGTTTCAGAAGAACTGTACTTAGAGTTGCTTCAAGCTTCAGCGAAGTCTACTGAGCAGGTAGGAATTCCTCTCTTCTCCGCCCCACTTGCTTCATACTCCCTTCCCACGTATCAAGGGATTAGAGATTTCAGGAACTCTTAGGCTCATTTGCCTCTGCAGGCTCCCTGCTAAGGCGGCCTCTTCGTTAAAGGAATATAACCCTTTAGAAGCACTGTCCTCTCCATGGGGAGTGTAGAAAGCTCCTGGGATAAGAAAAAGCTGGGTTTGAAGGCTGGCTCTGCTGTGTGACCATGGGCAAGTGGCTTAACTTCTCTGAGCCTCATTTTTCCAATCCATAAAGTGTGACTAATCACACATGCTATTCAGAGTTGAGATAAGGTCAGCAAAGAACGTTTCATTAGGGTAGCTATTTTTGTTATTCAGAATCTAGGCAAAGGTTTATTCTGGGAACTGAATTAAGCAAGCCATTGGAGCGAGCAGGATGCAGAGCCCTGGCGTGGAAGTAATTGATGGGAAGACAACCCCACCTCCATCCTGTCACTGTGCAAGACAGTGGGGTCCCCAGTCATGGGGTTACTGAGGGGTCAGAGCAGAAAGGACCAGTAAATATTAGTGGCCTGACCGCCTCATTTTCAGACAGGAAGGTGGACAGCAGTGACTTGCCCCAGGCCACAGGGTCCCTTGAAAGCTCAGCTGGGTCCCCTAAGTTTGGAGGTGTCACTGGACTTCTGTAAACACATGTGACTCCCCCACCAACAGTTACTGTGACTCAGGAAGGGGCCAACAGCCACCTCAGTGATGGACGAGCAGGGAGGGTGACAGTGGGCAAGCACGGCCTGGACACAGCTGAGAAAAAAGTCAAAGCCAACCATGAGGACGGTCCCTTCCAACAATAGGTTTCTTGTGCTCTTTGCCATTTTATCACCATTTTGTGGGAGCTTGCTATATATGGACTGAGTCCTTTGCCATATTGTATGTTTGTTTACATGTGTACGTGTGTGTACATACACACATGCATCTGTATATGCATACAGGCACGCATGCATGTATATATATATTATATATAACATATATAAATATAAAGAATTTTCCTGCAGTCTAAAGCTTGTTTTTTATTTTCCTAAGCATGCTTCTTAATGAGAAGTTTTTAATATTGATGGAATACAATTTACTGCTTGTTTCTTTCATATTTAGTGCTTTTTGTCCAGTCTTAAAAACTTTGCCTCCCCCTAAGTAGAGCATATTTTTCTGCTATGTTTTCTTCTAGAAGCTTTCTAGTTTTAGCTTTTACCTTAAGATCTGTCATGCATCTTGAATTCCTTGTTTGTGTGCGGTATGGAGTAGGGGGGTCAAGGTTCTTTTTTTCCACGCGATATCCAGTTGCTCCAGCACCGTCGGTTGAAAAGACGTTCCCTTCCCCATGCGGGTACACTGACTGCACTGGGGGTCTATTTCAGAACGCTCTATCCTCTTCCATTCGTGTGCTCAGCTGTCCTTACATCAACACCACACTGTCCTGGTTACTGTAGCTTTACAGGAAAGCTGGGAATCAGGGAGTGTTAAGGTCTGCAACTCTGACTTATGAATGTCTTGACAAATCTAGGTTCTTTGTATTTCTACATAAATTTTAGAATCAGCATGTCAATTTCTACAAAGTCTTCTGGAACTTTTCTTTAATACTACACTGATCTTTTTTTAGAGCAGTTTTAAGTTTACATAGAAAATGAACGGGAAGTACAGAGTCCTCATACACCCTCCCTCATCCGGTTTCCCCTATTATTAACATGGTGCAATAATGTGGTGCTCTTGTTAAAACTGATGAACCAGTGTGGATGCACTATAATTAAAGTTCATGGTTTACACAGGGTTTGCTCTGTGTGTTCTGAGGTTCCACGGGTCTTGACAGATGCCTAATATCATGTATCTACCATTAGAGAATCATGCATACTAGTCTCATTACCCTAAAAATTCTCTCTCTCCTCCTGTTCATCCCTCCGGAGTCCCAACCGCTGGCAATCACTGATTGTTTTATGGCCTCTATCGTTTTGCGTTTTCCAGAATGTCATATGACTGGACTCATACAACATGCAAACTTTTCAGATTGATTTCTTTAACTTAGCATTATGCATTTAAGTTTTTTCCATGTTTTTCAGTGGCTCAAAACCTCATTTCTTTTTACTGCTGAATAAAATTGCATTGTATGGATGTACCACAGTTTGTTTATTCACCTAAGGACACAACCAAAGGACATTTTGGTTGCGTCCAAGTTTTGGCAATTAAGAGTAAAGCTGCTGTAAACATCTGTGTTCAGGTTTTTCTGTAGATATGTTTTCAACATAGTTGAGTGACTACAGTACGTCACTCCTCCCCTCCTGTAATCCTTCTGTGATGAGGAAAAAATGTTTTAAGAAAAGCAGGAAAATTTCTTTTAGAGGAAAAAGTCTGTTGAGCACAATTCCTTTATGACTGGGAATGGACAGCCTGGGGACATTGCTAGTTGGGCTAGAAGTAGAGAAACCACATATTTTATTATCCAAACCAGGACACTTTGGAGGGTAAGAGGGGTACTATTAACTTCACTGGCACAACAGGTATCATCTGTTTTATTCCCTTTAAACCTAAGTATACGTTCCTCCTTTTAGAAATGAAGCCAAGAGGTAGCTAAACTTCTGTGCATTAAAGCAAACAACAAACGGAACCACAACAGGATGGCTAAATTTAAAATGACTGACCATACCAAATGCTGGTGATGATGTGGAGTAATTGACACTCTCATACGTTGCTGGTGGGAGTGTGGGAAGGTACAACCCAACCACTCCATTCCTAGATATTTACCAAAGAGAAATGAAAGCATGAAACTCCAAGTCTTACACGTGAATTTTAATAGGAGCTTTATTTGTTAAAGCCAAAACCAGAAACAACCTAAATCCATCAATAGACGAACGGATAAATTGCGGTATACCCGTACAATGGAATACTACTCAGCCATAAAGACATATAAACTCTTAATGCACACGATATTGAGGAATCTCAAAATCATTATACGGAATGAAAGAAGCTGGGGGGGGGAAGTAACATATTGGATGATTCCAGTTATACAAAACTCTAGGACATACAAGCTAATCTATATATAGAGAAAGAAGATCAGCAGTTTCTTGGGGATGGGATGGAGGGAGGAATGGATTACGAAGGGCACAAAGAAACTTTAAGGGGTGATGAAAATGCTTGAGGGGTCATGGTTTTATGTGTGTGTATATGTCAAAACTGATAGAATGGGACTCTTTAAATATGTGCAGTTTAGTGTACTTCAATTTTACCTCAATAAGATTGGAAAACTTCCTAAAAATAAAAAGTAAAATAAAAAGGAATGCTCTTAAAGACCTTTAAAAAAAATGAGAGATTTTGGGGGGCAGTTTATCATTGGAGTCAGTGAACCAAGGTGGAGAGTAGAAGATTGAGGGGGAGGAAGGGGATGCAAGAAGTTGAGTCTGGAGATAACAGAAGAGAAAACCAGTGAACATTCCCCAGTTAGGGTTGGGGCCTCAGGAGAGGGAGTACCAGGCTTTAAGACTAATGATGTCTGACAGTCACTTTTATCTGCTGTGCTGTCACCCACACTTATACCCTGAATCTATAATCAGAAATGTAATGGCCTTGGATGAGCGTTGCTTTGTGGAAATAAAGGAACTGGGTCTCTCTGTGTGGATTCATGATAGTGAGAAAGGGACAGCTAAAATAGGCAAGATGGGAGAAAGATCCAGGATTCACTGGAAACAGAAAATCACAGTCTGAGGTGACCTGGTGAAATGTCTGACTTTCAAGAATTCCCATTGAGATTTGGAATGTGGCCGGGATCCCACAGGGAAAAGCTCTCAAAGGACAGGGGGTTATAAGGCCCGGCTGACGTCTGTGCTACATGAGTGTGTCAAAGGGCAGGGGTCACATCATTCCAGCTGATGCCACATCCTGCAGCCACTGCTCCCTACGGCTGAGTTCTCACCTGGGGCCTTGGTCTGAAGGAAAAGGTCACTGGCCTTCTGCTTCTTTGTCAGCAGTCAAAGGTAGATGGCAATTCAGGGGAAGGGAGAGGTGATGGAAGGTAAGAAGTGAAAGTGGTTTTCAGTTTTCAGTTTCAATATCCATGGTGCTGGCACTATAGAGATATTGTGATGGGTGTGATTGTCCTTGCCGATGACCTTGAGGAGCCTGTTTTCCCTTACATGGGTCTCTTCCTCAGCAGAGATGGCCAAGAGGCCCTGTAGTATGTTGGACTTACTGCCAACAATATTAACTTACTAAATTAAAGAAGAAAAAATGAAATAAAGAAAAAAGAAAAAATGAGAAAAACAGTAAAAAAAAAAAAAAGAAAAAGCACAAGGTGATAAAAAATAAAATAATAAAGCAAAAATAAAAATTGGAAAAAGACTAAACAAAGAAAAATTTAAAAGTAAAATAAAAAGAAAAATTAAAAATAAGAAAAAGAAAAGAATAAGAAAAAATGAGAAAGGGGTAAAAAGTAGAGGAAGAAAAAGTAAAAATAACAAGCACAATAGATTGTGATATAAGAAGAAATATATATTTGGTTTTCATCCCAAGTTCCTGGCACAGAGCTTCTACAATCTTAGTAATTTCCTGAGTGATGGGGTGAAAGGAGCATCTCTTGTTATTCATAATAAACCCCTTGCAGCCAGATCAAAATTTATGTTAATTAGGTGACTGGTAGCTAAGAGCCCCTACGTAGCTGATCCCCTAGAATGGGGACAGGTTGCCACGGTAATCCGACCCATGTGATCAGTGGGCTGGAACTTTCAGCCCAGTCTCACCACCCAACTTCCAGGGAGGGAAAAGGGGTTGGGGGTAATCACCAATGGTGAATGATTTAATTCATCTTGCCTACAGCAGAACCTTGCCTACAGACAGGGTTAGAGCTCTGGGTTGGTGACTGCATCCAGGTGCCAGGAGGGTGATACACGCCCAGACTCCGTGGGGAAAGAAGCTCCTGAACTTGGGAACCATTTCTTCTTGCTATATGTAGCTCTTCATTTGCCTGTTGATTAGATCCTCTATAACATCCTTTACCGTGAATCAGTAATACTAAGTAAAGTGTTTCCCTGAGTTCTGTGAGCCATTATAGAAAATTACTGGCCCTGAGGGGGCGCTCATGAGAACCCCCAATTCATAGCAAAGTCAAACAGAGGTCGTGGTGGGGGGAGCCTGGGGACTCACTGACTGCAATTGGCATCTGAAGGGGGCAGGCAGTCTTGTGAGACTGAGCCCTTAACCTGTGGGGTCTGCACTAATATGGGGCAGTTAGGATCAGAATTGAATCAAATTATAGGGCACCCTCTTGGTGTTCACAGATAACTGGAAAATTGCGCGGTGTGGAAAACCTACACATTTGGTGTCAGAAGTATTGTGATTAGAGAAACAGTTTTCTTTCATAGACAAAAATTCAAGAAGGAAAAAAAGCTAATATTGGTGAAAATCCCTCAAGTGACCAAAAGCCAGACTCGTGAGCTAGAAGGATCAAAACCTTAGGCCAAGCCAAGGACTTAGGTCAGTGCCTGGAATTCCACAACAATGGCTCCTTATAAGGTCATAGCAAGAAACGGACCTGTCACTGCTAGGGGTAATCCAAAGTAGCTTTCTTACTTTTTGGACTCAAGAATCCTTTCACTCTTACAACAGAGTGGGGGGACCCCCAAAGAGCTTTGCATTCATGTGGATTGTAGTGATCAATATTTACTTATTAGAAATTACAACCTGTAGGATGCTTCAGTGGCCTTTTTAGTTCTAGTTCACAAAGCTATAATAATTTGGGGCCTTTAAAGAGCTCATAATGTTGACACCTCAACTATTTAATTCCCTTCTCTTTAAACTCTCAATGATTGGTCTCAAAATGATGCCACAACTTAATTGGCATTGTGATGCTATATGAAAATGTTCCATGAGATAAGATGTGATAAAATACATTATTAACACCTATAAAGTCTAGGAAATGACAGCTTTCACCATGTTTTCATTTCTTATTTACAGTTTTGCCCAGTTTTTTTATTTTTGTGTTTGTGTTTTTGGAGCAGATTCCTCCCTTCTGCAAGCCAGAGAACTCCCTATGTCCATTTGGGTACCTTTAGATGTAATGGATGCATCTGTAAGTCAGAAGAGCAAGAATAGTACTTTCTTTCTTTGAATACTTAGTAGATGTTTTTTGGAGCAGCTGTAGGTCCGTAGAAGAGCTTAGTGGAAGGTACAGAGATTTCCCATCCACCCCCTGCCCCCCACAGGCACAGCCTCCTCCACCATCATCATCCCCTCCAGATGGTACACTAGCTGCAATGATGAACCTGCACTGACACATCATTACTACCCAAAGTCCATAGTTTATATTACATTCTTGGTACTGTACGTTCTGTGGGTTTGGATGAATGTATAATGACACATACTCATCATTACAGTATCATACAGAGTGGTTTCACTGCCCTAAAAATCCTCTGTTCTCCGTCTATTCGTCCCTCCCTCCCCACAACCCCTGTCAATCACTGATCTTTTCACTGCCTCCACAGTTTTGCTTTTTCAGAATGTCAGATAGTTAGAATCACACAGTATGTAACATTTTCAGATTGGCATCTTTCACGTAGTAATATGTATTTCAGGTTCCTCTGTGCCTTTTCGTGGCTTGATAGCTCATTTCTTTTTAGCACTGAATTATATTCCGTTGTCTGGATGTACCACAGTTGATTTATCCAGTCACCTACTGAAGGACATCTTGGTTGCTTCCAAGTTTTGGCAATTATGAATAAAGCTACCCAAAACATCTGTGTGTAGTTTTTGTGTGGATATATTTTCAACTCCTTTGGATAAATATCAAGGAACGTAATTTCTTGATCACATGGTAAGTGTGTGTTTAGTTTTGTAAGAGACTACCAAACTGTCTTCCAAAATGGCTGTATCAAATTGCGTTTCCACTAGCATTTGGTGTTTTAGACTTTGGCCACTTCAATAGGTGTTCAGTATATCTCATGGTCTTTTTAATTTGTATGTTATGTTTAACTTCTTTTTGTATGCTTATTTGCCATTGTATATCTTCCTTGGTGAGGTGTTTGTTCAGGTCTTTTGCCCATTATTAAATTGGGTTGTTTGCTTTTCTATTGTTGGATTTTAACTGTCCTTTGTATATTTTGGATAACAGTCTTCTATCAGACCTGTCTTTTGCAGATAGTTTCTCCCAGTCTGTGGCTTGTCTTAATGGCGTTGGTGTCTTTCACAGAGCAGACGTTTTTAATTCTGCTGGGATTTTGATTGAGATAGCGTTGGTCAATTTGCGTTAACATTAGATTACTGAGGAGAGAAATCGCCAAGCATCAGGACAGCCTGGTATCAGCAGGGAGTGGCGAAGGTTGGCATCCTGCTGGCCTAGGAGGGAGGGCTGATTTTTTTTTTAACTCTTTTTTTCTTCTTTAATTTATTTATTTTTGGCTGCTTTCGGTCTTTGTTGCTGCGTGCAGGCTTTTCTCTAGTTGCAGCGAGCGGGAGCTGCTCTTCGTTGAGGTGCACGGGCTTCTCGTTGCTGTGACTTCTCTTTGTTGAGGAGCATAGGCTCTAGGCACACGGGCTTCAGTAGCACTGGCACAAGGGCTCAGTAATTGTGGCTTGCGGGCTCAGTAGTTGTGGTGCACGGGCTTAGTTGCTCTGCAGCACGTGGGATCTTTCTGGACCAGGGATCGAACCCATGTCCCCTGCATTGGCAGGTGGATTCTTCACCACTGCGCCACCAGGGAAGTCCGGGAGGGCTGATTTTTATATTAATATGTGCTGTCTCCTCTTCCACCCATCGTCAGGCCTGAGTCATAGTGTCACGGTTGTACCTGTCCCTGTGTACCCTTGGTACAGCTGTGAACACAGCTCTCTGCACAGACACACACACTGGGGCATATAACTGTGGACACCCATTGAGGCTTCCTGAGATGCACCCTTTTATGGCCTAAAAAGGTGCCAACCCAAGGAAAATGCAGGCAGTGTTCCTGCCCAGATCAAGCAGACTAATTAGTCCTTTCTGCTCTGAAGGGAGAGACCTCGTTTTATGGCCGTAAACGCAGGCAGGACAAAAATAAGATACACATTCCAGAGACTTGTGTCACCCTTCCCAGAGCTGGGTAAATACAGTAGTTGGGCGGTGGCATAAAATGCTGTCACTCAGACACACGACGCCCTTCTGTGGGTCTTACCCACTGGAAACCCTCCCCCAGTCTCTCCTTCCACCCTGTGCGCTCTCCAGGGGACTGGAGTTACTGTTTTCCTCCAGCCTCCTCCCAAGCGAGGCTTCTGCACATTTTCTTCTAAATCCAAATTTCTCGGGGATAAAATTAGATCAGATATTTGGGGTTGCCAGGATGCTGCCTGGGGAATGGGTGGCTCTAAGCCATTAACGCTAAGGATAAGTTAAAACGACACTAATTAAAATGATGTTGCTGTGCGGAGAAGAAGCCCTGTCGCCAGTTATCTTGAGAATCAGCTATGTCCTTCTCTGACCCAGGTTGGTTGTCTTTCTGTTTTCCTAGCTGACTCTGCCCTCAAAACTACATCTACATTTAAACCAAAGTCTTGATTTTCCCATCTGGATGATCCTGCCTCTTCTGCTGCTGCTCCTGGTACATGATTCCTTGTCGTTTGCTCCCATCACAGCACTGTGGGGCTTTCCCTGACGCCCCCAAGCACAGTGGGCCCCCGCACCCTCGTGCTGTCACTCTGCCCAGGGCAGGCTGCTCTGTAGCCACAGGATTGCGCTTTGTCCCTGGGTCTCCTGCCCTACCCGACAGCGATTCCCCCCCAGCAGCCACCAGACACATTTGTCTCTGCCTTTCATGTCGTTGCACCCAATAAATATTCTTGGAGTCAGAGTTGTGAGCTGGTGCTTTAAATGAGATCTAAGGCTAATGCACACATGACATCCTGCAAAAACCCTACTGCTGGCAAGGAAATTCAGGGGACGTGCCCCTTGGGGGTATGTTTGATGCTGCGTGTGTGTGTGTGTGTGTGTGTGTGTGTGTGTGTACATGGGGGTCTGTGAGACCCCCTGCAATGAAGCTATAACTCACTGGGCAAGAGGAAAGGTCCCCCAAGAGTCAAGGTTAGAGGTGGCAGTTGGCCTAGGTGACAGTTTTCATTGGCATCACCAGCCTCAGACCATGGGAATCAGATGTCAGCTGGTTGCCCACCTCCTGCCCCAATTCCTTGGAAAATTTGACCTGAAACCTAATTAACACCCTGGCTTTGGGGGAGCTGGGCTCTCCCTGTGATTTCTCTGGGGTTTTCTCCTTAGTCTCACACTCCCACACAACTCATCTTGGTTCTGTCTGTCCTTCACCATTTTCCATTAAGAAATCTCCCCACACTCAAGCATTTCGTGAGTTGAAGAGATGTGTTAGATTTTCTGGGGTCTCAAGAGGGGTCATGTTGAGAAACATATGTGGCCTTTTGTCAGCTCCCTTTTTCCACCCTCCTGTTCCCCCAAACAACAAATTATTCATTTTGTCTAACACTAAGTGATTTACCTCACATTCGGGCCCCCTTAAGATCTCACCTTCCCAAGATCCGTTTTTTAAAAATGTTTAAGTTTTCTTACTAAGAAAAATTCCAGAGGAAAAATTCTTCTTTCGAACTAAAAGTGAAAGCACAGGGGGGTAAAACAAGATTTTGGAAGTAGGAAAATTTTGCTTTCTCCTGCCACCAAGAATAATTTGGTGAAGTTATTCTGAGCCTTGGTCTCCTCATCTGTAGAATGGGTGCAATGATATCTATCAATCTTCCCAGGTCATTCGGGATTCATGGCACATAACAGGTCCTCAGAAATGTTCAGTCCTTTCCCTTCTCTGGTTAATGAACACACCATCATGTTGACAGGAAAACCTGGAGTTTAGTCCTGGCTCTGTCACAAACAGTTCCGTGACCTTGGGGGAAACTGCTTTCCCGACCTGGGTATCTGGTTTCTCTCCTGGAAATAAGAGGTGCAGAAGGACTGGTCTCTAGACTAGATTTTATTTTATTATTAAAATTTTGAAAAGAAGTGTTTTCCACCTAGGAATTTTAGTTTTAGAGTTGAAAAGAAAGAGTCTCAAGAGAAGGGCGTCAGCTTTTTAGGGATGGATTTGGGGATGGGGTGGGGCCCAGGCCTCTGTCATTGTCCTGCTGGGATCTGCCAGAGAGTCACTCAGCATTTTAGGAGTCAACCTCTCCCTTGGTAGAACAGCAAAGAGGGAAGGCTGGTGAGGCAGTGGGGTATTCTGATGCTGGATTCAGGGAAAAATGGGCCAAGACGGACAGTGTTGAAAGAAATTTAGGAGAGAAAATTAGGCAGGTATTCTCCAGTGGCCAAGTTGCTTTTACAGTCTCCAAATGGTGGAGCTAGAAACAATTGTTTGAGACCTGCTGGTCAAATCTACCCCAACACAGATGAGGAAACGGCGGCTCCAGGGGCCTAAGGGATATTCTCAGGTCTCTCCCTGCTGAACTCAGGGATTCCTGTCATACCATGTCCTTTCCACAGAAGCCACTTCTATTTCAGTTAGTCACGACTCCAAGAAGGGAAACTTTAGTGTGTGTTTTGGCCCCCCAAAATGGCAGTAATAGTTTTCTCTAAAGAATTTTCTTCAGGGCACTGTTAATCTCATGCAGTTTTAATAGAGGATTGTGTTTCTATTTCCTTGCACTGTTAGTGGCCGTGAGTGCAAATTTTCATTTTTTTTTTTTTGCCTTACGCGGGCCTCTCACTGCTGTGGCCTCTCCCACTGCAGAGCACAGGCTCCAGACGCGAAGGCTCAGCGGCCATGGCTCACGGGTCCAGCCGCTCCGTGGCATGTGGGATCTTCCCGGACCGGGGCACGAACCCGCGTCCCCTGCATTGGCAGGCGGACTCTCAACCACTGCGCCACCAGGGAATTTTCCTTTTTTAATGTAGCATGGTTCACAAAAATGCTTGGTCTAAAAACGGAAGAACTGCTATCCTGGCAAGAATTAAAAGACAAAACTAAATGGGGGTAGGAAACAATCATTTCTAAAAACTAAATTAAAAGAAATATTGATTAGGCTTTCATTTACTTACAAGTGTAGCCCATCAGACCAATCGTCACTCCATTTCAATTTCTCCACATTATTCTGAACGTTTTAGACGTTTACCCCTCTTTTTACCTTCTAAATAACCACAAGCTCTTCCAAAGAGATGAGGGAACTGTGTGTGTGGGGGAGGAGCTGCGAACGTTATGAGAAGAGAGGCCAAAAGGCAGCTGTCAGTACAAGCCATAGCATCCCTTTGAGCACTTCTTCTTTGGGAAACGCTTTGAGATGAGAAACCTGCCCCCTACCCACCCTCTACCACCCTGGTCATGCCCGCACCTCTCCCCATTCTTCTTCACATTCAGTTGATTCATAGCTGGTTCACTCCTCAGGCGTGCGAATCCCCCTCCCTGGGCATCTAGCATAGACACAAGCACCACCTGGTACCCTATCCATGGGGACCCTGGCTATGGGCCATGAAGGAGGCTGAGGGGGAGGGGCTTTCCAGGGGCCCCCTAAAGACTACTTGAAGACCTCCTGGCACCCACTTGGAATTACTGTGCAAACTAATATTTGTAGAATGACAGCTATGTGACAGGCGTTGTGATAAATGCACAGCAACTTCAAGAGGATGAGACAATTGTTATTGGTATTATTCCCATTTAACAGATGAGAAAGCTGAGGCACAGAGTGGTTAGGGAAGTCAGCCAAAGTCACACAGCTGGTAGAAGGGTGAAGTCTGGTTAAGAACCCAGGTTGTCTGACTCCAGAGTCCATACTCTTAACCACCACCCAGACTGCCTCAAAAGGACACATCCAGAGTGCCTGGTGCCATTGTACCAAGTTTTGGCAAGGATATGGAGAAACCACAACACCCATACACTGCAGGTGGGAATGGAAATCGGTACATCCATGCTGGGAAACTACTTGGTAGTTTCTTATAAAGTTTAACAGACATAAGTCATGTAACAGCAATTCCACTTCTAGTTATAAACCCAGGAGAAATGAACGCATATAGGTACCAAAAGACATTCACAAGAATGTCCACATGTTCACAGCACTATTCACCATAGCCAAACGCTGGAAACCACCCAGATGGCCCCCAACAGTGAATGGTAAATAAATCATGGTATAGTCATACAGTGGAGTACTTACTGTATAGCAACGAGAACGAACAAACTACACCCAGGAATAAGGATGAATCTCACCACCGGTGCTGAGAGAAAAAGAAGCCCAACACCAAGAAGTACCTGCTGTGTGTCCTTATACGTAAACTTCAAAACACTCAGAGCCAGGGCCTGCCGCTGGAGGTCAGAGTAGGGGTCACCTTTTGGGTGTGGTGCCTAGAAGGGGGCACAAGGGCCACGTCTGGGGGTGCTGGCAGTGTTCTGCTTCTTGATCTCAGTGCTGGTTCCATGGGTGTGTTGTCTTTGTGAAAATTCATCAAGCTATACACTTAGGATCTGTACACCTTTCTTCATGTATGTTTTACTTGAATCAATAGTTTACCATTAGAATAAACTAAGACAATAATAATGTCTGCCAGTGCAGAGGCCTCAACAGCATGAGCTCCTTCCTTCCCTCTCTCTTTTGTCCGGATGCTCCTTGCTGGTTCCTCCTCTCCAGGCATTGGCCTTCCAGTGTTGCCACTGGGTCTGGGGTCAGGGTTGCTGGGTTATGATGGGATGCCCAGAGTCCTCGACCTGGGGGTCTAGGAGATTTCTTGCCTGGACCAAGGCGAAGAGAACATCCGTTCCCTCACTGGGGCTGCTCACCGGGTCACAGGGGGCTGCGCCCTCCCTGCCTCTGCAGGGCTCAGAGCTGGCTGCCTTGTAAAGGACCGAGTTCATGGCTGGGAGAGTGTGGCTCGAATTTAGGCTCTGCTGGAAACTCGCTCTGCCCCTGGGCAAGTCATTTAGCACAACGGAGCCTCCACTTGCCTATGACAAAGTTCCTAATGACCTAAGGTAGGCAGAAGTACACTGTATGCTGCAAATGTGATGTAAACACGGGGCCTCATGAATAATAATGAGGAGTGAGAGCACAGAGAAAGGACCCAGCACAGCTAGAACAGGACACAGCCCTGCGAAGGATCCACCATCATCTGCCTTCCCTGGTCTCAGAGTTTCATGCTCCCACCACTCGCCTGGCTCTGCTTAAAAAAGGCTTGGGCTTAATTTTTTGTGGTTTATGTCATGGTTTCTGCAATATCCCCACAGACAAAGCGGCCGCCTGCAGGAGCTTCAGGATTTGGGCTTACTGCAAGCCCCTTTGTGAATACCGCTTCCTAGAATCCCCCGGGTCTAAAAGCAGCATCAGCTGGCTGGTTTCATCAGCAGTGATGGCCCTTGCCTTTGTGAGCAGTCAGCCTTTATATGGGAGGGATCGCAGAGGACATGGATGTCCTTTTTGCTGCCAAATCCCCTCCACAGCCCCCGGACGAGCTCTTGTCCTGCCTCTGTTTGAAAATCTCCAGTGACAGTGAACTTGCTAATTTCCACATACTCCTTCCACAGAGAGACCTTGAAAGGAGATTGTGGCCTCATCACTGGAATAAGACTCATGACTTTGAGGCTGTGCCATTCTGTTCAGAGGAGGAGCCACTGGGAGGAAAGGGTTCGATAAGAACAGAGCACGATGCTCAACCCATGATGGAAAGGACTTCTGTGGACCACCCAGCAGAGCTGGGCCCCTCTCAGCTTCCCTGCCATGTGGAGCCAACACGCCTGCTGAGGATGCCCAACCTAGGACGGGGGTGAGACGAGGCTTGGCAGAGGTAAGCTGTTGTTGTCACTGCATACATGGCAGGAAGAGGGCTGGGCTGCGGCCAGGCACAGGGCCCGACCCCATCAGGGAGGTGATCCCGCTTAGTGCAGCCCGTCTTAAGTCTTCGGCTCCCAGGATACCATTAAAAAGTATGGAAGACCCTAAAGAGTTTTCCTGGGTTTTATCCATTAATACTAAAAATCAAAACTGAAAGTGTTCTTAAATTATTCAATAATTTGTGTTTTGTTGTTATTTATTTATTTATTTATTTTTGGCTGCGTTGGGTCTTTGTTGCTGCGCACGGGCTTTCTCTAGTTACGGCGAGTGGAGGCTACTCTTTGCTGTGGTGCGCAGGCTTCTTATTGCGTTGGCTTCTCTTGTTGCGGAGCACGGGCTCTAGGTGCGGGGACCTCAGTAGTTGCGCATGTTGGCTCAGTGGTTGTGGCTCGCGGGCTCTAGAGCGCAGGCTCAATAGTTGTGGCGCACAGGCTTAGTTGCTCTGTGGCATGTGGGGTCTCCCCGGACCAGGGCTCAAACCTGTGTCCCCTGCGTTGGCAGGTGGATTCTTAACCACTGTGCCACCAGGAAAGCCCCAATAATTTCTTTAAAAGTGTCGGATTCCCTGGATTTGAATCCCATTTCTGCCACCTAGTGAGTGCTCACTCTTAGCGGTTGTTATTATTATCACAGCAGGTACTCAATACAGACATGGTTGATTTTATTTCTAAAGCACAAGATCTGGAATCTCCCACCATAGGATTCAAACCAGTGCCTCAATTTCAGCAAGGAGCTCTAAAGGTTAATGTTATTGCCATATAACTATATACCATGTTGTTTCACTCTTGCAAATAGGATTAGAATAGTACCAGTCCTGATAAGAGAATGGACCCTTGCTGTAGAGATACCGACTTCTTGGCCAGAGGACAAATGCCTCCCATTGCTGAGAGATCTTGGCCAGCTTTTTAACCTCTCTGAGCTTCATTTTGCCTGTTCTGTAAAAGGAGATGAGTAACAATGCCTGCCTCATAGGTTTGCTGAGAGAATTAAGTAAGGTAAGGCACTTGGCTCGCCACCTGGCACATAGCACTCCATAGATGTTACCTATTATTACTTTAGATCAGAAGTCATCAAATTATATTTCTAGTACTTTTCTTAGGTGCCGGGGTCATCAGAGACAAATTGCACAACTGGTCAGGGTTCAGGGTATTTCGGGTGTGTCTGCTCCTTGGATACTGGCTGCACCTGTGGGCACATTGGGTCCCCCCCCGCCACTGGCTGAGTCATACCCCTGGCTGTTCTATCTCATGTGCCAACAGGAGCGTTGAGATGGACTCTGGCCATGCTCAAAAGTGTAGAAGGCCCTGCAGCCTCACCGTGCCCAGTGCATGGAGCCCTTCTAGCTGGGGCTGGTGATGGTTTCCAGAACTGAGGCTGATGGAATTAGCAGCAAAGACATAAAATTCCATTTTCAGCAATGCTCCAAATCACTCTCACTTTTCCCCTTCACAACTTTACGATCTAAATCCTTCCTGATAGTTACTGCATGTGTTTCTTCCCCCTGAGAATCATTTATAGATAATCCCAAAATTAAAAGACGCGTTTCTTCTGGTTCTGGAAATTCATTTTTCCATCACAGCCCTGTGACCTCTATCATATAACTGGCCATTATCTGCTTTGTGGTCAAATTGTTATTCAACAATGCCACAAGCATTTACTGACCTTCACCTGTTTGCCAAAGGCTGTGAATAGATACAAGGTGAAAGGGCGAGCCACCTCTGGGCCGGCCCCAGGAGCTGTGTCTTGGGTGACATGGAGACAGCTGCACCAACAAAGGACCACAGGGCGGGGGTGGGGGTGGGGGGAAGGCACCTGGCCAGGCTGCCAGTGGAGGAGGAGTGGCGATCAGGCCTGCGTCCTCCCGGTTGGCAAGGACCGTGTCCCACCATGTGTCCCCACTGCTTTGCTCACTCCTCCTTCCCTCCGATCCTTGCATGGCTGGCTCCTCTCGTCATCAGCTTTCATTTCAAATGTCACCTCTGCAGAAACGTGCTCCTGTTCATCTGATCTGCAGCAGGCCCTCGTCCCAGCACTCTGTCTCATCGGCACGTTTTATTTTGCTCACAGCATATATCATTTAAACATCTCATTTACGTGTTTACTTGGACATCATATGTTTCCCTGACCTAGTAAACACCCAGTGAGCATTATTGGCTGAATGCCTGGCAGAGCCCCTAAATGAAAATGAATGAATGAACAACATGCTCATATGTTAAATCATTAGTCAGCATCACATGGACAATTTTGGAAAAGTTAAAAATAGCTAATGTCATAGACGTAATTACTATCTTCAACATATCAGAATTTTTCATGAGAATATTAGTCTGGGGGCTTCCATGATTACAGGATAAAGCAGACCCAAATTAACGTGAAAGAAATTTTGTAGTGAGGCCCTACCAATTAGAAACATACATCTGAGTAAAGACTTTAGTGCTAGAGACTTTGGGGGAAAATGACTGTTAGTTTTGAGGGTTTATTCCTTCACTGGCCTGAATGCAGGAATCTCAACCAGGTGTGAAAGGCTATTTTAGGGTAGTGAGCCAGCCATGCCCCAGAGAATATTTCAAGGATCTTCAATCACATATAGATACATGTGTATATAACATACTTACATGTAAATGTATATATTTAATTATATTTACATATACATACACACACAGGAGTAGTAAAAATATGGAGAGACTGTTTAGCCAGTCCAGTTTGAACTACACAGGTACCCCTGACAGGTCAGCTATCTCCTCTGTCCTAGTTTTTAGGCACACTTACAATGATGCGTTCTGGAACATTCTTGGTACTATTGAATAGTGAGTTCATTAGCTGGCAAAAGTGCCACAGACTTTTGAAGCATTACTGCAGACTCAGACCATGTTTTTGCATTTCTGGAGACTTATTCATCTAGGAAACATGTGAAGTATATATAGCACTATTCAGTGCCAGGGTCAGTGTAAGAAACCAGGCATGCAGAGAACTTGAATGGACTAATGATGGAAACAGACACACAAATAACTAGCTGCTCTACAGAGCAGGGCTGCTGAAGCATACTCAGGAGGGGTTAGGGGACCCATGGAAGGGGTTGTCGATATGACTGGGGTTCTTAGAAGGCCTAGAAGGTTCCATCAGCTAGAATAGGAAGGCTAAGTAGGGGCTTGCTGGATGTAGAGTAGGAGGGGCTGGGGCTCAGGGAGTGAGGATGGCACTGCCAGGCAGAAGGAACACATGTGCAAAGGCAGGAGAGAAAAAACCGCCTACAGCATTGAAGATGCATGGATGTGGGCAGGGGCCAGACGAGGCTGCAGAAGCAAACAAGACCGTATCAGCAGGGACCTTGGGTTTGAAGCCAGGGAGTCTGAACCCTGTTCTGAAAGTTAACGGGTGTCATAGAAGGATTGCCATAGACCTGGCTGTTAGAAAGAAGCCTTTGGCAGCTGGGAAGACGCATCAGGGAATTCCCTGGCGGTCCAGTGGTTAGGACTCAGCGCTTTCACTGCTGTGGCTAGGGTTCAATCCCTGGTCAGGGAGCTAAGATCCCACAAGACAAAAAAAAAAAAAAAAAAGAAAAAGAAAAGATGCATCAGATGGGAGAAAGCCCCCAGCTCTTAGCAATAGTTCCAGGGAGTGGACACCAAATAGGGGAGATGCAGAAGGGAGAGAGTAAAAAGACAGAGGGGCCTCAGGCCGTGGGAGACAGAGAGGACACGATGAAGAGAGGAGTGCGGAGGATGAGAACCACGGTGCACCGGGCCTTGTTCTAAGCTCCTGGGCTCCGCAGTGGACAGAATAGAATGACAGCCCCGCCTGATGGCTCTGGCATCTAGGAGGAGGAGCCAGACAGAAATAAGCAAGTCAGCAGGTAAACCAAGGCTAAGTCCTCTAGAGAAAAATAAAGATAGCGGCCCTGGCAAAGGGGGCGGGCAGCTTGAAATTTTAGAAAGGTGGCCTGTGAAGGTCTGCAGGGCCTGGGGAAACCAGCCCAGTGGCTCCCTGGGGGAAAAGCGTTCCAGAAGGAGTGAACAGCAACGCGAAGGCCCTGGGGTGGGATATTTCTGGCGTGTTCAAGGAACTTCAAAGGCCCGTGTGGCTGGAACGACCGGGAAGAATAGCAGATAAGAGAGCTGCAGGGGTGATTTGAGGGCAGAAGGACTGTGAGGAAGCTTACAGGCCATTGTAAGAACTTTGGCTTTTACTCTGCGTGAGATGGGAGCCAATGGAGGGTTGCGAGCAGAGGAGGACGTGCTCAGACCTCTGTTTCTATAGTTGACTCTGGCTTAGGGTGGAGAACAGACTGGAAGGGGCAAGGGCAGAAGCAGGGAGACCTGCTTTAGTGGGGGCAGCAGAGGGGTTGAAAGTCATCAGATCCTGGTTTTACTTTAAAGGCTAAGCCACCAGGCATTGCTGATAGATTAGTTGTGTCTGAGACAGAAGCAGATGTGATTTCAAGAGTTCTGACCTGAGCAGGTGGAAGATTGGAATTGCCATCTTCCAAGGTCAGAAGATCAGATGTGGAGCTGGTTTGCAGGTGGGGAGGGGGACAACCATGGGTTTAGCTTAGGGAAGTGATCTTGAGATGGCAGGTGGAGATGTCCAATTAGCAGGGAATTATAGAGGTCTGAGTCTCACCTGGGCTTCAGATGGTGCTGTGGAACAGGGCAGGTGTCCTGATGGGACCATCTTCCCATCGCTGAGGGTGTCTGAATTTCTGTCTTTAATGTCATGGTTCCTAATGGAGCTGACCATCATAATCACCAGGAGGGCTTTTTAAAAGAAGATTCCTGAGTCTCACTTCAAATCTGTAGAGCAGGAATCTCAGAGGTGGGGTCCAAACCTAGAAAAACGTTGGAAGTCTGCATCAGGCGACTGTGATGAGTACCACTGGTTAAGATTCCCCACATATAAGAGGATTTCTGTTGGTTTCATTGCTGTTTTAAAACTAAGGGGGTCAATGCAATGTGAGAAGACAAGCCACACTCTTGGCTTAGGAGAAACTGTTTGCAAAACACATATCTGATAAAGGACCTTTATCCAAAATATACGAAGAAGTCTTAAACCTCAACAATAAGAAAACAAATAATCCGATTTAAAAATGAGCAGATACTTGAACAGATACCTCACCAAAGAATATATACAGCTGGCAAATGAACGTATGAAAAGATGTTCAACATCATATGTCATTAGGACATTGCAAATTAAAACAACAGTAAGATACCGTCCCATACCTATTAGACTGGCCCAAATCCAAAACACTAGAAAACACCAAATGCTGCGGATGTGGAGCATCAGGAACTCTCATTCTTTGCTGGTGGGAATGCAAAATGGTGCGGCCATTTGGGAAGAGAGTGTGGCAGTTTCCTGCAAAAGTAAACACACTTACCATAAAATCCAGCAGCCACACTCCTTGGTATTTACTCAAAGGTGTTGAAGACCTATGTCCATACAAATACCTGCATACAAATGTTTATATCAGCTTTACTCATAATTACCAAAAATTGAAGAAACCAAGATGTTCTTCAGTAGGCAAATGGATAAACTGTGATGTATCGAGACAATAGAATATTATTCAGCACTAAAAAGAAATGAGCTATCAAGCCATGAAAAGGCATGGAGGAATCGCAAATGGATATTACTTTGTGAAAGAAGCCAATCTGATCAGGCAACGTACCGTGTGATTCTAACCATATGACCTTCTGGAAGAGACAAAACTACAGTGACAGTAAAAAAGATCAGTGGTTGCCAGGGGTTGAGGGGAGGGAGGGATGAATACTTGGAGAACAGAGGATATCTAGGGCAGCAAAACTACTCTGTATGATACTATAATGGTGAATATGTGTCAGTATATATTTGTCAAAACACATAGAATGTACAATACCAAGAGTCAACCCTAATGTAAACTACAAACTTTGGTTGATAAAAATCAAAACGAAGGGGGTGAAACTTTATGGAGAGGACAGACAGAAGAACCTAGGAACCTGCCTTTTGGGCCAGACACTCAGCAGGTGCTAGAAATGGGTGAGTGAACAGAACGGGCCAATCACTGCCTTCGTGGAGCTTACATTCTAGAAACCCCGTTTGAAAAGCATGGAGACAGAAGGGGAAAGCAAGAGTGCCTGGAAATTGTGCCTCAGACTGATCTTCCGTCTCTGCCTAGAGAGAGGCTCCCGATGGTATAGGGCAGGAGAGTAGCACACACAAAGCTACGTGCCAGGGTAAGTCCCTCATCACCCCACCTTCTCGGACCGCAGTGGAATGCTCACCATCTGAGCCCTAGCAGCCCCTGTTTCTTCCTGCCCCGCCCCACAGGTGTCTGGACACTCAAAAGAATTGAAAACAGGATTCCGAAGAGATATTTGACACCTATGTTCACAGCAGCATTATTCAAATAGCCAAAAATGGAAGCAATCCAATTATCCATCAATGGATGAATGGATAAGCAAAATGCGATACTTACAGGCAACGGAATATTATTCAGCCTCACACAGGAAGTTCTGACCCACAGTGCAACGTGGATGAATCTTGAGGACATTAGCTAATGAAATAGCAGTCATATTTTTAAAAAATTTTATTGAAATATAGTTTATTTATAATGTGTTAATTTCTCCTGCATAGCAAAGTGACTCAGTTATACATATATATATTGAAATGTCAGTCATAAAAGGACAATTATGCTAAATGAAATAAGTCATAAAAGGGCAATTCTTTTTTTTAATTTTTTTTAACTGAAGTACAGTTGATTTACAATGTTGTGCCAGTCTCTGCTGTACAGCAGAGTGACTCAGTTATACACACATAGACATTTGTCTTTACATTCTTTTCCATTGTGGTTTATCCCAGGATATTGAATATAGTTCCCTGTGCTATACAGTAGGACCTTGTTGTTTATCCATTCTATATGTAATAGTTTACATCTGCTAAATCCCAAACTCCCAGCCCTTCCCTCCTCCCACCCGCCCCCTTGGCAACCACAAGTCTGTTCTCTACGTCTGTGAATCTGTTTCTGTTTTGTAGATAAGTTCATTTGTGTCATATTTTAGATTCCACATATAAGTGATGTCCTATGGTATTTGTCTTTCTCTTTCTGACTTACTTCGCTCAGTATGATCATCTCTATTTGCACATGAAAGGGCGATTCTTGTATGAGGTACCTAGAGTAGTGAAATTCCTAGAAACAGAAGCAGATTGCCAGGAGCTGGGAGGAGGGGAGGGAATGAGGAGTTACTATTTAATGGGTACAGAATTTCAGTTTTGGAAGATTAAAAAAAAGTTCCGGAGATGAATGGTGGTGATGGTTGCATAGCAATGTGAATGTACTTAAATTCTGAACTGCACACTTGAAATGGTAAATTTTATGTTAACTGTATTTTACCACAATTTAAAAAAAGGGAGTTAGGCACTTTTACTAACCAAGCCTAGTAGGGTGGATGGGGGCAGCAAGGGCCACGGGGCCTCCTGGAAATGCAGCACCCAGAGCTGATGCAGCCAGGCATCCCCAGAACCGAATCAGGAGCAGCTGTGGCTAGGAGGGTATGGATTGGACCCCGTGCTCACCTCTCCTTCTCTGCTGCGCTGCCCTGCCCAGCCCCCCGCCCCCAGCCTCCCAGCTTCTGCTCTCTAAGGCAGCTGGCTTCCTCATCTCCCTGGCTTGCAAGGGACCCCTCAGGACACTTCCTACCGTACTCTCCTGAGATGTTCTTTCATCTTAAGCTTCCCTGATCACTGCCTCGTCTCTGTAGCCTCCATTTCAAATTTTGAAGGAATCAGATTGGTCGTCCCATTTGGGGGGAACAGGCATATTATGAATGTCTGGCAGGCTTGTGGGCTGCTACCCCTGCCCAGTCAGCTCTGCCAGGTTAGTGGACAGCTTCCTGGGCAGCTCAGTCAGCAGGGCTCTGGCCACCCTACCCTCAGTAGGGGCTGTGGGCAGCAGGGATGATGGGTCCTGATGCTGGGACTCACAACAACAGCAGTGACCGAATCTGAAACCTCCAGACTGACAGGTTCTCTATCCATCCCAAAGTCAGCCGTCCTCTCCCTCCCTTCCTATCCCCATAACCTCTCCATCATTTGTTATTCTGTTGCTCATACACTCTGGAAACAGTAAATTACACACAAGGCAAGGCCTACCTTATTGATTTTTATATTCCCACATCACTGTCTGGTAGCACTCAAATGTTTACTAATAAGCTAATTAGTGGGAAGATGAAAACATAGAAGGAGCAATGTGTTTGGAATCTGAAGACCACAGCTGAGTCACTCAAGGTCACTTTCTTTGTGACCTTTGAAAGAGCATCTAATTACTCTGGGCCTCAACCTCAAATTCTGCAGCATAAATTGGTTGAAATCTATCAGTAGTCCAAAACGTGTTCTACTGCGTCCACCCCCGCAAGGAGTCAAATGGGTGTCTTTCCAGTAGAATTTCTCAAAGTCTTTAATATGATAATGGGGCTTTACAAACTTCCCCAAGAGCGGTTAAAGTACAGAACACTTCCCCAATTCACTTCTCCATATACTCCTTTAAACCTGGAACATCCTATGGGGCTTGGGCAGGGAAAGATGAAACATCTGTTTGGGATGCACATGATTCTAAGGGCTGATTTAACCTTCAAGAATTTTGGAATTCATATGAGTCTATTTGCCACTGCCTGTCTACTCACCCAGAACAAATTGCTTTGGATTATCGACTGGCTACCTTGGGTAATTTCCTATGTAAATATCTCACTCATCGTTGTCTGAGGTTGTTTCCCTCTGTCTGTTTACTCATGACCTGAAGTTAACGAAGGCCGCTGAGTCAGATTCTACAAGTTGTTCCTCCTTATCTCGGGGTGACATGGTACCTCCTATTTCCAAGAAAGATAAGGCGCTGACACAGCAGGTTACTGCCGCTGAATCACCAGGTGAAGGCATCTGAGTGGGCAGCTGTTACCTAGGAAGTCCCCCGAGTTGTCAGGTCGCTGCCAGGTCACTATCTCAGCCATATAATTAGTGGGATGTATAATCTAACTTGAGGGTTTATTGTAGGGAAGTTAAATAGCTTTCACGACTTGGGCTAATGGCCAGATACTGTAACTTACTGGGGAACTAGACTCACTGTCAAATCAAAATATGGGGTGCTGGGGCTGCCAGAGCTGGGGAGCGCTCTCCTGTAGTAGTTTCATGGGGCTGCTGTAACAAAGTGCCACAAAACTGGGTGCCTTCAAACAGCAGAAATGTATTCTCTTCAGGCCGGAAGTCTGAAATCAAGGTGTCGACAGTGCTATATTCCTACAAAGCTTCTAGGGGAGGAGCCTTCCTTGGCCCTTCTGGTGGCCCCAGATGATTTTTAACTCATGGCTGCATGACTCCAACCTCTGCCTCCATCTTTGCAGGGCATTTCCTCTGCGTCTGGGTCCAGATTTTCCTCTTCTTATAAGGACACCAGTCATGTTGGATTCAGGGCCACCCTAATGACTTCATCTTAACTTGATTATATCGACAACGACCCTGTTTCCAAACAAGGTTACTTTCACAGGTACCGGGGATTAGGACTCCAACATATCTTTTGGGGGATGTGATTCAAACCATGACACCCCTCACATCAAGAAAATGTATGTTTAGGGAGTTCCCTGGTGGTCTAGTGGTTAGGATTCCGGGCTTTCACGGCCGTGGCCCGGGTTCAATCCCCGGTTGGGGAACTGAGATTTCGCAAGTGCAGTAGGGTTGCACTCATCCCTCTGAGCCCTGTCTGTGAATAATGACTATCTAGTCTCTCCTTTTGGGTCTATTTTTGGTTTTGAGAGAGGAGAGTCCAGAGTCCAGGCACCTTCAGCTCAAAAGGTAGAATTTAGAGGCCATTTTTGCAGACAAGAATATATCTCGAGTCACTGTAACGCGGGGCTTAGGAGCCAGCTGGACTCTGGTTTGAATCCTGCCTCTACCACTTGGTAGCTCTGTGACTCTGAGCAGAGCTCTTGACTACTCTGAACTGTGGCTTCCTCACAGGTGGATGGGAATGACACCAATCCCCTCCCAGTGGTTCTCACCTGAGGAAGATTTTGCCCCCCAGGAGATATGTGGCAGTATCTGCAGATATTTTTGATTGTCACAGCTGAGGAATGCTGCTGGCATCTAGTGGGTAGAAGCCAGTGATGCTGCTAACATCCTACAAAGCACAGGACAGCCCCCATATAACCAAGAATGATCTGGCTTCAGATGTCAGTTGTGCCAAGGTTGGGAAATCCTGTCCATCCTTGTGGGGTTGATAATTGTCTTTGAAAATGAGGCATGCAAGGTACCTAGCACATGCCTGGCCTTGTGTCAGCCCAATAAACGGCTGGTCTACATATTGCAAAGTAGGGAGTTTGTGACAATCTCATAAAAATATGTGAACTCACTAGAATTTACAGAGTATGAAGAGGAAAAAGGCTCTCAAATTCAGCGTAGTCCCTGTATCATGAACTCCCAAGAAACATAAGGAATGTAAAATACAATTGGCTAATGCAGATAATGAGTCGTATAGAAGGGATAAAAATATTAGTGGAGTGCTTGTTATGTCACATGCTGGCCACTTTTTCCTCCATCAGCTCGTTTAATCCTTTTAGCAACGTTAGGAGGTAAGAATTTTTATTCCCATTTTATAGGTGAAGAAATTGAGGCTCATGAGAGTTTAGATCTTGTCCCTGGGTTATGTATCTATAAGTGGTACAGCTGGTATTTGAGTCCAAGTCTGTCTGTTACCAAGCCGTGATTCTCTGTTGCCCTGCCCTGATTCACATGTAATCACTTCAACTGACAAACTTATCAGTCATGAACCCAGCAATGTGGATGCTGAGGGGTGCAGCCAGGGAAACCCTCAGGAGAATCAGGAACCTGTTGAAGGTGCCTCAGGGATTCCGAAGGATGTCTACCCCTCTAAGATCTCCTCTCCTCTTCCCTGCATTGGAATCCAGGCCCCTCTTGATGCTGTCTCTGGTGATCCTGACAGCTAGACCAGGCCTGCCCTCCAGGAACAATGCAAAATGCTAAAAAGTGAACCCATTTTCTTCCCCTCCTCTAGTTTCCCGTGACAAGTCCTATTCCCTCAGGGTCACAGAGCACCAGCATACTACAAAGAAGAGACCATCTATTCTAACCAGAGATGTGACAACGATAGCACAAAAGTTGGGGGTGGAAAAATGGAAGTGTACTTGTGTAAGGTTCTTGAATATACATGAAGTGATATGACATCACTTGAAGGTAGATAGTGATAATTAAAGATGTGTACTATAAAACCTAAAACAACCACTAAATTAATGATACAAAGATTTACACCTAATAAGCCACAGAGGAGATAAAGTGGAATCATAAACAGTTCACCAAAGAAGATAAACAAATGGCCAGTCCGCACATGAAAAGATGTTCAACATCATTTGTTGCCAGGGAAATGCAAATCAACACCACAGTGAGATACTGCTTTATACCAACCAGGATGGCTATAGGCAAAAAGACAGATATTAACAACTGTTGGAGAGAATGTGGAGAATTTAGAACCTTCATGCATTGCTAGTAGGAATGTAAAATGGGGCAGTCACTTTGGAACAGTCTGGCAGCAACTCAAAAAGTTAAGGGCAGAGTTACCATATGACCCAGCAATTCTACATCTAGGAATATATACCCAGGAGAAATGAAACATATGTCTACACAAAAACATGATATACACGGCAGCGTTATCCATAAAATGTCCATCAACTGATGAATAGATAAACAAATGTGGTATATCCATACAGTGGAATTCATTGATGAAAAGTAATGAGGCAGGGATATGTACCATAACATGGATGAACCTTGAAAACTCTATGCTAAGTGAAAGAAGCCAGTCACAATAGGCCCATATTATAGGATTCCATTTGTATAAAATGTCCAGATTAGGCAAATCTATAGGGGCAGAAAGTAGATTCGTAATTGCTCAGTGCTGGGGGAGGGGTAGGAATGAGAGGATTTGGGGGTTATAGCTAAAGGTATGAGGTTTCTTTTTGGGATGATCTGTAAATATGGTGAAGGTTACACAATTCTCTGTATATACTAGAAATCACTGAACTGCACACTTTTTAAATGGGTGAAGTGTATGAGATGTGAATTATATCTCAAACTGTTACAAAAAAGTAATCAATCCAAAAGTAGGCAGAAAAAGAGAACAAAGGGAAAAAGGAATAAGTGGAACAAAAAGAAAAACAGCGAGATGGTCAGTTTAAACCTAACCATACCAATAATCACATTAAATTTAGATGGTCTCAGTGCTTCAATTTGAAGGCAGAGGTTGAGAGATTGGATGAAAAAGCAAGAACCAACTCTATGCTGCTTACAGGAAACCCACTTTAAATAAAATAAGGTAAACATAGAATGACAGAAAGGGATGTACCATGGTAACACTAAAAATAACCAAACCAAACCAAACAAACAAACAAAACACCAGGTGGATAGTAATATAAGACAAAGTAGATTTCAGAGCAGAGAATATTGCCAAGGACAAAGAAGTCCAGTTCATAATGATAAAATGGTTAATTTGTCAAGAGAAGATAACAATCTTAAATATTTATGGGCCTGATAACAGCTTCAAACTACATGAAGCAAAAGCTGATAGAACTGCAAGGAGAAATAGAATAACCCCCAATTATGTCTGTTATTTTAATTTAAACGCTTGTCATACAATAACTGAGAAGGAGGTTTGGAGATTGTCCAACCCAGTCCACTCATTTTACTGTAGGAGGGAAATGGGGCTGAAAGAAGTCCATTGACTTACCCAGGGCCGCAGAGCTCAGAGCTAGTGTCAGAGCCTGGCCATTAGCCTAAGCGTCAGCAGGGCTATTTGGCTCTGTGAGATTCCCTGCATTATACGGACTCCCAAATACAGCCTAACACTGTGGTGAGAGACTTACCATCCTCAAGAGGTGGAGTCTACTAGATCACTACTCATGGTTACTTGTGTGTCAAGACACTACCCATTCAGCCCCTTTCATAAATATTTATTAAAGCCGAGGCACTGTTGGAGGTGCTTGGGGTACAGCGGTGAAGTCCAACTCCCTCCCCTCGAGGAGCTTATATTTTAGCTAGGAAGAGACAGGCAATGAACAAATCTACAAGTGATAAAGGCTATTAAGAAAAATAAAGCCGGTGAAGAGGGATCAAGAGCCGGCCAGAGCTTTAGGAAACCGTGTCCGCCTAGTATTTCCCCAAGAAAGGCTAGTCCTGTGAAACCTTTCGCATAGAATGTCAAACAAGCACCGCCTATACTGTTTCCTTCTGGAGATTCCCTGTGCCTGTTAGTAAATTGAAGGCTATGAGAAGTCCTGCGCTGATGAAACATTTCAATTTCTCTGATCTAGTACTTTCCAATGATGGAGCATGCCTTGAGGAATGTCCATGGTGCCTCTTAGGCTCCCTACCACATCTTTCCTACCCACTTTCTAGAAGCCAAACTTCCAAGTTTTTGTGTCTTTAGCTTATTCCTCGAAAAGATTGTAGCTTCTTCCAGCCTCACTTGCAGCTGAGGCAATTACATCCACTTGAGAGGCAGCATGATGCTAGGGAAGGAGCCCTGCCCCTGGATCCTAGGGGGTGATTCCCAGCAAGTTTCTTGGCCTCAAAAATAAAATGAGGATCTAGACTTGGTGCTCTCAGATCCCCTCCAGCTCTAAAATTTTATAATTCCTTGGACTGAGATTTTAAGACTGTGGTTGACCTTGGCCATTAAAATAGGTATTCATGTTCCAGATGCTGATCCTGTCACTTTGTTGTGGAAAAAATGTTCAATCTCATTCATACTCCAGTCTAAGACTGGCTTAAAGCACTGGTTCCCAAGCTATGCACCGGAGTCATCTGGAGGTTTAACACATACACTGTTTAGGTCCCACCCCCAGAGTTTCTAATGGGATTGATCTCGGGGAGAGGGGCCTGGGCATTGGGATTTCAGCAAGTGCCCTTGGGGTTCCCATGCGCTGCCACGGTTAAGAACCACTGCCTGTAACACATGGTCTTTATACTGCAGCCTTTCTTGAATACATTCAGGGATTGTTGCCATATCTGAGCACCAGCTGGGCCTGGGGATGTATGACTGTATAGGGAACAGCTGTATCTTTGGCCATAAATAGAAGATACCAAAAAAACATAAACCCTCAAATGGAAAAGAATATAATTACATTTTAGCTTAATACTGGTGCGTATCAAGATTCTGAGCCCGAGATCACCGTTTTCTCCATGGTAAGAGATTAACAAATCTGAGAACGTGTTACGGTCACAGTGGCCCTGAACTGAGAATCTCCCCTCGACACAAAGTGATGGTCAGAGTAATGAAAAGGGAAAGATTCCCCACTGAGTGGTTCGATCGTAGTTAGTGCTGTGTCTGGGGCCTCCTAAAGGTCTATTCCTCAATGCCACCATTGGATTACATTTTGGGAGATGCTCTTTAAGTCCTTCAAGGTCATTTCTTAAGGGAGTCATTCCTGGAAGTAGGGCTATGAGATCAGGGAAGAGATGATCAGGCCTTACTTTTCCAATACTTAGGAGAAATGTGGCTAAGAAAGAGCATCAGTGGCAACGGTGAAAGGGGAGAGAAGGCGAGAACCGGAAAAGTGCGGCATGAGGTTGAACTTGGCAGGGTGTGGACGATGGGGACGATGCTTCCAAGTGAGCCTGAAGCGGGAGTCAGGGCAGGGGAGGTCCCTGCTGCTTGTAGACGGATGACAGCCCCCCAGCTCCAGCCAGCGGCACTTCCTCCTCTGGCCCAGGGGCTGGCTGAAGGAGCCTCCTTCCCCGCTCCCAGAAGTTCAGGGTCCAAGGGCTTGCCTGATTCCCTCTTCTGCCTCTGGAGCATCCTGTGCTAAGCGAAGCCTCCTAATTAGGCACCCAGAAATCAAAGTACTAGGCTCTACCAAGAAGAATGTTCCAGAAACCCTCCAATTTAATAAACAATAAAGAATAAACTGTTCTGTGAAAAAGCAGAAGTCTGAAACTAACTGCAGATGTTGCTTTTAAGGGGAAATGAATAAAGCAAATGGGAGCTGGAGTTCCTAAGTGATAACCATATCGCCTTTAAAAATTAATGAATATTATTTTCTGTAATAATAACAACTCTGGGCATTACCATCAGAAGAAACATAGTACCTCTGACGGTAAATGTTCTCCATTTTGGTACTGTAAATGGAGCCACCTCGTTCTGTTGGGACTTTGCTAGAATAATCTCCAGCCAAATGCTCCATAAGAAATAAAATGCCAGATGTCGGGGGAAATGACGAAAGCCTTCAACTGTCAGCCATGAAATGAAACCATTTATCAGTCAATAGACTGAGCTTTTTTTTTTAAAAACAATGTCTTTTTCTCTTTTTTTTGGCTGTGTTGGGTCTTTGTTGCTGTGCGCGCGTTTTCTCTAGTTGTGGCGAGCGGGGGCTACTCTTGGTTGAGGTGCGCGGGCTTCTCACTGTGGTGGCTTCTCTTGTTGCAGAGCACGGGCTCTAGGCGCGTGGGCTTCAGTAGTTGTGGCGTGTGGGCTTCAGTAGTTGTGGCACACGGGCTCAGTAGTTGTGGCTCATGGGCTCTAGAGCGCAAGCTCAGTAGTTGTGGCACACAGGTTTAGTTGCTCTGAGGCATGTGGGATCTTCCGGGACCAGGGCTCGAACCCGTGTCCCCTGCATTGGCAGGTGGATTCTTAACCACTGCGCCACCAGGAATACCAGACTATGAGCTTTTAAAGGAGGAATTTGATACAAAGAAACCCGAACTGGTACTGCCAAAATTTCATTCCTGCCTTTCAATCCACTTCCCTGGAATAAGGCCAAGTCCACTGAAGGAAGGAGAAATAACACTTCTGGGTTCCCTGGAAGTTGTGAATTGAGGTGCCTGTTTTTAACTGCTTTTGAGCTCTGTTGTGGGCGCTGATGTGAAGCCATTTAGTAATACCAAAGCAGATGCAGGCTTGCACATAAGAATGATTGGGAGCTGCTTCTTCTCAATATCCATGTATCTCATCAGAAAAATAGGTTCTTCTATTTCTAACAGCAGACAGTGACCCCTTGGCACATAAGCTGGCACATCTACAAACAGACAAATGGATTGTCAATGGGGAAAGTTTTTTACAATCCTTTCTATTTACTTTATTGTCATAGAAATGTTTTGATTAATCCACTTTAAAAACTTCATTTTGAAAAAGAAAAAAGTCTTCCTCAATAGACAATCCGAATAGGTCTGTATCTATTAAAGAAACTGAATCAGTATTAATACCCTTCCAAAACAGAAAGCACCAGGCCCAGATGAGTTCACTGGTGAATTGTACCAAACACATAAGGAAGAAATGATACCAATTCTCTACAAGTTCTTAGAGAAGATAGAAGCAGAAGGAATACTTCCTTAACTCATTCTATGAGACCAGCATCACCCTAATACCAAAGCCAGACAAAAACATTGCATCATTTTATGCAAAGGAACATTTCTGTATAGTATCATGATGTCAGTTAAGTTATGGCATCATTTGAGACCAATCATTCAGAGGTTAAAGAAAAAAAAGAATTGAGTAGTTTAAGTGTAGACATTATGAGCCTTTTAAAAGTCAAAAATTATTATAACTTTTTAAACTAGAAATGAAAAGGCCACTGAAGCATCCTACAGTTTTTAATTTCAAATAAGGTAGATATCAATTGCTAAAATCCACATAAACAAAAAGCTTCTTCTTTTTCTTTTTAACCGTAAAGAATTTTTGAGTTAAAAAAGTGAGAAAAATCACTGTATATTATCCCCAGCTGTGATAGGTACATTTCTTGCTATGACCTCATAAGGAGCCATTGTTATGGAATTCCAGGCACCTGGGTCCCTGGCTGGGCCTAGGTTTTTGGTCTGTCTATCCCAGGAAGCTAGCTTTCAGTCATCTGAGGGGTTTTCACCAAAGTTAAATCTTTTCCTCTTTGGCTCTTTGTCTGTTTTGCTTACTACCTTTACTCCCCCTCCACACCCCCCCATTCTTTCTTTTTCTCATTTTTTCATTTTTCTAATTTAAAATGTTTTTCTTTTTAGCTTTTCCCTGTTTTCTTATTTTTCTTTCTTTTTCTTTTTACTTTCTCTCACTCTTTTCTTCTTTCCATTTTTTTCTCATTTTTCTTTCTTTATTCTTTTTTCTTTTTCTTGCTTTTTTCTTTATTGTGGGAGTGGGTACTGAGCAGAATACACAGTATTCCCTTCTATGGGATATTTCACATGGAATATGAAAACCTGCTCAAGAAACTCCTCATCTTCAACCCCATCAAGGGAAGCCCTTTAGAGGAAATCATAAAGGATTCATGGATGAACATGGGCCATGAGGAGGAACTAATGCCTTACACAGAGCTACTACCTGACTACAAGGATCCTGGGCAGACTCAGTTGATGGTGTCCATGGGCTACACATGGGAAGGGATCCATGACTTGTAGATGGGCCAGAAGTATGAAGAACTGAAGTGATGGTCACCTATGTGCTCCTGGCTTACAAAAGATCTGAACTGGGGGGCTATATCATTACCCTGAAGCCCGCTCCTTTGGCTAATCTGACCAACAGCTTGCCCTTCTTACCCATCCTGCAAAGTACAGCTAACCCAAGGCTGCAGAGTTTCAGTGAGCTTGCCATTCCCACCTTTAATTCTTACTCTGAGAGCAGCAGCACAGAAAATCAGTGGCCTGAGGGGCATCAGGAGTTAGGACGGAAGTCCAGCAGCACAGCCAAAGCACCTGCCAATCCCCTACCTGGATGGAGAAGACCACCCCATCACAGCCCCCGGCATGGCCCTGTGGTCTCCCCCTGCACCAACACACCACCAGCAGTGGTGGTGGAGCACACCCCAGATGGAACCAACCTCCCCAGGGGGTATCCTGCAAAGAAAACTCCCTCCACACTGGGCAGCTCAGACAGGTGCCTGGCCACCAGAGTTTGCCTGACAGTGCAGCAGCCAGGGGGCAGTGGGAAAGTGAAGGTCCTTCACCTGCATCTGCACCTGTGTTTCAGGTCAGCCAGAAAGAACCAGCCTGAAGCTGAAAGCAGAGGTAACCTCAGGTAGTCCAGGCAGTGATATAAACAAGAGAGCACATTGGGAGGTCAAGCGTGCTCCCTGCACTTTCCGTGGAGTCTGAAGATCATGAGATCCATGGAGCCCAATGAGATGGTGTGGGACATCAGTCAGATACTGCAAGAAAACAGCTGCGGGTGGGAGCTGAGCTGCTGTGGGTACACGGCCCATCCTCGAGAGGACTTTGTGCAGTGGAAGATGGAGGTGTGCAACCCGCCTGGCCTTCACTCATGGGGTTCAAATAAGAGGATATCCGGCACCTCCATGGCCTTCGAAAGCGTAGTCTCCAAGTTAACTGGCAGCTCAAAGGACTGCCATGAGGCCACTAGGGAGACAAGAGGAGAGGACCCTGGCTGGAGCCACAGGCCGGCCCCTCCCCTGCACCTGGCTGAACTTCTGAGGCTAGACTGTTACCCCCCCACCCGCCCTGCATTTCTCTTCTTCCCTGCTCTTCTCCGTCTTGTCTTCCGTGTTTGTGGGGGAGGGGAAATGGCTCAGTAGAAATAAACGCAATCAAAAAACATGTGCTAATTTATTGTGTTTAAACACAATCATTTTAAAAAACTACCCTGCTTTATTGCTACAGCTGTCACAAGACATTCATCGATCACTTGGCCAGAGGAAGGCCCTCGCCAAAATTCTCTCGTGACCCAACTGAAAAAACAAAACAAAACACTTTTCTTGGGGGAAATCAACGTCTGGTGAAACCATCCTAAGAATGAGACAAAGGTCAATGAATTGTAAAGGGGACAACATTTGGAGCTGTGGTATTGGCTTTTCTTGCTGGGAAAACAAGGCCTGAGGATCACATCTATATGATACATATTGCTGTGAGACAACCACTTCAGTATTTGTAAGCTTAAAACAATGACAATGTATTCTCTCTCATGACACCTGCCTTCTGCGTCCCCAATCCTAACTGGGGAATGTTCACTGGTCTCTTCTGTTAGCTCCAGACTCACCTTCTTGGACCCCTTTGTTCCCCTTCAGCTTCCTCCTCTCCACCCCAGGTCACATATCCATCCCCCCTAAAATTACTGTCTTTTTTTTCTCTTTGTGTTCAAAGAGCACTCCTTTTTATTTTTTGACGATTCCCCCCAGTCTTTATTGAGGTCTAATTGAAGTATACTAAACTGCACATCTTAAAAGAGTACAGTTCTATCAGTTTTGACATACATACTCCAGTGAAACCATGACCCCTCAAACATTTCTATCACCCCCCCCCCAAAGTTTCCTTGTGTCGTTTTTTAATCCATTCCTCCATCATATCCCCAAGCAACTGCTGATCTGCTTTCTCTCTATATAGGTCAGCTTGTATTTTTCCCTGGAATCATACAATATGTTCTCTTTTTTTGCATGGCTTCTTTCATTCAGTATGGCTTTGAGATTCTTCAATATTGTGGGTATTAACAGTTTGTCTTTATTGCTGAGTAGTATTCCATTGTAGGGATATACCACAACTTGTTTATCCATTCTCTACTGGTGGATTTGGGTTGTTTCTGGGCTTTGGCTATATACCAAATTTCCTATTAAAATTCGTGTACAAGACTTTGGGTTTTATGCTTTCATTTCCCTTTGGTAAATACCCAGGGATGGAATTGTTGGCTTGTGTGCTAGATGTATGTTGAGCTTTTTAAGAAAGTGCCAAACTGATTTCCAAAATCATTGTATCTTCTCACACTCCCACCAGCAACGTGTGAGGGTGTCAGTGGCTCCACAGCCTCACCAGCATTTGGTGTGGTCAGTCATTTTAAATTTAGCCATCCTGTTGTGGTTTTTGTTTGTTTTAATGCACAGCAGTTCAGCTTTTGGCTTCATTTCTAAAAGGGGGAACACATGCTTATGTTTCTAGGAAACAAAACCAGATGATGCCTGTTGTGCCAGTGAAGTTAATAGTTCCCATCTTATCCTCCAAAGTGTTCTGGATTAAATAATAAAATATGTTCCAGCCCAACTAGCAATGCCCCCAGGCTGTCCATCCGTAGCCACAAAGGCCCATTAAGGCGTTCTGATCAACCGAGATTTCTTCCTCCTCTAAAGATATTTTTCTGTTAAACAACTTTTTTCCCCCTTATCACAACAGGATTACCGGAGGAAAGGAGTGGCATAATGTAGCCTAGTGCTAGGGTTGGGGAGCAAGTAGAGGAGGTAGAGGGGGTCAGACCAGGTCCTGATGACATCATTTGAGCTGGAAGCAGTCACGTGTGACATAGGTAAGATCTAGTCCTTAACTTTTTCTACACAAGAACCCGGAAATCCCTTAGCTTTTATGTCTAAGCTAGTTTGACTTGGATTTCTGTCACTTGCCATTAAGAGTCCCGACCAGTCGGTATACACAGTCAGCATGGCGATAGCATTTTGCCAAGCCTTGGCTGGCTCTCATTTCACATTTGAAGTGCCTCTGCGTTCCCTGAGAACTGGTTTTTGTTGACCTAGCCTGGGAAATTTAAAGCAGAAGCACCGGTCACATTGGTTGGGGATGAAACTTCAGAGGTCACTGAATACCCAGGATCAAAGTATTCAACGGTATCACCACACAGTTTGTTTAATCGAGTACTGTAGCTCCGTGTATCCACTGTAATGCTGCAGGCTCTTTAATCTTTAAATTACCATTTAGTGGTATCCAAAAACTCTTTTGAATTTTGGGAAGCATCCATCATGTCCAACGAGCACGTTCTTCCTCCTTAATAACTAGATTTAATACTTACAGAAAATATCCATATTTACTCAGTGCGCTAAACGTGCAAACGAGCAACGCTATGTGACCTATGTGAACACATCTCTAATCCGTGGTGCGCGCCGTCTCCTAGTAGCACAGAGTTGCTAGAGCTGTTTGAGGACATCTCCCAGTAAGCAAGGCAAAGGTAATACTCCACAGGAAGAAAAGAGGACGCCGAAACTGGGGGTCAGAAGTTAAAAAGATCCCATTCAGTCCTCTCTCGAACGTTCTCAGAACTGAAGCGAGGCCCCTGACCCGCAGGGGTGCCTCCCCCACTGGGAGTGCCCTCGCCCTGTCCCCACGCCCCAAAGACGGACTGAACTCGGGCTGGCGGCCCGGTAGCTTCCGCCGCGCCCCTGGGTGCAGCCCACCGAAAAGCAGTCGGGCAGGTCTCGCCCCGGGCGAGGCTAAAAAGCCTCCATCCCGCACAACCAGCCCTCGGTCCCCGGTAGCAACCCGGCCTCAGGAGCAGAGGACCCGAACACAGCCTCGCGTTGACCCGCCGCAGCTCTTCTGGCGTCGGCACCGCCTCTTCAGTCTCTAAATCCAGCCTCCGCGGCCCAGGGGCCGCTCCCTCCCCGCTGGGCCGTGCCTCCGCACTCCCCGTGCCATCACCACCCCCACACGCTCTGGCCAGCCCTCTCCCAGCACAGGCCAGCCTCTCACACTCCTGGGCCCAGCATTCCTCCACCTCGCGTCCTGGCCCCGCCCCCGCGCTCTCGGGTTTGGAGCTCCCAGGTCCGGGCCTAGCGCTCGGGCCCCGCCCCCACGTGCCCCGGAGTCCGGGGGAGGAGTTGGCGCTCGGGAGGAGGCGTGGCCGTGGTGCCAGCGGAGGCGCGGGCGTTGCGGCCGGGACTTTGGTTTTGACACGGACGGCGAACGGGAGCAGTGTCTGTGGTGCTGGGGTGTGGACGCGGTTCTTGCGGATCCCGCGTTCGAGTCGGGGGCAGGACTTTTTGTCTGGATCAACGCAACCGCGGCAACGCAGCGAGTCCTGGTGTAGCCGCAAGACTTGGTGCAGCCGCAAGACTTGGTGCAGCTGCAGCGGCCGGATTTCACCGCCGCTGCCGCCTCCGCAAAGCCCTGCAGCTCCTGCCGGTTCTGGGAGAGAGACTCTTGAGAGTTTCTCCAGCAGAAAGAGCTGGGACGCGCGGCCCGAGGCGGCGTGGGAGGGATCCCGCGGCCCGCCCCTGACCCGCACCCGCGTGGGCCGTGGCTCTGAAGGCGGCGGGCCAGCGCCGTCCTGGCCTCAGGCCTCGGAGCCGCAGGTGGAAGGAGGAAGCCCTGGAGGAGCGGCTGAGAGGTGGGGCGCCGGAACGGCGGCGGGTCTGGTAGGGGGCGATAAACCCCTTCTCCGTGCCCGCACTAGTGAGGACGGAATTCCAGAGTTGCTGGTGGCGCTGAGTGCCAGATGGGGGCTACCGAAGCAGGGGAGATGGCCCCAGTTCTGGGAGAGTTGAGAGAGGCAGGGACGAGAGGTGTAGGCTGACGGGGATAGGTCCCTTTCCAAGAGAAGCGGCTTATAGCGTTTTTGGACCCCAGTGTGATAAAAATTGGACCTCACCAGAAATCCTCATGGGCCAGCCCTCTTGTATGTGTGTTTTCAGAGGTTCACAGACAGGCATCAGCCCTGGACTCCTGGCTAAGAACTCCAGCTCTAGGTAGGGAGCGCTAATGCAAACTGATTAACTGACTCAATCGATTTGTATGTTTATTAATTTGTTTTCCAGGTGGCCAAGTGAAAGGTGATTTGGACACGCTGGGCATGGCTATTTAGTGTTTGTCTGTGGTAACCATTTCATGCCCTGAATCCTGCACCTTCCCTTCTGTGCCTGTGAGCTCTACTGCGCTTCCTTCCTAGCCAGAGAGTTCTTCTGTGGTGGTGAGGCCTTCCTGGCCCCTTGATCCTGGCCGGCCATGGGGAGCACCCTGGGCTGCCACCGCTCCATCCCCCGGGACCCCTCGGACCTGTCCCATAGCCGCAAGTTCAGCGCGGCCTGCAACTTCAGCAACATCCTGGTGAATCAGGAGCGGCTCAACATCAACACGGCCACGGAGGAGGAGCTGATGACCCTACCTGGGGTGACACGTGCAGTGGCACGCAGCATCGTGGAGTACCGCGAGTACATCGGTGGCTTCAAGAAGGTGGAGGACCTGGCACTGGTCAGTGGCGTGGGTGCCACCAAGCTGGAGCAGGTCAAGTTTGAGATCTGCGTGAGCAGCAAGGGCAGCTCGGCGCAGCACTCTCCCAGCTCCCTGAGGCGGGACCTGCTGGCGGAGCAGCAGCCTCACCACCTGGCCACCGCCGTGCCTCTCACCCCGCGCGTCAACATCAACACAGCCACCCCGGCTCAGCTCATGAGCGTGCGCGGCCTCACGGAGAAGATGGCCGTCAGCATCGTGGACTACCGCCGCGAGCACGGGCCCTTCCGAAGCGTCGAGGACCTGGTAAGGATGGGCGGGGTCAGTGCCGCCTTCCTGGACAGGATACGGCACCAGGTGTTTGCCGAGAGGTCCAGGCCCCCGTCCACCCACACCAACGGGGGCCTGACCTTCACCGCCAAGCCTCACCCCAGCCCCACCTCGCTGAGCTTGCAGAGTGAGGACCTGGACCTGCCCCCAGGGGGGCCTACACAGATCATCTCCACTCGGCCTTCGGTGGAGGCCTTCGGAGGCACAAGGGATGGGCGGCCCGTGCTGAGGCTGGCCACCTGGAACTTGCAGGGCTGTTCAGTGGAGAAGGCCAACAACCCTGGGGTGCGAGAGGTGGTGTGCATGACGCTCCTGGAAAACAGGTGAGCACAAGAACCACCAGCGGTGTTGGGTGTGAAGGCAGCTCTTGCGTGGCCTCATTTGTGCATGCAAATGAGTGGATTTTGTGGGGGTAGGGAGAGAGCACGATTTTTAAATCAGTGTTCTTGAGGCCCCAGCTAGTGCAGTGTTCTGAGTGGCTGAGCTCTTCTTCTGCTCCAGGATTTTCTGAGTACAGCTGTCTGGGCTTGAGGTCTGTATCTTGAACATGGTATATCTGAGATCAGTTCCTAACTTCGGGGTAAGTGGAGATTGTATTGGTGTTACTGCTTTGGAGAGTATAGTTTGGCTTACAAGACTTCATGGGGTTCACACCAGATCAGGCACTCGGAGCCTGGGAACTATTGCAGTTTTGCATGTATGAAAGAGCTACCTGGATTTCTTTTTCTTGGGAGGCAAAGTCACATTCGTTCCACCAAATATGCATATTTGTGTGCAGAAAATCATCTTCAAGGCCAGGTATTTGCAAACACACGTGCTATGTATATTTACCAAAATGCTGCGAATGAATCACTCTTCATTCTTTTCCTTATTTAGCCTGAAGTTGGTTTTTAGGCTCACAGTTGCAGCCCCAAATGTATGTAACCTCTCCTGTCCCAGAGTCAGAAAAGTCCAAGCTGGAGTGTGGTGAATATTGGCCAGATTTTCCCATTTGAACCGTAGAAGATGAGAGTTGTAGGATGGGCTCTTATCACTGAGTGTTTACATTATTCACAACACTGCTTTCTGTAGGAACTTCCGTTAACCCTCCCTAAAACAAAACAATATTATTGTAGCAGTAACTCCCACTGTTAGTGCAATAGTGTATTATATAACATAATCAACTTGGGGAAGGAAAGAAATGTTTCTAATGGTCCCTTCCCGGGCAGAAACCCTCTGATCCCGGTCTGGAGGGAATTGGCCGTGCCACCCCCCGAGACACAGTATGTTTAGGGCCACTCGCTGCTTTCTTTTGCCCTGAGCTGTTGGTGAGGCCGGTGAGGTGGCAGTTAGTGACATGAAGTGACTTCTCGGCGGGAAATCACAGTGCATCGTGGCAGAGCGTCAGGATAAATGAGTGAGGAGAAAACCAGGTCACAACGTTTCCCTGGCACCGTCCCACTGGCATGCTCCGTCACTGAGGACTGAGGGACCTTGCACCAGCTCAGGGAACGGGACCTGGGGAACCCCTGAGTGCTCTTCCTGCACCGCCATGTCCTCTGTTTTGCAGCATAACTCACTCCTTTTGCAAAATCATCTAGTTCACAGGTGAGAACGGGACTCAGCCTAGGACGTACTTGTCGGGAATGGCTTGGCAATTGTTCTCTCCATCCGTGGCTGCATGGGTGTATGTATGGGCAAGGAGAAGGGAGGAGGAGGAGGGCTAGCTGTTTAATTCCTATCATGAGTTTTCCTAAGGCTTAGTTTGGGGGGTGGAGGAGGATGAATCAGGATCTGAAGTTGCCCCAGTAAGAATGATAGACTGGGTAGCCCTTGCCCACTAACTGTGACAGAGTTTTCAAGCGTGGTCTCTGGACCAGCATCAGCAACTGACTCAGAAATTCTGGGTTTCTGTGTGTTCACGCACCCACTGGCTGGTTCTGATACGCACTAAGGTTTGAGCCCCGTTGTGCTGTGTATCGACAGTCAGCTATCCCTGTGGCTTGCCCTGTAGAGTGCCTTCCCCTGCACTGGCTTTTCTGACAAGGTCTGTGAGTCCAGGCAGAGCTTTCTAGGTACTATCTTCTTTGGTTGTTCTGGTCATCCTGTTATTCAACCATATGATGTTCTTTCTGGCCAGAGTTCGAATAATTTATTCAGATTCTAGAACAGATGAATGTAAAGGGTAGAAAATGGGAGAGTGAGCAAGAAACAGCCGACCTCAGAGTGGGCTCCGATCTGCAGGGCAGACCTGGGGCAGCCAGGGGCACACCGAGGAAGAGCGCTAGCTTGTCCAGCGAGGGATTTGTCCTGGTGTCTCTTGTTTGGATTTCCTCGAGGGGTGATGATTTGTTGAAGGTATTTGACTGCTGTCCTCAGGTGAGAGTGCAGGAAGAGCTTACCGAAACCCAGAAGGGTGTAGAAGGGAGCGTCTGGGAGTGACTTTAAATGTGACTTACGTCCCCATCACATTTCTCACACTTGGCCACATCTGTTGTCCTGTGGGTTGGTGGTTCCTTTTGCCTGTTCGCGACGTGTTCAGTATTCTGGGTGCTCCAAGCACCTTGTTAGTGTCCGGTAAACCTGAAGTAATTGGCTTAGGGCTTGACCCCCTGCAGACCTGGAGTGGGTCCATTTGCCTGTGTGGCTCTCCTAGGGCACCAAAAGATGCCTGGCTGCGATCCCGTGTCCTCAGAACAGCAGTGCACGTTCTCCAAGAGCTGTGTTCATCCTGATTCACAAAAATGTCTCGCATTCCAGTTGATCCTTTTATGAGTAAGAGGAAACACATTTAGTTGGATCAAGAATGGATGCATGTAATTTGTTGTGTGGCTGTTAATTTTCATGCATACATATATACGTAGTACAGGAGTTACCTGACTTCTGGGTGTGCCTTCATAGTTTCCAACAGCTTTCACATTCATTGGATTTCTTCAGTAACTCTGCGAAGTAGGTAATGCATGCTTTTATTAATGAGTCTCCATCTCTGGGTGAGGAAACTAAAACCAAAGAAGTTAAATGACTTACCTCCATCCCACAACTCATTAGTGACTCAGCTGGGACCAGGACCCAGAACCTTCTGACTTTAGACCCATGCTCTTCACAGGCGTGCCGTTTTGTAAGGACCTCACCTTTATCCTGCCTCTTGTTCAGGCATCCCACGCTCTGCCTAACCAAGGGCACTTGCCCAATTGTGTACTAGTCCCATTTTCTTACATTAAATCCATTGTAAAGGAAAAAAAAAAAAAAAAACCCAAAACGAAAACCCTTGGCTCCACCTCTTAATGTGTTAAACTGATGAAATTCCTTAACCTCTCCAAGTCTCAGTTTTTCCATATGTTAAATGTAGCTAATGGGGAAAAAAGCCCACAGAAACACAAACGCTTGGGCACTTCTTTTGCAAAGAGAATAGCTGGCTCTTGTTTTCCTTTCTGTGGGTTTGCTTTAGTAGGTGGGGGACTAAAGCATGCCTGGGTGGGGCTCTAACGGGATAGTCTGTTCTGGCCCTGAGATGCTGCTGCATTGGTGGACAAGTGTGTATGAGTTACAAGAAATCATGTTTTGCACATGAAGCCTGAGATAGGACAGCAGAAAGCTCGATGATCACACGATCACCAGGAGCCTTCAGGGACGTCACGCTATGGCACAGAACCGATGGGTTTCATCAGATTCCTTTGCCAAATCTCAGTCTTAGGCAGTGTTTTTCCTTGTTTTCAGTATTTATGGAGCAAGACTAAAAGAGGAATGCTTCTGCTAAATACTCTTGCAAAATTTGGTGGCAGCCTGCCTATGGAATGAAGATTGTTTCTTTTTTTTCTCTTCCAGTTTTACTGAGATATAATTGATACACAGGACTGTATAACGTGTACAGCATAACGATTTGACTTACAGACGTCATGCGGTGATGACCACAATAAATGTAGTGAACATCCATCATCTCATATAGATACAAACTCAAAGAAATAGAAAAAAACATGTGTTTTTTCCTAAAGAAACATGTGAGAACTCTTAGACTTTACTCTCCTAACAACTTTCATGTGTGACACACAGCAGTGTTCATGATATTTATCATTTTATACGTTAGGTCCGTAGTACTTCCTCATCTTTTAACTGGAAGTTTGTACTTCTTGACCACCTTCCTCCAGTTTCTCCTCCCTCTACACCCCGCCTCTGGTAACCACAAATCTGATCTCTTTTTCTAAGAGTTTGTTTGTTTGTGAGGTATAATTGACCTACAACACTAGGTTGGTTCCTGATATACAACATAGCTATTCGATATTTCTATGTATTTCAAAATGATTACCATGATAAGTCTAGTTATGATCTGTCACTATTCAAAGATGCTACATAATTGTTGACTATATTCCCCACACTGTACGTTTCATACCCGTGACTCATTTATTTTGTAATTTGCAGTTTGTACATGTTAATCTCCCTCACTTACTTTCTCTCCCCCCGGCCCCTTCTGGCAAGCATCTATTTGTTCTCTGTATCTATGACTCTATTTCTGTTATGTTTGTTAATTTGTTTTCTAGATTCCACATATAAGTGATATCATACAGTATTTGTCTTTCTCTGACTTATTTCACTTAGCATAATATCCTCCAATTCCATCCATGTTGTTGCAGATGGCAAAATTTCATTCTTTTTTATGGCTGAGTAATATTCCATTCTCTGTGTGTGTGTGTGTGTGTGTGTGTGTGTGTGTGTGTGTGTGTGTGTCTGTGTGTCTGTGTGTGTGTATAAACAATATCTTTATTCATCTATTAATAGGAACTTAGGTTGCTTCCACATCACGGTTATTGTACATAATGCTGCAGTGAACATAGGGGTGCATATATCTTTCCAAATTAGTGTTTTTGTTTTCTTCAGATCTATACCCAGGAGTGGAATTCCTGGATGATATGGTAGTTCTATTTTTCATTTTTTTGAGGAACGTCCATACTGTTTTCCATAGTGGCTGCACCAATTTCCATGCACCAACAGTGCACGAGGGTTCCTTTTTCTCCACATCCTCTCCAGCGTTTGTTATTTGTGGTCTTTTTGATGATAGCCATTCTGACAGGTGTGAGGTAGTATCTCATTGTGGTTTTGATTTGCATCTCCCTAATGATTAGTGATGTTGAGAAGGTTGCTTCATTTTTATTTTTTGTTTTTTGCTGAGGAGTTGTTCTATTTTGGAAAGTCCCTTTGGTTTCTGAAAGCATAAGTCCTGTGGGAGCTGACATAATCTCCAAAAGAAATAGGGAGGTTTAGCATCCCACTTGTACATTTTCCCCATGGCCTCCGTCAGAAGGGAACGTGAGTCTCAGAGTCTTGAGCCTTTTTACGGTCTGAATCTGTCTTCTTGCCTCGTGTTTGTTTGCGATATCAAAGCACAAGGTGAATTAGTGCCTGGCAGCGCGCACTCATTGTGAAAAAAGAGAGTTTATCAGACTTGATTAGTAGGCTCAATATAGACGCAACCCATCTTGTCGTTTGATTCATTCAATGAAAAACACCTGTTGAATGGCTGCTGTGTACGTGCATATGCTGAATTCCAGAGTTAGACTGGCCCTGTTTTTAAACCAAGTTAAGCAATGTTAATCAGCTTTTATGGCTCAGCCTCAAAACAGTCTGAAAAATCCATACATTTTATCAAAAGTCACTGAGTAGGACTGATACCTGGTTGAATTTTTCCTTTAAGAATAATGGGCTCGGGGCTTCCTTGGTGGCGCAGTGGTTAAAAGTCCGCCTGCCAATTCAGGGGACATGGATTCGAGCCCTGGTCTGGGAAGATCCCACATGCCGTGGAACAACTAAGCCCGCGCACCGCAACTACTGAGCCTGCGCTCTAGAGCCCGTGAGCAGCAACTACTGAGCCCACGTGCTGCAACTACTGAAGCCCGTGCACCTAGAACCCATGCTCCGCAACAAGAGAAGCCACTGCAATGAGAAGCCCGCACACCACAACGAAGAGTAGACCCTGCCCGCCGCAACTAGAGAAAAGACCGCGCAGCAACAAAGACCCAACACAGCCAAAACAATAAATAAAATAAATAAATTTATTTTAAAAAAGAATAATGGGCTCATCCTGAGGGACTGAAAGGTAGATGGATGCAGCCAGACGTAACATCTGGAGGCAAAGTGCCCAGCAATCCCCTTAAAGTAGAAATTGTGAAATCTACTTTGACAGCTGTGGAAACGGAGGCTCAGAGAGATTAAATGGCAGCCATGTGGCCTTCAGAAATGGATGTTGGAATCAGGTTTTGAAGCCAGACCTTTGTTTGATTTCAGAGCAGGGAGTGGAGGTGTCTCTTCCCAAATTCCACGTCCCTTGACTGACCCCCGGCCCACCTGCTCTTTCCTCCCTGTCTTGGGTCTGAGGCTGGCCAGGCATCAGGGCTTTGCCTAGACTCTCGGGACTGTGTCAAGCCGCTGGAGGCCTCTGCTCCCTTCCTGTTTTTGTTCCTCGGAAGGACAGGGCTTTTGGCCAGAGGTAGAGCACTCCAGAGGGCGCCAAGGCCCCTCCACGCGGACCCTCAAATGTGAGTCTGCGACCTTGGCTCCGCTCCAAGGCGGAGTTCCGGTTTTCTGAGCCAAGGAGATCTGGGTGGTTTCCAGAGAGAAAGGTGGTCAGAAATAGGACTGCTGAGGATTAATAAGGGAAGAGAGTGTGAATGAAGGGAAGGCCTGGGGTGGGCGGATGCAGGCTTCATTTCACCAAAGGGAAAGCTGTTACTTTTGTCTTTCCAGAAAGCTGAGCCCATTTGGGATCTGATTTGGTGAGGGTGGGGCGGGGATGTGGAAAGTATTGATTCTTCCAGGAGATATTCATTCCTTTATTATTTATTCATTCATTCAACAGAAATCTTTTGAGCTCTCACTAAGTGCCAAGCTCTGTGTCAGGCTCTGGTAATAAAGTGTAGGACAAGACAAAGCTGGTGCTCTTACGGAGCTTCCATTTTAGGTAAGAAGGTGGACAAGTCGGTTCACAGATAAATAATTATGGGTAGTGGCGAAGGCTGAGGGTGATGGAGGCTTGCTGAGTAGATGGGGGTCAAGGAAGCCTCAGCTGAAAGCTAGAGAGTCAGCTGAGGAGCCAGGCATGGAAAAACTTGGGGGAAAGAGTGCTTCACCCGAGGAGCCAGCAAGTGCAAAGGCCCTGAGAGTGTTTGTTTTGGAGAGAGTGGGGTCCCGGGAGTGGCGGGTGGCTAGGGCTGCAGGGGGAGGCAGGGCCAGGTGGGTGGGCCCTGCAAGGCTTTTACTTTAACAGCGGGAGGAGGCCGCAGAGGTGATGAATTAGCTGTTAGCAGGTTGTTCTGGCTGCGGGGGAAGCCGCTTGGAGTGGGTCCTGGGAGTTGAGTAGAGAGGCTGATACAGAATAAAGGCTGAAAAGGATGGTGACCAGGAGAAGCGGGTGGGGATAAGAGGATCTTTAGAGGCAGAAACTGGAAAGACTTGCCTGTGTTTTGGTTATTGTGGGGATTAACTGGGTAGATTCCTAGAAGACAGGCTCAGAGGCATTTAAGAAATCCCGGGGCTGACTCACAAGCCTCTGCATCGTGTCAGCATGAAGCAGCTTACTGACCTCGCCCCTCCATCTGCTGTGGACAGGTGTGGGATCTTGGTCCATCGTGGATGGAGGAAGAGGCCTTGTGGTCCTCTGTGCAGCCCGGGTGTTGGGCTGTACCCCGCAGTCCTCCAAGCCTTATAGTTGTCCAGCCTCGAGACGAAGAAACAGCCCAGAGACAGTGACAGAGACGGCAGTGGTTTATTGGACTGGGGAATCTTACACAAAGGGTCCTGGATCGACACCCCACCTTGTTCGGCAGACGGTGGGCAGGACGTGGCAGCAGTCTGTGGTACTTGCTGGAGAAGGAGGCTATTGTTTGTAGGGGGGAATTGACGTCCGGTGTGCTCATCAGTTACCAGGGACTAATTAAGCCCTATAATTAAGAGGATTGGGTAGTCATGTGAGTGAATCAGGGACTGGTCGAGCAGGGGATGTACAGAGAACAAGAGAACAGCCATCTTCAATGGCCTAACCACACACCGGGCATCTGACAAGGCCACTTCTGCTGTTTAGTATCAAGTACATGTAGAACGAGGACATATATGGGGAGTTTTAGGTAACTGTTTCTATCAGAAGACATTTCCAGAAGTTAAATTCAACACTGATCGAGCACTTACCTGGTGAGGTCAGAGGCACAGGGAGACCCTGTCCTGGCATCAGGGAGGTCACAGTCTTACAAGGAGACACGCTCACAGGTTCTTACCGGGGTGATGTGTGTTTTGAACGAGGAGGTCAAGCTTAAGAAGCACAGGGGTCTGGTACCTGTTTGCTTGGCTCTTGGAGGTGGGTGGAGACCTCAGCACAGAGGAAGGATTGGGGGCAGGACCAAGTCAGGTGGTTGGAGAGGAGTTAGTCCGGAGTGGGGGCTGGGGTCTGAGCGGCTAGGGTCTTGTCGGCGGGCGAGTCGGCCGCTCCCACTGCAGCCGCCTGGTGAGGGTCCAGGCTGGCCCCCCGCCCGGGCTCGGCTTTGGAAGGCTCAGACTGGGAACGTGGCAGGCTCCCCAACACGGTGCCTCACAGGAGAGAAGAGCGTTGAGGTAGGTGTTATTTTTATTTCAAAATTACCCTACCTTACAAAAGATTTTATCCTGGAGTTCCTTAATAACAGTCTCTGCCAGTAACAAATAAAATCACGCATTTCACTGAAATGTGATGTGTTCATCATGCATGGACACCCTGGTTTGCGTGTAGTCATGTGCAGCTTAGTGGAAATTCCACACCAGTGAGTCTTATCTGAACATCCAGGATAGGCCACAGAAATGTGCTGCTCTGCTTTTAGTCCTCAACAAATATTTAGGAACCTCAGAAACTTCCTGATTCTATTCCTGATGACTGTACACAGGCCAGATCCGGACAGCAATTCTTATTGTAATGTTTTGATTGACAGCTGCCAACCAGCTGGACTCCAGTGGGTAGAAACCCTGGGGAGATGTGCTCAGAGTTAAGCGGTTCATTATAAAGAAATTTTTTTTTAAATTTTAAATTTATTTTTTATTTATTTATTTTTGGCTGCATTGGGTCTTCGTTGCTGCTAGTTGTGGCTCACGGGCTCTACAGCGCAGGCTCATTAGTTGTGGTGCACAGGCTTAGTTGCTCTGCAGCATGTGGGATTTTCCCGGGTCAGGGCTCAAACCCGTGTCCCCTGCATTGGCAGGCAGATTCTTAACCACTGTGCCACCGGGGAAACCCCTGAAGAAGTCTTGAATCCTTGTACTAAACTACTGGGTAAAGAAACCCTGAGTTTTCTTTACTGAGTACAGCTGCCTACCTCTGTTGCTCAGTTGTTTGTTTCCAACAAGCCCTTGTTTCCTGCGAATTCTATTTTGATTCAGCCATTACCTGATTAAGCTGTTAAGCTGGGCCTTCAATTGTTTTATCTAGAAGCTGCTGTAAACTCCTGAAATGTGATGCCAAGAGAATGTTGTTCACGTGGCCACATGGAAGGTTGTGTGCATTTTGGGTGTGGTTTTATTGTGTTCTAGGGATCTGAACCTGGTTTGCTCACCCAAAAGCTGGAGGGTGAAGTCACTACTTCGTGTTTCTCAGCTTATGCTAAAAGCATGGTGTCTTTTAAAGTGGGAGGTCTCAGGTGGATTGTTGTTTTTAAAAATACTTATCCAATTCTCTATGAAAAAAATGTATTTTCATTAAGCAAATTCAGTCTGACTTAAATTTTCATTAAGCAAATTCAGTCTGACTTAAATATTTTTGCAGTCTCTGTTTTCTTAAATGGGAAAAAAGTAAAAATTTTAGTGGCCTCTAAGTACCAGTGATTAGGCTTGGGACTCACCTGCCGGTAGATTTGGGGCTTTGTCCTTCCTTGTTTGGTGAGCAGCCTCTGCAACTGCAGGTCATTGTGTCATTTTACTGGTTAGCTCTTTGCAAAGCGGTTCCCAGTTGTTTTTAATTTGAGGACTCATTTTAAACAGTGAAATACTGCGTGTCCCTCCCCCTCCACATATGGTGCTTATATTTTCAGTGTCCATGACCGTGGTGGTAGTAGTAGTTGTACCAACAACAAAAACAATGATAGTTAACACTGATGATTACTGTGGCTGATGGCTTATACACTGGATACCATCATCAGTCCTCTTACAGATAGAGGAGAGATGGCTCAGGGAAGCTGAGTCATTTTCCCCAGGGTCACACAGCTTTTAGGTGATGGAGCTTGGATTATAATCCAAGCAATTGGATTCCAAGGCTTGATGATAAAAAGCTACTGTTAGTTCACTAATGCTTTTCCACAAATTTGTATTTGATTCATCACCCCAGCCTTTTTACTGGACTAGGTGCTCCCTTAACCAAGACCTTGGTTTGAGTTCCCTAGTCATGATCTTTCATAAGTATGCTGATTAATAATATCATTTTGTGTGTGTGTGTGTGTATCCGGTATTTCTTTATTCAAAGTGGAGCAAGGGTATTTGCAAAGCAATCTGAGTGTGGGAAATTTTTTTTTTTTTTTCCTGCGGGACGCGGGCCTCTCACTGCTGTGGCCTCTCCTGTTGCAGAGCACAGGCTCCGGACGCGCAGGCTCAGCGGCCACGGCTCACGGGCCCAGCCGCTCCGCGGCATGTGGGATCTTCCCAGATCAGGGCATGAACCCGTGTCCCCTGCATCAGCAGGCGGACTGTCAACCACTGCACCACCAGGGAAGCCCGGGATACTATATTTTTATGACTTTCCAGTCTTTTTACAGTCATTTTGCCCACACCTATTTTGACAGCAGTCTCTTTAAACAATTTGCTTTCATAGAAGCTTGGCTAACATTCATCTTCCTTTTCTTAGAAACAACTTTTTCTGCTCACATTCCTGTTTCGACAGTCTATGTCACATTTAGGAGACCATAGCAATATATACAACTGACAAAAACAAGTCTGGGGACAGACACAGCTGACCCTGCATGAGCACGTGATGCCCCACTCAAGAGGGGAAGTGCACAGCTCATCCGCCAGGAGAACTCAGCGTGCCACGGGTGCCCAGCTCTCAGCATGTTTTAGGAAGGGAGTGGGGACAGTCTGGTGGATCCCTTGAGCAGAGGTTGGTTAGGAGAACCTCTGTTGTGTTTTTAAGAACACTACTACCTGGGCTCAAGTTATATTGTTTCTGTAGTCTAGAGACAGCATTTGCTGTGGATGTATATTGCAGACCCCTCACAGTAACTGTGGGTTGTTACTGATGCACTGTTATTTTTTCTAGAAGATTGACTCAAAAATATAACTAGTTATAAGGTCAGGAGTTCATTGACCCAGTTTCTTCCCCCAAATCTCGTGCAACTTTTAGAAATAAAAGAGGTGAAGGAATAATGAGCTCTTAAAAAAAATTTTGACCTAATACCTGTACTAGTCAGCATTTTCTTCGGTGCCTTAGATGGCCCGCTTATGAAACTCATGAGTAACTGTGAGCTGGGAGGGATTTAATAAGCAGGTGGACTGGAGTCGATGGTGTATAAAACACCTTTCCAAGTTTGTAACTCTGTACTGTCTTTTTTAGCCGTTCTGAGTTTAACGTTCGAGTTCAATTTTTGTTCATGTTAAATTCATGTTCATACATGTGAAACTGTGTAAGAGACTCATGTCTCAGTACTCACACACTGGGCTCTGTTAAATGCCAGGCAGGACTGTTTAGAGTAGATTTGTAATCTTGAATTGTATTAGCTTTGATGCTTCCAACATTTACAGTAAAAGTGCAGATAGTTGTTAGATATTGTGAGAGTTTCAACTTAGATATTGTGAGAGTTTCAGCTTGGAAATAAAAGTTGCTTCTGTCCTTTAGACTTTTGGGTAAATTGAAGAACATCTGAGACTCTAGCTGATTGTTCAGAATGTTACTATTTGCAACTATTTATCTAATCTATGAAAATCAGGAATTTCTTGTCATTGACCTACCAAAGCAAGATATAGAAATAAACTGGGTGATGAGTGAGAGATAAGACTGCAGGATTACCCATAACCCCTGATTCCACATACATATCTGTGTTCATCAAAATAACTGTGGTATTTTTATTGATGGATTATATTGATAAAGGCTGTATGTTTAAATGTATGCAGTTCTTCTGAATCACAAAATCCCTTCCAACCCTTAGGCTTTTTCTACAGAGAGGGAAAATCATCACTATTTTTACCAAATGCCCTTCAATTCAGAGAAGGAAAAGTATTTGTTTTTACAGTTAAGATTGTATTAGTTTGCTAGGGCTGTCATAGCAAAGGAGCATAGACTGGGTGGCTTAAACAAAAGATATTTATTTTCTCACAGTTCTGGAGCCTGGAAGTCTAAGATCAAGGTGTCGACAGGGTTGGTTTCTTCTGAGGCCTCTCTCCTTGCCTTGTAGATAGCCGTCCTCTCCCTGTGTCTTCACATGGTCTTCCCTCGGTACCTGTCTGTGTCCAAAGTTCCTCTTCTCATAAGGACATCGTCTTATTGGATTGGGGCTACTCTAATGGCATCCAAATATAGTCACATACTAGAGTACTGGGGGTTAGGACTTCAACATATTGGTTTTGGGGGACACGGTTCAGCCCATAACAAGACGGTGTAAGAAAAATCGCCCGGGGACTTCCTTTTCGGCTTTTTGTGAGGGGCCTGTTCCTCTCGGTTTTTTCCTGGGGCAGTGATGATTTCAAGTACTTGTTTAACAGTTTAAATGCTAGAGAAAGCTGCGTTAGAGTTCCTGGAGTGACAGTCTGCTGGACAAGAGGAACGGCTTTCTGGCCGGGCCACGGCAAGCATACACCAGCAGTTAGGGACTGGGATTTGTTTCCCTTGAACTTCTCTCCTTCCAACTTGCCAGTCCTTGGTTTTCTCCTGAAATGCCAGCAGTGACCTGAAACCTTCTACCCACCCCCGCCAAGGCAGCAGCTCCACTTTGCCAAGTTCTCTGCTTGCCCTTGGCTACAAGTAATGGTGACACATGAGTTTGTCTGCCCTTTAGAACTGTAGTGCCCTTCAGCATTGCCGTGGAAAGGTGTGATTCAGAGGGACCACTGTGAAACCTACTCAACTTCGACTGTCCCTGACCTATTGTTAAGCACCCCAGCTATGGGCTCCCCTATTGGCCTGCGTTTCCCCTCCCATAACAGGCATTCTGTTGTCATTGCCTGTGTGATGCCCTCTGTACTCCCAGACTGTACATACAGCCTAGTTTCGGCACCCTAACACTCAGGAATTTGTGGAAAGGAGAAACGACCCCTGACATCTATTGACTGTTTACTTTGCCCCATGTGCTGTTGCTCAGCCTTTTATATTCATTAACTAACTTAATGTTTGCACCATCCCAGTGAGGTTGGCAAAGTATTCCCACCTTACGCATAAGGAAACTTAAATAATTTAAGTAAACTTGCCCAAGTCACATGGTTGGTGAGTGTAGAGCAGAAGTTCAAAGCTGGGCAGAATTACTCAGAGCCCAAACACTTTTATATTCAGAGGCAGAGAATCCGTAAACCTGGAGATGGAACCAGGAGGTTAAGGAAGGGGACAGTTCTTTCCTAGTCTTTTATATCTAGAAAGTGTGAGAGACAAGTTTAAAAGGGAGGTGCTCCCTGGAACAGGGCCCAGCCGGCGCTTGAGGAAGTCATCCAATTCTATCATCCAGTGAGGTCAGGAATGCAGGGCTTTGGGGACACAGGATTTTTTAAAAATTGAGAGATAATTTCCATACCACATAGTTCACCCCTTTAAAGTGTACAATTCAGTGGTTTTTAGTATATTCACAAAGTTGCACAACCCTCACCACTCTTCCAGAACATTTTCATCACCCACAAGGATACTCCATACCCATTAGTAGTCACTCCCCTCCTCCCAGCCCCAGGCAACCACTGATCTATTTTCTGTCTCTTGTGGATTTGCCTGTCCTGGACATTTCCTATAAATGAAATTATGTAATATATGGCATTTTGTGTCTGGCTTTTTTTTTTACTTAGGTTCATCCATGTTGTAGCACGTATATTTCTTTTTTTATGGCTGAATAATATTCCATTATATGGATATACCTCATTTTCTTTATCCAGTCATCAGCTGATGGACATTTGGGTTATTTTTACTTTTTGGCTATCGTGAATAACGCTTCTATGAACTTTCACGTACAAGTTTTTGTATGACATACGTTTTCATATCGCTTGGGTGTATACCTGAGAGTGGAGATGCTGAGTCATATGGTAATTCTATGTTTAACACGTTGAGGAACTGCCAGACTGTTTTCCAGAATGGCTGCACTGTTTTACATCCCACCAGTGATATACGAGGGCTTCTGTTTTCTGCACATCCTCCCCAACGCTTGTTGTTGTTTCTTTTTTATTATAGCCATACTAATGGGCATGAAGTGGTATCTCATTAGGGATTTTAGTTGCATTTCCCTAATGACTATTAGTGATACTGGGTGTCTTCTCAGGTGTTTACTGGCCATTTGTATGTTTTCTTTGGAGAACTGTCTGCATAGCGCTGGGTGGCCTGTTGTCACACCTGTTTCTAAGCCGATAAAGTATATCTTTGTCCTGACTCCCTTTTCACTCCATAGTCCCCTTTTCCTTGCCCCTTAGTCTTAGGATCATTATACCCGAGCCTAACCCAGAATAATTGTTTTGTAATAGGAAAAAATGCCTGCCATCCTACAGAAACAAACCCCCCATCTGGAAAGGAACCTGGAGAATTCCATTTGGTGTGCTTCATTACATATTCTGGCTGGAGCAGTCTGGCTGCACTGGACTTGTAACACTGTCCTTGAGAAGCACTTGGGGTCCTTTGATTTTCACATTTAAATTATGTGTTTTGGATGGAACTTCAGCACGTTTTTACTTTTTTCCAAAGTCAAAATGTAACATCCTATGCCAGGATTTGCAATGAGAGGTAATTTGGAGGTAGTTCATGACAATATCTGCAAATTCCAGAACCCTGGGCCAGGAAAGAACCTCCCACAGGACTCTGCCTAAGTCACCCCAGACAGATGAAATATGCATAATGTTAATTTCCTTATTCTTTTGAGCCCAGCTGTAGAGCGTTGAATCGTTAGACTCTTAAGTTTATCGCACTCTCTCATCCATCAGTGCTAGGCTCCACTTCTGTTTGGTTTTATTTAAAAATTGTCTTCTTCATCCCCCTCCCCATTCATCCCCCTCCCATAGATTCCCAGTGCACAGTGTTAAATGTATGTCCTTAGACATATCTTTGAAAAATGTAATGGTTTCATCAACAAAAAACCTTGTGTTTTTATGGTTTCCAGCTAGTTCTTTGCTCCTGACTGCTGCTTAGTCATTGGCCACTTGCAAGGGTGGGCCAGTGTCCATCCCCAGGTGATGGCGAACCAGGCTGCCTCAGGCCCCCTGCTACCATGTCCTTCACATACTTTTCTAGCCATTTGGATTTCCCCTCTGGGGGACACCTTTTCTCAGCCTTTGCCCATTTTGTAAAATGTAAAGTTGCTTTTTATTTTTCAGTTGTTTTGAAATGTTCATTTACATTCTAGATGCCAATCCCCTTTTTGGTCTCAGAGATTGCAGAGCTCTTCTCCCACTTTATCACCCTCTGTAACTTTGTCTGTGGTGCCCTGCACACAACAGAAGTTCTTAATTTTGCTGTGGTTAAATCTATCAGTTCCCTTTTGGATGCTGTTGAACGGATCCATCTCACCCCAAGTTCATTCTTACATTTTCCTCTTAGCTTCTTAGTTGTGTGGTTTTTTTATCTTTTGCATTTAAGTTTTCACTCTATCTGGAGTCTACCGTTGAGTAGGTATGAGGTCGGGATCCAGTTTTCTTTTTTTCAATTTTTTTGTCCCGTCCGCAAACAACTTGCTTCTTCCCCACTGATTTGTACGCGCACTTTATCCTCCTTTATCATATGTGCATGGCAAATTTATCGTGTGTCAACTCATGCGTTCCGGTGCTGTAACCACACTGTTGTTAATACTGTGGCATCTGGTCAGGTAACTCTCCTTCCTTGTTTTTCTGCTTAAAAAATGCCCTGACCTGAGAGAAGGGGAGTGGCTGCCTCGACTCTGGCTTCCCCGGGGCGGTGGGTTTCTGCCCTTGACTGCAGGTGGCTGTGAGGTGAGCGCCCGGCCACTGGGCCTGGTGGGGAAAGCGGGCCCCAAGGGTGAGGCTGCCATAGGGCGGGTGGGTGACGCCGTGGAGACCGCCTTCCCTGGGTCGGGCCGAGGCCTTAGGTGCGGCCGGGGCCTTCGTGGGAGGAGACAGTGCCCCGGTGCCTGAGCCCCATCTGGAATGGACGGGTGGATGTGGTGTGCGGATGGGTGCCCTGGTAAGGGTGGGAGCCTCTGCCGGGCTGACCCCCCGGGTCAGGCTCTGATTTGAGGGGCGGTGAAGAGCGCTCACTTTTTGTGCCGGCCCCAGTTGGTTTCTCCGCCGGTTGGGGCTTCAGCCCTCTTCCACCGCTGCACAGGCCGGGCCGGTGTGGGGCTTGTCTCGTCCGCCATCATTCTGCGCAGCGGCTCGTGGCAGGCGCTCCACAACAGGAAGGAGAACGTGGGGAGCGGAGCGGGGCGGGGTCTGGAAAGAGCTTTGGAGCCAACTCTGCCAAGGTTCCAAACGTGGCCACGCCCGGTATTAGCCTGGTGGCGTGGGGCAAGCTGCTTAACCAACTTTGAACTTTGGCTCCGTCATTTGATAGGGGCTGTCACACTGCAACCTTGCTGGTCAGTGCAGAAGGTCAGAGGTCTATCGAGCACCTAACACTGGGCTGCACGTGGTAGGTGCTCAGTACGTAGGAGTTGTCATCTGGGTGTTACCTTACAAGAAAGTTCTCTAGTTCATTAAGCATGTCCTGTGCCAGGCTGTGCCAGGTATTGGGTATCCAGAGATGAATGACCTAGCCCCACCCTTTGACAAGCTCACAGTTCAGGGTGAGATAGTAGTAGGTAGGTAGGTAGACAGTAGCTAACCCCGATGCTAAGATCAGGGTGTAAACTCAAGCTGTGGAGGATGCATCCCTTAGCCCAAGCTAGAGGTCCAAGGGAGGCTTTCTAGAAGAGAAGAAGCCTGAACTGAATCTTGGAAGGTGACTGAAGTTAGCTGAGGGAATAAAAGGCAGAAGGGCATTCCAGGTAGAGGGACTGGCAAGAACAAAGCATGGAGACAGGGAGCATAGTGCATGCTGGGAAAAAAAAAATCTCTAACCAGACAAGTTTTACAATCAGTTTGAGTTTCTCAAATATCCTGTTGGAATTTTGATTGGAAATGCATTGACTTTATACATGAAGTTTGAGACAATTTGACATCATTGAAATGATAAGTCACTTTTTCCTGGAAAATCTGTTTCTTCATTTATTTATGTCTTCTTTTGGAACTTTTAATAAAGCTTAACTTATTTTTCCACGAAGGTCCTGTGCATTCTGTGTTAGCTTAGATCTTAGATACTTTGATTCCCTGTTTTTAAAATCCCCAGAGAATAAAGTTCCAAAGTTTTGTGCTGTTACTAATTCCAGTATTTAACTGTTCTTATTACCATGATACTCTTCCTTCACTTACTGTACATCCCTTATTTGTAGTTTAGGCCCATTTTTCTAAGTCCTTCCTAGTAGAAGTAAAAACCAGCCAGTCAGAACCTCTGTGAGGCTCTCTCTGTATGTTTGGAGACCTCAGTTCAATCTCCTTCCACCTTATATTCTCACCCGGAATAATTTTAGTTCCTTTTGCCTTTCTCCATGATTCATATTTTTCAAGCATAAATCAATTCTTCTTTTTAAATCTCAGATTGCCCTTCTTGTATGAGTAGGTATACAAGTATGAGCAGGCCCGGTGGAAGAACCAAAACATGGTCGCTGGCTTTAAACAAAAAAAACCAAAAAAAAAAAAAAAAAAAGTAGTGACCATAAATTATAAATGTTTAAATTTAAAATTAATTTTCTTTGTTCAGGGCAACGCTAGCAGTGAGTCAGACTTTATTTTATGTCAAATTTGAGATTAAAGAACTTGGAATTATCTTCTATAGTTCAGGCATCATTTACTGAGTCCCATTTTTGCAAATCTTTTTTGCTTCTCACATGTCCATGGATTCCTGCTTGACCACAGACATATGTCTGTACATGCCTCCACCCACAGAGTGTCTGGGTATGTGTGAGTTATAAATATACCCATGTTTTAAAATAGATCTTTGTCTTTACTGTTAATTGCTTCTTTGCTTCTTCCACTTTCTCAGTGAGTAAGTAGAGTTGGGAAGACCTGTATGCAGTTGGCTGTACACTGCCTTCTAATTATTTGCAGGCTCTCCTCCTTGGTTAGTTTCAGCCAAGCCCAGTGGTACTGGCATCTGATTTCACCTAAAAGCAACCCAGGTGAAAATTAGAAGTTTCTTTCTCTTTAACCAGGTTTCCAAGTGGCCTGGTGGCTGCTCCCATGTCCTTGGTCTTTTGCACAGTTCTAGGCCAAAGAGTGAAGTTTGTTTTTTGGCATCCAAGTAGGGACCTTTAGTTTTGATATGAAACATTTAAAACATATAAAAAATATAAATAATACTTGGGCCCTTTTTCCCCTCTTGTCAATGCATTTTACTTTTCTGAGGACCCAGAGCCCTTATATCCCACTGTCATTCCTTTAGGTCCCTCCCACTTTACCCCTTCTGTGCTTAGAAAATTTCTGTCCTTATAAGACTTGATGGGCAGCAGAGTCCACCACCCACAGGGGAAGCTGGAAATGCAAAGGCTCACTTTCCCAGCATCCTTTGCAGCTAGGGCCTGGGCTCTGCAGGTCAGTGTGTCCATTCCAATCTCTGAGTTGGGAGCCAGTGGCACTAACAACTCAGGAACTATGAAGAGTTCACTCTGAATTTATAAACATGTCAAGTCTCTGTGTTGTACACCTGAAACTAATATGATGTTGTAAATCAACTATACTTCAGTAAAAAAAAAGAAATATTTAAATACATCCACCCAAACTTCAATTTATAGGGACTTTATAAAAAGAAGCAGAGGAAAAGAAAAAAGTTGTTACAATTAAAAAAAAAAAAAAAAAGAGCTCACTGTGGCCATAGGGACAGTTTGCACAGGATCGTGTGAGAGAGAGAGTATGGCTGGTGACAGGGAGCGATGTCCAAGGCTGGTTACTGTTAGCTGCACAGGCTGCTACATCAAGGATTTGGCATTGAGACAGTGGGGTCCTTTCTACCATAGTTCTGGGTCATGTTTGCGTCTTGTTCCTGATCGTCCAACCCTAGCTCCTTAATATCCTTTTAATGAAATACTTTTCTGCTTAAATCAGCCAGTGTTACTTTCTGTTTCTTGCAACTAAGAATCTTAACTGGGGGCTTCCCTGGTGGCGCAGTGGTTAAGAATCCACCTGCCAATGCAGGGAACACGGGTTTGAGCCCTGGTCCAGGAAGATCCCACATGCCACGGAGCAACTAAGCCCGTGCGCCACAACTACTGAGCCTGCGCTCTAGAGCCTACGAGCCACAACTCCTGAGCCCGCGAGCCACAACTACTGAAGCCCGCACGCCTAGAGCCCGTGCTCCGCAATAAGAGAAGCCACTGCAATGAGAAGCCCGCGCACCGCAACAAAGAGTAGCCCCTGCTCGCCACAACTAGAGAAAAAGCACACGCACAGCAACAAAGACCCAACACAGCCAAAAATAAATAAATAAAATAAAATAAATAAATTTAAAAAAAAAAGAATCTTAACGGATACACCCTGATATATAGCCCCTGCACCAGTGGTTTTAAAACTCTGTTTAGCCAAGGAAACATTTTTTTAAATGCAGTCTCATCTGGAAGTACAACACATAAAGCCCGTAAGAGGGCGTCTGCTCTGGGTTAGGGGCCCAGGAGGGGCCTGCACCACACAAAGCCCAGTTGAAACACACCTGCCCTGGACATTTTCTGATCCGGGATCAGTCACTGCCTCCCTGGCCTTGTGACAGGCTGTCCTCTGCCAGGCGGCCGCTGGACAAACGGAGGGTGGCGTTTGCTACTGGTTCTCCATGGTTTGTATTTTCAGGGCTCTTCACGTGCTGCCCATTCCAAGACCCTGGCCTTCTCTTTGCCCTCTGATCGCTCTTACCAGCTGAATGGTTATATACCGGGCTCATGTCTGGACCCAGCACAAGTATGGACACCTGGATCAAAGGACATTTGTTACATGTGTCTCTTAAGAGTCCTCTTCAAAACACAAAACCATTTTTAAGATTAGAAAAAACTTAACAGTTGACTAGTCAGTAAGGGCTGAAATTCACCTTCACATGTAAAGAAGGATGTGTTTTAGAGCAGGGTCTCTCAACCTTGGCAGTTTTGAATTTAAAAATTTTTTTCATTTTGAGGTTTACATAGATTCACATTCTGTTGACACTTTGAGCCAGGTAATTCTTGGTTGTGAGGGCTGGCCTGTAGCATGTTTATCAACATCCCTGGCCTGTACTCCCTAGATGCCAGGAGCAACCCCTGCCCCAGGTATGACAACCAAAACTGTCTCCAGATGAATGTCCCCTGGGAAGCAAACTCATCCCTGGTTAAGAGTCACTGTTCTCGAGCTATTCATAAGGGAGGCATCAAGAGCAGTGTGACCACTGTGGGGACCAGGGCCCAGCCTGACCTGGTGGCTTTTCCTTGGCTTCATAGAAGTGCTGGACCTTGGGGCCCAGGCTGGACATGGAAAGAGGGGAGCCAGAGGGGCTGAGAGGCAGACCACCCTGTGCCAGCAAGGTTGAAGAAGTGTGGGTGACTCTTTGCAGTTGGAGGGCTGGGGTGGTTGGAGACTGGGACGTGTACAGTTTCAGCCATGGAGTGAGTGGCATCGATGGAGCTGGTGGGATGTGTGTGGAGTAGAAGGCAAGGCTGAGGAGGTGAGGCCCAGGGACTGCTCTGCACCTGTGCCCCTTGCTGGCACTTCCAAGTAAAGCAGGAACTTGGGAACCACAAACGGATCCACCTCCCTGGTCATGAGGGTGAGCCCAGGATGGGGCAGGGCTGGGGCTGTGGGAAGAGCAGGGAAGCTAAGCAAAGGCCCCACGGAAGGAAGTGTCCTAAAGAGGGTAAAGAGGATAACGCAGGGCCTTCCCAGGGAAGGTCGATGCACTTGCTTGAGGGCAAATCATTTCAAGAACGGCCTGGAGAAGACTCCCTCCTTTACACAGCCCAGAACAGAGCAGAAGTTTGGAAGAAGGAGAGAAGAGGTAGGACTACTGGGCCTTGTTTTATGGTAGAAAAATTGGGTCTCATGGGAGCCCAGTAAATTCAGCAAGTTCTCTTATGCAATGGCTATTTGAATAAAATTTTTTCAGGTTACAGAACGGAAAAATTATTTCCGTTCAGATGCTGGGAGGTACCACTGTTACAGTTGTGAACAGGTAGGAAAAAATATTAGCAGGGTTTGACTTACTTGAGTATTAGTGTTTGTATTTCTGGTGGAGATGTTATCATTTTTCCGTAGTAATGACCCCCTTAAAATAAAAATGAACACTTGAAATAAAACGTTATTTTTGTGTACAGAGAAACATCTCACATTAAAGAGATAATTGTATTTGACTCTAGATCGTGCTAGCTTGATATGTGCTTGACTCTATTATAAATATACTCGGAAACAAACTGCTAATGCCAGAAAGCAGAATAAATCATTTTCAGTGAGGAGCAAAGAGGTGGGAGGGAAATAGCATATGGTATAAAATTGTACAACCTAAAAATAAAGCTGCCTGATTCTCCTCAAGTAGCTCTTAGGTACTCTGAATGTCTTCAGTGGAAGGAAAAATAATAAATCCCAAAATGATTCAATATATTTTGACTTAAAATGTTACTGCATACATTTTTTAGAGACAGAAAGTGGATTTGGTGGTCGGGTCCGGGGGTGGGAATAGGGATTGACTGCAAATGGGCACGAGGAGACTTTTTGGAGGATCTGAGTGTTCTAAAACTGGATTGTGGTGATGATAGCACACTATAGATTTACTAAAAGTCATTGAATTGTACACTTAGTGATTTCATGGCATGTAAATTTTATCCCACTAAAGCGATCACAGAGTTACTGCTCTAGGCTTTAGACATCTTACTTGACTTCTCAGCCATTCTCACGTCTGTTTCATTGGTCCTTTCAATGAGTGTCTGACTTAAGGTAAGTCATTTAAGCTCCCTGTGCCTCATTTTGTCCCAGAAAAGGGGGTGATGGTGGACCTCCCCAGAGGTTGTTGGGACAAATAATTGAATTAATAGGTGTAAAGCACTGACAGCAGCCTCTGGTTCCCAGTATCATCGTCACCATGACCATCATCTGTGTCATTATTTGTGGCTATGGTTGTTTTCTCCCCTCGATGGCCGAGACCTGGCTCTGGTCCAGGCCTCCTGCAGAGCCTCCCATCCGCTCCACTCCACACCCTGCAGTCAGAGTATGACTTCTAAAAGGAAGACCTAACCTTTCTGAAGTTGCTACCGTGGTGGATTCCCATGGGGCTTTCACATAGATTCCATACTCCCCATGCTCACAGGGAGCACCCCCTGCCACGCTCACACTGTCACCCCTCCTTTGTCCCTTGTCTCATCTCAAGTTCTCCAGCCGTCTCTCAGCCCTTGATGTTTCTGCCAGTCAGGAATTCTTCCACTTCCCATCTGGGCTCTGCCTGGGACCATCTTCCCACCCTTTCTCTTCCTGTTGGGGCCAGCACAGGGCCCCTGTGAGGCCCTCTTAATTTTGGGCCCCAATTTTGGGCTCACGGTGGGTACATGAATAATTATTGTAATTGCAACTCCGGAGGATTTGAAATTACTGTAATTACTCATGTACCCACCATGAGCCCTGCAAGGTAGGGCGTGCCCTGCTCCTTGCTGGTCGTAGCTTCCTGCACAGTGCGTGGCACTTGGTCAGCAGCTCTTGAAGATCAACTGTGTCTCTGAAGTGCTGACTTGCCTTCCTGTTTAATTGCCCCAGGGAAGTAACATGATCCTAGTGTGTGTTCTGTGTGTTCTGTTCATCTCAGGAAGCCTTAGGTCTAGAACCCTTTCTCTCTTTGTGCCTTTGCTCAAGAGAAAACTCCTGTTTGTTTTCCAGAGGTTTAACTTAAACTGAAAAAGAGATTATAGCCTTGGCATTTTGCCCGATGGTACTTTTCTAAGGGGAAGATCCTTCTACCATCTGATCTCCTGGGATCTTAAAACTCTAAATCAGAAATGCCTTCTTTGCATGAAATAAAAGAACTTACCCATTAACCAGCTGTTCACCTGCAAACCAGCTTTTTCCTGTGGAGATCCTCTATTTTCTCCACACATGCATTTTCAAAATATATTTAAGTGGAGCAATGTTCCAGGGCTTTAATCTGAGAGACTGAGTGGTTTACCGCCCACCCTGGTAATCAGCCTTTCTCTCCCCCCATCATTGCTGGGCCAATGGGGACTGGCGATCCCCTGAACTTCTATTTATGTGAATTTTATCTCATCCGTTTAATATTTCTATTTTAGCTGTACTTTATAATGTGCATACTGTTAGATTTCTACTTCTGTATAGTTTACCAGTAAGTAATATATAAGTAGGCTACATGCTCAGAATTACTGAGAGTGCTGTAAGGATGGTTGAGGTAGTGATGCCTTATTTTAAAATTAGGAACGGGGACTTCCCTGGCAGTCCAGTGGTTAAGACTCCATGTTTCCAATGCGGGGGGCACGGGTTCGATCCCTAGGGGAACTAGGATCCCACATGCTGTGCGGCACAACCCCAAAATAAAAATAAATAAATAAATAAAATAATAATAAAAAAATAGAATTAGGAACACGGTTATGGTTATATAGAAACTTACCTATATACAGTGGTTTGCAGGCCTTTAAAAATCAGCAGAAGCTTTCCTCGAAGGAAACTGTAGGTAGAACTCTAGAATGTACCAGTACACACACAGACGGAAGTGCCGCGGGCTGGAGCCGGGAGTCTCACCCACTTCACTTCCCCGGAAAGTGTGCTCAGCCCTCCTTGTGCATCACAGTCACCTGAGATGCTCTGAAGACGTTCCTAGGCCCACTCCCACCGAGATGCCCCTCTGCCGGCCTGGGGAGGCAGGCGCGGGTGTGCTCATCAGAGCTCCCCGCTGATTCTGAGAGCGGAGGGTTGAGAACGCTTCTCCCCAGCCCGGTGAGCAATGGCTTCTCTCGAGATTCCAGCCCAGGGCACCTGGATATTGGAACTTTAGTGCCACAGGGAAGACGCCAGGAAGACTCTTTTTCTCCAATAATAAATTCGTAGACGAAGGACTCAGGTAACTGGCAGGGCACAGGATGCTTAGGGGAATTCTGCAACACCTGGAGGAAGTGATGTGAGGTCATTCTCCACCTGTGCAGTATGTGTTCCCCCTTGTCACTACCAGGTGTCACATTGCACTGTCCCCTTTTCTATTTGGGGTTGACAGGAGAGGGCAAAGGTCACAGGGCAGCAGCTCTTTTCTTCCTTCTCTCCTTCCTGCCCACTCCCTCATTCCCCCTTCTAAGTACATGGGGGTTTGGAGGAAAAGTGTCCAGAAAGGCTGCAGGATCTCCCCTTCTACACCCTTCCAGAAACCAGGGCCATGGTGCCCCTCTCTGGCACTGCTGTTGGAATATTGGGGATTCTGTGACTGTACCCATAGCTGTAGCTTGTCATAGACCAGGGTGGTAGGCAGGAGAAACTTTAATAGACACACTCAGGGCACACACAGTGTGGCTTTGTGGCAGCCCCAGGAGGTGTGGACACATACCTACCTTAGAACGGTGGCTGTGAATTTCAGGAGCCTACATGCACCTGCCTTGGTATCTCACTAATGCCAGCTCATCCTCAGATCCCAACTTAAAAATCCCTTCCTCTGGGAAGCTGGCCTCCACCCTGGGCAGATCGGGCCCCTCCCCTGCTCTGTGCCTGTTTGGACAGTGGGCATCAGTTGTAAGTCCATTCACTTCTACCCTAACTCTGTCTTTTGTTCTATAAGCCCATGCCCTCAGCCCCATCATCATGTACCTGGCCTTGTGCAGCATCGTCCCCTTTACTGGTCTCCTGGCCTCCCACCTCCTCGTAACTTGCCAGCTCCAGAGTAGCCTGGATGGTTAAGGCCTGCCTGTCGCTCCTGTCACGCCTCACCTGCATTGCCTTCAGCAGCATTTCCTGAAGTCAGGTTGGATCATCTGCAGAATTACTCAGAGTGATTTTTTGTTGTGGATTCCTAAACCCACTTAATACCTACTAGATCTGACCTCTGTGGATTGCGCCTGGGACATGTGCATTTGACAAGCTCCCCGGTGACGTTGGTGCAGGCAGAAGTTTGAGCACCACTGAGCAGGGTCTACCAGGTGGTCAGAAGTTATCTGTCCACATGCCTTCTTCATCTTCTGTTCCTACCTCTCGCCCCTCCACAGTCCACCGCCACACCCTGCTGCCCTAAATTCCACCCGCTGCCTCTGTTCCCTTCCACACTTGGAAACTCTACAGTCAGTGCAGCACAGATGGGCCAGGTAACCCCTCCTTGCTGAGGCTCTCTTCTTGTGTCCTGTGCTCACCTCTGGATTTTGGCAACTATCGAACTGCCCATCCCAGGGTTGACTTTTAGGTTTCTCAAGGTGAGAGATCATGGGACTTTGCTGATGGTCCAGTGGTTGAGACTCCGAGCTTCCACTGCAGGGGGCACGGGATTGATCCCTGGTCAGGGAACTAAGATCCCGCATGCTGTGCGGTGCAGCCAAAAAAAAAAAAAAGAAGGATGAGAGATCGTATCTTTGCACTCCTAACATCTCACACAGCCTGACGTGAAAGGACTAAAAAGAAGATTTGGGTTGAATTTCCTAGTTGAGGGTGGCCAGGGTAAGAAGCACCTTGAGTTTGGCTTGTGTCTCACAGATCCTTCATGCTCCTAGCCCTCAGCTACCCCTACTCATTTTAGAGGGGAAAGCGGGTACATGTGGAAATACATTGGTGTAGGAGATAAATAAACATGACAACAGAGTTAGGAAACACCTGGAGTTTCTCTTGGTGTCCCCAACCTCAGAACCACAGACCAGCAGGGCAGTAGGGCTCAAGGCTTCCCTTTCCATAGACTTGTTAAGAGCATTTATTTCTGTATCCCATATGCTAAGCTATTCTTTTTTCAGCTCCTTATTTGTCAGTGTTAACAAGGAAGAGGAGAAGAAGGCGCAGGACCACGGGACAGTCTTGGCACATATACTATTATTCCTTCTCTAACATTGCCAACCAAAAAAAGGATTCCAAGACCTTTTTTTTTTTTTTTTTTACGGTACGCGGGCCTCTCACTGTTGTGGCCTCTCCCGTTGCGGAGCACAGGCTCAGCAGCCATGGTTCACGGGCCCAGCCGCTCCGCGGCATGTGGGATCCTCCCGGACCGGGGCACGAACCCGTGTCCCCTGCATCAACCACTGCGCCACCAGGGAAGCCCGATTCCAAGACTTTTGCTACCCCAGTTCCCATCTCTTGTGTTTCTCATCAGTGACTAAAGCCATTGACAAAAATAAACATGATTTATAAAATAGTAGCCTGGGGGGAAGGGGAATTAAAATCTCTAATATGCTTCTGGAATTTATCTTACAAACAAACGTGCACACAGAGAGTGAACTCTGGTTAAGGTTGCATGTTACACGTTTTTCTATGACAGCAGAGCCTGGAAACAGCCTGTGTGTCCACTGTAGCACATGGGGTCCAGCCACACAGGGGGACACTCTGCAGCTGTAACAGAGGAAAGAGAGGGCCCACATGGAAAGATCTCCATTCTATATTGTTAAGGGAAAGAGTAAGGTAGAGAACAGCATATATATTTGTGTGTAAGAAAGGGAGAGAAAAATAAGGCCATGTATTCGTATTTACTTGTGAACGCATTAAGAGAAGCCGGGTGAACACCAAAGATCCGATAAAATGGTCATGTATGGTGGGGGGGATGCATGGGAGACAGGGGGTGGGAGCTAGATTTCTCGGTGTGTCTCTCCAAAGCATCTTGATTTGTTGAACTATGTGAACGTATTACCTTCCAAAATTATATACAAATAAAAGACATCATTTAAAATATTTTATATAAATGTACTGATTATTCTTTTATAATTACATTCATCTCCCTGTATCCATGGGTTCGACAACCTTGGATCAAAAATATTTGGGGGGGAAAATTCCAGAAAGTTCCAAAAAGCAAAACTTGAATTTGCTGTGTGCCAGCAACTATCTACGTAGCATTTACATTGTATAATAATAATTATGTTATAAATTATTATAATCTAGAAGCGGTTTAAAGTATACAGGAGGATGTGCATAGGTTATATGCAAATACTGTGCCAGTTTATATAAGGGACTTGAGCATCCTCAGATTTTGGTATCAGAGGGGGTCCTACAACCTATCTCCTGTGGATACCTTGGGACGACTGTAAAACCAAACTGGTCTCAGCAGCTTTTGCCCCGGCTAAGTCCCCACCTAGCTTTCAGGGCAGGATCAGAACTCCTGATCCCCAGCTCGGGGCTCCATCTGTGCTGTTGCGCGATAGAAGCAGAGGCTCTTTCCCGTCAGCAGATGGACGCGGGGCCAACATGCAGAGGTAGGCACTGAAACGGCACCCTCGAGGTTAAATCCAGCATCTTGTACCTTTTCACCTTTTTAAAGTTTTGCTTCATGTCTGTAGATTGCTCTTTTGGGTGTTCACAACCTGTTAGCCTCTACCCTTCCTGTCATGCTGACCTTTGACCTTTTGCCTCTTCCTTCCTCTGTGGACAGTCATTGCCATGGCAACCCTAAAGCTCCAGTGGGGGGTGAGTCAGGGCTTCTAGATGGACTGGGTCAGGCAGACCTTGGAGAGAAGGCCCAGAGGGATGGCAATCCCTGTTTCTACGCCCCCGCTCCTGAGCCAGTTCACATGCCCAGCTGTCATAGCTGTTCTCCCCGAGCTTGAGCAGCCGACCGTGGGCTCTGAGTGTCTTAGGATGTGCAGATGGCGCGCACATTTCATCGTGCTCTCCACGGGTACCACAGCGTGGCTTGCTTGGCGCAGGTTTTATATTTGGCAGACGCACAGTCTAGTTGTGCTCCTGGGAGAAGATGATACTGGAGGCCCAGCAAGCCTGAGCGTGGTCTCTTTTTGATAAAATGCGGTCACATCTACTTAGTAGACCCTCCTGACAGAGGGCTCCACAGAATTGCCACTTTCCTGTTGTGCTGTCGAATAGTACAGTCGGCTCGGGTCGCAGGGAGCTGTCACGGGGGCAGTGTGGTCAGGGCATCACACTGGATGGCTTCACACTTGATGGAGAACAGCTTTGCTCCGAATAACTGTTATGTTTTTGTTTGTTTTCCTCAGACTACGTGACTTTTTCCACAATGGTGTACCTTTCTGCTTTGTCTGCTCAGAACACAGATTGGTATTCCAGTGTTGATAGTTGTGTAGATCTCATGCCCTGGATGGTCTTTCTGTCTGGGCCTGTCTCCCCATTCTAGCCAGAATATTCCTTGTTTTTTAAATTTATACTATAGTTTATTATATAGTCTAATAAGCAGCCAGTATGAGCACAGAAGCAAATTTTGTGTCTTAGGTTCTGTACCTGACCTGATTTATTTCTTAAACTTTTCTCTAGGACAAGGGAGGCAAGTTTTTTTCTGCAAAGGGTCAGATAGTAAATACTTTAGGCAATTACTCCATTTTCTGTTGTAGCGTGAAAGCAGCAACAGGTGAATGAATGTGGTTGTGGTCCAATAAAACTTTATGGACACTGGGGCCTCCCTGGTGGCACAGTGGTAAAGAATCCGCCTTCCAATGCAGGGGACATGGGTTCGATCCCTGGTCAGGGAACTAAGAGCCCACATGCCGCAGAGCAACTAAGCCCACGTGCCACAACTACTGAGCTCACACGCCTCAACTAGAGAGCCTGCATGCCACAAACTACAGAGCCCACGCGCCCTGGAGCCTGTGTGCCACAGCTAGAGAAGAGAAAAAACTTGCATGCCACAACTAGAGAGAAGCCCGCACGCTGCGATGAAAGATCCCGTGTGCCGCAACTAAGATCCAATGCAGCCAAAAATAGATAATAATTTTAAAAAATCTAAAAAAAAAACTTTATGGACACTGACATTTGAATTTCATATAATTTTCTCATGTTATAAAATTTTATTCTTCTTTCGATATTTTTCAACCATTAAAAAAAAAGTCAAAACCATCCTTAGTTTTACAGGTAGCACAAAAACAGCTGTCAGGCCGGGTATGGCCCATGCGTTTGCAGTTTGCTGACGCCTGCCCCAGCCCAGTGATGTGTTTTGGTCACTTCTAAGAAAGAGGAGGAGGGATTATGTACACTCAGCAGCCCCCAGACAATCTTTAACTGAGAGTTCGTCTTATCTGAGTGACAGTCACAGAATCAAGAGTCAGGTGTGCCCTGGGAATATCAGACCTTGGACTGTGTGAGGGCAGGAGAAAGCTCTGGAATGACAACCCTTTGTTTTTGCCTTCCCCTGAACATTTGCAATCCCTTCAGTTTGAGGCATGAATGATTCTATAGTTCTCTTTCATAATCAGGCAGTTTTTTTTTGTTTTTTTTTTTTTTTTGCGGTACGCGGGCCTCTCACTGTTGTGGCCTCTCCCATTGCGGAGCACAGGCTCCGGACGCGCAGACTCAGCGGCCATGGCTCACGGGCCCAGCCACTCCGCGGCATGTGGGATCTTCCCGGACCGGGGCACGAACCCGTGTTCCCTGCATCGGTAGGCAGACTCTCAACCACTGCGCCAACAGGGAAGCCCCCCAGGCAGCTCTTTAAAACAGTATTTTTGGAGCCCCATTGGAAGACATTCTGTATGTTCTACTTTCTTCTTTTGTTAAGGGAATAACCTTGTAATAAAGAGTCTGAGTCCAAAAATAAATAAATAAAAATAGTATTTTTATAAAATGCGTCACTACAAAAACTTCCACAACATATGTGTAAGATATAAAGAATTAATGATTCCAGGAATGCTCAAATGCCTGCCATCCAAGAAAGAGAACACCATTATTTTGAAGTTCCCTTTGTGCCCTCCCCACGCAGAGATCACTGCTTGCTGGAAATTTCATCATTGTTCATCATTTCTTTGCTTTTCTGTGGAGAGTTTAACCACATATGTTTATATCCATAAACAGACGCATCGTTGGGCTTCATATACGTTGAGTAGCACGCCGTGTATTTGTCTGCAGCTCACTTTTGTTCCACTCAACCTCATGCTCCTGAGATCATCCGTGCGGGTGCACGCGGCGGTGATCTGTTCGTGTCCCTGCTGTACATTCCACCTTGTGGGCGGTGGGTGCACCACAATCGACTTATCCATTCTACTGGTGGTGGACATTTAGATTGTTTCCAGTTTTGGGTTATCACAAGCTGTACTGCTGCAGACATTCTGGTATGTGTCTCTTGGTGCATGTGGGCAAGAATTTCTCTTGGGAATAGATTAGAGTGGCCAGCTTTTGGTGTCTGATTAAGGAATTTTTATTACATCGATCACACCATCATCAAGTATCCCTGTGCCAGACATGATGTAACAATGGTGAGTGTGTGGATTCCCAGATAACCTTGCCCTAAGTCCCATGGGCTGTGGTCCATCGCATTGCTACCCTAGAAAGATGCTGCCCTCTCCAGCTCGTGGAGGTCGCTGGTAAGATATGAGCATTCTGAGTTGGGGATGGCTCCTGTCAGGGAAAGAAAATCATGCCTCTGTGTCTGTTCACGGTTCCTAAGCAGCTTTGATGTTTTACTTTGTGCCCTTTGTGTCGGTGGCAGCATGTTTGTTTCGCGTGTCATCAGACTTTGCAAGGATCGTGTATTCTATATCAGGTTTTTTTAAGCTCCATAGAGAGCCTTTACCTTGGTGTAAAAGTGTACGGCATAAATCAGAATATCCCTTTACCAACTGGCAAAAGGGACCATTTAACATTGGAACAAGTATAACTGGCTGTTATGATATAAATATAGATACTTGAAGTACATTTACCTTCGCTTTTTCCTTTCCAGAGATGTATTTGTTCTGCTTGGTGGGTTGGATTCTTCCTGCGTATGCAGAAAACCAGCAGCATGTAATCGTAGCTCTGCATACCCGGGGGACCCAGAGGCCAAATGGCCAACACTTCGTTAGCATCCCGGCCTCACTCCAGCACCTCTCGGGGCCCTCCCCTTCCCTGCTGTTTCCCTTCCTTCTGTCTTTCACCCTCTTCTTCCTCAAAAGTATAGTTTATTTCCTTAGGGTTCACAGTGAGGGGTGATAATGGCCACTGAGGAAAGGACTTCGGGGCAGGTTGGCTCTCTGACCCCGAGAAAGTTTATCCCAAGTAGGAGCAGTCTGAAATTCCGAGTGTGATTCCCAGAAGGAGAAGCAGGGTCTGTGCCCCTCACACCAATTCCAGACCTTCAGTGGGAATCCATTGGGTTCAGTGGGGAACCCAAAGACGGTTCTGTAGCTTCATTTAAAGACAGCAGAAATGCATCACCACATTCTCCTGTTGGATTGTGAAATAGCAGCAGCCTACTGGAAGGATCCAATAATTGTCCATTTTTCCCTTTATGACTGAATTAAAATGTCTGCATTGATCTGAGGGAAGTAGAGTGATTCAAGGCAAGCAATTAAAAGTAACTCAAGATAAAATTTTAAAAAATAAATAAATAAAATGGATTGAAGACATTCAACTAAAAAAAGTAACTCAAAATAAATGTACAGGTAAGGATGCCTGAGTGTATACGTGTGTGGGTGGAGGTGGAGGCAAGGTCATTGCTGTGGCTGGGGTAGATGCAAATTTGGGCTGATTACAATTTAGTAAGCTCACCATTCTTTCAGTAGTCTTAAGGAAGTATTATTGGAAATGTTAAATACCAAATGTTTTAGCTACAACATGTATTTCTGTAACACAGGTTAGCTCATATGCTATTATGATTATAAGTATGGGAATGGTGTCAGTGTAATGTGGAAGTCAGTTGTTCCCAGCATAATAATATTTTACAACAGTGCACAAATCCAGCAGAACTCCGCAAGGCAAGGGAGAACACAGAACCCAGTCACCTTATTCTTGGTTCGTTTGGCTGCGTGCTCTGTTCAAGAAGTGATTTTGCACGGTTCTCTCTGAGCTGGGTGCATTTTGCCCTTGTCGTTACAGCTCAGCAGCCTCAGTTCCTCTGTCCCTCCTCTTCAGTCAAGGCACCTTTACCTTTTAAGATTTTAAGTGAAGTCTTCTTTCTTTTTTTTTCTTTTTTAAAATTGTGGTAAAATATATGTAATAGACAATTTACCATTTTAGTCATTCTCAAGCATGTTGGCATCAAGAACGTTCACATTGTTGTGCAGCCGTCACCACCATGCATCTCTAGAGCTTTTTTCATCTTCCCAGATTGAAACCACATGCTCATTAAACACTAACTCCTCACTCCCTTTTCTCCCCACAGCTCCCTTTTCTCCCCACAGCATAGTCGATGACAACTATTCTACTTTCTGTCTCTATGACTTTGACTGCTCTTAAGTACCTCATATAGGTGGAATTATACAGTATTTGTCCTTTTGTGGCTGGCATATTTCACTTAACATAACGTCCTCAAGGTTCATCCGTGTTGTAGCATCTGTCCAAATTTCCTTTCTTTTTAAGACTGAATAATATTTCTCTGTGTATATCCCACATTTTGTTTATCTATTCATCTGTCTGTAGACACTTGAGTCATTTCCACCTTTTGGCTATTGTATGAATAAGGCTGCTATGAACATGGGTGTGTAAATATTATCTGCTAGTCCTGTTTACTTATTCATAATTAGTTTTTAACTGTGCTCGTAATTTTTAACTTGTAATTGTTACTTGCTTTAGTTAATTCTCTGGGTACAAATTTGCATCAGTCTTGAACGGTCTCTTTTTTTTTTTTTCATAAGCTCCATTATATTTACTATAGGATTTTTAGAGCATGTACTTTTTTTTGATAATCAATATAGCAAAAATGATTATATTTGAGGACGAGGCCAGAAATGAATAGAAGAGGCACTTCCTGTTCTCCCTAACCATCTGTCAGTTATAATGATGCCATTTTATCCATCATTTCGTGTGTCTGGCACCTGCCGGCCCTGTGCTGGGGTCAGTCTCAATGGTGTAGTAATGGCCTTTGCTTCCCACAACACTCTATTGAGAGGTAGGATGCTGCAGCCAGCAGCATTGTGACTGCAACTGAGACAGGTAGGCTGGGTGGCTGTCATCTGGGTCCTGCAGGGAAGGAGGGCCCTGTGATCCCATGGCTATGTGTCAATAATCAGCTTCAATAAAAAGCAAACTTTCCATCAGGGCCTTTCCTTTGCTCAGATGAGGTCTCCAGTAAATAGGTGGTGAGAGTTAATTCTGCATCCTTTTCCTCTTGTCCTGCTTCCTAGTCATCTGCCAAAATGAGTGGTTTGCGTTCAAAAAAAAAAAATGAGCTCTGAAATGTATAGATAGCTATGTATAGGCATTTATTTTTAAATATGTTTGGAAAGCGAGTAGATGAATGCTTTTGAGACCCATTGGTTACTTCTGATGTTTTATTATGAAAATACTAAATGTTTTTAAGGATTTATATAATTTCATATTTAGAAATGCTTTACAACAATCTATTATCGAATACTGATTTCCACATTATGAAATATCAGTTTAATGCATGACAGATCGTCATTCAGTGGGTTTGATTTGACAGATGCTGTGGCTCTTCAGTAGTCTGATGTAGTGACCAGTGCCACTGAGACCTTCCTGTCCTTCACCCTGGCCTCTGCAGTGGGTGTTAGTGGGTGTTAGACCATTCCCACTGCCCCAGCCGTCAGAGCATGTGAGATCCAGTGAATAGCGCACTGCAGGGGCCGTGAGGGAGGGACCTAGAGCAGTGCCTGGCACAGTATGGTCCTCCAAAATATATTTGCTGATTAATTAACCCAGTTTATAGAAATTTCAAGATGAGTCCTAATCTTAATTTTGAAGGCTGGAACATTTTTCTGGTTGAAACACAGGGATTTTCAAAAATGCCAAGTCCTAGGGAAAAAAATCCGTGAATAGTTTTATTTAGTCTTGAAATATTAATACTGATGTTGTTATTAAATGTGCAAATAACTATGGTATAACAGTGAACTTCTTTATGTTATCAGTGGACATTAATATCCCTAAATCCTTTTGAAGTGCTTTGGCTGTATTAACTTTGGGAGGTAGACTTGCTGAATGTGAGAATCTTGAAATCTAGGCAGTCAGTCTTTACTGAGGTAAGAGCTCCAGTCGGCGCAGGTGCTTTGGCGATAAAAGAATGTGCATACCCTCCACTTCCCATGTTGACCGAGAAGGAAGGCTTCCCAGAAATTACTTACGCACGTGGCCTTGCTGAGGTTATTTAATACTGCAGATAGGAGCAGAGGTCTGCAATTAGACTTGGTTCGCATCCTGTGCCCCAGGCTAGCTGTGTCTGACAGGTTGGGCAAATTACATAATGTTTCTGTGCCTCAATTTCCCCATCCATAAAATAAAAGTGACAGGCGCCCCTTTGGTTTTGATGACGTGAAGATGAGAGGTGCACACAGGAAATCCCGCAGTCAGAGCTGACCACTGTTTTTAGCTCGGGTGACTCTTTTTTTTTTTTTTTAACATCTTTATTGGAGTATAATTGCTTTACAATGGTGTGTTAGTTTCTCCTTTATAACAAAGTGAATCAGCTATACATACACATATCTCCCCATATCTCCTCCCTCTTGTGTCTCCCTCCCACCCTCTCTATCTCACCCCTCTAGGTGGTCACAAAGCACTGAGCTGATCTCCCTGTGCTCTGCGGCTGCTTCCCACTAGCTATCTGTTTTACATTTGGGAGTGTATATATGTCCATGCCACTCTCTCACTTTGTCCCAGCTTACCCTTCCCCCTCCCCGTGTCCTCAAGTCCATTCTGTATGTCTACGTCTTTATTCCTGTCCTGCCCCTAGGTTCTTCAGAACCTTTTTTTTTTTTTTTAGATTCCATATATATGTGTTTGCATACGGTATTTGTTTTTCTCTTTCTGACTTACTTCACTCTGTATGACAGACTCTAGGTCCACCCGCCTCACTACAAATAACTCAATTTCATTTCTTTTTGTGGCTGAGTAATATTCCATTGTACATACGTGCCACACCGTCTTTATCCATTCATCTGTCGATGGACACTTAGTCTGCTTCCATGTCCTGGCTGTTGTAGATAGTAGCTCGTGTGGCTTGTGTCCGTCCTCCACTCTCAGTTCCCGTGACATAATCAGACAAAAATCAATCTGATCCTGACCGAGAAATGACTCTTGCTTGATTTTTCAAAGGCTGTGCGTCATTTCATCCTTAAGCACGGGATTACTTTTGAAGGTGACACGGTGGGAGCAGCGACCAGCACAGAGGGTGGCCTTCGCAGGCTGGCAGAGGGGAAAGCATCTGGCCCCTTCCCCCGGCTTCCTTTGTTCCTTCAGGTTTATTTTAGTCCTGAGTCTGATACCTAATGGAAGCCTGGCACATAAAAATAACACTCAACCGAGTACAGATGTAAAACAACCCGCTCTTTGAAAGGGGGCGGGTGGGGGATGAAGCCTGCCGCTTGATTATCCCTGTTATTTTTAGAGAGAAGCCCACCCTCAAGTAATCACACCTCCTTCCTGGCCTCTGCCTCCTGGGGTTGATCCGGGCCGGCTGAGAGCATGACCTGCACCCACCATACCCCAAGTGCTTCGGCTTCCTCATTTTGGTCTCGTGCCAGCCGTCTTCCCCTGAGTCATTACCGGTCATTGACCTCTTCCCCAGAAGAATGCTCAGGAGGTTTCAGAACTTGAAACCATATCCACATTCGCTTTTACGCAGGCGCTTTAGAGTTCCCTTGTTTGGGCTAGGTGGTGTAACACCAGGCCGCCCTAGGAAATAACCGTGGCGGTACCAAGTTATGAAGTGCCCATGGTTTCTGTCCAGGAAACACTCTCCTGAGAAGAGTTGGTTTATGCCAGCCCTCATTACCTTGGGCAGCTGGGTTGCTGGTCCTCAAATTAAGTGCGTGCTTGGACTGACAAGAGTGAGTTAATAGGATAAGGAGACGGGGCCCCGAGGTCAACCAGTCTGAGATGGCTTTGATTTAGAAGCTAAAATCCGCTGTTTCAGCCTCGAGCCCTTGCTGCGGGTGAAACTTTTCTGGCACAGCTGTAGGTAAGCGTGGGAGGGGGTGTGTGCTGCACACCAGAGAGACGGGGAGAGGCGGAGGCCCTGGAGTAGCCTGGCGTGCCGAGTCCGCCTCCCCTGTTATGGCCGAGACAAAGGTGGCACTGGCAGTGGCTAGCTATCGTTTACTTTCCACAGTGAGACTTGAGTCCACACTGAAGGAGCGAGATGAGCACTGGATTGGGAATGATTAGTCACGTGTTCAGCTGCCTGGTCAAGTGCGAGCCATCCTGGGAGGTGTAAATCTGGGCCCTTCTGATTAAAACCATCCCAGATGCCAACGCTGGGTCTCTGACCAGACGCACTTCATTTTGTGACTCAAGGTTGCTCTTTTTCGTTAGTCTGAGGGAGCTTATCCTGGGGGCAGTTTGTTACCAGAGACCACAGCCTTTTCTGGTTTAGGAGCCTGGGATCCTGAGGCTGTTTGTGACCCCTGCCCCATGCCCTTGAGAATGCATGGGTGGGTTTGGGAGGTCAGGGTCTGGGGCACCAATACTCTTCCAGGTTATCAGAACCTTGGAGGTTAAAATGCCTCATCTTTACAAGTCCTGCACAGGCACATAGGAGCTGAGTCGCATTTACAAGAAGGTGCTGGGCACCCAAGTCTCTCACCCTTTTCTAAAAGCGGAGCGCGTGAGCTTTGCATTGCAGATGTGATTTTTATTTTTAATCGCCGGGAGTGATGGTGTGCGAGCCGTGACGCATCTCCTGCCAGCTAATCTGTATTGTGTAAAAACACACAAACCACAAATTATTTTTAAAAGGGAAGAAAGCAAAAGAACAGATGCAGCAAACCCCTCTTGTCACGTGAGTCGAGGGAAGAACTCTGCAAGAGGCATCTGTGAGCAGTGGCAGAGGGAAGACCCGTGTGACTGGAATGAACAGGCAGCAAATTCTGCCTACGTGTCTTCTCTGCGGTAGCTGACACCTTCCTTTGTCTCTGATTTTCAGGGCGCTGATCATGTCCATTTCTATGTGCATGTGTTCCTTCTTTCTCTTTCCTTAACGTGAATTGGAATAATATTCTTGTGCATAGTGAAAAATATAGAAGTCAGCAGTATACAGCTTGTAGTATCATCACAAAGTGGACAAACGGGGGACTCGAGTGGGAGAATATTACCAGCCCTGCATCTCTGCACTAGGTAATACTGGGCAGACCTGGTTTACTAAAGTCAGAGACTATCATATAACCCAGCTCCCCTTATATTAAAAAAAATTGGTATTAAAATCTAAGAGTAGAAATGATACTCCTTGGGCCACCAGCAGAACTAAATTGTGTTTCCATGAATGAAATTAGAGACCTCTTGCATCAGAAACGAAAAGCATCAGAGTGGGAAGAATTCCTTCTTCCCTCTCCCTCATTCAGGGGCCGGTTGCGCTGTGCATTCTCCCTGAAGACCAGTGATGCCCTGATGCCCCTGGGCAGGAATGGAAGGCTGTGGCACAGCACCCCTTGTGCCCCTCAGTCTCCCGTGTGGGGCTCAGGTTGCTGGAAGGAGGGGGCCTGGGGAGGGACTCCCCCTGTCCAGATAGTCGCAGCCTGACTCTGCTGGGCCCTGACCCTGTGCCTGCTCTGAAGAAACTCCTGGTCCAGTGCTTGAGGCAGGCAGGGCACAGAGTTCGAAGTTGGCAGCAAGGATGCTAACCGAATCTTGGGGTGAGTAGGGTGTCAAGAAAGGGTCCCGGAAGAGCTGATGATAAACGCCGAGCTCCGAAGTGCCCACCAGGAGAAGTTAAACGAAGAAGGCGCCCAGAGAACAGAGGTCCCGAGAGGGAGAAAGTGAAGAGGTTTAGAGTATGAAGGCAAAGTATAGCTGGAGTACAGAAAGGAAGCCTTAGGGGGAAATATGGAGAGATGAGGCTGGGCAGGAAGGAAGGGACCCCTCCAAGTAGGCCTTTCAGAGGCGCAGGGTTACCCCGAGGGCAGAGGGAAGTGTGGAAGGAACAGAGGAGGGGCAGGAAGACCAGTGAAGCTCTGGATTTTTCATTAAGTATTGATGGAGTCACGCCCTGAGGTGGCCAGATTCCCTCTCTTTGTAGAGACAAATCTGGAAAAGCTCCAGGGACCACAGCTTCTAGGAGGCCCTTCCTTTGGACACTGTGGGGTGTTGTTTCATGTTCTATGAGGGGCAGTCTTATTTGACATGTGCCCAGGGCTGTGTTTCCTAGGAGGAATTCAGGAATCCGGGCCATCAGATGCCACCGTAGGTGGGTGACCAGTAGCAGCCTAGCCACCCTCGTCCTGGTGCACTGTTCTTAAGGTTTTTTCTAGAATAATCATCATCTCCCCCTGAGGTGCCCTTTGGGGCCATATCACAGTGCTAGGTAGAGCTGACAGCAAAATTTAGCCTCGGACGCAGCGTGAGGGGTTTGGAGAGTTTTGCCTGGAGCCTCTGTCTCCACCTGAGTCCTCAGGGCCAAGTAGCTTCCACCGATCCTGAGACTCACCAGTCCTGGGTTTATTTTGTGTGGCCTTTGAACTTCATGTTTTGAGTCCTTTTTGTTCCAGAAGAACTGTGGCTATTTGTGTCGTGAGGTCAAGAAAAGACCTGAGTTCATGTATGAGGGACCCTTCGGGTTTCTGGTTCCACGTGGGGAAGATGATGATGTCTGCAGTGGACGTCGTCCATTGGGCATGATTTCTGGGCCCTGGGGTCCTCCTTGGGAACAGCTTGGGTATATGTGGAACCAAATTCATGCTTTAGGGTCCGATCCTGGTCCAGGCATGTTAAGTACATGCTGAAGGAAGAAATCCTGGAACAGTGAATGAATGAGTGAATGCATCAATGAATGAATGCCAGTTCTAACCTGAGGCACAATTTTCGAGGTGGTGATTTTCATCCCAGTTCTTTTGGCGTCCCTCCCTGTCCATTCCTTGTGGCCCCCTCCAAGGTGAGTATCTCCTGGGGCAGGGGAACCTCACAGGACTTCCCCAGGCCTGGCCCCTACTGCTGCCACCTTCTTTCTGCATCTTGTTACTTCTCACTTCCCTTACATCAAAATGTAAGTCTTCTGAATCACATCCCCCAGAGCTTGTAACTACTCGGCTAAGATCCTATTCTCATGGGAAAAGCCCCCGTCTGGCTTTCCAGGGATACTACTCTAGTCCAGGTATGGCAAATGGGACAGACTCTAAGTGATTGTTAGTTCTTGCTAGAGCAGTCGTCCGCAGTGTCCCTCTACCGAAGGTTCAACCTGGGCATCCTTTTAGATGCGGATTGCCTGGTCCCAATCCCAGAGAGTCTGACCCAGCATGAGATGCAAGCCAGTGGTCATAATCCTTCTAACAGAATCCCAGGTGCTTCTGGGGCAGGTGGACAGTGGGGGTGGACAGTACACGTCGTGCTGGGTGGCAGGGTCCCAGGCTACATCTGGACTGGTCTGGGAAGAATGGTGAAGTTGATTTGGGGGCTCCCCCGTGAGAGAATTGGATGGGAGAGGCGGCACTGGGTCCTAAATCAGCCTTCCTCATCCTACCTTGCCTAACCCTTTAGCTTAGAAGTACACATTTTTAAAATGTGGGCACGTGATCAGAAATCCACGTTCCCTGTGTGCACCAGGACTTGTTAGTTGATTCCAGTGGTGATTTGGGTGTGTCTTCACCTGGTCTCCAGTTACTAGACGAGAATACTCGTGCCCCTGGAGACGACTGAATTCTTTCTTTTTGAAGCTAATCCCTCCTAATGCCCTAGATAGGGCTCCTGATGCAATCTTTTTCTGACTCATTTCTTCTTTTTGTCCATTTCTGAATTGCTTTAGTGATCAGGTATTACTGGTTGTCTGCCCTGCAGAGACCCGGCTGGGTCCTGGTGATACAGTAAAGCTTGAGGGGCAGGGCCCCCCCTTCCGAGTGCCACAAGCAGCCGCCCTATTAGTGTGAAAGGTGGGGCTGAGAGGGCTAGCAGGGCTGGCTTCTTGGAGGGATACTGGGGCCTGACAGACTTCACGGTAAGAGGAGGGCAAGGGGAAGCATGTCTGATTTGCTCACGGGAGATAAGAGGAGACTCAGAGCTGCCCTGACCCAGTGAGCCGGGGTCAGAGCCAGGCCCAGTGCATGGCTTCCCTGATGGGATGCTTCTGACCCTGAGATCAGGGGTGGGTCTGAAAAATGTTTCCCCTCTTAATGATTCATAAAAGAAGCTGAGAAAGCCATCCCGTAAGGCCTCATGCCTTTATGAACTGAGTTTGTAGTGTCTTTTCCAGTTTTAGTTAAAGAGCTCTGACAATGTGCAGTGGTGAGCAGGAAACTCTCTAGGTCTGCACACAAAGTGCAAAGCACTTGCATGCTAGAATATCAAGGACCTTCTTCCCTGAAGATAAGAAGGAAGCTTTATAAGATTAGACTCTCTGCATTCCTTGTGTGTGGGAACAAGATGGATGCTATGTTCAATCAAGGCATGGTTGAAGGTTGGTGGGTGCTCTGGTCGTGATTGTCCCCTCCCCGGAGGCCCCAGCCAGAGCTGTCTTCCTGAGCACGTGCTCGGGGTCACTTGGGTGGAGCCTACCCCCCACTCTACCCCCACCGCCCCCCATCCACTGACTTGCTGCTGCCTTGTGGTCTGAGCAGTGAGTCTGGGGGGATGAGGGTGCCCTGCTGGCAGCTCTCTCCATGAGGGGAAGGACCACAGGGAGAGCCGCCTTGCTGCTCCTCCAAAGCAGAAGAGTGCCTTACACATTGCCGGGAGTCTCAGGATTTCATGCTCACCCAGCCAGCCCCGTCAGGACACACAAGTCTCACGTAATGCCTTTGACTGGCATCCCGGCCCAGAAGTGCAGGTTTGTCCTCGGGAGATGGGAGCTCTTTTTCTCTCTGAGAAATCTGAAGACAGTTCTCCAGAAGGTGCAGTGTCTTGCCAACACTCAGCACATTTTGCCCTAGACCCGTTTATCCAGGTCCTGCCCCTCACCAGCCGTTTCTCGTTGGGTATCAGGAAACTAACGAGTTGCCTTGGTTTTCCGGTGCCAGGGCTGTCTGGATGATAAGAATTTTCTAGGAAGGGGGGGTGTTTATCATTATTATCGTTATTATTAAAACCTCATTATCCCCTACCTTTAGAATTTTAGCTGTTCTAATTATGGGCCCGGCCCTCGGAAGGAAGGGGGGAGGATGGGGACTTGCTGAGAGATAGCAGGACACAGTGTTTATGGGAAATGAGGCCTCATGCCTGGAATTAATAATAAGTAATAATTAACAGTAATGTTTGGGATTAATAAGTCTATGACGGGGCTTCCCTGGTGGCGCAGTGGTTGAGAGTCCGCCTGCCGATGCACGGGACACGGGTTCGTGCCCCAGTCTGGGAAGGTCCCACATGCCGCGGAACGGCTGGGCCCGTGAGCCATGGCCGCTGAGCCTGCGCGTCCGGAGCCTGTGCTCCGCAGTGGGAGAGGCCACCACAGTGAGAGGCCCGCGTACCGCAAAAAAAAAAAAAAAAGTCTATGACTTCTGAAACTTCCAGGACTCCCTGGACCAGTCTTGCAGAGCCTTTGGGGGAAAAAAATGAGGTAGAGAGACAGCCTGCCATTGGATAGGCCTGGTTCAGATTCCCATTCTCCCTCTCCTGGCTGGGTGATGGCATCCTTTCTGAGTCTCAGCTCCTGCTTCCCTAAAATGGGAATTATACCCTCTCTCCAGAAGCCGTGGTGCCCCCAGCATCTAGAAAGGGGAGGAACACTGCCCTGGGGGAAGGGAGCTGCAAGCATCAGAACCTTCAGAACGCAGGGGCTTTGGGGACTGTGATGAACTCCCCTCACCTGTATAGGATTGTCACAAGGACCGGCCCCGACACAAGACACACAGAGCACCTGGCCCTTCATAGTCATTTATGAACGGTCGCCGTTATTTATCACCTTGTAAGTCTTGAGTTCTTACTGCTCTTTTCTAAGATCTGTGGGTACTTCCTCCGGCATCATATTGCTTTAAGCATGCCCAGTTTTGCTGTAGAATTAGAGCTCAGTTCTAGAAAGCAGTGCTCACTTTCGAGGAATCATTACCTGCACATTCCAGTTTTCTAGCTTGGATGCCGTGAGTGCTGGATTTGCCCTTCAGAACATTCCTGCTGGGAGGTTGACACCGAGGCTGTTTTGGGTTTACGTTTTGGGGTTGTTTTGTTATTGTTGTTATTACCAAATTTCCCAGGCCGATTCGTGCCCAAGGCTGTTGCTGCAGATTTGCTGGGGTTTTCGGCAGCTTGTCTGTTGTGCCAGCTAGTGGTCAAACATGTACCCAGGCTTCTCTCCTGGGTGTATGAGTTCTGGCTCTCCTCACTGCTCCTCCAGCCCTGTGGCCCTTGAACTGGAGCCCACACCAGAATCATCTGTTCAGACATTTGGGCGGTCTCCAAGTAACTCCTCATGGGATGGTTATTAGTTGCAAAGGGAAAAGTGGTAACTTCCCAGTGGAGATGCCTGCGGACACTACCATGCGAGACATAGCAACCTCAATTATCTTCTGATATGATACCCCCAGAAGAGTACAACCTCATTTCTGTGGCATCTTTGCCAAAATGCGTGATCTGAATTTTATTTTATTTCTTTTTGCGGTACGCGGGCCTCTCACTGTTGTGGCCTCTCCCGTTGCGGAGCACAGCCGCTCCGCGGCATGTGGGATCCTCCCGGACCGGGGCACGAACCAGCGTCCCCTGCATCGGCAGGCGGACTCTCAACCACTGCGCCACCAGGGAAGCCCACGTGATCTGAATTTAATCACACGGAAACAACAAACAGACCCCAAATCAAGAGACATTCTAGTTAACTGGCCAGTACTCTTAAATTTGTCAGGGTCACGAAAGACAAAGATGATGGAACTGTCCCAGACTGGAGGGGACCAAGGGGGCATGGTAGCTAAATACAGTGTGAGGTCCTGGACTGGATCCTGGAGCAGGAAGGAGCCTTAGTGGACACTTGGCAAAATGTGAATATAGTCTGTAGAATATTACAGTTGAGAGTTAATGTTATTTCCTCACCTTTAGTGCTCTGATTTAGGTAATGAAGCTGTGTTTTGTTGTAAGATATTAACTTTGGGGGAAGCTGGGTGAAAGGTCCTAGCATCTTTTCCACACCAGGGTGTGGAGTAAGGTACTTGGATTTTGGAGCCGGAAAGGCCTGGTCTGGGTTCACACCTTGACTCTGATAACCATTAGCTGAGTGACACAAGGTAGGTCGCATTACCTGTCCGAGCCTCCGTTTCCTCATCCGCCCACCACCTGGTGTGGCTGTGAGGATAAATGAGGCGCTGTGTGCAGCCCAGAGTGTGTAACATTCCCTTCCCCAGTGATAAAGAAGGGGTTTGTCTTCTTTCCTACCTTCCAGCCTTCCCCTGACCTGCCTGCCCTTTATCTCCTTCAGTCTCTCCAAGTGAGAGAGTGCCCCTCTTTCAGTCTCCGCCGTGCACCCTCTCACGTGGTGTTTTCAGAAACCTGCACATACATTTACGCCCAAGGTCTAGAAAGCAGGTTCTGTAGATGAGAAACCCTCTGACTGGCTCTTGCTGGATGAAGGCTGAGATAGGATTGAGTCCCGGTCCATCCTGCCTCAGCTGCCCTTTTGCCACCTCAGGCATCCTGCAGGATTCTTGTTCAAAGCCCTCCAGCCCTTCCTGCTCCCGGACCAGCAGCACGGGCATCACCTGAGAGCTTGCTGTAGACACAGAGTCTCAGGCCCCACCCCAGACCCAGAGACTCAGAATCTGCATTTTACCAGGTGACAGGAGACTCAAAAAGTCCTCTACTCAAGGACTTGACATAGAAGAGGGCTCCAAACCGGGAGAGCAGTTTCGTTGCACGTCTCTATGGTGGGGGGCTAGATGAGAGTCGATATGAGAGCTGAGACGTGTGAGCTCAGGATAGAAAAGTCTTCAGGACGCAGCGCTCAGGCCCGGCCTTGTGTGGAATTCTCTCCCCCGGAGACTTTACAGGCCTGAGGCCCTGCCAACAGCCTGGAACTCCAGCCGGGGCCTCTACATGGAGTTGCCTGTCCAGGGTCTTGCCTGGGAGGGGTTGTTTATTTTCTGTGGGACTTGGGTTTCTCACCCTGTGTGCTCGTTCGTGCCAGGCACGCCTGGGGCCTCCATACAGAGGCTGGTGGCATCCTGCTGCCGAGGGTGCCCACAGGAAATGGACAGCGGCACAGGCTGCTGCTAGGTGACACAGGCTTTGTGGCAGACCTGATCTCTCTCAGCTGGACTCAGGTGCTGCGCAGGTTGTCTTTTAAACTAAGCTAACCTTTCTCTGATGACCCAGCTTTAAGTGCCTTTAAGTTTAACCATGATTAGGACTCTATGAGGTGGGACCACCACTAACCCCATTTTGCAGCCTTGGACTCCAGGACTTAGAAAGGCTAACAGGGGCCTAAGGTTACGTAGCTTGTAAGTAGAGCTGGGATTCGAGCCCAGAGCTTCCTTCAAGTCCAGCTCTTGAACCCTATGTTGTACTGGCCCAAGTTCCCTTCCGGTGTCTAAAGCAGGATGGCCACCCCAGTGCCCTCATACACAGAGGGGAGGCAGTGACCCTGCAGTGTCCTTCCTGCCTTTCTGTGCTCGCCCTGGGTGGACCACCTGCCAGGCCCTCTGGCCCTGCCCTCCGGTGGGGCTCGACCTGCTGACGGTCACTCTTGACATGCTGGGGACAGGTGTTGGGTTCTGGGTGTAGCTCTGCAATTCCAGAAGAAGGCAGAATGGCAGGCCGGGAGACCAGGTAGAATATAGGGCGATCGATGCTTGTTATGGTACAGCTCCTGGTGGCCAGGCTGGGCCAGGCTCCAGTTTCCGCACAGTGGCTTTGAAGTGTGGCCACTTTGACAGGGTCTGGGGCGGTCACGGGGTGGGCTACACCTGGGCAGGAAGCAGCTCAGGAAAGCACCGCAGATCGAGGCCACGCTGTGCAGTCGCTGTTCCCGTTCTGCAGTCATTTTCCTTCCTTTTCTTTCTCCTTACAGATGAGCAGAGGAAAGTGGAAAACCACCAGCAACTCTAAATTAATACCCAGCCCGTGTGGCTCATCCTTTCCCCACAACTCCAATGAGGGAGAAGCTGGTGTTTTAAAAACTCTGGTTCTCTTTCAGACTCAACTGAAAGGCTCAGAGGTAATTAGCTATTCTAGAAAGACTGTATCATCACCTTAAAAAGCTGTCTCGGGCTTCCCTGGTGGCGCAGTGGTTGAGAGTCCGCCTGCCGATGCAGGGGACACGGGTTTGTGCCCCGGTCCGGGAAGATCCCACATGCTGCAGAGTGGCTGGGTCCGTGAGCCGTGGCCGCTGAGCCTGCGCGTCCGGAGCCTGTGCTCCATAACGGAAGAGGCCACGACAGTGAGAGGCCCGCGTACTGCAAAAGGAAAAAAAAAAAAAAAAAAGCTGTCTCGTGGGAGTAACCATTATCTGTAGTGGGATGGGAACACGGCAATAAAAATAAACCCTGGACCCTCGTCTGCAGGAGCTGAAGGAAACCAGCCAATTGGTTTAATGAAAATTAGGCAGTGGGCCAAAAGTTGCCACTCTCTCGCTTTTTAATTTGGAAAAAAATCTCATAAAAAGAATACATTTTACTATGAAAATTTAGAGGAGTCGGAAAAGCACAAATAATAGAGAAAAATCACCCTTAATACCACCATTTGGGTGAATTGCTCTCAGCATCTTGGCAAATACACCTCCAGTCTCCATTTCCTTTGTTCATGAATAAATGTGTATTTATACAAAATTGGGATCATGCTGATGTATAGTTTTATAAATCACTTCTTTCACTCAGTAATATTTATCTTTTCCTCATGTCATTAAATGCTCTTATGGGCCGATTGAGCAGAGAGGAGAACAGTGTTAGTAAATATGGGTAGACTTTACTAGCGGCTGAAACAGATTTTTGAGGAGGTGAGATCTGACCACCCCGAAGGCCAAATCTGTGGCGAGCAGGCCTCCTGCATAAGCCCATTGGGTTGCGTGGGTGTGGGTCATTTGTTCATCTGAGTAAGGTGACCTTGACTCATGGCACCCCCATGAGACTGAGGGCTGTCTGGTCCTCAGGGATTTGCGGCTGCCCCAGAACAGACATGGAGTGAAGTCAAGGTATCAGAGCCTGGCAGACACGGGGGACCACCTGGGCTGCAGAGACTGGGGCTGTCACACTCCTGTGTGCACCTCCCCTGTCCTGGTATTCTGGAGAGCCTCCATGGAGTTCCTGAAGTGGCTGGACATCACTGTGTGACAGTGGTTTTAGAAAGGTGTGTCCTGGGACAGTGTAGCAAATGTCTGTTGATTCCTTCCTAGGTGCCAGATCCCGTGCTGGACACTGGGGGTGTAGGGACGAATAAATCCTGGCTCTTTCCCTCTAGGAACTGGTGGAAAGACCATCTGGTAATGGTTATAAGACAGGGTGAAAGGTTAGCTTTAAATGAAGCCGGGAACAGTGGTCCAAGCTCATTTCTGTTCCCACCAGTGGCCTGTGCACACAGGTCACCCCCCTGGGCTCTTAACTGTGCTGATTCTCAGCAGGGAAAGGGTTAGCTGTGCCTGGAGCCCCGGCCCTCAAGGCAGTGCAAGGTGGGTGGGGGGAGAGGGCTGGCAGCTGAACGTGACAGACATCACGTTTCATCAGAAACAAAAGCTAAGAATAGGGTAGAGGTGGCAGTGGTGTGAGCTTTCTGTCACTCACTTCTGTGCTCTTGGGATTTTTTTTTTTTTTACAGTGAGAATGCAGCCATGTTTACTGTGTTTGTATAAATAAAATAATTTAGAAGATAAACAATAGGAAAAAATTAATTAGTCTTGGACTCCAAACTCTTCAAGGACTCCTCTCCTTTCGAAACTGTATCGTATGTAAGTCACTGCCCCACGATTACTTTGCTATGAGGAAGACATGTACCGTATTTCACATGGGAGAGGAGGGAGTGGCCTGCAGAATATTTCTGGCCTCTCGAGCTTTGCAAGGGGTTTCAAGTTTCACTGCCAAAGTGGCCCTTCAGTTCTGGGTCCCAACGCTGTGTGGGGAAGAGTGAAAGCGTTTGTCTCTAGTGTAATTTAGAGAACTGAGCTGCAGGTGAAAAGCATGGAGTGTGAGTCTTCTCCCCCAGATGAGGTGGCTTTAGATTTTGTATTGCATGTTTCACTTTTGGAAATGGTTAACAAATTCCCAAAGTGAGCAGGCCATTTTATCAGGATGGTGGAGTGCGTAGCACTCAGAAACCAGAGCTCTAGCTATTTTGTTTTAAAGGTTTATCACCTCTGCAAAATGGCATTTTCTGCAAAGAGGGAACAGGGGTAGCAAAGAGTGTCGAAGACAAAACCCCATAGAAACTCTCTCTCGGACTCTGGGGTAATGGGGCCACTGACCTAAATAAGGGCAGAAATCCTCCAGTACAATGAGCTCACACTGCCAGGACGGGCTGAATTGAGGCCGCGACGTCCTCCACTCACACTCCAGCCCCATGTGCATTCAAGCCCCAGACGACATGCAGGCCGCGGGCCAGAGACAGCCAGACCTCGGCAGACCCTCCCCAAAAGGGTTTCCTGACTCCAGGCACCTGGTTGAAGGCTGGGTGATAACAAGGCTAAATTCCTGGACAGAGACACTAACTAAGGAATAGGGTTTTATCATAAGAATCCCAAGAAATGAGCAGATCTCGTCAGGCTCCAGGGCTGGGTCAGAGAGAACTGTTCTTGGTAGACCATCCAAGAACAGCGCTGAGGCGAAATACAACGTGAGCCACATGTGCAATTTTCAGTTTTCTGAAAGCACAGTTCAAAAAGGTAAGACAGAATAGGTGGCATTAATTTTAATTTAACCCAATATATCCAAAATATTTCCATTCAACATGTATGCGCATAATCAATATAAAAATTACTAATGGAATGCTTGACCTCCTTTTGCTGTGCTCTTCAAAATCCAGCATGTATTTTACCCTTAGCAGCATATCTCACTTCAAAGCCATCACATTTCAAGTGCCCAGGAGCCATATGTGGCTCATGGCTGCTGTCTTGGACAGTGAAGGTCTAGAAGCTGTATCACTCAGCATCTTACAGAGTGAGGCTGAAAGGCTGCCGGGATGCTGTCTGGACCTGTGGGATCCCTGTAGCTTTTGGTGTAGGGTCCTCATAGCATTCTTCTGCTGTTAAAAAGAAGCTTTCAACCTTAATAAGTTATAGATAATAATACTTTATATTTTCATAGGACTTTTCCATTACAGGATACTTTAGTATGCTCTCCTTTGCACCCCTAAAACTGTGAGAGAGGCCAGGCTGGTACCACTCGTTTGGAAAATGTTTATTAAGGGTCTGTTGGGTGCTAGGTCCTGATTGGCAGACAGCTCCTGCCTTCTTGGAGCTCAGATTCCAGTGAAGGAGAAAAGCAAATCATGTGTGACTGTAGTTAGAACTGTAGTGCGTATGAGCAGGGGCTATGGAAACACAAGAGAAATACTTCTAATTCTGCCCAAGACGTCAGGGGAAGCACTTCAGAGGAGAGATATTTGAGTAGAAAGATGGAGAATGACACCTTCGCTAGGCAGATAAATGGAGGTGAAGGGGAGACGTGTTCTGAACATGATCCATTCGGGTTAGAACTTCTGAACTGGTATGTCCATTTTACAGCCCAGACAGTTCAGGTCACCTGCTCAAAATCCTACTGGGTGTTCATAGGAGATGGATCCCAGAGGAGTTTGAGTTAGCTAGGCCTAGAGCAGCTATTCATCTGGGAAAAGTGTACCTGGGCACGATCTTTAGGAAGGGAATAAGTGGTGGGAAGAGCCCTACCCTGAAACTTAATGATCAGGTGACCTCACTTCCAGGGTCCTTTCCTGCCGGCAGTGACCATTTTTTGTTTTGAGATCTGACTTAAGAATATTTTGCATACAATTCTGTATGGTCGTTCAGTTAAAGTACAATAAGGATGCGTGCTTTAAGTGCTGTTTTCAGTGCTTCTATTGTAGTTACTGAGGAGTCTTGGGGGAGACATCACCATTTCTGGAGGTTTCCAGTCCCAGGTGAACTGACTGCCCATCTGGAATTTCAGTGCAAGGATTTTAACCCAGACAGGGAGCTGGGCTCTTGCCTTTTGTACATACAAGGCCATTGGCCACCACTAGGGCAGGACAGAGCGCCCACATGCCTGCCTGAGGCCTACTGCCCTCCAGGAATGGTGAGCCTCCTCTGCACTCAGCAGTTTTTATTTTTATCTCATCAGCGTGTTCCTCCTTTTAAAGTGTGAATCCTAGTGACCCGAATGAGCTGTCTGCCTGGGCCTGGGCCAGCGGGACCAGGTTACTCCAGTTCAGAGGCAGCTCTGGGCTGGGGTGGCAGGGATGGGGGTTCCCTGTGTGACTGGATGGAGTGGGGCAGAGAGCCAGAGTGGCCTGCCAGACTGACAAGCTCTCAAACTGGGAAAAGGTTACGCTTAAAGTAAAGCGGGCCCTGTATTCCTCCCTTCCTCATCCCCTTCGTAGTAGCTCTTTGAAAAGAACAAGCAAAGTTTGCAAAATTCTGATGTTAATATTTAGAAGCATGAAATCAAGTGTGTGTACCTCTCCAAGTTTGGCTGTAGATGGAATTCAGGCCTGTTGGCTTTGGCGTTCACACACGTGAGGCTCTGCTGAGATTTCATCCATGCTGATGCATCAGAACAGCATGGTTTCATACTTAGACCTTGAGCGTGTGTGTGTGTGTGTGTGTGTGTGTACGCGTGCTCTTTCCCTGGGATTGAGGGGCGGCTGCCCCAGGCTCTCAGGGGAAGGATAGGGTAGAGTTTTAGAAACAGGAAGGCAGACGGCCTGCCCCACCCCACTGCTGGCTCAGGAAACTGGCACGAATCAGAGGGAAGAAATATAATATTTGTGGGCCGCCTGTGCTGTACCAGGAACTGTGTTAAGTACGTTTCCTCTGTAGGCCCATGAGTCCCACACAGCTGCTCTGTGAGCTTATCATTATAGAGGCAGTTTTCCTTCCATAGGGCAGTGGTTCTCCAAGTGTGGTACGCGGACCAGCAGTCTCACCTGGGAACTTGTTAGAAATGCAGATTCTCAGGCCGCGCCCGCGCTCTCCAGACTGAGGACTCTGGGGAGGGGCCGAGCTATCTGTGTTTTAACAAGCCCTCCAGGCAACCCTGAGGCATTTCAAAGCTGGGGAACCCCTACCCCAGAGGTGAAAAACGCAGACCCAGAGCCAATCTGGGCTCAAACCTCAGGTGCGTGGCTTGGGGCAAGTTGGGCAACCACTGTGCGCCTCAGGGTCCTCATTTGTAGATTGGGGGTGTGAGTAGTACCTGCTTCATGGGGCTGTGTGGATTGCATTAGGTAATATATGGTAAAACTAGAGCAGTTGCATTAGGTAATATATGGTAAAACTAGAGCAGTTGCATTAGGTAATATATGGTAAAACTAGAGCAGTTGCATTAGGTAATATATGGTAAAACTAGAGCGATGCTGGCACATGGGGAGCAGGCCCTCAGTGTTTGCTCTCACTCACTCAGAGTCAGCCAGCTTTGATCCCAGGTCTGCTGGACCTCAAAGCCATCTACTTAGAAACCTAATTGTACCAGCTGTCCCTTAGAAACCTAATTCAATTAGCTGTCACCACGTCTCATCCTGCAAAAAATGTAGGCTGCTCTGTAGGCCTAGACTAGCCAGGGGTTCTCCTCTCTCTCTGCCTGCTCCGGTTCCTTAGTAGGAGGTGCTTGGAGCACGGAGAGAAGGATTTTAAGGCCAAGGCCGAGTTTAGCATGTGTGTACCTTTATTGATTAGTGTGTCTGTCTTGGTTACACAAGGGGTTCTTTTCTCCTGCTGTTGCTGGTTGTCAGGCAGCTTGGTGGGAATTTCTGATCCTTTCCTGTTACCGGGTTTTAATGGAGGCTGTTAGGGGTCACCGTGCAATGCGGTAGGCCAGAGGACTGCGCGGGCCGCACACATTCAGGGCGGGGCGGCCGGAGGCTGCGTGTGGCTCCTGGGCCTTGCCTGGCCCAGGAATTAACGTGCTGCTTGGCCTGGTGCTGTCTCTTTTGAGACTTGGGGAGGTGCTGTGGCCACAGGAAAGGGCCGGTTGAGAACCGGGATGCCCTGGATCCTGGCCAAATGTCTTTCCATTTTACCGTGATTAACAGGTGCTTTTAGCCCCATCTTGCAGCTATGGGAAGGGCTGCCATAACAAAGTACCACAGACGGGCAACTTGAACAATAGAGATTTATTTCCTCGTGGTTCTGGGGACTAAAAGTCTGAGATCATAGTGTCAGCAGAGTTGACTTCCGAGGCCCCTCTCTGTGGCTTGTCGATGACTGTCTTCTCTTCCTGTGTTTTCACATGGCCTTCCCTCTGCACCTAGCTGTGTCTAAATTTCCTCTTCTTCTTTTTTTTTTTTTGGCGGTACGCGGCCCTCTCACTGTTGCGGCCTCTCCCGTTGCGGAGCACAGGCTCTGGACGTGCAGGCTCAGTGGCCATGGCTCACGGGCCCAGCCGCTCCACGGCATGTGGGATCTTCCTGGACCGGGGCACGAACCCGTGTTCCCTGCATCGGCAGGCGGACTCCCAACCACTGCACCACCGGGGAAGCCCAAATTTCTTCTTCTTTTAAGGACATCCATCATATTGTATCAGGGCCACCCTACTGGCCTCATTTTAACTTAGCTACCTCTTTAAAGACCATTCTCTGATTACAGTCACATTCTGAAGTCCTGGGGGTTAGGACTTCAACATAGGGATTTGGGTAGAGGTGGGACACAGTTCAACCCATGACGCCCGGCCTTGGACTATCCACGTGGGTCTTTCAGAAGAGGGAATCCTGTGTGTCAGGTTGGCCCTGAGGTCACTGAGTTCACTGAGGGCAGAGAGGAGGAAGGCGGGGAGGGGGGTCGGACATCCGGTGGGCAGTGAAGGTTTCTCAAGCAGAGAGGTAGCTGGAGGTGGAGAGGCGGGGCGGGGTGTGAGGGGAGTGGGGGGAGGGAGGACCCCAGTTTCAGGAGGTGGTTGCTTGTAATAGTGCAGGCAAGTGACAGCGAGGGTCCAGAAATACACGCTGGATCTTCCGGAAGAAAATTTTCCACAATTTTACTGGTAGAGTTTTGAATGACTTGAATACGAGGAAAGGTAGACCAATTTCTTGGATGAGAATACTGTATTTCGCAAAGATGACAGTTCTTCCAGCATCAGTGCCTAGAGTATTTAATGATTCCAGTTAAATCCCAGTGGGCTTTTGGGAACACGACAGAATGATTCTAAGAATCTTTTGAAAGAATAAAGAGCTGAAAATAGTCCAGACGGTTTTTCATGAGAGAGGGTAATGGTGTCTCCTTGAGTTTGTTGCCCACACCCCGTCCCGAGTGACCTTTTAAAAACATGAGTCAGGTCCCATCTGATGGTGTCATCCTGTCGCACAGAACAGAATCCGCCTTCTTTACCGGGACCTGCAGGCCCTCTTGCCCGCTGAGCTCCAGCTACTCGGGCTTCCTCCTCGTCCTGGAGAACCCCTGGGCTCGTGGCCATCCTCACGCTCGCTGCTGCCTCTGCACAGAATTGTTCTCTCTGGTCCAGACTGTCTCCTGCCTCACTTGTTCTTGTGATTCAGCTCTGTGCTCCAAAGGCACCTCAAAGCCTTCCTCAAACATCCTGTCTGCACCACACTCTCTCCTGCCATTTACTCTCCTCTGCTTTTCTCTGGATTATACGCGTCACTTACAGTGAGGTGGGCTCCGACCTGCACCGCCTGGATTCATTGTCTGGCTTTGCCCCTTACTACTGTGTGACTACCTGGGCGTCCGTTTTCGTTGTCTATAAAATGGGAATGACACTGCCTATGTTATGGACCGTTGCGAGGATTAAATTTGACACGTAAAGTGCCCAACAGACCCTGGCACACAGAGTAGGCATTCAATAAATGTTGTTGTTATTGCTTGTTCAACGTTCATTCCCCCACTAGAAAGGGAAGCAGACAGAGGAATTCTTTGCCTGCTTCACTGGTGTGTCCTCAGTGCCCAGAACTGTGCCTCGCACACAGTAGGGGCTTGATAGATATTTGTTGAGTGAATATGTGAGAGCATGATGGTAAAACATATAAATGCACTGTAATTAAAGTAGTGATTGGTATATGAGTAGAGGTGCAGATTAAAGGAACAGAATACCTCAAAAGCCAACCCTGTCTTTTCTGAGAATTTAAAATAGGTTGCTGGAGCATCAGAAATCAGTGGGGAGAAGAGACGGATTATTTATTAAGTGACCAACACAAAATAATTACATCCTCTCTCACAGCATACACCAAAATAAGTTCCAATTTGACATTTCAAGTCAAACCATAAAAAAATAAGGAAATATATGGGAATATCTTATTTTCTAGGGAAGGGTTGGCTTTCTAAGCACAAAGCACTGGGGAAAATAAGAATAAAGAGCAGTGGATTGGACTGTCTTTACAAACTAGCTTCTGTATATCATAAGCATTAGAAACAAAGTTTATAGTCAATGTAGAAGAATTGCCACATGTAACAGAAAAGAAGTCCTTTACTGTATAAATTGTTGCTTATGTAAATCTGTAAGGAAAAAACATTAATAGCTCAATAGAAAAATTAGCCAAAGGGAAGATATAGACCATGCACAAAACAAGTACAAGCAGCCAAGTAATATGGGGGAAAATGTTTAACTTACTGGTAATCAAAGAAATGCAAAGTAAAATGAGATACCATTTTTTTTCCTATCAGGTTACCCAGCAGGGGTTATGTTGAGAAAGGCACTTTCCTAAATAGCTGCTGGGAGTATAGCTTGATAAAGCTTTTCCAGCTTTATCACAGTTTGAAGAGGCTTAACTATATACATACCTTTTGACCTAGTAAATCCAACTCTAAAAATGTAGCCTAAGGAAATAGGTAGAAATGCATCTGATATATGTGCAAAGATATTCATTATTCATAAATAATAAAAATGTGGAAAAAATCTGCACATCCAGCAATAGAGGAAATAGTGAGTTGTGGTACATATACCCAGGAAATATCATCCAGCCTTTAAAATTAATTTTTCTAAGATTATTTAATGTATCAGTTGTTAACCAGGGGCTTTTATTTGCATCATGCTTACTAATGTCCCGTTGGCCAAAGCAAGTCACATGACCAAACGCTGACTCGGGGGAGCAGACCGCAAAGAGGTGACTACTGATGCCCACCAGTGTAACAGTCTACCATAAATATTCATTATATGATTGCAGTTCCTAAACACAAGACACACAAAGACACATGCATATATGGAAATAGGACAGAATGTTATCAGTGGTTATTCTCTAATTTCTTATTCTGTGTATTTTCAAAAGTTCCTATAATAAGTATATATTTTATCATCATAAACAGAAGATATATATTGAATTAAGAAAGTATGGACTTCCCTGGTGGCGCAGTGGTTAAGAATCTGCCTGCCCATGCAGCGGACACAGGTTCGAGCCCTGGTCCGGGAGGATCCCACATGCCGCAGAGCAATTAAGCCCGTGCGCCACAACTACTGAGCCTGTGCCCTAGAGCCCGTGAGCCACAGCTACTGAAGCCCCCGTGCCTAGAGCCCGTGCTCCACAATAAGAGAAGCAACCGCAATGAGAAGCCCGCACACCACGACAAAGAGTAGCCCCTGCTGGCCACAGCTAGAGACAGCCCGCACGCAGCAACAAAGGCCCAGTGCAGCCAAAAATAAAAAAATAAATAAAAAATTTAAAAATTTCTAAAAAAAGAAGGTATGGCTCTGGGTTTGCAGAACTTAATATATGATAAAGGACAGATTCAGGAGATGATTGGATGGGTGGAATTAATTGGTGTTCGTGGCCTTTTAGATGACGCATGAGGCTGGGAGCAGGTGGGTTCAAGAGTAATGTGGCTCAGGCCTTGACTGGATGGTGTCCAAGATGCAGGAAGGGGATGGGGGGCAGGTTTCCTTTAATGTGTTGAGTTTGAGGTCCCTCCGCGGCATTGTAGTTAGAATTCAGCAGCTAGTGGAAATACAGAGCTGGAGTTCAGAAGAGAAGTCAGGGTTGGAGAAGGAAATAGTTTTTGAATCACTGGTAGTCATTGTGAGAGAGAAAATATGATTGGATCCTTGAGTTCACCAACCTTTAAGGTCCTGGCAGAAGAAGTGCCAGGCCCCTTCCAAGCCCTGACACTGCTTCACTGTAGCTTCACTCAGCGCCTTCCCTGGTCCAGACCCGACACCACCACCCCCGCCCCGTCATACGTAGTCTCAGCACCTTGTGCTTCTCTTTTGGAGCACTTGACATGTTTGCAATTAAGTAACCCCTTTTATAATTAATTGATCCGCGGAGGTGCCCCCCACTGGATTGTCAGCTGTGTGAGAGCAGAGCAGGGTCTGTCTCGTCCACTGTTGTTAATCAGGGTTGTCTGGCACAGGTTTTCCAGGAGGGTGAGTGAATGAAAGCACGTAGCAAGCAAACCAGAGAGGTAAACGGATAAGAAGGATTCAGAGAAGGTGTTGGGGGCCCAGGAGAGTTTCAGGAGAAGATTTTCAAGGAGAGAGCAGGCACCAGTGCCAGACAGAGGTGAGAGGTCGAGAAAGATCAATGGAGAAAATTTTAGAGTAGGGGTGCAAGCAGGTCCTGGGGGAAGGGAATGTGTTGTTCAAGAGCAAAGGTGGGCCGTTTGGTCTTGGAAAAGAGGACTGGAAGGTCTTCTGAGTGGAAGGATAATAAAGAGGGTGGGACAAACATGGTCGTCCCTCGGTATCCACGGGGCATTGGTTCCAGGAGCGCCCGTGGACACCAACATTCAGGGGTGCTCAGGTCTCTCATATTAAATGGACTAGCACGATAAATACAGTTGGCCCTCTGTATCCACAGACACCAGCATTCTCCAAAGAGCCCTCCTCACCAAGTCTGGCCAGGGAAATCTTAGATGCGTACCACGTATAGTTGGCTGTGTTGAAATCTTCACGAAAGTGGCATTCTTAGCTATCATACCCTAATTCAGTGGTTCTCAAAGTATGGTTCCCAGTTGGAACTTGTTAGAAATGCAAATTCCTATGTAAATAGAGGACGCTGGGGTGGGGCTCAGCAATCTGTTCTAACAGCACTAAAGCTCGAGAACCACTGCCCTAACTCCAAAAACACAAGCAAGTGTTTGCTGGAAATTAACTTGCTCCCCTGACATTTATGCAGGAGCCTCCAAGAGCAGGGATGTCTGTTTTCTTACCGCCTGCTTCCTGGAAGAGGTTTTGAAGTTGTCAACTCCAAACCTCCTTTGGAATTCCCTGAGGTTGGAGAACTGGGCTAATAAAGTTAGAGGCCCCTGTCTCGCAGAGGCTTCTTCCATGTTACGCGGTCAGCAGTTTCTGTTGGGATCCCGGGCAGCTTTTCTGGCCTGACTCTGAACACGAGTTTCTGAGCCAGCTGGGTCAGGGAGTGGGGAAGGGAATTCGCTATTTTAAATTGAAGACAGTGAATGACCCGAGGGGTTACAGACTGGAGGATAAGGTTTCACACATGGCAGCTGGAATTCATAGCTGTGGTGTCTGGAGCCTGTAGCTTTGAAAACTTGGTGAGATGCTGTCGCTTAACAAAAACCAGCCCCGGCCCACCCTCCATCCTCACCTGGACTCGGCACCATGCTGGGTCACCAAGCTTCTAGTGCGCCTTGGGGTTCCCCGGACATGAAAGCTTGTTGGCCCTGACGTGCTGCTGTTACTTTAAAGAAGATTGACTTAGCTGCAGCTCACAGTATGGACCCCAGCAGCAAATGTTAATCGCTGGAGCGGTAGAGTGGGTTTCCTCTTCTTCGTAATTCAGAGGGACAGATATCCAGAGACCAGCCAGATCCCCACGTATTAGAAGCTGACCCCAGAAACCAGGGGTTAAAATTTCCCAGATAGCCAAGGCCGTCAGCAAAGAGGAGGTGCCCATTTGCCCCTGCAGTGGGGTGCTCACTGGCCTTCTAAAAGCCTGTAGACACGATGTTTGGGGGCCTTGCTGCCTGGGATTTGTGTTCCAGACTGTTCTGCGTTGTTGAACAGTGTTGTGGGTAGATTCTGGGGAGCTGGGACCGGCCCCGTCCCCCGTTGGGGCTGTTCCTGGTGAGAGGCAACAGCAGGTAGGTGCCTGCACTGTGCCTGACACCACAGACTTGTGTCCAGTCTAACTAAACTCTTTGTCATCTCGCACACTTGTGAAGGTAAATCTTCCTGTGCTTCCAAAACCACAGGGAAGATGGGAGCCCTTCGTTCTGGTTCTAGTTTATTCACATGATTCTGAGCCAATGACTAAATCTTTCCAAATACTCTTTCTTTCTCTCTCTCTCTCCCATGAGAGGGCTTTAATCATTACTATTTCCAGCCAGTGGGCCTCTATGTAAAACTTTTGGGACAAAATATTGAAAGTAGTTATTTATCAAGAATATTTGGGAATCTAAAATTTCTGTATACACTATTCTGGTGTCTCCAGAGAATATCCAATTAACAAAGGAGAGGAGGGAGAGAGATGGTTCCAGAGCTTCAGCTAAGTTACAGAGGTCTGGTTGTTTACTGATCACCCTGTACAGGCTGCTAAAGCTCTCATGGGCCTAACGGTGTGACTCAGAGGTGCTGGAAGACGGTCCCCAGGACTGTCCCTGACCCCCGCACCATCATTCACTAGTTCTGATGAAAGAAGAGTTGAAAATGCCAATAAAATGTTCCATTTCTCTAGTGGTCAAATAAACGTAAACTTGAATAGCGTAGCAACACCTTTTCCACCTATTGGATGAGGGAGGATTTACAGAAATTAACTCAGGGCAAGGGAGTAGGTTGTATAACTGCTGGTGGAAGTCTAAATCTGCAAAGCAGTTTTGCAGAATTTTTTAAATCTTAAAAATGCACGTAGCCCTTGACCTCCTGGAAATGTTTTGTTTGAAACAAAGTTATGCAGAAAGTAGTATGTTCAAAGTTTTTCACCAAAATGATAATTAGAACAGTGAAAAATTAGAAACAGCCTTGATGTCCAACAAGGATTATTAATTATAGCATGCATCTATATTTGTATCTATATCTATCTTCATTAAAATTACATAATACTTAATGACATGGAATCATGTCAATTAATAATAATGACAATAATTTATAACTTAGTGGCAGTTTAAAAATAATAGAAACAGCATAAACATTATGATTCCAATTTTATAAACTATGTGTATTCACTTTTTTTAAGTCTAAAAGGGTATAAATCAAGATGATAATGGTCATTCCTAGGTAGCAGAATTATGGTTAATGTTACTTTTCTCTCTCTTTTTTTTTTTTTTTGGTATTTTCTAAAATTTCTGCAATAAATATGTGCTTTGTAAATTACTTCTTTTAAAACAATAAATAAAAGATTCCTGTGAAATATACCCCCATAATTGCTGCTTTAAACAACTTCCTTCCCAGAACATCTAACTGGCTGGTTTGCATTATAAAAAGGGATGAACGTTTGCTTTTTACTGATTAACGAGGAGGCCATTGCCTCTGACAAAGCCCAGAAGTGAATTTCATCTGGCGTAAAAAGGAAGAGAAGCCTTGGCAAGAGGTGAAAGGTCAGAACTGAAAGCCAGATAAAGAATTTTGGCTGGAGTATTAAGCTGGAATCACAGACCCTGTATTGTGTCAGATAACTTTCTAATTTCCAGTGTTTTCTGAGAGTGGAAATTTTTTTTTCTCTTGCGCATTCAGTTAATCATTCTTGCTCTATCCCAGAAAAATGAAACAAGTAACTAAGTTCTGAAGACGGTGGCAATGGCAGTTGAAAGCAGCAATAGTAAGCCTCACTGGGCACAAATGACACTCTGCCTGTTCCTAAGAGTTGGGTGATGGGCTGGAGGGGTCAAGAGCAGAGCTGCTCTCATTTCCTTTGGTAGTGCGCCCGGAGAGATCATTTATACCGAGAACTGCGTGAAAATACCATTCTTCTTGGCTGAAAATATGTGATCAAATGTAAAGCTGAGCTTTAGAAATATTTACTTCGTGGTGGCTCGACACGCTTAGGATGGAAACGTTAGACGATGGGAGAGGAGGGGGTGAGGATGAATGGCAACTTCGTCCAGGTTAGGAGGGGCTAAAGAAAGCGTTAAGAGAGAGCCAGAGAGGAAGGCCCTGGAGGAGAAGCATTGATCCGGGTCTGCAGTAGAGCTGTGGGGTGGAGTTTCACACTGGGGCCTGGACTCTGTAGGGAGCGGGTCAGTTGAAAATGAGAGGAAGAATTACTCTGAGATCAGCCTTTGTGTGAAATATCAGAAACCAAACCACTGGGCTGCAACATTACTTTGAAATGCATCAGTAACAAACAAACAAACAAAAAAGATGGATTGGTGGACCGTTAGGAAAAATGTGTGAGAAAGCAAATATGGGAAAATGCTAAAGGTTGTGGAATGTGGGTGGTAAGTGTGTGTGGGGGTGTTCACTGCACAGTTCTCTAAACTCTCCGGAAGGTTTGAAAAAAAAATCATAGTTAAAATACTGGGAACAAAAAGAGCAACTAGATGGCAAAACCTAAACTTGTGACATTTACACAGAAAACAGGTAACATGGAATCCCACAGGAATCCCCAAATACAAAAAGGTGGGGAACCAAACCCCCGCCCTCGAACCCTTAATTATTGATCTGAGAACTGGCCAGCATGCATTGAAAAAAATGTGTGTGTGTGTGTGTGTGTGTGTGTGTGTTGCCTCCATTCCCACAGGACTTGATACACATAGAGAAACACCTACAAATGCAAAAGATGAAAATGTTGGAAGGAAGCCTAGTGAGTGGCAAGGGAAGATAGGGAACTAAGATAAGACAAGATCACCCCTGGAGACACAGCCCACATGGTTCTGAACGAGTTGCTACAGGAAGACCACAGGAAAGCAAAGTGCAGAGGGGAACAGGGTCAGCTACAGTCCTCACCTTTTGCCGGGTGAGGTCATTCAGGAGGGGGACACAGTCCCCACTGTAGATACAAAAGTGTATTTGATCGGGTTGTTTCTCATACCTCCCCCAGTGAAAGCCAAGGAATACTGTAACCAAAAAGGGTTCAGGAAAAGCAGTTGGGGGAGGGTGGTGAAAAGTATTTCTTCCTGCAGGAAAAATTATCTTCTGATGATATTTGCAGCGTTTTCTGATTGTATTAGCCAGATGTCTCCTTTTTGTGTAAACATGTGTTGAAAAAAATTGAGGGGGAAGGCTCAAGTTCCAAGAAGTCCCCAATTCACTTGGATTAGGGAGGTGAATGGTACCAACTTGAGAGCCCCCTTGGTTTAGGGACGTCTGGACCTATGTCATCGTAACCACTTGGATTAAAAATGATCAACAAGAACCTCATCCAAGGTCTAAGGCTTCATCTCTCACCAGCTGGATGTGACACTGGGGAGGAAGTTTGGAATGGAATCAGGAGGTACCAGCCAGAACCCCGAGCCCTGCTTTGAATGACCACTTTGCTTTTGCTTATGTGAGAGTAGAGATTTTGTTTTGTTCATTGCTCTGTCTCTGGTGGCCAGAACCATGCCTGGCACACAGTGAGTACTCAGTAAATATTTGTTGAATGAATAAAAAGCAGTGAGTCCTTTTAAATCGTACAGACCAGGGTTCAGTTCCCTCGATCCCTAGCTCTTGTGTGGACCTTGCACAAGCCACAAAATCCCTCTGAAGGTGTGAAATAGGAGCTGAAATCCAGGCCTCTGCAGCTGAGAATAAAAGATCCCAAAGCCAGGAGTAAGAAAAACTAATTTTGTAGCATCCAGATTCCTGATTGCTCTTTAGCCTTGGAATCTGCAGTTTTTTACCGCTGCGTCGGGGAGGAAAAACTTGGAGGTGTGAGTGAAATAACATAATAAGGCCTTAGCAGAGCACCTGACATCTGGAAAACACTTGGTTAACAGCGTCCTCTCTTTCCCCTTCACTGGTTCTGTCCGCATTTCTGTCTGTTCCTTTTCTTCCAAATTTCCCAGGACTAAAATCACCCTGTCTGCTATAGTTTTCTCTCCTGCAGTGAAACCATGCTGTTAACTTCCTAATGGGCTTTCCTGTGGGGCCTCAGACCTTAGATTAGGCCAAATGTTTTGGCCTTTTAAAAAGTGGCATGAACTAGGCAGTTTGCTGCTGAAAAGGAACACTGTGCCTTGGGAAAGCCTTTCCCAGTCTCCAGCAGGAGCCACCCTCCCTCCACTGTCCTCCCTCCACTGTCTGGCATTGGGTCTGATCATCTTCAGCTGTTTTTCAGTTCACGGCAAGGCTTCCTCGCCTCTGGCAATTCCAGTGGTTTGTGCTTGGGGAGATTTCCAGAGGGCGCTGTCCTGATTCCACACAGAGGGGCTTCCTAGAGCAGAGGATCTGGGATGCCTGCCAGGTAACTCAGGAGCCTGGAGGCCTGAAGCCTGGAAGGTTGAGGAGCCAGACCTGCCTCAGGGAAACAGATTCCCTTTGGGAAACTTTTCCTCACACGCAGGGTGCAGAGCCCTGCAGTTTGAGGAGGAGCCAGTCTTTCCATCTGCTGAACAAGCCAGTTGCTAAAAACAGGAGACCAGACATCATCCTGCCCTGCAGAGACACTGTCTCTGGAAGCATCTGGTGGTTCTGAAACCGTCTTCCTGTTCATCAGAAAGACACAGGCTCCACCCTGGGTCCAGGTGCCATGTGGCTTGCAGTTCCTCCTGATTCCTTCCTGATACACCTATTGATGACACAGAAAAGTAACAACAGGCTGCCAAAAACCAAGAAGGATTGACAAATACCAGGATCTTGGAAGCATCAGCTGATGGCAGTGAGAAGACAGAGCTGGACCGCGGGGCTCTGTCCAGGATGTAGCTCATGCTGTGAAGGTTCATGGAGAGGAACCACACCCCACACCCCTGAGAAAAGTCAGAAGTTACTATAGTTTATACCTTCTCTATTGTTTAGTTCCTGACTCTTGTACTTGAAGCAAATTCCAGCTGATGGGCCTCTTTTTTTTTTTTTTTTTTCCTACTCTCAGCTACAGGCCTCAGAGGTGGGCTTTTGTAAGTCCATCTCTCTCTCTCTTTTCCCCCCCCGTATCCATGTAGAGAAAGAAAACATGGGAATAAAATCAGATGGGAAATAGGGGAAACGGGCATGATTTCAGTGCATCCCAGTAAGTCTACTCCCCCAAAGCAAAGTGCTTTAAGGAGGGTGCTCTGGGAGCTGTGCATACTGGAGAGCACTTTCTGTCTTGAGTCTCTGAGGAGGAGATGAACTTTGCTAGAGCAAGGGTTCTGAATCACTGGCAGCTGTGCCTTTGCCCTGTCCCCTCCCACAGTGGGTACAGGAAGGAGACACATCCTTTATGAAGGTGGACAGAAAATGGGACCACTGCCAATCTACTCATAACGTCTGTTGAAGTTTCATCATTGGTCTGGGCAAACTTTTTCCTTATTCAAGGATGAATAAAGACAAAAAAAGACTGCGTGGAAAAGTCCTGCAAGACAAGATAAAGGCAATAGCTTCTAAAGACCCAGAAGCAGTGTCTACTTTTAGAAAATCACCTACAACAGGCTCCAGAAGAGAATTTTGGGGAAATGTGTGGCATCCTCAGTATACTACAAAAAGACATGGCCTCCCTGGAACAGGAACAGAAAAACGTAAGGAAAAGATGGGTTGATGTGAAAAGGCAACAGAAAGAAAAAAAAGATATGGATTAAATGAAGAAAGGTTTTGAGGAAATAAAATCCAGCAGCAGAGCTCAAATCCAAATTAGCAGGAGTATAGAAGAGTATTAATGTGTGGGAAGCTGAATAATGCCCCCGCCCACAAAGATATCCATACCCTAATCTCTGGAATCTGTGAACACTACTTTACATGACAAAAAACGACTTTGCAGATGTGATTAAGTTGAGGATCTTGAGAGATGGAGAGGTTATTCTGGATTATCCACATAGACCCTAAATGCAATCACAGGTGTTCTTGTGAGAGATAGGCAGAGGGAAATTTGATGATGAAAGAGAAGGCACTGGGACCACAGAGGCAGAGATTGGAACGATGTGACCACAAGCCAAGGAATGCTGGCCGCCACCAGCAGCTGGAAGAGGCAGAGAATGGACTCTAGAGCCTCCAGAAGGAGTACGGCTGTTCTGATAACTTCATTTCGGCCCAGTGATACTGATTCTTAGACTTCAAGCCTCCTGAACTGTGAGAGAATGAATTTCTGTGGTGGGAAGTCACCGAGTTTGTGATAATTTGCTAGAGCAGTCACAGAATACTAATACAAATGCTATGGAAAATCAAACCAGTGATGTGGGTTCAGGAAAAATAAACTTGAGAAACTATTCTGGAAAATACAAGAAAGAGAAAGAGAGACAAGATTTAGATGTGGAAGACGGAACTGACAGCCCACATTCAGCTTATCGGTGTTGGTGATTATTGGCATCAGATACTTCCCTGAGCTGACGAGAGACTGTGTGTAAATGTAAAGAGCTCACTAACCATATTCTGAACAAACTCAGGGGAAAGAGGCCCACATCGGGGCACACCCCGGGGAAAATACAGAACAACAAGGATAAAGGGGAGAAGAAAAAACATTTCACAAGTGCCCAGAGGCAAGAATAATAAAAATCAAGCTGACTTTAGGTCTGTTCTCTATAACAAAGAGTCTGTGTCTACTGAACCTGTCAGATTAGGCCACAAGGGGGTTTTTGTTTGTTTGTTAGTTTTTAAGTTCAGATATATTCATGCCTATCTGGGTTGAGAATCTGAAACATTAAAAGTTCTTTTGGGGCTTCCCTGATGGCGCAGTGGTTGAGAGTCCGCCTGCCGATACAGGGGACATGGGTTCGTGCCCAGGTCTGGGAAGATCCCACATGCCGCGGAGCGGCTGGGCCCGTGAGCCATGGCCGCTGAGCCTGCGCGTCTGGAGCCTGTGCTCCGCAACGGGAGAGGCCACAACCGCGAGAGGCCTGCGTAAAGCAAAAAAAAAAAAAGGTCTTTTGATTATCAAGTGAGTTTGCCAAACCATCTATAAAGTTTTGGGGATTATGTTGTAACCCAACTACTTTATACTTGACTGAGATGTCTTCTGTGTATGAAGCCCATCAGAAAGGCATTCTCAGACATTCAAGGGCTTGGGAAAATAAGCATGTTCTTTTCTTTAAAATGTAAAGATATGTTGCAGAAGCCGAAGTGGTAAAGCAGAATAGAGCTCAAGAATAGGTAGCATAGGCACTGTAATCAGTAAACCTAGAGAGCAGTTTAAATTATTATTAAAGTCTGGTGATCAAACAAATACAAATGTCAGAAATTGTTCTTAAAATAAGCTATAGAATGGAAAGGCAACAGTATGCCTGTGTTCTGGGCCGACACCCTGGAGTGTTGTTAACAGAGATCAAAAAGGGAAGAGGAGGTAAAGGTTTGTTACGTTGCTTGTCTGAAATAGTGTTGGTAACAAAAAGAGCTATTTCCTGTATTATTCTAATCTTCAGAGAAGTGTTAATGGCTAAAGAAAGACTCTGAAGAGTATTGGTACCAATATCTGCCATTTTTGGAGGTTTACTCTGAGCTAACCAACATGCTACAAACTTTACCTTCATCATCTCCACTCAAGGCCCCAGGTGTAGATGCCAGATCCTTTCCCTCCCACCCACTGTTCTTAAGGTTCCTTAAGATCCTGCACCAGTAGGTGGTACAGCTTGAACCCCAGGCCGACCGACTCCAGAGCTCTTCCCTATCCCCTAATATGAAAAACTTACAGGTAAACACTGGGAGATCCAAAAACAAGTTCTGGAACTACCCAAACACTGGGGAATAGAAAAGGAAAACTCATCATAAAGTAGACCAAAAAAATGTATCAATAGTTTGTTTGTTTGTTTATTTTTGACTGTGTTGGGTCTTCACTGCTGTGCACAGGCTTTCTCTAGTTGTGGCAAGCGGGGGCTACTCTTCGTTGTGGTGCGCGGGCTTCTTATTGCAGTGGCTTCTCTTGTTGCGGAGCACGGGCTCTCGGCGCGTGGGCTTCAGTAGTTGTGGCACATGGGCTTCAGTAGTTGTGGCTCGCAGGCTCTAGAGCGCAGGCTTAGTAGTTGTGGCGCCTGGGCTTAGTTGCTCCGCAGCATGTGGAATCTTCCCGGACCAGGCCTTGAACCCATGTTCCCTGAATTGGCAGGCGGACTCTCAACCACTGTGCCACCAGGGCAGTCCCTGAATATATTTTTAAAAGCAGGAAAGGTACAGGGTACTTTCTCTAACCACAGTGGACTTATAATTACAGAAAATACAAAATTATAAAATTTAAAACCCAAAGACTTAGAGAAAAGCACAATCCAAATACTGTGGAGTCCAGTAAGAGACCAAATCTGCAACTGCAGACTAGATGGAAAGTAACAAGAAGGCTAAATAAGGAAATTTGAAGCAAGGACAAATACTTACCAAGAGAAAAATTCATGGCTTTATATGTAAGAAATCATTTAAATAAATGAATATGCAACTTAAGAAGGCAAGCAGAGAGGCTAACGAAAACAGTGGGAAGTTGGAGAAAGGAATTAATGAAGATAAATGTTGACCTTAATTAATTAGAAAAAAATGGTAGGCTTGATAAATCCTGTTGCTGATTTTCTCAGAAGACCAACAAAGTAGACTGATTTCTCACAAATCTAAGTTTTTAAATGAGAAAAAATACCTATACACATTAATGAGGAAGGGGGCATGACCACAGAAGCAGAAGCAGTTTTTAAGTTAAAAATGATTACTAGTACAATTCTGTGCTCAAAATTAGAAAATCTGAATGGATTGGACAATCTGCTAAGAAATTTCTAGGAAATGGAAATTACTGTAATTGATTCAAGCAGTTGAAAACCTGAGTAGAACAAAAACCACGGCACTGTCATCAGAGAAGTTTCCTGCCCACTGTTTTGCAGACTAGTTCTTGCAAACCTGCCAAGAAGAGTTACCCAAGCTAAATTCTGTGTAGACTGTTCTGGTGCTAATATAATAATTCAGCACTTGGCTTTGGAGAGGAACAACGAGATGCAAGCATGTTTGGCGGTGATGGGATGAAATGCTGTGGAGGACGCATGTGAGAAGAACCCTGCCTTCCCTGGGAGCCAGTCCTTTCTTCCCAGGTGTGCACCCACCTGCATCCAGAGTGATGCCCCGCTATGTTTTCCCAACCCTGAGCCAGTGGTGGGAGACAATAAAGCATTAGGGGAAATGAGTCTGAACCTAACACCCATGGCATCTTCTAAAATTTGGTGATCAAAGGAGAGAAGTCGTCCTTACTTTGCTCAGGGGAAGGTAACGTGTAGCCTTCCTTGAGAAAGGGACGTGTTCAGACAACTGGATTGACACGGTTGCTGGATTTGAATTTTGTGAAATCTCATAAGTCCCCCCACCCAGGGGCACGTGAGTAGAGAGTGGCCATTGCCGGTGGCCACTGGCCCCGCCTTCTATTCTACCTTCTCTCCTCTTGGCCCCCTTCTTCCTTGTTGGAAGGCTGCCTGTCCCACTCGCCCAGTTTTATCCTGTTGTCGCTAACTCTAGTCTCCTGCTGAAGGTGCACATGGAAACCCTGCTCCCTTCACTGGCCTGGCTGCCAGGCCTGGGGACAGTTTGGGCTGGTGCACTGGACACAGAGCTGGTGTCCCCAAGAATTTCACGCTCCTTCCCATTTTTTCCTTCAGAAGAGGTTGTGGAAATACTGTATTACAAAACAAAATCACCCCGGCACCATTTAGGACTTTCTTGACCTTCACTTTTCCCCAAATCATTGCAAATGGGGATTATGCTCTTGGAGAAAAGCTGGATCCTCTGATGATACCGTAAGGGGAGGGGGAGGGGAGAGGAGGGGAGGGGAGGGCAGGGGCGGTGGGAGCAAGAGAGAAGGAGGAAGAGGAGGGAAGAAGCCTTGAGAGGGGTGGTTGTCTGCACTTTAATAATTCCACGCACTTGGTAAGATGAGGACCTCTCGGCTTTGCCTTCTGCCCCTGGGCATCGTGCTGGGGGACTTGCCACCCTACCTGTTCTACCTCGAGTTTAATCTCATTATTTCCCCTTCTCCGCCTGTCATCCATCCTCTCCTCACCCACTGAAACCTGGCTTCTCTCTACCACCTCCTGAAACTTCTCTCTCCCAGATTACCAGCCCCAACTTCCCTGGCCTTCCTCAGAATCAGAGCCATTGCCCCCCTCCCCCCGCCCGACTTCTTTTATTTTTTTTTTTTTTTAACATCTTTATTGGAGTATAATTGCTTTACAATGGTATGTTAGTTTCAGCTTCACAACAAAATGAATCAGTTATATATATATACATATATTCCCATATCTCTTCCCACTTGCGTCTCCCTCCCTCCCACCCTCCCTATCCCACCCCTCCAGGCGGTCACAAAGCACCGCCCGACTTCTTGTATCGCCCTCTCCCCTTGGCTCCTGGGCCACGGGCTCTGGGTTTTCCCTCCACCTTCCTGGCGGTTCCTTCTCTGTTTCTCTGACAGGCCCTGTTCCTCTGCCTGCCTCTTTAGAGAGTAAATCTTTTTTTTTTAAATAAATTTATTTATTTTTGGCCTCATTGGGTCTTCGTTGCTGTGCGCGGGCTTTCTCTAGTTGCGGCAAGCGGGGGCTACTCTTCGTTGCGGTGCGTGGGTTTCTCATTGCAGTGGCTTCTCTTGTTGCGGAGCACGGCCTCTAGGTGTGCGGGCTTCAGTAGTTGTGGCTCGCGGGCTCTAGAGCACAGGCTCCGTAGTTGTGGCACAAGGGCTTCGTTGCTCCGTGGCATGTGGGATCTTCCCGGACCAGGGCTTGAACCCATGTCCCCTGTACTGGCAGGCAGATCCTTAACCACTGCGCCACCAGGGAAGTCCTCTGCCTGCCTCTTAAGTGGCAATGGCCCTTGGTCTTCTGTTCCTCTGCACAGGCTCCTGGGCTCTGGATGTGGACATCAGGAGCACCGTCCTTGTGCTCCTGGTGTCCACACCCAGAGCCCAGAACTTGCTGAGGGACAGCCAGCTGCTGTTCACACACCACTGAGGGATCCCACAGGCCCCAAAGTTAGTGTGTCCAAGACATAACTCACCATCGGCAGCCCACATAGATGGTCCCTTCAGCCCCCAGTTTCACAGGCTAGGAGCTGCGAGGATATTTCCCTCACATCCCTCATATCTGTTTCTTCATCAGGTCCTGCCAGCTCCTGATCTGTCTGGAATTAGCTCAGTGCCTTTTCCCTGCACCAGCCTCCATCATCTCTTCCCGGGACCCATCTCAGGTCTTGCTGCCTCCGGTCTTGTCCCCCGTGCCTCCCCAGCCCCATCCCTTCTCCACATCAGAGCCTTTTTTTTTTTTTGGTACACGGGCCTCTCACTGTTGTGGCCTCTCCCGTTGCGGAGCACAGGCTCCGGACGCGCAGGCTCAGCGGCCATGGCTCACAGGCCCCCCTGCTCCGCGGCATGTGGGATCTTCCCGGACCCGGGCACGAACCCGTGTCCCTTGCATCGGCAGGCGGACTCTCAACCACTGCGCCACCAGGGAAGGCCCCCCAGAGCCATTTTTATACCTTTACTGGGCATCTTCTGTGTCCCGGGCCCTCTACCACACCACAGCCCTAGATCATCGGTGGCCACTCCTTGCCCCCAAAGGACAGACCAAACGCCTTAATATGGCTTAACAAACCCTCTAAGAGGCCTGGCCCGGCCTGCTTCTGCAGAATAATCTTTCAGCACCTGCACCACGCCCCAGGCACCCTGTGTGCCCTGGCCAGCGTGCAGTCCCTGCGGGGCCCTGCCTGACCTCCCACCTCGTGCCTTTGCTCATGCTATTCCTGCCACCCCACCTCTCTGCCTTGTAAGCCCGTAGGTGTCAGCTTAGCAGCCACTTCCCAGGAAGCCTCCCAGCTTTATTATGCTCTTGCAGAGGGCCTCAAAGCACCCCGAGTTTGCCTCTAGAGAGCTCTCCTCACGTGGCTGATGTGTTACTTACCTGGTTCCTCCCTTACACTCAGAAGTTTGAAGGCAGAGGCTGCATTGTATCATTGTATTGTTGTACATCATCGTGTCCTCAGCATCCAATAGCGCCTGGTACATAATACATATCCCTTAAATATCTTATCTGCGCAGTGAACGTGTGGCTCCATGTATCACACCCTTTCTGCATTTATTGAAATCTGCTGTATCTCATGCACTATACTATAATAAATGCAGTGGAAACTCAAAGCGCCAGAGTCCTCAGAGAAAGGGAGCGAGAGTGAATTCTTGCTTCTGGTGCCCTGTAGCTCATAAGCTGTTCTGGAAGCGTGAGTTTCTGTGTAGTTGGGAGTTCACTCTTGAAGTGCTTTTGCTACACCAGGAGAGTTACATTTTATCCGCCTTTTCAGGGGTCACTGAGGATCATTCAGTCTGCAGCTCTAAGCCACCCCCCAGGCTGCAGGGGTGCCCTCCGTCTTCTGTCCCTTTAACTTTGCTGCTTTTCTTCCCTGCTGTCACTGGCTTCCTGGCACCTTCCCCATCACCACTTCAAATTACGTTACAGACCTCACTGTGCCAGCCACTATCTAGCTGAATAAGACATCTGCCCTCAAGCGCCTCACCTCCTTGTAGCTTACTTAGCAGACATTAATTGCATGCATTCTAGGTCCTTCTAAGTGCTGCCCATCTTGACTTCAGAACTTGGCCTTGAAATGGCCATTTTTCTAAATAAATCACGGCTGTCAGCTGCTTTTGTGTGATTTGCCTCTCTTCTCAAAGTCAAGTGCGAAAAAGAAATTGCAGCTCCCATCTGATGGGAGCCCTGCTGTTTTCAGGGGATGCTGACCAGGCACCAGGCCACCCGAGAGACATGCCCTGTTTAGCTCAGCTCTGTGGTCCACGTTGGAACCAGGAGAGTCTCAGAGAGACGTACCTCCCTGGGCTTGTGCCCTAGCAGGGACCATATTGCATTCATCTTTGTTTTCCTGGTGCCTGGCGCCAGTATATATTTGTAGAATTAGCAAAAGGACAGAAAGAGGGAAGGAAGGAGGGAGAAGTGGAGAAAGTAAGGGAGGGAAGGGGGAGCAAAGTCGAAACTGAGAGATGAGATTCCCTTCCAGGGTAAGAAGGTAGAGGTGTCGAATGGAGGATTTGGGAAATGGGCTCATTGCGTCTTCCTGTGTGTGAAATTTCCTCCCAGGGAGTATCTGATGTGCTAGAAGAATCTGATACCATCAGTACTGAAATAAATACTCCAGACTTGAAGAGTTTCCCATAAGGTAAGAACTAACAGTAGGATAGCTATATAACAGGAAACATCTCGAATACTCTTAAAGATTATAGCTCTAAGGAGGAAAAAAACACAACTTCCTGAAGAAATCCAATGTTATGAGCAGCTGTTGCAGTAACTTCTGATTAACATGTATTGTTTCCATTTTGAAACTCAAACCTTCTAGATTTGAGTGTCCTATCCTCTTTTCTCCATCTTTTCCATCTTTTCTCCTTTGTGTTGCTGGGTTTTAGTAGTGTGGAAAGGTTTCTATTTTTTTTTTCTGCCCCTACCCAATACATGAATCCTATTTGGTATTGGTTTTAGAGCGAAAGTTAAATTGGTTTAATCTCACATGTCAACTTCAGTAGATTGGTTGTGGTTCACTGGAGAGTTCAGAAAGATTCTGAAGCTGTATCTAAGTTAAAAGGGGGTGAGTTCCGTGGAAAGAGGTGAAGAGGATTGGAGAGTGTATGTGCCAAGTATTTGCCATTCCCGTTCAAGAGGAAAGTAAACTGGTGAGAGCAGGGACTAACATCCTTCAGGTTTTGACTAAGAAGAGTCAACTGAAGTTGTTTTAATTTCGTCTTCATTCAAAGCCTCAAACTGTTGGTTTTCAGATCATGTTCTACAGTGGTTTGAATGTAGTATCTTTGTGAATAGGGAGAAGAAGAGAGTTGAGTGTATTAACAGTGTTTAAACCTTTTCTCTAACCTGTCGATATCTGATACCTGATCCTAAACTGGACTTCATGACCATAGAGAAGGGCAGGAATGAGAAACTATTTTCAAAATTCCTCCAGTAAAAGTATTTTCCAGTGGTTATTTCAGAAGTAGTTTAAGCTTCTGAAACTTGATCTACAACTGGAGTCTCCTTAGCCTATAACTTGCTGTCCAAATTGATAACCTGGGATCTAGAGGTGTGCATTGGCAATCATAGTGCACTGACAAGTAGCCAATAGCTTTGACCTGCCACCAGACACATCCTGGCAGACATTTCTACGAATGCACATAGCACCGTTCACCCTGGGGAAGACACACAGTCATCTCACTGGAGGCCTTCCTTTTCAAGTGAGAAACTGAGGCTTGCCAGTGATTTTAGCTGTTCACACTGATAGCGACTTGGCCTCTAAGCCCCTGGACCCTGCCTGGAGGCCAGTAAATATTCCTGACTGTCCTTCCTGTGTCAGTTATAGACACTGCAGATGTAGTGAGAAGACCCTTGAGCTCCCAGTGTCAAAGAGCTTCCAGTGCTGGTTGGGAGGAAACAGACCAAAGCACCCTAACAAATGTTTTAAGGTACCAGTAAGTGCACTGGAAAAAAACACCCAAAAACGAACCTGGTGACCAGGGATGCTGCTTGGAAGAGGCAGCATTTGCACTTAGACTGAAATGATGCAATGGGATGCAGTCGGTGTTGTCAAGATCTTGGGGAAGACTGTTCCAAGCCAGAGAAACAACAAAAGGAAACCCGTCCAAGAGACGAAGGAAAGTCAGTGATTGGAGCAGAGGGAATGCCCAGGGTCCTGTCCATTAGCCCTGATGCCTGCTAACTTGTTGTTGGTAGTGGTGATGGTTTCCTGTAGGCCTTGAAAACCTTTATTGCACTTGCTGAAGTTGCTTTAAAGTAAACCTTTGCATTTGGTTGGACAGTGCTTGCTTAGCTGTGCAGAGAGATTATGAAGAATTCGTAGATGGAGGTGAATCTTATCATGGGCATAACCCCTTTTGATGGAGGTGTGTGGTACAGATGGGGCCCATTTCTGCTCCAGAGAACCTGTGCAAGTTGGTGGGGACACAGTGACCAGCGACCACAAGCAGATTAACTGGGTGGGGAAGGAGCACGATGACACCATCGACAGCTGACCCACCCCTAAACAGTCTCGTTGAGCTCCTGCTTCCTCCTGTGTGCTGGCCTGTCCAGCCTTGGCCGCCTGCTCACTGCGTCCGCAAACACTTCAAAAGCAATTTGTCACAAAAGGGAAAATACCTCCCCTGTAAAACCTGCTCCCATGTCTGAATTCCCTCACTTAAGCTGCTGGCTGCAGTCTGGACTCTGGTCCCTAAACTGGAAACTGATGAGTTGTGTACACTCGAGCCCTTTCTCTCCCCTTGGTGCCTTTGCCCCCCCTGTCTCCCTGCGGGTCACCTTTCTCCCCAGTCCCCTCCCCTGGCAAGGCTAACCCGGTCCCTCCTGCAGGAAGCCACCTCTGACCTTGGCCTGGCTGGGCTCCCCTCTGTGCCCCAGAAAGTCCACTCGGCACCCTACTGGTCCTCTTCTGCTCTGACTGTGGCCTCCAAGAGGCTGTGAGCTCCTCGTGGGCAGGCAGCAGGTCACAGTCATCAGGTGCCCTCGACCGCCTGCACACAGTAGGGCTCAATCCATGTACGGTATAAATGAGCAGCTGATCAGGCCCTCTTCATAAGGAGTGATTTAAGCTATTTGTTTGTTCTCATCAAAGGGACATCAAGGGAAGATTAATGCTGAACATGGGCAACTATTTTCTTCTTTATATCCCTCTGAATTTATTCAGGTTGCTTACATAAGCAGCTATCAATTACTTTTAGAAATTTTTGTGGTGAAATGTACGTAACATAAAATTTACTGTTTCAACCATTAGTAAGTATACAATTCAGTGACATTAAGTACATTCACATTGTTGTGCCACCATCACCACCATCTACAGAATTTTTTCCCAAACAGAAACTCCATACCCGTTAAACAATAACTCCCCGTTCCTCCCTCCCACAGCCCCTGACAATAGATAGAGACAACGATTCTACTGTCTGTCTCTTTGGGTTTGACTAGTCCAGGGACTTCATGTAAGTGGAGTCATATAATATTTGTCCTTCTGTGTCTGGCTTATTTCATTTAGCATAATGCTTTCAAGGTTCCTCTGTGTCATAGCATGCGCCAGAAGTTCCTTCTTTTTTTTTGTTTTTGTTTTTGCGGTACGCGGGGCTCTCACTGGTGTGGCCTCTCCCGTTGCGGAGCACAGGCTCCGGATGCGCAGGCTCAGCGGCCATGGCTCACGGGCCCAGCCGCTCCGCGGCATGTGGGATCTTCCCAGACCAGGGCACAAACCCGTGTCCCCTGTATGGGCAGGCGGACTCTCAACCACTGCGCCACCAGGGAAGCCCCAGAAGTTCCTTCTTTTTAAGACTGAATAATATTTCATCATATATTAAATGTGGACCATATTTTGTTTATCCATTCATCCATTGATGGATATTTAAATCGTTTTCACCTTTTGGCTCTTGTGAACAATGCTGCCATGAATGTGGGCGTGCAAATAACTGTTTGAGTCCCTGTTTTCAACTCTTCTGGGTATATGCCCGGAAGTGGAATTGCTGGATCACATGGTAAAATCACTTTTACAACTTAGAAACATTTTTAATAGTTCTGAAATGGTCATTTCAGTTCAAGCCAAAGGTTACCTTGAGGTGGGAGGTGATTCAGAAATGCAGGCTAAAATTTCAGACTTTTGTTCCTGTGACTTGTCTGATGCTTGGTGATATAAAATGTTTTGTTTTTAAGTGTGGTTTTAATTTTTTCTTACAGCATCAAGCTGCTAGCTGTGCAAGAACTACTTGACAGAGAGGCCCTGGAAAAGGTAAATATTTTGTGCCTCTTACCCCAGATTTACAAACTTAGAGCAGAGTGCCACACACAGGAAAAACTCAACTCCCTGTCACCAGAGACAGCACTTATAGCAGAGTTGATCTGTTATTTTGTGTTCTTAACAGTCAGTGAACCTTGCAAAATTTTCATCAACACGCCCCACATTGCTCATAGGCTATTAACACTTGCAAACTCTTCCTTGCTTGACTCTTTCAGAGTTGAGTGAAAGCAGAGGCTCGCCCTGCTGTGGGCCAAGCTCTGGAGCAGGCTTTCTGTGCCTGGAAATACCGCACACAGGACGCCGCCCACATGCCAGATGCTGTGCTTCCCTCCATCTCTGCTTGTGTGTGTTCTTATCTGGGCTTATGGATGGTAGAATTGAAGCAGCAAGGTTAGGGAACTTGCCAGAGGAAAATTACCTAAGTGGCAGAGTAAGGATTTGAGCCCCAGAGTTTCATTTCCAAAACCAATGCCTTTTCTGTTTAATAGGCTAGTTCATGAGTTTGAGCCCCTGTGGGGACTACTTCTGAGCATTGGGAAACTCCCTCCCACCTAAGCCCTGGAAGCAGCTATCCAGTGTGTCTCGGTTTTCTACGTTCAAGTCAAGTACTCAGCTGGGGATCTTTTGCCAGTTATGGGTTCAAGTTCTGTGTGGTGGGCTCCAAAAAGCAGGCTGGGCAGGTGCCGAGGAGGCCCAAGTGCCACCCCACGGGCCTCCCAACTCATACCAAGCTGCTCCCCTGGGTGGCTCAGGACTCTTCCCCAGTATGTGGCTGTGGGCGTTAGTTCAAATGTATAAGGTTGACGTAGAAGAAAATGGTTAGGGAGATAAGCACCCAAACAATATTATCTTATTTGTAGAATTTAAAATGTTTGGATTAGTGATCCATCTGCTGGTTGGCACTAAAGCAAATAAAGTCTTTAAGCACCAAGTGGTGGTGGAGGGGGGGAGGGGGAGGTGTCTGAGCTCTGGCTCTGAATTTAACGTCCCTGCAGCCTCATTGGTAACACAGGTAGGACAAGGGTGGGGCTGCCTGCCTGACCTCAGAGAGGTGACATGAGTCGGTGCAGTGGATGGGCGTTCTAAATGCCAAAGCACTCCACTCATATTAATTCTTAATTACTCATTGTAATTCTTTAATCCAGCCATGAAAACAGACTAAGTCCACGTTATTATATATGAAGATTCTTTGTATGTTTTTGAAACTTTTAAAAAGTTACTTCTCCAAAACCAATTCTCTTCTCAGTGTTCACTACAGGTAATTGTTTTACTCCTCAATTCTCATCCACCTGACTAGTTAAAGAACCACAAGGAAAGATCTTTGTGGACCATAGAGCTTTGCTACTCCAAGTGTGGTCTGCAGACCAGTAGCATCGTAAGCTTGTTAGAAACGCAGAATCTCAGCCCCTACGCAGACCTCCTGATTCAGTTTGCATTCTCACAAGACCCCAGGTGATTCTTGGCCACCAAAGTCCAAGAAGTTCTCCCTGAGGAGTAACATTTACTATCACCATCTCTGCTGTTGACTAGACCATCTTCACAGAGAACCTCTGAGGTGTCAGCTTTTTTGCTTTTGTGGCAATCAAGCTCCTTTTTTTCACACCAAAAGTGAAGTAAACACCATAAGTCTATTTGTAAGAACCCAGTTTCTTTTGTTTTCTTGGTTTTTTTTGTGTTTTCCATTCTTTTTTTTTTTTAATTGAAGTATAGTTGACTTACAGTGTTGTGTTAGTTTCAGGTGTACAGCAAAATGATTCAGTTATTCATATATATATACCTCTTCTTTTTCAGACTTTTCCATTATAGGTTATACAAGATATTGAATATAGTTCCCTGTGCTATACAATAGGTCCTTGTTGATTATCTATTTTATATATAGTAGTGTGTATCTGTTAATCCCAAACTCCTAATTTATCCATCCCCCTCTTCCGCTTCGGTAACCATATGTCTGTGAGTCTGTTTCTGTTTTATAAATAAGTTAATTTGTACCATTTTTTAGATTCCACATATAAGTGATACCGTATGATATTTGGTAAGAACCCAGATTTTATCTTTAGTTTGCCTGCTTCTTCCTTTCATTAAGAAGATAGTCTCATTTAACTTAATAGGTAGAGCCAGCAAGAATGACCTCAGTTAAACACACATCCTGCAAACCTCACACCTCTTCAACTGTCTTTGCAGCTGGGCTTCAAATGGCACCGTGCTTTCGGGTTTTGCAATTACTAAACTCCTGAGGTCCCACCACGGTAGGACTGGTCACTTTTAGACAGATAGTCTTTCTCTTATAAGAGGGAAGCTATTTTGAAGGGGTCATTTCCCTCACAGCTACTTGCAGGTTCAACCTGACCAGTAAAATATTTAAATTATGTAAAACATAATATAAAAGGCTAAAAAGCAGCCGCAGTGTTTTGGAGTCTCCTAGACTTCTAGTGCTTTTTCTCCCTAATATTAGACATTGTTATTATGATCTTAGCGTTTCAGTTAAAAATTACCAGCCATTTGCCTGACTTGTACTTTCCTTGGCTTTAGGTAGAGAGCCTGTCCATTTTTGGAAGTGCCAAGGCTTTCTGGGTTTCTGCAGTGCACAGAGTCTGTTGTAGAAGAGCCAGGGTCCCCTCCCAACCTCGCGTCTGTTTGGCTGTTGGACCTGGCAGAGGGCCTTCCTCGGAGGCCTGGGCCCCTTTCGTTACCCATAAAACTGCTTTCTATTCCTTCTGTGGTGCCTTCCTCTAAAAGTCTCTAAAAGTCTTGGGTTTCGCAATTGGTCCTTGATCACACTGTGAAGAGGGGGAAATTCTCCTTTTCATGCTCTGTTTTCTAGATTTTTCTCTGCTCCTTGCTCCAGTGATCCTTACTGGTTTGGGGGCTTCTGTGTTTCACCTGCAGGGAGAGGAGAATGGTGAACGCCTGCCCAGTGAACCCCATACATAGATCAGTAGAGTCCCAGTTTTTACCTCTTCAAATGCTCTTTGTTTTAATTCAGGTGCCATTGATTGGGGTGGAGACTGGGCACACCTGGGAGGTCAAGTCTCTGAATGTCTCTTCTCCACCAACACCACATAAAGCCATTTCCCAGACAAGTGACAGTGATTTTTCATTTATTAAAAAAATGTTATAAACCATACAATTAATAATTGCTTCTTTTTCTAAAAATCTGTTAGAACCTTGAGAAGATGGCTTACTATGCATAAATGTCAGGATATGTGACATTTCCTTGAAAAAGTGTTTTGGATTTGATGTGCTTTTTTGACCAGATCTCCATTAAACACCAAGAGCAAAGGCTTGCTCTGAGACAGATGCATGCCGTCCCACTCTCTCTGTTCTCTGTGCTTTAAGAGCAGGACGCTTTTGTTTTTTTGAACTTAAGTCACATAGACTTGTTTCCCAGGCTTTATAAACAGACCCCATCTAATCCCTTTAAACACGGCATTGCATGAAAGGAAATAAAAATATTGGTACAGCTTGATTTAGTAAGATCATTTTTCAATGACCCTTTCAAACAGCTTCCTGCAAAGCTGCAAACAATAGTTTGGCCATTCCCTCCAGCTGGAGGTCACCCTCTCCCTGGAAGGGCCAGAGGACAGAGCACCGACTGACCCCACCCGAGACCCAAGCCTGCCTGAAGAGCTGCCTGTGTGAGCCGGGCCTCCTAGAGGCTCAGGACGCCCAACCCATGGCCATCGCCAGTCCTACCCCTACCTCCGCCCACACCCCATTTGCAAAATTGTCTGGGACAAAATGCCTGCAGGTCTTCATGCCTGCTGCTGCTAGATATTTTTCCCAGAATCTCAGCTTTGAAGTCCCACTCTTAGTCTAGTTTTCCAACAGGTAGAGCAGATGATCTCTAAGACCTCTTGGTGCTTTCACGTGAGATAAAGCATATACATTTCACCAGCGAGCCTGAGACTAGAAAAACTGAACTTGACGTTTGCACACGGTGGCTAGTCAGGGACTCTTCCAGCTGAACCCTAGTGGTGGGCAACATTGGAATTAGAAGTTAGTAGCTTCCTGGAGATTTTCAGAAGGAAATAGGAGGTAAATAATTGTCACATAGAAGTGCATGAATAACCTAAGGATGCCAAGTGCTTGTATCTGTAACTGGTGGTGGTATGTTCTAAACATATACACACGCACATACATAAGCTCTAGCTCTGTTATTACACACTTTTGGAGTATTTTTCACTGTGATTTGGACTTCATGTTAATTTAGTGTGTGCAACAATTGAGTGCTTATGCTGTCCTAAATCGCACTACATACCAAGGGAGATAAAGTTATAAAAATACATTTGGGGCTTCCCTGGTGGCGTAGTGGTTAAGAAATCGCCTACCAATGCAGGGGACACGGGTTTGATCCCTGGTCTGGGAAGATCCCACATGCTGCGGAGCAACTAAGCCCGTGCGCCACAACTACTGAACCTGTGTGCTTAGAGCCACAACTACTGAGTCCATGTGCCACAACTACTGAAGCCTGTGTGCCTAGAGCCCGTGCTCCGCAACAAGGGAAGGCACCGCAATGAGAAGACCGCGCACCACAACGGAGAGTAGCCCCTGCTCGCCACAACTAGAGAAAGCCCATGTGCAGCAACAAAGACCCAATGCAGCAAAAAATTAATTAATTAAATTTATATTAAAAAATACATTTGAATGGCATATGTGGAAAACCAGAATGTCAGAGCTCAGGGGATCCAACCCTGTCATTTGTCATTTTGCAGACAGGACACAGAGACCAGAGGTGTTGAAGTGTCCTCCTCGTCCAGGGCCCGTAACAGTTGTGTTGGTAGCCTACCATCAACCCTGGTGGACTCAGCTCCGTTCCAGGGCTCCCTTCAGTACAGCTGCTGCCTGTCTTCCATGGTCTCGTTTATCCTGGGCGTCAGCTTTAGCAGACTTTGCTGGTGCTGCTGTCGCTGCATATTTCAGGGCTGGGAGCAGATGCAGAGGGTTGGTCCCTGGCCCAGGTGATGGAGAACTGAAACCCAGGTCTTCTAATCCTTGTGGCGAAACAGACACAGGCTTGTGGTGTTTGTCTCCATGAGCTCCTCTTGGCCCAGCAGGGGAGACAGAGAACGTGGGCTGGGGGTTAGAGGAGGAGGGCAGTCAGAGGTTCAGGGCTTGGGGTGTGGACACTGTCCGGGAGCATCTGAGAGCAGAGGACCTCTCAGAGGTGTGAGGGCGGCAGAGGGTCCAGGGGCCTGGGAGGGAAGGTGATGAGAAACGTGCAGGAGGGTAGAGAACACGCAGCAGACTCGCCCTTTGTAGGCTCTGTGTCAAAATGAATTGCTTCAAGAATCTTAACGTAAAATACACCTTTTACAAAACAGTACTCTGTTTTGATTTTAAAATATCAGAATGAGATTCTTCAGCTCCCTGGGTTTATTTTTCTCCCAGGCCTAGTCCTTCACATAGAGCTTAATTTGAATGCCATCTTGAGTGGTCAGTATTCATGTATCTGTTAGATTTTTTTTTAAGTGGATTGAGCCAGATCTGTGTCTAATCATGATTAAATTCATTGTAGTCATGTTCCTGGCTAGATCCCTTCCAGCAGGCAGCTTGCTACCTTCCTTGAAGGGCTAGTGAGCAGAAATGGGGGCCCCGGTGGAGCTCAGGCTCCTCGGGTTCGCTGTGTGGAGTCTGGCTGAGACCCGCAGGGGCCCCCACAGCCAGCCGCTCACCAGCTCTGCTTTGCAAACTGCACACTTGGGCCCTGACCCCGTTCTGGAAAGGGCTCTTGGCTGGGCTACACCGCAAGTACCTCAACTGTCAGAAAATGGAGCATCCTGGTGAATTATGGGTCAGGCTTCACAGTTCATTTTCAAAAAGGGAAGAAGATGCATTTTCTCCTATTCTTTTAAAACCGTCACAAGATACAATGTATTGAGGGGCTCCTGGTACCTTTCTCTGTTTATGAAAAGTTTTTATTTGAAGTGAGCAAAAAGTAGAGTCTCAAAATAGGACTTTTTAATTCCTTTTAGCTTTATTAGCTATCAAAGATCAGCAAATTAAACAATGAGGGATCTTTCTTTTTTTTTTTTTTTTTTTGGCAGTACGCGGGCCTCTCACTGCTGTGGCCTCTCCCGTTGCGGAGCACAGGCTCCAGACGCGCAGGCTTAGCAGCCATGGCTCACAGGCCCAGCCGCTCCGCAGCACGTGGGATCTTCCCGGACCGGAGCACGAACCCGTGTCCCCTGCATCGGCAGGTGGACTCTCAACCACTGCGCCACCAGGGAAGCCCGCAGGATCATTTTAAATGTACTATTACGTTGGCGAAGGTTTTTTTTTTTTTTTAAGAAGATGTTGGGGGTAGTAGTTTGTTAATTTATTTATTTTTGCTGTGTTGGGTCTTCATTTCTGTGCGAGGGCTTTCTCTAGTTGTGGCAAGCGGGGGCCACTCTTCATTGCGGTGCGTGGCCCTTTCTTGTTGTGGAGCACAGGCTCCAGACGCGCAGGCTCAGTAGTTGTGGCTCACGGGCCTAGTTGCTCCGTGGCATGTGGGATCCTCCCAGACCAGGGCTCGAACCTGTGTCCCCTGCATTATCAGGCAGATTCTCAACCACTGCGCCACCAGGGAAGCCCGGCAAAGGTTTTTAAACAATGATATGTAATGTTGAAGTTGTGACAACACCAGTGTCCCCATTCATTAGGGAGGGTAGTGACAAGGCGCTGTCCTTTTGAAGCTCTGGGGTGGTGTATTTCATTAGCCTTTGAGATGCCCCTACCCTGTGACCAAGGTAGATTCCTAGGAGTGTATTTAAGGAATGATCCATAAATATGTGGAAAAGGCATTTGACAGCATGCTTTATAATTATGAATCATTGCAGGCAGTTCACTGCTCAGTAGGAAGGGTGGGTTTAAACAGTCTGTGGTAGGTCTGCCCATGGTCTGGTGTATGTGGCCATTAAAGATGATAATCATTTAGCCTTGTAGAAATTCGATATAATGTTTACAAAAAGGAGGATAAGCAGTTGTACCTGCTGTAATTACAACTATGTAAAAATATAGGTATTCATTCTTTCAACCAATATTTATTAAATACTTGCGTCAGGCTTTGTACTAGGCTGGGAGACACATACAGCTGTGATCAAGATGACTATCTTTCCTACCCTCATGTAGCTCACATAATTGGTGAGGAAAATGTTAACAAGTAAACAAATACTTATTTAAATACAATAGTGATAAGCAATGCCCCCCAAAACACCAAAACAAAATCAGGTCGTGGTTGGGGGCACATAATGTTCTCGTAGCATCCAAGGAAATATGAAAAAAAAACATAATTAGGTAATTCATTTTCCTTTTAAATTTCCTTTATCATTCATTTAATATTCCTGGAATCAACTTTTTCACCCGCGGCACACGGGATCCTCCCGGACCGGGGCACGAACCCTCGTCTCCTGCATCGGCAGGCGGACTGTCAACCACTGTGCCACCAGGGAAGCCCATGGAATCAACTTTTGAAGATCCCGTAAGACCTCCAGCCGTGGCTGGAGGAGCCAGGGGGAAGGAACAAGGTGGATGGCAGGGAATCTGGAGGATGGGGCTGTGCACCAAGACAGAAGTGCCCTCTGAGTGCCCGGGAGTCCTGCACAGGAGGGTCTTTCTACATCAGGGCAAATGATGATGGGCCCTCCAGTCAAATGTGGTGATAGCTAGTTTTTAAACATCAAGTTTTATTAATATGCCAGTGCATCCATTCATTTATTCACTGTTTGTGGCTGCTGTCACATTACAATGTCAGCATTAAGTAGTTGTGACAGAAAAGGTATAACCCACAAAACCCTGAATATTTATTATTTGGACCTTTGCTGAAAGTTGCCAACTCCTGTTCTAGATCAGTGGTGCTTGGCGGCTGACCTCTGAAGTATCAGGTGAGAGCTGTACGACCCCATCCACAAAAATGCACCTATGAACCTATACATGCGGTTGAATTTACGTTCTTGAAGCTTCCCCATGGAGGCCTTCAGGGTCATACTTCTGGGCCCTGGTGTAGGTAGGACTCATTTCTCTACACCAGAAATGCTGAAATATCTTCTCTCATTACAAAATGGTAGCCTAGTGAGGAAATGTTTCTCAGAGTGGGACGGCTCACCCTTCCCAGGGAGGCATAGTGCCCAAGGTGTGCAGGAAGGGTCCTTCATGTGGCTAGAGGCCAGTCAGATTTTAGATGAGACTGCATCCCATTGGCACAGAAATAGCATCCCTTTGGTTACCTTTTTGTGATTTATGGTTGATCCCATATTGGTTATTCTAAGGAGATTATCTGGTTCATAGAGTACCTGTGATCCCATTCTTCACCCCTTTCTTTCTAGCATCATTTTCTTCACTGGTAACTTGAGACATATTTAGGTCTCCTGAAATCTGAAATGTGTTCCTACTGTCCTACTTTCCTCTTTGCTACTGTCCTATTTCTCTTCTTTCATGTACTCATAGTTATCTTGAATGTAAATTCCCACCCTACACAACCAACCTTCATCTCCTCTCAGCTGTCCTTAACCCTTAGGAGCCTAGCCCCTGTCCCAGTTAACCTAATAAATCATAGCTTACCCTAGCCAACTTCTAACCCAAAGCCTTTTTTTTTTTTTTTTTTTTTTTTTGCGGTACACGGGCCTCTCACTGTCGTGGCCTCTCCCGTTGCGGAGCACAGGCTCCGGACGCGTAGGCTTAGCGGCCACGGCTCACGGGCCCAGCTGCTCCATGGCATGGGGGATCCTCCTGGACCGGGGCACGAACCCGTGTCCCCTGCATCAGCAGGCGGACTCTCAACCACTGTGCCACCAGGGAAGCCCCCAAAGCATTTTTATTGAAAATATTTTTTGCTTTCTATTGAAAAGTATTATGAAATAATTTTATATAGAACTTAAAATTTGTATATGCAATTGTCTATTTTCTTATAATTTCTGGGTACCTATTTCTGTTTTTATGCTGCATCCATAATGATTTTATGTTAAAAAACATTTTAAAAAATTTTGAACCCATTTAGATACAAATAGGAGTGGGAAAAGGAAAGAAATCATTCCTAGAGCTTGTCTTATCTAGGTGAGCTGTACTGCTTGGGGAGTCTGAATCAACTGCTCTCTTCTACCTGTGATGGTTGTCCTTGGGGACACTCCCCTTGATGGTTCCATTACTTTGTCTTCATACTCTAAAAGCTTCATTACTTCTTAGTCTCCTAATTGATTCTGGACTTGTAGAGGAAAAGAAGAGAAATCTCATAATAGCCATATAGATTGCAAACTCAGGCAGAGGCCAAAGCAAGACCTATAACAAAAGCAGAAACATCATTTCATTCAGGTTTGAAAGTCAAGGGGGCCTTGAAAAATCACCCCTCTCCATCTTTTGCTAAGAATCATTTTATCATCAACTAGAGAGAATTTTGCTGGCATCTTCTGGTGGCTCATAAATGGTGGGCTGGTTTTGTGAACTTGTCTAACCTATGATTTAAACATAATGTGTTCGTGTTAATATTTTTCTTGTGCTGACTCTCCCCTTGAGACACCCTCTTTCCTCTCTGAGAGGGCATCTGGAGGTTCCACTTCTTGGTAATGCCAGAGTAGCTTGTATCAGACTAACCTTTCCTCAAATAACAATTATAAACTCTGGGTAAAGTGCAAACAACTATTTGAAGGCACTTAAGAGAAACCAAAAACTGGAGAGATGTCAACCCTCAAAAGAAGGAACTAGCACTGGGTGAGTTCCACATCTATATGGCTTTTCCCCTGACAGCATTCCCCAGTCTGTGTGGGCAGCTAGAGCTCAGGCAGGTTTGGGGAATGTCATGAATCTTCTCTCTCTTTTTTTTCTTGGTTAGTCTATCTAAAGGTTTCTCACTTGTGTGCTGAGCTTTTCAAAGAACTTTCAGTTTCATTGATTTTTCTCTGTTGTTTTTTATTCCCTATTTCATTCACTTCTGCTCTAATCTTTATTGTTTCTTTCCTTCTTCTTGGTTTTTGGGTTGTTTGGGGTCTCCTTGCTTTTTCCAGTGTCTTAAACTGGAAGCTTAGGTTATTGATTTGAGATCTTTCTTCTTTATTAGGAATCTACAGCTATAAATTTCTCTCTAAGCATTGCTTTTGATGACTCCCATAAGTTTTGGTATGTTGCATCTTCATTTTCATTCATCTCACAGTTTTTGTTTTAGATTTCCCTTGTGATTTCTTCTTTGACCCATTGTTTATTTGCAAGTGTGTTGTTTAATTTCCATTTATTTATGAATTTCCCACCAATTTTTTTGTTGTTGATTTCTAATTTCATTCCATTCCATTGTCATCAGAGAAGATACTTTACTTGACTTCAGTCCTTTAAATGTATTTAGGCTTATTTTGTGGTCTACCGTGTGGTCTATTCTGGAGACTATTTCATGTGACTTGAGAAGAATGTGTGTTTTGCTGTTGTTGGGATGAGTGTTTTGTGAATGTCTGTAGATCTATTTGGCTTATGTGGTTGTTTAAGTCTTGCAGTTCCTGTTGATCAGTTTAGTTCTATCCATTATTGAAAGTGGGGTATTGAAGTCTCCAGCTATTGTTGAATTGTCTGTTCCTTCCTTCAATTCTGACAGTTGTTGTTTTATGTATTCTGGGGCTCTGTTATTAGGTGCATATAATGGTTATGTCTTTCTGATTGATTGACCCTTTTATTATTACAAAGTCTCTTGTCATCTCTAGTAACAGTTTTTGTTTTGAAGACTATTTTTGTGATACTAGTATAGCCATTCCAGCTTCCTTATGATTGCTGTTTGTATGATGTAACTTTTTCAGTCTTCTTACTTTCAACTTACATGTATCTTTGAATCTTAAATTTATCTCCTCTACCCAGCCTGTAGTTGGATATTGTTTTTTACTCAGCTTGACAGTCTCTGCCTTTTCATTGGGTGGTTTAATCCATTCACATTTAATGTTATTATTGATATAGTTGAGTTTACATCTGCCATTTTACTTTTTGTTTTCTATGCCTTATGTCTGTTTTGTTCCTCCTTTTCTCTTTCACTGCTTTCTTTTACACTAAGTGAATATTTCCTGAAGTAGCATTTAATTTCCTTAATGATATTTTTTGCTATGCTTTTTGAGTTATATTCTTAGTGGTTGCTCCAGAGTTTACCATGTACATCTTAATTTATCAGATTTATACTAACTTAATTCCAATGAGATGTAGAAACATTACTCCTATGTAGCTCTATTCCCTCTTCCCCCTTTTTGTGCTATTGTTACACATATTACATCTAACTATGCTACAGACCCAACTATATATTCTTATGATCATTACTTTATATACTTTCATGTCTTTTAAAGAAGATGAGAGAAGGGAGGAGAACAAGTATATTTTAGAGAGTTAACTACATTTACCTTCTTAGTTACCATTTCTGATTTTCTTCATATGTCCCTGTGGATTCCAGTTACCATTTGGCATCATTTTCTTATTTTAACTCATCTTTACTCCTACCCAGCTCCTTTGTGGTGGTCAGCTATATTATATTTCTATATGTTATAGACCCAACAGTACAACTGTATACATGTATTAATATTCACACAATATGAATAAAGGAGAAGAAATATGTATTCATACTGTCTTTTATAATTATATAATTACCTTTACTGGTTCTTTTCATTTTTTTCATGAGGATTTGAGTTGGTCTGGGGTCACTTGCTTTCAGCCTGAAGAACTTTCTTTGGTATTTCTTATAAGGAAGATCTGCTAGGAAGAAATTCTCCCTTTTTTTTGTCTGGGAATGTATTTCATCTTCATTTTTGAAAGATTGTTTTTCTGGATATGATTCTTCATTGACACTACTTTGAATATGTCATTCTACTGCCTTCTGGCCTTCATTGTTTCAGATGAAAATTTAGCTGCTAATCTTATTAGAAACAAGTGAATTTTGAAAGCTGGCTATTTTCCTAGACACCACATTTACTGAAGGGGTATTTTATTTTGGGGGTTTCTGAAAAGTGGCTCTTACTCAGTGTCCCAAAGCTGGTTCAAATTTAGTGACACAATTTCATTTGTTTGAGGAGACTTCTAAGGCATTATCTCTATAAAGTCCAACAAAACATTTCACTTGGTTTTGGCAAAGAGAAAAATGAAAAGTAGACAGCATTTTGATATTCTAGTAAGACCAAAGACTTTGTACTAAGAAATATCTGAGTTTAATTCTCAAATTATAGGTTATGAAATCAATTGAGTAAATTACAACCATCATTTGTTTCATTGTATATGTATATGGATGGATTGATGGATGGATGAGTGGGTGGCTGGCTGGATGAATGGATAGGTGGATGGGTGGATAGATGGATACAGACATACCTACAGAGTTGGCAGGCAGACACATGGATAGAATATACCAGATTGACATATAAAAATTTATTTATTGCTATGAGTCATGGTCAGAAATGCTTGAAAACTGCCATTCTAGACCATTTCTTGGCTTGAAAGAGGGGAAGACGGCATGCTCTGGGATTGTTTTCCAGCACTGGAAAGGCTCTGCTTACCTTTGGGTATATCCTAAGCACTTTTCCTTCCTGCCTTGTTAGTCTCTTAACTCTTTTTTGCTTTTGAACAGTAAGAAAATATGCCCAACTCATTGCATTACCCCCAAAATTGTTCCACGTAGCCATCACCTTATACAAACACTCACACAGCCATGATGACAGGAGTTATATGCAATTTCCTGTCTTATTTGGTCCACCCTAAAATGCTTCTCTTACCAGGAAATGCTAACAATGAGTTGGTACAGAGAGAACTTTCAATTCACTGTTTTAGAGAATTCTGAGACTTTTTGTGAATGATTCATTCACTCATTTCTTGAGAGCATGACTTTGTATTTAGCAAAATTCAAGCTTCTTTATAATTTTAAATGAAACGGAAGGGCTGGCAGGTGAAACTATTTGGCTCAGTTGCTAAAAACATTTATGCTGCATGTTCTCATTAGGTAAAATTATCCTGATTGAGTTGGTCATTAAGGCTTGCTTTGCCAGAATTATTCAGTGGAGAGATCTATCAGATTGCTAACCACCTACTTAGAATGAGTAATTCCTACAGCTGATAAAGTATTTGTTGTTAACCTTTGGGAGGCACTGAAATGGTGAGTTTGGGCCTTAACAAAACTCCCAACTTCTGGGAAAGCATCCAACCCACTTTTAGAGATTTTGATCTATCTTTGCAGAAATTCAGAACCGTATACTGACATCCCTTATGAGCATAATCCAGGACCCTTTCTAGATCCTAGACTTGGTTTCCCCACCGCACTCTGTACTGCCGCCCCATTCCTTCTCTTGCCCTGTCTGTCCCCCCTAACCCTTGTCCACGAAATGCAGGCTTATTTTCACATGCAGAGTTAATTAGGTTGGAAGAAGCCAGGCAGGGAAAACAAAGCAGCTCTCCATATATGAGTTACTGTAAAATTACCTGCCCTCCTAGTTAGCAGTTAGTGGCTTCCTACACAAGTGGCCAGTCAAGAGATTTCGTGGCTCTGTAGAATCACTGTTGTGTCACAGAGCATCTTCCTGTTGTGTCCAGCTCTAGGGATCCAGAGGGATGAGAAGGACCCAGGACTAAAACAAGATCTCCGGCATTAACAAGCCAAAGGGCTGAACCTGGAAGGGAAGATGACAAGTTCTGGGTTTTTGCCTGAATTCCCAACATTTGCACCAGCTCCAAGGTTGAGTGGGGACGGGGGCATTAGAGCCTTTTCCCCCTTGATTATGAAATCATGAGACCGTAGTTTTGCGTTATTGCTAGTCTCCTCTGTCAGGCATGCTTTGTCTCCCTCCCTCTCTCCATCTGGCTGAAACCTCTACTTAGAAAATAAATTGCCGCGTATCGATTGTTCATTTTGTTTCTCATCACCCAGACGTCCTTGTTATGCACTTAGCTTGCTTGGCTGTGTTTGTGAACAAGAGGGGAAGAAGTAATAAGTATTTCTAGCCTTCATGTTAGGATGTGGGAGGGACTTTTTTTATGTTGTTTTCGGTGCTTAATTTATTTAGTAACAACACTGAATCACCTTTTATTTATGAAAAACAATAAAGCGTGTGTGTGTGCTTATACATCTTCTTCATGGACAAAGTTCAAGCCAATTAATTGGTGTTTATACTAAGACTTTCTAGAAAAGTGAAATGTCTAGAAAATGTGGAAGCAGAAAGAAAAGTTAAAACATATAAAATTACTACTTGGTCTGTGTAATTTTCATTTCAATCCTTCCTTTGTATGGTTACCAGAGTAACCCTCCTAAAATGCAAGTTTGATCCTATTACTGCCCTCCTTGTAGTTGCCTCAGCTGGAAGCTGCGTGCTATAATGGGAACACGGACATGGATTTGGGTCCCGGCTCAGCCATTTGCCCTATGGGTGATCTTATCCCCTCCAGCCCTACATCTCTCATTTCTTGAGCAAGGAGAATGCCTCTCTCACAGAGCCGTAGTGTGGGTCACATCACACAGCATGTGTAAAGAGCCAGCAGTGGTACTTGGCTCATGGCAAGTGTTCTAGTAAAGAGGACACCGGGGTTACAACCCATGAATATGGAGTCATCCTTGTGCCTGCAGGGCACTGTCATGACGTCCATGTGGCCCGGTCTGGTTGCAACTTGATCTTTGTGTCACTCCCCTCTGTCCTGTTTGCTTTCACTCCACCCACTCCCAGTAATTTGGAAGGAGCCAGAAAAGCCTGTGAAACTAACATCAGACAGTTTGGCTATTTTTACTTGCCTCTGGCCAAAAATGTGATGGGAAGGGAGGTTGACTGAAAGATAGTTCGGGGATTTGGCTTTCCATTCTTCCCATTTGCACAAAAAAATTGAGAACCAAGGGGTCTCAGGACATTCTCCAAAATGAGGATGCTATTTTCATGAACTACCACCTACAGTTCCTGCTGCCATAAAGTGTCTGGGAGTGAAAAATTGCAGGTCTTTCTATCCCTGGCTGCCCACATAGAAAAGAACAATCAAATCTATGTGGTTTGCCCTGAAATAAAATAGGAAATATGCAGGCTTTAGAGACTAGGATTTGGCATAATGCAAGTCAAAATAAAGTAAGTCATGAATCCGTAGTACTTTCACCCACAGCTTTGAAGTCTTTATGATTATTGCTGCTGAGGACGACAGGCTGCATAAACACCATTTAGAATATAGCTGGAGGCTGGAGTTTTATAAGAAAAATGGCAACCAGAGCAATTTCCCTGAATGGTCCATAAGTACTAATTCTGTTTAATGTGACAGTTCCTAAATAACTCTGCATTCTTCACAGAAACACGTATGGGCAGTGCTGGAGCCTTGCGGTCTAGAGTGAGTCTAAGAGTGAACTAGTCTGCAGTGTTTACGGATCGAGAAAATATCTCTCTGGGGTTTTAAAAAAATATGTGGGTGTTCATGTGGGAGGGTTAGGGTTGGGGAGCTGATGTAAACTGCTGGCTTTGTTCTGCTCCTCCATTATTTCCTTCGGATTTAAGTACCTACATAATCGTTTCCCACCCTTTTGTGTCAGCTTTCTCTCTCCCTGTCCCTACGCTTTCTGTTGCTCACAGGCAAAAATGCTCTTAGTAATCAGTTGTACTGTGGGATGGTTTGTTGGAGGTTAGAGACCGTCTTTCCTCCATCTATACCCGTCTTAACTCATTCTCTGAGCTTGTTTACCTGAAAATGTCAAGGGGGGAAGAGGACTCTAGAAAAGGAAGAACTGCGGTTGGCTAAAGCAACATGGTTTGTCTTAGGCAATGTTCTCATCATCTTGGGGCAGATGCCTTTTTCCTTTACACGTAAAATGTTGTAACATGTATGGTTGACATTTCCTGTCGAGTTTTTGGTTCAGCGTGTCAGTAGGAGGTACCAAATGAAACTCTGTGTCCTCCACCTTTATTGTTGGCGTGTTTCTCCAGCGAGGTAAAAGCATTAGCATCTATGGAATGGCATGTTTGGTGCAAGCCATGGTATGGCCATCCCAGCGTTTCTGCTCTAACTTGTGGGACTTCACTCTGCCTGCAGCTCTCCTACGCTCTTCTAAAATAGCCACAAAGTCCTCCAAAACGCTTTGCTATTTTCAGACCTGCTCTCGCTTAGAATAATTAGTTTCCAGCATTACTCACAAGTTTAGTGTCTAATTTGGGCAAGGGGTTTATTTTATTTGCCCTAAAACTGTCTTTTTTAAGCTTCAGAGAGCCTATATTCCAAGAATTACCGGCCTCTGCATGTCTCTCCCAGGTGCATTATATAACCATGTGGAGAGAAGGCTGGAATAACCCTGTCTAGAGGCGGCCTCCCCAGGGCTGTGGCCCTGCTTCCCTGCTCCCCACCTGATCTAGGGCTCCCTGAGGGACAGCCCGACTTCACAGCTGTACCTAGAATAGGATGTGGTATTTGTTGAATGAAAGAGTGGTTTCTCTGCTCTATCTTAAACATCTAGTCCATTGCCCAAGTCGCTTTTTAAATTATTGACATAAAATTCCATACCATAAAATTAATCATTTTAAGAGTCCACTTGAAAGTGAAAAATTCAGTGGCATTTAGTAGCTTCACAGTGTTGTGCGCCTGTCACCTCTGTGTAGGTCCAAGACATTTTCATCATCCGTAAAGGAGAGCCGGCACCTGTTGAGCAGTCCCTCCACATCCCTCCCTCCCCCTGGCACCTGGCGACCGCCTGTCTGCTTTGTGTCTCTGGATTTGCCTCTTCTGGACATTTCATGTGAATGGAATCATACGATTTGTGGCCTTTTGTATCTGTTTTTTTTCACTCAGTATAATGTTTTCGGGGTTCGTCCATGAGGTAGCAGGTATCAGTTCCTCATTTGGGGGGGGTTCGTTCAGGACTGTTCCAGCGTATGGATATAGCCCGTTTTGTTTATCTGTTCATCAGGTGATGGACATTTGAGTTGTTTCTGTCTTTTGGCTTTTGTGAATAGTGCTGCTATGAACATGCGCATAGCAGCGTTTGTTTTCAATTCTTTTGATCCAGGTTGTGCTTATTCCCAGTTATCTCTCAGATCTGTCTACTGCTCTCCTGTCAGTCAGGCCACCCTTATCCCTTACTGCACTACTTAACTGGTCTGGCCTTTCTCCATCCTAACTCTACACTGCAACCCTATAGCCTTTTCAAAATGCAGATCTGTTGTTCATGCCCTTCATTGATTTTAGAATTGCTCAGAGGGTAAGAAACAAACTCCTTTCAGGCCCACAGGGCTGCATGACCAGGTCTCTAACCATTCCTTTAAGCTCATCTCACCATTCAGCCCCTCACCATCTGAGCTGCAGCCACACTGACCTTCTGTCCGACAAACTCTCCAGGCTCTGCCCCATCACAGGCCCTTTGCACATGCTACCCCTGTTGCCTGGAATGCTCCCCTCTCCTCTTTGCCTAATTAACGCCTTCTCATCCTGGAGTTCTCAGTGCAAGCCTTACCTCTTCAGAGAAGCCTTCCCTGACTAAGTCAGACTCACCCCCACCGCCACTGCCACCATCATGGATGCCCACAGGCTCCTAACCGCTCCTTTGCAGCACAAGTTCAGCTGCATGTTTGGATGATTATTTGATTCATAACTGTGCCTGCAGAGACAGAAGGCAGATGTCCTCAGATCATGGGTTCTGGAGCCAGACTGCCTGGGTTCAAATGCTGGCTCTGTCCTTACTGCCTGTGTGATCTTAGGCAAGTTAATTAACCTCTCTGTGCCTCTGTTTTCACATCCACCAAGTGAGGATCCTAATAACATAACACCTACCTTAGAAGGCTGTTGGGAGAATGAAATAAACTCATGCGTGTTAAGTACCTGGCACTAAAATGACCTCAATAAAAGTATAATTACTGTAACTTTTTAAAAACATAAATAACTGTGCCTACGTTGGCACCCTTACACCCCTCATCCCCAGACTGTAAGCTCAGGGGGGCAGGGAACCATGTCTCTTTTGCTGGCGTTGGAGCTCCAGAGCCTAGCCCAGGATACCGACATGGTTAGTGCTTGTTACATTTTTATGGAATGATTGGATGAATCCATTCTCGTGCTCGCCAGAGAAGAATATTAACACTACTGTGTTCCATCTCTCCGTCCATATCTGAGTTTTAAGGGGCTCTGCCTTCCAGCATGCAGTGTGGTGGCACTCGGCTGTAACCCCTACTCCTGCCCACATCCCCAGCTGCTGCGTTTGGGGAACTGTGCTGCTGCATGTGGAGAGTCAAAGACGGGGATCCTGTGTCCTTGGCCCTATGCTGAGGGGGGGCCCAGTCTCTATGACAACCACAGGAACACGGAGGAGGCTTGCCGTGCACCAGGCCGTGTGCACCCCGCCTTACAAATATCCAACTCATGAGGCGGGAATGATTGCTATCCCCTGTTACAGCCGAGGAGAGGGAAGGCATGAACAGGGGAGCCATTTGGCCAAAGTCAAAACTCTTGGTAAGTGGCAGAGCCAAAGTTTGGATCCTGGGAGCTTTTCTCCCGAGTCTGCGCTCTTCACCTCCCCGTTAACTAATGAACATGACCCGCTTAAGCTCTGAGAACGCGGGAAGGACTCCTCCACTGAAGGAGTGGAGGCTCCTGTCCCAAGTCTGGACAGCTTTGTTTAAGGCCCCAGAGCGAACAGTGGACATTCCCACTGAGTTCCGGCTTGTGATTCCCCCCCCCACCCCCGGCCCTTCGCACCTGACGGTCCTAGCAGATACAGGTTGACATCAGGACAGATTCTCTAAAGAGACTTTAAAAACAAACCTAGAGGGGAAAAAATAAAAGTGAGAATTGTTTCTCTGCAGATGAAAGAAACTAAACTATTTACGAAGACTCCCACCTCTTATGTCAGTCGGAGATCTAAAAAAAGAGTGTTAACTTCCTTTTTGATGGTACATTTCAGGCGCTTAATGTCTGTGGTCATTCACTCTTTAGGCCCCTGGGCTGCCATCTGTTTATCACAAGTATGTATATTGAAAAAAAAAAACCTCTTGATTTACATTCAGAAACAAAAACATTACGACTTTAACTTAGGATCTTTTTTTAAACATGTGGATGAAACCATTGTGAGCACATAGGGTAGAGTGATGAGGTTTTATTGTTACCATAGTAGGTGATTTTAGGATGTTTATATTGAAATGAAATGAGCCCCCAAACAGCAGAAATTCCTCCCAGCCAACGAAACATCCACCACCAGGGGGCTAGCACATTGTGTCCATATGATAGCATGTTAGATGGTGCATGAAGTGAGTTTGGAAGAGTTTGTAATAATGTGGCACAGTTATAACAAAACTGTGTGTCTTTATGAATAAACAGATATGCATATATTAATAAAATGCATAGGAAACATCCTAGAAGGGAATCTACCAAAAATGTTAGCAGTGGTTGTCTTTGCACAATGATATTCTACTTAAATTTTTCTTTGTTTCTTTACTTTACAAATTGTCCTATAATGAGCTTGTGTTTACTGATAGCAGAACATAAACCTCAATTTGAAGAGGAGAGGGGACTTCCCTGGTGGTGCAGTGGTTAAGAACCTGCCTGCCAATGCAAGGGACACAGGTTCGAGCCCTGGTCCGGGAAGATCCCCCATGCCGTGGAGCAACAAAGCCCGTGCGCCACAGCTACTGAGCCTGCGCTCTGGAGCCCACGAGCCACAACTACTGAGCCCGCGTTCCTAGAGCCCATGCTCCACAACAAAGAGTAGCCACCACAATGAGAAGCCCGCACACCGCAACAAAGAGTAGCCACCCCTCGCTGCAACTAGAGAAAGCCTGCGCACAGCAACAAAGACCCAGCGTAGCCAAAAATAAATAAATAAATTTATTTTTTAAAAAATAATTTAAAAAATAATAAAGAGAAGGGGAGGAGCTTCCCTGGTGGTCCAGTGGTTAAGACTGCACCCTCCCAATGCAGGGGGCCTGGGTTTGATCCCTGGTCAGGGAACTAAATCCTGCATGCATGCTGCAATTAAGAGTCTGCATGCGGCCGCATGCTGCAACTAAAGATCCCACATGCCGCAACTAAGACACAACACAGCCTAAGTAAAGAAAGAAAGAAAGAAAGGGAAGGGGGAAAAAAACCCCAAAATTACTAGCACAGTCTTAACTCGCATCTCAGATTAAGAGTCTTAGCATCCAAAGAGAAGAACCTTTGGAAATGTCCCTGAAGAGCAGAAACAAGGGATGATGAGGACGGTGGCAGCATAGGAGTGTGGAATCCCCACAGGAGGGTCCCAGGCCCCCCGCATGCCTCTCCCTTCCCGTCCTAGCCTGGCTTCCATCTCCATGAATCTTCAACTCCCTCTTACTCTCCATTTTATAATTGCCCTTGCACAAAGAATCTAATTGCCCTTGCGAAGTCCCCTCCACCCCCCACGCTTATGTTTAACCATCTTGTTCAGGAAACATGTGCTGAGTAACTCCTGGGAGCACGGAAGAGAAGCTACCAGGACCAGCAGCTGCTCCGCTGACGGGGGGCATGTGGGTGTTACTTCCCTTGACTCTGAAAAAGCAGCTGATGATTAGCTGGTTGTGGAGGCTGAGGGGATGTCTCCTTGGTTGCTTTGTATCTTCCTCAGCATGCTAAGAATGTTTAAACAAGGATGAACAGTCCCGCAGTATCCTCTCGGGTCCCTATGGAGGAGTGTGCTCATTGCAGCTGACCTAGCTGGGGCTCGCGGGCAGAGTGATAAAAGGGCGGTAAGCCCATTGCTTCTCCGGACGGATGGAAAAGCAGGGGTCTGAGCTTTTAGGGCAAGGGCTCCCCTATAAAGCTCTAAATGCTTGGCTGTGTGTCCCACCGGTCCCTGGCCCCTACCAGGAGGAAGCCTGTAGTCTGATGTGTTGACCTTCCCGGGAGAGCAGCGTCCTCAGGACCCAGGCAGCCTGGTGCATAGGTGAGGAAACTGACATTAGCAGGGTGGTGGTGGTGCAGCTTTTAGCTCCAGAGGACCCACACACACATTGTCACACAGGGCAGTTGGCTTAATTTGTGTTTTCTGAGCCTTCTCTCCTGAGTTAAGTGCATTGGACCAGTAGAGTTGGCTACCCCAGGTTTAACCCTCCCCGGCCCACTTTCCGGCAGTGGGTGACCTTGCCGTGTTCCCTTTCTGAGCCCTGCTTTCCTCACGTGTCACATGAGAGAATTATTAACTGCCTCACAGGATGGTCATTAGGATCAAATGTGATAATACGTGACAATCGCCCACTTAATAAATGCTGGCTCCCTTCCCTCGCCCTTCCTCCTGCCTCTGGCTCTCTCTCTTTCACAGGGTTCAGAAGCTAACTTGGCCGGGGGTCATTGGCCACCTGTGTTTTCTTACTATTGCTGGATATACCCAAACTTAACCTATTAGAATTGCTACCTATTAAAAGTAAGCTCTTATTTTAGGCACTTCAGCAAGGAGTCTTCAGATGGGGCTTAGGGCATGTTAAGGAAAGCTGAGGCTGGTTTTTGGAAGAGTGGAATCCATTCTCCGCGTTGGGGAGAAAGCCTTTGGAAAGTTAACCCAGTGCCCTGTGTGTGACGCAGTCAGCTTCTTTATGGAGTTCATGTGGCGATTATGACAGAGAAAGAGGGAGAAAGGAGTGTTCATGTTTCTGAGAATCCTGTATTTTCTCTCCCAGTTTTATACTTCTCTCCCCCCACCCTCCTGCCTTTCCCTCTCTCCTCTACCCTCTCCTCCTAGTGTTCTGGAATCATGCTGTGTTGGAACTTGGAAGTACCCTTGGTGGGGGGGGAGTCATCTCCTCCCATCCCTTCACTTTACACATGGGGAGATAGAGACCCAAAGAGGTCAAATGCCAGGGGTGGCTGGGGTCCCGAGCTCCTCCAAGCTCCCCTTCTTCCAGCCCCTGAAAGTGGCCCTCTGAGGACACTTCCAAAGCTACAAGGAATCAAGCCCAGTTCTTTCTCTCAATATTAGAAAGTGATAGTTTTTCAGTGAGCCCCCAAGGGGCAGAGGAATGGTTTCCCTCTCTCCCTCCATGGACTCCAGGGCCTCTGGGAAAGGCTTTTAGAAGCAGTGCTGCAGCAGTGTTGTGTGAGGGGCTCAGAGCGGCCCTGGAGCCCCAAACACACGGCTCTCTGTCCCACCTTGCACCTGTCTCCCCTCTGGGATACGTTCCTGTGTTTGCATTTGAGCAGAGGTGACCACACCTCACCCTGGCTCTGTGAGAACAATCTCTTTCTCTTCCATACAGATTGGGGGAGAAAGGCGAGTGAAAGACTCTTCACTTTTGCCCTATGTCCATGGTACATTTTGTGTGTGTGCCCTGCTCTGGGGAGAGGTGGACCAGGGCCTTTAAGACGCCTAGGAACCGTTAAGGCACTTAGCGCTTAGAAGGAAAGAGCACAGTAACTTGAGCGTATTGCTGCCCCGTAGGCAATGTGGCCTTACAAAATATCAACATCTTAAAGTCTAAATATGCCCAGAAAACTTTGTAATAAGCTTATTTGTTACAGTCCAAAGGCCAAACATGATTAATACTGCTCCAGGCGTAACTGGGCTTTTGCACTGCCCAGTGTTCTTCTGAGAGTGTGTTGACGTTTTTAGTGCCCCTACCCATTCCTCGGTTTCACTCTCCACGTGATCACTGCCAGGTACCCAGAGATGTGCTGGCTTCTAACGTTGGCTATCACATAGGTGTGGTTGACCGTCCTGGCAAAGATGAGCCCTTGCTCACTATTAACATTTCACAAAATGTTGTCTGTGTGATTTGCTCGAGTCTTTTGACCTTGCCTGACTTAATACAGGGCTGCTTTCTTTTATGATGGAAGTTTATCTTTTTAAGGCACCTGTGCCTCTCCATCCACCACAATACACCGTGTTTCCAAGAGCTGAGTGCACAGAGGGAATTGGTGGTTGACAAGCGGAAAAGTCACCTCCAGACTCAAAGAGAAGTCACCTCCAGAATCAGGAAAGCAAGCGAAATAGCCAACTCAGGGAAGCAACTTCATCCGGAAATTTGACCCAGAGGATTCCAAGTGAAAACATACCCTCCCTACCCCCCAACTCCCCCCACCGTCCAGGAAGCGGGATAAGGGTAGCCATTTGGAGTTTGCTTTGGAAACGCCTGCCCGTACTCTGACATTCTGTCTCCAGCTGACTGTGCAGTCAGCACGAAGCAGGATGTCTTTATAACCAGCACACAGAGCCTCAGGTTTCCTTTCACCTTAACTGGATGCGGAAGATGAAGGGACCGCTGAGCTTGGCGGTGCCTGGACACGCCACTGAGTGAGGTTGGAACACCTTTCCTATTGTTATTTTCCAATCAGGACCAGATGAACTAAGGAGTATTCATTTCAGGAAGGGGGAAGGGTAGAAGGGAAGAAACAAAGTCCAAAGGTCCACAAGCAAAAATCAGTTGTGTCAAGCCTTGGAACCTTTTGTCACTGCAGAGATGAACAGAGTCCAGTGATCCAGGCAGACCCGACGTGCATCACATTCTAAGTGTAGCCAAAGGAATCTTGACTTTTAGGACCTGACGTTCCTGAATGCCGGTGCCTTGGACAACTTGGAGATTGGAGTTTAAATGTCTGTCTTGAGGCGCCTTATTGCCAAGGTGAAGGGTGGGGTGGATTTGGCCTTGACGATCAAGTTCTGCCATCTGACCAGCAGGTTGTGGGACAGGTGCTAAAGGATGGTGACATCACCCCTACTTGATCTGAAGCTCGAGAAACAAGTCCAGCCCATGGGGGTTCTTGTAACTTATCCTGGGAGAGAGAAGCCATAAGGTGGGATTCCCCCAGAGACACGCCTTTGATTCATTCATTCAGTAAATATCTGTTGCACGCTTTTTGCCGTACGGTGGCCAGGCTCCCTCTATGTGTTATCCTACGGGGTGATCTGCAAAGGGCCTCGGTCAGATGCTTCCACTGGGCAGGGTGGGAGAGCTGAAGTGGTATTTATTTGTTTTGAACAATAAAAGCTGTCTTTCCCGACCACAGGTGTTAAAAATGCGAAGGCCGAGTTCTAAAGCAACAGTTGTCTAAGCTTCTAAAACTTTGGTTTAAAATTGCTTGGGGGGGCTTCCCTGGTGGCGCAGTGGTTGAGAGTCCGCCTGCCGATGCAGGGGACACGGGTTCGTGCTCTGGTCCGGGAAGATCCCACATGCCGCGGAGCGGCTGGGCCCGTGAGCCATGGCCGCTGAGTCTGCGTATCCGGAGCCTGTGCTCCGCAACGGGAGAGGCCACAACAGTGAGAGGCCCGCGTACCGCAAAAAAAAAAAAAAATTGTTTGGGGAACTTGTCAGAAGTGCATACCTTGGCTCTAACCTCAGAGATACTGATTCAGTAAGGTGGGCAAATCTGCGGTTGAAAATAAGAGGCGGAGTAATTCTGACGGAGGCAGACAATGGGGCTTTAGAAACACCGGTGGCAGGTAGGAGGACTCCTGTTGGGGCTGCATAGATCACGGTTACCTGGGAGGCTTTTTTCCAATCACACTCACCTTCCCCCTCCATTTCCACCCTTTCTGCCCTGGTGAGCCACTTTTCCTTACGAGTATCATTTCTCCCTTCTGGTATGTGGGCGAGGCATAAAAGTTGAGAACCAGCCGTTCTTAACAAAAACAAAACCAAAAATCAGCTTAAGGCAGGGTTCAGGTTGAGGGCTCTCAGAGGATGCTTTTGTTTTCCTTTGAAATTTTTGGGAGATGGGATCTAAGGATTGGTAAAGGCCGGTTGGCCACACCCCTTGCTGCCTGCCCGGCCCCGCCTGTTCACCTGTTCTGGCCAGGAGGTGGCAGGTCAGGAGACAGACCTCAGTTCATACACACACACACCCCACCCCACCCCCCCACCCCCGGCAACCTCTGTCAGCTGTGCAATCTTGAACGTAAACTCACTTACGTTTGGGCGTAATCTTTCTGGGTTGCACCTCACTCCCGAATAACTGGTAGGATGTGGACTGTCGGTGGCGGGGGGGATAATAGGGGTGGTGTGTACAGAAGAGGAGGCGCTCTGGAGCAGGGTGCTCAGAGCTTGCCGAGCTTGTGAATCACCATGGGATCCTGTGAAAGTGCAGATTCCGATGCGCTAGATGTGAGATGGGCCTGAGAGCTTGCCTTTCTAACAGACTCCCAGGTGATGTTCATGCTACTGGTCCATGGACCACTCTCTGAGTAGCAAGAATTTAAAGGTGCCCCCCTCCTTAGGCTTGCTGCAAGCTGTTAGCGCAGACAGTCAGCTAAGTTAACGAGCTGGCAGTACTTTTTTCAGTCCTAGAAATAGAAGAAAATACCTACCCCTTACCTAATGCTGATCATGAAAATTGGAGCATAGAATGCTTTCAGCCGTAAACACTGTTCTGCCTGGTCCCTTATATTATTTCTCATCCCTAATAACATAAGAAATACTGAAGAAGAGGGTAGAGGGAGGAGTCATCTATTCTGTGGGCCAAGAGACTTCAGAGGTACAAAGTACAGGCGGCCCTTAGGGTTCAGGAATCATGGTTCCTTGTCTCCCAGAGTTTACCTGTGACAGAAAGGCTTTTAAATATAAAACAAAGAAAGAGGAGAGTGTCTTTCCTTCATTTAATAACACCAACTTTAAACTTGAGTCAGAGTCACCTGGAGGGGCTGTTAAAATGCAGATTGCCAGGCCCCACCCAGAGACTCTAATCCAGTAGCATTTTAGGTTCCCAGGGGATACTGATGATCACACTTGGGCTAACTGGCACATCTTTGAGAGCGGTGTGCATGGAAAGCAGTGCCAGCCTGTGCCACCTCCTCACCGTTCTGACCCCTCCCTTCAAAGTGGCATTGCCAGCAGCGGGAATGTTTAAGCTGGGCTGGCGTTTGGGGCGTGAATGGGAGATTCACCTGTCTTCAGGTGTCTGAAGGTCCTGTGAGGGTCAGGAGAGATGAGCTTTCTGGCTGCCTGCAGATCACTCTTCCCAGCACAGCCTGACCCCAGAAGCCCGGGCTCTCCAATGTAGCTGATTAGCTAATCACCTCGGGGGCTTTTTAAAACTAGAGCTTCCCAGGGGGCATCGTCAGAGATTCGGGCGAGCAGCCAGGTTCGGGACCCCCTGCGTGGAGAGCAGTGAGGCACCAGATGGGCAGTGGAGAGCTGCTCTCCTTTCTAATGATTCTTGGATTCGGCTCTAATGAGCGCTCAGCACGTAAATGATCGCCTGGCAGGAGATCGGACCCTCTGGAAGTGCATTTCCTGCTGGATCCCTAAAATTAGAGTCGATAAATTCCACCAGCATTTTCCCAAGTGCTTCATTTCCTACCCGAGGATGGCTACCAGCCAGGACCATCTGGCCATGGGGATTCATCCGAGGCAAAAGCCCCCCATCGGGAATAACACCATCCGTGGCAGTGTTGAAAGAGGAATGGGTAAAAGTCACTGATGACCAAATCCCAGAGAGAACACTTCCCAGGCAAACTCAAAGTCAGGTTAAAATTGAGGCAATTATTTAAATAATTAGCTTCAAGAAGAAATCCCTCCTTTTGTTTATCATACATGGATTTGAGGACTGTGGTCTTCCTTGGAGTTTCCTGGTTCACCAGCAGAGCGTCACTGGGCGCCATGCTCTGTGTCAGGTGGGTTTTATAAAGGTGACTTGGGGACAGTCCCTGCCCTTATGGTGTCCACCGCTGGGGAGAGGTAGGCACGTAAACACATAACTGTCAAAGCAGCATGACTCCTAGAACAGTAACCATCTAGAGAAGCCCTCCCAGCAGGCTCCGTCCTTGCCTGGTCTCATTTTCTCCATAGCGCTTGTCACTATGGCAATGACTGGCTGAGTACTTGCTTATGCCTCGTCTTCCCTCTTGCAGCATGAGCAATGGGAGAGCAGCGAACAGGCCCTTAGACCCTGGCATCTCTCAGCCATTGGATGTGAGCCTCCCAGGAAGGGCGCGAGTGCAGCTGTCTGCAGCTGAGGCATTCCCAGAGGGGGCTGCCAGCTGACGGCTGTGTGCCCACAGCGCCACCTAAATCTGGGGCGGATGCTTAGGGAGGATGTGGCAGCTGCAGTGGTTCTCAGACCTTCGCAGGCATCAGAGGGCTTGTTAAAACACAGGTCGCCGGGCCTCAGCCTAGAGTTTCCGATACAGTAGGTCTCGGATGGGGCCAGAGAATTTCTAACAAGTTCCCAGGTAATGCTGTTGTTCCTGGGCCCCAGACAACACTTTGAGAACCACAGGGGTGGTACGTCAGCATAGACGTCACAGGTTACCCAGTGGACGGATGGTAGGTGATCGAATGACAAAGAGGCAGGGAGACCTCTACAAGCTACGCCAGTGACCCAGGTGAGAGAAAATGGGTTCTGAAAACGGGCCACAACAGTGGTGCTGGAGAACAGAAAGAGGACACTCCAGACACACGTGATGCAGGGTGGGGACTGGTAAGCGCTGGCATGTGGGAGGAGAGGGAAGAGGCAGAGCAGCTGGAAGGATGCAAATGCCAGGAACTGAGATGGGCATGGGGGGGAGGGGAACGGCATGTTCCTTTGGGACCTGCTGGGTGTGTGCTTCTATGGAAACCTTCAGATGGGAATGTTAAAAAAGGAAGTTGAAATACAATTCAAAACTCGAGAGAGGAATCTGAGCTGCAGGTACAGATTTGGGGGCCTTTGGGATAGAGGTATAAGCTGAAGCTGTGGGGCTGAGTGAGGTTAGTCCAGGGCAGCTGATTGAAGAGATAGCAATGGGGCTTCCCTGGTGGCGCAGTTGCTGAGAGTCCGCCTGCCGATGCAGGGGACACGGGTTCGTGCTCCGGTCTGGGAAGATCCCACATGCCGCGGAGCAGCTGGGCCCGTGAGCCATGGCCGCTGAGCCTGCGCCTCCAGAGCCTGTGCTCCGCAACGGGAGAAGCCACAACAGTGAGAGGCCCGCGTACCGGAAAAAAAAAAAAAAAAGAGATAGCAATGATGCCTCCAGAAGGCGGGCAGAGAAAGAGATGAGTGGGGTGGTCCAAGGTCCTGAAGCAAAGGGACAGGAGGGTGTCACTGGGAAGGGGCAGTACCAGCTGTCAGAGAATCTCAAATGAGATGAGCCCAAATCTGACAAATTCTGGGGTCGACTCAAAAGAACCAGCCCTAAGAGATGGGGTTGTGTTTTGAGTCATGAGTTAAAGGAACCGGTCCACACACTCTGAAGCCCGTAGTTTTTCAACTCCTCATTTTACTTTGTGCAATTTTATTTTGCCTTGATGATAAAGTCGCTTTACGGTACTGTACTGGTGGAACACACATAAGCAAAAGGAAGCTCACCCCACAAACACACACGGGGCGTAGTTACCATCCACGACAGGAGGGCTTTCTTCTCAGAGGAAAACCAAGGTGAACAATATAGTGGTGCACGGTGAAGGTGGGTGGGGGGGTCAGTTGGTGTTTTTTTAATTGACGTATAATTGACTTACAATATTGTATTAGTCTCAGATGTACAACATAGTGATTTGACATGTTTATACCTTATGAAACGACCATTACATTAAGTCTAGTTACCATTTGTCACCACACAAAGTTATTTCACTATTGACTACATTCTGGGGGTCAGTTTTTGCGCCTCTAATATAAGCGGTGGGAAGACAAGACACCATGTATTCATCTTTTTTCCTCTTCATTTGATACCTATCTAGAGCCTTCTGGGACCTTAACCACTGGTTTTACAGGGATTAAAAGGATTCTGACAACTTGTTTTGAACTATTTGTGGTAAAATGCTACAAAGAGAATCGATTGCTGTGAGCTGAGTCCCCCAGTGATAATTATGTATTTCACGGGTAGACAGTTTGCTTTTTAACTTGTGGCACTTGTTTTGCCATCCAGGTCTTCGCAAACCCCGGTTTCTGAGAACACAGGGCTGAAGTCTGACAAGTGTCTGAATCAGGCGGATGAGTCAGGATCACACATTTTCTGGCTCCTCGGGCCGCCTGCAGCGGGAACGGCTTTAGGCGGGAACACATATTGACTTGTGCTCTGTCTTTACAGTTCTGTACGGAGCTAAACCAGCCAATCCTGCCCAACATCCGCAAGTGGAAGGGGCCCCGAGGATGCTGGAAGGCCGTTGTTTCGGAGAAGCCCACGACTCAGCTTCAGAAGGTACGCCCTCATCTGCAGAACTGGGCTTTCCTTTCCATTTTCTTTTCCCCTGATCACAGACATTTAAAATTATTTTCCTTTGCCAACATCGTTGATGTAATTTTGTATTTCTGCCCATTTTTTAGCTCTGGGCCATTTGTTTCAAAATGCCCTGGTTCTCCTTTCCTGTTTGGATCAGGAATGCACTGCCGCCCATTCGGAAATGGGAGTTTGGGTGTTGGGAGGAAAGGAGAAATCCTGTCTGGAGCCAAGGCAGCAAATGGGGCATTTCTGTCCTTTGTGCTCCTAATCCCTCCTCCACAGTTCTAGCTTCTGCCAAGTTTGTGGAGAGCCCATTGTTCATTGACTGAAAACTTCAGATTCACTTAATTCATACGTGAAGTGTTTGCTTTCAGTGGTAGGAATTGTGCGTATGGAAATGCTCTGTGGAAGATTTCAGCAGATTTTAATTCTGAATTTTCTTTCATTAGTATTGCCCATATGGGTTTGGGTAAATCTCTGTAATGTATACATTTTCACTCCTACCTATGATATTCAAGAGCAGTTTTTACTCACTGGAAATATTCAATATCAGTGGAGTTTTAGATTTTAAAAAAAAGACTCCTGATACTTAATTATGAGTGGATTATATCATTACATAATTTTCCCATAAATGCAGATGTTATATTTTTTATCTCTAGGATACCTAATATGCTTATAAACACATATAAATTATACTCATCTGAGTGATATTTGAGATTTGGGGCTTTTAACTTATAAATGTTTACTGGATTAAAACTATCCAGTCACTTCTTGACAATAAGCTCTCTTTTTAGCTACTACTTTAAAGTGTGATGTAAATCTTACTTCTCTGGGTTTTGGGGTGTAAGTGGTTCCTGCAGGTAACAGCCAGCGTACATTCACAAGGAGGCTGGAAATGCAGCCAAATTGGAAGGTATCTGGTCTTTACCACTCCAGCTCATAGCCGTCCCTTCTCAGTCCATGTAGAAATAGTTCTGATACCACCTTGCTTTTTTTTTTTTTTTTTGCGGTACGCGGGCCTCTCACTGTTGTGGCCTCTCCCATTGCGGAGCACAGGCTCCGGACGCGCAGGCTCAGCGACCATGGCTCATGGGCCCAGCTGCTCCATGGCATGTGGGATCTTCCCGGACCGGGGCACGAACCCACGTCCCCTGCATCGGCAGGCGGACTCTCAACCACTGCGCCACCAGGGAAGCCCACCTTTTTTTAATAGCACTTTACACAAATATGTAGGTTCACAGGGCTCTTACGGTCCATTTAACACTCTTTTTTCATCTGTTCAGCAAATCGTTGAAAAGGTTACTATGTGCCAGGCACTATGTTATATGCCAGACATTCACGGTGAGAAAAATAGACCCAGTGACCCAGCCCTGCCCAGGGGCTTGACTGAGCCTGACGGAGGCTCTTGGAGGGACAGGCCAGGTAACCCTACTCCAGGTCAGGTGTCAAGGCCATTGGAGAACAGCGTGTGGCTGCCACTCAGATCTCTCAGTCTCAATTCCTTCATCTGTAAAATGGGAGCAGCAGCCCCTCCCTCAACTCACAGGGTGGCTCTAGGATTTTACAAGATAATGTGCACTGAATGCTTGATTGACAGACATAAGCCAGCGCCTGGCGGGGTACACACGAGGCGGCAGGCAGATGTAGGGGGAGCTGGTACCCGTCGCAGGCTGCAGCTGGTCCAGTTTAGCCAGTTGTTGCCGAGGGTATAAGGAACCAGCAGTGGAAAGCGCAGCCTGCACAGCCTGGTGAGGCCAGAAAGGCCCAGGCTTGCTGGGAACATAGGTGAACAGGCATGAAAGGCAGCACTGAGCAGGGAGGTGCCCACCCGGAGGGCCCAGAGGGCAGTGGGCCGCAGAGCCACTGAAGGATTTTAAGCAGAAGGGGACGTGAGCAGTACTTTAGGGACGTTACTCTGGCACCACTGCCTGGGAAACAGTAAATGGGGGGACAGCCCCCTGAAGCCCACAGGGCAAATGCATTTCCCTCACTTTACGCCTGAGGAAACAGGTTTAGAAAACCAGAGTGGCTCCCCCGAGGTCCCAGGGCTGAGTGATTCGAGGGGATGAGACCCAGGTCTTCTCACTCTTAAACTAGCACGCGTTCACCGGGGTGGGCAAGTCAGTCATTTAAAAATAGAAAATGCACGGCACACAGGACACTGTTCCTTCCTTCCCCCCTCTTCAGCACACGTGTGGCTGGGACCTGAGCTGAACTTGGGGACTCAGCAGAGGCCACTCAGGATGTGCAAAGTCACTTCTTTCGCAAGAGCATCGCCGGCCCCTCGGATGACACTGCTGATCCCACCCGGGCAGCAGAGCCTCCAGCAGCTGGGATCGGGGCAGGGGGATCTTTTCTCTTTCCACAAGCCACCTGGTGACAGCAGCACGAAGCAGGCAGGTTCAGAGCGGCCCCTCTGATGGCCAGAGGTGCAGGGGTTTATTTAGCCCCAAGCCCTTGACCCTGCCGACACCACCCCCATCCATCCGCCCCACTCACCGGCCTTCTCAGTGCCCTGCACCGGGGCTTCACACCCCTGTGTGCAGCCCCGCAAGCCTGAGGAGGGCCTTTGACCAGTTCTAAACCACTGGGACTGGTAGCCCTGACGTCTCTTCATCCAGCAAATATTTATTGAGCTTCTGCTAGGTGCCAGGCCCCAGTTGCTATCAGCAGCAACTAATCAGTAAGCAAAAGCACCCCTTGGAGTCTTACATTTGACCCTCAGCATTGCCCTTTACCAGCTGTGGGGTTTCGGGGGAGTTACTTAACCTCTCTGAGCAACTGAGTCTTCATCTGACAGATGGGCGTGTGAGTGGCTACCTCATGGGAGGCGATTATTAAAAAGATAACTCCAGGGGGCTTCCCTGGTGGCGCAGTGGTTGAGGGTCCGCCTGCCGATGCAGGGGACACGCGTTCGTGCCCCGGTCCGGGAAGATCCCACATGCCGCGGAGCGGCTGGGCCCGTGAGCCATGGCTGCTGAGCCTGCGCGTCCGGAGCCTGTGCTCCGCAATGGGAGAGGCCACAACAGTGAGAGGCCCGCGTACCGCAAAAGAAAAAAAAAGATAACTCCATGCCTAGTCTGGGCTGCACCCAATCCCCCCAAAAGTAGAGCCCCGGCACCCCGGCTGTATGTGCAGCTCTCTGAAATTGCCTGTCTGGGAAATTTGGCGGGGGAACAGGGAGGAACATGCCGTGGCTTTTAGATGTGCTTTTGTCTCAGAAACAGGCCTTGGGCAGGTAACCCCAGGACCCGGTGTAGAGCCTGCTGCTTCCCCCCTCGTCTCCTCCTGGCCTCACCTGCCGCTTCCCCAGCTCCGGGCTGAGCCCCGCCACCAGACAGACCCCTCTGCACACTAACGCCTCGTCTTCTCCCGCAGGGCGCTGGGTTTGCAGGGTTCCTGTGGGACACCGCGGCTGGGGTGGAACTGAGAGATGCCACCTGGCAGGAGAGCTCGCCTGGCAATGGGCACGGGAAGCCCACAGGCCCCAGCCCGTACCTCGTGAGGTTCAAGGTACCGCTTGCTCATGTTGCCGTGAAGGGCCACTCCTTCTAAAAAGGAAAAAAAGTCCCCTTTTGAACTGGGAGCCAGAGAAGCTCATCTTTTTGCTTTGGTTTTCTTCTCTCTCAGGGCTGAGTCAGCATGCACTCTTGGGGTTCCCTTGGCTGGGAACTTGTCCAGAGCAGGAATGAAAGGGATTTGGGGGGACTATAGCTCTGGTAACTTTGACATCTGGGCAGGAAGGAGATCAGGTGGTTGCCTTTCAAACCTGATAAACAGCAGAATCACCTGGAGAGATTTTCTTAAAATCAGGGTTTCCTGGACCCTGCCCCAGACACACAGAATGTCCGGTTTTCAAAAGCACCTGCAGTGCTTCTTCCGTTCTCCCTGCGCTGGTTAAGGATGCTGGGCCTTTGGGAATTGCTGGATTAGAGGGCAGCAGAACTGCTCTGAGGACCCCCCTTCTCTTACCAGGGAGAGGGGGGACCCTCGAGAGGTCATTTGGGCTTGGAAGGAGCTCAGAAGAAGCTTCTGGGCGGTGGGGTGAGGGCAGCCTTGTAACTGACACCTCCAGGTGAGCCCTGTCTCACCAGAGCCGGGAGCAGCGAGCAGACTGAGCTGCCTCTTCGGTTGCCCTGGACGCCTCTGGGAAGTATTAAGGCACAGCAAACAGTCAGAAGCTGGGCAGCAGGAAGGAGGAGAACGCAGCAGCCTAAACAGATCACCAAGTCAGCAGCTGCCCTTAACCCCGTGAAGTGACAGGGTCAGGCAGGAGTGGTCCCCAGCAAGCCACCTGCAGGGTGTCTGGGTTCTCTATGCTCCAGAGCAGTTCTGGAGCCTGAGAGTTGCCACAGACCTCAGCACGGTCTCTCCCTGGTGGCACGGGGCTGGGGCAGCCCATATGCTGGGGGCTGTGGTGACTCTGGTTGAGGTCTAGCCCAAGCTCATCCCGCCTCGCACCCGTGCTTGCAGAGATGCTGGCGTTCCGTGTGCACACACACACCCGGGGGTGTCTGCGTGTTGTGCTTATGGTACTGATGCATAAATCAGCTAGGTATCACCTCTTCCCTGGGTCCCTTTTCTATGTAAAGTGACTGTACTGGCTTTGGCCAAGCAAGGCAACAGGCAGAACCAGCCAGTGTCTCTAGGGGGCAGGCTGTTTTTAATGGCCAAAGAGAAATGCTTTCAGATCACAAATTACTGGCCCAGATCCTCTAAATGAAGCGATCCCCTAGACAGGCACGTAGCCTCCTCTACTTTGTGTCTCATCCTAGGCCAGGCAAGTTGTAGGGACAGAGATGTGGCTTCTCTCTCCAGGCAGGTTTTCCCCACCCACGGCCTTACGGTGGTTCCCCCGGGGTCAGAGCCACAGCTGCAGTGGGAGCTCTCCCGGCTGGGCACTGGCCTTGGCAAACCGGGGTCACATCTGTAAAACGAAACTGGTAGCCTCCACTTCCCAGGGGCTCCCTCTGCACCTCCACTTCCTGGTAGGGTTTGGTGTTTGTTGCCATGACAAACAGAAGGGCGGGGTTGCCAAACCCAGAGCAGCTGAGCAGTGCTGCGGTGCTTGGGAGACCAACCCCGACTTTGCGCTTCCTCACCTGCCCTGGGGACACAGGATGGGCATAGCCTGTGTGCCGCCAGGGTTCGGGCAGCTTTCGTTCTTCACATGTTTGAAATCAGGTGAAAGTAAACCTCAGGGCGCAGTGGTCTCTGGAGGGAAGAGAACACATGGGGGAGGGGGAGGGGGGAAGGCGGTAGGGCCCATCAGCGGGTCCTGGCAGGGGGTGGCGGGCTGGCCCCGTGGGGAAGAGCCCCAGGGCTTTGTTAACGAAGCTGCTAACCAGCTGCTAGAGCTGCCTCTTCCTCTCTCATAGCTGCTCAGAAGGAAAAAAGCTACAAAAATTGGACATTTCTAGATGTGCCCAATTTTCCCGGCCCTAAGGAGGAGTAGGGGGTGAAATGTAAGGGGTACACCGATAGGACAAGACAGGTCTCGGTCCTGCAGGGGCCTCAGAAGACTCTTCCGGTGGCCGCCTTGCCTTCTCTCCGGGGGGTGCTGGCCTTGTGTGCGTTTCCCATTGTCGGTGTCGTGCAGGAAGCTATTCATGGGGCGGAGGTAACGGGTACAGGCAGGAAGAACATCTCTGCCTGTCCCTGATGATTTGTTTCCTGTTGCCCAGGTGGGAAGTCATGACTTGACCCTGGTGAACCTTCACCTGGCAGCCCTGACCCTCCCAGGGGGTGAGAACCCCAGCAAGAGTCACAGTGACAGCCACTGCTGGGCTAGCTTCGTGCAGACCTTGCAGGAAACCCTGAAAGGTAGGAAACCGTCTTTCTCTGCGGCTGGGCCAGCAGCCCCCACTTCTGCAGGGCAGGCGGGGGTCATCTCTTCGGAGCATCTCTACCCTCCCTTAGGCTGGCCGTCCTGTAGGTGGCGATGCATGCTGAGTAATGCATGGGAAACCACCATACCGCCTGCATCCCAGGGAGCCCGGCTGCCCCGGGCATGCTGACAGCTTTGTCTCTGTGGGTCTAGCGTGCGGGTTCCACGGTGTTGGTTTTGTGGCTCTCCAGCCTCTCTTTGATGGAAAGGATTAGGGGGGAAAAAACTAAGTGATGGTACCCTCCCCCGTGACACCCATCGTGGGCTCCGCTGCCCCGGGTGTGCCCCCGTGGTGGTCCTTCCTGCAGATCTGCACCTGCTCTTCTTGTGAAAGACAGTTGGTGACAAGGGGAGTGGGAAAGTCCTGACGAGCCGTAAGTTGAATTTTTCTCTGTGGTGGGATGCCGACCTTGTCAAAGGAGCCCTGAAGCCGACAGAAAAGCTGGATTTTAATCTTAGCTCTTTCAGCTGTAGGACAGCTGTAGGACATCCGGCAAGTCACCACCCTTCAAGCCCCATCTGATGGGGGCTGACAGTGCTAACCTCACAGGGCGCCCAGGGGCGTGGTAACCGTCTGAGGGAGGACCCAGCACATAGCAGGGGCTCAGCGGACATGAGTTGACTCACAAAAATGCCAGAGGGATTAAGAGAACATTGAAAGGAACAGAACTTCAGAAGAAAGGTGGGGCACTCTGCTTTCCAGGCTCCTGCCCCAGTAACACAGGTTTTCTGTGCGTGGTTTCCCAGAAGGAAAAGTTGACACGGCTGTAAAGACTGGGATGTGCTCCGTCGGGCTTGGCTTTTCAGAGCACTGAGTTTCTCCACGTGAGGGTTCACAGCTGGAGGCCTGCAGTTCTCTCCCATATTCTAGAGTCTTGACCAATATTCCCTCAGGCGCTAAGCCTTGTTTTCCCTTGTTGAACTGGTGCCCCCCGAAAGGTGATTTTTGAAGATTTGGCTACAAAAATAACTCAGTCAAACGACACATTTACAGTTTGAAAAGATTTTTATCATGGTAAAATGTACGTAACATGCAATTTACCATCTTCACCGTTTTTAAGTGGACGAGTCACTGGTATTAAGTACCTTGACATTGTTTTATAACCATCACCACCATCCATCTGTAGAACTTTTTTTATCTTCCCGAACTGAAGCTCTGTACCCATTAAACACGAACTCCCCATTCTCCCTTTCCTCCCAGACCCTGACAGCCACCTTTCTACCTTCTGTTTTCTATGAGCCTGACCGCTCTAGGTATCTCATGTCAGTGGAATCTTACAATATTTGTCCTTTTACGGCTGGTTTATTTAACTGACATTATGTCTTCATGGCTCGTAGTATATGTCAGAATTCTTTTTAGGGCCAAAGACTATTCCATTCGTCGGTCAGTGGACACTTGGGCTCTTTCCATCTTTTGGCTGTTGTAAATAATGCTGTTATGAACACTGATAACACTGCTAGGCAGCTTACATCTCAAACCAGGTTGTGCTGTGACCAGCGTTCTCCTTAAATTATGAGTCTTTGGGCTAAAAAAAAGTCGGAAAGATGTTTAAGTTGAGATACTTCATCCAAGGAGCAGCTATGTGGGAAATTGTTCACCTACAGCTACTTTCTAACCTATTAAAAAGGATGACTTGATAGCTTTTAAATCTGTGGACATTTCTATTGTTCTTGATCTCAAGCTTTTCCTCTACAGCTACTTTCTAACCTATTAAAAAGGATGACTTGATAGCTTTTAAATCTGTGGACGTTTCTATTGTTCTTGATCTCAAGCTTTTCCTTTACACGGAAGCAGAAACGCAAGATGCCAGTTCCTAACTTCTCTGATAACCTTAGGCCCTCACTGTTTTTTCTGATATCCGGGCAGGGAGCAGGTTTTTGTCAGAAAACCTGGGCAGGGTATTGTTCCAAGTTGCCAGGGGACTGTTGACCCACAGCCTGGCTAGGCCTTGACATGCCCATGTAAGGACAGTGACTTGTGTCCCCATGTCCCCCTGCTTGTAGCTAACATCCAGTTTGCTGTTAACACGGCAGAGCCGAGGATTCAGGAAGTGCTGCAGCCTGCCCGAGGGGCAACAAGGGTAAATCGATGAGCAGAGGTGGCTCAGCTAAAACAGAGACTAAGCCTTTATTCCACAGGCTTCTTTCTATCAGAGTAAGCAGAGCCGATTTGATTAGCAAACTCTGGGCCTTTCTGCCTTTGTCTGGTATTCAGGTTGGAGTCAGCAGGGGCTGGGGGTGGAGTGCCCATCCTCAGATGGAAGTTTCTTCTTTCAGACCCCACGGGGCCTGTTCTGTGAACTCAGCAAGAGTGAAACAGGGCAAAGTCATGCTTGACATCTGGGTAAGACCTTCTTCCGCTGGGGACTGGCTCCTGCTATTGTCGCTGGCATTTTGTAAATCTAGGGTCTCTGAGGAAGTCAGCCCCAGGCATTCTCCCTTCACTCCTGGAAACTAAGAGAATGACTCAGGAGCCCACCCTGGCGCACAGCTCCCTGGGAGAGATCAGGCGCCTGCACATCTGTGGATTCTTAGAGGCAAGGACTGTCTCGATGTCATTACCAAACCACTTTAACCAAAAGAAGGTGAGTTGTAAGAAACGGGACCTGCCAGTTCAAAAAGAGCCGTTATTTTCATTCCTGAAGTTACACAGAGCTGGGCTTATTGACCCAGGACACCAGCATCTCCCCTGGTTTCAGAGTTGTCTTTTTTTGGCCCGAATTTTTCAGGTCTGCACCCCAATGAAAACCTCTCTCATGATATGGGGAACCTTCTGCCTCAGCCTTTCCTAACTTCAGTTTTCCTTGATAGTCAATAAAGGTAGCCTCTTTCTCTTCGTTCCTTTTCAAAAATACACGGCACCTTAATTCTGCGGTTTTCTTCGTGCTTCGTCCATCATTTCTCTCCTGCGTGTTGATTGCGCGTCCGCCAGGCAGCAGGCTCTGTTCCAGATGTGTGGGGCTCTTCCATCCTAGCTCTTAGTAAAGAGCCCTGGATTTGCGGGCTAGCTCGGTGACTTTGGGCAAGCCCTTCCACCTCGCAGAGCCTCAGCTTCTTACCTGCAGGAGGGCCCGGCGCACAGTGAGGGTCATTGACACTGGCCACATATGCGTTGTTACTTGTATTCTTCTCAAGTTGGCTTTCCTGTTGGAAGTTGGCACCGATTTCTCAAGACAGCTTGGTTGGGCTCGCCCTGCTTTGGGTGCCAAGGTTGTTACGATCTAGCTTGAGGGCTACGGTTACCTCTCTGTTGGCCACACAATGGTAGCAGGAAGGCCTTGCTCCCGTCCTCTGCTGTCCGTCACGTCCCCTGGAGGAGGGCGTCATGTGCGGTGCGCGAGTTCCCTCTGCTGGTGGCTTGTGTTGTTTCACTTTAGATTTCTTTAGCCGTTATTATCGCAACATAATTCGTGTCCAGGAAGATTTTGCTGAGTGTCTCGGATGCCTTTGGCCCTAGTTTATTAATTGCTTTGCTTAAAGCTTTCCTTACAAGGTGCAACAGAAACGCCACTCCCTATGACAACGTGGCTCCCCGGAAAGGAATCTCGAGACAGGAAGTGACAGTGAGGCAGTGGATGGGAATCCCAGGGAGCCTAGCTGGGGCCCACTGTCCTTTCTGAGTGTCTCCTCACTTTGGAAAATACTTCATAAATATCCCACTTATTCTAGTAAATCAAACTATGAGAGAAATGTTGAAAATACTGAAAGATAAAAGCTTTCCACTTTGGCCCTGTATTAGTGTGCTAGGGCTGTCCTAACAAAATACCACAGGCTGGGTGGCATAAACAACAGACATTTATTTTCTCACAGTTCTGGAGGCTGGAAAGTCCATGATCAAGGTGCTGGCAGGGTTGGTTTCTCCTGAGGCTTCTCCTTGGCTTGTAGATGGCCGTCCTCTCCCTGTGTCTTCACCTGGTCTTCCCTCTGTACTCAATAAATGTTTGTTGAGCTTTTGTTAAATATCTGGGGAAGACCCTCAGGGCTTTCTGTGCTATAAGATTTGGAACCCATGATCCGGAACAGAGGTGATCTCTCTTATCACATTGTCCCCCATTTCCAAATGTGTCACTAACCTACTCCTAAAGGTTGGGGGGGGGGTGTTTGTTGGACAAGGAATTTGGAAAAATTGGGAGAATAAGAACCACGCCACAGTCCTAACCCTGGAGAGTCAATTCAGAGAGTCATGATCCTACTTAAATGAGTTGTGGTCCGTGTTGTGTTGACTTCCCACCACCTCTTACATTCCTGAATTTCTTTCTTCCACTTCCAGGCGAAAAAGAGGTGATAGTTTTAGGAGATTTCGGCCAGGGGCCAGACAGCAGTGACTATGATATCTTGAGGAAAGAAAAATTCCACCACCTGGTCCCCGCACACACCTTTACCAACATCAGCACCAAGAATCCTCAAGGCTCGAAGACTCTGGACAACATCTGGATCAGTAAAAGCTTAAAGAAGGTTTTCACAGGTAAAGCCCAAGTGCTGTTCGGAAACAGAGTGAGGATCGCCTGTCTGAGCTGACAGTTCTGGATTATCTGGTTTCAGCAAGAGCCAGGAGTGACCTTCCCTCCTCTGTGGGCATTTATCAGGTTATTGCTCAGGTGGCTGTATAATTATCATTCAAACAGAGCCACTTTTAAGAGTGAAGCGGGTGTGAAAAATAATAAAAGGCATTCACTGATCTGCAGCAGGGCCAAAGCAAGTGTGTCTTGGGCAAACCTGGTTCCGGACTGGCGGCATCCCCCAATTCCAAGATGAGCTGATACCTTAGGTTAATTTTAAGGACACTTAGCCCCTTCAGCAAACACTCCTCAAGCCCTGTCACATTCAGGCGCTGTGTTGTGGCCTGAGGAGCAGCAGTTGGAGGTGAGCTGACATGTCATCTGGCATCACGATAGGATGGAAAAGTTCTTTAGACAGGACTCCGCCAGGACCAGGGTGTGGTGGGTAATCTCAGCACGGAAAAGCACTCCCCCCCAAACCAGTCACTTGCTGAACAGACTTTGGGTCATGAAACAGTCATAAGCAGAAATGTGGAAGCAGCAGGTCTTTTGGTGAAGGACAAGAACGGTGGTTCTCAGTTCTACCTGGAAGCTTTGCTAAGCACCAGTGGATGCAGATTATACTTCAGTGAGACATTAAAAAAGTCTTTAGGTGCCAACGCTGAGGTCCCACTGTGAGACCCCAGCGTGCAGCCAAGACTTAGATCCTCAGGACTAGAATTTCCTGTTGGACGGTGTCAGGGGAGAATCCAAAGGGCGAAGAAAGTGGGTCTCAGAGGGAGTGGCGGCCATCAAACTAGGCAAGGTGCAGTTGGAGAAACGCACTGCTGGCCAGACCAAGGCCATTGGCAGGCTGCCCTGGGGCCCGGTGGGAGGGCAGTGCTGTCACCAAGGGAACTGGCGCGCCCGAGAGCGCGGGGCCGGGAGGAAGGTAGAGATGGTCTCATCTATCCCCTGCTCTTAAGTTGTAGAAACCGAGGTGCAGGGAGGAGGTGCCACCATCATGGAACTGTCACCTGGGCAGGCACAGCTCACACCAGAGCCCAGGTCTGGATGCACTTAATTATCCGCAACGGTTCTCACTGAGGGCCGTGCAAGTGCTTCTAATTGCTCTGTCCTTGCTTTTGTGACTATTTCATTGTTTTTTTTTTTTTTTTTTGCGGTACGCGGGCCTCTCACTGTTGTGGTCTCTCCCGTTGCGGAGCACAGGCTCCGGACGCGCAGGCTCAGCGGCCGTGGCTCACAGGCCCAGCCGCTCCGCGGCATGTGGGATCTTCCTGGACCAGGGCACGAACCCGTGTCCCCCGCATCAGCAGGCGGACTCTCAACCACTGCGCCACCAGGGAAGCCCTCATTGTTTCTTAAACGTACCTCCTGCTTCATGTATTTCTAAATCTTGACTTTAAAGATACCTTTACTTTCTCATAAACTTCTGTAACTTTCTCTTCTTTGCTCTTTTTGTAGAACTTCCTCCCCACGCCCCCGCCCCCCTGCCCCAGTGTCTTTGCTTTGTGAAGTAGGACCTTCACTTCGCTTTAGACATCTTTGCAGGGCATGTGTCCCTGTGTCAAACACTTAGCCTTGCCGGTCAGATTAGAAGTGGTGCATAGTGAGGCGGCGGCCCCCACACGTAGGCCGACGGGTGTGTGACTGGGCAGGAGGCCTGGACCCGGGGTAGTTTCAGGGCCTACACGGTAAACCCTCACTTGTCTGGCACATCCAATGGGCTGAAGCAGCTCGTTTGCACAGACAAGCCGGCTGACTTGAGGGGTCTTGTCAGGCTTGCAGACATACAGCACTGGCCTCCAACCGCCAGCCTGTGACCTCCACCCTGTCCCCCATCCTGATTTCTGGGTCTGTCTTCCCTCTGCCTCCAGGCCACTGGGCTGTACTGAGAGAAGGCCTCACGAACCCTTGGATTCCAGATAACTGGTCCTGGGGCGGAGTGGCTTCTGAACACTGCCCCGTGCTCGGCGAGTTTTACACGGAGAAGGACTGGAACAGGAAGGAAGGCCCTCGGAATGGCAACGGGGTCACCCTGGAGCGAAGTGAAGCCAACATTAAGCACGAGCGATGATGACAGCAAATCAGTTTTCCACCCCCTGACCCCGGAGGCGACGAGTTTGCCCTTCCTGGTGAAGATGCAGATCCCGAACTGCCTGCCCTTTCGTCCTCGTTCTGACAGCGCCAGCGCCCGGGACTTGACCCGCCTGCCTTCTTTGCAGATGCTTTTGGACTCTCATGGGGGAGGGAGCACGTCGGGCCCTCAAGGTGCTGGATGGTCAAATCAGAAGCCCGTGGAGAACTGGAAAGCCTCTGACCTGCGGATGCTGCCAACCTCAGCCGCTGCCCTGGGCTGGCCACCGCGCTGCTTGGACCTCAGCTCGAAGGGAACAGCAGTGGAGGCTGCAGGCAGAGACGGAGACCTGCCCGGGCGATGCCGGGAGCTCCCGTTTCTGACCACCAGTCTGCGATGTGCTGGCTGCAAATTCCATGAAGCTTTTAAATTGAGCACTCTCCTCAAATGTTTTGAGTGATGATTTTTAGTTTTGTTTTGAAAAAATAAACAGAGATGAACCTGCCTGGCCTCAGCGAGAGCCTGGGGGTGGGTCCCCTGCTGTGTGTGTTTTGTGCCCACTTCTGACGCCTCTGGGGGGGCTGTGGCCTGCAGGGCCCTGAACATGGTGAACCCCGGGAGCTCCTTTTACATCCCCACCTTGAGATCATGCAGACGCACCCGTCACACCCTCATTGACCCCCCGAGACCTCTGTAAAATCTTTAGATCGTCTCCTCCCTCCCATCCCATGCTTCATCCTCTGAGCCCTTTGCCGGACCGTGTGTTACTTTGAAGGTCCATTTGTGCCTCCAGACACCGTGGGTTCCCTTGTGCTGGACAAGCGTTCCATCAGAACGATCTTTCCTCCTTCCCCACCCGCTCCAGTTCCCCAGCCTACTCATTCTCTACCCAGAGCCTCCCTCTGCGGATCCCAAGGAATAGCTGTTGATTCTGGATCCGCAGGAAGCTAAGCCCCGGACTGTCAAGGGAAGGAGGGTCCTTCTTTGTGAGGGGTGTTGGGGGGGGGCGCTGGAAGCGTGGGTTAACTGCCACCAGGCACCCTCTTCCTTTCCCAGGTTGGGTTCTCACTTAGGTCCCCGTGAGACCAGGATTGTAATGCCGATTTCACAGCCGAAGAAACTGAGGCTTAGAGAGCTTCACCTCCTGAAGGTCACACAAGCAGTAAGTAAATAGACGGGATTCACACTCAGTCCAAAGCCCATGCACACATGTCAGCCCTGTGCTGCCGACACTGACGTGTGAGAGTGTTAACCCGGTGAACGTGTGGACCACCGTCACCACCAGTGGGAACTCAGTGGCTTGTTGGGCCCAGGGCCGGATGGGCAGTCAAAGGGGCCCGTTGTCCATCAAAGGCCACCTTGGGGGCCACCTGGTTCCAAGGAGCATCACTGGTTGTGAGCACGGGAAGGAAGCCCCTTTCTGGGGGCTCTGCAGGTACCTGGGCATCAGCCACGCCCACTCCCAGGGGGTGTCTCTTCAGTGGGAGGGTGAGCAGCGCCCGGAGGCCCGGAACCTGTGCCGGCTGAGCCTTGGCCGAGAGCAGCCGAGTTAGAATGCAAAGTCGTGGCGGGTAGGAAAGGGTGCTCCCCAGCTGAGCTGACCTTTTATGGTGCTTCATCTAAAGTTAAAAGCTCCACCTGCATTCACCAACCAGATGCCCCAAGTCCTTTTAGCCAGATTTTTGCAGCAAAACTGCGGTAAGCAAAGGGCTTCTTAAGTAAGGAGAGAGGGAAAGAAATCCAGTTAAACAACCTTTGTGAAGGTCATTTGGTTTGAGCCAGAGGCTGGGGAGCTAAACTGCATCGGCCACACCTGCTATAATGGAGTTTGCACAGGACTTCTGCTTAGCCTTGACACAAACTCACACCACAGACACAGTGGGGGCACTTGTCACCCGAGGGCCCCAGGAGTTGGGTCATTGCTCGGTGGCCACAGGCCCGGGGTTTGGAACCAGCAGACCTGGCTGCTGAGACCCAGCTCTGCCAGGTCCAAGGTGCGGCCCCTGCAGGTTGTGCTTGTCTGGCTGAGTCCCAGGTTTCTAACCTATTAAACGAGGAAGAATCCCTCAGGGTTGCAGAGAATAAATAACATCTATAAAATTCTTAGCATACTGTCTGACCACAGGGCACAACTCCAGGGGGAACCGTTCCCCAGGACACATGGTGAGAGCTCAATAAGCAGCAGCGGTTTTTTTAAAATTATTATTATTATTATTTTTGTTTTTCGCGGTACGCGGGCCTCTCACTGTTGTGGCCTCTCCCGTTGCGGAGCACAGGCTCCGGACGCGCAGGCTCAGCGGCCATGGCTCACGGGCCCAGCCGCTCCGCGGCATGTGGGATCTTCCCGGACCGGGGCACGAATCCGCGTCCCCTGCATCGGCAGGCAGACTCTCAACCACTGCACCACCAGGGAGGCCCTTTTTAATTATTTTAAATTATTTATTGTTTACATTTTTATCCCCAGAGTTCCCCTCAACTGGAACATGAGCTTTGTGGTTTCCCAACAGTGTGTCATCCTGGACTGTCCACTGGTCCAGCTGAGCTCTCAAAAAGAAAGATCCCCACCCAGTGGAGCCTGTCACGTGGACACTGGTCATCCGGCCTGCATTCCACTGAAGAAGACCCAAAGGCCCCGTAAGGGTCCAAGACTGCACCTCACGGTTCCCCCTGGTGGAGAAACTTGGTAGGACACTCAGTAAGTCATCTCTCGGGGACGGAACCTGTGATTTGTTCTATTTGAGTTGACAGGAGACGGCAGACTGACTCTGTCTTCCAGAAGGAGTAAAAGCCGGGCTCAGACGTGGCATCTTAAGTGGCATCATCGCTGGGCACACTTAGCCTTTGAAAGTCTCGATTGCCAGCCAGGCTGCGGAATGATGGAGCCTTTCCCTAGTAGAGCATTAGGCTATGGAAGCAGCTGTCTGGTCCTCTGCTAGCACCTGGCCGCCTAGTCTCCTCCCTGCCTGGGCCTGTGAGCCTTTAGCCCAGAGGCAGGATTTTCATAAAACTTCCAGAATTAAAAGCTCAAGTTTTCCAGAAGCGTTAAGATTAATTAATAATCAGATGGTCTATCTCTTCCCTCTTCCCCTGCACAGTAAATATGAGAGGATTGAGCAGAGCTTAAAATCCAAAGAATACTTAAATTGACAAATTGTGGTTAGTTGTTGAAGCTGGGTGATGGGAACATAGGAGTTCATGTCACTCTTCTTTCTACTTTTGTCTATGTTTGAAACGTTCCATGATCACAATGAAATAAATGCATAAATAATAAAAGGCCCAAGCCCCCTCCCCCCAAAAAAAGACATTGTTCGAAGATTTACACTTTTTAACAGAATACATTTCCCTGTAGACCAGGTGTGCTGAAGTCCTCACAGCAGAAGTGGAAACACGTGAAGGAGATTAAGTCCTATAATGCTTTCTTTTTATGCCACTCCCTGAGACAGCATTTTGCTAGGAAGGAGTCACTGAAGGTGATAGAGTGTTTCATTCTAGAATGGGGAAATGAAAATATATGTATTTGGAGAGTAAATTAGAAGTACCAGAGAGAAGAAAGGGATATTTAAAAGCCCTGGGGACTTCCCTGGTGGCACAGTGGTTAAGAATCCGCCTGCCAATGCAAGGGACACAGGTTCGAACCCTGGTCTGGGAAGATCCCACATGCCGTGGAGCAACTGAGCCCGTGCACCACAACTACTGAGCCTGCGCTCTAGAGCCCACGTGCCTAGAGCCTGTGCTCTGCAACAAGAGAAAAGCCACCACAATGAGAAGCCCGTGCACCACAACCAAGAGTAGCCCCCACTTGCTGCAACTAGAGAAAGCCCATGTGCAGCAACGAAGACCCAATGCAGCCAAATATGAATAAAATAAATTTATATATATAAAAAAAGCCTTGGGCTGCTTTTAATTCATCACCCACCAGGCTGGGCCCTGGGGGTGGGTGGGGGAGGGGAAGGAAGACCCCTGCCTTCCAGGGTCACTCGGCCATGGTCCTGGGCTGTGTGTGTCTGCGGTGTGGCACCCCTGCAGCTGTAAGGACCTGGATGTGTGGGATCCCCAGTATTCTCCATCCTCCTCTTGGTGAGCCTGGAAGGGTCTCCCTGGAAGGGGTAGCCCGCAGGGATCTGAGTGCTAGGCCATTGGGAAGCTCGCCTCTCTCTCTCTCCTGGCTCTGGGAAGCCTCTTGCAGAAGCCAGACAAAGCGATTCATTCCTGCATCTTCCATCTTGTAAGAAAACCATGGGCCCCTTAATAAAACAGAACCCTGAGCCCCCAGGCTGGTGATGCCTGGAGACAGTGCTCCGTGGGAGAGGGCCGGTCCCTTCCAGCCAGGCTGTCTGCCCAGTCTCCTTGCTGTTGCCCCCTGGCCTCAAGGCACACACCTGGGAGTGCTCTCACCCACCACACAGGTGAGCAGGTAAACAGCCCTTACCAAAGGCGTAAGGAGGCAAAGAAACAAGCCAGGGAATCATAACCGAGCTTCCTCCTCTTCAGCTTGTGGGGGCAGGTGGGGGTCTCCCTGCCTCACCCCACCTGGAGAGGCCAGCAGCCCCTGCCCTTTAGGAAGACCCGTGGGTCAGTCCGGACACCCTGCAGGAAGTCCAGAGTGAGGACAGAGTGGGCACCACGAGGTCTCCTGCGCGTCGAAGGCTATCGTCCGAGTTCCCTCTACGGGCCTGCACCTGGTCCCTTTCCCGGTTGATAGGCCCGGGGAAGAGCTCCGCCCCACGCACAGGGGTGCGTGCTTAGCCTAATTGCCGCTGACGGTGGGCAGGCGCAGAGGGGTGAAGGTGAGACGCGTTCCTGAGGGCAGGAAGGAAGGAAGCGCCCGGAGGGGAGCGGGCACTGCCTGTTTCCTGGGTGTCACACACCTGGCCAGGTGACCTCCACAGCTAACCTGAGGACATTCTTCAAGGATTCCAGGCCGATGCCATCGCCCCCATTTTACAATAACCTACCTGGGCCTCACAGCTGGTAAGTGACAAAGTCGGGATTCCGACTCAGCTCTGTTTGACTCCAAAGGGCTTGTTCTTAAAGTTCTTTAAGGGAGAGGCTCATAATTAAGAATAAACACAGGAAAACTTGTACAGGAGAGATACAAAGTGCTGTGTGAATCAGAGGAGTAGAGTATGTTTTCACCTGGCGGCAAACCCGAGGAGTCTTCCTGGGGAAGGTATCTCTGAGCCGGGACTTGAATGGGCAGGACTGGAGATGTGGAGGGAGAGTGGGAGATGGCGTTCTGGGCAGGGGACTGAGGACAAGGTGTGGAGGAGGGAAGGGTTCAGTATAAGTCACTTTGGCAAGAGTTTATGACGTGTGGTGGGGAGACTAAATGGAACCCGAGGCCAGATCTTAAATGGCAGCTGGCTAAGGAGCTGGGAGGCTGTTCTGCAGACTTTGTGCAAAGCAGAGGAAGAGGCTGCAGCACTCGTGCACCGGGGAGCCTGGAAAGGAAAGTGCAGGGCATCACGCTGGTCCCTGGGGAAGGGATGAAGCCGGGAGTGGAACAGCGGTGGGCATGGAGGGGCGGGGACATTGGTCTTCCCCCGAGGAGCAGGCCCCTGGAACACTTCCAGGGTGAGCCGGAGGCCCAGCAAGTTTGGGGGAACTGGTGGGAGGAGAGGAAGGGAAGCTCTGGGAGGGATTGAGAGCTCAGCTGTAATGGGTGTTATAGGCCCCGACTCCTGTTTAAATCCATCTGAAACTTATTATTGGTGTGACTTTGGGCAAGTTACTTGACCTCCCCTGAGCCTCAGTTTCCATATCTGAAAAATGGGGTATTTCTACCTACCTCGTAATATTGTCATAAAGATGAAATGAGATATTGGATGAATGTGGCAAGCCTCCTCCCCATCACCGTCATCATCTGTGGTGGCCAAGCTTCTCTGGGAGATGGCAGCATTCGGGGAGCTCCCAGGCCACTTCTCTGTGCCCAGATACAGTGGCAGCCCTCAGCCAAGCACGAGGAGGCCCCTTTGCGTGAACAACACCGTAAAGATGGACGTGAGTTCAGACGCCAGGGCCTGCCCAAGAGTGGGAGCGCGGGGAGACCCAGCCACCGCTGAGAAGCAGGCCACGGGCCTAAAAGCGGAGGTGGGAGGACTCTCTCTGGGGAGGAGTTTGCTGGGCATAAAATAAGCCACCCGTGGGGATGGGGGGATGACCTTGACTTTCAGGGTCAAACCTCACGAGGCAGCTTTCACCTGGCACTTTCGGTTCTGAGGCGCTTAATGGTGCCGGCTTAGCAAGCTGAGCTCCCATCAGTAGTCGGTGGTGGAAGATGGGCTCGCCTACATGCCCTGCTGCCTCTATGATGATGAATTATGTAATTAAACGATTCTTGTTGCTGGTGGGGGAGCGTGAGGACTCAGGTTTTACTGTGATAAGGAGTGCAGTTGGCCTAGGACGCGTCAAGGCAGATAAGGAGGCCTGTGGAAAACAAGTGACCTTGACAGGCGGGGAGTGGGGGAGGGTTGGGGGGTGCGGGGGGCTAATGCCAAAGGGACAGGCCCGGGAGCACTTCCTGCAGCCTCCTGCTCTCTGGAAACTGCTTGGGAGGCTGAGTAGCCAACTGACCTGGCAGTTGCCCCAGCAGCCCACAGACCAAGGAAAGCAGGTGGCAGAGGGCCGGAGTGGCCAGGCCCCCAGTCACTGTAGGCTGGGGCCTGGGTGCAGCGCGACACAGCAAGGACGAGCTTCGAAGGCAGAGGTGAGGTGTGGTCTGGGGCACCCCGGGGGCTCCATTCCTCCCTTCACCCCAGGGTAGGGACTGGAGGGGACACACTGTCTTCTCAGATCTGGGTGCCCAGGGGGTCAGGTTGGGCTTGGGAGCGTGGGAAGTCTCTCGGTGAGAGCAGTGACATTCACGGGCTAAACAACAGCAGGAAAAGAGCCCTGCCTCGTCCCCAGAGAGCTCGGTCCTGGTGCACAGGTGGTCCCAGGTAGCCTGGGCAGGACGGAGACAGGGGAGAGAGAGAAAAGGCCCCAGAAGAGATTCCCCACCTGCTGGCATTCCCTTGCCTTGGGCACACAGGGCAGGCTGCAGTTGGTGCCTAATAGTGTCTGCTTAGCGAGCCGAGCTCCCATCAATAGTCAGTGATGGAAGAGGGGCTCTCCGAAGCACCCTGCTGCCTCCATTGTGATGAATTATGTAATGAAATGATTTTTGTTGCTGGTGGGGAGCGTTAAGGACTCAGGTTTTACTGTGATGATGAATGAAGGCAATTGGCCGGCGTTGTGTGATTGCATCAGAACCGGCTGCTTTGGACTGAGCCCAAGTCTGCAGCTGGAGGAGGGTGTCAGGCCAGTGGGCCCAGGCCCACTGTGTATGCTGTGCTAATTTCTTCGCTCTGAGTTCAGAGATGTCTGAAGTAGCATTTTTATTTATTTATTTACTTATTTGGTTTTTTAATTTTAAATGTTTATTTTATATTGGAGTATAGTTGATTTACAATGTTGTGTTAGTTTCAGGTGTATAGCAGAGTGATTCAGTTATACATATACATGTATCTATTCTTTTTCAAATTCTTTTCCCATTTAGGTTATAAAATATTGAGTAGAGTTCCCTGTGCTATACAGTAGGTCCTTGTTGATTTGTCTATTTTATATATAGTCATGTGAATGTCAATCCCAAACTCCTAACTTATCCCTCCCCACCTCCACCTTTCCCCTTTGGTAGCCATAAGTTTATTTTTAAAGAGTCTGTTTCTGTTTTGTAAATAAGGTCATTTGTATTATCTTTTTAGATTCCACATATAAGTGATATCATATGATATTTGTCTTTGACACTTCACTTAGTATGATAATCTCTAGGTTCATCCATGTTGCTGCAAATGGCATTATTTCATTCTTCTTAATGGCTGAGTAATATCCCATTGTATATATGTACCAGATCTTCTTTATCCATTCCTCTGTCAGTGGACATTTAAGTTGCTTCCATGTTTTGGCTATTGTAAACAGTGCTGCAATGAACATTGGGGTGCATGTATCCTTTCGGACCATGTTTCTTTCTGGATATATGCCCAGGAGTGGGATTGCACGATCATACGGTAGCTCTATTTTCAGTTTTTTAAGGAACCTCCATGCTGTTCTCCGTAGTGGCTGCACCAATTTACATCCCCACCAACAGTGTAGGAGGGTTCCCTTTTCTCCACACTCTCTCCAGCATTTATTGTTTGTAGACTTTTTGATGATGGCCATTCTGGCTGGTATGAGGTGATATCTCATTGTAGTTTTGATTTGCATTTCTCTAATAATTAGGGATGTTGAACATCTTTTCATGTGCCTCTTGGCCACTTGTATGTCTTCTTAGGAGAAATGTCTATTTAGGTCTTCTGCCCATTTTTTGATTGGGTTGTTTGTTTTGATATTGAGCTGTTTGTAAATTTGGAGATTAATCCTTTGTCGGTCGCATCGTTTGCAAATATTTTCTCCCATTCTGTGGGTTGTCTTTTCATCTTGTTTATGGTTTCCTTTGCTGTGCAAAAATTTTTGAGTTTAATTAGGTCCCATTTGTTTATTTTTGTTTTTATTTCCATTACTCTAGGAGACGGATCAAAAAACGATGTGGCTGTGATTTATGTCAGAGTGTTCTGCCTATGTTTTCCTCTAAGAATTTTATATTGATAGTATCCAGTCTTACATTTAGATCTTTAATCACATTGGAACTGTGAAGTGGCATTTTTAAACAGAGATTCCTGGGATGGCTTCACCTCTTAGCCAACAGGGCACCGTCCCTGTTCTGTGCTTCAAGGAATCCTATGAATTTTCTACACTATAAAATTCCCCCCATTCACTGACTCTAAAAGCCCAGGCACAGGGAGTCAAGAAAGGCCAAGACGAGGCCCAGCTCCAACCACAGACTTGCTGGGCCCTGGGGGGCCACTTGTGAACTGCATTTCCCAGGCCCTCAGTTTCTATCCTGCTCTAAAGTGTTACATCTTACTGAGCTATCACACAAGGAGCATTTCTCTCCTAGGCAGTGGGGCTCCCACTTCAGTGCATGGAAGTATCTCCCTAGGAGCTCGCTGGCCTGCAGGTTCCTCAGCCCTGGCTGTGAGAGTCTGATGCTGGAACACTGGTTAGGTCTGCCTGTGGTGCAGCTGGGTTGATGAAGGTGCCCCGAGACACACACTTTGAGAAATACCGACGTGGAGGGGACTTCGTTTAAACAGAGTGCCGAGAAATGTGGCTGAACCCACTATAAATAATACCCCAAGACAGAGGTGGGGTGACTGAAGCTTCAAGAAATGCACTAGTTTATAAGAATTTTAGTGTGGCTTTCACTGACTAGGTAAGGGATTCCTTCAGCAGGGGTAATAACTACCTGGATCTATGAAGGAGATCAACAGGGTGCTCAACACATGAAGGGTCAAAGGTGACAAACGGCAGGAGAGCCACTGTGACGGTGACTGTTGTATCAGGAGTCTGAGTCCTTGGCTTGCTGTCCCAATGGAGCTGGCAGTGAGGATCTTTCATTACTTTAATTACCAAACAAGACCAGCTTTCAAAGACTGATGCTGGGTAAATCCTTATTATTTATAGAAGGGGTAAGCAACTGGAGCTCTAGGAATTTTTCTGAACTTTTCTTCCGAATTTTTCTGAACGTATCATTCTTCATTTGCTTATCCAAGTCCACATTACCAGAGGTTGTTTTAGAAGTCCAGTCTTTCCATATGTATCTCACAGAGGGGTCTTACGCACCTGCTGGCAAGCAGCCGTCACACTGAGTGGTTTTGGTGCTGAGGCCGGCTGGTGCAGTGAATGCCTGGGAGGACCAGCCCCCCAGCCTTCACAGGCAGCTTCCAGCTGGACTCTGAAGCCAAGGGCCCCGCTTCTCATCGGAAGCATACGGATGTTCACGTTCTCAAAGCATAGAATTGTCCCTGACAAAGCTAGTCACACATCTAACCCCGAAACACCTCAGATGTTTCCCAAAGGCTCTCAGGAATCCCAGTTTATAGGAGATCTGTTTACCTGGCGAATGGGGTGAGAGGGGGCTAGACCTCTGTGTGATTCCCAGTATTTTATTTGAAGATAACCCACAAGTTTAAAGGGTCTGAAGGCTGCATTGTCAGTGGGTGTCTTGGGTCTGGGACAAAACCTGAAGACCCACAGAGCTGTTGTGTATCAAAGCAAGATGGTGTTAAGATGAGAAGTCATCAGTTCCCTAGACTCACCTGTGTGTGATCCAGAAACAATGGGGACCCCAGGTGGTAGGCCATTGTTAGCTGCTGAGCTGAGAAATCTCTTTGGCCAGAGGATCTGGTGTCTTTTCTCTCTCATTTCTCTAAAAGGAAAACACTGGTTTTCCTGAGAAGTATCTTAGGTAATTATGTTAGGAAGCTGTGGTAAGATAAAATAGCATGTGAATATCAAATTGCTCTCATTTCACATAGATATTGCTTATTTGAAATAGACACGTTAAAATGTTATTGAAGATCTCTCTCAAGACTGTAAATAGTATATACTTTAGCATAGAATAGACTCGTATATTTATATACAGAGTATGTATTTTGCTTTTCAGCCCAACTCATCTCAAGGAATTTTATGACAAACTTGTCAGTGAGTGATTTAAACTGGACAAAGAGGAAACAGATTTTGGAACAGGCCTGCAGGACACTTCAGAAGGCTCAAGCCTTCTCTTGAGCTCTTTAAAGTGACATGCAAATTTTTCCTAGAAAAGTTATGTTTGCTTAAAATCAGAGTGTATAGGGTGTAGCTCCAAGGGTCAATCAGCGAGATTAATCATCTTGAGGGCCTCCAGCCTGAGAAAAGGAAAAGTTGCAAGAGAAGGGGAAAAGAAGAGCTTGTGGTCCCTCTGCTGGACAGTTGTGGAGTGGCACCCAGAAATTCATGCCAGAACTCTTTCTGGTGCTCAAATAGTTCACCATCAAGATAACTAGATCTTCCAACACAAAAAAGAGCTACTGTTCTACTAAATCCAAGGTCAGTTTACATGTAAAATCCAAGCTACATAATTAACTAGGAAAATACTGTAAATATTGATAGAGGTTATTTTTAAAAGGCAAGAAAACCAAATATCTGATTTATCTAAATTTTAGAGTTTACTCCTTAGGTCATCACGTATTTGCTGCTCTTAAGAACTTTGATATATATGGTGTTGGGACTTTTTCACATTTAGCTCATCCCCGTGTCAGAAAAAAATCTCCAGGGCTTTACAATCTCTTGAAATTGTCACCCACTGAAATTCTACTTTAAAAAAAATTGAAATATAGTTGACATACAATATTATGTTCATTACAGGTATGCTACATAGCAATTTGATATTTGCATACATTATGAAATGATCACCTCAGTAAGTCTAGTCCCCATACAAAGTTATTACAATATTACTGACCATATTCTTTATGCTGTATATTACATTCCTATGGCTTATTTATTTTACAACTGGAGGTTTGTATCAATACCTCTTAATCCCCTTAACCTATTTCACCCACTCCCCCAACCCCATGCCCTCTGACACCACCCATTTGTTCTCTATATGAGTCTGTTTTCATTTTTTTTTATTTGCTTTGTTTTTTAGATTCTGCATATTGGTGAGATCATACAGTATATGTGTCTTTGTCTGTCTGACTTATTCCACTTAGCATAATACCCTCTAGTTCCATCCATGTTGTTGTAAATGGCCAGATTTCCGTTTTTCCAAGGCTGGATAACATTCCATTGCATATATATATACCACATCTTTTTTATCCATTCATTTATTGATGGACATTTACATTGCGTCCATATCTTGGCTATTGTAAATAATGCTGCAATGAACATTGGGTGCATATATCTTTTCAAATTAATGTTTTTGTTTTCTTTGGGTAAATACCCAGAAGTGATATTCCTGGATCATATGGCAGTTCTATTTTAAATTTTTTTTAGAAAACTCCATACTGTTTTCCATAGTGGCTGCATCAATTTACAATCCCACCAACAGTACAGGAGGGTTCCCTTTTCTGTATATCCTTGACACTGCTTGTTATTTTTGTCTTTTTCATAATAGCCATTCTGACAGGTGTGAGGCATAACTCACTGTGGTTTTGATTTGCATTTTCCTGATGATTAGTGATGTTGAACATCTTTTTATGTGTCTGTTGGCCATTTGTATGTCGTCTTTGGAAAAAATGTTCAGTTCCTCTGACCATTTTTTTAATTGGGTTTTTTTTTTAATGTTGAGTTGTATGATTTCTTTGTATATTTTGGATATTAACTTTTTATCAGATACATTGTCTGCAAATATCTTCTCCCATTTGGTAGACTGCCTTTTAAAAAAAATATTTATTTATTTATTTATTTATGGCTGTGTTGGGTCTTATTGCTGCACGCAGGCTTTCTCTAGTTGCGGTGAGCGGGGGCTACTCTTCATTGCAGTGTGTGGGCTTCTCATTGCAGTGGCTTCTCTTGTTGTGGAGCACAGGCTGTAGGTGTGCGGGCTTCAGTAGTTGTGGTTCGCAGGCTCTAGAGAGCAGCCTCAGTAGTTGTGGCGCATGGGCTTAGTTACTGTGAAGCATGTGGGATCTTCCTGGACCAGGGCTCGAACCCATGTCCCCTGCATTGGCAGGTGGATTCGTAACCACTGCGCCACCAGGGAAGTCCCTGCCTTTTTGTTTTGTTGATAGTTTCCCTTGCTGTGCAAAAGCTTTTTACTTTGATGTAGTCCCATTTAGTTATTTTTGCTTTTGTTTCTCTTGATGGAGACAGATCCAAAAAAAATATCGCTAAGACCAACGTCAAAGAGCGTACTGCCTGTGTTTTCTTCTAGTGGTTTTATGGTTTCAGGTCTTACATATAATTCTTTAATCTATTTTGAGTTTATTTTTGTATATGGTGTGAGTAGTCCAGTTTCATTCTTTTGCATGTAGCTGTGCAGGTTTTCCAACACCATTTATTGAAGAGGCTGTCTTTACCCCATTGTATATTCTTGCCTCCTTTGTCATAGATTAATTGGCCATGTAAGCCTGGGTTTGTTTCTGGGCTCTCTATTCCATTGATCTCTATGTTGTTTTTTCTGCCACTACCATGCTATTTTGATCACTATAGATTTGTAGTATAATTGGAAATTAGGGAGTCTTATGCCTCTAGTTTTGGTCTTCTTTAAGATTGTTTTAGCTATTTGGGGTCTTTGTGTTTCCATACAAATTTTAGAATTATTCTAGTTCTGTGAAAAATGCCATTGGTATTCTGATAAGGATTACATTGAATCTGTAGATTGCCTTGGCTAGTATAATCATTTTAACAATATTAATTCTTCCAATCCATTTATGTCATCTTCAGTTTCTTTCATCAATGTTTTATAGTTTTCCAAGTCTTTTACCTTCTTGGTTAGATTTATTCCTAGATGTTGTTTTCTTTTTGATGCAATTATAAACGGGATTGTTTTCTTAATTTCTTTTCTCTATTGTTTACTAGTGTATAGAAATGCAACAGATTTCTGTGTATTAATTTTATATTCTAAAACTTTACTGTAAATATTAGTTTTAACAGTTTTTTGATGGCTTTAGGATTTTCTGTATATAGTATCATGTCATGTGCAATCTACAAACAGTGACAGTTTTACTTCTTCTCAATTTGGATTCCTTCTGATTATTTTCCTTGTCTGATTACTATGGCTAGGACTTCCAATACTACGTTGAGCAAAAGTGGTGAGAGTGACCATCTTTGTCTTGCTCCTGATCTTAGAGGAAATGCTTTCAGCTTTTCATATTGAATATGATGTTGGCTGTGGATTTGTCATATATGGCCTTAATATGTTGAGGTATGTTCCTTCTATACTCTGTAGTTGAGTTTTTATCATGAAGGGATGTTGAAATTTGTTAAAAGCTTTCTCTGTATCTATTGAGATAATGCTATGATTTTCATTCTTCAGTTTGTTAATATGGTATATCACATTGATCGATTCATGGATGTTGAACCATCCTTGCATCCCTGGAATAAATCCCACTTGATCATGGTATGATCCTTTCAATGTGCTATTAAATTTGGTTTGCTAATAATTTTTTGAGAATTTTTGCATTTATATTCATCACAATAGTGGCCTGTAGTTTTCTCTGTAATGCTGGCCTCATAGAATGAGTTTGGAAATGTTCCCTCTTCTTCAATTCTATGGAAGAGTGTGAGGAGGAGTGGCATTATTTTTTCTTTAAATGCTTGGTAGATTTCATCAGGGAAACCGTCTGGTCCTAGGCTTTTCTTTGTTAGAGTTTTGATTACTAATTCAATCTCCTTACTCAGTATTGGTCTGTTTAGATTCTCCATTTCTTTCTTATTCAGTCTTGGTAGCTTGTGTGTTTCTAGGAATTTATCCATTTCTTATAGGTTACCCAATTTGTTGGTGTATTATTGTTCATGGTAGTCTAAAATTATCCTTTGTATTTCTGTGGTATCAGTTGTAATATCGTTTTCATGTCTGAGTTTGATTCTTTTTCTTAGTCTAGCTAAAGGTTTGATTTCTTCTTTAACCCACTGGTTGTTCAGAAGCATGTTGTTTAATTTCCACATATTTGTGAATTTTCCAGTTTTCCCCTTGTTATTGATTTCTAGTTCATACTATTTTGGTCAGAAAAGCTATTTGGTATTATCTCAATCTTCTTAAAGTTTCTAAGACTTTGTGATATGAACTCTATCTTGGAGAATGTTCTGTATGCACTTGAGAAGAATGTGTATTCTGCTGCTTTTGTATAGAATGTTCTGTATTTGTGTTAAGTAAATTTTGTCCAAAGTATAGTTCAAGTACATTTCCTTATTGATTTTCTGTCTGGATGACCTACCCATTGTTGAAAGTGGGATACTGGAAGTCCCCAACTATTATTGTATTGTTGTCTATTTCTCTCGTCAAATCTATTAGTATTTAATATATTTGGGTGTTCCAATGTTGGATACACATATGATTGTTATATTCTCTTGAATTGACCTCTTTATCATTATATAGTGACCTCGTCTCCTGCTACAATTTTGGCTTAAAGTCTATTTTGTCTAATATAAGCATAGTTACCCCTGCTCTTTTTGGTTTCCACTTACATGAAATATCTTTTTCCATCTCTTCACTTTGAGCCTATGTGTGACCTTAAAGCTGGAGTGAGTCTCTTGTAGGCAACATATGGTTGGGTCTTGTTTTTTACCTATCCAGCCACTCTGTGCCTTTTGTTTGAAGAATTTAATCTGCTTACATTCTGAGTCATTATTGATATGAAAGAATTTATTAATGCCATCTTACTGTTTTCTGGAAGCTTTGTAGTTCCCGTGTTCCTTTCTCCCTCTCTTGGTGCCTTCCTTTGTGAATTGATGATTTTCCATAGTGATCTGCTTTGATTCCCTTCTCCTTATCTTTTGTGAATCTACTGTAGGTTTTTGCTTTGTGGTTATCATGTTTACATAAAACATCTTATAGATATAAAAGTCTATTTATGCTGATAACTTCAACTGCATACAAAACCTCTATCCTTTAACTCCTTCCACTTTTACATTTTTGATGTCACAATTTACCTCTTTTTATGTTGTGTATTTATTAACAAATTATTGTAGTTAGTTATTTTAATACTCTTGTCCTTTAACCTTTGTACTAGGGGTATGTGATTAACACACCACCATATTACAATATTAGAATATTCTAAATTTGGCTATATGTTTACTTTTACTAGTATGTTACTAATTAGTGTCCTTTCATTTCAGCTTGAAGAACTCCTTTCAGCATTTATATTATTGAATTTTGAGTTCTTTATATATTCTAGATACAAGTCCCTTATCAGATACATGACTTAAAAACTTTTCTTCTATTCTGTGGGTCATATGTTCATTTTTTTGATGGTATTCTTTTATGAACAGGAGTACTTAACTTACTTATTTTTTCTAATCACCCTTTCATATTAATTATAGATGTTTCCTTATTTTAGGGTTTTTTTAAATTTAACTTTTATTTTATGTTGGGGTATAGTTGATTGACAATGTTGTTTTAGTTTCAGGTGTACAGCAAAGTGATTCAGTTATACATATGCATATATCCATTCTTTTTCCATATAGGTTATTACAGAATATTGAGTAGAGTTCCCTGTGCTATACAGTAGATCCTTGTTGATTATTTTATGTATAGTAGTATGTATATGTTAATCCCCCAAATTCCTAATTTATCCCTCCCCTCCACCCTTCCCCTTTGATAACCAGAAATTTGTTTTCTAAGTGTGTCTGTTTCTGTTTTGTAAATAAGGTTATTTGTATCATCTTTTTAGATTCCACATATAAGGAATATCATATATTTGTCTTTCTTTGACTTACTTCATTTATTATGATAACCTCGAGGTCCATCCATGTTGCTGCAAATGGCATTATTTCATTCTTTTTAGGGCTGAATAATATTTCATTGTATATATGTATCACATCGTCTTTATCCATTCCTCTGTCAATGGATATTTAGGCTGCTCCCATGTCTTGACTATTGTAAATAGTGCTGCAATGAACATTGGGGTGCATATATATTTTTGAATTATGGTTTTCTCTGGATATATGCCCAGGAGTGGGATTGCTGGATCATATGGCAACTCAATTTTTAGTTTTTTAAGGAACCTCCATATTGTTTTCCATAGTGGTTCTACCAATTTACATTGCCACCAACAGTGTAGATTTTCTCCACACTCTCTCCAGCATTTATTGTTTGTAGACTTTTTGATGATGGCCATTCTGACTGGTGTGAGGTGATATCTCATTTTAGTTTTGATTTGCATTTCTCTAATAATTAGCGATCTTGAGCATCTCTTCATGTGCCTCTTGGCCATATGTATGTCTTCTTTGGAGAAATGTCTATTTAGGTCTTCTGCCCATTTTTTGATTGGGTTGTTTGCTTTTTTTTTGATATTGAGCTGCATGAGCTGTTTGTAAATTTTGGAGATTAATCTATCAGTTGCATCATTTGCAAATATTTTCTCCCATTCTGTGGGTTGTCTTTTTGTTTATGGTTTCTTTTGATGTGCAAAAGCCTTTAAGTTTAATTAGATCCCATTTGTTTATTTTTGTGTTTATTTCCATTACTATAGGAGATAGATCAAAAAAGATATTGCTGTGATTTATGTCAAAGAGTGTCCTGCCTATGTTTTCCTCTAAGAGTTTTTATAGTGTCAGGTCTTACATTTAGGTCTTTAATCCATTTTGAGTTTATTTTTGTGTATGGTGTTAGAAAATGTTCTAATTTCATTCTTTTACATGTGACTGTCCAGCTTTCCCAGCACCAATTATTGAAGATTGTATTTTCTCCATTGTATAGTCTTGCCTCCTTTGTCATAGATTAATTGACCGTGTGTGGGTTTATTTCTGGGGTTTCTATGCTGTTCCATTGATCTATATTTCTATTCTTGTGTCATACCATACTATTTTGATTAATGTAGCTTTGTAGTATAGTCTGAAATCAGGGAGCCTAATTCCTCCGGCTCCATTTTTCTTTCTCGGGATTGCTTTAGCTCTTTGGGGTCTTCTGTGTTGCCATACAAGTTAAAAAAATTTTTTGTTCTAGTTCTGATAAAAATGTTATTGGTAATTTGATAGAGATCATATTGAATCTGTAGATTAGCTAGTGTAGTATAGTCATTTTGACAATATTGATTTTTCCAATCCAAGAACATGATATATCCTTCCGTTTGTGCCATCTTCGATTTCTTTCATCAGCATCTTATAGTTTTCAGAGTACAGGCCTTTTGCCTCTTTAGGTAGGTTTATTCCTAGGTATTTTATTCTTTTTGACGCGATGGTAAATGGGATTGTTTCCTTAATTTCTCTTTCTGATCTTTTCATTGTTAGTGTATAGAAATTCAGGAGATTTCTTTGTATTAATTTTTTTATCCTGCAACCTTAACAAATTCATTGATGAGCTCTAGTAGTTTTCTGGTAGCATCTTTAGGATTTTCTATGCATAGTATCATGTCATCTGCAAATGGTGACAGTTTTTCTTCTTTTCCAATTTGGTTTCCTTTTATTTGTTCTTCTCTGATTGCCGTGGCTAGGACTTCCAAAACTATGTTGTATAAAAGTGGTGAGAGTGGACATCCTTGTCTTTTTCCTGATCTTAGAGGAAATGCTTTCAGCTCATTAAGTATGATGTTAGCTGTGGGTTTGTCATATATGGTCTTTATTATGTTGAGGTAGGTTCCCTCTATGCCCACTCTCTGGAGGGTTTTTATAAATCGGTGCTGAATTTTGTCAAAATCTTTTGCTGCTTTTGAGATGATCACATGGTTCTTATTCTTCAACTTGATGTGGTGTAATACACTGATTTTTGGATATTGAAAAGTCCTTGCATCCCTGAGATAAATCCCAGTTGATCATGTTGTATGATCCTTTTAATGTATTGTTGGATTTGGTTTCCTAGTATTTTGTTGAGGATTTTCGCGTCTAAGTTCATCAGTGATATTGGCCTGTAATTTTCTTTTTTTTGTGGTTTATCTTTGTCTGGTTTTGGTATTAGGGTGATGGTGGCCTCATAGAATGAGTTTGGGAGTGTTCTTTCCTCTGCAATTTTTTGGAATAGTTTGAGAAGGACAGGTGTTGACTGTTCTCTAAATGTCTGATCAAATTCACCTGTGAAGCCATCTGGTCCTGTACTTGTGTTTGTTGGAATCTTTTAAATCACAGTTTCAATTTCAGTACTTGTGATTTGTCTGTTCATATTTTCTATTCCTTCCTGGTGCAATCTTGGAAAGTTGTACCCTTCTAAGAATTTGTCCATTTCTTCTATATTGGTATACAGTTGCTTGTAGTAGTCTTTTATGATCCTTTGTATTTCTGTGGTGTCCACTGTAACATATTTTTCATTTCTAATTTTATTGATTTGACCCTTCTCTTTTTTTCTTGAGTCTGGCTAAAGGTTTCTCAATTTTATTTATCTTTTCAAAGAACCAGCTCTTAGTTTCATTGATCTTTTCTATTGTTTTCTTCATCTCTATTTCATTTATTTCTGCTCTGATGTTTATGATTTCTTTCCTTCTACTAACTTTGGGTTTTGTTTGTTCTTCTTTCTTTAGTTGCTTTAGGTGTAAGTTTCAGTTGTTTGAGATTCTTCTTGTTTCCTGAGGTAAAATTGTATTGCTATAAACTTCCTCTTATAACTGCTTTTGCTGCATCTGATAGGTTTTGGATCATCGTGCTTTCATTTTCATTTGTCTCTAGGTATTTTTTGGTTTTGTCTTTGATTTCTTCAGCGACCCATTGGTTGTTTAGTAGCATATTGTTTAGCCTCCAGGTGTTTGTGACTTTTACATTTTTCTTCTTGTGTAGTTGATTTCTAATCTCATAGTATTGTGGTCAGAAAAGATGCTTGATACGATTTTAATTTTCTAAAATTTACCAAGGCTTGCTTTCTGGCCCCCAGCACGTGACCTATCCTGGAGAATGTTCTGTGTGCTCTTGAGAAGAATGTGTATTCTGCTGCTTTTGGATGAAACGTTCTATAAATATCAATTACATTCATCTGGTCTAATGTGTCATTTAAGGCCTTTTTTTCCTTTTGGATTTTCTGTCTGGGTGATCTGTCCATTGATGTAAGTGGGATGCTGAAGTCCCCCACTATTATTCTCTTACTGTGAATTTTTTCCTTTAATGTCTGTTAACATTTGCCTTATGTATTGAGTTGCTCCTGTGTTGCCTGCATATATATTTACAATTGTTACATCTTCTTCTTGGATTGGTCCCTTGATCGTTATGTAGTGTCCTTCTTTGTCTCTTGTAACAGTCTTTATTTTAAAGTCTATTTTGTCTGATATGAGTATTGCTACTCCAGCTTTCTTTTGATTTCCATTTACATGGAATACTTTTTTCCATCCCCTCACTTTCATCTGTATGTGTCTCTAGATCTGAAGTGGGTGTATCCATTCAGCCACTGTGTCTTTTGGTTGGAGCATTTAATCTATTTACATTTGAGGTAATTTATCAATATGTATGTTTTTACTGCAATTTTGTTAATTGTCTTGGGTTTGTTTTTGTAGGTCTTTTTTCTTCCCTTCCTCTTTCATTCTCTTGTGATTTGATGACTATCTTCAGTGTTGTGTTTGGATAGCTTTTTCTTTTTTGTGTGTGTATCTACTGTTGGTTTCTGGTTTGTGGTTACCATGAGATGTAGCAGCCTATATATAAAGAAGATTGTTTTAAGTTGCTGGCCTTTTAATTTCAAATGCATTTCCAATATCCCGCATTTTTATTCTCCTCTACCCACGATTGCTGGTTTTGATATATTTGTGTGTGGACAAATATGTATGCTTACTTTTACTGGTGAGCTTTACCATTCATAATTTTGTTTCTAGTTGTGGCCTTTTCTTTTTATTTTTTGCTGCATTGGGTCTTTGTTGCTGCATATGGGCTTTCTCTAGTTGTGGCGAGCAGGGGCTACTCTTCATTGCGGTGCACAGGCTGTAGGCACCTAGTCTTCAGTAGTTGTGGCACACAGGCTCAGTAGTTGTGGCACACGGGCTTAGTTGGTCCACAGCATGTGCGATCTTCCTGGACCAGGCATTGAACTAGTGTCCCCTGCATTGGCAGGAGGATTCCTAACCACTGCACCATCAGGGAAGTCCGCTGTGGCCTGTTCTTTTCTGCCTAGAGAAGTTCCTTTAGCATTTGTTGTAAGGCTGGTTTGGTGGTGCTGAATTCTCTCAGCTTTTGCTTGTCTGTAAAGCTTTTGATTTCTCTGTCAAATATGAACTAGAGCCTTGCTGGATATTCTTGGTTGTAGGTTTTCCCCTTCATCACTTTAAATATATCATGCCACTCCCATCTGGCCTGCAGTTTCTGCTGAAAAATCAGCTGATAACCATATGGGGACTCCCTGGTATGCTTTTATTGCTGTTCCCTTGTTGCTTTTAATATTTTCTCTTTGCCATTAATTTTTATCATTTTGATTAATGTGTGTCTTGGCATGTTCCTCCTTGGGTTTATCCTGTAAGGGACTCTCTGCACTTCCTGGACTTGTTTCCTTTCCCATGTTAGGGAAGTTTTTAAGTTACTATCTCTTCAAATATTTTCTCAGGCCCTTTCTCTCTCTCTTCTCTTTCTGGGACCCCTATAATGTGAATGTTGGTGTGTTTAATGTTGTCTCAGTGGTCTCTTAGACTGTCCTTTCTTTTCATTCTTTATTCTGTTCCACAGCAGTGATTTCCACCAATCTGTCTTCCAGTTCACTTATTCTTCTGCCTCATTTATTTTGCTATTAATTCCTTCTAGTGTATTTTTCATTTCAGTTATTGTATTGTTCACCTGTTTGTTCTTTAAATCTTCTAGCTCTTTGTTAAACATTTCTTGTATCTTCTCAGTCTGTGCTTCCACTCTTTCTCTAAGATCTTGGATCAACTTTACTATCATTACTCTGAATTCTTATTCAGGCAGATTGCCTATCTCCACGTCACCTAGTTGTTTCTGGGGTTTTACACTGTTCCTTCATCTGGACCATATTTCTTTGCCATCTCATTTTGTTGAACTTTTGTTTGTGGTCTCCATCTCAGGCTACAGGTTTGTAGTTCCTCTTGCTTCTGCTGCCTGTCCCCTCGTGGGTGAGGTTGTTCTGGGGGTTTGTGCAGGCTTCCTGGTGGGAGGGACTGGTGGGTGGAGCTGGGTCTTGTACCTCTGGTGGGCAGGGCCACTTCAAGGGGGTGTGTTTAGAGGCAGCTGTGGACTCATGACTTTAGACAGGCTGCCTGCTATAGGTGGGGCTGTGTTCCCACTCTGTTGGTTGTTTGACCTGAGGTGGCCCAGCACTGAAGCCTACAGGCTGTTGGGTAGGGCCAGGTCTCACTGCCAAAATGGCAACCTCTGGGAGAGCTCACACTGATGAATACTCCCTGGGGCCTCCACCACCAGTGTCTTTACCCCCACAGTGAGCCGCAGCTGACTCCTGCCTCCCCAGGAGACTCTCCAAGACCTGCAGGTGGGTCTGGCCCAGGCTGCTATGGAGTCACTACTTTGCGGTGGTTCCCAGTGCTCATGATACCTTGTGTGTGTGTGCTCCCCAAGAGTGCAGTCTCTGTTTCCCTCAGTCCTGTGGAGCTCCTGCACTCAAGCCCTGCTGGCCTTCAAAGCCAAATGCTCTGTGAGCTCCTCCTCCTGATGCCAGACCCCAGGGTGGGGCTCAGAACTCTCAGTCCTGTGGGAGAGCCCCGTGATATAATTATTTTCCTGTGTGTCGCCTACCTGGCAGGTATGGGATTTGGTATCACAAAAGTGCCCCTCCTACCATCTCATTGTGGTTTTGTCTTTGGACGTAGAGTACCTTTTTTGGTAGGTTCCAGTTTTTTCGTCTATGGTTGTTCATCAGTTAGTTGTGATTTTGGTGTTTTTGTGATAGGAGGTGAATTCAAGTCCTTCTACTCTGCCATCTTGTCTCCTCCTTCAAGAGTATTTAATTTAAAAAATGTCCAGTTTTTTTTCTTGGCTTGTGATTTTGGTTCTAAGGTATGTAACTAACTGGAAATAGCAGTGCATGCAGAATCATTTATACAGTAGTAATCTACTGTTGTAAAAAATGATGAAGGATGAGGAGGAGATATATATACATATATTTGTGTTTGCCTGTGTATGCACAAACTGATAAGTTTTATAAGAAACTGAAAATAGTAGTTATCTCTGGTGGGAGAGAACAGGGATGGGAGCCACAGGTGGGAAGGAGAATTTGTATCATTTTATTGCATTTATTAATATGAAATTTTAAAAATTTCAAAATGCAGTGATTAAATCTAGAATTCTGCTAACACACTGAATAAAACAATAAACATGAACTCAAAAATGCAAGAAAGATTTAAAGACCATATGTGCATATAGTAAAGTCAAATAAAAATAGTATGGAGTAAAAGTGAGTTTCCTTCTTACTCCTGACTCCTAGTCCTTCAATGTCACCACTCTTACCTGTATCTCATGTAGCCTACCAGAGATGTTCTGTGACTATACAAGTGTACATGTACATACACATACCGTCCCCCCACCCTTTTAAAAAATCAAATAGAAACTGACTTCAAACACCATTCTGAAACATGCTTTTTACTTAACAATAGATTTTGGAAATTGTTCTACAATGATGTAGAATCTAAATCAATATGTACAGGCCTACTCTATTTTTAAATAGGCTATATAGTTTTAACATATAAATATGTCATCTAACTAGTTCCTTGCTAATGAATTTTAAGCTTGCTTCCACTCTATTTTTACCACAATGTTGCAGTGCAAAGATACATATCTTTGCACAGATTTATGTGTACATATATTTTTGCATATGTGTGCAACATATATATGATGAATAAGTGTGTGATAGTGTGTGTGTGTGTGTACTTACTGTGGAATTGTTGGGTTAAGGATATATATGCTTTTAACATTTTCATGTATTTTCTAATAGAGCTCTAAAATCAACTTATCAAAAACATCCTTTTGAGATTGTGCTTGGAAGCACCTCTTGGAAGGCAGATCCAGTGGTAATGAACTCTCTCAGCTTTAGTCTGTGTGGGCAAGTCTTTATCTCTCCTTCATTTCTGATGGAAAACTTTGCCAGAGTATTCTTGGTTGGCAGTTTTCTCTCAGCACTTTGAATATATCACCCCACTGCCTCCTGGCCTGTAAGGTTTTCACTGAGAAATCTGCTAATAACAGTATGGAGGGTCCCTTTTAAGTTACAAGCTTCTTTTCTCTTGCTGCTTTTAAGATTCTCTTTGTCTTTTATAGTTTTATTATAGCATGTCTTGAAGAGGATCTCTTTGAGTTTGGTTACCTTATGAACTTGGATATCCAGATTTTCCCTCAGATTTGGGAAGTTCTCAGCCATTATTTCTTTAATAAGCTGTCTGCCCCCTTCTCCCTCTGAAACTCTAATAATTTGCAAGTTGTTTCTTTTGATTGTATCCCATAGATCACATAGGCTTTCATTATTCTTTTCCATTGTTTTTTGTTTTCCTCTGACTGAATAATCTCAAAGCTCCCATCTTCTACCTCACAGATTCTTTCTTCTGATTGACACATTCTGATATTGATGCTACTATATTTTTCATTTCATTCACTGTATTTTTCTACTTCAGAATTTCTGTTTGGTCCTTTATGATTTTTGTTAAACTGCTCATTTTATTCAGGTATTTCTTGATTTCATCAAATTGTCTATTCTTGTAGCTCACTGAGCTTCCTTAAACAGTTATTTTTCATTCTTTATCAGGTAAATCACAGATCTCCATGTCTTTGGAATCAATTACTGGATTATCATAATCCTTTGGTAGTGTCATGTTTTCTTAAGTTTTGCTTTGTTGTCTTTGTATCTGAAATAGCAGTTGCTTCCTCTAGTCTTTACTAACTGCTTCAGCAGAGAACTAACTTTAGTCATCCCTGCTAGAGATTCTGAGGCTTCCTCAGATCAGCTATGGGTAAGCCTGCTCCACACTTCTTGGCCTCTTATGGCAGAATCCTTAAGCTTGTATATCTTCTCTTGAGTCTGCAATGCAAAAGGTTAGGTGCTGACGACCTCCCTTCTGCTTTCCCAAGTGTGGGGCTAAAGCTCACATTTGTGGTCTCCCTTGGGCCTGCAGATTCAGTTGGGCTTTTTTTGCATGTTCACTAGCCGTCTGCCAAAGCTTGCTCTTGATGCTATCAGGAGTGAGACAGGAAGCCGCAGGGTGGGGGATGTGTGTGGGTGAGGCACATGGAGCACTACTGGTTCCCATGGGCTGGTCAGGGAGACCCACAGGTAAGGTGTCCCCAGTGCCATGTGGGCTAGCTTCTTGATGGGACTGTGAGTTAGTAGGCTCTGTGACTCTTTAATGCCCTCCAAGAGTCCTATCTGCTATTCTCCTAGCACCTTCCCACCCCCTCATCATGCAGCTCAAGATTCAGTAGTCTGGATGAGGCAAGAGAGAAATGGGCCTCTTTGGTGGCTTCCCACATAGTTGGAGAAGCTGGGTACTCAGTCACTTGCATTTTCCCCTCCAGGAGAAGTCACGGGCTGAGAAGGTCTCTCTTGGCCCTGAACTGTGCCACCTTGAGGGAAGGATAATGAGGATAAAATCAAACTGTTCCTCTTCAAAGCATCTAAACTCATTTATTGCTCCAAAAATGTGCTGAAAATTCTTCACTGGAAACCCAGACTTTCACAAAGGTGCTCTTGTCTGTGGGTGATTGTCTAAGATAGTACTTTCCAAGGGTTTCCACACTGCAGCCGAGAGGGCCTGGAGCTGGTTCGCAGGCCACTGCAGGGTCCATGCCAGGACCTAGGTCTGTATGCCTATAAGCCAATGCATGGGCAGGAAAGATTCCTACCAGGTTGCCTGGCGATTCCTACGAAGTTGCTTGGTGTTGGATCCCTAAGCTCCCACCAGGTCATTTCTGTCTGTATATGGATACCAAATTGCTGTGGGTGGAGGACACAAATGAGGGGAAGCTTTTTCAGCCATGCTGATGTCACTTCTGAAGCTGGTCATCTTTTGTTAGGATAACTGGATAGCTGGGAAGAAATGAATGCTCAGTAATCTCTTAGTGGTCAGATTTCTGCTCTTTGCTTCGTCCTCTTTTAGGTACAATTCTTTTCAGTTCTGAAGGCTAGAAGTTCAAGATCAAGGTGTTGGAAAGCTTGATTTTTCCTGAGAACCATAAGGGAAGGATCTGTTCGGGGCCTCTCTCCTTGGCTTGCAGATGGCTGCCCTCTTGCTTTCTCTTCATGTGCTTTTCCCTCTGCATACTTGAAATTCCACATATTCTTAAAGCTAGCTAACGAACACTGGTATTTCTCATCCTGGCAGTTTCAAGATATTAATTCCTTTAGCCACTAGAATCAGAGTGAACTGACATAGCCAGTGACAAGGTTTTCACAAGTGCCATAAAGGTTTGAATTCAAAGACCAAGACACTTAAGGATAAAGTGCTGACTCCCTTGCGCATCTGCTGAAGGGCTCAAAGGATCTCCTCAGGGCCTGTGATGACCCAAGCAACTGTATTCTTGGTCTACTCCTTCCCCTAGGCTAAAGTTGCTCAGGTTCCAAACAAGCCTCGCAAAGAGTGGTAATAAAATACTGTAAATACTCACTACTTTGCAAGTGATCTTTGTCTCTGTGCTTCAAACACATGAACAGGCCCATTTACTATGGTTTACATTCTTTTGGTAACACTTTTTGGGTATGGTACTGGCAGTGCTGTAACCTGGGTGTGTGCCACTCTTCCTCACTGGACTGTGGAACATTTCTTGTCTTCATCAGAGGACCTCTGACACTCAGCACAGATTCTGCTCCTCAGTTGGTTCTGCATAAAAGTTTATTCAATAAACAAACAGGGTAGTAAATTAAGACAGAATTTTCCCTCTCTCCTTTTCCCTATGCCCCATGGGAGTATATGCTAATTAGGGGAACTAATTAGGGGAAAGGTAGAGTGTGGCAAATATATTTCTCTATAAATAAGAATACTAGAAGACAAACATGATTGATGATATTTTCAATAATTACAATAAAAAACCCAGAAATACCACAATAAAAATATAATTAGGTTTTAAAAGAACAGAAGTTTGCATGCATATATATCCAAATAGTTCATTTAAGAACCTCAGTGCTATTTATTTCTATTACAGCTAGACACAAAATGCTCAAAGATTGAAAATATAAAGAGATGAAGACTATGGATTTATGTTTGCAGACTATTTTTCTTTGAAACTGTCTGGTGTGAAAACCTAACAAACAGTTTATTAGAATTTGTATTTGATACAACTATATGTTAGAATTTCAGTGGAAAAAATTGATGAAATCCTAATGATCAATAGCCTATAGTAAATGACTATTCTAATTAAAACGAGTATGATCTTCAACTATTCTCCTAAGTACTGCTGCTGTAATTTTCTATTTATAAAAACTTTCATTTTAGAGAAAACTGACCTTAATGCTATTTCAAGAAAAAGAATAAACATTAAATCTTCAATCTCAACTTTTAAAGCTTAGAGCTCTTTAAGTAAAGTATTTCTGCTAATCTTAAACTACTTTTGGTTCATTGCTAACCTTTGAAATATCTTAATGTGAGATTTAAGGTCTTTTTTTTTGGTCTGGATAGTGCTCGTATTTTTTGTCCTTATACCAAAGCAGTAAGGCAAGAAAGTGTTTCCTTTTTCAGATCATGTAATATCTATCCATTTTAAAATTCAGGGACTACAACCACTACAAACAATCCTACCAATAGGAAATTAAGGCTGCTGTGATTTTCCTTTATATTTAAACCATAACATAAGATTAGCAGTGTTATTGCCTACAAATGCTGAATTTATAATCATTTGACCTTAAGTCACAGGACATAAATATTGCCATTTCTGTCTGTACTTCAACTCCAGCACTAAGACATTGTTTTCACAGTTACCTTTGATAAGTCTGAAGATGAAGTCAGAAAACACTACACAAAGCTAAAACTGGATGACTCTGCTACAAAGAAATAATGCTTGAGAGGACAAGAGTGGTTTTCTGGTGTCTGGTTAGTGTTGGTGCACTGTGCCCCCAGTGCAGGTCACACTCCAGCCAGCATGACACAGGTATGGGCACCTTCAGTACTCTAAAGGGCCTTGCCTGCTACTGCCAAAGGTGAAATGCGTGGCTTTGCAAGAACTACCAGGTGCCAATTAGAGTATATCATGTTTGCTGGAGTATATCATTCTTTGAGGCGCCCTTCCAGATATGTGAAAGAGAAAAATCCCATAACCTTGTCTGCAAAAGAGTTTCTAAAATGTGAATGTGAACCAGACTTTGCAGTATACATCTACCAGTGTTAGCACCATATTTAAGTCTGAATTGAGGTAAACTCTCAGATAGACTTTGGGTAGAAATTACAGTAGCAATTTTGAATGGGGTGTTTACAGCAGTATTCTTTCAGATTAAGTTTGAAAAACTACTTGATCCCAAGTATACCTATTATACCTATCCAAGTATATATTGAAATTGATAAATTACAAAGCTAGATATAAGCTTTTAGCAGGAGAAATGTAGTAAAACAGAATTCATATTCTTGAAATTCAAAGTATGTCATTATTGGCTTGATGAAGTCAAAGATTTTGATAAAATACTGAGCCAGTATCACAAAGCCAGTTTATCAAATGGCAATGCCCAGAAATTCTGTTTCTCAGAGTATATAGTCAAGCTTACTGTAGATGCTACCCAGTCAACATCCAGCTCCTACATGATATATCCCCTGCTCATTGCTCCATTTAATAAAAAAGGTAAGTAGCTTCTCTCTCCCCCAACTATTTTGATTTATGTAGAGAAACCTCTGAGACTTGGGAAGCAAAGACCCTAAAACTTGGTTAAAATTTTGAAGGTGTCCAGTATGTTTCAGCAGATGAAAAACAAATTTAGTTAAGGGATAACTGGACAAAATATGGTAATCTTCTATTTTAGTTCCTATAAGCTAATAAGGTGAAACAATAATGTGAAAATAAAGAACTATGAAAACTTTTCAAATTGCTTTTTCCCTCCCTTTAACATTACTTAACATATAAGAAAATAAGAAACCTTAAATTTCTTATTTTCTAGCTTTTGGGAGCATAACACAGACTAATTTTTCAAAGGAGAATAATTACCATTATTTATTAAATAAAATATTACCTTGGAGTTTGAACAACACAGGAATTCCATCTCTAGTAAGAGCTGGTCTTGGTTCTCAGGCAGAAGTTTATCACTCAATTTGACCAAGATTCCTCAAAAACACCCATCAGCAGTATTTTCATCTGACTCTGTTGAGATTCAGATGAAAACAGGAGTAACTTTCCCCTGTAGCCTATAGAAACATTTTAGGGAAACAGTTTAAAATTTGTTCTTAACCTAAATATTCAGCTGAATACTGCAGACCATTCTTCAGAAAACTCATGTAAACAGTCATTCTTCTTTTATAAATCTGCTGGTGCTAACTGCACCTAATTGGTAATATACATAGAGGTATAGCTTAGCTATGTTTGCAAGAATGCTGATTAATATATAAGATCTTTCAGTTCCCTGTCAGTGAGTTCATTCACTTCCATGATCTTCTCTAAGTGTTCCATATATCGGCCATGGTCCTGCAGAAAGTGAGGGACCCTCATGTTTTCAGTAACTGCCAATCCTTTTAAGCGATCCACATCTTCATAAGAGACCTGAAAAAAGGAAGATGGGTTACTTTTTAAATGTGACTACCAGTTAAATTTTGAAGAGTAATTTCTTCCTTTGGTCTTAAGTGAAACTTTACGTAGACTGTTTTTGAAATTACTCCCTAATACCTGGAAAATGACAAAATTTACTGTGTTAAATAAGAACGTATTTATCTGCCCCTTCATACCATGACTATATATGTATTTTTAACATCTTTATTGGAGTATAATTGCTTTACAATGGTGTGTTAGTTTCTGCTTTACAACAAAATGAATCAGTTATATATATACATATTTTCCCATCTCTCTTCCCTCTTGCGTCTCCCTCCCTCCCACCCTCCCTATCCCACCCCTCCAGGCGGTCACAAAGCACTGAGCTGATCTCCCTGTGCTATGCGGCTGCTTCCCACTAGCTATCTACCGTACGTTTGATAGTGTATATATGTCCATGCCTCTCTCTCGCTTTGTCACAGCTTACCCTTCCCCCTCCCCATATATCTTCAAGTCCATTCTCTAGTAGGTCTGTGTCTTTACTCCTGTCTTACCCCTAGGTTCTTCATGACATTTTTTTTCTTAAATTCCATATATATCTGTCAGCATTCAGTATTTGTCTCTCTTTTTCTGACTTACTTCACTCTGTATGACAGACTCTAGGTCTATCCACCTCATTACGAATAGCTCAATTTCGTTTCTTTTTATGGCTGAGTAATATTCCATTGTATATATGTGCCACATCTTCTTTATCCATTCATCTGTCAGTGGACACTTAGATTGTTTCCATCTCCAGGCTATTGTAAATAGTGCTGCAATGAACATTTTGGTACATGACTCTTTTTGAATTATGGTTTTCTCAGGGTATATGCCCAGTAGTGGGATTGCTGGGTCATATGGTAGTTCTATTTGTAGTTTTTTAAGGAACCTCCATACTGTTCTCCATAGTGGCTGTATCAATTTACATTCCCACCAACAGTGCAAGAGGGTTCCCTTTTCTCCACACCCTCTCCAGCATTTATTGTTTCTAGATTTTTTGATGATGGCCATTCTGACTGGTGTGAGATGATATCTCATTGTAGTTTTGATTTGCATTTCTCTAATGATTAGTGATGTTGAGCATTCTTTCATGTGTTTGTTGGCAGTCTGTATATCTTCTTTGGAGAAATGACCATGACTATATTTTTAAAAATCTAGTCAGTATTTGATTTAACAATCTATCTTGGATCTACAGTGTGTCTAGAAATTAAACAACTAAACTTAATATATGTGTGTGAAAGACTGAACCTAAACAAATCTCCTGCCTAAATCTAAATATAAGAATTGGGACTTCTCTGGTGGTCCAGTGGGTAAGACTCCATGCTCCCAATGCAGGAGGCCCAGGTTCGATCCCTGGTTGGGGAACTAGATCCTGCATGCATGCTGCAACTAAGAAGCCCGCATGCCACAATGAAGATCCCACGTGCTGCAATTAAGACCCAGTGCAGCCAAAATAAATAAATAAGAAAATAATTAGAATGTAAATACTATATTATTAAGTTAGGAAAATCAGCACAATTATACATTAAATTCCTTTTTCTATTTAATTGGAGAAATAAAATAATATTTTGTGTTAAAAATATCAAAATAAAAGCAAGAGAATTTAAGTATTTTTTAAAAATTTCACATCTCTTTCATTCACTTAAGAAGCCAGTCTTTCATAAACATTATATTAATTTATAGAACTTAAAGTTTCACCCCTAAACTTATCTTTCAACTTTTAAATTCCAAACCATAGCTGGCTTTAAGAACTATTATCTTCTGATCAACACTCTTCCTGGTTCAGTAGGAAGGCTTTAAATAAATCATGTTCATATTAAGTTTTATTTACATTTCAGTTAAAATTGAGTATATCATTAAGTGTAATAGGTTATAGGAAATAGGTTTGGTGTTGATATTGGCATGGTTTTGTAATTTATCTTAAACCACTCTAAGTTTATTATAAGGAGAGAATGCGTAAATATACTGATGTTGGGAAATAAGGTTCTCATTTTAAGAAAAGAGATACATATATGGAATGGGGAATACCCTTATGATTTAAAACAAATCTATGATATGCTCATTGACAAGGTCTAGAAGCATCAGCACTCGAGTAGTGATGTGCACACCTCATGCTCAAGTCTTGTTTTCTAAATACCATTTCCCACTAAAAAGAATCAAGACTTCCTTAGAGAAACATCTAATCTCAGATTTGGGTAGGAAAAGTGTAAGGTGAGCCCAGAATATTTTACTTTGCTTGAAAACATGTAGACATGTTTTAAAAACCACAGGAGTAGCCATTGGAAGAGCTGAATAAAAAAGTGGAGGGAAATGTAACAGAATTCAAAGATCTCTATTTTGCTACCACCAGTGTAGTAACTGATTTGGGCAAAAATCATCAATTGATGTTAAAATCATTTCTGGAAAGGCTATTAGACAATGGTACATTTGAAGGTATCATCCCACAAATTACTTATTAATGGAGGAAAGGTACCATTATAATGGAGAGATCTGGCAGTAACTAACCCAGGTGATTATACACAGTATCACCAATACTGGGACAAAATATCTCTCTAATGTGATGCACTGAAAAATGCATGACTCACTTTAGTATTCTTGGCAAAAATGTTTAACCTAAAGCTAATTACAAGGAAACAATCTGATAGTCCAGATTCTAGGAATTCTCAAGGAAATTTTCCTGGATTCTTAAAAATGTCATAAAAAAAGACTATGGTGAGGGGGACTGTTATAAATTAAGAGATTAAAGATGATAAGCGAATGCAAGGCATAAATCTTGACTGGATCCTGGGTCATGAAAAAGAGCTACAAAGGACATTTTGGAGATGATCTGGGGAATATAAAATAGACTTTTTTTTAGATATTATATGGAATCAATGATAAATTTCTTTAGAAAACATATGGTCATGTCAGAATATCCTTATTCTTGGGAGATACATACTGAAGTATGAAGGGGAGTAGAGTTATACCTGCAGCTTACTTTAAAATGCTTTAGGAAAATATGCATATAAAAACTAATAATATATTCCCAAATTTCCTATTCTCTTCTTTATCTCTTATTGTCCACAAAGGAATATTGTAATTTGGTTCTGTGACAGAACCTCATTTCTTCCCTCCTGTTATCACATAAAGGAAAACTACTCCAACAATAAAATAAAAACAGTTTCAACTTGAGTCTTATTTAATCATGAAATGAGCTGGAGGAAGTGTTGACCTGATACGTTTGCAGACTCTGTGCCATTGGTTTCACTCACCTTCCCCAGGGCCGTAAGTAGATGAAAGTCAATGGTCTCTCTATATCGGAGGATTTGCAGGATACCATCCAAGTATACCTGGTCTTTACTGAAACACCCTGGAGGAACCAGAACAGTGTTTACTTTCTGATGTTTAAAAAAATTATTAAGTAACTAAATACCAGCCCATTCACTTTACTGTAGGAGTCAGTCCTGTACTTAAAAAATAAGTAGGGCAAATTAGAAATTTAACTATAATCATAACATAAAATGTAAGGTCTTAAGAAGTACCACAATAATTACAGCCTAGTAGCTTCCCTTTAAGAATTCCTTCTCCCTGGCTCCCCACTCCCCATAATTAAAATAGCATTTTTCCCTAAAGAAACACAGAGCAGAAACTAACACAACATTGTAAAGCAATTATATTCCAATAAAGATGTTAAAAAAAATTATCCCATCCTCACCTCTACCATTTGATCATAAGCTTAACTTCCATGATTAACTGAAGGCATTTGGGTGGGGAGGGCTGGGAGAGGATAGTTGTAGAGTAGTTAAGTTTCAAAAGGGGCCAATGTGGAGACATGGGGTTTCAGAAATTCCTGGGTTTTTTATAAGAAATAATACCCTTTACCCCATTAAAGTTTAGGTGATTTTGATACTATTCCTCCCTATAAAAATGAGAATTAGAACTGGATTTTAAAGCATATGAAAAAATATGAAATAGACATGAAAATTAGGAATAGCTCATAGATCTGTGCTTAGATAAAAAATGGTATTCTGCTTACAAAGAAAACCTTTCTCCCATCATGACATAACTTATGTAAATTTTTAAAAATTTTGCTCTAGAATTAAATGGACTAGAATTCTACCAAATGGAGAGTCATACAATAAGAAATTATTGTTGATGAGTTCCCAAGACAGTGGACTAAGAGGGCCGAGCTCACCTCCTCTCATGGGCACACACCAAAATTACAACTATTTACAGAGCAACTGCGAGTGAGAAAGACTGGAACCTACCAGAAAAGATTTCTATAACTAAAGATATAAAGAAGGAACCACAACTAGATGGGTAGGAGGGGAGAAACTGCAGTATAGTCAAGACCCAGATCCTGAGGTGAGAGACCTACGAATGGGAAGATAATTGTAAGTATAGAGGTTCTCCAGAAGGAGCAAGAGGTAAGAGACCCACATCAAGCTCCCCAGCCCAGGGGTCCTGTGCTGGGAAGACGAGACCCCAGAACGTTTGGTTTTGAAGGTCAGAGGAACTTACTTTCGGGAGACCCAGAGGGCTGTGGAAAAGAAAGACCCTACTCTTAAAGGGTGCACACAAAATTTCACATGCTCTGGGACACAGGGAAGCAGCAGTAATTTGAACAGAGCCTGGGTCAGACCTACTGGTGATCTTGAAGAGTCTCCCAGAGAGGAAGGAGGCAAATGGAGTTCCCCTGGGGACACAGGCACTGGTGGCAACCATTTTTGGGAGTTAATTCTACCACATTGAAACTGGCGCTGCAAGGCACCATTTTGGAATCCTCCCTCTAGCTTACTAGCCATGGGACCCAGCCCCAGCCCTATCCCTACTCACCAACCTATAGGAACAAGTACTGGATCACCTCAGATCAAGCAATTAGCTGGGTGGAAATATAACCCCACCTACCAGTAGACAGACACCAGCCCCAGAACAACCACTGCATGCTATGCCAGGACCCAGCCCAGCCACCAGCAGTTGGCACCAGTCCCACGATTTGCTGGTCCTCCAACCACCAGGGGGACAATAAAAGCTCTGAGACAACTTGGGCCCCTTAGACATTACCCCAGGATCAGGCCGCACTTACCAGTGGGCCAACGCAACCTTTGGGACACCCCAGGCCCCATAGCCAGCTGTGTCATGAACCAGCCAACCCACCAATGGTCCAAAACCAGTTCTGAGAATGTAGGCCCTGAAGCCAGAGGCCCCAGGACACAGCTCAGCTAGCCAATGGGCCTGCACTATCCCCATGACCCAGCTTTATCCACCAGGGGGCCTGATAGAGCCCCAGGATCTCCTGTATCCTGATGCTGCCCACCAGCGGGCAGACCCCAGGATTCACCCAAGCCCTAGCTCTGTCTACCAGCAGGCCAACACAAGCTTTGGGACACCTCGGACCCCATACCCAACTGTGTCAGGATCCCTCCACCTCCTGCTCAGCAATCTGACAACAGCTCTGAAATTCCTGGGCCCTGTTGTCAGACTCTGGGACCCAGCTCTGCCTGCCACTAGTCCAACACTAACCCTGGAACCTGGCTTCACCCACCAGTGGTAGGGCAACAGCCCTGGAGTCTTATGGACCCTGATTCTGTCCACCAGTGAGCCAGCACTAGGCCTGGGGACCCTGAGGTTTTGTAATCTGCTACCTTGTGACCAGGTCCCACTAACCAGCAGCATCTGCAGAAGGCAGGTGCCTGGCAACCAACTGGGCTAGGGGCCAACCAAGCCTACCAGACCACCCACACAGCTCACCAAAACTGAAGGACCAATGCAGCCCTCTTAGGGGGAAACTATAGAGCATATAGCATGGGTGACGAGAGGGGAGTGCACAGTGGGATGCATAAGACATCTCCTACAGGAGACTGCTTCTTCAAGGTACAGAAACATAACTAACCTACTACATACATAAAAATAGCAACTTAGATAAAATGAGGCCACAAAGAAACATGTTCCAGACGAGGAAACAAGATAAAACCCCAGAAGAACAAAAGATAAAACCCCAGAAGAACAACTAAGTGAAGTGGAGATAGGCAATCTACCTGAGAAAGAGTTCAGAGTAAGGACTGTAAAGATGATGAAAGAACTTGGGAAAAGAATGGACGTACAGAGCAAGAAGTCAGAAGTTTTTAACAAAGAGCTAGAAAATATAAAGAACAACCAACCAGAGATATAGAATATAACTGAAATGAAAAATACAATAGAAGGAATCAACATTAGACTAAATGATACAGAGGAACAGGTCAGTGAGCTGAAGATAGAGTAGTGGAAAGCACTGCTACTGAAAAGAAAAAAGAATGAAAAGAAATTAGGACAGTTTAAGAGCCCTGTAGGACAATACCAAGCACACTAATATTCACACTGTAGGGGTCCCACAAGGACGAGAGAGACAGAGACAGAGAGAGAGAGAGACTGAAAACATAACAGGTGAAAACTTCCCTAACCTGGGAAAGGAACAGTCACTCAAGGCCAGAAAGTACAGAGTCCCATACAGGATTAACCCAAAGAGAAACCAAGACACACTAATTAAAATGACAAACATTAAATATAAAGAGAATACTAAAAGCAGCAAGGGAAAAGCAACAAATAGCATACAACAGAATTCCCATTAAGTTATTGGCTGATTTTTCAGCAGAAACTGAAGGCCAGAATGGAGTAGAAATATGTATTTAAAGTGATGAAAGGGAAAAACCTACCACCAAGAATAATCTACCCAGGAAGGCTCTCATTCAGATTTGATGGAGAGATCAAAAGCTTTACAGATAAGCAAAAGCTAAGAGTCCAGCACCATCAAACCAACTTTATAACCAATGTTAAAGGAACTTCTCCTGATGAAAAAGGCCACAACTAAAAACAAGAAAATTATAAAATCAAAATGATCAACAAAGGCAAACATACAGAAAATGTAGGAAATCATCCACACACAAAGCTAGTAGGGTGATAAAAAGACAAAAGTAGTCAAATAATCTATAACCACAATGAGCAGTTAAGGGATACACAAAACAATCAGATGTAAAATATGACATGAAAAACAGCAATCATGAAGGAAGGAGAGTACAAATGTAAGATTTTTAAAATGCATTTGAAATTAAGAGCTCAGCAACTTAAATCATACATACACAGACACACACAGACACAGACACACACACACACACACACACACAGACTGCTACATAAAAAGCTCACGGTAACCTCAAAACAAACACCTATAATAGATATACACACAAAAAAAGAAAAAAGAATCCAAACATAACACTAAAGATAGTCATCAAATCACAGGAGATGAGAACAAAAGGGGGGAAAAAGACCTATAAAAACAAACCCCAAACAATTAACAAAATGGCAGTAAGAACATACATATCAATAATTACCTTAAATGTAAATGGACTAAATGCTCCAACCAAAAGACAGAGGAGCTGAGTGGATACAAAAACAAGAACCATATATACGCTCCTACAGAAGACTCACTTCAGATCTAGAGACACACACAGACTGAAAGTGAGAGAATGGAAAAAGGTATTCCATGCAAATGGAAATCAAAAGAAAGCTGGAATAATAATACTCATATGAGACTAAATAGACTTTAAAATAAAGACTGTGGGGTGAAGTCAAGATGGTGGACTAGGAGGATGTGGAGTTTGCATCTCTGCACAACTAGGGCACCTGCCAGGCACTGGTGGGGGACCACGGACACCTAAGGGGATGGGAAGAACCCATGAGCAACTGGGTAGGACATGGGGAGGAGGAAGGGGGGAGGATAAGTGGAGGCGAGACAGACCAGTGCCCCTGTGGGGTGGCTGGGGGAGGCAAGGGGTTCCCATGCCCAGAGGGGCCCACCCATGGTTAGGGGATCAACAGGGATGGGGGAGACACTTGGGAGAGTGGATTATCAGAAGGGAACAGGGTCAGCATTTCCCCTGCCCACTAGGGTCCCAGGGAGGCCCAAGTGAGGTTCCCAGGCCTCATCCTCTGCCCTCCAAGACACCCTCCAACTGCGCTGGGCCTACACCCTGCCTCCACGCCCCCAACCATGACCTTACCTCTGAACCCACACTCCAAGGCCCCCCTCCAGATGTGCTGCCTTTCGCGGCTGAGCAGGTCCTGAGCCTGAGCCCCACCACCCCACACTGCCCCCCACAGCCAAGGCCTTTTCTAGCCTTTCTTTTTAGGTTGTGGTTCGGCTTTACCTTGTTGTTCTTTCATCTATATCGATATTTTTCTAATTTTTAATTTTTCTAATTTTATTTTATTCTTTATACCTTGTTGTTGTTCTGCAACTTTTGGCTTGTGCCCCCAGCTTTCTTTTTCTTTTTCTTTTTTTTATTGTGGTGCTGTTTTACCTTGTTGCAGTTGTTTCACTTATATTTTAATTATTCCTGATATACTTTTTATTTTACTAACTGTATTTTACTTTTTATTCTGTTATTCTACTGCTCCGTTTCTTTCCCTTTCTTTTCTTGTGCCAAACCGAGCAGCTTGTGGGATATACTGGTTCCCAGGCTGGGGGTTGGGCCTGAGCTCCTGTGGTGGGAGTGCTGAGTCCAAGCTGCTGTATTAACAGAGAACCTCAGACCCCAGGGAATAATAATTGGAGTGAGGTCTTGCAGAGGTCCTCATCTCAGCACCAAGACACAGCTCTACCCAACTGCCTTCAACTTCCAGTGCTGCACATATCAGGCCAAACAACCAGTAAGACAGGAATACAGCCCCACCCATCAAAAAAAATGAGGCAACCAAAAAAATATGTTACAGACGAAGGACCAAGGTAAAAACCTACAGGACCAAGAGGGCAGACAGCAGAAGCAAGAAGAACTACAATCTTGCAGCCTGTGGAACAAAAACCACATTCACAGAAAGACAGACAAGATAAAAAGGCAGAGAGTTATGTATCAGATGAAGGAACAAGATAAAAACCCCAGAAAACCTACTAAATGAAGTGGAGATAGGCAAACTTCCAGAAAAAGAAGCTTCCAGAATGAAAGTGAAGATGATCCAGGACCTCGGAAAAAGAGTGGAAGTAAAGATCAAGAACATGCAAGAAATGTTTAACAAAGATCTAGAAGAATTAAAGAACAAACAAACAGAGATGAACAATACAATAACTGAAATGAAGACTACACTAACAAGAATCAACAGCAGAATAACTGAGGCAGAAGAACGGATAAGTGACCCGGAAGACAGAATGGTTGAATTCACTGTTGCAGAAGAGAATAAAGAAAAAAGAAATGAAGACAGCCTAAGAGACCTCTGGGACAACATTAAATGCAACAACATTCACATTATAGGGGTCCCAGAAGGACAAGAGAGAAAGGACCAGAGAAAATATTTGAAGATTTTATAGTCGAAAACTTCCCTAACATGGGAAAGGAAATAGCCACCCAAGTCCAGGAAGCACAGAGTCCCATACAGGAGAAACCCAAGGAGAAACACACCAAGACACATAGTAATCAAATTGGAAAAAATTAAAGACAAACAAAAATTATTGAAAGCAGAAGGGAAAAACGACAAATAACATACAACGGAACTCCCATAAGGTTAACAGCTCATTTCTCAGCAGAAACTCTACAAGCCAGAAGGAAGTGGCATGATATACTTAAAGTAATGAAAGGGAAGAAACTACAACCAAGATTACTCTACCTGGCAAGGATCTCATTCAGATTCGATGGAGAAATCAAAAGCTTTACAGACAAGCAAAAGCTAAGAGAATTCAGCACCACCAAACCAGCTCTACAACAAATGCTAAAGGAACTTCTCTAAGTGGGAAACACAAGAGAAGAAAAGAACCTAGAAAAACAAACCCAAAACAATTAAGAAAATGGTCATAAGAACATACATATAGATAATTACTTTAAACGTGAATGGATTAAATGCTCCAACCAAAAGACACAGGCTTGCTGGATGGATAGAAAGACAAGAACCATATATATGCTGTCTACAAGAGACCCACTTCAGACCTAGGAACACACACAGACTGAAAGTGAGGGGATGAAAAAAGATATTCCCTGCAAATGGAAATCAAAAGAAAGCTGGAGTAGCAATACTGGTATCACTTATCTCACTTAAAGATAAAATAGACTTTAAAATAAAGAATGTTACAAGAGACAAGGAAGAACACTACATAATGATCAAGGAATCAATCCAGGAAGAAGATATAACAATTATAAACATACATGCACCAAACACAGGAGCACCTCAATACATAAGGCCACTGCTAACAGCTATAAAAGAGGAAACTGACAATAATAGTGGGGGACTTTAACACCTCATTTACATCAATGGACAGAGCATCCAAAATGAAAATAAATAAGGAAACAGAAGCTTTAAATGACACAATAGACCAGATAGAGTTAACTGATATTTATAGGACATTCCATCCAAAAACAGCAGATTACACTTTCTTCTCAAGTGTGCATGGAACATTCTACAGGATAGATCACATCTTGGGTCACAAAGCAAACCTCAGTAAATTTAAGAAAACTGAAAGCATATAAAGTATCTTTTCTGACCACAACGCTATGAGATTAGAAAACAATTATAGGGAAAAAAACATAAACAACACAAAAACATGGAGGCTAAACAATACGTTACTAAATAACCAAGAGATCACTGAAGAAATCAAAGAGGAAATCAAAAAATACCTAGAGACAAATGACAATGAAAACACAACGATCCAAAACCTATGGGATGCACCAAAAGCAGTTCTAAGAGGGAAGTTTATAGCTATAGAAGCCTACCTCAAGAAACAAGAAAAATCTCAAATTAACAATCTAATCTTACACCTAAAAGAACTAGAGAAGGAAGAACAAACAAAACCCAAAGTTAGCAGAAGAAATCATAATTATCAGAGCAGAAATAAATAAAATAGAAACAAAGAAAACAATAGCAAAGATCAATAAAACTAAAAGCTGGTTCTGTGAGAAAATAAACCAAAGTCAGACTAATTGATAAACCATTAGCCAGGCTCATCAAGAAAAAGAGGGAGAGGACTCAATAAAATTAGAAATGAAAAAGGAGAAGTTACAACAGACACCACAGAAATACAAAGCATCCTAAGAGACTACTACAAGCAACTGTATGCCAATAAAATGGATAACCTGGAAGAAATGGACAAATTTTTAGAAAGGTATAAGCTTCCAAGACTGAACCAGGAAGAAGTAGAAAATATGAACAGACCAATCACAAGTAATGAAATTGAAACTGTGATCAAAAATCTTCCAACAAACAAAAGTCCAGGAGCAGATGGCTTCACACGTGAATTCTATCAAACATTTAGAGAATAGCTAACACCCATCCTTCTCAAACTCTTCCAAAAAATTGCAGAGGAAGGAACACTCCCAAACTCATTGTATGAGGCCACCATCACCCTGATATCAAAACCAGACAAAGATACTACAAAAAAAGAAAATTACAGACTAATATCACTGATGAATATAGATTCAAAAATCCTCCACAAAATACTACCAAACAGAATCCAACAACAAATTAAAAGGATCATACACCATGATCAAGTTGGATTTATCCCAGGGATGCAAGGATTCTTCAGTATAAGCAAATCAATAAATGTGTTACACCATATTAACAAATTGAAGAAGAAAAACTATATGATCATCTCAACAGATGCAGAAAAAGCTTTTGACAAATTTCAACAACGATTTATGATAAAAACTCTCCAGAAAGTGGGCATAGAGGGAACCTACCTCAACATAATAAAAGCCATATATGACCAACCCACAGCCAACGTCATTCTCAATGGTGAAAAACTGAAAGCATTTACTCTAAGATCAGGAAAAAGACAAGGATGTCTACTCTCACCACTATTATTCAACATAGTTTTGGAAGTCCTAGCCACGGCAATCAGAGAAGAAAAAGAAATAAAAGGAATACAAATTGGAAAAGAAGAAGGAAAATTGTCACTGTTTGCAGATGACATAATACACAGAGAGAATCCTAAAGATGCCACCAGAAAACTACTAGAGCTAATCAATGAATTTGGTAAAGTTGAAGGATACAAAATTAATGCACAGAAATCTCTTGAATTCCTAAACACTAATGATGCAAAATCTGAAAGAGAAATTAAGGAAACTCTCCCATTTACCACTGCAGCAAAAAGAATAAAATACCTAGGAATAAACCTACCTAGGGAGACAAAAGACCCGTATGCAGAAAACTATAAGACACTGATGAAAGAAATTAAAGATGATACCAACAGATGAAGAGATATACCATGTTCATGGATTGGAAGAATCAACATTGTGAAAATGACTATACTACCCAAAGCAATCTACAGATTCAATGCAATCCCTATCAAATTACCAATGGCCTTTTTTACGGAACTAGAACAAAAAATCTTAAAATTTGTATGGAGACACAAAAGACCCTGAATAGCCAAAGCAGTCTTGAGGGAAGAAAACGGAGCTGGAGGAATCAGACTCCCTGACTTCAGACTATACTACAAAGCTACAGTAAGCAAGACAATATGGTACTGGCACAAAAACAGAAACATAGATCAATGGAACAAGATTGAAAGCCCAGATATAACCTACGGACCTATGGCCAACTAATCTATGTCAAAGGAAGCAAGGATATACAGTGGAGAAAAGACAGCCTTTTCAATAAGTGGTGCTGGGAAAACTGGACAGCTACATGTAAAAGAACGAAATTAGTACACTCCCTAACACCATACAGAAAAATACTCATAATGGATTAGAGACCTAAATGTAAGACAAGACACTATAAAACTCTTATAGGAAAACACGGGAAGAACACTCTTTCACATAAATCACAGCAAGATCTTTTTTGATCCACTTCCTAGAGAAATGGAAATAAAAACAAAAATAAACAAATCGGACCTAATGAAACTTCAAAGAAGTTGCACAGCAAAGGAAACCATAAACAAGACGAAAAGACAATTCTAGAATGGGAGAAAATATCTGCAAATGAAGCAACTGACAAAGGATTAATCTCCAAAATTTACAAGCAGCTCATGCAGCTCAATATTAAAAAAACAAACAACCCAATCCAAAAATGGGCAGAAGCCCTAAATAGACATTTCTCCAAAGAAGACATTCAGATGGCAAAGAAGCACATGAAAACTGCTCAAGATCACGAATTATTAGAGAAATGCAAATCAAAACTACAATGAGGTATCACCTCACACCAGTTAGAATGGGCATTATCAGAAAATCTACAAACAACAAATGCTGGAGAGGCTGTGGAGAAAAGGGAACCCTCTAGCACTGTTGCTGGGAATGTAAATTGATACAGCCACTATGGAGAACAGTATGGAGGTTCCTTTAAAAACTAAAAATAGAATTACCATATGATCCAGCAATACCACTACTGGGCATATACCCAGAGAAAACCATAATTCAAATAGACACATGCACCCCAATGTTCACTGCAACACTATTTACAGTAGCCAGGTCATGGAAGCAACCTAAATGCACATCAACAGACGAATGAATAAAGAACATGTGGTACATATATACAATGGAATATTACTCAGCCATAAAAAGGAACGAAATTGGGTCATTTGCTGAGAGGTGGATGGATCTAGAGACTGTCATACAGAGTGAAAGAAGTCAGAAAGAGAAAAACAAATATCGTATATTAACGCATACATGTGGAAGCTAGAAAAATGGTACAGATGAACCGGTTTGCAAGGTAGAAATTGAGACACAGATGTAGAGAACAAACGTATGGACACCAAGAGGGGAAAGCAGAGGGGGTGGTGGTGGTGGTGTGATGAATTGGGCGATTGGGATTGACATGTATACACTGATGTGTATAAAACTGATGACTAATAAGAACGTGCTGTGTAAAAAAATAAAATAAAATTCAAAAAAAAAAAAAAAAAGACAACAATCCTACAAGACCAAATAAATGAAAAGGAAATAAGCAACCTACCTGAAAAAGAATTCAGAGTAATGATAGTAAAGATTATCCAAAATCTCGGAAACAGAATGGAGGCATGGACTGAGAAAACAGAAGAAATGTTTAACAAAGACCTAGAAGAACTACAGAACAAAGAAACAGTGATGAACAACACAATAACTGAAATGAAAAATACATGGAAAGAAATCAATAGAATAACTGAGGCAGAAAAGCGAGTAAGTGAGCTAAAACACAGAATGGTAGAAGTAACTGCTGAGGAGCAGAATAAAGAAAAAAGAATGAAAGAATTGACGACAGTCTCAGAGACCTCCAGGACAACAATAATGCACCAACATTTGGATTATAGGTGTCCAAGAAAAAGAAGAGAAAAAGAAAGGGTCTGAGAAAACATTTGAAGAGATTATAGTCAAAGACTTCCCTCACATGGAAAAGGAAACAGCCACCCAATTCCAGGAAGCGCAGAGTCCCATACAGGATAAACCCTAGGAAAAACACACCAAGACACATATTAATTAAACTAACAAAAATTAAATTCAAAGAAAAAATATTAAAAGGAGCAAGGGAAAAGCAAGAAATAACATACAAGGGAGCCCCATAAAGTTATCAGCTGATTTCTCAGCAGAAACTGTGCAGGTGACAAGGAAGTGGCATGATATATTTAAAGTGAAAAAAGGGAAGACCCTACAACCAAGAATACTCTACCCAGCAAGGCTCTCATTCAGATTCCACAGAGAAATCAAAAGCTTTACAGATGGGATTTCCCTGGTGGTGCAGTGATTAAGAATCTGCCTGCCAATGCAGGGACACTGGTTCGATAACTGGTCTAAGAAGATCCCACATGCCGTGGAGCAATTAAGCCCACACGCCACAACTACTGAAGCCCATGTGCCCTAGAGCCCATGTGCTGCAACTGCTGAGCCTGTGTGCTGCAACTACTGAAGCCCGGGCACCTAGAGCCCATGCTCTACAACAAGAGAAGGCACCGCAATGAGAAGCCCACACACCGCAACGAAGAGTAGCCCCTGCTGGCCCCAACTAGAGAAAGCCCGCGTGCAGCAATGAAGACCCAATGTAACCCCCCAAAAAAAAGCTTCACAAACAACCAAAAGCTAAGAGAATTCAGCACCACCAGACCAGCTTTGCAACAAATGCTAAAGGAACTTATTTAGGCAGAAAAGATAAGACCAAAACTAGAAACAAACAAAAACACCCCTAAAAGCTCAGCAGGAAAGGAAAGCATAGTGTAAAGGTATTAAATCATCCACACACAAACATGATATCAAAACAAGCAATTGTGAGAAGAGGAGAGTACAAATGCAAGATACTGGAAATGCATTTGAAATTAAAACACCAGCAACTTAAAACAATATTTTTATACAGAGACTGCTACATCAACAACACTTGGTAACTGCAAACTAAAAATCGACGATACACACACAGAAAAGAAAAAGGAATCCAAAAACACAACACTAACGTTAGTCATCAAATAACAAAAGAAGAGAACAGAGAGGAAGGGAAGAAAAAAGGCTTACAAAAACAAACCCGAAACAATTAAGAAAATGGTAACATGAACACATATATCGATAACTACCTTAAACATAAATGGATTAAATGCTCCAACCAAAACACACAGACTGGCTGAATAGGTAGAAGAACAAGACCCATATATATGCTGTCTTGTTACAAGAGACCCACTTCAGACCTATGGAAACATACAGACTGAAAGTGAGGGAGCAGAAAAAGATACTCCATGCAAATGGAAATGAAAAGAAAGCTGGAGTAGCAACACTAATATCAGACAAATAGACTTTAAAATAAAGACTGTTTCAAGACACAAAGAACAACACTACATAATAATCAAGGAATCTATCCAAGAAGATAAAACAATTGTAAATACATATGCACCCAACATAGGAGCACCTCAATATATAAGGCAAATACTATCAGCCATAAAAGGAGAAATCAACAGTAAAATAATACTAGTGGGGGACTTTAACACCCCACTTGCATCAATGGACAGATCATCTAGACAGAAAAGCCATAAGAAAACAAAGGCCTTAAATGACAATTAGACCAGATGGACGTAATTTATATATATAAAGCATTCCATTTAAAAGCACCAGAATACATGTTCTTCCCAAGTGCACATGCAACATTTTCCAGGATAGATCACATGTTGGGTTGCAAAGCAAGCCTCAGTAAACTGAAGAAAACTGAAGTCATATCGAGCATCTTTTCCAACCACAAGACTATAAGATTAGAAATCAACTACAAGAAAAACACTGTAAAAACCACAAACGCGTGGTGGCTAAACAGTATACTATTAAATGACCAATGGATCACTGAAGAAGTCAAAGAGGAAATAAAAATATCCTAGAGACAAAAGAAAACAAAAACACAACAATCTAAAACCTATGGGATGCAGCAAAAGCTGTTTTAAGAGGAAAGTTTATAGCAATACAGTCCTACCTCAGGAGACAAGGAAAATCTCAAAGAGCATACTCTAACACCTAAACAACTACAGAAAGAAGAACAAACAAAGCCCAAAGTTAGTGGAAGAAATCATAAAGATCAGAGTGGACATAAAAGAATTATAGATGAAGAAAACAACAGAAAAGATCAAAGAAACTAAAAGCTAGTTCTTTGAAAAGATAAAGGAAATTGATAAAACTTATCCAAACTCATGAACAAAGAAAGGGAGAGAGCTCAAATCAATAAAATTAGAAATGAAAAAGAAGTTAAAACAGACACCACAGAAATACAAAGGATCAAAAGAGACTACTACAAGCAACTACATGCCAATAAAATGGACAACCTGAAAGAAATGGACAAATTCTTAGAAAGGTACAATCTCCCAAGACCGAACCAGGAAGAAATACAAAATATGAACAGACCAATCACAAGTACTGAAATTAAAACTGTGATTAAAAAACTCCCAACACACACAGACACAAAAAAAATCTTTAAGGGTTTCCCTGGTGGCACAGTGGTTGAGAGTCCGCCTGCCGATGCAGGGGACACGGGTTCGTGCCTCGGTCCGGGAAGATCCCACATGCCACGGAGCGGCTAGGCCCGTGAGCCATGGCCGCTGGGCCTGCGCGTCCGGAGCCTGTGCCCCACAACGGGAGAGGCCACAACAGTGTGAGGCCCGCGTACCACAAAAACAAACAAACAAAAAAACTCCCAACAAACAAAAGTCCAGGGCAAGATGGCTTCACAGGTCAATTCTATCAAACATTTAGAGAAGAGTTAACACCTATCCTCAAACTATTCCAAAAACAAACTGCAGAGGAAAGAACACTCCCAAACTCATTCTATGAGTCCACCATCACCCTGATACCAAAACCATACAAAGATACCACAAAAAAAGAAAATTACAGGCCAATATCACTGATGAACATAGATGCAAGAAATTCAATGAAATACTAGGAAACTGAATCCAACATACATTAAAAGAATCACACAGAAATTCCCTGGTGGGGCAGTGGTTGAGAAGCCGCCTGCCAATGCAGGGGACACGGGTTTGAGCTCTGGTCTGGGAAGATCCCACATGCCTTGAAGCAACTAAGCCCGTGTGCCACAACTAGTGAGCCAGTGTGCCGCAACTACTGAGTCTGTGTGCCACAACTACCGAGCCTGCCCTCTAGAGCCTGCGAGCCACAACTACTGAAGCCCGCGCACTTAGAGCCTGTGCACCGCAACGAAGAGTAGACCCCACATGCTGCAACTAGAGAAAGCCTGCGCACAGCAACAAAGACCCAACAGCAAGGACCCAATGCAGCCAAAAATAAATAAATAAATTTATTAAAAAAAAAGAATCATACAACATGATCAACTCGGATTTATCTCAGGGATGCAAGGATTTTTCAGTATCTGCAAATCAATCAGTGCATTACACCACATCAACAAACTGAAGAATGAAAACTACATGATCATCTCAAAAGATGCAGAAAAAGCTTTTGACAAAATTCAACACCCATTTATGATAAAAACTCTCCAGAGAGTGGGCATAAAGGGAACCTACCTCAACATAATAAAGGCCATATATGACAAACCCACTGCCAACATCATTCTCAGTGGTAAAAACTGAAAGCATTTCCTCTAAGATCAGGAACAAGACAAGGATGTCCACTCTCTCCACTTTTATACAACATAGTTTTGGAAGTCCTAGCCACGGCAATCACAGAAGAAAAAAAATAACAGGAATCCAAATTGGAAAGGAAGAAATAAAACTGTCACTGTTTGCAGAAGAAATGATACTATACATAGAAAATCCTAAAGATGCTTCCAGAAAACTGCTGAAGTTCAGTGAACTAGGTTAGATTGCAGGATGAAACAATTAATAAACACAAATCCTTTGCATTTCTATACACTAACAAGGAAAGACCTCAAAAAGAAATTAAGGAAACAATCCCATTTACCATTGCATCAAAAAAAAAAAAAACCTAGAAATGAACCTACCTAAGGAGACAAAACACCAGTACTCTGAAAACTATTAGACACTGATGAAAGAAATCAAAGATGACACAAACAGATGGAAGGATATATCATCCTCTTGCACTGGAAGAATCAATATTGTCAAAATGACTATACTACCCAAGGCAATCTACACATTCAATGCAACCCCTATCAAATTATGAATAACATTTTTCACAGAACTAGAACAAAAAAATTTTTTAATCTATATGAAAACACAAAACACCACGAATATCCAAAGTAATCTTAAAGGGGGAAAAAAGATGGACCTGGAGGAATCAGTCTCCCTGATTTTAGACTATACTACAAAGTTACAATCATCAAAACACTATGGTACAGGTACAAAAACAAAAATATAGATCAACAGGACAGAAGCCCAGAAATAAACACACGCACCTGTGGTCGATTGATCTACAATAAAAAATGTAAGACTATACAATGGAGAAATGACAGTCTCTTCAATAAATGGTGTTGAGAAAACTGGACAGCTATAGGAAAAGAATGAAATTAGAACATTCTTTTACACCATACACAAAAATAAACTCAATGAATTAAAGAACTAAATTTAAGACCTGATGTTATAAAACTCTTAGAAGAAAATATAGGAAGAACACTCTGTGAAATAAATCACAGGAATATCTTTTTCAGTGTTTCCCAGAGCACCACATGATTCAGGAATCCCACTCTTGGGCACATATCTGGCAAAACCCTTGGTTTGAAAGGATACAGGCACCCCAGTGTTCACTGCAGCACTGTTTACAGTAACCAAGACATGGAAGCAACCTACGTGTCCATCGACAGAAGAGTGAATAAAGAAGATGTGGTACCTATGTCCAATGGAATATTACTCAGCCATTAAAAAGGATGAAATAATGCCATTAGCAGCAACATGAATGGACCTGGAAATTATCATAGTAAGTGAAGTAAGTCAGAGGAAAAACAAATATCAGCTGATATTGCTTACATGCAAAATCTAAAAAACATCATAAAAATGAACATATTTACAAAACAAAAACAGACTCATGGACTTAGAAAGCACACTTAGGTTAACAAAGAGCAAAGATGGAGGTCAGGGATAAATTGGGAGTTTGGGATTGAAATATACACACTATTCTATTGAAAATAGATAACCAAGAAGGACCTACTGCATAGCATAGGGAACAACTCTGCTTAATATTCTCTAATAACCTAAATGTGGAAAGAACTTGAGAAACAATAGGTACATGTATATGTACAACTGAATCACTTTGCTGTACACCTGAAACTAAGACAACATTGTTATTCAACTATACTCCAATTTAAAAGAAAAAGAAAAAAACAAATGGGACCTAATGAAACTCAAAAGCTTTTGTGCAGCAGAGGAAACCACAAAAAAAAGGAAAGACAACCCACACAATGAAAGAAAAGATTGGCAAATGATCTGACTGACAAGTGATTAATCTCCAAAATTTATAAACAGTTTATGCAGCACAATATCAAAAAAAAAAAACAACAAACAACCCAATCAAAAAATGGGCGGAAGACCTAAATAGACATTTCACTAAGGAAGACATACAGATGGCCAACAAACACATGAAAAGATGCTCAACATCACTAATTATCAGAGAAATGTAAACCAAAACTACAATGAGGTATCACCTCACACCAGTCAGAATGGTCATCATCAAAAAATCTATAAGCAGTAAATACTGGAGAGGGTGTGGAGAAAAGGGAACTCTCCTGCACTGTTGGTGGGAATGTAAATTGGTACAGCCAGTGGGGAGAACAGTATGGAGGTTCCTTAAAAAACTAAAAACAGAGCTACCATATGACCCAGCAATCCCACTCCTAGGCATGTATCTGGAGAAAACCATTATTTGAAAGGATGCATGCACCCTGATGTTCATTGCAGCACTATTTACAATAGCCAGGACATGGAAACAACCTAAATGTCCATCAACACAGGAATGGATAAAGAAGATGCGGTACATATACACAATGGAATAGTATTCAGCCATAAAAAGGGACAAAACAGTGCCATTTGCTGCGACATGGATGGACCCAGAGATTGTCATACAGAGTGAAGTAAGTCAGAAAAAGAAAAACAAATATCATATGATATCACTTACATGTGGAATCTAGAAAAATGGTACATATGAACTTACTTGCAAAGCAAAAATAGAGTCACAGATGTAGAGACCTTATGGTTACCAAGGGGGAAAGGGGGTGGGTAGGATGAATTGGGAGATTGGGATTGACATATATATACTACTATGTATAAAACAGATAACTAATGAGAACCTACTGTATAGCACAGGGAACTGTACTCAATGGTCTGTGGTGACCTAAATGGAAAGGAAATCTAAAAAAGAGTGGATATATGTATATGTATAACTGATTCACTTTGTTGTCAGCAGAAACTAACACAACATTGTAAAGCAACTATACTTCAATTAAAAAAAAACTAAATAGACATTTCACCAAAGAAGACATACAGATGGCAAAGAGGCACATGGAGAGAGGCTCAACATCACTAACTATTTAGAGAAATGCAAATCAAAACTACAGTGAGATATCACCTCACACCAGATAGAATGGCCATCATCAAAAAGTCTACCAACAATGAATGCTGGAGTGGGTGTAGAGAAAAGGGAACCCTCCTACTTGTTGGTGGGAATGTAAATTGGTATAGCCACTATGAAGAACAGTGTGGCGGTTCCTCAAAAAACTAAAAAGAGAGCTACCATATGATACAGCAATCCCACTGTTGGGCATATATCTGGTGAAAACCATGGTTTGAAAGGGTACAGGCACCCCAGTGTTCACTGTAGCACTGTCTACAATAACCAAGACATGGAAGGAACCTAAATGTCCATCAACAGAAGAGTGGATAAAGAAGATGTGGTACGTATGTCCAATGGAATATTACTTAGCCATTAAAAAGAATGAAATAATGCCACTGGCAGCAACGTGAGTGGACCTGGAGATTATCGTGCTAAGTGAAGCAAGTCAGACAGAGAAAGACAAATATCATCTGATATCACTTATATGCAGAATTTTAAAAAATGATACAAATGAACATATTTACAAAACAGAAACAGACTCACAGACTTAGAATACACACTTAGAGTTACCAAAAGGAAAAGGTGGAGGGCAGGGATAAATTGGAAGTTTGGGATTGACATATACATACTACAATAATGAAAACAGATAACCAACAAGGACCTACTGTATAACACAGGGATTTCTGCTCAATATTCTCCAGTAATATAAATAGGAAAAGATCTTGAGAAACAATACATACAGGTATAGGTATAACTGAATTGGTTTGCTGTACACCTGAAACTAACAAAACACTGTTAATCAACTATACTCCAGTTTAAAATAAAAATTAAAAATGGGGGAGACCTTCAAGATGGTGGAAGAGTAAGACATGGACATCACCTTCCTCCCCAGAAATACATCAAAAATACATCTACACGTGGAACACCTCCTGTAGAACACCTACTGAATGCTGGTAGAAGACCTCAGACTTCCCAAAAGGCAAGAAAATCCCCATGTACCTGGGTAGGGCAAAAGAAAAAAGAAAAAACAGAGACAAGAGTAGGGATGGGACCTGCACCTCTGCGAGGGAGCTGTGAAGGACGAAAGGTTTCCACACACTAGGAAGAGCCCTCACTGGCAGGGAAGTCGGTGTAGAGTGTCAGAGCCACAGAGAAGACTGAAGTAACAGGGGTGCAGAGGGCAAAGCAGAGATATCCCCACACAGAGGAACAGTGCTGACTACCACTCACTAGCCTGAGAGGCTTCTCTGCTCACCTGCCGGGGCGGGTGGGGGCTGGGAGCTGAGGCTCGGGCTTTGGAGGTCAGACCCCAGGGAGAGGACTGGGGTTGGCTGTGTGAAGACAGCCTGAAGGGGGCTAGTGCACCACAGCTACCTGGGAGGGAGTCTGGGAAAAAGCCTGCAACAACTGCCTAAGAGGCAAGAGACCATTGTTTCGGGGTGTGTTAGAAGAGGGGCTTCCTGCTCTGTGTGTCCTCAGACGACAGAGCACTGCCTAAGTGAGCTCCAGAGATGGGAGTGAGTGGCAGCTATCATCATGGATGCCAGGGGCGGGCATGGACTGCTACCACAGCTGCTGCTGCCACTAAGAATCCTGTGTGCAAGCGTAGGTCACTACCCACACCCTCCCGAGAGCTTGTGCAGAATGCCACTGCTAGGGTCCCATGATTGAGGGCCAACTTCCCCAGGAGAACACATGGCACACCTCAGGCTGCTGCAGCGTCACACCAGCCTCTACCGCCACAGGCATGCACTGCATTCCAATTGTGACTAGTGTACCCCTCCCTCTCCCCGACCTGAGTGAGCAAAAGAGCTCTAATAAGCCGCTGCTTTAACCCGCTCCTGTCTGGGCAGGGAACAGACACCTGAGGGCAGCCTACACGCAGAGGCAAGGCCAAAACCAAACTGAACCTCGGACCTGTGCAAACAAAGAAGAGAAAGGGAACTTTCTCCTGAGGTGCAGCCTCAGGAGCAGCAGACCCAATCACCCCAGTCAGCTTGGTAAACCCTGGAATATCTGAATAGACAATGAGTGTTCCCAAAATTGAGGCGGTGGACTTTGGCGGCAACTGTGGACCTGGGGTTTGCTTTCTGCATTTGATCTGTTTTTGGTTTTATGTTTGTTAGTTTACTTTTTGGTGATTGCTATTATTTGTGTGTTTATTGGTTTGGTTGCTCTCTTCCTTTTTCTTTCTTTCTTCTTCTGTAAGTGTGTGTGTATGTTTGTGTGATTCTGTCTGTTTAGTTTTGCTTTTACCATTTGTCGTGGAGTTCTGTCCATTTTTTTTTTCTTCCTTTTCTTCTGAGCTGTGCAGCTGGCAGTGTTGGTGCTCTGGCGGGGTGTCAGGCCCGAGCCCCTGAGGTGAGAGAGCCGAGTCCAGGACGTTGCACCACCAGAGAACTTCCATGTAATATTAATCAGCGAGAGCTCTCCCAGAGATCTCCATCTCAACACTAAGACCCAGCTCCACTCAACGGCCAGCAAGCTCCAGTGATGGATGCCCCATGCCAAACAACTAGCAAGACAGGAACACAACCCCACCCATTAGCAGAGAGGCTGCCTAACGTCATACTAAGTTCACAGACACCCCAAAACACACCACCGGATGTGGCCCTGCCCACCAGAGGGTCAAGATCCAGCCTCATCTTCTAGAACACAGGCACCAGGCCCTCCAATCAGGAAGCCTACATAAGCCACTGAACAAACCTCACCCACTGGGGGCAGACACCAGAAATAAAAGGAACTATGAACCTTCAGCCTGTGAAAAGGACACCCCAAACACAGTAAGTTAAACAAAATGAGAAGACAGAGAAATATGCAGCAGATGACGGAGCAAGATAAAAAACCTACCAGACCAAACAAATGAAGAGGAAATAGGCAGTCTACCTGAAAAAGAATTCAGAGTCATGATAGTAAAGATGATCCAAGAATCTCGGAAATAGAAGGGAGAAAATACAAGAAACGTTTAACAAGGCCCTAGAAGAACTAAAGAGCAAACAAAAGATGAACAACACAATAAATGAAATTAAAAATACTCTAGAAGGAATCAACAGCAGAATAACTGAGGCAGAAGAATGGATAAGTGACCTGGAAGATAAAATAGTGGAAATAACTGTGGCAGAGCAGAATAAAAAAAAAAGAATGAAAAGAATTGAGAGCAGTCTCAGAGACCTCTGGGACAACATTAAATGCTCCAACGTTCAAATTACAGGGGTCCCAGAGAAGCAGAGAAAAAGAAAGGGTCAGAGAAAATATTTGAAGAGATTGTAGTTAAAAACTTCCCTAACATGGGAAAGGAAATAGTCAATCAAGTCCAGGAAGCACAAAGAGTCCCATACAGGATAAATCCAAGGAGAAACACACCAAGACACATATTAATCAAACTACCAAAAATTAAACACAAAGAAAAAATATTAAAAGGAGCAAGGGAGAAGCAACAAATAACATACAAGGGAATCCCCATAAGGTTAACAGCACATCTTTCAGCAGAAACTCTGTGAGCCAGAAGGGAGTGGCAGGACATATTTAAAGTGATGAAAGGGAAAAACCTACACCCAAGATTACTCTACCCAGCAAGGATGTCATTCAGATTTGATGGAGAAATTAAAACCTCTACAGACAAGCAAAAGTTAAGAGAATTCAGCACCACCAAACCAGCTTTACAACAAATGCTAAAGGTACTTCTCTAGGCAGGGAACAGAAGAGAAGGAAAAGACAACTGAACAACTAAGAAAATGGTAATAGGAACATACATATTGATAATTACCTTAAATGTAAACGGATTAAATGCTCCAAATAAAAGACACACACTGGCTCAATGGATACAGAAACAAGACCCATATGTATGCTGTCTACAAGATACCCACTTCAGACCTAGAGTCACATACAGACTGAAAGTGAGGGGATGGAAAAAGATATTCCATGCAAATGGAAATCAAAAGAAAGCTGGATAGAAAACTACAAATAGAACGACCATATGACCCAGCAATCCCACTACTGGGCATAAACCCTGAGAAAACCATAATTCAAAAAGTCATGTACCAAAATGTTCATTGAAGCTCTATTTACAATAGCCAGGAGATGTAAACAACCTAAGTGTCCATCATTGGATGAATGGATAGAGAAAATGTGGCACATATATACAATGGAATATTACTCAGCCATAAAAAGAAATGAAATTGAGCTATTTGTAATGAGGTCGATGGACCTAGAGTCTGTCATACAGAGTGAAGTAAGTCAGAAAGAGAAAGACAAATACCGTATGCTAACATATATATGGAATTTAAGAAAAACAAAATGTCATGAAGAACCTAGGGGTAAGACAGGAATAAAGACACAGACCTACTAGAGAATGGACTTGAGGATATGGGGAGGGGGAAGGGTAGGCTGTGACAAAGTGAAAGAGTGGCATGGACATATATACACTACGAAACGTGGAGTAGATGGCTGGTGGGAGGCAGCCGCAGAGCACAGGGAGATCAGCTCGGTGCTTTGTGACCACCTAGAGGGGTGGGATAGGGACGGTGGGAGGGAGAGAGATGCAAGAGGGAAGAGATATGGGAACACATGTATATGTATAACTGATTCACTTTGTTATAAAGCAGAAACTAACACACCATTATAAAGCAAGTATACTCCAATAAAGATGTAAAAAAAAAAAAAAGAGAAAGCTGGAGTAGCAATTCTCATATCAGACAAAATAGACTTTAAAGTAAAGACTATTACAAGGCAAAGAAGGGCACTATGTAATGATCAAGGGATCAATCCAAGAAGAAGATATAGCAATTGTAAATATTTATGCACCCAACGAAGGAGCACCTCAATACATAAGGCAAATACTAACAGCCATAAAAGAGGAAATCGACAGTAACACAACCATAGTAGGACACTTTAACACTCCACTTTCACCAATGGAAAGATCATCCAAAATGCAAATAAATAAGGAAAGACAAGCTTTAAATGATACATTAAACAAGACAGAAACTCTCCAGAAAGTGGGCAGAGAGGGAACCTACCTCAACATAGTAAAGGCCATATATGACCAACCCACAGCCAACATCATTCTCAATGGAGAAAAACTGAAAGCATTTCCTCTAAGATCAGGAACAAGACAAGGGTGCCCACTCTCATCACTATTATTCAACATAGTTTTGGAAGTTTTAGCCACAGCAATAAGAGAAAGAAATAAGGAATCCAAATTGGAAAAGATGAAGTAAAACTGTCACTGTTTGCAGATGACATGATACTACACATAGAGAATCCTAAAGATGCTACCAGAAAACCACTAGAGCTAATCAATGAATTTGGTAAAGTAGAAGGACACAAAGTTAATGCACAGAAATCTCTTGCATTCCTATACACTAATGATGAAAAATCTGAAAGAGAAATTAAGGAAACACTCCCATTTAGCATTGCAATAAAAAGAATAGAATACCTAGGAATAAACCTATCTAAGGAGACGAAAGACTTCTATGCAGAAAACTATAAGACACTGATGAAAGAAATCAAAGATGATACAAACAGATGGAGCGATATACCATGATCTTGGATGGGAATACTCAACACTGTGAAAATGGCTATACTACCCAAAGCAATCTACAGATTCAATGCAATCCCTATCAAACTACCAATGGCATTTTTCACAGAACTAGAACAAAACATTTTACAATTGGTATGGAAACACAGAAGACGCGAATAGCCAAAGCAATCTTGAGAAAGAAAAACGGAGCTGGAAGAATCAGGCTCCCTGACTTCAGACTATACTACAAAGCTACAGTAATCAAGACAGTATGGTACTGGCACAAAAACAGAAATATAGATCAATGGAACAAGATAGAAAGCCCAGAGATAAACCCATGTACACGTGGTCACCTTATTTTTGATAAAGGAGGCAAGAATATACAATGGAGAAAAGACAGCCTCTTCAATAAGTGGTGCAGGGAAAACTGGACAGCTACATTTAAAAGAATGAAATTAGAACACTCCCTAACACCACACACAAAAATAAACTCATAAAGGATTAGAGACCTAAATGTAAGACCGGACACTATAAAACTCTTAGAGGAAGACATAGGAAGAACACTCTTTGACATAAATCACAGCAAGACCTTTTTTGATCCATCTCCTACAGTAATGGAAATAAAAACAAAAATAAACAAATGGGACCTAATGAAACTTAAAAGCTTTTGCACAGCAAAGGAAACTACAAACAACACGAAAAGACAACCCTCTGAATGGGAGAAAATATTTGCAAACGAATCAATGGACAAAGGATTAATCTCCAAAATATATAAACAACTCATGCAGCTTAATATTAAAAAAACAAACAACCCAATCCAAAAAATGGGCAGAAGCCCTAAATAGACATTTCTCCAAAGAAGACAGACAGATGGCCAAGAAGCACATGAAAACCTGCTCAACATCCCTAATTATTACGGAAATGCAAATCAAAACTACAATGAGGTATCACCTCACACCAGTTAGAATGGGCATCATCAGAAAATCTACAAACAACAAATGCTGGAGAGACTGTGGAGAAAAGGGAACCCTCTAGCACTGTTGCTGGGAATGTAAATTGATACAGCCACTATGGAGAACATTATGGAGCTTCCTTAAAAAACTAAACATAGAATTATCATATGATCCAGCAATCCCACTACTGGGCATATACTCAGAGAAAACTATAATTCAAAAAGACACATGCACCCCATTGTTCACTGCAGCACTATTTACAATAGCCAGGTCATGGAAGCAACGTAAATGCACATCGACAGACAAATGGATAAAGAAGATGTGGTACATATATACAATGGAATATTACTCAGCCATAAAAAGGAACGAAATTGGGTCATTTGTTGAGAGGTGGATGGATCTAGAGACTGTCATACAGAGTGAAGGAAGTCAGAAAGAGAAAAATAAATATCGTATATTAACGCATGTATGTGGAAGCTAGAAAAATGGTACAGATGAACCAGTTTGCAGGGTAGAAATTGAGATACAGATGTAGAGAACAAACGTATGGACACCAAGGGGGAAAAGCGGCCCGGCATGTGGTGGTGGTGGTGTGATGAACTGGGCGATTGGGATTGACATGTATACACTGATGTGTATAAAATTGATGACTAGTAAGAACCTGCTGCATAAAAAAAATAAAATAAAATTCAAGAATTAAATAAATAAATAAAAAGAAAAAGAAACGAAATTGAGTTATTTGTAGTGAGGTGAATGGACCTAGAGCCTGTCACACAGAGTGAAGTAAGTCAGAAAGAGAAAAACAAATATCGTATGCTAACACATATATAAGGAATAAAAATAAAATGGTTCTGAAGAACCTAGGGGCAGGACAGGAATAAAGATGCAGAGGTAGAGAATGGACTTGAGGACACAAGCGGGGGGAAAGGCAACCTGGAGAGAAGTGAGAGAGTAGTATATATATACTACCAAATGTAAAATAGATAGCTACTGGGAAGCAGCTGCATCCCACAGGGAGATCCGCTCAGTGCTTTGTGACCACCTAAAGAGGCGGGATAGGGAGGGTGGGAGTCAGGCTCAAGAGGGAGGTATTATGGGGATGTATGTATACATACAGCAGATTCACTTTGTTATACAGCAGAAACTAACAACACTGTAAAGCAATTATACTCCATCCAATCAGATGTAAAAAATACATAAATAGTATTACAAAGTAAAAAAAAAAAAAGGGACCTAATGAAACTCAAAAGCTTTTGCACAGGAGAGGAAATCATAAACAAAAGGAAAGACAACCCACACAATGGGAGAAAATACTGACAAATGATGCGTCCGACAAGGGATTAATCTCCAAAATTTACAAACAGCTCATGAACCTCAATATCAAAAAAAGCAAACAACCCAATCAAAAAATGGGCAGAAGACCGAGACAGACATTTCTTCAAAGACAGACAGATGGCCACAAGGCACATGGAGAGACGCTCAACTTTGCTATCATTAGATAAATGCAAATCAAAACTACAATGAGGTATCACCTCACACCAGTCAGAATGGCCATCATCAAAAATGTACAAACATGGGATCCAGAACTCGACTTCCTGTATATCTAAAATAAAAGAGCTGAATAGAACATGAAAAACAAAATCTACAAACAATAAATGCTGAAGAGGGTGCTGAGTTGAAAGAGAACCCTCCTAGACTGTAGGTGGGAACGTAAGTTGGTACAGCCACTATGGAGAACAATACGGAAGTTCCTTAAAAAAATGAAAAATAGAGCTACCATATGATCCAGCAATGCCACTCCTGGGCACATATCTGGCAAAAACCATGGTTTGAAAGGATACACGCACCCCAATGTTCATTGCCACACTGCTTACAGTAACCAAGACATGGAAGCAACCTAAATGTCCATCAACAGAAAAGTGGATAAAGAAGATGTGGTAAATATGTCCAATGGAATATTCATCCATTAAAAAGAATGAAATAATGCCACTGGCAGCAACATGAATGGACCTGGAGATTATCGTACTTAGTGAAGTCAGTCAGACAGAGAAAGACAAATATATTGTGATATTGCTATATGGGGAATCAAGAAAATGATACAAATAAAGTTATTTCCAAAACAGAAACAGATTCACAGACTTAGAGTACAAACTTATGGTTAACAAAGGGGAATGGTAGGGGGCAGGGTTAAACTAGCAGTTTGGGACTGACATATATACACTACAATAATGAAAGTAAATAACCAACAAGGACCTACTGTATAGCAAAGGGAACTGTGGTCAAATTCTGTAATAACTAAATGGGTAAAGAACTTTAAAAAGGATAAATGTATACGTATAACTGAAACACTTCACTGTACACCTGAAAGTAACAACATTGCTAATCAACTATAGTCCAATATAAAATATTAAAAAAATTTTAAAAAACAAAAAAGAAGTCCGTATGATGAGAAACAAAAAATACAGTGTTCAAGATCTCTCCCTATTAAAAGTGGCTAAAGGGACATTGCCACCAAAACTAATGCATGAACCCTTACTGGACCTAGATTTTTTTTTTTTTAACACCTATAAAGACATTTTTCGAACAGTTGGGGAAATTTAAATACCGTATATGGGGTAATTGATATTGCTGAATTACCACTCACTTTCTTAAGTGTGATAATGATACTGTTTTAAGTAGAAGAGAATGTTTTTAGTCTTAGGAGATGCATGCTCAAGTTTTTAAGGAATGAAATGCCAAGTGTACAACTTGCTTTTAAAAAGTCACAGAGAATAGCATCAAGAAAGCGAGAAGACTACAGAGTAGTAGAAAATATTTGTAAATGATTATCTGATAAGAGATTTTTATCTAGAATACACAAAAAACCCTTACACCTCAATAAAAAAAAGCAAACCAATTAAAAATGGGTAAATGATCTAAACAGACGGTTCTCCAAAGAAAATACATAAATAGCCAATAATCACATGAAAAGATACTCAACATCACTAGTCACCAGGAAAATTCAAATCTAAACCACAGTGAGTTAACCACTTCACACCCACTAGGGATGGTTATAATATTAATTTAAAAAATGAAAATAGTAGGTGTTGGTGAGGATTTGGAGAAATAGAAATCGTCATACACTGCAGTGGGAATGTAAAATGGTGCATTCACTTTGGAAACGGTGGCAGTTCCTCAAAAGGTTGAGCACAGAGTTATCATATAACCCCAAAATTCCACTCCTAAGCATATACTCAAGAGAATTACCAGCATAAACTTATGAATGAAGGCTCGTAATAGCATTATTCATAATAGCCAAAAAGTGGAAACAACCCAAATGCCCATTAACTGGTGAAAGGATAAATAAAAGGTGTCATATCCATGCACTGGATTATTATTCAGTAATAAAAAGGATTGATATACTGATACATGCTACAATATGAACAAACTTTAAAAATATTATATAAGTAAAAATAAATAAATATTATGCTAAGTAAAAGAAGCCAGCCACAAAGGATCATATATTATATGATTTCATTTATATGAAATGTTAAAAACAGGCAAAACTAATAAAAGCAGATTAATGGTTATTTATCACTAGGAGCAATAGGGAGAGAGAATAGGTAATGACTGCTAATGGGTACAAATTTCTTTTTGGGTGATGACACGTTCTGGAATTAGATTAGTGGTGTTGGCTGCGCAACTCCACAAATACTATAAAAATCACTGAACTGTACATTTTAAATGCATGAATTATATGTCATGTGAATTATATATCTCAATAAAGCTGTTTTTAAAGTCAGAGAGGAAGAGAGAAAGCAAAAATGGCAAAATATTAACAATTGGTGAATCCAGAGGAAGGGTATAGAAGTGTTAATTCCTTCATTATTTCCCTATTTCTGTAGGTTTGAAAATTTTCAAAAGATGGGAAAAATAATGCTAACAAAATGTGGTTTGCGAAAACTAGCACTGACCTCAAGTAACAAAGGTTTAATTTTTTATAGTTGAGTGGATTCTCTGATGGGAAGATTAGGATATATCCAAAATCAATAGACAATTACCCAGTCCCGCAGCCAGTGAGCCAGGCGCGGAGCCGCCCACTTGCACTGTGCCCACCGCGGCCGAACCCGGCTCCTGCAGGAGCCAAACGGAGAGAGGGGATCGTGAGCCCCAGCCAGAGTGAGCGTGCATGGCCGCCGCTGAGTCGGCACCTGGAGGACATGGAGAAATGGATGGAAGATAAGATCAAAGCGAGACTTAGGCTTAAAAGCAGGTTGCTTGCTGCTTGAGGGCCAAATGCAAGTTTGAACTCTGTTATCAGAAGACACAAGGGACTCCTTTCCTAAGCCTGTAAATAAGCCCTGCCCTTGGTGTCTAAGGAAGGGGTTAGTGAAAGTCAGCCTGAGAGTCAACTAACTGCTGAACAATCATCAACAGGAAGACACTGGAACTCATCAAAAAAGATACCCCACATCCAAAGACAAAGGAGAAGCCACAATGAGACAGTACGAGGGGCGCAATCACAATAAAATCAAATCCCATAACTGCTGAGTGGGTGACTTACAAACTGGAGAACACTTATACCACAGAAGTCCACCCACTGGAGTAAAGGTTCTGAGCCCCACGTCAGGCTTCCCAACCTGGGGGTCCGGCAACGGGAAGAGAAACTCCTAGAGAATCACTTTGAAGGCTAGCGGGATTTGATTGCAGGACTTCGACAGGACTTGGGGAAACAAAGACTCCACTCTTGGAGGGCACACACAAAGTAGGGTGCGCATCAGGACCCAGGGGAAGGAGCAGTGGCCCCAAAAGAGACTGATCCAGACCTACGTGCTAGTGTTGGAGGGTCTCCTGCAGAGGCGGGGAGTGGCTTTGTCTCACCGTGAGGACAAGGACACTGGCAGCAGAAGTTCTGGGAAGTACTCCTTGACATGAGCCCTCCCAGAGTCTGCCATTAGCCCCACCAAAGAGCCTTAGGCCAAACAACCAACAGGGAGGGAACCCAGCCCCCCATCAGCAGACAAGCGGATTAAAGTTTTACTGAGCTCTGCCTACCAGAACAACAGCCAGCTCTACCCACCACAGTCCCTCCCAACAGGAAACTTGCTCAAGCCTTTTAGATAGCCTCATCCACCAGAAGGCAGACAGCAGAAGCAAGAACTACAATCCTGCAGCCTGTGGAACAAAAAACACATTCACAGAAAGATATACAAGATGAAAATGCAGAGGGCTATGTACCAGATGAAGGAACAAGATAAAACCCCAGAAAAACAACTAAATGAAGTGGAGATAGACAACCTTCCAGAGAAAGTATTGAGAATAATGATAGTGAAGATGATTCAGGACCTCGGAAAAAGAATGGAGGCAAAGATCGAGATGATGCAAGAAACGTTTAACAAAGACCTAGAAGAATTAAAGAACAAACACCTAGAAGAATTAAAGAACAAACAAACAGAGATGAACAATACAATAACTGAAATGAAAAATACACTAGAAGGAATCAATAGCAGAATAACTGAGGCAGAAGAACGGATAAGTGACCTGGAAGACAGAATGGTGGAATTCACTGCTGTGGAAGAGAATAAAGAAAAAAGAATGGAAAGAAATGAAGACCGCCTAAGAGACCTCTGGGACAACATTAAATGCAACAACATTCACATTATAGGGTCCCAGAAGGAGGAGAGAGAGAGAAAGGACCTGAGGAAATATTTGAAGAGATTATAGTCAAAAACTTCCTTAATATGGGAAAGGACATAGCTACCTAAACCCAGGAAGTGCAGACAGTCCCATATAGGATAAACCAAAGGAGAAACACACCGAGACACATAGTAATCAAACTGGAAAAAATTAAAGACAAACAAAAATTACTGAAAGCATCAAGGGAAAAAAAACAAATAACATACAAGGGAACTCCCATAAGGTTAACAGCTGATTTCTCAGCAGAAACTCTACAAACCAGAAGGGAGTGGCACGATATTTTTAAAGTGACGAAAGGGAAGAACCTACAACCAAGGTTACTCTAACCGGCAAGGATCTCATTCAGATTCGATGGAGAAATCAAAAGATTTACAGACAAGCAAAAGCTAAGAGAATTCAGCACCACCAAACCAGCTCTACAATAAATGCTAAAGGAACTTCTCTAAGTGGGAAACACAAAAGAAGTAAAGGACCTACAATAACAAACACAAAACAATTAAGAAAATGGTAATAGGAACACACATATCGATAATTACCTTAAATGTGAATGGATTAAATGCTCCAACCAAAAGACACAAGCTCGCTGAATGGATACAAAAACAATTCCCATTTATATGCTGTCTCCAAGAGACCCACTTCATACCTAGGGACACATACAGGCTTAAAGTGAGGGGATGGAAAAAGATATTCCCTGCAAATGGAAATCAAAACAAAGCTGGAGTAGCAATACTCATACCAGATAAAATAGACTTTAAAATAAAGAATGTTACAAGAGACAAGGAAGGACACTATATAATGATCAAGGGATCAATCCAAGAAGAAGCTGTAACAATTATAAACATATATGCACCCAACACAGGAGCACCTCAATACATAAGGCAACTGCTAACAGCTCTAAAAGAGGAAATTGATAGTAACACAATAATAGTGGGGGACTTTAACACCTCACTTACACCAATGGACAAATCATCCAAACAGAAAATTAATAAGGAAACACAAGCTTTAAATGACACAACAGACTAGATAGATTTAATTGATTTTTATAGGACATTCCATCCAAAAACAGCAGATTACACATTCTTCTCAAGTGCGCACAGAACATCGTCCAGGATAGATCACATCTTGGGTCACAAATCAAGCCTCAGTAAATTTAAGAAAACTGAAATCATATAAAGTATCTTTTCTGACCACAACGCTATGAGATTAGAAATCAATTATAGGGAAAAAAAAAAAAACAACACAAAAACATGGAGGCTAAACAATACGTTACTAAATAACCAAGAGATTACTGAAGAAATCTAAGAGGAAAATCAGAAAGTACCTAGAGACAAATGACAATGAAAACACGACGATCCAAAACCTATGGGATACAGCAAAAGCAGTTGTAAGAGGGAAGTTTATAGCAATACAAGCCTACATCAAGAAACAAGTCTCAAATAAACAATCTAACCTTACACCTAAAGGAACTGGAGAAAGAAGAACAAACAAAACCCAAAGTTAGTAGAAGGAAAGAAATCATAATGATCAGAGCAAAAATATATGAAATAGAAACAAAGAAAACAATAGCAAAGATCAATAAAACTAAAAGCTGCTTCTTTGAGAAGATAAACAAAATTGATAAACCATTAGTCAGGCTCATCAAGAAAAAAAGGAAGAGGACTCAAATCAATATATTTAGAAGTGAAAAAGAAGTAACAACTGACACTGCAGAAATACAAAGGATCTTGAGAGAGTACTACAAGCAACTCTATGCCAATAAAACGGACACTCTGGAAGAAATGGACAAATCCTTAGAAAAGCACAACCTTCTGAGACTGAACCAGGAAGAAACAGAAAATATAAACAGACCAGTCACAAGCACTGAAATTGAGACTGTGATTAAAAATCTTCCAACAAACAAAAACCCAGGACCAGACGGCTTCACAGGCGAATTCTATCAAACATTTAGAGAAGAGCTAACACGCGTCCTTTTCAAACTCTTCCAAAATATAGCAGAGGAACACTCCCAAACTCATTCTACGAGGCCACCATCACCCTGATACCAAAACCAGACAAAGATGTCACAAAGAAAGAAAACTATAGACCAATATCACTGATGAACACAGATGCAAAAATCCTCAACAAAATACTAGCAAACAAAACCCAACAACACATTAAAAGGATCATACACCACGGTCAAGTGGAATTTATGCCAGGGATGCAAGGATTCTTCAATATACGCAAAATCAATGTGATACACCATATTAACAAATTGAAGAATAAAAACCATATGATCATCTCAATAGATGCAGAAAAAGCTTTTGACAAAATTCAACATCCATTTATAAAAACTCTCCAGAAAGTGGGCAGAGAGGAAACCTACCTCAATCAACATAGTAAAGGCCATATATGACCAACCCACAGCCAACATCATTCTCAATGGTGAAAAACTGAAACCATTTCCTCTAAGATCAGGAACAAGACAAGGATGTCCACTCTCACCACTAGTATTCAACGTAGTTTTGGAAGTCCTAGCCACAGCAATCAGAGAAGAAAAAGAAATAAAAGGAATACAAATTGGAAAAGAAGAAGTAAAGCTGTCACTGTTTGCAGATGACATGATACTATACATAGAGAATCCTAAAGATGCTACCAGAAAACTACTAGAGCTAATCAATGAATCTGGTAAAGTTGCAGGATACAAAATTAATGCACAGAAATCTCTTGCATTCCTATACACTATGATGAAAAATCTGAAAGAGAAATTAAGAAAACATTTCTGTTTACCACTGCAACAAAAAGAATAAAATTCCTAGGAATAAACCTACCTAAGGAGACAAAAGACCCATATGCAGAAAACTGTAAGACACTGATGAAAGAAACTAAAGATGATACAAACAGATGGAGAGATATATCATACTCTTGGATTGGAGAATCAACATTGTGAAAATGACTATACTACCCAAAACAATCTACAGATTCAATTAAATCCCTATCAGACTACCAATGGCATTTTTCACAGAACTAGAACAAAAAATTTCACAATTTGTATGGAAACACAAAAGACCCCAAAGCAATCTTGAGAAAGAAAAATGGAGCTGGAGGAATCAGGCTCCCAGACTTCAGACTATACTACAAAGCTACAGTAATCAAGACAGTGTGGTACTGGCAAAAAAACAGAAATATAGATTAATAGAATAGCATAGAAAGCCCAGATATAAACACACACACATATGGTCAACTAATCTATGACAAAGGAGGCAAGGATATACAATGGAGAAAAGACAGTCTCTTCAATAAGTGGTGCTGGGAAAACTGGACAGCTACATGTAAAAGAATGAAATCAGAACACTCCCTAACACCATACACAAAAATAAACTCATAATAGATTAGAGACCTAAATGTAAGACCGGACACTATAAAACTCTTAGAGGAAAACATAGGAAGAACACTCTTTGACATAAATCACAGCAAGATCTGTTTTGAGCCACCTCCTAGGGTTATGGAAATCAAAACAAAAATAAACAAATTGGACTTAATGAAACTTCAAAGCAGTTGCACAGTAAAGGAAACCATAAGCAAGATAAAAAGACAACCCTCACAATGGGAGAAAATATTTGCAAATGAAGCAACTGACAAAGGATTAATCTCCAAAATTTACAAGCAGCTCATGCAGCTCAATATTAAAAAAAGAAACAACCCAATCCAAAAATGGGCAGAAGCCCTAAATAGACATTTCTCCAAAGAAGACATTCAGATGGCAAAGAAGCACATCAAAAGCTGCTCAAAATCACTAATTATTAGAGAAAAAGCAAATCAAAACTACAATGAGGTATCACCTCACACCAGTTAGAATGGGCATCATCAGAAAATCTACAAACAACATATGCTGGAGAGGGTGTGGGGAAAAGGGAACCCTCTTGCACTGTTGGTGGGAATGTAAATTGATACAGCCACTATGGAGAACAGTATGGAAGTTCCTTAAAAAACTAAAAATAGAATTACCATATGACCCACCAATCACACTCCTGGGCATATACCCACAGAAAACTATAATTCAAAGACACTTGTACCCCAATGTTCATTGCAGCACTATTTACAATTCCCCGGTCATGGAAGCAACCTAAATGCCCATGAACAGACAAATGGATAAAGAAAATGTGGTACATATACAGAATGGAATATTACTCAGCCATAAAAAGGAATGAAATTGGGTCATTTGTAGAGACATGGATCAATCTAGAGACTGTCATACAGAGTGAAGTAAGAAAGAGAAAAACAAATATTGTATATTAACGCATATATGTGGAACTTAGAAAAATGGTAGAAACGAACCGGTCTGCAGGGCAGAAATTGACAGACAGATGTAGAGAACAAACGTATGGACACCAAGGAGGGAAAGACGCACGAGGGTGGTGGTGGTGGTGTGATGAATTGGGAGATTGGGATTGACATATATACATTAATATGTATAAAATGGATAACTAGTGAGAACCTGCTCTTTTAGGAAATAAAATTCTGCTGTTTTATAAAATAAAATTCAAAAAAAAAGACAATTACCCAATAAATCAGAAAATCTACTGTCAAGGAACACACACCTGGTTGGGAGGTATCAGTCCATCCCCTCTTGGCTCGTACACAATAATCCCATCTTGTATTGGGGTCCTTGACAAACTTTCCAATGTCTTTGAATAATGCACAAAAAGACATGTGGCTGGCTCGATAAACAGTGTAGTAGAGGAGGGCAGCCCTCCATAAAAAGGGGTCTTTTCTAAACAGGACACTGTGAATACTTGCCAGTCCTTCCTCTGTGGGATTGTTTGGCTTTAGGTCATGTTTTTTACGGCCAGTCCAACTGTTCCATGGCTGCTGAAGGTTGTTAATACCTCGAAAATAATGTGTGCCTATGGAGAAGAAAAGGCACATGAAAAGTAAGAAATGCCATTCTTATTTTAATTCTTCTCCCAAAAAAAGATTCTACCAACAGTTCTAAAACGAAATTGATGTGTACCTACAAATCAAAAGAAAGTAGAAAATGATCTGACACTAATGCCCTTTGCTTTGAAGGAGTATACAGCCTTCAGAAGGATTACATGTCTCATTAGAAGAGGTATAACTTTTACAGCAATTTATTTTCTTTTTAAGAGTCGAATTATAGACTTGATATTTGAAAAGAATCTTAGAGATCACTTAATTCAATTCTCTCAGTTGAAGATGGGGGAACTGAAATCCAGAGGAGTTAAATGACTCTCCAAGTTTAATACAGCTATACGGTACCCTAAAAAATCTAATTTGAAATGAGACATTAATATCTTAGCTTTAGTTCAAGTGACACCTAACAATTTCATTACTTTTTGCCAAATATTACTAAGAAAAAATGCATTATAAACAAACAAGTCCTTGAAGTAATTTCTGCTATTACAACTGAATAAATGGAGAAGGGTTGCCCCCTACCTATTTCATGCCTCAGCATTCCTTCCAGCCAATGCTCACGTGCGGTGCAAACATTGATGGTCAGTGTTGGACATCCATTTACTACTGTCATGGAAGCTCGGGAAAGCAGGTCCTCAGTGAGGTGAACTACAATCTAAAGAGCAAGAGTTAAAATATATATATATAAAAGACAAAACGTAGAAGGCAGGGGGTGAAAGTTTTCACAGAAAACAATGGACCCATAAATTAACACCTTTTTCTTTTGTTTACACCATCTTGAATCTCCCCAAAACCAAGAAGGTGAAATGCAGACCCTTGGAACTTTGAGCCTTTGGGAACTCAAGAACCTTTACTGGATTGAAAGAAAAGTAGACAGCTGTGCAGAGGAAGACACAGAGAACTGAAATTGTGCCTCTGCAGTGCTCTCAAATATAGTCCCCTGGGCTGGAATAATGCAAAGGAAGGTACAGGAGCCAGAGTCCTGGTCACTGCTGGGCCAAAGCTTATTTTGAGACTGAACACTAGGAACTGGACATTAATAAGAGAAGTCACTGTGCCAAATCTCTTCATTAATAATTTTCATAAGCCAATTCACATAATCCTACAAGTTATACAAAAATGGTAGTAAGAAAAACGGAAAAACAGAAAAAAACTGAACATTAACAATTCAATGCAATAAAAACTTAGACTTATATTTAGTAAGAAATCTGGGTGACTTATTTAATGAGTAAAATAGCGTTGGGAAAACAAAACCTGCAGAAAAAACAAACACGTGGCAGTGACTGAGAGTTAAAATGCTCAGTCAAATTGTCATGCTTACTCATGATTCATACCTCACCCATGCAGCCTTCTTTCATCATGTATTTCCTAACATGACTCCAGATTCGAGTTTTAGATAGCAGGCTACCACCGGTGGCCTGTTCAAATTTTTCATAGCTTCCATACTTTTGTAAAGTCAGTTCCATAATATTGATGGACTGTAAAAGAAACAGAGATAATGAAAGTAAACAGCCTTCTATTACTTCGACGTGAGTAATGACCTAGTTATATTCTTATTTATCATGACCTGTTCTGTGCGTACCGATTTCCAAATCAAATTGCAGCTATGGTAACATATTTTTCTAATCCTAAACAGCTTTCACTCATTTTCATATATTTTTACAAACACCTGTGTACGTACTTACTTCTTAACACGGGATGAAGGCTCAAGCACTACACAACTGTCAACATCTAACAGGCTGAGAAGCTAAGGCAGAGTTCTCAGTTTCTCTTGGTTTCTCTAAGACCATCTGGTGGTTTTTCAGGAGAACTCAGAAGGTATGTCTCCAGACTAATTACTAGAATATAATTACCATTTGGATAAAGAAAAAAATTCCCAATTTTTAAGCACACACAGAAGAATCAACCATTCTTTTGTGATGATCCTATAGAACCTGATGTTTTCCTGGGCTACTACTCTTTGGCAGAAACATAGTCTCAACATTACTAAGAACACTTTTATCTTTCATTCTTGGCAGGGTACTATCTAACTTTTCATTCTTCATAAATTTTCATATCAAAAGAATATGAAAGTTGAGATCTTTTTCTCTAAGCACAAACATACAAAAAGGAAGACTAAAAAAACTGGTAACAAATCACAGATCATCAGTATCTATGGGAAAGCCACAAAAAAATGAAAACATAAGGAAGGAAAATGCTATTCAAAGGTCTTTTGGGAGAAAGCTAGAAAATTCAAATGTATCTTATATGAATGGTGACAGAAGCTAGAAAATTCAGATACCTGATATTATATTAAGCCTATGCTTTCTATCTGTTGTCAGACTAGTAAAGAGATTAAAAGTACAAGCTCTAGAGTCAGACTACCTGAGCTGACATCCTGGCTCTGCCACCTTCTGGTTGTGTGACTCTGGGCAAGTCATTAAACTTGTTACCAAGCCTCCTCATTAGTAAATGGGGATAACAACAATAATGTCTACGGCATGGTTTTGTTGAGAAAATTTAGCCAAACTTTGTAAAGCACAGTATCAGACATAAGTAGTCAATACATGTCAATTATTACATCATCATCATCAGTATGTTACCATTCTTTATAAATACCACTGTAGATGACATGCCCAACACAAAAACTACAGTAAAACTCATGTGCTACAAGTTATAAGTAAATATATATATCCCCACAGGAAAAATATATATTACTAATAAACTAGGAGTGAATCATAAAGTTATCATAACAAGAAATGGCTTCAACAAGTTTGCCTGGCTTGCGTTCCCAAAGTTGCTATTAAAAGCCTTGATATTCAAAATGTGGTCGAAAAGCCAGCAGCATTGGCACTGGCATTGTCCTGGAAGCTGGCTTCAAATTTGGAATTTTGCCTGCCTCCAAGCTACATGCATACTGAATCAGAATCTGCATTTTAACAAGATTCCCCAGGTGATTCACCTGCACAGTAGAAAGCCAGAAGGATCTCAGAGAATGGGAACACGGCAAATACCCCAGAGGCTGATTTATTTATATGACAACTAGAATAATTAAAAGAACAAGTTAGCACATAATTAAAAGCCCATTTAGCAGATTAGCTAAGGTATTTGCATACACCAGTCTAATGGTCACTAGTCATCAATATATCAGAGTTAGAAGAATCTGAGAAATTTTGCCTTAATTCCATAAGAGACAGAAGTGGTACCTTCTATACTGAACTTATAATTAGACCTAAAAAAAGTTAACGAAATTTTTTATTATAACTTGTGCGTATAGGTTTTTAAAAGTATGTACTTAACTTAGGATAAAACTAGCTTTTCTAGCATATGCTTACTCAGTAGGAAAATGTGGTTATCTGGTTACTATTTATTATAACAGTCTAGAAACTTTAGAAAAACTTAAATACAGGTGACCCTTGTTATCATCAATAAATGGTACTTAGTAGAAGGCTATTAAGTATTCACACTCATAATAAGTATTCGTTCATATTCATAACAGGGAACAAAGATTTGATTGAAAATTTACCCTGAAAAGATACCCTATAAGATTAAAAAAAATTACCTTGGCAGTTTAACAACACTGAGGCAAACTTTATACTTATCAACTAATTATTAAATAATCAAAGAATGAATAAAAATAGTGGGAGTTTTTTTTGGAGGGGATGTGATTTTTCTGTCAAAATGATATGCAATAGCACATCATTTTCCATTGCGTGACTTACATGGCACCATCATGGCAGCAATCCTTCATGAGAGCTACATGGATGTTCCCAAAAGCTTATCTTAATATGTCATGTACAGTCATTCTTCACTGAAGTGCCCATCCTGTTGTCATCTCTAGATATTTTTCTTTATTAGTTTTTCAACTGGTCCAACCTAGACAAATTTGTCAGTGACCACACAGATCTCCAGTATCCTTCACTGACTTCCCAATCCATCTGCATTAAATAGACCCCAGCACAGAGAGAGAGACAGTGGTTGGATAGGTGAACAAATTCAAGTTTTAAGAGAGAAGTCAGGAATGTTCAGTGGTTACTTCATCAGTGAACATTTTTGTGTTACAACAATTTCTGCTTCCTTATGCAACCTCTTGCAGGCCACAGAAATTTTTACAAGTATGATCTCAATTTTGGGGAAAAAAAGGCAATAAGCAATTTTAAAAAGGCACAAGGAAGCCTGGAAGGATATACCCAAAGGCTACATGATCTCATGCTCATGTTTGAGAAGGGATAATGTGTTGCACTGATGTTTAATTATTTGCACTATACAGAAGTTTTCAAAATGGTTTACAATATGCAAAGGAAAAAGTCATTTTTTCCAGCTTCACTGAGGTATGATTGACAAATAAAAATTGTATATGTTTAGGTTCTACAATCAGGTGTTTAAGGTGTACAATGCGATGACTTAGTATGTGTATACACTATGAAATGATTACTACAATCAAGTTAATTTGCAAATCCATCACCTCATATAGTTACATTTTTTTAATGTGGTGGGAACATCTAAGATCTTAGCAAATTTCAAGTATACAATATACTATTATTACCTATAATCATCACGCTATATATTAGATACCCAGAACTTATTCAGTTTATAACTGAAAGTTGGTACCCTTTGACCCACATCTCCTTACAAGTTTTTGTTTGTTTTTTCACAGGAAAAAAGAGTCCACCCTCTCCCCCTAGAGCTCAGAGAATCATATCTGTATCACTTTAAGAATCAAGCTTTCACACACCTCCGCATGGTTAACACTTTTAAGAGGCAATAAATTTTACGTCAGATCGCTCTTCTCCATTAATATCATCATTTAAGTTAATCAGAAAACTACATCTCCCAATATTACTTGGTGGGAGATTCAAACAAGCAGCAGCTGGATAATTTTTTTTTTTTTTGCGGTATGCGGGCCTCTCACTGCTGTGGCCTCTCCCGTTGCGGAGCGCAGGCTCAACGGCCATGGTTCACGGGCCCAGCTGCTCCGCGGCATGTGGGATCCTCCCTGACCGGGGCACGAACCCGTGTCCCCTGCATCGGCAGGCGGACTCTCAACCACTGCGCCACCAGGGAAGCCCGCAGCTTGATAATTTTACACTAATCATCACTTTTTTTTTTGGCTGTGCCTTGCAGCTTGTGGGATCCTAGTTCCCTGACCAGGGTTTGAAGCCGGGCCCTTGGCAGTGAAAGCCCAGAGGCCCAACAACTGACCTCCAGGGAATTCCCCAATCATCACTTTCGATTTGCCATCCAGCATATCCCTTTCTTATCTTCAAATAAACCTTAACCAATTTAACTTCCAAAAACGTTCAAGTATTAAAAGAAAAAAAAAATTCCATTTCAAGTTAACTTAACGCAATTTAAAACATAAATCACATATCCAGTTAAAGCTCTTTCCCCTCCCCTAAGCAGAGCCTGGCCTGAGGCCTAAAGAACCTTCACTGGGAAAAGAAGGCATAATCAGTGATTTGATTCCTTCTCATCTCTCCCCTATTTTCACAGCCTCTCTTTCCCTTCAGTATATTGACAGCTGGGAGGAAGGAACAAACAATTCCCATATAACTGGTTCAGCTGTGGTCCTCCTCCTTTGACTCTAATGCTGGGGCAGGCCTATTATAGCAGGTGCCTCCACTGCACAGCTTACTGACTAGCCTCCTTCCCACAGGATCTATGCAAGAAGCTCCCCTGGAGTGGACAACTACCAAAACTATTTCTATGAAATTTAAAAGCACAAGAGGAATAACCTAAAGATTTAACTTAATCTAATTACTGTATACCCATTGCATGAAATGAAATATATGCAGTCAGTTAAAATAATGCTGACAAAAAAGAAACGCTGACAGCTTTTAACAGCATGAAAAAATATAGACATGTAAACAAAAGTATGCTAACTCAACCATCAACATTAGGCATGGAACAAGGAAAATACACTAAAATGTATTTTCCTTTTTTTTTTTTCTTGAAGTATCATTGATTTACAATGTTGTGTCAGTTTCTGGTATATAGCAAAGTGATTCAGTTACACATACATATCTATTTTTTTTCAGATTCTTTTCCCTTATATGTTATTACAAAATATTAAGTATAGTTCCCTGTGCTATACAGTATGTCCTTGTTAGTTATCTATTTTATACACAGCAGGGAAAACGCACTAAAATGTTAAAAGTCGTGACCTAGAGGTGGTGGAATTATAATAATTAGTCTCTTCTCCATACTCTTCTAAGTTTCTGCACTAAACACATATTTCTTTTACAACTGGAAAATATAAAACTGTCTAAGTACCCTCTACTTTGGAATCTCCAGGCCTTTCTTTTCACTATCTAGTTACCTTCTCCCACTTGCCAGTTAGTCATTGATATCCCTTCTCCAGAGTATTTGTATTTAAAAAGGAAACACATGAAAATATTTAAAACTTCAAAAAATATCTTCTACGGTAGATTTTTAGGCAGAGCAGATTGCTGGTAGACAGAACTGAATTCCTGAGGTCTACTCGAGCAAGCAGCCACTTCCCTCATCCATGTGGAAATCTAGCCCCAATTTATCCATCAACATCAAATATATTCTCTGCTTCCTTCTATATCTAAGAATAACAAATATAAACAGTAAGCGATGCAACATAACAGTTTCGCTAATCAGTTTTAAAACTCCTGGAACCAGAACATCTTAATATATACCTATCCTACTGTCCAGGTCTTGGATCCCTAGTCTGCATGAACCTGACTTTGCACTTTCCATTTTCCTAATTATCCAACTCCTCCATCACTATGTTAGAAAATCGTATAATATAATCTACTTTTGAGTTCCATAAGAACAAGTTATCAGGTGGGATAATGTTTCTTGCCGAAAATGGATTGAAACAGGCTACCAAACATACTTTTACCTTTTTAAAAACATTGGACCAAAAAGATTACATATTTTTGCTAAATTATGAATCAATATACTATCTCTGCTCACCAATCAATCATTCCTAAATCCTTCCTTTTATAAGAGAATATTTTAAAGCTTTGTATATCTTACAGGCATCAAAACAAATTGATTTTCAGAGAACTCAAACCTGAAGCACAGAGGAAATAAATGCAAAATGAGCAGTTGTTCAGTGTTAATGAAATGGTCTTATCTCTCTCCAGATCTCGATGTCATACATAATGCTACACAAAACAGAACATCAGCATTCTTCACAATGTTACTGCCAGCTCATGACTTTGAAGCATTCTTATTTTCTTCTATTAAAACAAGAGTAATCAAATTATTTTCAATAAATGGTGCTGGGACAACTGGATACAAATAAAAGAATAAAACTGGACCCCTACCACATATCATATACAAAAAATTAACTGAAAATGGATCAAAGACCTAAATGTAAGAGCTAAAGCTATAGAACTTGTAGAAGAAAGCAGAGGCATACATTTTCATGACCTTGGATTAGGCAGTGCTTTCCTAGATTGGTACACTAAAAGTACAAATAACAAAATAGATAAGTTGGATTTCATCCAAATTAAAAACTTTTATGCTTCAAAGGACACCATCAAGAAAGTGAAAAGACAACCCACAGGAGAAAATGTTTGCAAATTTCATACCTGAAAGCAACATATCTAAAATATATAGAGAACTCCAACTCAATAACAAGAACACAAATAATCCAATTAAAATATGGGCAAAAGATCCAAATAGCTTTCCAAAGAAGATATACAAATGGCCAATAAGCACATGAAAAGATGCTCAACATCATTAGTCATCAGAGAAATGCAAGTCAAAACCACGAGATACCACTTCATACCCACTAGGATGGCTATAAAAACAAGAGTTGACCAAAAAAAAAAAAAGAGTTGGTAACAATGTGGAGAAACTGGAACTCATATATGGCTGGTGGGAGTGTAAAATGATGCAGTCACTTTGGAAAAGAGTCTTCCTCAAAAGGTTAGACACAGAATTCCCATGTGACCCACTACTATATGATCTATGATCTCCTACCATATGACCAACTACCACGTGATCTACTACTAGGTATATACCCAAGATACCTAAAAACATGTCCAAACAAAAATCTGTACACAAATGTTCATAGCAGCATTGTTCATAATAGCCAAAAAGTGGAAACAACCCAAATGTCTATCAACTGGTGAATGGATAAATAAAATCTAAAATATACATACATGGAATATTATTCAACAATAAAAAGCACTGATACATGCTACTATATGGATTAATCTTGAAAACATGCTAAGTAAAAGAAGCTAGTCACAATGCACCACATATCATATGACTCCATTTATATGAGATGTCCAGAACAGAAAAATCCATAGAGAGGTAAAGTATCAATAGATTGATGGTTGTCTAGGGCTGGAACGGGGTGGGGCTGGTGGTGAGTCACTTGTAATGAATACAGGGTTTCCTTTTGGGGATGATGAAATTCCTCAAATCTGATAGCGGTAATGATTGCATAATCCTAAATATATTGACAAGCATTTAACTGTACACTTTAGATGGGTGAACTACATGGCATGTGAATTATATCCTCATAAAGCCATCATTTAAAAAAGCAATAGTAATCAAACAGCACAGTGTAATATTTAAACCACCAATTCAGAAAAGGAAAAATCTTGATATAAAACCTACAGCATTGTCTTGTATGATATAACAAACTTTCTGAAAAATCTCAACACTGTTTAGTAATCTACTTTTGGTTTACTTGCTGATTCTGTTTGCTGTTCAGCAATTTGGAAATCTGACCATCAATCACAAGCCGCTTCACAGTCATGTGCTAAAAACCTATTTCCCTTTTCAAATGCAGTTTTCACTCAATGAAAAACTATATACAATAGGGACACTAATACGATATGAGTCTGGGTGATACTGTGGAAAGACTAGAAGTCAAAAGATCTGGTTTTACGTTGGTGCCCTACCTTTTACTGACTGTGTGATCTTAGGTATGTCATTTTACCTTTCTCAGGTTTAGTTTCTTCAGTGGCAAAGTGGAGATGAAAATCTTTGTGCTACTTACCTCACAGGGTTGGTGTGAGGATGAAATCAGAGACAGAGACAGAGAGTAAAAGACGACGGGCGGGGGGCGGGGAGAGAGAGAAAAAGAGAAACTATGAATGTGTTTTATAGTCTGTTTCCCAAATGACTGTATGTAGTATTTAAGGTAATTGATTTGACCTCTATTCAATCGCAACCCTCTCCTTCATTTCTCTCATTTTTAGTAAATTCTAATATCTAGAACTCTGACCCTCTTCACCCCCCAAATACTGAATAACCCCTAGATCACATAGTCCTTTTCTTTAAGCCAGTGTTTTCCAAACTGTTTTTTTTTAGAAAAGTGGTTGACGAGATATTATTTTTAAAAAGGTCCCATGGCCAAATGTGGACTTTGTTTGGACTAAACAAAGTTAAACAAGACTCTTCTAAGCCTTTATTATGATACTACATGTGGTGAATATAACAGTTTGTGTTTTCTACCTTATATGGCCATCTTTCTCTCATGCAGTATTCCTCAGAACAGTTTGAAAATGCTTACTTCAGACAAGGATGAGGTACACACACGTTCTGGTACTTTGAGATTCTCAGAATGAAATAAAAAATTCAAAATATTGAATGAATTTTTCAATGGTGGCTATTTCTTCTTGGTAGCAAACTAGGTATATAAAGATTTGGATTACTCAATCAGGTCTTTAGGCCTCCATTTAAGGTACTGTAGCCACAAAATGATGGGACACTAGAGCAGTCGTTACACACCCAAATACCTTCAGCTGCAAGCAGTAACCTCTCTGTAAAGCTGAGTATATGACATCCGGGAGAGGAAACAGAAGAGCATCCTTATATACCAATGTTTTAAAAAAACACTGAGCTGACCCCCACCCCCCAAAAAAGAGATGTGCAAGCTGAACTTGACCCTTGAGCCACAAATTTGGATCCACTGTTTGCAGACTACTTCACTAAATTTCTAGCATACCATTAATAAGGATCATTCATTCACTCATCTCTATGGTTACCTTCTCTGTGCCAATCACTGCTTTTATTTATATATTTTAGAATCTAAGTCCCTGTCTGACCATTAGACAGAGATTACATTGAAATTAACATAATTTAATAATACTCTGTTGGATATATGAATAAAGTGTTGTGAAAACATAGAGAAAGGTAAACTGAAGTGGGGGCACAGAGGAAATAGACGGCATTCCAGGTAAAAGGGGATAATATTGTCAAAAGCATACACAAAACAAAGAAAATGAAAACACAGTTCTTATACCTCCAGCCTAGGAACCAGGAGACTCATTCATTTAGTGCTAGGAACTCTGCTAGATTCTGGGAACAGTTGAAAAACATAAAATACACTTTTATAAAAGAGGTTAGTCTAATGGTAAAGGCAAAAAAAGAAACTTAAGGATGATAACAGTGTGATAAATGTCATGATAGATAATTTGCACAAGATGCTGTGGGAGTATACAGTTGACTTTGGAAACCTGAGCATGACCCAGATCATGAAAGATGAAAGGCCTGTAGGCCATGATAAAGATTTTGGACTTTATCCTGAATTATGAGGAGCCCTAAAGTTTTTCGGGAAGGAAAGTGACACAATCAGATTTGTACCTTAGACACTGACAGCAATGTGGAGAGCAGGAGAAACTGAAGCAAAAACACTTTTGCCAGTAATTCAGTTTTCCATAAGACAGACTGCAAGCTATGACCAGATTATAATAAAGAGAACAATGTTTCAATAAATTATATTCTACATATGCAGAACCTAGGAAATAGATTCAAGAAATTGAGTCTGCCTTCAATGACGGAACAAATGAAAGAACACAGTGGGACAAAGAAAAATGTCACTTGCAGCCATCCCCCCATTCCCTTTTCCCTCTTCTGCACATTTGTGTCATCAGGGTTGGGGATAGTTTGGATGTATACAATGATAAGTGGGAAAGTGATAGGGTAACTGCTACCAGGAGAAGATATTCATAAATAGCTTAGTACTGCAAACTCTTTTTTCACTACCTACAAGGAAGAAGCAGACATTCAAACTGTTTTGGAGGAAAAACCCTGTTAAGAAAAGAACCTGAGAGTGCACGTTAGGCAAGTTTTCAAAGGCAAATCAATGAAGTGTTGTTTCAAAGAGTCATCAAGGTCATACCTTCTTCCAAGGACATACAATCTGATTGGGGTGTTTCCATCTCTGACTGTAAGAAAATCCTCCTTGCTATTAGGTTAAGAAATGACCTCACTTCTCCAGTTTAAGACACACAACTACTATGGATGTACTAAACTCAAAATAATTTTATAGCTTTAATGTATCTGGGAAAAGTCTGTGATCTGCTAAACAAAAAATCAAGTCACCTAGGGAGAGGTATAGTTTAAAGAAGGCTTGCTTTTCCCTCCCTTTCACTGTTTGGACAACTTGAGGTCTACCAAGACAAAATACCTGCAATACTAGTACAATTAAAACTTAGCCTTGGACTTCCCTGGTGGCACAGTGGTTAAGAATCTGCCTGCCAATGCAGGGGACATGGGTTCGAGCCCTGGTCTGGGAAGATCCCACATGCCGCGGAGCAACTAAGCCCGTGCGCCATAACTACTGAGCCCGCATGCCACAACTACTGAAGCCCGCGCGCCTAGAGCCCATGCTCTGCAACAAGAGACGCGCCCGCTCGCCGCAACTAGAGAAAGCTCATGCAGAGCAAGGAAGACCCAACGCAGCAAAGAATAAATAAATAAATGAATAAATAAATAAAACTTAGCCTTAAAGAAAGACATACTGCTATCAGTGAAGGTATCTGATTTCCAATTGTGTCATTTCTATCAAAAAAGGAAAATGAACACTTGTCTTGCTTTAGAATACAACGTGATTTTATGTATTTATTATGCATGCATTTTAATATAACAATGAACTACCTATTCCATTTTCACTATAAACTCTAAAACCAAGACACTATTTTCTGAGGACGACATTTAAAAGTCTTTATGTTATGCTATTATTGGCCTCAATAAAACAGAGCTTATGTTTAATAGATCTGGTCAGAGGTGGCAAGCTGGCAACCCAAGGGATGAATGTGGCCCACAAACAGGTTTTCATTGGTCTGAACAACGTTTGTTTGAATTATCTGTCAACATTTACAAATTAGAAGACCTGGTATAAGATTCAGGTTACCTACCTTCTCTTAAAAATTCTGAGGGTATGATAACACTAGACCCAAACTGTAGCCCAAGTTAGATAACTGCTGGGTTTTAGTTTCCTACCGTGCCCAGCCAGCTCCCTGCAATCATTTATGATCTCTGCTCAAACCCTACAGGTATGTCACCCTTGAGATACCCTAGCTGTATAAAGTTTGTTAACTAGGAAGAAAATCAGAATTTCCTAACATAATAAAGTTGGTCCATCTTGGTATTTACTTTGAATATCTGAACTCTATAAATGAAAATGCAATGCTATGCCACAGAATGTTATGCGTTAGTTGTTTCAATGCAGGAAAAAAGTTGACATTAGAGTTCTTTTCTCTAAATACCTCTGGGATTTTACAATAACTCTATCAAGTACCTTTGATAGCATGGGCCATTAACTTCCATTCAGTAATAAAGAAATTTAGGATACTCTAATTACATAAGCAGAACAGTTTTTTTAGTTAAGTAGATGTAGGATATCTTAATATAAAGTAATATCCTAATTCTTAAATAATATGGTTATGATGGAAATGGCCTTTTTGAGAGACATCAAATACCTTTAAAAAACGAACTTTTTCTTGCATCTTGCTTTCCAACTATACTGTTTCACTTGTGGACATATCTTTTTATAAGAAATCAAGTTTACGATACTCAAAGTTTTATTAAGACAATATGCTTGCATTTGGTAAAATTATGACTTTTTATGTCTCCAAGCCATTGGAACCCTTGCTTGCTCTGAGTCATATAGCGCTCCTGATGACTACTCTCCTTCCCAGAAGGTGCCTTGTCTGTGCTTTCCCCTCAGGATGCTACTGGACTTTTGGTGACAAGAGTTAATTTTACAAACCAATAATGTTAATGTGTAATACCTTAGTACTAAGTTTCAGTTTCTCACATTGGGGAAGAACAGACAGGTTGCCAGAGAGTCCATAAGCAATTTACATTTTTCTATATTAGAATAAACATACATTGAGAAGTTTAATGTGACATTCACATGAATTTAAGATAAAACATTTTTTTGCTCACACCCTGATTTCCTTGGTTATTCTTTACATTTCAGCTGTTAGGTTACTGTCTTAGTAACCTCAGTTTGAAAAGTATACACCTGAATTGTCAAGGTCAATATACATTGTAGAAAGAACTGCATTGAAATGGTTTTTTTCCACTAGGTTTTGTAGTTAGAGAAACAAGTTTCACTTCATTTGGAAAGTTAATTTTAACAAACCAAAATGTCTGCCAATTACGTTGAGTTAATAAAGCACTGATGTCTGAAGTCAAAGAATTTTCAGTTAACACAGCTGGCAGAAACTCTGAGCTTTTCCGTGATTAACATGTAACATGGAAGGTTAGCTAAATGTTTTTACAAAATACATGACAACTGGATACATAGTATGACATGAAATGGAATCTTGATTTGATTAGCCATAGTATTTTGGGGCACAGAACTTAGGAGAGATGTGTGTGGTCCTAGAAAGGGCTCTCAAGGATCATTTAGTCTATTTCCCTCAATATATATATATAGGGAAAATGAAGCAGACACTGTGCAATGATTACATGAGTACATAGCATGGGGGCAAAAATAAAAATAGAAACATTCTGTAACATAGCGTGCAAGGGAAACCTCAGAGATCGAGTCTATCTCTCTCCTATAGAGCAAGAGTCCTAAAAATCAATCATAAGTCAAAGAATATTTTTAAAAGAAGGCAATTCTTGAATTTCTTAATTACATTTACAAGTCTAACAAACCTCTTATTTAAGACAGTAATTCTTACAAACAGCTATAAGACCCATTTCTCTATTGGCTAAGAGGGTTATATTTCAAGATATTGTAAAGATTAACAAGAACATCTTTAAGGAGTGCTTTGATATGCTAAGATGGAAAGATGAAAAAGATATTTTACTGTATGTTTTTGACATCGATTTTTTCGCAAATATATCTGCACATTTCTTCTAGTAACTACAAGTCTAACATCTGTTCTTCTTTACACTACCATTCCTCAATACCTAATCCCCCATCTTTCCTAACCGCATCTTTTCCTCCAGAGGTTACAATATAAGATGCCTGGAACCAAATAAGAGATTTCAAAAAGCTTTCTGCTTTATAAATCACTTCAGTGGATTATTTTCACTTAGATGGTGGACTTTAAACATCACTTCCTTCTACAATCTCCACTTCATGCCACTGTTTGTGGCTTTTGCTACTGCTGTGTTTCCTACTTACTATGGCTGGTACAGCATTGCCACACCAGGAAAGCTAAGATGACTGCCCTGATGAGAACTATTTGATAGGGAGGGAACAGGGAATAATCTTTCCATTTTAGCTAATTCATACAAATATTTCCTTCCATTAATATGGGTAATCAAAAACTGTATTTGCAAATAACTATTTTGAAAAATATAAAGTCTTAGGAATAGGAAAACAATGGGAACACTACTTCACTGAAGAAATTTTTGAAAGCTCTTTTTAATTATTTTGTTTCAGTTGAAAATACCTAATTTTAATCTTAACCCTCTTGTCAATACTTGGTTGTGTATACTCCACATGAAACAGAAAGGAAATAGATGAAATGCAATGAGGAGGACGTTGGTCAACAGAGAAAAGGTATATATTGCGGGAGCTGTAATGGAAGGGATGTTTCTGCTTTGTTCCCTGGAAGAGTCAAAGGGGCATGAAGAGAGAAATTAGCCACCTACAACGTTGTGGACAGCCTTTTTGGGGCATCCTTATATTTGCCTCTTTCAAATATTTACTCAGTTTACAGACTAGGCACCCAGTTTTAACTTTGCTACTCTTCCTAAGGCACTAAATAACTATGTACTATGAGTTGAGATTGAAGCTGTAGCGGAAAGATGAGGATGGGTGCCTGAACAGGAAGAAGGTAAATACGCTTGTCTTAAAGCTTCCAAAAGACAGTAATTAATAATCACTGTTTCATAGGTGTATCACAAAGAGCAAAAAAAAAAATCTTCCAAGTACCTATAATCAGCTTCTACCAAAGGCATCCTTGCCAGCTAAGTGAGGCTCTTTTGACCTGGTACCCTTTGAGTGCAGGGGGTGCACTGGGGTTAGAAAAGCCTGGTTGAAACCATTTTGTGAAACAGTGGTAAGCTGGAGTCCAGCCATGCTGTCTTGTCAGAGCTGACTGAATTTTTATTAATTTGCATGACAGTGATGTTACATTGCTTGAAACTGGTCCTGGTGGAAGTATTTATACCACAGAAATGGAGAGCTAGTTTGCCAACATACCTTTGTGTGGAAGACAACAGAGTGCTTGAGAAAGACTCCTGGTTCTGCAACTTAAGATCCAAGTCAAGAAAGCGACTGCACTTCTCTAGATACTACTAGTACTGTACCTCATAATAGGTGAAAAGTACACAGCATACAGAGTAACAAGCAAATATTAAGCACTCTATTAATGTTAGTTATAATTTTTCATATATAGATAGTTCATGTGACTTTGTCCTTAAATTTCAAAGCAATTTTAATGGAATAACAAAGGCGCAAGGGTCCTGAAAAAAAGGCAGTGTGAACAATTTCATAATAAAACAAGTATGCTTTTTTTGTTCATTCTTTCCCAGCTACCCTCCATGCAACATTTCTAACTTAGCATACATTTAATTTACTTGAACTTCTAAGACAAATATCACACAACTAAAAAGTATTAGAGGAGTACTGTATTATAATGCCGAAGAAGAACCCCATGCTTATGGTAAACATCAACTCTATTGTATGAATGTGAGCCCCAGGCTCAATTTGTGAATGGCACCTCGTGGAATGGTGCAACACAATGGCCCTTTACAAAGCTGTAAGAAGCCAGACCTTGTAACTGATCAGGAATCTCAAACTGACTACTAATACAGCCCATGGAGATGTTTTATTTGGACAGTACAGAGTTTTTTCTTCTAAAATCTGAAGGTAAATGCCTTTAAAAAAAAATCAACTTAAGCCCACCACTCCCCATTTCTGATATCCAGGAAAAGTCTGGAGGAAACAAGAAGCAGCTTCAAGAGTCTTCTCACAATGAAGTCACAGAATGCAATTAACTTCTCCAGCAACTGAGTTGTAAGAACATGTAAAGATTTGTCTACCAAGGAAACTTATTACACACTCACTGCCCAAGGTTTTTATTATCAGCTGGTCACATAAGCACCCCTATGCCTAGCACATTCTAAAATTCCAGACTCCCTAAAGGAAAACAAGTATTTAACATAAAACATACTGTTTGCACAATTTAGGCACAGCAAGCTACTCTTATCATTTAGGGAAAGTTTTATTTCAGTGTAGGAAACTGTTTACCAGTCAAGTTCCCAGACGCCAGGCACAGGTTAATCTTGCAAGCAGGCCTTTCTAAGGATGGCAGTCTCAGGCTTGTTCTGTTAACTCCTTCTGCACCCCTTTACCTTTTCTTCCCTGACAGCCAGAGGGGTAGCCTCAGCCCAGTGTCTCTACCCAACACAGCAAAGTCTTCCTTCTCTCCCCATTTACCAATCACTAATGATCCCCACTGCTCCAGTTTTGTTAACAAATAAGAACATAATTCAAACTTTACCTTATCAAGCCAAACAAAAGTTGACTTATTTCCCATATGTTATTAAATATCATTCAACTAATCAGGGCTTCCAGTTAGCAGGATCCTAGCAATAATCTACAATGAGACACGATTCCAGCTAGAGGTGGAAAATCAGTCATTTAAACTACCCATTGGCTTTATCCATAAATATGTAATCTCCATTTGACTGTTGGAAATACTGCCAAGGACTCCCAACACTGCCCTGAAAACCCTTCTCATCTCTCACTTCCAATCTTGTTCAACAATGTGCTGGACCTAAGGCCATACGGATTTTATATCTAGGTTTCCCAGGATGGTCAGCCACAGAGAAGTAAGGCAGAAAGTGTACTGGCTGCCAGTTGACTGCTCAAATGTGCCACTAAGGATTTACTTCTGACCCACTAGTGAGCAGCCACCTGACGCTGGACAGCTTTCAGCATTCTCTCATCCTAGATCCCTTCTTCAGCATCCAGGAAGCACTGCACTCTTTCCTACAAAGGTCCACAACCTCAGAAAACAGACATTTTCAGTTTCTGTCCCAAGGGTTGGGGAGCTGAGGCCCACCATGGCTGCCAGCAAGAGGCTAAGCAGGGTTCACCAGGCTCCACCTGGAGTTATATTCAAGTCCTGCAGCCCATGCTAGATGCTCTGAACCACCTAACGGGCCTAAGTGCCTCCTGAGGAAACTACTGCCTGGACCAGAAAAAAACTGAGTCCTGGAACTCCTTGACATTGACAGGGCAATCAATTAGGAATGACCAGGACCTGAGCACTACCTTAGTTCCACTATGGTAGACTTATCTCTGCATGGATTTGGCATTGTTCTGCCTATCTGTACACTAAAGAGGACCGCGGTCACTCTCCAACAACAGTATAGATTGCCTGCCTTGGAAAGATCCAGATCGTGAAACTTGAGAGACTGTCAGCTAGGGATTGGCAAGGCCTCAAGGGTGGAGGCCAGAGACAAATGGGCTACTCAGCCATCCTGGCCCCTCTGTGTGCATTTCTGAATCCTGAAACCAGCCCTGAAGCTGCTGCTTTAGCTTCACAGCTGGGGAGGGGAAGGATGTATCATGTCAGAATTCATTCAGATGCTAAGCAGGAACTTAAGCATCTTTTATGGGGGTCTTGTTCCGATAAATCTCCCTTATTTGATTAAAGTGGTTTGAAAAGTACATTTGGCATTTGCTGCAATCATTCTCCCAAATGGTAGCAATTGAAGTACCAGCCAGCTAGGACTGCTGGTGCTGTTTAGAAGCCTCAAACAACCTGAGCATAAGAAGCTGGAATTGGGTTAAAATAAAGATTGTAGAGCCAGAAACCAAGCACTGTCAGTTCTCAATCTTTGGAGCTGCTGATGCCAGAAACCAAGCACTGTCAATTCTCAATCCCTGGAGCTGCTGATGCTTCCTAACTCCCATCCAAGAAAATGAAAGAGCATTCATTTTGACCTAATGGTGGGAAATCCCTTTCCCAACTGGTAGGGCTTGCAGTAGGACTCCAAATTAAAGAAATCTGGTAAAGAAATCTCAGCTGTCTCTTTCAGCATTAAGGGAGAAAAAAACAAATAGGATTTTTATAATTACCATAAATTTTAAGTGAGTGAAAGCCCTATTCAATCAATTGCAATTTCCACACCAAAAAAAGAAAAAAAATCATAAAATCACTGCCAGAATAATAGCTGACCTTTTTTTAGTGTTTAGCACAATTTCATATTTCAATAAAAAGGGAATGTAATACACACTACTATATATAAAATAGATAACTAATAAGGACCTACTGTATAGCACAGGGAACTCTACTCAATACTCTGTAATGACCTATATGGGAAAAGAATCTAAAAAGGAGTGTATATATGTACATGTATAACTGATTCACTTTGCTGTACACCTGAAATGAACACAACATTGTCAATCAACTATACTCCAATTAAAAAAAAGGGGGGGTGTACCTTCAAAAAAATAGCAGCAGTAGAAAAGGCTTTTTCTAACAAAGGAAAATAAATAGCAAGATTAAAATTGTTTTAATCTTAGAATAAGCTTTACATAATGGCTTTAAAAGACTGGTCAGATTCCATGTAATTTATAACAAACAATAAAAAATTTGCTGGCTGCAAGTCCAAAGAACTTGCACTGCAGCAAAATGTTAAAATAGGGCATTTGCCAAAGGCAAATGGAATCACGCAGCTTCACCTAGCCTACAGATTTTCAATCACTGACAAAGCCAAGTTGAACCTAATGCATTATAAAAACCTGTACAAAATTAATTTAACCAAATGTAGTCTGCTTTTATGATCTCAACTCTGTGCCCTGAAGGTAAACATCAGCCAACTTCTCCTCAAATAAAGTGGATTTTTTTTTTAGAAGATGTTGGGGGGGTAGGAGTTTTTATTAATTAATTAATTTATTTTTGCTATGTTGGGTCTTCGTTTCTGTGCGAGGGCTTTCTCTAGTTGTGGCAAGCGGGGGCCACTCTTCATCGCGGTACGCGGGCCTCTCACTATCGCGGCCTCTCTCGTGGCGGAGCACAAGCTCCAGACGCGCAGGCTCAGTAGTTGTGGCTCATGGGCCTAGTAGCTCTGCGGCATGTGGGATCTTCCCAGACCAGGGCTCGAACCCATGTCCCCTGCACTAGCAGGCAGACTCTCAACCACTGTGCCACCAGGGAAGCCCAATAAAGTGGATTTTGAAGTTTATTAAGACCTTAACACACAAAACTGTGTGCTAAGTATCTAAACTGAGCAATTTGGAAAGTGTTGCTTATATCATCCACATCGTGATTTGCTACGCTTGAAGATAATTTTTTAAATTCCATTATTTTCTTCTTTAAATGAGTACTTATATATTTGATGATTATTAACAATTTCAGTAAAGCATTAAAAAGTTCTTTGGCAAGTATCAAGCCTAGTCCCCAAAATGCCTTTAGGGGCCTAAGCAAGCTGAGAATGTAATATAACAGGGAGAACCAGAGATACTGCATGCTCCATCTAACGCATTCAAAATCAAAAAGAAAACAAACACTTGTCTGTGGGCTGACGAATGGGCCATAAGTTTGTAACTCCCAAATGAAAGCTTGGAACCAGAATCTGAAGCTTTTTCCTAATATAGTTGCTTCCTAACACAACGTCTATATAATAGATTCTTTACAGATTTTGATTAGTGCAAAGTAGTTTACATATGAACTGTGACACTCACCTGGAGATTTCTTGTCACATATTTACATGTCCTGGATGGGAGTTAACTATAAATAATTGGAATATTTTAAAACAACATTTTTGGCTTTCTATACGATGGCAAATAATTGTTTTCATTACATAAAATGAAATACTACTACTGAAGTAGCATTTTACCTGCTTAAGAAACCGGTCAGTTGCGTTGCTGTGCTTGGCTAACACACTTGGCAGGGAAGGATTAGCATATTCAAACTGAGGATTGTAGGTATAGTCAGACTTAAAGAATCTCACTTTTTCTTTCTCCAAGTTGGTGGGCTTTATAGCACTCAGTATACAAAATTTCTTTCCAGAAAAGTCATCTCCTTTTTCAAAACTTCTAGACAGCTGAGGCTGCAGCTTTGGCTTTGGAAGAGTGGAGAAATGGCGTCGCTTGACCTTTCTTTCATTTTTGGGTTTAGGTGGCAGTACTGTGCTGTTTCCTGTAACAGAGATATCATGTGTAAACTTTATAGGACTTGACACTGAACTAGTGACAAAAACAGCAGGCTGCCTTTCTAGGCAGTACCAAGTATCACTGCTCATCACAGGCACTGGGGCTTTCATCTTGCGAAGATCTTTACTACGTGAAGAGCTAGATTTGCTGGGTTTTCTACATCTTTTGGAGTAGGTGGAGGAAGACTGTTTTTGTGAATGATGCTTTTTCTCCTCTTTGCTCTGTAGTAGGACATTGTAACTACTGGTTCCAGTTGTGAAAATGTCCTTTAGTATTCCAGGAGATAAATGTGAAATGCTTCCTTTGCTGCCAATAATCAAGGACTCTTCTGCATTTAGAATAGACTTCTTAGCAAGTTCTTGCTCAGGCCAGTGAAGCTTTTCTGTGTTAATAAACAAAATCAAAACAAAAGAAATAACAAAAGATACCAGATGAAGCAAATTGCTTATTATGTGAAAAGTATTCTGAAGGTTCTGTAAACTTCATAATTTTGCAACCATTTTTAGAAAAGACATTTTTAATATTAAAAGACTATATTACTAAACTTTGGGCAAGCTAGACACGGTCACTTCTATAAGAATGTACATATGCTAAATTATCTATAAAAATCCTCAGCTTCAAACCATGTAGATGACCAAAGTCTAATCTAGATGTGAGATAATATACATAAATAATCTGAACACTCAACTCTACCAAGAATGTGGATTTCGTAGAAAGGATATAGTTTAATAGTATTACCAATATCAAAGTAAAATCCAAGGCATTTTCAAAGCCAATACAATCTTGAAATCTGACACTATATATAAAGGTAGCCATCAGTAAAAGAAGGACAACACTGTCTTACATATCTCAAAAAATTTTTTTAATTAAATAAATGATATGTGCACATTCAAGCACGTTATAGTAATGTCACTCAATATTTATTAGTTGCTTTTCTTAATTTTAGGCTATAGGTTAAGATTAAAGAAAATCAAGGTTTTTCTTCTCAAGACTTAAAAAAATAATTACTATGTAAGATATCAGTATATCAAATGCCAAATTAAGGAGAGGTCAGTTTTGCCTTTAGATCTCAAAAGTGCTTTAAAGAGGTAAGAATAACTTGAAATATTGTTGCTTGTGTACTGTTTTAAAACTGTGTTGATTTGCATTCTTTCATTCCACAAATACAGGAATACTGCTAATAGACACACGGATCTGAAAAGCATCTGTATAAATACATTGCTCTTGCCTTCAACCAGCTTCTAATCTGGCTCTGAAGGTAAGGCAGTCCTATGAAGATTTGAGTACTAATACGAGGTAGTATAAGCTTAAATGTGAAAAACAAAAGATACAGACAATAACCTAGGGTTCAGGGAAGGAAGAGAAACATTTGAGAGGATTTCAGGTAAACCCTTAAGAGCTTTCAGATTCAATTCTAAACTGACAAAAGTGTTTGAGTTTGTCTTAAATCCTGGTATTTGAACTCCTATCTGACCATGTCTGCTTATAAACCCTTTCTAAATCCTTTCTGCAAATGTGACACATGATTCTCTCAACCACCTCTCTTTTCTGAGTCTCATGGATCCTTATGCCTCTAGCCCTCAACCTCTGGCTCCTACTATGGAGGCAATTTCAACGCTAGCTGACTTGGACAGCTGCCTTCCTTGCCAAGAAAGAGACAATTTATTTAATTCCATTTTAAAGAAAACTGTTTATCCACATAGATCTGTCGCTCACTCACTCAAGATTAGACATTCAGGGATCCTTTCTATAATAAGTAGTAATAAATAATAATAATAGCAGCCACTATTTGTTAACACATTTATGTGAGTTTGGGATTTCACCAAAAACCTTGCATGTTATATCACTTAAGCTTCAGAAGTGTTAAGTAATGTGCTCAAGGTTATACAAGAAAGTAGTGAAGAGCAAACTGCGATTCGAATGCAGATGTGTCTGATTACAGAGTCCATGTTCATTCTATTATATAAGGTCATTCATTCAATTATCAACAGACATTCAGTATTAAGTCTGCTACATGCACCGCACTACATCTTTTCTTCCTCTGTACAAACACAGCACCCTAGTAAGACACAGTAATCTGAATAACTGATGTATTCAATACTAAGATAGGTACCAGGACCATGTGTTATTCATGTTTCTCTTTCCAACATCTAGCATGGTAACTGGTAGATATTCAATAAATGTACACTGAATAAATAAGTGAATGAATGAATGGCACAACCCTAAACATGCCATTCTCTGACCACTTTAGATATACAGGTATTTGTAGTTCTGGAACCATTCTATATTTCTATGAGGAGATGACTGTAGAAGTGGAAATATAACCTGGAAGACCTTGAACCAGTGGTTCTCAAATGAGAGCAACTGTGCCCTCCAGGGGACATTTGGTTGTCACAATTAGGGAGGGATGCTACTAGCATCTTGTGGGTAGAGGTCAGGGATGAGGTTAAACATCCTTCAATACATAGGACAGCCTCCTACAACAAAAATATTCATCCTAAAATAATGCCACGGTAGGGAAACCCTGCACTAAAAGTTTTTAAAGCCCAGAAGTCTTAGGGTTTAGGGTAAAGAAACAGTATGAGGTCAAAAGTAGATAATAAACAATCCAAATATGTAAGGTACTTAGAAGTCCTTCTAGTTAACATTTTCTAGGCCAACATATGAAATTTGAATTCTGCTGTCTAAAGGTAACATGAAAGTATAAACTTGCAGGGGCTAAATAAAATGTCTACTACATGGACAAGCTGAGAGATAGGAACTAGACTGCACAGGGTCATGCTGAAGATTGATTGTACAAAGAAGCCATTCAATAATGTGAATAAACAGAACAAACAAAACTTTCATCAATGGCTGGTAAGTCCCAGATCCTCAGGGGTTTCATACTTAAGTGTTGCCAACTGATAGTCAAAATTGGGTAGGATGGGCAAACATAGGCTAAGGAACACAAGCTGCAGTCCAAATGCCCAAGAACAATGTCAGTGTCCCTAACAAGACACCACAAGTTTAGGAGACAAGAGGTGATAATGAAAGTCAGACTGAAACAGACACTGAAAGGAAAAGAGCAAGAGAACCGAGATAAGAATAAGGGTATCACAAACCAAGAAAAGTTGGTTAAGGACTAGGCACAGCCAGGAAGGTAAAAGGAGGTAATCAGGTTTTTCTCGTTTGGTCTTCATAATAAAAAGGGGGAATTTAATAATAAAAAAAAAAGGGTGGGAATTTACCTCAAATTAAAATCAGTTAACAAAACTACTCTGAAGAATTCCTAATTTGGGTGGTTTGTTACAGGTATATTGATTTTTTTTTTAAAAAAAGAATATTCAATGTAAAAAGTGCTTTCTTTGGTTCCTAAGACTCAGTAGCTCTGTTGATCAAAGAGCTGCGTTCATAGAGTTTTCTGCTGTTTTGTCATAAAGCATCTACATTCTTAATTCTGTCCCATCTCAAACAACCTATACACTTCAGGATACTTAAACAAAAGTCCTAAACCAGCTGCCAAAACACTCAAGGAGGAATTGGGGAAGTGGGAGAGAAATTACAGTGTGTGCATGACAGAACCCCTTCCCCCCTCCCAGGAGTTGCAGCATTTCAGTTCACTTGCTAATTATCTACCTGAGAGGTTTAGCATCAGTCCTTTATGAGCTCCATCTGCTCATAAGTAGTCTGGGAGTACCAATGGTGTATCTATTTAGTAAATGTCAATCCTGCCAAATGCTGATATCCCATGAAGTTCATAAATGTGGGGCACGTGGACCTTCAAACAACTCTTACAGATAGATATAAATTAATTTCTCAGAGTCATGCTAATCTTATTTTAGTTGTATTAAGTACTAGAAAACCTAAAATACTGTTTTTGTCATTTTAAATACTACTACTGTTTAAGAAAAACAACCTTTAAAACAGGCTTAAGAACATAATAAAAGGACAAGAAGAAGAGTTCAATGAAGAACATCCTATTCTCCTAACTCCTTTTTTCCTGAAAAATCAAAACTTTAAGCATAAGCAGGCTTCTTTGGGGGCAAGTGTAACTCATTTTCTCTCATAAAAGTAATAAAATAAATAAAAATCATACTCTCATATTAAAAGTCACTATTTAATGTAACATTTTAGCCACCAGCAATCTGCTTCACTATAACCTTGGAGAAAATGAAAATAACTTGATCAAAGAAGTCATTCACCCCAAAATGATTACCCATATTGAGGGGAAAAAAGGAAAATAATATTACATTAAAATTGATAGTATATTCACAAGTGGATGACTATACTGAAATTACCAACACAATGAAAGCTGAATTTGTATCTAGAACAGGAGTAAAGAATACCAGGATTCCTGGCTTCCATTCCCAACTCTTTCAATAACCTCTCTGTAATAGTGGCCTTCATCACTAAACCCATCAGCGTCTCCTGATCCTCATCTAAAGGAATGGAAGAAAGAGGGGAACACTGCTCACTAAACTCTTAGTGTTTCACAACTGAATAGGTGAGGTTTCACAGTAGTTACAAGGTCTCTGGCTGAAAGGAAGATCAGATCATCAGAAACAAAGCCTGCTGGAAAATACCATTCAACCAATTTTGACCCATAAAATGGCAATTTCATATGGTTCACTTATACTTATGAAACCTGAGAGCCCGGGGTAATTTTATACCACAAAACGATAGGTTGCTTGATTACAAACAGAAGAAGAGGCAAAATAAAACAATTCCCAAACAAGATAAACACTTTAGTTTTGCCAAGCTGTTCATCATTACTTAAACTCAAATGATCTAACATCTGTCAACAGCAGAAAGGATGAGTAAATTGTGGTATATTCATACAATAGAATACTATATGGCAACGAAAAAGAACAAACTGAGTTTGCAAGCAACAATATAGGTGAATCTCAAAGACAATACTGAGCAAACAAAACTAGATCAAGAGACTACATACTGTATAATTCCATTTATATGTGGTCCAAAAACAGGCAAAACTTGGGACTTCCCTTGTGGTGCAGTGGTTAAGAATCTGCCTGCCAATGCAGGGGACATGGGTTCAATCCCTGGTCTGGGAAGATCCCACATACTGTGGAGCAATTATGCCCGTGTGCTACAACTACTGAGCCTGCGGGCCTAGAGCCCGTGCTCCTCAATAAGAGAAGCCACCGCAAGGAGAATCCCGAGCACCACAACTAGAGAAAAGCCTTTGCACAGCAATGAAGACCCAACGCAGTCAAAAATAAATAAATTAGAAAAAAAAAAAAAAACAGGCAAAACTAATGTATGGTATTACAAGGCAGAATAGTGCTTATCTTTGAGGAAGGGGTTATAACCTGGGAGGAGGTACCAGGGTACTGGGGGCTAGAAAGCTATCTTGTTCTGCACAGTGGTTACATATGTACAGATTCATCAGGCTGCCCATTTAAGACTCAAGCACTTTACTGAATGTAAGTTACACTATAATTTTTAAACTGGTATATTTAAAAAAATCAGTATCTTTGAAAACATTTATTGCCCAATTTGTCTGCATTGTAACAAGTAATCTTTTAATTATAATACCTCCAAATTCAACATTATCCAATATAGTTTCTCAGCTGTAAGTAAACAGAGAGATGAAAAGGCACTGCTAGTATCATTCAAGAACTGAGAAACTCAGCTATACTTCAGGATTCTTAAAAATGTCACAGCCCCGGTTAGGGGCACTTCAGTGTTACTCTATCAGCTTGTGGTGTGACTCTTATAATGTGATACTATTGTTTTTTGGTCAGAAACTGCTTGTGGTGGTGTGCTTTTGCAGTTAGAAGCATGCAGGGTATTCTATAATGCTGGGAAATGATGGTCTGTGGTAAAAGAAAATGCATTCAATACCATCTAAAACAACAGTGAACATGCGAGAAAAACTTCCCCAGGCTTTCCACTTAGGGTGAAGAGAAAATCCTAATCATGGCACATGAGGTCACTCATGGTCAGGTCACTCTGCCTCTCTGGCCCCATCATGCACAATGCTCCCCCTTAATCAGTCCACTCTAGCTTCCCTTCATTTTGTCAATCCCTCACACTTACCACTCCCTCTCCAGACACAAAACATCTTCATATTCTGTTCCCTGTGTTTGAAGAGCCCTCCCCTGTCCTCTCTGTTAGCTTAATCCCTATTCATCCTTCAGTTCAAGTATCACTTGTTCAGGAAAACTTCCCTGGAAGGTTCTTTGACTCACTTGTCACGGTTGCAGTCTTACATTTGTTTATATGATGGCCTTCCTCATCACTGAAATTATAAGTCCCATTATGGCATACATATATGTTTGTTTCTGCTCACTCACTGCCCTGAGAGGTAGCCAAGGAAACAGAATATTTGAGAGGAGAGAAAGGATTCAGGACTTGAATGCCTGAAGGTTGAGGCAAAAATCATACCAGGACGCATAAAAATGTGAAACAATTAGTGATGTTGAAGATAAATTTTAATGGCAGGTGCCTACTGCTGTAGGACAGACAGGAGCTATGTGCCTAAGTGTATTCATCCCACATGGCCAAACACTGCTCTTAAGACTTTTGTCTCCAGCAGTTTTAAACATTCACTTTTGTTACAAAGGAGCTTCATTTCCAGATGATTAATCACTTCTTATATCACATACAAGATACAGGCAGTAGGAATTCATAAAATAACATAATCTTATATGGCTTCTGATAGCATTTTGTTACTCACTTAATGAGCTAGATGTCGTCTTCTATTTTGAAACAATTTTATAGTCAAGTAAAATATGATCTTTCCAGGCAAAAATTAGACTTGCCTGTGATAAAAACTTAACAGCACCTGGAGTAAACTATCAGCTAATGTACCACTGATGTTAAATGAGATACACATGTTGAATTTTGTGGCTTAAATCAACACATAGTCATTTAAACAAGGGTTCTGACTTTCCTAGTGGTTGAGAAAATGGGCTTTGGAATGGAGCTTCTCTGATTTGAATCTTGGCTGTTTATTAGCAGCTGTGACCTTGAGCAAGTTACTTAACATCTTTGTGCTGCAGTTTCCCTATCTGTAAAATGGGATACTATTACTATGTACCTCACAGTATCAGTAGGAGGATCAAAAAAGGTAATATATGTGAAGTGCTGAGAACAATGCTGGCTTGTACTAAGCAGGTGTTAACTATCAGTATTATTATATTCAATACTATATTCAGCTCCTATAGAAATACTCCATGGAATAATGTAAATGGAAAGATATTCAGAATCATGAAATTTGGATTTCCAAGGTAAATTTAACATTAAGTAATAAATTCTACATTCTAGAATCAAGATTTTAGTGGCTTTAGTATAATAAACCATCTTCTTTAAAAAGCTATGAGAAGGTAATCTCTTCTGATTTGATCCCATTTCAAACAGCATATATAACATACAAATCTTTCTTTTTTATTTTACTTCTCCAATCAGTTCACCAGGATGTTATATTTAGATTATATTAAATCATGACTAATAAGTCAATAGTGAGTAAGATACTATATTGGAAGTGATTTCAGAAGCAAGTAATTGCTTCAGTCCTGAAATAAAACAATCAGTTTGCTCTATACTTATTTTAAAGCTGAAAAGAAATAAACACATTTCCATCAGTACCCTTACCACAAACAAGCATGCTCTTGATGCTAACCAGAAGAACATGGGCTTCTAAGATATCAATGAATGATGTGATAGTGAGGGAAAAGGAGGGCATGCTTTCAGCTAAACTCTCTTCATAAAGTTTCTGGCCGTTGAAACTGGGCTTTCTGATATGTCAGCAAAATGCTAGGCATGGGGTTCTAGAACTATCCTTTTAACTAGTCAAGAAATTTATAAAAGAAATGGAGAAACTATTTTGAAAAACAGCCAGTCAGTTGTTTGTTTGTTTTGCGGTACGCGGGCCTCTCACTGTTGTGGCCTCTCCCATTGCAGAGCACAGGCTCCGGGCGCGCAGGCTTAGCGGCCATGGCTCACGGGCCCAGCCGCTCCACGGCATGTGGGATCCTCCCAGACCGGGGCACGAACCCGTGTCCTCTGCATCGGCAGGCAGACTCTCAACCACTGTGCCACCAGGGAAGCCCCAGTCAGTTGTTTTAAATGAGGCTTGAATTGTCTCAAATGACTATTTGAATTTTTATTGAACTACAGAAATACACTGCCAGATTATCTTATCTCAGGAAATGCAACATGCAGAGTTGGATTGATACGTCTATTGCCACTAAATTATGGGAAGAGAGCTGAGGCAGGAGGAGTGGGTCTACTATTTTAGAAAGTATCTCTCCTCAAACTTCCAACTCTGCATATTGAAAAACAGGAGATCCACTTTGTTGCTAACTGGTCAGATACCTGCTTTCTAAAACTAGTATTATCATAATTGTATTTTTCCTCTACCATGATTGTTATGCTTTGGGGAAATCATCTTAATTGATGTTATTTCTAAATCGTTATCTAATAACCTTTACTAGTATATTTTTCTAACTAGTATATTTTTTCTCCAGGGCAGTGGTTCTCAAATGGGGCGGCGGGGGGGGGGGGGGGTAATTTTGCCCTCCAGGAGACATTTGACAATGTCTGGAGACATTTCTGTTTGTCACAACTGTGGGGGGGGGAGGGGGGTTACTAGCTTCTAGTGGAAGAGGCCTCGGATGCTGCTAAACATTTTGCAATGCACAGGACAGCCCACCGCAACAGTTATCCACCGACTCAACATTAATAGTGTCATGGTTGAAAGACTCTGTTCCAATACAAAAAGAAGATATGGTACTTTAAAGTAGCTTTCGGGACTTCCCTGGTGGCGCAGTTAAGAATCCGCCTGCCAAGGCAGGGGACACGGGTTCGAGCCCTGGTCCAGGAAGATCCCACATGCCACGGAGCAACTAAGCCCGTGCACCACAACTACTGAGCTTGCGCTCTAGAGCCTGCGAGCCACAACTACTGACCCCACGTGCCACAACTACTGAAGCCCGCGCGCCTAGAGCCCATGCTCCACAACAAGAGAAGCCACCACAATGAGAAGCCCGAGCACCGCAACCAAGAGTAGCCCCCGCTCGCTGCAACTTCAGAAAGCCCGTGTGCAACAACAATGACCCAACGCAGCCAAAAATAAATTTTAAAGAATAATATCTTCCAATTTTCATTGTATTTTAAGATGAAAGAACAGGATCTACATCAAATCACTTTAAGAAAAAAAGTTAATGCCAATTTAAGTTGCCTCTTAAATCTTAGATCTTGTAATTGTCTGTTTCCTGACAACATAAATAACAATGAGATAAATCACAGCAATGTCATGACTGCACAAAATCAACTCCTCATTTTATAACCTGGAACATGAAATATAAAATTAAGACCATAAATATTTTCATTAAAAGTGAATTTTGTTATACAATTTAAAATTTTGCAGAAAAATGGTCTATTAGGTACACCGATGCCTTAAAGTAAAAAAATCTGGTCTTATTTTGAAGCAAGTTTCAAGATTAGACCTTTCCCTTTACTCTGCTGTTCTTCGGTGTTTTTAGTCATGATACTAGGTTATCAAGAACGCTGTCTTGCAGGAATGTTAGGCAGAATCAAATGATGGGAAAATGGCCTAGGAAATTATTCTAATATTGTGTAAGATAATTTTTAAATGATTAATATACACAGTTATTTTCTAAAAATAACAAAAGGCAAACAACTTTCTGACCTGGGGTCTAAACAAACATTTTTTGCGCTTGGTATAATACTTACTATAAAGTGACCTCTTAATATCAACTCAAAACGTTCTGATTTAAGAATAAAAGCATACATACAAAGAGTATAAATACTGATATACAGAGATGTGCTCTTTTGCTTAGCTCTGACTTCTGAACATTCTAGAAAGCTAAATCCTAGTGCACTACAATGCCTAATTACATATCTAATAAGCCTTGAAACAGAATTTAACCATATTTAGATAGTACATTTGTAGGGCCGATCTATTACACTTTACCTCACTACAGTCCACAGCACGCGCTTACTGATAATAAGTGACAAAAGGAAAAGGGACCGTTTTCTCTCTTCCCTGCACACCTTTTCCCTGAGCACCTTCCGCGGGTTCCGCACTGTTCAGGGAGCTGCGTTGAGCCCCGAAGCCCACATGCTACCGTCACCTCGGCCTCCCGGTACTCGCCGCAAGCGGCCGGGACGACGCTGGCCGCTCCCGCCAGCCCAGGGGCCACCCTTCCTGGCACTCACCCGTCACGCGAATGGACTCCAGCATCGTCCCGCTGAGGCCGCGGGCGGCGGGCTCCGCGGGCGCTGGGGGCGAGGGCCAGACAGGAACCCGGCGGGCCGCCTCTAGCCTCCGGCAGTGCCTCACACGCGGGGTCGCGGAGGAAGGTTGCTGTCGGCGACCGGGTTTAGGATAACGCGGGTAAGGACGGACGGAGACGTGCCGACAGAAAGCTGCAAGCAGCGTTCCCTCCAACCCGCAGGTGCTGAAAGGTACTGAAAGCCGCCCAAAACTGGGCAGCTGCTCTTAGCGCCCGCCGGCGTGACGTTGCCGCTCCCCCGTTGCTAGGAAACGCGTGCCGTCCGCGTGCGCCGCGCTTCACGGAGCCTGCGCGCCGTTGGAGGCGCCAGAGATACTGCGTCCTGGCTCGCATGAAGAGAGGAGGAACTACAACTCCCGGAGTGCACAGCGCAGGCCCGTGCCTCGGGAGCTTGTGGGCTGGGCCCTGGGAAAGGCTCGGGTCTCCAGCCTTTCGTATAGACGCATTTTGACTGATCATCCCCGTAGACATTTGTGCGCTGTTCAAGGGGGCGTTAACTCCTCAGTAGTTTTTACAAGAGACAGGTGGCGTGACGCTCTGTCCCAGATGCGAATTACAAAACCAGTCTCCTCCGCCTTTTTGTTACCTTTCCAGGTGCAAAAAAGCTAACACAACTTCAGATTGCAGGTGGTAGTAATGAAGGTGCTGGAAGCTCAACTACATTTACCCAATGAGTACCCTGGCATAATATACTAAATACTAAAATACAAACTTTAATTTATGATTGTGCAGTTGACAGGGGCTGATTGTTGTTTTTGTTCATTATTGGGTGGGAAATGTGGAGACTATACCATTTAACGAACATTTTCTGAGAGCCTAACGGGTGCAAGGTTCTGAGACAGGCCTTGAGAACATCAACAAGGTAAGTGAAATAAGGCTGGAGCTTACAGTTGAGAAACTCATAAGATAGTATTGGCACTGTCAATTTTCAAAGCCACATTTTCTCTTTATCTTTCCTCAAGGTTGAGATAGGACATAGAAATAATTGTGGGATGTGTTTTCAAACTCAGGAACAAAAGGAAAGTTGAAGTTATGTCAGGGAAAATCATACTCTAAAAATGACAGAACAAGTGAGAATTTGTATCTTTTTCACCAATTAGGAGCATATGATGGAAATTTGACAGTATCACAGATAGTGCATAACCCCACATCCTAGTGTGTCAGAAAATCTTGTGAACACTATTTTCAAAATATATCCAGGATCCAGCCACTTCTCACTATCACCACTGCCACTTGTCTGGCTCAAGCCACCACAAGCTTTTGTCTGGATTATAACTGTCGCCTCCTAAATGAACCCCATATGTTTCCAATCTTGCCCTCTTTACTCTCAAAACTCAGTGGCCAGCATGATCCTGCTAAAAAGTCAGATAATGTCAGTTCTCTGTGAAAAACACTTCAATGGCTTCCTTTCTTACGTATGAGGTCCTTTAGGACCTAGCCTACTGCCATCTCTTTGGGCTCATCTCCCACTGCTCTCCTCCTTGGTCTCCTCCAGACACGCTGGCCTCCTAGATATTCGTCAGCTATGCCAAGCACTGTTTCACCTCATGACCAATGCAATTTGGGACCTCCCCTGCCTGGCATGCTCCCCCACCCCCAGCACCCACCCTGGCCTTAAGCCCACAGAACTAGCTCCTCCACTTCTCAGGAATTAATCCAAATGTCACTTCTCACTGAGGCCTTTCTTGGCCACTCAATTTAAAATTCCATTCCTTTCTCAGATTTCCTATACCCTTTCTCTGCTTTATTTTTTTTTTCCTTAGCACTTAACGTTATATAATTTATTACATATTTTACTGATTTCTTTTTTTTAAAACATCTTTATTGGAGTATAATTGCTTTACGATAGTGTGTTAGTTTCTGCTTTATAACAAAGTGGTTCAGCTATACATATACAACTATCCCCGTATCTCCTCCCTCTTGTGTCTCCCTTCCACAATCCCTAACCCACCCTTCTAGGTGGTCACAAAGCACCGAGCTGATCTCCCTGTGCTATGCGGCTACTTCCCACTAGCTGACTATTTTACATTTGGTAGTGTATATATGTCCATACCACTCTCTCACTTCGTCCCAGCTTACCCTTGCCCCTCCCCATGTCCTCAAGTCCGTTCTCTATGACTGCGTCATTCTTCCTGTCCTGACCCTAGGTACTTCATAGGTCCATCCACCTCACTATAAATAACTCAGTTTCGTTTCTTTTTATGGCTGAGTAATATTCCATTACATATATGTGCAACATCTTCTTTATCCATTCACCTGTCAATGGACACTTAGGTTGCTTCCATATTCTGGCTATTGTAAACAGAGCTGCAATGAACATTGTGGTACATGACTCTTTCTGAATTATGGTTTTCTCAGGGTATATGCCCAGTAGTGGGATTGCTGGTCATATGGTACTTCAATTTTTACTTTTTTAAGGAAGCCTCATTCTGTTCTCCATAGTGGCTGTATCAATTTACATTTGCACCAACAGTGCAAGAGGGTTCCCTTATCTCCACACCCTCTCCACCTTTTTTTGTTTGTAGATTTTTTCATGATGGCCATTCTGACTGGTATAAGTTGATTCCTTATTGTAATTTTGATTTGCATTTCTCTAATGATTAGTGATGTTGAGCATCCTTTCATGTGTTTGTTGGCAATCTGTATATCTTCTTTGGAGAAATGTCTATTTAGGTGTTCTGCCCATTTTTGGATTGGGTTGTTTGTTCTTTTGATATTGAGCTGCATGAGCTGCTTGTAAATTTTGGAAATTAATCCTTAGTCATTTGCTTCATTTGCAAATATTTTCTCCCATTCTGAGGGTTGCCTTTTCAACTTGTTTATGTTTTCCTTTGCTATGCAAAAGCTTTTAAGTTTCATTGGATCCCATTTGTTTATTTTTGTTTTTATTTCCATTTCTCTAGGAGGTATTTCAAAAAGTATCTTCCTGTGATTTTTGTCATAGAGTGTTCTGCCTATGCTTTCCTCTAAGAGTTTTATAGTGTCTGGGCTTAAATTTAGGTCTTTAATCCATTTTGAGTTTATTTCTGTGTATGGTGTTAGGGAGTGGTCTAATTTCATTCTTTAAAATGTAGCTGTCCAGTTTTCCCTGCACCACTTATTGAAGAGGCTGTCTTTTCTCCACTGTATATTCTTGCCTCCTTTATCAAAAATAAGGTGGCCATATGTACGTGGGTTAATCTCTGGGCTTTCTATCTTGTTCCATTGATCTATATTTCTGTTTTTGTGCCAGTACCATACTGCCTTGATTACTGTAGCTTTGTAGTATAGTCTGAAGTCCAGGAGCCTGATTCCTCCAGCTCCATTTTTCTTTCTCAAGATTGCTTTGGCTATTTGGGGTCTTTTGTGTTTCCATACAAATTGTGAATCTTTTTGTTCCAGTTCTGTGAAAAATGCCATTGGTAGTTTGATAGGGATTGCATTGAATCTCTAGATTGCTTTGGGTAGTATAGTCATTTTCACAATGTTGATTCTCCAATCCAAGAACATGGTATATCTCTCCATCTGTTTGTATCATCTTTGATTTCTTTCATCAGTGTCTTATAGTTTTCTGCATACAGGTCTTTTGTCTCCTTAGGTAGGTTTATTCCTAGGAATTTTATTCTTTTTGTTGCAGTGGTCAACGGGAGTGTTTTCTTAATTTCTCTTTCAGATTTTTCATCATAGTGTATAGGAATGCAAGAGATTTCTGTGCATTAATTTTGTATCCTGCAACTTTACCAGATTCATTGATTAGCTCTAGTAGTTTTCTGGTGGTATCTTTAGGATTCTCTATATATAGTATCATGTCTTCTGCAAACAGTGACAGCTTTACTTCTTCTTTTCCGATTTGGATTCCTTTTATTTCTTTCTCTTCTCTGATTGCCGTGGCTAGGACTTCCAAAACTATGTTGAATAATAGTGGTGAGAGTAGACATCCTTGTCTTTTTCCTGATCTTAGAGTAAATGCTTTCAGTTTTTCACCATTGAGAATGACGTTGGCTGTGGGTTGGTCATATATGGCCTTTATTATGTTGAGGTAGGTTCCCTCTATGCCCACTTTCTGGAGAGTTTTTATCATAAATCGTTGTTGAAATTTGTCAAAAGCTTTTTCTGCATCTGTTGAGATGATCATATAGTTTTTCTTCTTCAATTTGTTAATATGGTGTAACACATTTATTGATTTGCTTATACTGAAGAATCCTTGCATCCCTGGGATAAATCCAACTTGATCATGGTGTATGATCCTTTTAATTTGTTGTTGGATTCTGTTTGGTAGTATTTTGTGGAGGATTTTTGAATCTATATTCATCAGTGATATTAGTCTGTAATTTTCTTTTTTTGTAGTATCTTTGTCTGGTTTTGATATCAGGGTGATGGTGGCCTCATACAATGAGTTTGGGAGTGTTCCTTCCTCTGCAATTTTTTGGAAGAGTTTGAGAAGGATGGGTGTTAGCTATTCTCTAAATGTTTGATAGAATTCACGTGTGAAGCCATCTGCTCCTGGACTTTTGTTTGTTGGAAGATTTTTGATCACAGTTTCAATTTCATTACTTGTGATTGGTCTGTTTATATTTTCTATTTCTTCCTGGTTCAGTCTCGGAAGGTTGTGCTTTTCTAAGAATTTGTCCATTTCTTCAGGGTTGTCCATTTTATTGGCATGTAGTTGCTTGTAGTAAACTCTCATGATCCTTTGTATTTCTGCAGTGTCAGTTGTTACTTCTTTTTCATTTCTAATTCTATTGATTTGAGTCTTCTCCCTTTTTTTCTTGATAAGCCTGGCTAATGGTTTACCAATTTTGTTTATCTTCTTAAAGAACCAGCTTTTAATTTTATTGATCTTTGCTATTGTTTTCTTTGTTTCTATTTCATTTATTTCTGATCTGATGTTTATGATTTCTTTCCTTCTGCTAACTTTGGGATTTTTTTTGTCCTTCTTTCTCTAATTGCTTTAGCTGTAAGGTTAGGTTGTTTGAGATGTTTCTTGTTTCTTGAGGTAGGATTGTATTGTTATAAACTTCCCTCTTAGAACTGCTTTTGCTGCATCCCATCAGTTTTAGGTCGTCATATTTTCATTGTCATTTGTTCCTAGGTATTTTTTGATTTCCTCTTTTATTTCTTCAGTGATCTCTTGGTTATTAAGTAGTGTATTGTTTAGCCTCCATGTGTTTGTATTTTTTACAGATTTTTTCCTGTAATTGATATCTAGTCTTATAGAGCTGCGGTCGGAAAAGATACTTGATACAATTTCAATTTCACATGTCTTAAATTTACCAAGGCTTGATTTGTGACCCAAGATATGATCTCTCCTGGAGAATATTCCATGCACACTTGAGAAGAAACTGTATTCTGTTGTTTTTGGATGGAATGTCCTATAAATATCAATTAAGTGCATATTGTTTAATGTTATCATTTAAAGCTTGGTTCCTTATTTATTTTCATTTTGGATGATCTGTCCATTGGTGAAAGTGGGGTGTCAAGGTCCCCTACTATGTTTGTGTTACTGTTGATTTCCCCTTTTATGGATGTTAGCATTTGCCTTATGTATTGAGGTGCTCCTATGTTGGGTGCATAAATATTTACAATTGTTATGTCTTCTTCTTGGATTGATCCCTTGATCATTATGTAGTGTCCTTCTTTGTCTCTTGTAATAGTCTTTATTTTAAAGTCTATTTTGTCTGATAGGAGAATTGCTACTCCAGCTTTCTTTTGATTTCTAGTTGCATGGAATACCTTTTTCCATCCCCTCACTTTCAGTCTGTATTTGTCCCTAGGTCTCTTGTGGACAGCATACATACAGGTCTTGTTTTTGGATCCATTCAGCCAGTCTATGTCTTCTGGTTGGAGCATTTAATCCATTTACATTTAAGGTAATTATCGATATGTATATTCCTATTACCATTTTCCTAATTGTTTTGGGTTTGTTATTGTAGGTCTTTTCCTTCTCTTGTGTTTCCTGACTAGAGAAGTTCCTTTAGCATTTGTTGTAAAGCTGGTTTGGTGGTGCTGAATTCTCTTAGCTTTTGCTTGTCTGTAAAGGTTTTAACTTCTCTGTTGAATCTGAATGACATCTTTGCTGGGTAATCTTGGTTGTAGGTTTTTCCCTTTCATCACTTTAAATATGTTCTGCCACTCCCTTCTGGCTTGCAGGTTCTGCTGAAAGATCAGCTGTTAATCTTATGGGGAATGCCTTGTATGTTATTTGTTGTTTTTCCCTTGCTGCTTTTAATATTTTCTTTGTTTTTAATTTTTGATAGTTTGATTAGTATGTCTTGGTGTGTGTCTCCTTGGATTTATCCTGTATGGGACTCTCTGCACTTTCTGGACTTGATTGACTATTTCCTTTCCCATATTAGGGACGTTTTCAACTATAATCTCTTCAAATATTTTCTCAGTCCCTTTCTTTTTGTCTTCTTTTTCTGGGATCCCTATAATTTGAATGTTGGTGCATTTAATGTTGTTCTAGAGGTCTCTTAAGACTGTCCTCAATTCTTTTCATTTTTTTTCCTTTATTCTTCTCTGCAGTAGTTGTTTCCACTATTTTATCTTCCAGGTCACTTATCCGTTCTTCTGCCTCAGTTATTCTGCAGTTGATTCCTTCTAGAGAATTTTAAATTTCATTTATTGTGTTGTTCATTTTTAATCACAGTCTCAATTTCAGTGCTTGTGATTGGTCTGTTTATATTTTCTATTTCCTCCTGGTTCAGTCTCGGAAGGTTGTGCTTTTCTAAGAATTTGTCCATTTCTTCCAGGCTGTCCATTTTATTGGCATGTAGTTGCTTGTAGTAATCTCTCATGATCCTTGTTTGTTTGCTCTTTAGCTCTTCTAGGTCCTTGTTAAACGTTTCTTGTATTTTCTCCATTCTATTTCCAAGATTTTGGATCATCTTTACTATCATTATTCTGAATTATTTTTCAGGTACACTGCCTATTTCCTCTTCATTTGTTTGGTCTGGTGGGTTTTTACCTTGCTCCTTCATCTGCTGTGTGTTTCTCTGTCTTCTCATTTTGCTTAACTTACTGTGTTTGGCCTCTCCTTTTTGCAGGCTGCAGGTTCGTAGTTCCTGTTGTTTTTAGTTTCTGCCCCCAGTGGCTGAAGTTGGTTCAGTAGGTTGTGTAGGCTTCCCGGTGGAGGGGACTGGTGTATGTGTTCTGGTGGATGAGGCCAGATCTTGTCTTTCTGGTGGGCAGGACTGCATCTGGTGGTGTGTTTGGGGGTGTCTGTGACCTTATTATGATTTTAGGCAGCCTCTCTGCTAATGGGCTGGGTTGTGTTCCTGTCTTGGCAGTTGTTTGCCATAAGGTGTCCAGCACTGCAGCTTGCTGGTCATTGAGTGGAGCTGGGTCTTAGCATTGAAATGGAGATCTCTGGGAGAGGTTTCACCTTTTGATATTACGTGTAGCCGGGAGGTCTGTGGTGGACCAGTGTCCTGAACTCAGCTCTCCCACCTCAGAGGCACAGGCCTCACACCCAGCTGGAGCACCAAGACCCTATCAATCACACGGCTTGCTCTGTAGAAGCCAAAACTCTATACAGACAGATTGAGTGAACATGTTGGGAATATCCAGTCGGGTCTTCTCGCTTGCATATCCACATAAGGAAGATGAAGGATAAATAAAAGGAAGATCATTTAAAATCCAATAAAGCATGTATTTTGTTTTAATCTTGTGTCTTAAAGAGATGCAAGTTCAATGAAAAAAAATATGGGCTTCAAAGGTAATTAGGGTATGGAAAGGAGCTCACAATGCAGGATCCAGAGTGCTTATTTCATTTGCATATGAGGTTAGTGGCTGGACTATTTTTTTGTTTTGTTTTGTTTTTAATGATTCTTCTGGCAATTACAGTTTTTGATTTTTGGAGCTTTAGTGGACGAGGCTCTGTGTAGAGAAGCAGGGGGCTGGCTCTGTCCCTCCGTGGAGCACGGTCATTCCCAAAGTGTCCCCTTCTGGCTTGGAGTGCCTGGGCGATAGCAGGGTCTCTGGAGAGGGGTGGCCAGTGGCCAAGGATGGAGGGTTTTCCTTTCCTGCAAAGCAGGATTTATAATCCATCTCTGAGGGTTTTGAAGTTCACGACTCTTCTTTGCAAAGCAAAGGAAAATACATCGGACGCCAGCACTTCTGGATGGTGGTGCTCAAGAATCACCCAGATGAGCAATTTCGATAGACCAAAGCCCCAAGATTTCCTTTTACACATTGCTCTGCTGGGAGGAGAATCCCACGAAGCTAGGGAAGATGTTCCTGCTCCTAGGGTATGTGTGCACACGTTTTCTCTTTCTGCACACCCCCAAACTCCTTTACCCCCTCACTCCTAATGCTAAGTCTCTGGCGGAGGCAGCTTCCCACATCATGTGCTACAGGAAATCTTACTGATTTATCTTGATTATTGTCTGTCTCCATCTCTAGAATAAAATTTCCACAAGTGCAGTGATTTTTGACTGTTCACTGCTATACTTAAAGCAACTAGAATATGTCTAGCACACAGTATGTACTCAATTATTTGTAAGTTAAGGAATAAGTAGATAATAGAAAGCATGCATTTTCAATGATAATTCAAAGAAAAATAGAAATGATATAGAATGGGCAGGTAGATAAGGAACACATCTTCAGGTTAAACACTTGATATAGTAATAAGCAATGAATCCTTTGCATTCAGAAGAGCAGTTGTTCTTGCAACATATGTCCTAAGGAAAAAGCATGTAAATGAAACTTACATACCTAACTTCCTTACATACCTTCCTTAACTTCCTTATATACCTTAAACTCTGAAAACTGCTTTCCAAGTTTGCTATAAATACCTCTGTTACCTCTGCAAATTTCTAATTTTTCAAGTCACTACAGTTTAAGAACTGTAATTCTCAAAAAAATAAAGACTCCTAAAAGATGTTTCCAAGTTATATGTTCAGCATCTAAAGAATTTACTCTGGATGTTTTTACTAAAGCATGGGTAATCAGATTGTCCATTTTCATTATATTTTGAAGAAACCAAGATGTATTATTTTATTAATTTCAGAGCTATTTATATATATACAAGAGACAGGGCTTAGTGCTTTTAGAGTACATAAAAGACACAATAACTATCCTCAAGACACTTACTGACATGCATGGAGGGATATATATACACACACACACACACACACACACACACATATAACACAAGTTAGAAAATGATGTACACTAAAGGTATACCTCCCTCTTCAACATTTCGTTAAACTTAAGAATTCTAAAAATAAACAATTTGATGCTCCTGTAGTTAGCCCATCTAGAATATTATTTCATTGCTTACTTTAAAAATTATTTTTATGTTCACCCTACCAGTATTTTCTTGTGGATCATTTCGATTTATAAACATCTTCAGTGATAAATACTATATAAAGGGGACTATCAATTAATTCAAAGAATTTAAAAAAGATATTCTTTGTGTACTATTAGGCACTGAAGTACTCTTGCTAACAAATTCATGAAAACAAGGAGTTTATCTAATTTCTTACAAAACTAGTACTGTTATAAGCTTCTTTTACCACTCCAGCCTATGCAATTATTCATCCTCATCAAGCTTTGTGCATCTACTTTGTTAATTATTGATTCGTGCTACGCCTGTTTAGTATTTCCATTGGGTAAGGCATCTGCAGCTGTCCACTTGGCTGCTTTTGAGTCAGCATTGTTTTTACATATCTGCCAGAACAATGAACAATTCCATCTTTTTGAGAAACTTTCCTTTATACCTGTTTCTATATAAACTCCATTTTCAAAGCACCGATTGCAAAATAAAGTTAAGAAGTATTAAAACTGCTTTTAATAATTTGTTTATCTCTAAGGATACACGTCCCCCCTTTTTAAAGTTTTACTAAACTTAAGTTTTCCAAAAATAACCAAGAATGCTATTGTAGTTATCCTACCACAGCATTATACTTCACTTTTTTAATGGTATTTTTATGTTCACTACCAGCACTGTATTGTGGATCATTTCAATTTCTGATTCTCCTTAATGATGATTTCCATTAAATTTTAGATACAAAAATGATAGGAAAATAGATATTTTCAGAGAAATATTGGGTTTTTTTAATCTGTGGTGTGATTTTTATGTTATGGATAAATAACTTATATTTTTCTTATTTTTTTCAGTAACTTTTGTTTAATTAACTCATATGTTAATGTGTATATTCCATGTACAAACTATTGATACATGGCAAGTTACTCACAGTCAAGGGAGTTTCAGGACAAAAGAAGTCAGTCAAAACATCTCTGTAGTAAGAGAGGATGGGTTTTTTTTTTTTTTTAAGAAAAAAGATCAACATCTTCCTTTCTAAAGGCTTAGAACACATTTGATCATTAAGCTGGGTAGTAAAGGCCAAGAAAGAGGAATGGTGAAGACTGGAGAAGGTTGCTAATAAGCATTATTAGTGCTGGTGGAGAGACAAATAACTATAATATTTCACTTTCTATAGAAAAAGTTCATTTTGTTGAGAGCAGATCAAGTATATATTATGCTTGAAACTGAGAAAAAATTTAATTCCTTAAGGAGAAGTTATCTCAGTAACTAAAAAAAAAATAGAACATTAAAATAATTTGTTTACTTTTACATTTCAGATGAGAGTTTAAAAGCATAAGGGAAGGAGAGTCTTCTAGAAAATACTTTTCACTTTCCTCCCTGTTCTCTTGGAAACAGTTTACAACATTCTATGTCATTGGAAATTTATGAATCGAGGAAAATTAATCTGCAGCTTGCCATTATAAAAGAACAGAGAAACTGGTTGCAACATCCCAGATTCTAACAAGCATTAAAGGAAGCCTCAGGGCAGCTATAAACAATGTTCCTTGACTCTGAAAGAAAAAAAGAGCCAGGGAAAGTTGGTTTCTGTAGCTTTAAGAAATTTTTTTCAGTGCAGTTTGAATGCTTTTGGGATGTCTGTATTGAGAGAATGGAATGTTTTCAGTATGTCTTTTTCAGGAGAATGAAAAACATGAAGTGGAAGCCAAATAAAAGAATGCTTTGTGAAACTGCCTCTGCCTTTCACCTCATTGAAAATAGTCAGGACAGCACAAAAATCCTGGGAAACCCTGTGATATTTTTTTGATAGGATGTTTTATTGTAAATGACTGAGGGAGGAAGGATATTTTTTATTAATCAGACATCAAAAATATTGCCTATCTTAATTACATTTTGAAGAAATCAAGATATGCATTAATTTACTCCTTCCACAGAGGTTTATTAAGTATTTATGTTACTACTGGTAGTGCATACACACATATGTAAATATGATATACATATATCGGGCAGTCCTTGTGCGCGTACATCAGGGATGCTGTGGTGAGTAAATCAGATAGAGTCCCAGTTCTCTTGGAACTTATAGTGGGAGAAACAAATAACAGTCAAGTAAACAAATGATGTAATAGATACAAATAGGTGCTATGAAGTATAGTAAATCAGAGAAGTATACTAGACATGGTGACTTGGGGTACGGAGGGGTCAGGAAAAGCCTCTTTGAGGAAGTGACTTTTGAGACTTGAAGGATAAGAAAGAGTCAGCCATGAGAAATTTGGGGCGGGGTTGGGCGGGGGAGACAAGCATTCAAAGTAGAGGGAATTGCAAAGGCAAAAGCCCTGGGATGGGAATGATCTTGTCCTGATCCTGGGGCTATGTGAAGGTCAGCACGGTTGGAGTCCAGTGAGCTGGGGGAAAGTGAAAAGATTTCAGAGGTAGCAGGGGCTAAGGAAAGGAATTTGGACTTTTTTCCAAGTACAATCAGAAGCCACTAAAACAGGGCAGTGACATAATATGGCTTTTTTTTTTTTTTAAAATATCGCATTGACTGCTCTGAGAACGATGGATAAGAGGATGAGAGTGGAAGCAGGGAAACCAGACAGGAGACTCTTGCAGTAGGTCCAGTGAGGGTGATGATGGCTTAAAGTGGAATGGAAGCTACAGAGAGGGAGAGAAGTAAAGCATATATTTGGAGGCAGAGATGATGGTAGGTTGGGTATGTGGATAGAGTAGGAGGAAAAGAAGAAAGAACTGAATATGACCCCTAGGTTTTTGGCCTGAGCAACTGGGTAGACAGTGGTGCCATTTATGGAAATGGAGAAGATTGGGGAAAGAATAGGTTTAGTGGGGAAATTCCATTTTGGATTTGTTAAGTTTAATACACCAGTTAAAAGTCCAAGTCAAGATTTCACATAGGTGGTTGGATATTAGTGTTCTGAGTTCAAGGAAGAGATCACGCCAAAGAAATAAATTTGGGAACCATCAGTATACAGATGGTATTTTTTTTATTTTTTTGCGGTACTCGGGCCTCTCACCGTTGTGGCCTCTCCCGTTGCGGAGCACAGGCTCCGGACGCGCAGGCTCAGTGGCCATGGCTCACGGGCCCAGCCGCTCCGCGGCATATGGGATCTTCCCAGACCGGGGCACGAACCCGTGTCCCCTGCATCGGCAGGCGGACTCTCAACCACTGCGCCACCAGGGAAGCCCTATACAGATGGTATTTTAAGTCAATGGAACTGATGAGATCATCTGGGGGTGTGTGTGTAGGTAGACAAGAGCACCCAGGGTAGAATTTAAAGTTCTTAGTTACTTAGTTGTGAGGCAGAGGAAAAGAAGCCAACAAAGTTATACACATATACACACACACACACACACACACACACACACACAGATCTTCTTCAACTTATGATTGGGTTATGTCCCGATAAACCCATCCTAAGTCAAAAACGCATTTAAATGCACCTAACCTACCAAACATTATAGCTTAGCCTAGCCTAGCTTAAACATACTCAGAACAATTATATTAGGCTACAGTTGGGCAAAATGAACACAAAGCCTGTTTTATTATAAAATGATGAATATCTCATGTAATTTAGTGAGTACTGTACTGGAAATGAAAAACAGAATGGTTGTATGGGTTTTGGTTGTTTACCCCCCGATCACATGGCTGACTGGGAGCTGCATCTTGGTGCAGCTGCCTAGCCTCATGAGCATTGTACTGCTTATTGCCAGCCCAGGAAAAGATCAAAATTGGGCAGTGTTTGGGGAAGAGACCTGGGAAGGGCCAATGACAGGTTCTGGAAATCTCTGACTAGTCACAATCTTCTTGGTTCCTCATCTGCTATTTTAGGGGGCTGAATTAGGTGATCCCTGCCAGCTCCTACCTTTTTTTTTAAACTTGCTTGGCCACCTTTTAAGAATAGATGAAATACTTAGCATGTGGCCTCATAGAAAAGGGCAGGGTAGGAAGTCAGGGCTAATACATAGGCATGGCTACAAATGAACTGTGACATTTTAAATTTGACCAAAAGTTGGGAAAGGAGAATAAACTGAAGGTTAGGGTTAGAGGGGACTTGCAGGTTAAGTAGGCGAGAGCAGCAGTAGAGAAAAGATAAGGATTTTAGATTACAATCAGAAGCCAGTTTGGGGATTTGAAATCTTGGAGATGGAGCACTTCCTGGTTGTGTTTAGCGTCCAAGTGTGGCCATATATGTGGTGGACAAGCAGAAGAGAGGTGGAGGTCAGTAGAGTTGGAAGGTTTGTGGAATGGTGAGGTCAGAGCGTAGGAGGCTGTGGTCACTGAGAATTCATCAGCAAACATTTCTTGAGGGCTTAGTACCCGCCAGGCATGAATGGTGCTGATGAATGTGGATGGTGTCAGGCTGTGAGAAGCAGGGCAGAGAGTGAAAGCAGATGTCATGAACGCCAACATTTAGAAGGGCTAATGCGCCAGGGGAAGAACCAAGGTCTGGAAAGAGTATGTGAAGAGAAATTTTTGAAGTGTTTGAAAGATAAAGAAGTTCATGACAGATGTCAGTGGAGTACAATGAACCTTCTTGTTTCAAACTTAAGGGGAAGATTTTGGGACTTCCCCGGCGGTCTGGTGGTTAAGATTCTTCCTTTCCACTGCAGGGGGCACGGGTTCAGTCCCTGGTCCGGCCCCTGGTCGGGGAACTAAGATCCCACATGCCGCATGGCCAAAAAATAAAAGGAGAAGAATTTATTTTTGATGTTCAATAAAGAGATTTTGATGTTTAAGAAACATTGACTTCTGCTATTTTTTAATATTTAAGAGCTACTTTTCTTTTATATGGGATTGCTAAAAAATTTAAAAATAGGTTCTGTGAATATAGCTTTGAGAAATCTTGGTATGGAAAAGTAAAGATAGCATATGTAAATTATAGTGCAATAAGTACATAAAAGAATTCTTCGTCTTTATGAAAGGATTTACCATGGTCCTTTAAATATGAATTCCCTTAATACCGTATTAACCACTTGAGGAAGTAAAAAGGAGATTAGAGCTGTATACATTTTGAGAATACTCTACTGAATAAAGGAAATATGACTGTAGTTGCATGGGTTTTTGGAAACAGTACAATATGTCAGAAAGCACACACACAATCTATTTTTCCTCACTTTGGAATATGAAACATTTGCATTGATTAACTTAGAAAAGAAAAAAATCTGATGCTAAAGACCACTAAAACTGTTTAAAACCCTTAAAATGTGATGCTAGTGACCATTAATAGGAGATATTGTAACAAATAAAACAGCCCTTTAGTAACACGTATATAACATCTTTTGATAGTTCTTATTTCTTCATTATAATGAATGTGTAAAAGTGGCCCTTCAGCCAGATAACCTGAAGTAGAGAACTTGACCTTAATCCTTCTTGCCACTGCCTTATGGTTAGATCTTGGCCTTTTTGATTCCTATAAAAATAAGAATATTTAGGTCATTGTTTTATTTTGTGAATGAAATGAGAATGTGTGTGAATATACTTTGAAAAAGTAACTGCACATACATAACATATGGAGTGTCCTTATTGAAGTAAATGTTTTTGACTTTTTGTGTTTTTCAGCCTTCCATCAATTTTATCTGTGAAAACATGATTACTATTTCCTTTGTTGAAAAGGATCTTAGAAGGAGCAAATATTCATTACTAGGGCTACCTTTAATCTCTAGTTATCTCTTCTTCAGAGCCTTGATCCTATTCTTTTTTTTTAATAAATAAATAAATAAAATAAATAATGTATTTGTGGCTGCATTGGGTCTTTGTTGCTGCGCAGGCTTTCTCTAGTTGCGGTGAGTGGGGGCTACTCTTCATTGCAGTGAGCGGGCTTCTCATTGCGGTGGCTTCTCATGTTGCACAGCATGGGCTCTAGGCACATGGGCTTCAGTAGTTGTGGCTCACAGGCTCAGTAGTTGTGGCTCGCGGGCTCTAGAGTGCATAGCCTTGATCCTATTCTTAAATTAATATAATAAGCTGTGGTCTTTACCTAAATAACTTGAGAAATTGTGGTTTTTATTTGAATAACTAGAGAAGACACTTTTGATGATTCAGAATACTATCATCGTTAGGCCAAACTGTATAACTAAATGGTAATAATCATGTGAATATATTTGTTTTCCTTCCTAACTTAGTAGTTAAAATTTTTTTAAAAACAATTTTAAGAGAAAAACATGGTTGCTATGTATTCAGCACTTTCGATATAGCTCAAGAGCACATTTACATCATTATTGTGTCTTTGGTGATCAAAATAAATAAATTAACTGAAATGTCAAGATCATAAACAGGATTTGAAGTCAGGCAGATCTGGTTCAAATTATAGGTGATGGACTTAGAGCAATCACTTAGCCTCTTTGCACCTCAGTTTCTTCATCTATAAAAAAGGAATAATAGTTATCTTACATTCATTCATTCAACAAATATCTACTGAACTCGTGTGCCCTGAAGCTGCTAGGTTACAATTACCAATAAGACAAGGCCCTGCCATTCCATTGCTTACAGTCTAGTAGAAGAAGTAGATGATAAACTTAAACACATATCTAAAATGATCCCATGTTAAGTGGTAAATGCAATGAAGAAAATATAACAGAGTAATGGGATAGAACATGACTTGGTGGGGAGAGAGGAGGGGTGTGGCCACCTGATCAAACAAGTCTTCTTGAGGAGATAGCACATTTGAGCTTAGACCCAATTAATGAGCAGCCTGCCATGGGTAGATCTACGAATATCCAGGGGATGGAAAGTTCTTGAGGCAGGAAGAAATTTGGCCTATTTTTATGACTAGAAAAAAGTCCTATGAGGCTGGAGACTAGTGGGAAAAAGAAGGGAGAGTACTGTGATATCTGGAGAATATTAGGATCCTAGGAGAGGCAAGCAAGGTTCAGGTCATGTAGGGCCCTGTAGGTACGATAAGGAATTTGGATATTATTCTAATTGCAACAGAAGACATAAACTGGCTCAAAACAAGAAATTGACACCATAAAATTTACATTTTAAAAAGCTCCCACTCTATGAATAAATTGTTAAAACTAATAAGATTGCTCAATAGGTTTGTAATAATCATGTTCCTATATATCAACAGTTTTAAAATATAATTTAAAAGATACCATTTATAAAAGCAATAACAACAAAAAAGATACATAGGAACAAATTAAAGAGTTTAAAGATCTTTATGGAAGTACATTATAAACATTTTTGGACGATATTAAAGAAGGCTTAAATTAATGAAGATATATCCATGTTCAGGAATGGAAAGGCTTGATATCACAAAGATGTCATTTTCCTCCAAATTATTTGATAAATTCAGTACGATTCCAATGACAAATCTCAAGAGGATTTTTCTTTCCTTTGTGGCACTTGACAATCTGACCCCAAAATTTATATGGAAGAATAAGGGGACAAAATTAACCATGTCAATTTTTAATTTGCCCTATCAGATATCAACACATAATGAAAACAGTTCGATATTGGGTGAGGAATAGACAAATAAACCAGCAGAACAGAATAAAGAACAGTATAAACAGTAGAACAGTAGAACAGAATAAAGAGCTCCTAAATAGACCTACATATACAGGAGAAGTTGGTACATGACAAAAGTGGCATTAAGGTCAGTGGGGAAAGGATGGACAATTAAATAACTGCTGCTAAGACATTTGGTTATCCAAACAAAAAACAAGATCAATCCAGATAATTTAAAGACAAAACCATGAAAAACGCATGCTTTTTAGAAGAAAATATGAGAGAATATATTTACAACCTCAGGATAGGGAAAGGGAAGGATTTCTTGAGACATAAAAAGCACAAACCCTACTGGAAAATATACATATATTTAATTATATTAATAGGAAACATTTCTGTACACCCAAGACATCCTAAAGTGAAAAGACAAACCATAAACTAGGAAAAGATATTTGCCAGCCAAAAAACCAAAAAGAGTTATTTTCCCGGAAAATAGTAAACAAACAACAAAAGCCTACAAATCAATAAGAAAAAGCAACCACATAGAAAAATGGGCAAAGGATGTGAATTTGAAATTCACAGAAAAGGAAAACTTAAAGGCCAATAAACACATGAAATAATGTTCACTTCCATTAGTAATAGGATAAATGCATACAAACAAGAATGACAGAATCTAAAAAGTATCCGAGTACTAGGGAGGCACTAGAGTAGCAGGCATGCTCATTTAAAGCTGACTGGAATACAAATTGTTACAATCGTTTTGAAGAGCAATTTATTTTTAATATCTGGCAATAATATTGAAATATATTTATTGAAATGATCCTCTATTTCCTAGGTATATTATTCTACAGAAAGTTTTGCATGTATGTATAAGGAGACATAAAAATATTCATGGCATCATGGGGTCTTTGGAATGAAAAACTGGAAATGAGCTAAATGTCCATTAACAGGATAATGGATACATAAATTACAAGTATATTAATACAATAGAATACAGCAGTGAGAATGAATAAAATGCAGCTATACCTGTTAGTGAGGATGAATCTCATAAAGAGAATATTCAGAAAAGAAACCAACTGCAGAAAGTTTTACTTATAGTAAAAATAAAATTTATGTAAAACACCATATATTGATATGGATATATATGTAGATGTAATAAAAGTACATACATTTCATGGGAATGATAAACATGAAAATCAGGATAGTTTTACCCTTGGGGAATGGGATTAAGGAGGAATACACAGGAGACTTCAATTATAAAATTACATATTTTTTAAGCTAGGTGGTGGGTACACAGTTATCTGTTCCATTCATTAATTTTTTGGTAAAGTGGAAATATTTTATAACACAATTTTCAAGAGGAGAAAAGTAATTCTAGCTTATAAAGTGAAGCGTGAACTATCAGAGGGTAAGAAGGGAAATAGGGAAAACTGTTAGCAGACAGTTGCAGTATTCTGAGAGTACACTTGAGTCTCTAGCACAGCTTCGGGCACATGGTAGGTGTTTAACGAACTTCAGCTATTGTGTGGTGGTTTGCTATTATCATCATCAGGGTAAAGACAGGGGGTTTGTGAAGAAAGATAAACTAAATGTTTTGGGTAGTTATATTGAGTGACTTGCTGTATTTATCTCTTTTAGTCTTGACTAGGATCTGGTCATAAAGAATCTAAGGCTCACAGAGGCCAAAGCCGGAAGGCTCACGGCTTCATAAATTTCTATTGACTCATTTTCCAATGTCGCGTAAACTTCCTCCTGAACCCGCACTCCTCAATACACCCACCACTTTCTGGTCCAACACTGGAAGAAAATTCAAGTGGCTTTTCTCTTTGGTTCATAAGTAGCATATTTTGAGTTAAATATTAATAATTCGATACAGCAAACACTTGGATAGGGGCTTATTACTTACTACAGAATACTTTTGGATCTCTTTTAATTTTTCACCTGATCCTCCTAACAACTCTGAGGACTGGCAGGGCAGATGATTATTTCTGTTTTACCGATGAGTAAACTAACATCCAAAGAGGCTAACCTGGTGACCATGAACTTCATGGAATCACATCTTAAACATTTTGTGATTGAGTGGGCATTTTTCAGCTTTAATTGTACTTTCAAAGGAGTCTATGACTCCCCAGAAACGTCTAAGAAATACTGAGTTAAATGATTTGCCTAAAGCCTAAGGTCACATGGTCTTGGTGGAGCCAAGACCTCAAGGAATTTCTTCTTATCCCACACTCAGAATTCTTTCCATTACAACGTATAGCACCAAAATTCAAATTAGAGATATTATTAGTGAAATACTTTTTGTAATGTTTACTGACTGCTAAGATGGAAACGTTATTAAATACACCGAAGCTTCTTACTTGGGAGAAATAGTTTTGGCCTGTTCAGCCGTTGGGCATTCACTCAGCAATCTACTCTGTTACAGATGAAGAAGTCCAAACCTGTTTGTTGTCTTTATAACAAGCCCTAGTACAGACTTACTAAATAAGAAATGAATCTGATACAGTAACTATAAAACGTACTTTACAATTCTCAGTAATCTACAGAGAATAATCATGAAATACAGCTTGATTCAGCGGTGGAAGGCAGGCTATGAGCTGAGAATGGGATTTGCATTTCTCCTGGGCCAGTCACTTAATGTCTCAGGGTTTCCCTTCTCTTAGCTGTAAAAGGGAGGATTAAAGTGGGTAGCTTCTCAGCTCTAACACTGCATGCAGTTTGATGGGATTAAAATAAAAAGGATGACAGAAGTTTCGTGTATAAACTCTTTACACACAGTCTGTTAATGTTAACCTTATTTTCCCAATAAGAAAGGCCAGTGTCCAAGGTGGCTAACTGGTCATTAGCCCCAAGTGTCCTTCTTGGCCCTCAAGAAGGCCAAGCCTGAGTCCCCCTAGGAGTGAAGTAGGGGCGGTTAGGCAGGTGGTCAGAAAGCTATGTCAGGTCTATGGTCCAGTGGGATTTCAAACAGAAGGGCCCTTAATCCTAAATTTAGGAATGAAGGAAAGCGGAAACGCCCAAGCACAGGCGCGAAGGGACCTGCTTAAACAGGCTTGGGTGTGCGAGCGTTTGGGGTGGGGCTTCGAGCCGGGAGGCAGTTGAAGGGCCGAGCGCAGCACCTACCTCCGCATCTCCGCCGCCAGGGGTGGGCTATCACTGAGAAGACTAAGCTACCCTTCGGAACCTCCCAGCCCGGTCAAGGCCACGTGATCCAGCGCCAGTGCGGGGAGAGGCGTGCCCTGCCCTCCGCCCCGCCCCGCGCGCACGCGCGCAGCTCCCGGCGCTGAAATTCAAATTTGAACCGCCGCTGAAGGCCGAGCGTGACACTGGAGGCTGTGGGGAAGAGGAGAGTAGGTTGGGAGAGTTCCCCAGCCCCGGACTTCTTGTTTTCTCCAAGTGACGCACTGAACCGGCACTCACTTCTTTTCTTTTTCCGAATTTGAACCACCGTTTCGGTCGTCTCGCAATCGACACGCGAAGCCCGTGGCGATGGACCCGTTTACCGAGGTGAGAAAACTTGCGGGCAGAGCCAGCCATGACCCTTCTCGGCCCCCACCCTCCCTTCCCACCTTCTGTCTCCCTCCGGACCCACTGGGCGGAGAGCGCGTGCGCGCGCGTGCGCAGAGTGTGCGTGCGGGTGTCGGACTGGGGAAACCAGGAGGGGGCCGCCGGTTCTCTCTGCTCTGCGGCTGCGGTTCTGCGGTTTTCTTGTTCTTATTCCTGCAGATGAAGCTCTGGGGGCGGGGTGGGGTGGGGAAGCTTTGAGGCTGTTCTCAGTAGCAGTAGTGAAAAAACCTCCTGTCAGCCCCGGTTATTATATGCCCCTCTGGAGTGGATCCCTGTCCCTTGCGAGGGTGAGGTGGGGGCCTGACCAAAAGATCCCGCTGGAAGTAAAAGCCGGGTTAACTTGCAAGGTGGAGTCGGGTGTCCGAGTGACTCAATGCTGTGTGTGCAGCCGCCGCCCGGAAATGGAATGGAATGTGATTTGCAGGGTTCCTGTGGCCCGCAGAGGAGCCGTGCATTTGAGGATGCTGTGAACGAAATGACAGCAAAACGTTAAAATAAGCCGGTGCCTGAAACCATTGCATCCGTTCTTATAAAGTCAATAGTTCCTTCAGATTCTATTGCTCAGCTAACTAGCAAAGATTCATACCTGAGATTGATACAAATTGAAAGGAAACAGTGTTAGCCGAATACGTACAAACCAAAATTAATAGCCGACGATTTAAAAAAAAATAGTAAAGAAATAAACCTTTTTGGGTGTGTTTATGGAGCATACCATTACAGCAATACTTCACTCATCTTTTGTTCTTTGGAAATTAAATATGGATTAATTACATCGTTATTGTGTCGATTATTTGTCTAGCTTTGGCTTCTTGTTGACAAGGTACTTTGACACACTCAGGAATTTCCACTCCTTTTCTTCCAGGACAGTTCCTCATTTTTTAGGTTGTTGTGCAAGTTTCAACTCAAAAAATAACAGTTGCTGCAAAGTGAGCCTAAAAATGTCTCTGCACTAGATTGAAAAATTGAATGGAGAGTGGTAATACTTTTTTTTTTTGAGATGTACTTACAATCCTAAGATGTTAAAAGTTTCAACAATTAGAGTTTGCTTGTGTTCAAACACAACAGTGTTTATTTTTGTTTACAAATTCTCAATCATCTCTGGGAGAAAACACATCAATTCGTTAACCTTAAATATTCTAACAGAAAAATCCTGAACACATTTTTGTATTAGCTTTAAAGAATAGAGCTGGTCGTGCACTACATATTTTTCACTTACATTGAAGTTAAAAAGGATACATTATGTTCCAACTTAGAATAGGATTCCTTAAAATATTAGCCCTATGTGTTCTGAATATTTTCATTCTCCTAGGTAACTGACAGGACAAAGCATTTTGAAGGTTGGCTGAAAATTGTACTTTGTTTTACTTAAAAATATTATTCTGAAGCTAGTACAAATCTCAGTTGAAAGAAACTTTTCTTTAAAAGAAACTTCATTTTAGAGTGTGCTCAGAAATATGTATGGTTTATGTTATGAAAAATTAGATCGGTTGCAGTTGGAATAAACAGCTTTGACATCTTTTCCTTAATTGGTAATGAGTGAACAATTTGAATTGGTTCGAAAGATTAGGTGCTTAATTATAGCATTCATAACATTTTTGCACAGTGAAACTAACTGGTACAGTTCCTTGTCTGAAAAAAAAATTGGAAGTCAGTTAAACTGACTTTCTCACCCAGAGTTCCTTATCAGAACCATAGAACAGGGAAAATTATTTGAGAGAACTGTTTCCTCAGTTTTCCCAAGGGTGATTCTTAACCAGACCACCCTACAGGCATAGGAGAGATGTTAATTAATTACATTAATGCCAGGGCGTTAGGGATTAATTCTCTTGGTAACTCTAGTTGAGAAAGGCTACAACTATCCTAAACTCTTGTTTCCTCAGACAAGGCTGTTGTGCAGTGGTTCTCTCCTCCCTGCTGTCACTAGTGCTGTCTGGCACACTCTTCCTCTCCCTGCCTCTTCTGCCTGGCAAACTCTGTTTCAACCTGCAGGTCACAGTTTGATTCCCCATCTTCAGAGGGGAGATCACCTTTCACAGTACCCTTCTCACTTGCATTTATTTACCTGTTGAACATATTTTCTGTTAGAATGTAAGCTTCTTGAAGTAGGACTGTTGTTTCCTATTCAGAGAGATGTTTCCCTAACATCAAGCACATCCAATAATGTTCTGCCAAATTGATATGGAAGAGAGCCATTCAGTGCAAATCATTTTACAGGCAAATAATTATATACAACAGTAACTGTTAGGACATTTTAGCAATATTGTTTTCTCTATTGTAGAAAATTTCAAATATAATGCATCCACCACCCAGCAACACATGGCCGTATTGTTTTACTGTATCCCCTTCTAATCCCTCCCTCTGAATTATTTGGAAGCAAATTCTAGAGATCATATAATTTTATATGTAAGCACTTAAGTATTTATCACTGAACACTAAAGACTTAGAAAAATCATAATGCTACTATCACACCTAAAAAATCAACAGCAGTTCCTTAATATCATCAAACATTGTAAGTGTTCAGGTTTCCTTAAGTGTCCCATGTTTTTGCAGTTTGTTTGAATCAGCATCTAGACAGGGTCCACAGGACCATGTCTTCCTAATGTTCTTCATGGACCAACTGGAGATAAAGAATCCATCTTGATTTATGGATGAACAAACAGTTAAGGCACATGTTTATTATTATGATCAGCAGATAGTGTTAAAAAAGTTCTGTTGATTGTATGAATTTGGTTAGTTTTGCTGATGATTAGTTCTTTAAAAGAGCAATTGGATTTAGTCAAAAGATAGTTTATAGCAAAGTAGTTAAGAGTCCAGACTCCGGAGCCTGGTTCTGAATCTTGGCTTGCCACTGTTTTTTGTTTTTTTTTTTAATTTTTGTCCACATTGGGTCTTTTCTTGCTGTGCGCTGGCTTTCTCTAGTTGCAGCCAGTGGTGGCTTCTCTTGTTGCGGAGCACAGGCTCTAGGCACATGAGCTTAGTAGTTGTGGCTCGCGGGCTCAGTAGTTGTGGTTCGTGGGCTTAGTTGCTCTGCGGCATATGAGATCTTCCTGGACCAGGGCTCGAACCCATGTCCCCTGCATTGGCAGATGAATTCTTGACCACTGCGCCACCAGGGAGGTCCCTGCCTTGACACTTCTTAACTGTGTGACCTATGGCTTGAGTTTCTTCATCTGAGTTTCTTCATCTGTAAAACAGTAGTAAAAACAGAATTTTACCAAATCATATTTTGAAGATGAAATGAGTTAGTGTGTGCAGACACTGAAAGTACTTTATATTAAGTCCTGTATAAGCATTAGTGATTGTTGTAATTTTTGTTAGGTGGATTTAAAACCATCAACTTACTACTCATGATGTCAGTATTAGCCTCTTGGTGTGAAGACCTGCTCACTAGTGATGGTCATCCCACTCCAAGACTAGCACAGAGAAACCCAGAGCTAGGTGTGCCAAGTCAGAGCTTTCTATGTAGGAACCTTAAAAGAGAAAAAGCTACAATTAAAATACATAAAGCATCTTTTCTTGTGATATAAATAGATATACATGCTATCACTGTTTTGGATAGAGTTTGTCTAATTTTCCAGAACTAAGCGAAATCTCTGTGATGACCTGGGAAAGAATGCTGCTACAGCATTTTGAAAATAATAAGTTAATTGTTATTGAGTCTACTTTGTTTAAGAAGGCAAGAAAATCAGTAGTATCTCCTAGAAAAAATTTCTGTCAGAAATAGTTTGAGGGATATGGGGCAGAAATTGCTTTAGGACTATATGCTTCAGTTATCTTAGATTCATCCATGTGGAATACCTTCCTGATTATGTTAGTAATTGCAGTGTTTTATTTTTTTTTAATGCCTCTGTTATTTGAAAAAGGAGGTGTGATATTTGAAGGAATGTACCTTATAAATAAAAGATCCCTTGAATTCCTGTTACACTTTTATAAGGAAGGGTGACTTACATTTATTGAGCTGTTGAGTTTATGTATTTTAGATACATCATTTCTTTACATTAATAATCTTTGGTGCTTATTAGTTTTATTTTACAGATTAGGGAACTTTTTGCTTATCTACTTTAATATGTTTTAATCTTGAAATTTTTGAATCTAATGTAGCAAAAGAACACTTGTGTATGTTTGAATGGCAAAACCACATTCTTCTGTGACCCATTACTCATAGTAACCGAAGATATACGGACTCATAAGTATTCTAACTGACCAGAATGGAATGTGGGCGTGTCCATGAATGAATATAGTTAGTCTAGTTTTGTATCTTGGGAGTGATATATTTTATTGTGGGGGAAATTATCAGACATATATGAATTTGTGTAATACTATCATTTTTGAGTTTGTTGAAGACTTTTATTTAAAGGGTGAAGGTCTTGTGTTTTGGAAGGCATTTGGCTCATAAATTACTCTTTCAGTGACATAGCATTTAGGTTTAGTGTTACTTCTTTCAATGAGAAATCATTCCTAAGTAGAGAGTTGTGCCTTCTTCCAAATTTAGCTCATGCTTCTTTTGCATACTCAGAAGGATTAAAAAAATTATTATTCTGTTTTAATTAAGCAACTAAAAAGGTTAGATGGAGTTTAGTTCCTTAGTCTGCACTAACTGCTATATCTGTGTTTGCAGGGCAGTCTGTAAACTCCAGCCAGTAATCTGCATGCCTCCTTTGGTTGTGTTCATTTGAAAGAGAATGAATTGTTTTACAGGGTCTTGTGTTTGCTATACTACACTGATTCGAATTAGGAGCATACATTGGGGTTAGAAAAGAGTAGTATTCACGATTCTATGGAAAGGCTAAGATTTCACCTTAAAACTATTATATATTGATATTTAATTAAATAAAACATAAGATTATTTAGGCTTATTTATTTTTCTCTTAGGAAGTGTCTTATGTCTTCAAAGGACTATTATGCCAGTTATCTCTTGCCATCACCCCAAATCTTAGTGGTTGTATTAGTTTTGCTGCTACAACAAATTATTACAAATTTACTGGCTTAACATCACACATATTAATTATCTTCTGTAGGTCAGAAGTCTGATAGGTTTTGCTGGGTTCAAATCAAAGTGTTAGCAGGACTGTGTTCCTTTTGGACGCTCTAGGGAGAATCTGTTTCCTCGCCTTTTCCAGCTGATAGAGGCCGCCTGCATTTTTTGGCCTGTGGCCGAAAAATGTCCATCACTCTGACCTCTGCTTCCCTTGTCACATCTTCTCTGACTCTGAGCTTCTGGGGCGCTCTTCCCTCATAAGGACAATTGCCCTTTTGAGGCCCACCCAGAAAATCCAGGATAATCTCTCCATCTCAAGGTCATTAATTTAATCACGTCAGCAAAGTCTCTTTTGCCATGTAAGGTAACATATTCACAGGTTCATGGGATTAGGACAATGAACAACTTTGGGGGACCATTATTCTGCCTACCATAGTGGTTAAAAAAACCACCACATTATTTTCCATGATTCAGTGGCTTAGCATTTGGGCTCAGCTGGGCTGGACTTCTGGTGTCCCCTGCAGTCGTATAGGAGTCTGTAGTGATATACAGATTACCCAGGACTGGATGGTCTAAAATAGCCTTCCTCTCAGGTCTGGTGGTTGATGCTGGCTGTCAGCTGGGCCATGTGTCTAGCAGGCTTAACCTGGGCTTCTTCTTGTGGAGGCAGTGTTCCAAGAGAGTGAGAGCAGAAACTATAAGACCTCTTGAGGCCTGGGACTGGAAGTCACATACACAGTATCACTTCTGCTGCGTTTTAATGGTCAAAGTGAATCATAAGGCCATCCCAATTCAAATAGCTTTTGATGGAAGCAGAAAAAAATTTGTGGCCATTTAAAATCTCATACAACTAACTTAACACATTTTATTCCCCCTTTAATGTTCATATTACGTCCGTAATTAAATTTTGACATGGGGGTGTTCATTTGGTGAATCTTGACTTAATTACTTAGGATTTCACTTTTGAAATGTATTTAACTGTTATCGTACATGGTGGCAATTAGTGATTTTAGAAGATATCTGAAGTTTTCTGAACCTTTGACGAGACTTGTGTTTTAACGCTCTGATATACGTAGAAACTGCTTGAACGAACCCGTGCCAGACGCGAGAATCTTCAGAGGAAAATGGCTGAGCGGCCCACCCCAGCAGCAAGATCTGCGACTCACGCCAAGCGAGTCAGGGAGCCACTTTCAGAAACAAGTAACCAGCAGCCCCTGTCTGGTGGTGAAGGTAAAAGGCTTTGTGGGGAAAAGTAAACTTGGCATTTTTTAAAAGGAGATAAGCGCCAAGCGTTTTATTGTTCATGCAGAAGAACCAAGGTCTTTAGGAGACAGATGGAATAGCCTCTGGGAGAAAGATCAGCGTGTTGTATTCCAGGCCTATTATATTAGGCCTAGAACCTATCAGGCCAGAGCAGAATTTCTTAACAAATATTTCAGATTAACTGGTTGAACTTTATTTTCCTCATTCCAAAATTATCCTTAAAACCTCTCAGGGAAGAATAATAAAGGAGCACTGGGGCACTTACACTGCCGTGGTATAGAGTTTATCTACCCCAACAGGTGCCAGTGCAGCTGACCACCGGGTTCAGATGTACCTGTGGCGTGAGCAGGGCAACAAAAGGCAGACCTGCCTGCAGATGCTTGTAATTTGATGAGCCTTTTCATCCTCTGTCTGCTGAACCATCTCTCTCAGGCTGGACACAAAGTACAGGTTGTTAATCTACAGAACTGGTGAAATTAAACAGAAACAAAATTAAGCAACCCCCCGCCCCCAACAAATCCACACGCACCTGGAAGCTTGTCTGATTCTTTCCTAAATCCTGGTATCCTCAGCCTACGTCAGTCAGCTGGCTTAATCTTTTCCTAGCATTTGAAATAATCTGGAGATGATCATTTCCCTTAGTATAAATTTAAAATACACATAGAAAAAGAGTATTACAGAGGACAAAACCAATATTACAAAAGTGATGAGGGCATAGTGCTGGCTCCCATTATTTTGTGAGCTAACCATAGAAGGAGAGTTTATTTTTGTGTGTTAATACATTTTGAAGGGAGGGAATACCGTATATATTACATAGGAAATAGAGGCCTGGCTCCAGTCCAGGATCTCTTCATCGTGGCATGGGTTTATGCAATCAAATATTGAGTACTATGTACTTGAAAACTAGTGGTTGGAACTGTGTTTTGATGCTTAAATGGAAAGATTTACTGTTATAAGCAATGTAAACTCAAAGAATTCTTTACTTTCAGATAATGAAGCATGTTAAATAGGAATACGTCCAAAAAATGATGAGATAAGTTTGTTGAAAATATACCCTTAAATGAGTTGCAGAAGACTGGAAAGTTTCATGATGTACATTTAATTAGATTGATGTTTATGAGGGCAATCATGACTTCCCACTAATCATACTTCGGTTACTACCAGAACAAGAACACTTGGTTAGACAGCCAATGAAACTGACCTCTTATGGAATTTACATTCCTACCTTTTAAAGTATTAGTTTTCGAGGAGATATATTAAAACTCATTCTTGGGTAAAAATTATATGCCTTGTGTTTGAATAGCTCCTTTTTCTTTTAGGACTTTTAAATTTATTTTATAGGTGTTCGTGGAAGTTTAAAATGTAAAATGTTGTTAAACGCTTGTGCCAGTGAATTTGTTTGGTATTGACCAGATAATTCAGTCAGGTTTTCGTTCTCTGCCTCCTAAACCTCAAGCCAGGTGCCCTTCTACCCTTGTTTACTATTGTTCATGAAAGATTGTTTTTAAAAGCAGAAAGCTTGTGTCTACTCTTAGCTCAGCTATGTCACTTTAAGCAGGTAACTTGATTTCTCTGGGCCTGATTTTTCTTATTTAAAAATGTGGTGATTGGGCTGTATGATCTTTAAAATCCCTTAGAATATTTGCTTATTCTGTGTGTGTACACTTTTTATCTCCTGGTGTCTTAAGACCACATAGAATATTATGCATACCTCTTGAGGATGTTATTTGAAGATTTTTTTCATTAAGGTTTTTTTAAACCATAAATTATATGTTTGTTTAAAGGGAAATCTCTTATATCAGATTTCTAAGTTACCGAAAGAAAGTAGAATTTTACGTATTTCTTGTTGTGAGTAAAATCATTTAAAGGAACAGAGAGACGGTGTTTTATTAATTTGTACCTACTGTAAGTTTTTTATGCTGCGAGGAATTACAGAATTTTTATTTTTTTGTCATTTTTAATCTAGAGAAATCTTGCACAAAACCATCACCATCAAAAAAACGCTGTTCTGACAACACTGAAGTAGAAGTTTCTAACTTGGAAAATGAAAAACCGGTTGAGTCAGCTTCTGCAAAACCTTGTTCTCCAAGTCCTATGTCTCCTCAGGCGCAGCCACAAGCGCCACAAACGCCAGCTGGTGTCAGTGATTCTGTGGCCGCCCCGGCATCGCTGCTGGGAGTGAGGAGAGGGCTAAACTCAAGATTGGAAGGAACTGCAGCCTCCTCAGTCAAAACACGAATGCAAAAGCTGGCTGAGCAGCGGCGTCACTGGGATAGTGATGATGTGACAGGTATAAACCATGTGAATGGTGTGGTCCTTAAATCTGTGTCAGTACGATTCAACTTGGTATGTTGAAAATTTTATGTATCAGTTAACACATGAAAGGTCAACGCTTTTGATCTATATCCTGAGTATCCATTGCTCACAAATGGTTTGTATATCAATATATATTTGTCAGTTGGTTGTGTTCTCATCGAAGTAGATGATGATGAGGTTCTTAGACTGGTTCACAAAACCCTGGTCTTGTAACGGAACCATCTTATATTCGCAATAAAAACAGGAGAGAATAAACTATACTCTTGGCATTATCAGCATTGCTGCCCTTCAGCTCTGTATTCAAGAAATCCTATTTCATGGATTCACTAATTAAATAAACTTGAGTGACTAAGGTATGCAATGCTGTTCAATAGGGGAGAAAGAAAACTTCAGAAAACATTTCTAGAGCACCTGCAAAGCATGTTTTCATGCTAAGATGCCAGAGACAGATAAAGTGACCTGATCTTTGCCTTTCATGGGTCCATAATCTGATGGAGAGCTTATCTCCTACCTTGTTACATAAAAAGCCTTGGGATGACTTACAAAAATACCTATATTAAAAATGGGAAAAATGAAGAAATCAAGGTGAAGAGAAGGAAAAACAAAGTGAAGGGTAAAGTTAGTTTATTAAATACAGGCCTTAAGGTCCTCCTCACTTGCTAGAGATGGTTCTGAACTTGCTAGCAGCCAGTGCAGAGAGGTGAAATGCTATCAATTACATGACTAATGTTTATTAAAAAACAAAACAACAGAGCCGTGGTTGGCACTAAGACCTAAGAGAACTTTCTTCCCTGGGTCCTAAAGATAACTGTGGGAGCTAGTGAAGGTGTAAGGTTTCTCAAGGTAGGCAGATAGCTGGCTCCAGGCTCATTTCAGTAAATGCAGTTCTAAAGTGAGCCAGCACAGTGCAGGTAGACAGCTGGGTGACGACTGGGCCTTACCCGAGGAAGCCAAGCTTTGGCTTTCAGCCCAGCTCCTATGGATCAGAATCATTCAGACCACTGGATTGGAATCTCAGGAGTGCGGTGGAGCCCTGGGGTGTGCTTTTTATCCCTTCCTTCCTTCCTTCCTTCCTTCCTTCCTTCCTTCCTCCCTCCCTCCCTCCCCCCCTCCCTCCCTTCCTTCCTGCCTTCCTTCCTTTCTCTTTTTTTAAAGCTCTGTAGGTAATTCTGACACATAGCCAGAATTAAGACCAAGTGATCTGAGGAAATGGATGGGCTACATATATTTCAGGCAGTCTTCCATAAATATCAATTCTTTTAACTGAAATTTTGATAAGTATTGGACAGAAAAACATTTAAGATGATCCCTTCTGGCAGTGATGATAATCTCAAGGGCAAACACTTACTGTGTGAAATGCTAGGTGTTCTAAATATTTTAAAATTCTAATGTAGGGCTTCCCTGGTGGTGCAGTGGTTGAGAGTCCGCCTGCCGATGCAGGGGACGCGGGTTCGCGCCCCGGTCCGAGAAGATCCCACAATGCCGTGGAGCGGCTGGGTCTGTGAGCCATGGCCACTGAGCCTGAACGTCCGGAGCCTGTGCTTCGCAGGAAATCTTTTCTGGAGAGGCCACAACAGTGAGAGGCCCGCGTACCACAAAAAAAAAAAAAAAAATTCTAATGTAATATAGCATTTAATTCTTACAACAATCTTATGACATACATACTACTTTTTCTTCATGTTGTAGAAGAGAAGACTGGGTTCAGAGAGACTAAGGCGCCTGCCTACAGTCAGCAGCAGCTAAAATGCAAACCCCAGTTGTCTGACTCTAGGGCTCAACTTTTATGACCTGCCTGATGTTTTGGGGCGTGTTTACAGGGTGCTGATAGTTCACGTTGTAAATTATAACTATTTATTTTAGTGGTGGGTGGGGTTAACCATGCTTCTTTATAATGTCTGAGGAGGCTAACCAGTAAATGTGCCTGAATAGAAGAACGTTCTGTTTCTGTTTTGTAGGGAATATCTATGGGCAGAGGACTGGAGATTTTCCTTTTAAAAAAAAGAAAGAGGGTTGTGATTTAGTGCATGATCAAGAATACAACCAAGGCCCTAAACATTCTAGAGAAGGAAGCTTTGCAGCAGTGATTTCGAATATGTTGAAAGCAAATGTTAACAAATGTCCACCTCGACCTTGAAAATAAATCTCATTAAAGCATCATAGCCTGTCTAATTTTAAGCATTGAAACTTATGAATAAAGTGTGATGAATGATTTAGTGAGTACTATACAGGACTGTGGGTATAGCCAATTAAAGGTTTGAGGGATTATTCCAAAATATAATTTATCTGAAGCCTTTCTTTCTGACAAAGAATAGTTAGAGGAGCTAGAGCTATTAAGCCCATTCCTAAAACATAACAGTAAAACTGTCGTCTACTTAGAGGACAGTGCTTATTCTAAAGAAAATGATGAAGGTATGCAAAAAGGTATTGTAGGGAGGGTGGTGGTCAGGAAATCTTTTCTGGAGGAGGCAGAGATAATTAACCTGGACTTTGAGGGGCAGCTGGCTTCAGACAGTGGAGATATTCTAGGCAAAAACAACAGAACGGTTGAAAAGCACAGAGGTACCGTGAGCATACTGTGTGTATAAAGAGTAGGTATTCTGGTATATAGTTCATGTGGTAGAAAAGCAAGAGATGAATTTGAAGAAAGCAGCCGGGTCCAGAGCATTTGGAATTTAAGCAGGAGGTGATAGAGAGGAACTGAGAGAGTTTAAGTAGGCAAATGTTTTAGAAAGGTCACTCTGGGCGTCAGAATTGAGGAGGGATTGACGAGGGCAGAGATTCCAAGCAGGAACACCAGTTAGAAGGCCAATGCTGTAATTCAGGCATAATGATGAAGGCCTGTGAAAGTGGAGAGGAGGCTGCATTTGAGAGATTTAGGAGATAGAATCTGTGGGACTTAATGACTGGGTGGTAGATGGTAAGGGAGAAGGGAGGAAGAGGCGTGATGAGGAGGAATGTGTTGGGGGCAGTTTCAACTTCAGATATATTATTTGCGGTGTCCGTGGGATAGTCAAATGGAGGTAGCTGGTAGTTAGAAGGAGACCACGAAGGACAGGCCGCAAAGACAGAACTAATAGAGGATGATGTCACGTGGAAATACAAGGCCCACAAAGTGTGTGGGCATCTGGTGAAAATAGCAAAAGCAACTTCAGGGCAGTGGTGTAGGCAGAAGGCAGGTTGAAGGGAGTTGAGTGGTGAGTGAATATAGTGCAGGGAAAGAGGGACAGTACCTAAAAGGGGGTATACATTGATGAGAGGATGTTTGGGTTTAGCTTTAAGATGAGAGAGACTTGAGCATATTTATGTGTAGAAAAAAAAGTTTGTAGAAAGGAAGAAGGGGTTATTTGGAGCGAGATCCCTGAGAAGGTTTTGGAGGAGTAGAATTGAGAATTCTGGCAGAATTATAAGCCTTGGACAGCAGGAGGGCTATCTGTTCCATTGGCTGAATTTTTGGAATAGATAGTGCCGTGAACTTTGACTGCCCTGTATACTCTATGCATACAGGCCTTCGTAAGTTAAGTATTGCTTATTTGAGATTTATCTCCCAATGAAGTAACTGTGCAGAAAAACATATTAGTCTAACCCTGTGCTATCCAATACCATAACCGCTAGCAATATGTAGCTTTTAAACTTAAATTAATTAAAATGAAATGAAGTTTCTTATTGCTCTTACCACAATTCAAATGCTCACTAGCCATATGTGGCTAGTTGTTACTGTATTAGACACCATGGATATAGAACATCTCCATCATTGCAGAAGGTTCTGTTGTACAGCACTGGTCTAATACATTTTTAAAACAAATATGTTGAATATGTAATCTTAAGTTGTGCAGTGTTATAACATCATAAATTAATCCTAAAAATATAACCTAAATCTATGGTGTCTTATAGATTCATAATCCATCAAATAATTGAAAAAAAATAGGTGTAACAAAGTGTTCTTTTTTTTTTTCTTTTTTAAATTTGGATTAAGTATCTGATTTGAAAATATATTGTCAAATTTAAGCAGTTTGGTAGTTTCATGCATATGAGAAAAGCTTTTTTTTTTTTTTTTGAGTGATCCCTTTATTACACACATATATAACTCATGAATTTTAACTTCTAAAACATTTTCAGATGATATACACGAAAGCTCACCCTTCTCAGCAATGCCATCAGAGGCTACCTCCCCTCCCAAACCATCCCTTTCAGATGCCTCAGCAACTCCAGTTGGGAGAAAGGGCCGTCTAGCCAACCTTGCTGCAACTATTTGCTCCTGGGAAGATGATGTAAAAAACTCATCTGCAAAGCAAAACAGTGTCCAAGAACAGCCTGGTACCACTTGTTTATCCAAATTTTCCTCTGCAAGTGGAGCATCTGCTAGGATCAATAGCAGCAGTGTTAAGCAGGAAGCTACATGCTGTTCCCAAAGGGATGGCGATGCCTCTTTGAATAAAGCCTCATCCTCGAGTGCTGTGGGTGCATCTTTGATTAATGTTGCAATTTCCAGCTCTGGGGTAAGTATATATAATTTTGGTCTTTGGAAACTTTTTTTGTTGTTATGAGTCATAATTTATATATATGTGTAGGTATGCATTTTATAACTTTTATATAGGATGTTTATATGTATTTTTAGAGTATTTCATAGAAAGCAAAAATCATAAATTTGGTATTCTGTCCCAAGATAAATGAGCAATTGACAACTAAATTACACTAATTTAATGTAACTCCAAAGTATATACTATGGAATGGTGGAACCTCTTCTTAGTCATCAGGGAGAGCCTGAAAATTACTTTCTCTATTAGAATGCTCTATGTATGTGTATAAATACAAGAAAGACATCAAATATCTCTGAAAACTATAGCAGTAGTTACCTCTAGAAGGCAATTGTCAAGGGTGGGCGTGATACCTTTACTGTATATTGTTTTGAAATGTTTGAAAGATTACCTTGCCCATGTGTTATCTCAACGTTTTTTAAAAAAATATGAAAAAACCAAAACAGAAAAAAATGTTGTGTTTCTGAGCATTATCTTTAAGTGTAGAGCCAGGTTTTGGAATTAGACAGACCTGCATTCAATCCCAGCCCTTCCACATAATTAGAATTGTGGCTTTGGAGAGTTACTTAATCTTGCAAAACTTTATTTTTCCATTTGTAAATTGGGAAAGAAAGGGTTTGGGAGGATTAAATGAGATAATGTGCATAAAGCACTTAGTATGGTGCTTGGCACATAGTAAGTACTTAATAACTTATAGTTCACCTTCAAGTACATGATACAATTTTGTCAAGTTAATATTGATTTAATTAAAATGCAAATATATAGGTAATTTGACCTAATACAGTTAACATTTATAAAGGTACTAGTGTGATAATATAAAAGAAATTGTTTTTTAAAATAGTGAGTGACCCTATCCCTCGTAGTAAATTACCTATCAGTATATTATGCAGACTAAACTACATATTATAATTTGAATAATGGCATTTTCTAAGTTAATTTTTTTCAAACCTTTCAAATTGGTCTGATCTATTAGAGAGTAAGAAACTTTTTTTCATGAGTTTACATAAAGGCTACCGAGCATATAGGATATGAGTTGTTTTTTTATAGGAACTACCTTTAGATATTGTGAATGTTGTTATTTACCCTAAGTATTATCATGTTTCAGAAAGCTACTTCTTCCCCAGTGAAATCTTCTACTACATCCATCACCAGTGCTAAAAATTGTGAGGTACAAAATCCTGAACTACTTCAAAAAACCTCTGTTAGTCCTCTTAAAACAGAGGTGTCAAAATCAACTGAGAAGTCACCTGTATCCCGGACAGTTCGGCCCAAGGAGGAACTAAACAGAGAAATTTGTCTGCAATCTCAACCTAAGAACAAATCTACAACACCAGGTAACATATTTTTAAAAAAATCTAAAGTACTGCTGACTATTTTCAGTGTGTCTGTTCTTAGCATTTTAAATATCCAATTGTTCATGGTACAGTGTTGGTTTGCCAGGGCAAATGCCTGAACATATCAAGTGAGACTTATTCAAAGTCAGCTTTAATTGATTGAATGAATGTTCATTAATGTAGACTAGCCCAGTTACTGGTCAGTGTTTAACTTGTTACATTTTAACAGTTTAAACATGCTTTTTTCTAGAATGACCATGCTAGATACTTTCTTCTATACTTTTTGATGCAGACAAAGCATATACAACTGGAAATCACATTTTAAGGATATAATGGAGAAGCGTTCTTATAACCAAGCGTGCAAAGCAGTGCTTCTCAAACTTCACTATGAAAGCACCCATAGTAGCAAAGGGAAGGGAATATGTATACAAATGACTCCACTCCCATTTAATTTATATGTGTGTATATTGTATGCGAATGTATACATAAGAAAATTCAATTTTACTATGGTAAACTGATGCTCCAGGAAGTCCATATTTATCTTGTGGTGACTTACACCTTCTGGTATACCCCCGCATGCTATTGGTTGAGAAACATAGGACTAAAAAAATATGGTTCAAATATAGGGTAATATAGTGTACTTTGAGCTATATTCTTTTTCATTAGAATTGCTTTCGGAAAGACTGTGTTAATTCTACATTTTAACTTCTTAAAAATACAATCTCTCCAGAAATAATAGTTCGTCATAAAAGAGAAGTAGTCAGAGAGATGAGAGTGGGGAATCCATTAGTTATGGGGTAAGTAGAAACCAGCAGTCAGTTTCCAGATGAGCCAAAATGAGAACTGGAAACAATAGCAAAATCCCCATGTGAAATTGGACTATGACGCCCAATTTTCTAAAGACTTATGGCGTAGATAAGAACGACATAAAGGGCATTGTTGGGAATTCCCTGGTGGTATAGTGGTTAGGACTCGGCACTTTCACTGCTGGACATGGGTCTAATTCTGCCCTTCACCTGTTTTTGCAAATAAAGTTTTATTGGAACACAGCCATGCCCATTTACTGTCTGTGGCTGCTTTCATGCTTCAGTGCAGAGTTGAGTAGTTGTAACAATGGCCATATGGCCTGCAAAGCCCCAAATATTTACTCTTTGGCTATTTATGGGAAAATGTTTGCCAGTTAATGATATAGGTAACCTCCTTTTATGTAGTGCAACCCTAGCATTCTTATAATGGAGGTGGTATATATCCCATTTGTTTTATTTTAAATGGATCTCATACTATTTTAAATGAGTACTGTTTTAAGACTTTATAAAATCAAGACATCCTTTGATAAAGTAGATTATCCCTAATTATTATTTTTGAAAGAGAAAAAGGATTTAATCACTGGATTTCCATGTTAGACTTCCTAAAAGCAAGAAAATAAATTGGGCTGTAGAAATATTAGCAGTTGGGTTATCATGGCCAGGATACTTGGTTGTTAGGGTTATTATTAGTGCACATACAGTCAATTTCCAATCATCTAGGTTCTGATTATTTAGTTTAAGGGTTTTCTAATCCCTACTGTCCTCTTACTCTACTTTTTAAAAATTCTTCTTCTTGTTTTTCTTAAAGAATTAAATCCTATAAAACAAATTTTAGGACATGGAATTAAACAGTGTGGTAAAAAAACTTTTTTTTTAAGTTTTCTTTTTTTTTTTTTTTTTTTTTTTTTTGTGGTACGCGGGCCTTTCACTGTTCTGGCCTCTCCCGTTGCGCAGCACAGGCTCCAGACGCGCAGGCTCAGCGGCCATGGCTCACGGGCCCAGCCGCTCTGCGGCATGTGGGATATTCCCGGACCGGGGCACGAGCCCGCGTCCCCTGCCTCGGCAGGCAGACCCTTAACCACTGCGCCACCAGGGAAGCCCTTTTTTTAAGTTTTTTGAACTATTTTCTTTCTGTTTACTTTCTGAATGAATATTCCTAGTAGAATCAAAGCATTTTGGAGCTGAAATGGATTTAGAACTTTTCCCATAGAAATCATAATTGTTACTTATTCTAAACAGCCTCCCAAAAATGTGTGCATTTTTAGGAGGAGCAGGAATTAAGCCTTTCCTGGAACGCTTTGGAGAGCGTTGTCAAGAGCACAGCAAAGAAAGTCCAGCTCGTAGCACACCCCATAGAACTCCCATTATCACTCCAAATACAAAGGCCATACAAGAAAGATTATTCAAGCAAAACGCATCTTCATCTACTACTCATTTAGCACAACAGCTCAAGCAGGTATGGCTTACTGCTTTTAACGTTATTCATTACATGGTCTGAGCATAGAACCTAGAAGTCAAACTGTGAATTCTGACTCCAGTCTTTTTGACTGGAGATAAATAGCATCTTGATTCTCTGTATCACTTATTTCAAATTAGAAATATTATTGTCCTATATTCTGTGTGTATTGTGAATTTTTTAACCTGAAAACTGAGGACAAGGTTAGTAGAATTTGAATATTATTAAACATATTTTTGGCTCTTGTGTAAAATAGAGCTTTTGATGATTTTAGGAACGTCAAAAAGAACTAGCATGTCTTCGTGGCCGATTTGACAAGGGCAGTTTATGGAGTGCAGAAAAAGGCGAAAACTCAAGAAGCAAACAACTAGAAACCAAACAGGTAATGTAAACAAGAAATGTAAAAGTGAACTTGTTACCAAAGTAGTGCTGGGATTTAACTTGTGGTTCTGTATTGTAAAATAATTCTTAATATACTATCTTGTTCCAATTAACTATGCAGCTTTCCATTCATAAACTCCTTAAATGTTCATGCCAACTTTGCTTTTCTCTTGTGATATTTTGCCATTTAATGGAACTTTTAACCATGTTTACTGATGACCTACTTAAAATCAAATTTAAAAGGTATTCTCATCATTCAGTTGATTTCAGATTCCTTTTAACATTCTATTTAGATGCTGGTTTTCAAATGTTTCTCAGAATCTACTTTTCTCATTAATGATTATATATCTCTCTCCAAATACCATACTTTTAGACTATCTGTAATTCTTTCAGTCACCAAATACCTCCCAGATTTCTCTTTACTCATATTACTTCTGGTCAAATTTCATTGGTAAGCCTTCAACAAAATCCCTACTGTGTTAAACTATCTTTTGTTTCATCTACATGCCTACTGTGTACAAAATACTGTGTTAGGAGATATATATATATATATGTATATACACATTTTACTTTCAGTTTTATTGAGATATAATTGACATACAGCACTGTAAATGTTTAGTGATTTGACTTACATACATTATGAACTGATTACCACAATAAGTTTAGTGAACCTCCATCATCTCATAGATACAAAATTAAAGAAATAGAAAAAACATATTTTCCTTGTGATGTGAACTCTTAGGATTTACTCTCATAACATACAGCAGTGTTAATTATGTAAATCAGGTTGTACATTATATCTCTAGTACTTATTCATCTCATAACTGGAAGTTTATACCTTTTGACCACTTTCATCCAATTCCCCCTTCCCCTACCCCCTCCTTTGGTAACCACAAAGATGATCATTTTTTCTATGAGTTATTTTGTTTGTTTTTGAAGTATAATTGACCTACACCACTATGTTAGTTCTTGTTGCACAGTACAGTGATTCGATGTTTCTATACATTACAAAATGATCACTACAATAAGTCTAGTTACCATCTGTCACCGTACGAAGATATTACATTATTATTGACTGTATTCCCAGTGCTGTACCTTTCATCCCTGTGATTCATTTATTTTATAGCTGGAAGTTTGTACCTCTTAATTTTCCTGTGTTAGGATGTATTTTTAAGCTAAAAATAATAGAACTATATTTAACGTGGCTACCAGTAGAAATAGAATAATACATTTATTCTTTGAGAAGGATCTATTTTATTTATTTATTTATTTTATCAGTTCCGTTGCTTAACAAATCATGTTTCTCAAGGTCCTGATCTCGACCATTTTTTTTGTCTCACTTGTCCTGGAACATCTCTTTCCCATCCTCATACCTAGCTTCAGTCAATCACAGAAATGCTGATAATGCTTGGCTATTCTGCCCTCATCTCTCTCCTGAACTCTAGTTGAGCTTTGGTTGGCTGGCAGAGCTTTCTATGCTTTGCTGGAATATCTTCCCCATGTAGTCTCTGTCTTCACTTAGGGCTTTACTCTATACTTCCTCATCTAAAACAATCTGGCAGTACCTCCTTGGCTCCTTCCTCTTGTTACTGTGTCTTCCCACCTGCTGGCCTCTAGCACATGCACACATAAGCACACACACATCCAGTGATATATTTTCTAAGTATGTCACCAAGCTTCCTTGTCTTGTGTATTTTCCTCTGCCATTGCCTTAATCATTAACATAGCTTTGTGTGAACACCCTGCTTTTAGTCTGGCTTCTCTCCAGTCCATCTAACCCACTGCTGCTAGAAAAATATTTCTAGAAGGCAGATAGGCATGTATTCCCTTGCTTAAAATCCTGGAGAGCTCCCCGTAGCTAACATCAGAAAAATGTCTAAAGTGCTTGGCTTGATATCTAGAATCATTCCGAAATCTGGCTTCTCTTCCCTGCTCCTCCACATGTGTGTTTCAGTCCTGCCATGCAGACTATTTGTAGTCTCTCAAGTGTACGCATATTTTCAGATCTCTTTGTCTTTGACTTGCTAGTCTCTCTGGATGAAATATCTCTGTGGTGAGCTCCTGCTTCATTAAGAATAGGTTAAATTTTAATTCCCTCTGGAATTTTTTACTTGGCCCTTTTCCCAGTCCCCCTCCTGCTTTTTTGGGCCCATGTCATCCTGTTTTTACCTCACTGGAATATTTATTTTCCTATAATTGTTTTAACTTTGTTTTTCACCACTGTCTATGAGAGCCTTATTCATCTCTGTCTATGTTCTCAGTGCTTGACTCACAGTAGGAGCACAGTAAATTTGTCTTTGGAAGAAGGAATGAATGGGCTAATCCTTCCTATCAGCATAGAGCAAGCTATTATCTGTGATCTTAAAACAAAAACAACTCTTTTGATCTCCTATTCCCCTCCCTTTCTTTGCCTCCTTTTCATCCAGACTCTTCCAAAAGGGTGTCTCTACTTGTATCTTCCAGTTTTTCTCTTCCCTTCTCTCTTGATCTCTCCACTCAGGCTTTCACCACTACCCGTATCAAATTCACCAGTGATCTTCAGTAATCAGTTTTCAGGTGTTTAACTTGACCTATTATTAGCAGCATTTGACATTGTGAATCACTCTCTTCTGTTTGAAGCACCTTCTTCACTTGGTTGCCGGTAGGTCATAGTCTCATGGTTTTCCTTCTACATCTCTGGAAAATAAAAAGCAACCGTTCTTAAATGATTTTTTTGTTAAATGATTCCTGATAAACCTGTGGAATCCCTCCCCAGACAGTTGCACATATACATGTAAAGAAAATTCTGAACACAGTAATGGGGAGTTCAGGGGTCTCCCCACCTCAGAACTCATCTGTGGTACCCACAGAAGGAGCAGCCAGAAGATGGGAGGGAAAAGCAGTTGAGTATGGCGTAACTGAAGTCAAGGGAAGAAAGAGCCTTTCAGAAGGGAGGAGTGGTTGGTATTGCCAAGTGTTTGTTGTCAGACGTAGACTGGACTGAGACCACTGGGTTTTGAAATAAGGAGCTTGTTGTGACTTGGCAGAGCCTTTTAATGAAGTGGTGAGGGTAGAATGCAGGTGGTAGTGGGTGAAGAGCAGGGTCCAGGAGTATAGGCAGTCCTCAGAAGTTTGGTTCTAAAGGGAAGGGAGCAAGGAGGTGGTGGCTAGAAAGGGTTGAGGAAGTGGCGTGTGGTTTTGCTTGTATTTGTTTTGTTCTTTCTGAGGAGACAATTATTTTTTCCCAATATGTGGCTTTCACCTGAATTGGTTTATCTAAAGCTGAACTCTGATGTGGATTTTCATTCTCTCTTGCCTACTGGTCTCTAAAAAAGATTTTACTTACTATTAATTACCAAGAATATGAACTAGCACCGAGGCCTTTTGTGTTCTAAACATGGCTGGACCCTTTCACATTCATTATCTGTTTTGTTCTGAGGAAGCTTATATAGAACAATGACTCTTACTTGTTTCATTTAATGACATGTAAAAAGACAAAATTTATAGTTTTGAGAGGTAAAGTTTATCTCTTCATTTGCTTTTTGCAGGAAATTCACTGTCAGAACACTCCCCTCAGAAAACAAGTTGGTCCAAATACCCCATCACTTCCAGTAACAGAAAAGGTGACAGAAAATCAGACACCAGCACAACCTTCTAGTATAGAACCTACGGGTAAGCGTTTTCTATTTCTCCTTCACTTAAAATGTAGATTTCAGTCTACCATAGTTTTGGAAATTGGATTGGAAAGCAGAAATGCTGTTTTAGTGTAAAAAGAGAGATTCATTTCTTCATTTCCACTTACCTTCTCATTTCTAGCCATGCAATATCCTTCTTCCTTAATTATCTTTCCAGAGTGAGAACGCATACACTTGATGAGAGTGTAAATTACTATAAGTATTTTTTGGAGAAAAATTCAGTAATATCTATTGAATTGTAAAGTGTGTGTGCTCTGCAAGTGTTTCTGTAAGTTGAATTCTTAGAACTAGTGTGCACAGGTGTATGTACAAATATATTAATTGTAGCACCATTTGTAAGAGTAATAAGATTTAAATGACCTAAATGCAGATCAGTAGAAGACTGTAAATAAATTGTGCTAAATACATGTAATCAAGTATTATGTAGCCGCTTAAAATGAATAAGGTAGCTTTGTATGTAATGACATTTAATATATCATAGGCAGTTAAATTAAAAAAAACAGTAGTGGTAAAAAAACATATTACTGAAATTCGCCATCATAACAATTTTTTTTTTTTTTGCGGTACGCGAGCCTCTCACTGTTGCGGCCTCTCCCATTGCGGAGCACAGGCTCTGGACACACAGGCTCAGCGGCAATGGCTCACGGGTCTAGCCGCTCCGCGGCACATGGGATCTTCTGGACCGGGGCACGAACCCGCGTCCCCTGCATCGGCAGGCGTACCCTCAACCACTGTGCCACCAGGGAAGCCCCATCTTAACAATTTTTAAGTGTACAGTTCTGTAGTGTTAAGTATATTCACACTGTTGAGGAACAGATCTCTGGAACTTTCATTTGGCAAAACTGAAACTCTATACCCATTAAACAACAACTCCCCTTTTCCCTCTCCTGAGCCTCTGGTCACCAGCATTCTACATTCTGTTTCTATGAATTTGACTACCTCATATAGATTAGATACCTCATATAAGTGCGATAATATAGTATTTGTCTTTTTGTGTCTAGCATATTTAATTTAGCATAACGTCCCAGGTTTCATCCATGTTGACATGTCACATGTCAAATGTGTGACAGGACTGCCTTCCTTTTTAAGACTGAATAATATTTTATTGTGTAGATATACCATATTTTGTTTATCCATTATCCATTGATGGACATGTGGGTTGCTTCCACCTCTTGGCCATTGTGGATAGTTTTGTTATGAACATGGGTATGCAAATATCTCTTCGAGACCCTGCTTTCAATTCTTTTGGCTGTATACCCAGAAGTGGGATTGCTTGATCATGCAGTAGTTCTATTTTTAATATTTTGAGGAACTATTATGCTGGTTTCCATAGTGGTCACACTATTTACAGTCTCACCAATAGTGCACAAGCATTCTAATTTCTCCACACCCTCATCAACACTTGTTATTTTTTGTTTTCTTGACAGTAGCTATCCTCATAGGTGTGAGTTATTAGCTCATTGTGATTTTGATTTGCATTTCTCCTGTGATTGGAAATGTTGAGCAGCTTTTTGCATGCTTGTTGGCCATTTGTATATCATCTTTGGAGAAGCATCTGTCCATGTCCTTTGCCCATTTTTAAATCAGGTTGATTTTTTGTTATTGAGTTGTAGGAGTTCTTATATTCTGAATATTAACCCCTTGTCAAATACATGATTTGCAAATATTTTCTCACATTCAGTAGGTTGATACACAAAACTTTTTTTTTTAAATTGAGGTGTAATTGGTTGACAATATTATATTAGTTTTAGGTGTACAACATAATGATTAAACATTTTTATAGATTATACTCCATTTTAGTTATCATAAAATATTTTCCATGTGCTGGACAGTATATCCTTGAAACTTACTTATTTTATACATAGTGGTTTGTACCTCTTAATCCCCTACTGCTACCTTGCCCCCGCTCCCAGAAAAGTTTTTAAGTTTGATATAGTCCCATTTGTCTGTTTTTGCTTTTGTTGCCTGCTTTGTGTTATACCCAGGAAATCATCACCAAATCCAATGTCATGAAGCTTTCTTTCTCTCTATGTTTTCTTCTGGGAGTTTTATAGTTTTGAGTCTTACATTATGTCTTTAATCCATTTTGAGTTGATTTTTGGATATGGCATCAGATAAAGGTCCAACTTAATTCTTTGCATGTAAATATCCAGTTTTCCCAACATCATTTGCCCTTTCCCCATTGAATTATCTTGGCAGCCTTGTTAAAGATCATTTGACCATATATGTGAAGTTTTATTTCTGGGCTCTCTCTTCTTTTCCATTGGTCTATATGTCTATCTTTATGCTAGTATCATACTATATTGATTATTATAGCTTTGTAATATGTTTTGAAATCAGGAAATGTCAGTCTTCTAACTTTGTTCTCTTTCAAAATTGTTTTGGATATTCAGGGTCTCTTGAAGTTCCATATGAATTTTAGGACAGACTTTCTATTTCTCCAAAAAGTGCTGTTGGGATTTTGATAAGAATTGCATTGAATCTGTAGATTGCTTTGGGTAGTATTGACATCTTAACAATATTAAGTCTTCCAGTCCATGAACATGGGATGTCTTTCCATCTATTTGTGTGTTTTTTAATGTCTTTCAGCAACATTTTGTACTTTTCAGTATACAAGTCTATCACCTCCTTGGTTAGGTTTATTCCTACGTATTTTATTCTGTTTGATGCTATTGTAAATGGAATTGTTTTCTTAATTTGCTCTTCAGATTGTTCATTGTTAGTATATAGAAATGCAACTGGTTTTTTTGTGTTGATTTTGTATTCTGCATCTTTGCTGAATTTGTATATTATTCTAACAGTTTTTTTGTATGTGGAATCTTTAGAGTTTTCTGTATATAAGATCATGTTATCTGTGAACAGAGATAATTTTACTTCTTTTAAAATTTGGATTCTTTTAATTTCTTTTTCTTGCCTATTGCTCTAACTAGGACTTTTAAAAAGCTATGTTGACTAGAAATGGTGAGAGTGGGCTTATCTCTAGCTTGTCTTGTTCCTGATCTTAGAGGAAAAGCTTTCAATCTTTTACCATTAAGTATAATGTTAGCTGTGGGCTTCTCATATATGGTCTTTATTATGTTGAAGTAGTGTTTTTCTATTGCTAGTTAAGTGTTTTTGTTGACACTTTTTAAAAAGCGAAAAACAAAATGCAGAACAGCATGTATAATATGATCACACTATTTACAATAGCCAGGACATGGAAGCAACCTAAGTGTCCATCAACAGATGAATGGATGAAGAAGATGCGGCACATATATACAATGGAATATTACTCAGCCATAAAAAGAAATGAAATTGAGTTATTTGTAGTGAGGTGGATGGACCTAGAGTCTGTCATACAGAGCGAAGTAAGTCAGAAAGAGAAAAACAAATACCATATGCTAACACATATATATGGAATCTAAAAAAGAAAAAAAAATGGTTCTGATGAACCTAGGGGCAGGACAGGAATAAAGATGCAGATGTAAAGAATGGACTTGAGGACACGGGGAGGGGGAAGGGTGAGCTGGGACAAAGTGAGAGAGTGGCATTGACATATATACACTACCAAATGTAAAATAGATAGCTAGTGGGAAGCAGCGCAATAGCATAAGGAGATCAGCTTGGTGCTTTGTGACCACCTAGACGGGTGGGATAGGGAGGGTTGGAGGGAGACGCCAGAAGGAGAGGATATGGGGATGTATGTATACGTATAGCTGATTCACTTTGTTATACAGCAGAAACTAACAAAACATTGTAAAGCAATTATACTCCAACAAAGATGTTTAAAAAATAAAATAAAATAAGATAAAATAATGGGAAAATTTTTAAAAAGGATATATACATATGTATACATAGGGGGAAAACTGGAAGAACAAATAATAACCTGGTAATATTAGTGTCCCCTTTCTCTTCTAGGGAAGAAGAGAGAGATGGGAAAGTTAAGAGAAGACAGGTGTTTTGGGGGATTCTCTACTTTATGCATTTCTGGATTTGAAATGCATAGCTTTATAATCAGAAAACAAGATATGTAAGATTCCTTAATTGAAAAACTCTAAGTTTTTATATATATATTCATATGGTTTTTCCTTAAATTTTTTTAGGTTTTACTGAATGTGAAATGACGAAGTCTAGCCCTTTGAAAATAACATTGTTTTTAGAAGAGGAAAAGTCCTTAAAAGTAACATCAGACCCAAAGGTTGAACAGCTGACTGGTTGGTTTTTGTTGTTTTCATTCCTTGTCTCTTATTAACTCTGGACACGCTAGAATTAGTATTCTCATATTCAAATATGCAGTGTTCTATATTTCAAAATATGATTTTATAATATTCTTTTTTTTTTCCCCACTCGGAAATACTCTAGCTTTCACAAATTACAGTACTGTGAACAGTTATCTTTAGGTCCCAGGCTCCTGTGAAAATCTGATTAAGGCTATCACTCACTTTCAAAGGGAAAGGAAATGTGCTGCCCTTCCACACTCTGCATGTATGGTTAGAGGAATCAGTGGCCCTTGAAGTTTATTTGTGACCCCTGCCCTAAGTGATGTTAATATTTTCCTATTATTGACTGCAATGTGAAAGGGCAGTTCCCAACAATAGAAAAAGAATTATTTGAAAAAATATTTTTTGTAAATCTGAAGCTTTTGGCTATTATCTTGCAGTCTGGGTTTTTAATATTCTTTCTTAAACCCAAAGAATTGAATCAGCTTTTGATAGTTCCCACCTTTATTACTTAGAAAATGTTATTGGAACTTTATATTAGTAGTATTCTATTTCTTTTTGTTTTGTTTATTTAGGAGGTACTTTTTCATAGGCCTTTTTCTTCCTGTTTATTGAGTAAGCATATGAATGTTAGGTCTTCTCTGTTATCCGTTTAATTCTTAAAGGTCTGAATCACAGTATTTACCTGTTGGAATATTTTTCAGAGGTGGTACGTGAAATTGAGATGAGTGTGGATGATGATATCAACAGTTCAAAAGTAATTAATGACATCTTCAGTGATGTCCTAGAGGAAGGTGAACTAGATGTGGAAAAGAGCCAGGAGGAGATGGATAATGCAGATGCAGAAAGCAGCGAACAGGAAGATGCACTGAATATCTCCTCGATGTCTTTACTTGCTCCATTAGCACAGACAGTTGGTGTGGTAAGTCCAGAGGTAAGAAAGGACTAAATGTAAACAGGCCCAGCACATAAAGAAACTAAGTAGAATTGGGGTCCCTTTTTGTTTTAGTTGGTGCATGGGGATTTGGCACTCAGTAGCCAGGGGTATTTTGCAAACCTGATGTTAATTCTCTTAAAAGAGAGCTTAAAACTCTTCGGTGGTTTCTTTTTGCCCTTAGATGAAATCCAAACTGTAACATGGCTTAAAAGGCCAGACATTTGGGCTCAAATCCTGGCTCTGCCATGAAGCGATGTTTATGGGCCAGGTTATTTAACCTCTTTGCCACAGTTAAATGTTAAATTAGGTTAAAAATAGTACCTACATCATGGGGGTGAAGTGCATATTAGGTCATATTAGTATATTAGTATTTAGCACCAGATAGATAACTAACATTTATTGAGAGCTAACTCTACTGTTATAAGCTATCACCCTAAATTGAATAGCTGCACCTTTTTTTGGAGATTGATTCAATTAGAAATATTTTTTAAAAAGAGTTACAAGTGTAGGCTTCAGCTGTCTTTGAACTTTTATTCGTATACATTTTAGGAACTTATTTAAGTTTGCCTTGTTTTTATGATGAATCGGTCAACTTATTGGATGTTTATTTTCTAGTAATAAAGTCATTCAATTCCTCAGGTTTCTCATTTAGAATCAATGTCATCCATAAAATCTAATATCTGATGTGCCTTCCTGCAGAATTTAGTTTCTTCGCCTAGCTGGGAATTGAAAGACACCAGCATAAGTGATGAAAGTCCAAAGCCAGGAAAATTCCAAAGAACCCGTGTCCCTCGAGCTGAGTCTGGTGATAGTATAGGTCATGAAGGTCATGATCTTCCTTACAGGTGAGAACATCTTAGAAGACATTCACTCACTAAGGGTCATGGTTTAGATTGACATAACAAGTTTTGTTATTTATAATTATAGTGTTATTAGTATTAATCTTTATAAAACTTTGAAATAGCTTTGGGAAGACTCTCTTTCACCCAATGGCATTTTCCATTCTAGTGAAGTGTTCTACTGATATGTTGCAATATCAATATTCTGCTGATATGTTCAACAAAGGATAGTGCTTAGTGTGTTGCTGGATTTCTAATAGAGTATAACTTATTTCCTGAAGCATTGATGCATATAGATCTCAAAGAGTCAAAGAAACAGACCGTCCTTCAATAAAGCAGGTGATTGTTCGGAAGGAAGATGTTACTTCAAAATTGAATGAAAAAAAGAATGGCTTTCCTTGTCAGGTTAACATCAAACAGAAAATGCAGGTATGTACTGTGGAAAGGGGATTTGGAAGGTTGACAGCGTGAGATGGTGAGCTCCTTGAGGACAAGAGCCCAGCCTTATTCATCTCTGTATCCTGAGTGACTAGGACAGTGTGTGACATGTAGGAGCTCAGGAGCTTACTCCTGAATTCAGTTTGAGAAAAGTCCTCTTTTTTTGGTGCATAGTCTAGAAACTTGAACAATGAAACTGTAACATTTTGACTTCCCTCTCTGGAGATTTTGGAAATTACCCAATTGGATAAATTATAATTAAAGTTTAAATAAAGTGAAAATGGTGATTAAAAATGTGAGTTTTTCTCCTCCTTTCATTGGTTTCACTAGGAGCTCAATAATGAAATAAATTTGCAGCAGACAGTGATCTATCAGGCTAGCCAGGCTCTTAACTGTTGTGTTGATGAAGACCATGGAAAAGGGTCACTGGAAGAAGCTGAAGCAGAAAGACTTCTTCTAATTGCAAGTATGTGTGATACACCTGAAACAATTCCAACACAATTTCAAACCAGGAAAAACTCATTTTGTCTAGTATACTCAGAAATTTCTAATTTTAGAGAAAGGGCTTTTTTGATAATCTGTTTCAGCTGATCTATTTTTTGTTTCTTACAAGGTTTGTGAAAACACTACATGTAAAATAAGGTGTAGTTTGCATGAAAAGGTGAAAGAACCTGGAATGCATTTGAAGAAATGAAGTGTAAAGAGTATGCTAAGAATGAATACATGAACTCACACACATACGTACTCTTTATGCACACACACATACATGCTCTGTCTCTGTACCTGTCTATATATGTATAGCTAAAAATAAGTACGTGAATTTTGTTGTGTGTATGTGTGGTGATGGATGACAGGGCATGTTAGGGTGGAGAGATTAACCATGCAAGAAAACTGACCAAAAGTTGAAGTATTAAATTACAAGGATTTTGTGAACAGATTGAGCAATCTAGGTTTACCTAACTACCTACCATCTATTTATATGAAGGAAGAGTTACTGATTTTGTCTTTGGTGTTGTATACAGTTGTCACATGAGTGCATTTTCTTGAATTGGTTTAATTTAGAAACAATTGCAGTTTTAATATTTGAAATATTAACTTGAATATTTCTACATAGCTGAGAAGAGAACACTTTTGATTGATGAGTTGAATAAGTTGAAGAATGAAGGGCCTCAGAGGAAGAATAATGCTGGTCCCATATCCCAAAGTGAATTTGTCCCTTCCAAAGGATCAATTACTTTGTCAGAAATCCGCTTGCCTCTAAAAGCAGATTTTGTCTGCAGTACAGTTCAGAAACCAGGTATGGTAATTTTTATTTACTCACTTCTAGATCATATGTTAAATTATGAATTTCACCTAGATTGGAATTGTGCAAATGGGAACAAGTAGAGCATGCATGAAGACACAAGGCTTGTATCTCGGGCCTTTAGTTCCTTTTATGTAGATGGGTGTATAAAAATAACCAAGAAAATTTCATATATGTTCTTACTGATCCATGCAATAACAGACATAGGTCTAACTGAAAGTTAGGCTTGTTAAACATAATATTGAACATAAAATAAATTACTAAGATGAGTTGTTCTGATAAAACAGACCATTTGACTTGCATTAATTTTATTGTGGAAAGTATTCGGCATCTAAAAGAACTTATTTTACTTACTCTATTCTATTTAAAATTCACTCTGTCATGTAAATTTGTTCTTTGAATCCTGAATTACTGGTTGTGGGAGTGAAGAGCATCACAGTGTAGATACTTCTATTCAAATTTTATTCCCTTTATTCCTCTAGAATGAATAAATAAACTTTTCTAAGCTATGTATTCTACTTAAAATCATATTTAAACGAAGTGGGTAAAGGAGGTTATGGCACCAGTATCTGAAAAATAGGGCAGGATGGTAACTTTCACAGAAATATAGTATTTTAATCTCAGTTTTGAAATAACAAGCCAGAATTTACCCTTTTGAGATGTATACTATTAGCTAAAGAATTTCGGGTCAATAGGTAAAATTTGAAGTCAGCAGAAACTGAGGAATGTGTAGCGAAGTTATTTCAATTCACTTAAAATGAAGAGACTTGATGATGCTGTTCCAGGAACATGTCTGTCTGCTTATGTCATGTCTTTTTGTGTCTGAAAAGTTGACTTTAGAAAATTTGAAATGAATTTTATGTAAATCAGTTGCAGTATTACTTTATTCATTTGGTCTTCCAGAATGCTAATTAGCTAAATCTGATTTTGCTTGTGCTTATTAGGTAATGTGATTATTTCTTACAGATGCAGCAAATTACTATTTCTTAATTATACTAAAAGCAGGAGCTGAAAATATGGTAGCCACACCATTAGCAAGTACCTCAAATTCTCTTAATGGCGATGCTCTAACATTCACTACTACATTTACTTTGTAAGTAAATTAGGCTTTTGATGGTTCACACATACTTTTCTTTTTTAATAGAGTTAATACAGTCTAAGCATCCAGGTAGAATTTATAATCTTTGAAATGCAGTATGCGTATTGTTTTTATATGGACAAATAACTCATTTTTCAATTTGTTGGTTTAACTCTTTTATGTTTCCGATCTTTTCTTCCATTGAGTAGCATGTTTTTTCCACGTGACTGTAGGTATTTGATGTTTTGAAGTGTTTTAACATATATATTTACTACACACACACACACACACACACATACACACATGCAAAATCTGGACCACAATTTTTTAATATATACTTTAAATCTCTTAATGTACTTAACATTAAGTCTCAGTGAAAGACATTTATATTTAGTGTCAGAGATTTATTTTGAAACTAGAGTCAAAATCTAGTTTGGAAGAAAAACTACTTTTATTATTTAAGATCTTGAGTTGTAAAATGCTGAAGAAAATGTTTGACCTGTATTATAGGAAAAAATAGACTGTTCTTACCAGTTTTTATATTCTTTAATAGTTTGTAACTATTGTCTTTAGTTTTAAAACACAGTGAATTCCTTTACTCTCAGCCTTGTAACAGTATTTGTGGCATAATTTTTAATGGCATAATTTGATATTTTTATTTTTCCAGGCGGGATGTGTCAAATGACTTTGAAATAAATATTGAAGTTTACAGCTTGGTAAGCAGTTAAAGCTTTCTAAAGTAACTAATAGTGTATTTTTCTTAAAGACATCAGATTTTAAGTTACTTATACTTTGGATTTGTGTGTAGGTACAAACGAAAGATCCCTCAGGCCCTGATAAGAAGAAAAAAGCATACAAGTCAAAGGTGAGAATGAAAGAAACCCAGTAGAAATATAATCAGAAATAGGAGATATAATGTCTGTTACAATTATGTATAATTTTTAATAATTATCAAGCTTTTGGGTCATTTTTATGCCTTAAATTTCTAGTTACTGCACATAATAAGTATAGGTATGAATACTGAGAGTAAACTTGCAGTGAGTGACCATGACCCTAAGTATAAGCTACCGCTATTACTCAGGCTAGACAATTCTGTTTTCTCCATATCTGCTTGACAACTATTATTATCTCTTTAAACTTTTCTCAGGCCTTTCCTCTGAACTCTTGTCTTACTAGCTCCTCTAAACCAGACTTAAGAATGATGTGGTCACTGTAGGCATGAGGAATAGAAACAGCTTTGTTTCTGTCCTTCCTAGCCTTTGCTCTTTTGTTCTTTGTCTAAATCATCATTTAAAAGAATTTTATTTAGCTTTAACAAAAAGGAATAACAGTGTGGGTAAAGCCGGAATAAAAGACTCAAGTATAACGTATTGATATTTAAGAGTTATTTTCTGTGTGGGAGAATCTCAAGTTTGGTTGGTTTTAATCATAATGTTTAATAGGAAATATACTAAGTTATCTTTTCTTCCAGGCTATTACTCCTAAGCGACTTCTCACATCTGTAACCACAGTAAGTAGAATTTTTTGGAAGTTGAAGTTCCTTGAGAAATCTTCATCTTACACATATGATTGGAAATTGGTTAACCATTTCTAAACCCTAAGTGCTTTGGGAATCTTTAAAATATCCTAAAAGGAAAAAAATAATGTTTTCTGAAATATAGTCCTTGTAGTGTTTGTACTTAATATTTAAATCTTTGTATCAAATAAAGAAAATAACTTATGTCCTTCTTCACACCTTTTTTTTAGAAAAGCACCCTTCCTTCTTCAGGTGAGTGAATCTTGAACTATTTGAAACGTTAGGATATAAGCAATCGCATACTTATACATATAGCCGTCTTGATTTATGAGTGTTTACCTTACTCTCCTTTGAATATTTTCTGTATGGTAGTAACATATAAGATTACTGGCGAGAATAACCTGCTGTCTGAAACCACCACGGGCCACCAAACAGCACATTGCTCAGGCTCTAGCAGGCAGTACACATAGGATACCTAGTCACTTGACAACTGCAGCAGGTAGCATTACTCTTCACCCTATCTTCTCTTGTTCTGTAGATTTGTTTTGTGCTATCCACACTGAGGAGTTCACCTGTTTTAACTTTACTGATCATGACTGGCATCGCATCATGTCAGAAAAGCATCTTTCTAGTTCACTGGAAACTGGAGTGCCAGTAGGCCAGGGAAGACTTTTCCAGAGTGGCGTTAGGCCTAAATTTTCCAAAGGGGATTAGGACTGAGCTGGTTTCACTCACCTTTGGACTTTTGGTCTCTGTTTCTTGGCACAAGAGAATAACTAAGAAGAACCGTGCAGATAAAGTCCTGCTGCTCATTATGTCATCCTAGACTACAGCAGTGAAGGTTTTCATATCTCTCATAGGAAAATTGCTTTTTATGCACACGTTTTTAGGTTCTATATCTTTAAAAACACATCTGTCTCAAATGTTAAGATGTGCCTGTACCTCACTTACATTAAATATAAATACTTAACAGTTTTCTTTCATTAGGAAATGTGTTGATGTTTTATTCCCCCCACCCTGCCCCACCTCCATATTTAGAGATGGAGGAAAATGAAGCAGTTTTTTCTGTGGCAGTTTAATTTCATTCTGTTAGAGTGGGGTGAGGAATTGTTATTTATACTTACCAAAGTCACTCTGAACTAAACTTCATTTCCTTTTTCTTTAGTTATGGCCAGTCTTAATGCTGTGCGTACCAGCAACTTTGCCCTTGTTGGATCTTACATGCTGTCATTATCTTCAGTAGGAAACACAAAATTTGCTCTGGACAAGGTAATCCAAATTTATTTATTTATTTATAGAAAAATTAGGCCCATGAAAATGTCCCATTACTTTCAAGTATTTGAAATCTTTGGCTGAATATGTATGTTCTCAGAATTGTACATTTTAATTAGACATGGGTTTAGCTGCATGATATGTTTTTTGATGTTGGAAGTATTTCTCCCCTGTATCTTAATAGTTAAGTCTTCAAAGCAGCATATATTGGTTTATTCTAAGTGTCAATTCTGACTAAGAAAGTATTGCTTCTTGCATATAGATGTTAAGCTTACAGTTTTAAACATAGTTTCTTGCCCATTTGAAACCAATATTTTGAAATGACTAACATTTTTTGGATTTAGTTTTGACAAGATAGGGAAAGATAGATTAATTTCTTGGAAAAGTACTCATGAATCTAAGGGATTTCCTTCCCGTACTTTCCAAGTTTAAGACTTCATAGTTCAGATCTGTGTAGTGTCACTACCATATTGAGTGCTTTTTCACCACACTGGAAAGACTAAATATTTAATAGCTAACGAGACCATTTTAAGTAGTAAGAGAAGTAGAGGCAAACTTTAGTCCTAGTGTCGGCTTCTGCTGTATAATACAGACTATTTAAAAATATTATAAGAGATTTCTGTAGTTAGAATATAACGATGTTTAAAAAAATTCATGTAACTTTTAATTTAGTAATTCAACTAGTTTAACAAATTGAGTGATTCTGGGTCTTTTTTTCTCTTTGTCTTTTATTTTGTTTGTTTTAGATAAATTATGATGTTAAAGAGCGAGAGCTACTGGGCTATATGTTCCAGGAAAAGGTTGCCATATTTTCTTTGCTTGAAATTAATGAGCTTAAAAATTAGTCCTTAATTTTTGGCCCTTATGTATTTGTTTTACTAACCACTCTCATGTCTTCTTGGTTATTTTGAATAATTAAGGACATTATGTAAATTATTCTTTCTTTAGATCCTTGTAGATGGGCATCTTTTTCTTTAGTCTCATAATTCTTTAAAGCTTTCTTAAAAGTTCTCTAGTTTTTTTCATGCCTGTTTGGTATTTGGGCTTTTATATTCTTTTTTCATGTTATAATTCTTTAAGATTCTATCGTCACTTCAGCATTGATTTTTCCGGGTACCAAATGCCAAATTAATAACTATGTCTAAAACTAAAATTTATTCAGTATTGTTGACCTCCTCTTTATTGAAAGAACTATTGGTAATGTTTTAAGTAAAAGTAGACAACTTCTGTGGTCTTAATTGGCTAATAGGTGTGTTGCTATGTAGTTGATGCTCTGTTTATTAATTTTAAAATTAAAATTCATTTAATGCTAAAATACTAAATATATTCATATATTATAGAAATTTTTTTTAGGATTTTTAATATCTTTGTGAAGATCAATCACAAGCATCTTGTGGGTGTATAGATATGCTAATTTGCAAAAGGCTGGATAGTACTTTTTGTTTTATTTTAAATTCTTTTTTTTCTTTTTTAATTTTTCTTTTTGGCTGCCTTGTGTCTTCGTTGCTGCACGCAGGCTTTACCTAGTTGCAGCGAGTGGTGGCTACTCTTCGTTGTGGTGCATGGGCTTCTCGTGGTGGCTTCTCTTGTTGCGGAGCATGGGCTCTAGGCATGCAGGATTCAGTAGTTGCAGGGTGTGGGCTCAGTAGTTGTGGCTCGCGGGCTCTAGAGCACAGGCTCAGTAGTTGTGGCGCGTGGGCTTAGTTGCTCCGCGGCATGTGGGATCTTCCCAGACCGGGGATCGAACCCGTGTCCCCTGCATTGAGAGGTGGATTCTTAACCACTGCACCACCAGAGAAGTCGTATTTTAAATTCTTAAAACAACATTTGCAAATTAGGTAAACATAAGGACTGGAGTTCTGTGAACTGTATTCCTTACTCAGTGTTGTCCCATAGCCAATTTCTATATATGTAAGAGATTTCATGAATCTCTAAAATGAAAGAGATTTCAATGACATATGTTAAATATAGACTGATTGCTCTTTAAAAATTTTTTTCACTGCCATTTTAATTTAAAACGTCACACAAATTAAAAATAAATTACTTGTCCATTCTCTTAAAAAATTTTTTGAAATTATAACTTAAATATCCAGCCACCCAATCTGAGTGTAAAATCAAATCAGTTTAATGGTTGTGTCCAATACTGTAAAGTCTCTTCCTGAGTCAAATACAATATAATTTAGATGAAAAATTTGTCATAGATGTGCTTTTTTGAGTGGCGGGGGGAGCAAGTATTTGTTCTAATACCTTGTGGTTATGTAGGAGAATATTTAAGATAGTTAAGTTTAGATGTTCTTTAAATTGGTGGGAAAAATGGAAGACCTTGTATATTCACATAATAATCCCATTTGATTAAATTTGAGAGAGTAAACAAGTCTCCCATATCCTACCAGAGACCATCAGTGCAAGGGAACGTTTGCTTATTTTACTGGTGTCTTGACCAATAAAGATAAGTCACGGGGTTATCTCTGAGACCCCTTCAGAATGAGATTTCTGTTGAGGTTAACCCAGTGTTTGCTCTATAAATTTAGGATACCACTAATAACGGATTGCTTTCTTATTTGAGCTTATAGATATCGGATGTAAAGTCTGACGTCCTGGAATTTAAATTATGAATTTCAATGAGTCACACTCTCAAATCCTTTCTTTGAATAGAGAATCCAAAATAATCATAGGTTTTACTATACTTTTATGGATAAAGGGAGAAGCATATCCCACAACTCATCTTCTGACTTAAAGAAATGTCATAGATATTTATACCTTCCAGGAAATAGAGATGTCAATTTAAATAGTATTAGGGCAAACACCTGTGAGGTAAAACAAATGATTAGCACTGTAGAATTTTGAGGTTGTAGGAAGAGTGATTAGGTGTTCTGGTGTGTCCAAAGCTATCCTGGTTTATGCCTGTTGGTCTGGTTTAATTATTAACAGGTATAATTATTCTCGCTCAGAAATATCCTGACGTATAAAAAATTATACAGTCACCCTGATTACAGGGTACATTTTACACCTCTTAACGATAATCTTTGAGGTGTTGATAATCTTAAAAGACCATTTTGTTAAACAGAAAACAGAATAGGATCATACATTTTCGCACGTCTCCACACTTGACAGGGTGTAGTAACATTGACTCTTCTGTGAATATTCTCAGTTCACTTCAGGACAAGCTTCTAACCAAGAATATTGTCTACTTTTCACAGCTGTAGAGTAAGAGGGAACATTTTCTTCTCATCTTTCTGAGATTCTTCTTACCAGGAGCGTTCTCTGGGCTAAATAGTAGAATTCTATCAATTAGCATTGAGAGGCTAAGGAACTTAACATTGACAATATAGAAAAGAAAACGGCAAGGGAATTTATAACAAATATAATAATGAGGCGTATGATGTTTTGACTCTACATTATAGATGGCTTTGAAATTCAGAAAGTTGAAGGTTTATTTTATGGAGTTAGTCTCTTGAAATCCATACTTTTTGGCCAAGAATCCCCCCTTTAACTTATCTTTATTAGGTTGGAGGACTAAATTTTTGGAAACTAATCTTACAGTAAAAACTTTCTAATTTAGACTGAACTAAGATTATTCCAACAGGGTGTCATTCTTCTTCACTGGGCAGCAGGAATGACAGACTAAAGCATCCCTCTTTCTATCTTGACCCAGAAGTCAATATGACTTTAAATATTTGGATGTTACCATTTTACTCTAATGATACAACTTCTCCAATTGAATTTTTCTTATATTTGTAATCTTTAATTCACATTCAGAATCATTTTAAATTATCACATGTACTTAAGCAGCTTTTATAATTTAAAAGATACTTTTGACATGCGGTCTCTTCATTATTAATAGACTGTTAAGAATGATTTGTTTAAAAATATTTCTTATGTGAATATTTTCATGCTAGACAGAAAGCATGATTTTATTGGGAAGAAAATATCAGTCCCTCAAACTTCCAACTAGTAAGAGCAACATAGTCTCAATTTTTAGGCACTTAGTTTTTGTTCTGTCAACTTATGCTTCATGTATTTTAAAGCTATGCTATTAGGTGCATAAATATTTAAGATTATTATATCTTCTTGATGAATTGTTAACAATTTCTCTCTGGTAGTCATCTTTATCTTAAGGTCTACTTTATTAGACCTTACTCTGTTATTAATAGAGTCACATCAGCTTTCTTATGATTAATGTTGGTATGGTATATCTTTTTCCATTCTTTTTTTTTCCCCCCCTGGCCGTGCCACGTAGCATGCGGGCTCTTAGTTCCCTGACCAGGGAACCCATGCCCCCTGCAGTGGAAGCGCACAGCCCTAACCACTGGACTGCCAGGGAATTTTCTCTTTTTCCATTCTTTATTCTCAACCTGTCCATATATGTCAAATTAGTGTATCAGAAGCATATTTTATGGTCATATTTTGTTAGTTTAACAATTTTTTGTCTTTTCATTAGAGTGTTTAGTACATTTATATTTAATGCAATACTAATATGGTTGGGTTTAGTCTACCACAAAGCAAGCATACTTGTAGCCTACAGGCAAATCTGGCTCTTGGCCTGTTTGTTTTTTTAAGTTACTTTTGTCACAATTAATGAACTGATATTGATATATTAGTAACAAAAGTTCAGCAGCCTGTTTTTGTAACTAAAGTTTTTGACACAATCATGACCATTTATGTATTGTCTGTGGCTGCTTTCATGCTACAATGGCAGATTGAATAGTTGTGACAGAGACTGTATGGTCTGCAAAGTCTAAAATATTAATTGTCTGGGCCATTACACGAAAAGTTAACAGACCCTGGTCCTACTATTTTGTTCTTTATTTTTTATTTGTCTCATCTGTTCTTTGTCATTTGTTTTTCCTTCCTTGACTACTTCTAATTGAGTATGTTGGTAATCATTTTTATCTTTTCTGTTGGCTTTTTAGCTATACCTCCCTGTATTCTTTTTCAGTTATTGCTAAGGATTACAATATGCATCCTTAGCCTATTACTATTACTACAGTCTATATTGAAACACAATTATTCCTCTTCATGTACCTTATAACAGTTAGAACCTTGCAACAGTATAATTCTATTTGCCCACCCCATTATGTTTTAATTCTACCCTTATTATAAACCCCAATGCACTGTTATTTTTTAATCAATTTTAAAAGAAATTTTAAAAATGTATTTTAAAGAATTGTCATTTATACTTATTGGTTCTTATGTTCTTCATTCCATCTTGTAGAGCTAGGCTTCCATCTAGGATTATTGCCTTCTCAGGAAGAAGTTTTTTTTTGTTTGTTTTTTAATTTTTTGTAATATACTTCTGCTGGAAATGAATTCTCTAACTTTTGTTTATCCAAAGATGTCTCTCTTTACATTGTCTTAATTTCTGAAGGATATTCTTCTTGGATATAGACTGCTAGGTTGGCAGGTTTTTTCTTTCAGCCACCCCTTTAAAGATGACATTTTATTGTTTTCTGGCTTTGATTGTTTCTGATAAGAAGTCAGCCATCATTCTTATCTTTTCTGCTTTTATTTTTATTTTTTTATATTGTCGGCCTCGCTGCTCGGCTTGCAGGATCTTAGTTTCCTGATCAGGGATCAAACCCGGGCCCCCAGCAGTGAAAGTGCCAAGTGCTAACCACTGGACCGCTGGGGAATTCCCCTTTTCTGCTGTTAATATTTTTAAGTATTTTGATTTGTGACAGTTTGACCCTAATCTGCCTAGGTGTGGTTTTCTTTGTCATACTGGGTTATTTCTTTATCATACTAAGTTTCAATGACCTTTACGGAGCTGTAGTTCATGTGTTTCATATGTTTTGGCAAATTCTCAGCCATTATCTTGTCAAGTATTTCTTCTGCACTGTTTTCTTTTCTTTCTAGGACTCCAGTTAAATGTATGTTGGACTCTTGACTATGTTCCTACAGGTCTATGGCACTCTTTTTGTTTTTAATTTTCCTTTGTGTTTCATTTTGGATCATTTCTATTTACCAGTCTTTGAGTTCATCTATCTTTTTTTCTAATGTACTCCAGTTTCCTGTAAAGCCCATCCAATGAATCAATTTCAACTTTTTTTCTTGTTGTAAAATTTCTATTTGGATCTTTTTTAGAGCTTCTATTTCTCTGTCGAAATTCTCCCTCTTCTCACCCATTTTTGTCCATGTTTTCCTCTAAATTCTTTAACAAATTATAAATGTCTCTGTCTTGTAATTCTAACATCTAGATCATCTGTGGATCTGCTATTGACAGGGTTTGTTTTGTTTTCTTTTGATTAAAGGCCACCTTTTCCTCCTTTTTCATGTCTTGTAAAACTTTTAAACCGTAGGCTAGATGTGATGTGATGTGATGTTATGTTGTTATGTTATGTTATGTTATAAAAGAACAGTAGAGACTGAAGTAGGTGGTAATAACACCCTCTTGTCTCTCAGTACAATCAGAAGTTGAGCTGAGATAGTGCTTTAGTTAGTTGGGTTCAACTCTTGTTTCAAATGCCTTGAGAGTGAAGTTAGGTGCCTCCTTTCAGTAGAACTTTGAGATCTAAATTCTGAAAGTCTACAAGATTTCTTTTTGCTTTCCAGATCTGCCTCTGACTTGTGGCATTAGCATTTACTCAGCAAAATTCTGGGGAGTGGGGGAGATTGGCAGTTAGGGTGGGCTAGCTCTGACCCTTGGCTCTTTTGAGATGCTCATCTAGGTAGACAGTCTTCATTTAGCTGTTAAAGACTTCACTGGTTTTTTCTTTTCCCTGCAAAATTCATTGCCAGCATGCTTCTCTGTCAGTTCTTGCTCCCAGGGAATAAAGTGGTCACCCCTGATTTGGCTCACCCAGGAAGGGTACATTCCTTACTGGAATTTGGTCCATTAAATTTTTTTTGCTTGCACAACTCTTAGATAGCTTTAAGGAAAATAAGATATTCTTAGCTTATCCATTGTTTTCTTGCTGTTGCAGTATAAATGGTGGTCTTTTGTGACCTTTCGCATCCTAAGTGGAAGTGGAGCTCTGAACATGTAATGGAAGTCGAACTCCTTTCTGTGTATCGCCCTAACCAAGCACGCTGTGTAGATTTAATGGACAGAATTTAGATATACTTTGGTGTGTGTCTCTGTAGCTAGCAAATCAGCCATGGTTGGGAGTGAAGAGTCATTACATCATGACAGTAATTGCATCTGGTGTGGATTTAGGGCATTCCAGACCATCTTCATATTCAACTTAAATGTCTTTGTCAGATAGATTTCAACATAGGCTTTCACTACTAGGTCTATGTTAGTGACTTTCTACCCTCTCTGTAATGCAGACTTGTGTTTGATATGGGGTCCTTAGTTTTAGAAATCTGCCTGGAAGTAAAATGGTACAAACATTTGATGAAAATTATTGTTGATTAGCTCTATATTATATACATTATAGAGCAACTTTATTTTTCTCTATGTATAACCTACTAGGTAATTATTGCTCAGATAACTTTTGTTCTTTGGCGGTAAATTTATATGTGTGTATATGTATGTGTGGATGTATATGTAGATGATATGGCATGTATCAGTACTTCATTACTTTCTGTGGCTGAGTATTATTGCATTATGTTATACACTACACTTTGTCCACTCATCTGTTGATGGACGTTTGGTCTGTTTCTTTTTTGGCTATTGTGAATAACGCTGCTGTAAACTTGGGCGTACATATACCTGTTTGAATACCTGTTTTCAGTCTTTGGGGGTATATATCTAGGAGAGGAATTGTGTGGTTATATGTTAATTCTGTTTAACTTTTTGAGGAGCCACCAAACTGTTTCTCATAGTTCCTGAACCGTTTGACATTCCTATCAGTAATGTCGGTTCCAGTGTCCCCACGTCCTTGCTAAAGCTTGTTATTTTCCGTATTTTTGATTATAGCCTTCATAATGGGTATGAAGTGGCACCTCACTGTGGTTTTGATTTGCATTTCCCTAATGACTAATTTTTGGGTTTGGAGGGTTTTTTTCTTTTGGCTTATACAACAGAAGTTTATTTTTTCACAGTTCTGGAGGCTAAAAGTCTAAGATCAGGGCACTGGGAGGGTTGAGTTTTTTCTAAACCCTCTCTCTTTAGCTTGTAGATAGCTGTATTATGTGTCTTCACATGGTCTTTCTCTGTATGTGTGTCCAAATCTTCTCTTTCTATGAGGACACAAGTTACATTGGATTAGGGCCCATCCTAATGAACTAAATTAACCTTAATTACTTCTTTAAAGACCCTATCTCCAAATACAGTCACATTTTGTGGTATGGGGAGTTAGAACTTCAACATGTGAATTTGGTTAGGGATGGGGAGGGGACACAATTTAGTCATAGCATGTTTTAAGCTATAGCATGAGTTTTGGGATTATCAATGTTGGAAACATACTTGTATCTAAGGAATAAGGAAAGCTTTATAGATACAGAATGATTCAACTTTAAAACAAGCAATAAAAAAATCTGCTTTCAATAACTTATTGTTGGTTTTGTAATTTAGCTTATGTTTATTTTGGTTCAAAGCAATGTGCTTCCAATAAAAGAATCAGATTCCTTTTTACTCATTCCTCAGTAAATGGTTCTGGACACAATGGCAACTTGAGATTTCCGTTAAAATCTTCGTCCTTATCCTCAGCTTCATCATTATTGTCACCATCGTCATCAAGCTAACAATTATTACCTAACGACTATTGATGTTGAACATCTTTTCATGTGTTTGTTGGCTATTAGTATATCGTCTTTGAAGAAATGTCTATTGCCAATTTTTAAGTTGGATTGTTTGGAATGTTTTAATTGAGTTGTCTTTTTATTTTTGAGTTATAAGAGTTCTTAATGTATTCTAGATACTAAACCATTATTAGGTACATGATTTGCAGATATTTTCTCCTGTTTTGTACATTGTCTTTTCACTTTCTTATGCTTTGATACACAGAAGTTTAAAATTCTTTATTGTAATAAATAATACGTAACATGAGATCTACCCTCAACAAATTTTTAAGTGTACAATATTATTAACTATAAGCACAATGTTGTGCAGCAGATCTCTAGAATTTTTTCATCTTGGATGAATGAAATTCTATACCCATTGAATAGCAACTCCCTTTTCCCCCACTCCTACCAGTCCCTGGCATCCACCACTCTACTTTCTGCTTCTGTTGAGTTGGCTACTCTTGATACCTCATACAAATGGAATCATGTAGTATTTGTCCTTTTGTGACTGACTTATTTCAGTTAGCATAACGTCCTCAAGGTTCATCCATGCTGTAACACCTGACAGGATTTCCTCCTTTTTTATGGCTGAATAATACTCTATTGTTTGTATGTACTACATCCCCCCACTTCCCCCGGCTGCCTTCTTTTTTTTCAATAGGAGTATTTGGGTACTATTCGACAAAACAAACAATGTTCTTTAAGCAAACATTTATTGAATGTCTGGATATGATTTGGCAATAGGATATGGAAACAAACATGAGAAGGACACGATAATTGACCTCAAGGATCTGCTGTGAGGAGGTGTGGGGCTGTGGGTTAGGACACATAAGAAAATATACACTGAGAGTCTCAAGGCCTAAAAGGCAAACTTTGGGCCCTGAGAAGAACAGGATCTGGATGGCCTAGAGTAGTTTCATATACAGAAGTGGGGAGAAAGGAGGCTCTACCACATTTTCTTTGTCTGTTCAGCTGCTGATGGGCATTTAGATTGTTTCCACCTCTTGGCTGTTATGAAGAATGCTACAATGAACATGGGAGTGCAAATATCCCTTTAAGAGCCTGATTTTGATTCTTTTGGATAAATTCCCAGAAGTGGGGTTGATTGATTATATGGTAATTCTATTTTTAATTTTTTGAGGAACCTCCATACTGAAAAGTTTTTCATTTTGATGAAGTTTAATTTATCTGTTTTTTCTTTTGTTGCTCATGGTTTGGTATTATATTTGAGAAGGCATTGCCAAATTCATGATCATTGAAGATTTACTCCTCTGTTTTTCTTCTAAGAGTTATATGGTTTTAGCTCTCACATTTAGGTCATTGATCCATTTTGAGTTAATTTTTGTATGTGGTATGAGGACGGGATCCAACTTTACTCTTTTGCATGTGGCTATCCAGTTTCCCCAGCACCATTTGTTGAAAATATTGCTCTTTCCTCATTGAATGGTTTTGGTACCCTTGTTGAAAATCAATCTGGCATATATGTATGGGTTTATTTCTGGACTCTCAATTCTGTTCCTGTGGTCTATATGTCTATCCTTATGCCAGTACCATACTGTTCTGATTACTGTAGCTTTGGATTGGTTTGAAATTGGGAAGTATGATTCTTTCAACTTTGTTTTTCTTTTTCAAGATTGTTTTGGTTATTTGGGGCCTCTTGCAATTCCATATGAATTTGAGGATCAACGTTTCCATTCTGCGGTTCACTATTCTTTATTGCTGAATAATATTATATTGTATTAATATGCCAGTTGGTTTATCCCACCTTCTATCAAGTATATTCTGTTGATAGGGAATGGATAAACACATGTATTCTCTTCTTAAATCCGTGTTTTCTTTATCACATTACTTGGGACTTAGGGTTCTGCCTTAAGCAGGCTCTACATTGAATGAATTTATTCTTCAAAAGCATTTGTTGCTAAGGAACCAGTGGCTTTTGGGCCACCTATTTTATATTCCAGCTTTAGAAAATACTGTGTTTTCAAGATATAATATTCTCTATTCATGATTTATACATGTTTTGTCAAGAAAAACTGTTTTACAAATAATTTACTCTCTTTCTTCACAGGTACCCTTTCTATCTCCTTTGGAAGGTCATATTTACTTAAAAATAAAGTGTCAAGTGAATTCAAGTGTTGAAGAAAGAGGTTTTCTAGTAAGTAACATCACTGGATCTATATTTTCTTTTTTGCATTTTGTGAAGCATAGGCTTGGTTTCCAATAGGAATGAAAGTCTGTGTGACTACGTGATAAATTGGTTCGGATTTGTTGCATGTCCACTATATGCTAATCATTGTGCTGGTGTTAGAATATAATAGGCCACAGAAAATAATCCCTGCACTCAGGAACTTTTAGTGTAATAGGAAGAAATACAAGTGAACAGTTAAGTACAATACAGTACTATAATGGGAGAAAGCATAGAGTGCATGGGTGTAAATTGGTGGGACACCAGGTCTTAGGTATGAGTGGGAAGGCTTAAAGAAAGGTATTGGAAATAACTTGTAAACTGCTAGCTGAACAAGTTAGCCAGAGGGAGAGAAGAGGGAGATGTGCTCCAGATGAAGGGAAAAGCATTACTATGGCCTGGAAGGCCCTTCCCTCTCTCACCCCCACCAGAGAAAAAGATGACACATTTAGATAGTGGCAGGTATTTCAGGGTAGCTAGAGCTTAGATTCTGAGTGTGTGTGTGGAGGAGGGGTAGTGAGAGGAGTGATTGGGGAGGAAGGTGGGGTTAGGGGAAATGGAGCCAAGTGTTAGAGGGCCTTTTAAAGACTCCCGACTTTATCCTGAAGTCGGTTGGGTACTCTTGTAGGATTTTAAGCAGAGGATTAACATCAAATTGGGGGGTTTAGGGAAGTCGTTCTGACTAACGTGTGGAAGTGGACTGGGGAGTGGCAGAACTGAAGAAGATTAGTGAAGAAACTGAGTTACTGCATGAGAGAGGGGATGGGGGCTGGCAGTCAGGGTGGAGAGAAGGACCCACCATGGATAGATGAAGGAGGAAGAAGTGCAGACCCTAGTGGTTTGGCTGTAGGGGTGGAGAAGCAGAAGTAAGGATGTCACCCAGATCCCTGCCTTGCACAGCTTGTTGGGTGGCAGTGATTATACTGAGATAAGGGGCCCTGGGTGGGGAGCAAGTGTCCATGTTGGGGGTGGAAACCATTTTTCCCCCAAATTTTATTGTGGTAAATTGCAAGCATACAGCAATGTTGATAGAATTTTACAATGAACGCCCGTATAGCCAGCATCTAGATTTTGCCTTTAACATTTTTTACTGTCCTTGCTGTATCATGTATCTACAACCTAGCTATCCTTCTAGCCAGTCCTGAAAATATCATATTTTGGGGGGAAGAATTTCAAAGTATATTGTGGACATTAGTATGTTCCCGTGAATCTTCAGTGTACATCCCCTGAGTTCTGACACAGGCATACATCTATGTAATCCAAATTTCTATTAAGATAGAAAATATTACCCCAGAAAGTTCCCTCATGCCCCTTGTCAGTCAGTCCCCACCCAAGGTAGGAAGTTTTAATGAGTTAAGTTTTAAATAACTTGAATTTTAGATGCATACAGACGCGTTTCAGAGTTTGAGTTTGGACCTCAAGATGATGGACATTTTGGATGAGGTGAAGGTTTGGAAATCTGCAGCAGAGAGATAGTAATGGAAGCTCACGTGGCATTGAATAGCCAGGAGAACACTAACATTTAAGCCACAGACCTAGGAAGAGAAGCTCTCAAGGGAGACTACAGGGAGGGCAATGGAGAACTTAGTATCATGGTTGCCAGGGGAAGAGAGTCTGCAAGAGGGAGTGGTCAAATTAGATAAGGATCTATTAGACACTGTTGGACTTATTAATGAAGTGGTCATTCTAGGCTTGTTGAGAGCAGGAGCTAGATTGCAAATGGTTATAAAGGGAGTGGAGGGTGAAGAATGGAAGTGCAACAACTCTGAAACAAGGTTTGGCTGCAGAGGGGTAAAGAGAGTGTGATACCTGCAGAAGTATGTAGGGTGAAAGAAGGATTTTGTTGACATTTTAAGATTGGAGAGATTTGAGCATCTTTTAATTCAAATGGGTAGCTTCTAATAGGGCCAAAGAGGGCAAAGATAGAGGCAATGGGGAACCTGCACTTTAAGGAATAACACATGGAACAAGGTCATGAGAGTGAGAACAAATAAGACCCAAGCCACGGTTCATGATCTTGTACAGAATTATACTTTTTCCATTATCAGAGGAGGAAAGTATGTGTGTAGAATACACAGAAGACTGTGGGTGTGGTATCAGAAGTAGAGAAAATCTAATAGCTTTGATTTTCTTTGTGAAGCAAGAATTTGAGCTATACAAAAGATATCACAAGTCAATTTGCAGTTGCTGACAAAGGGCACAGAAAGAAGAGCTAGATTGTACAGAAAGTCCAAGCGGCCAAGGTGACTGTAAATCATACTTCGTAGCTTTTTTCACATGTAAATCCAGCAGGTGGCGCTAGATATTCTTGGAAAAGTGTCCTTATAAATTTCGGACTTGAAAGCAGTGTTTACTTACTGACCTTTTCCTTTAATGTAAATATTTCCATATTTTACTCTAGATACCTTTCGCCCCTGATATACTCTTATGACATTCATTTGCCTAAAATGTCTGACCTACTTAATGTTTGAGCAGGGCTCTTAACTACTTTAGAGTTAGATCTTTTCAGGTTTACTCTACCTTGAATCCTATAGGCCATTCTTATCACATCCACACTTACAGAAATGTGGTAAAAAACAATTACTCAGGACTCCCCCAAATAACTTCTGTCCCCTGTCTAAGCAATGCCTTTTAATTACTTCTAACCTCTATAAAAAGTAGAGGTAGTAATTGAAGTGGTTCAGTTGCTTGGTTCAGTTTTCCTTCCTGATGTGCCAGGGACAGCTGGAAGGAAGGAGACTACCAACCAGAGAAACTTGCTAAGTGATTCTAAAATGGTACTAGTCTAACTCTGCCAAGACTGATGAGCAGCAAGAAAAGTACATTCTGGTTTAGCTAGAAGGTTCCAGTTCTGCTTTGTGACCGTGTATTGTCATCTACTTTCCTTGGCCTTCAGTTTCCCCAGCTATAAAAATGAAAAAGCTATCCTCTTGTTATTTTTCCCTGATTATAGTAGGGGTAATGATAACTTGTATTATTTTTATCCATCAAATTTTTCCTTTTCTATTACCTTTATGATGTAAAAGGTGAACGTAAACACAAAAGGGAGCTGGTGAGTCATTTGTACTAACTTTGTGCTTGAGATTGAAATAACAAGATTCCTGGCCTTGATACAGAGTAGAATAAAAATAAACTTAAGTACTTTATAAAAGAGAGAAAAGAAAAAAAATCATGCAAGTAGATTTTGAAGTATGAAATATGTCAACATACTGAGGTTTAATGTATAGAAAACATTTAATTGATCCTCAAGTTTCTAAAGTCAGTATTTCATTGACTTTTCCAGACCATATTTGAAGATGTTAGTGGTTTTGGTGCATGGCATCGAAGATGGTGTGTTCTTTCTGGAAACTGTATCTCTTATTGGACTTATCCAGATGATGAGAAACGAAAGGTAATATTAATATTGATGGTCAGTGGTGAAAGCCCTAACTGACTTTCAGGGAATATTTCATGCAAGTGTTCCCCGTGGCCCCCATCAACCACCCAAATGCCCTGTTAAAAATATTTACTAAGCCATTAAAAATGTTCTTGTTGAAAGACTAGTGAGTGTGTGTGTGTGCATGTGTGTGTATTTGTGTAAAAATTTTATATCTTATCCATTCCCTGTGATTTGACCACTCTTGAAATACCTTAAGGAATATATATTTTTTTTATGGAATGTTTCATAATATTTTTTAATTGATACTTTTAGTCAGAAATATTTTCAATTCAATTTTGTATTTTATTAACAGTTGATTTACCTAACTCTGAGATAAAACAGAAAGGAAAAACCACCATAGGAATATAGTAGTTTTGGTTTTGTTTCTAAAATTTGATAATAGAATTTTATGGATACATTACATCTTGTTTTTAAAGAATTTAATGTTATTGCCCAAGTGTGGTCATTTATTATCCAAAAACTGGAAAATAGAAATAAGCAGAAATATAAAGTAAAATCATCTATAACAGAGATAACTACTATTCACATTTTGCTGTGTATCCTTCTAAATTTTTAAAATGTATATGTAATAATAGTTATATATCCATTTATGAATCTTTTTTAAACAGAAAGTATCATGTTTTTTATAGCTTAATTTTTACTTGATAATATCCTGATATCTTTCCACATCAATAAAAATACATCTGTGGGCTTCCCTGGTGGCGCAGTGGTTGAGAGTCCGCCTGCCGATGCAGGGGACACGGGTTCGTGCCCCAGTCCGGGAAGATCCCACATGCCGCGGAGCGGCTGGGCCCGTGAGCCATGGCCGCTGAGCCTGCGCGTCCGGAGCCTGTGCTCCGCAACGGGAGAGGCCACAACAGTGAGAGGCCCGCGTACCGCTAAAAAAAAAAAAAAAAAAAAAAACATCTGTGATATTGCGTTAGATAGCTATATGTATTACACTGTAGCTATATAAAATTTTATTTTAAAGTTTATTGTGAAATATTTAGAACCTTGAAATAGACAAAAAAAAAAAAAAAAAAAAAACCAAGTAATTTCCATCAACCTCTGTGTTACCAGTCCAGTTAAATCTCCTCATGTAATTTTCTCTCCCTCAGAGATAACCCCATCCTGAAACTATTTTGTTCCTATGTATTTCTTTAAATTTTTATTATATATTATATATAGGCTGTATATTATTGCAATTGCATATTTTGAAGCATTATACAAATAGATCATACTGTATATACTGTTCTGCAACTTGCATGTTTTAAGTCAACATGATTTGTGACATTGGTCTAGGCTGGTGTGTGTAGCTCTAGTTTGTAGAGCTCTAGCCATCTTTCCCTGTACTAAAGTATTCCATTGTAAGAATGTATCACAATTAATTTATCCACTTCTCCTATTTATGGGCACTTAGATTATTTCTAAATTGTTGCTATTATAAACAGCTCTGCTATAACTTAGCTACATGGATCAGAGCTCTTTCTTGAGTTTGTATCTAGTAGCAGAATTGCTGGTTTGTAGGGTTTCGCACATCTTCAATTTAGCTAGATGTTGTCCAGTTATTCTTGAAATTGGTTGTACAATGTTCCGCTCCCACCAGGATTATATGAGAGTTCTCAGTATTCCACATCCCACCAACACTTGATATGTCAGCCTTTTAAACTCTTGTTAGTGTGATAGGTGTGAAAGATTATTTCACTGTGTTTTTATTTTGGTTTTCCTTGATTGAACATTAAGAGTAAGCATCTTTTCTTATGTGTTTTGGCCATTTATTTCCGTAGTCTTTTGCTTGGCATATGTTTTATTTATCTTTATAATATCTTTTCATAAACAGAAATTTTTAATGCTATGATAAATCTGTCAGTTTATTGCTTTATTGTTTGCTTTTTTGAGTCTTAGTTAAGAAAATCATCTATATAGTCATAAAGATATTCTCCTATACCTCCTTATAACTTCTGAAAGTTATAAAGATTTATATTTCATATTTAATTTACCTGGAATTGATTTTTTTCCCCCAATCTGGAAACCCAACTGTGCCAGCCCCATTGGATGGTCCATTCTTTCCACACTGATCCACATGCTGTTTCTGACATGTATCAAGATATCATTATATATGTAGGTCTATATTTAGGCTTTCTATTCTGTTTCCTTTGGTATGTATCTCTCAGTCTCAATTACCATAGCTTTAAAATAAATCTTAATGTCTGGTAAGGTAAGTCTCCTAACTTGTGTTTTTATTCAATAATGTATTATTTATTCTTGGTCCTTCATTTTACACACACACACACACACACACACACACACACACACACGGAAATATGTGTACCTGTATATTTAACTTTTTATAATTGAAAATGTTCAAGTGTTCACAAAACAGAGAGAAATAGTATATTGAACTCCTAGCTTCAACAATTATTAACTTTCATGTTTCATTTCTCTCTCCACAGCACACACACTTTTTTGTTCTTGTTGGTTTGCTGAGGTATTTTAAAGCAAATATCACACTTCATATTATATCATTTAACCTGTGTGAGTCAAGGCTGCCAGTTCCTAACATTCATTGGTCAGTACCCCAAGGAAGCCAGATTTCAGGCTAGCTTACCATTCTGCACTCTCTCTTCCTCATTGATTTTGGCCTTTGAAGGTTTCTTTCACCTTCTTGTGAGTTCAGTTATTTGGCATTTGGGGAATTATGGGAGGACTTTTAGACTATTTAGTCTGCCATACTTGCTGGAGACATAATATTATTATTTGTTTAAATAGTCCCCAATTACTGTCATTTAATTTGTTTCAATCTTTTCACTATTATGAAAAAATAGGGACTATACCCATATAAACATCTTTGTGCACCTATGTATTTGCTTAGTATAAATTTCTTTTAGGTGAAGTTGTAGGATCAGGGTATGCCCATTTTGAATGTTTTTTGATTGCTCTTATCAAATTGTCTACCAGTAGTCGACCATTTATGCTTTCACCAGCAGTGTATGAGAGTTTCTATCACCACCCCAACCAACCTACATAGGTTATTACCATTCTTTCCAGACTTGGCCAATCTAATGTTTAAAAATGGTATATTTCATTCTAATTTCTTCTTAAAATTATTAATAGAGTTAGCACTTTTTCTGGCTTTTTAAAAATCATTTGTGCCCATACTTGTCCCTTTTCTAATTTTTCAGGACCATTTAGTCTTATGAATTTTTATCTTTGACTGTCATACCATAGGAATAACATGGCTTCCAACAATCCAAAGCAATAGTTTAGCCTGGTCTTTTAGAGATACATAAAAAATATTTACAAATGAATTCTGATGTCTAGGTTTCTGTTTATAGAAAGGGAGGAATTAAGTGGGCTATAGACAAAAGGTGGTTGAATGTGTGTTTCTAATTGTTAGAGCTGGTTAATGGGTACATGGAAGTTCATTATGCTGTTCTTTTTATTTTGTGTCTCTTTGAAGTTTTCCATAACAAAAAGTTTGTTTTTTAAGTTGACTAAGAGCTCCAGTAGACATCTTTGGTTTCTATTTTTATGACCAGCAAAAAACAGTAATAAATGTTAAATATGTTTCTCTAAACTCAGTGTAATTAAACTTTAACTTTTAAATTAATGCTTTTTTAATTTTAAATTTGTATCAGCTGGAATACTGTTTAATGCTTATTGACTTAAATGGTCTTGTTTATTTTCTACTAATCATGTTTTTTAAAAATTTGTTTTTAAAGAATCCCATAGGAAGATTAAATTTGGCCAATTGTACCAGTCGGCAGATAGAACCAGCCAACAGAGAATTTTGTGCAAGACGCAACACTTTTGAATTAATTACTGTCCGACCACAAAGAGAAGATGACCGAGAGACTCTGGTCAGCCAATGCAGGGACACACTCTGTGTCACCAAGTATGTATTGGGCTATAAATATTTCTATCAACTAAGTGATTGCCCGCTATGTTCTTACCACTGTAAGAAATATCAGCGATGATCCTTGTCTTTGAAGAGGGTACAGTCTTAATGAGGAAACAAAACACACACACATCAGTAAGAGAGTAAGCTAATAATTAAATCAATATAGTTAAGGAAAATACAGCATTCAAGTTATATCTTAGCTTATCATGTTTTCTAGTATACTCACAGTATAGCCATTTTCAGGACAGTTACCTAATATTCTTTGGGCTGAGTTTGAAGATTTCATGTGTAATTGAGAAGTCAAGTATTTTTTAAAGCGATTTGACACATCCCTTCCTGTCTATTCCCCAAATACCCTCGATTAACCTGCTGACTTACAAAACAATTTACTCTGGAAATTTCTGGTTGGAGATTAACAGAATAAACTACTGGGACTGTCACTTTTCGTTAACCCTAATCTTAAGTATAAGATGCAAAAGCTTATTGCTAAGAGTGTAAGGTTCTTTTGCTTGGATGCCCAAGAGAAGCTTGCAGACCAACTTCAATGTACAAAATTATGATTAGGGACAAAAGTTAGAATTTGACAGAATCTCTGTTAATCAGACTGTTGCTGGATATTGCAGACAGGGAGATGGGTAGAACTGGCTCCATGAGTTTCCGATGTGGAAATATCAGAAAGGTCAGCCAAGAGACACTCTATTAAAATAGAACAAAGTTGCCCAGATACCGCCAGTTGGTTTTAAAACAGAGAAAGAGGGGACGCGTTCTTTGGAAATTCTTGATGTCTAGATTACTTTCAGATTAATTTAGTTGAGCTCATCCACTCCTTCCTTCGGGCGCCTTCTTTGCAGCAGTGACATCAGACAGGACAGGAGAGGCAAATTGGATTTATAGTCACTTTCTTTAGTAGCTACCCTGTTCATGGCCACAGTCAGTGAGGGAACCAACCAAAATTCAGTCCCCAAGTACTTCCTGACCACAGTGGCCCTTTTTAAACAGTACTCACATTTTTCATATAGTCTTATCTTTTACTTGTTACATAAACCCTCCCAGACCTCGACCTTCTCCTGCGGTAGAAATAGTTATATCACATATTGCTCTAATTACTCTGTAGTTCGCTTGCATGCAGTTTTTCTTATTATAACATTATTGTAATTTGAGTGGACACTTTATCCAAGCATTTGAGAGAGGCCCATGCTCAGCTCAGTCTTGGCTGAGTTTTTAGCTTTGCTTGGTGGCTTCTTAAAACTTATTTCACTTTTTGATCATATATTTTGCAGAGTATATACATTTTACAGTTCTGCATTCTCCTTTGTATTATTTATCTGTTTCTCCCCAGGGCCTTTTTGACCTATGCCTTTTATCTAAATTTAATGTATATCATTTTTATCTCTACTAACCAACCTTGCTATATTTCCCTCCTTCAATACAAAATATTTATCATCTGATAAATATTGCCTACTTTGAAATATAGATTATACATTTGAACTAGAAATGTTTCATCACATGGGGAGCCAGTATTATACAGTTGAACTTTGAAGTCAACAGATCTATGTTTAAATCCTGACTCAGTGACTCACCAAATGTGACCATGGCAAGTTACTTAACTTTGCTAGCCCTCTGAAATCTCCTGTGTCAGAGGAGAAGAATAAACTCCACAGAATGACAGTAGAGGTTAATGAGTAGACACACTTAGCATGGTGTCACGCACATGGAATGAGCTCAATGAATGGTCACTATCATTACTGTAAGTATTGTGTTCTCTCCATTGACCAATAGATGATCAACTCACTGCTTATTCACACTTATACCATTTCTAGTACCAATGGGGAGAAATTATAAAGATGGAGAATGAGTACAATACAACATACTTCTAACACCCGGCTGTCCTCTAGAAGAATGGTCTGGCTTGTGAATTAGGGAATTCCCCTTTCCCCCCATCCTCGCCTGCCACATCAACTGGATATTCAACTTGCAGCTAAATATGGATACAAAGAAGAGATTCTGATATGAACAAAGAGATCAGGATAGACAAAGTCTTAGGATCTTCAGATCATTTACTGTAAATACTGTGCTCTACTAATACAGTGGGACAAGAATAATGGGAGACAGTACAAAATAGTATCTATAAGGCCAGGTGAAGGTTCATGAGTCTGTGATTCCAGCTCTTGGGGACCCTGAGTCTGAGGGATCTGGGGGGGCTCCCATATTCAGGCCAGTGGTGTGCTTGCTCTTCTAGGAAGTGACCCATGCTCAGTGGCTGTCCTGCACCACCAAATTGCCCAGTCAGACCAACTATACACGATTAGTTACTGCCTTTGGTGTGAAACTCCATCATTTCCCAAATGTAATCAGTGTGAGTTATGGTTCAGCTAACCAACCTGCAAGATGTTTCTCTTTTGTTGTAATTGGAGAAGCACTTTACTATGGGTCTCTTGATTTAGCATCCATTAAAACAGGGGTCCCCAAGCCCCGGTCTGCGGCCTGTTAGGAACCAGACCGCACAGCACGAGGTGAGTGGCGGGTGACCGAGCGAAGCGCCCTCTGCCGCTCCCCATCGCTTGCATTACCGCCTGAACCACCCCCCTGCCGGCCGTGGAAAAATTGTCTTCCATGAAACCGGTCCCTGGTGCCAAAAAGATTGGGGACCGCTGCATTAAAAAGTGGTAAAGAGTTACTCCTTTTACTATTTAGGCTCCGCCCCCCCATCCCGCCCCAGCAAGAGTACTTGGAGATATGGAATGGGGGAAAGGATCCTGATCTTTTTGTTTGTTCATGTAGGAACTGGCTGTCTGCAGATACCAAGGAAGAGCGGGATCTCTGGATGCAAAAACTCAATCAAGTTCTTGTCGATATTCGCCTCTGGCAACCTGATGCTTGCTATAAACCTATTGGAAAGCCTTAAACTGTGGGACATTTCCAAGTCATATAGAGGTTTTCTGACTTAGGTCATAAATGTTTCTTAAGAGCATCAGTTTTGCTGGTTGCATTTTATGCTTTAAATACAAAAGGGTATGTGCCAATATTCATTCACTACATATTATGCAGTATTTATATCTTTTGTATGCAAAACTTCACCCGATTTATCTTCTGTTATTCATAAATGATTGGAAGAAAAAATGTATTATAGTTGATTTTGCCAAATTTTAATTTAAAAGCCCCATTTTCCTAGAAATCTAATTATTCAATTATTCATGTTAAAATATTTTTTTTTAAGTAAGGAATTTTGAGTTGTCTTCCTGGAGCTGTGGGTCTCAAAGTAGAAAGGTCTTCCAGGGTTGGAGACAGAAACCTCACACTTGATCATTCTTTCTCTAGCCTCAGTACTTTTTTCTAAAGGTTGTGGTCATTTATTGATCATGATATATCTTGTTACTAGAGTACTGAAAAAAAAATCTAAGGCACCTTGCAGAAACATTTTTAGTAATGGAGGTAAGAACTTTTTCAAAACAGCAAATGTTTATTAGTCTGAAGCTTAAGGCTGCCTTCAAATAAGAGATGTGGGCATAGGGGATATTATTGTGTGAGATTTGGGGGTTAAATGTTTTATTTAGAAGACTTAATAATCACATGGTTTACATTTACTCAGTTACTATAAATGCTGTGTGGTGCACATTTTCATGGAATACAGGCTTTTAAAAATAACTATTTTTGCTCTATAGCTTACAGACTCCTCAGATATACGTGTCAAATTAGTTCTTTCTGTTCCTGTAACAAGAACAAATGTAAATTGAAGAATCTTTATATAAGAAAAGTAAACGTTACCAAGCTACTATGACTAATACTTTGCTTGCCTAAGTTCTTGTCTTTTTTCTTTTTCACATCAGTGTATGACAGTGTCTAGACACCCATTATGAAAATCACTTGAGAAACTGTTAAGTCATGTATTACCTTTAAAAGCCTAATGCCTTTTTTTAAATTATAAAATATTGTAAATGTAAAGCATGGTCGCAACTTTAAATACACTATCACTTTCTTTGAATTGTTAGTTATTGATGGCCTCATTTATAAACACTAAATTCTGTCACCTCCTGTCATTTTATTTTTTATTCATTTAAATGTGTTTTTTCTTACATGTATTATAAAAATATATTTTATGCTCTCCTACCTAAATAAATACTTGCAAATGGCTTAAGGAGTCAGCTATTTAATAAATATTATTAAAATGTGCCGTGCAGCTGTCCTGCATCGTAGGCTGCAGGCTTCTTGAGGGGATTGTACTGACTTGGTGAGGGTATTTCATTCATCTTTTTACCTCTAGCCCAGTGCTCAGCCCATTGTGTGTTCTTAGAGTCACTGTTGAATCAGGAGGTGGATGAAGGATCCATTTCTGAGGCATTTCAATAGAATATGGTACTCGGACGCACATTCGAGAAGATGGAGGATGATTCCCAAGTGCTTAGCAGAGACTGAGTAGATAAGTAACATCACCAGCCAAAACAGGGTATAGGTTTGGTAGGATTGATGACAGGGCCCCTTTTATTTGTAGATTTGTTTTTATTTTTTTAATTTCTTTTTTAATAAATAAATTTATTTATTTGTGGCTGCGTTGTTGTGCGTAGGTTTTCTCTAGTTGCGGTGAGTGGGAGCTACTCTTTGTTGCGGTGCATGGGCTTCTCGTTGTGGTGGCTTCTCTTGTTGCGGAGCACGGGCTCTAGGCGCATGGGCTTCAGTAGTTGTAGCGTGTGGGTTTCAGTAGTTGTGGCTCGCGGGCTCTAGAGCGCAGGCTCAGTAGTTGTGGCGCACGGGCTTAGTTGCCCCGCGGCTTGTGGGATCTTCCTGGACCAGGGCTCGAACCCGTGTGCCCTGAATTGGCAGGCGGATTCTTAACCACTGCATCACCAGGGAAGCCCTTGTGTTTATTTTTGAATAGGCATTATATGTCATTATACAAAATTCAAAAGACACAAAGAAGTTAAGGTGAAAAGTATGTCTTTTCCTCTTGTCACAGCCACTTTTGCCAATTTTGCCGTGTCCTGCTAGAGAGATTCTGTGCATATTACAGCAACATATTTCTATTCTTTTGTTCAGTAAATATATTTCACACATACTCGTTGTTGTAAGTGAAAGAAAAAGGCATAACAGTATTCCTTAGCAAACATTATATCTTAGTATATGTATAGAGGGTATATAAAGTTCAGTTTTAGAAGAAATTTAAGGTGATTGTGGAACATACGTTAGAAATACCTCATAAAAGGGAGCCCTCTTGCACTGTTGGTGGGAATGTAAATTGATACAGCCACTATGGAGGACAGTATGGAGGTTCCTTAAAAAGTAAAACTAGAACTACCATATGACCCAGCAATCCCACTACTGGGCATATACCCTGAGAAAACCGTAATTCAAAAAGACACATGCGCCCCAATGTTCATTGCAGCACTAGTTACAATAGCCAGGTCACAGAAGCAACCTAAATGTCCATTAACAGGAATGGATAAAGAAGATGTGGTACATATATACAATGGAATATTAGCCATAAAAAGGAATGAAATTATGCCATTTGCAGAGACATGGATGAACCTAGAGATTGTCATACAGAGTGAAGTAAGTCAGAGAAAAACAAATATATAATGTTGCTTATGTGTGGAATCTAGAAAAATGATACAGATGCACTTATTTGCAAAGCAGAAATAGAGACACAGGTGTAGAGAACAAACGTATGGATACCAAGGGGGGAAGGGGGAGTGGGATGAGTTGGGAGATTGGGATTGACATATATACACTACTATGTATAATATAGATAGCTAATGAGAATCTACTGTATATCAGGGGGAACTGTGGTGATCACAAGCCGCGGGGCAACTAAGTGATCTGTGGTGACCTAAATGGGAAGGAAATCCAAAAAAGAGGGGATATATGTATACGTATAGCTGATTCACTTTGCTGTACAGCAGAAACTAATGCAACATTGTAAAGCAACTATACTCCAATAAAAATTAATTTTAAAAAAAAGAAAGAAATACCTCATAAACCGTGGGAAATACTGCTCTGAAAATTTCAGTGTTATGTGCCTAGGGGGATTGTTGAAACCATTAGAGTCGATAAGATCATCCAGGGAGTATGATGGTGGAAAGAGAAGCAAGAGCAAAAAGAACATGATCTTTAGGGGAAAAGTGAAAAAGGAGTAGCTGATGATTATCTTCTATGAAAGAAATACAAGAGTGCTGTCTGCCGAGACCAAAAAAGGCTCTTAAGATTTGACCACAAAATCAAAAAGTGGGTTAAAGAAAACAACTGAAATTCGAAATGGTCAATTCGATAAAATGGTTCAGATGAAAAATCAGGTTACACAGAGGAAAAGAATGACAGATTTGACTGCATGAAAAATTTCCTGGGCTTACCTGGTGGTGCAGTGGTTGAGAGTCCGCCTGCCGATGCAGGGGACACGGGTTCGTGCCCCGGTCCGGGAAGATCCCACATGCCGCGGAGCGGCTGGGCCCGTGAGCCATGGCCGCTGAGCCTGCGCGTCCGGAGCCTGTGCTCCGCAACGGGAGAGGCCACAACAGTGAGAGGCCCGCGTACCGCAAGAAAAAAAAAAAAAAATTTCCTTCCTGACAAATTTAAACAAAGTTTAAGCAAAGTTAAAATATAAGCCCCAGACTAGGAGAAAATATTCACAACAGGTTTAATAATCAAAGAATTAATACACAAAATATATAAAGAGCTCCTTTGGCTGGCTATCATCGTTTAAGCATTTACTATGTACCAGATTATATTCTTGGTGTTTTGCATGCGTTATCTCATAATCTTCACATGACCTTATGGTATGGGCATTCAATGAGGAAACTAGAACTTAGGTAACTTTTCTAAGGCAATATGCCTGTTAGCAAGTGGCAAATCAGCATTTGAACCTAGAATCTACATACTTTATCATTATAGTATGATGGTTCTCAAATTACTAAGAGTAAGAAAATTTAACCTAAGAAAGAGGGGCAAATAATACTAGTAGAAAATGCACACACACACACACACACACACACACACACACACGCAGATCCGAAGAACCAACAAATGAAAAAATGATATTAATAAACAAAAATACGAATTTAAAAGGCAGTGGGTTATTGGCCCTTGAATTGTTGGAACTAGTCAGTGTTGCTGAGAAACCCATACCCTTGGTGAGAATAGAAACTGCTACAGCCTTCTTGGATGGTAACTTGGTAACCTCCAGTAATCTCTGAGCTAATACACAGTATCAGACTGTCGCATCAGACTTGCATGCGTCAGAGGTTTTATCCATATAGAGCTTTACTCATAATTTCAAGAACACAAGTGATCAAGGCACTGGCTAAGCAGGAAGTCTACAAAATCCTGCATGCCTCCTGGGTCTTTCATTCCTACTTGGGACAAGGAATAGATAAGATCTCACATGATGTTTGTGGGACATCTCACACAGCAGGGAGCCTGGAGGTAAGGCAACGTTACCATTTTGTACCCTATATAGTTATACAGCTTGTGTGACTTTCTCAGGAGCCTTGCCTCACGAATCCATAAATTCTAACTTTATTTACCATAAACAATTCTTCACCAGCCATATCCTACTAAGAGCATTCCATAGATAAGAGATCTCCTAGCAAATATCATTAGTCTATTAGCCAGGAGGTCAAGTTTTCAGCACATTTACAAGGAGTTTATGTGTCACCTGCCTTCCTTCCTCAGAACAAAAGGCCAGGTACTTTAACTCCTTCTTCCCCACTCTCCTCAGATGAACTTTGAGGTGAGCAAAGTTACATAGAAGGCTGACCATTATGATACTGTTTTTAAGGGGAAAAATAGAGATAACCTGAAAGTCCATCAACAGGAAAGAAAATTGGAAGTAATCTCAAGCCCATTAATAGGAAATCATGGCGCACCCTTTCTACAACACACCATGCAATGTTAAAGAAGAAAAGGGATCCATATATATATAACTTTTCAGAACAACTCATGGGAAAGAGGGATATGCCGTGCAACATGAAACTATATACGTAACAGACCTGTGTATAAATACCTAGATGAAAGTGTGGAAGGAGCCACACCAAATTTTATATGGGAAAGTGTAATGGAAAGGTTGGGAGTAGTACTGGGTGGAGAAATGCTTTGACTTTTGACTCTATTTCTAGAATATTTGATATGTTTACAATGAAAATATTTTCATTTTGCTTGTGTTCGTGCACTTATGAACACTTTAACATTTAAAATTGGAATGAAACTTTGAGTGAGTGGTAGACTGAATAGAGACTACAGGTTGTTGGATTGAGACGGGAAAGGCGCAATGGGACAATAGTTTGGTGGGGAAATATTGAGGCAGGATATTTGTTACTGCTCTGATGGGAAAGAGCCAAAGGTGAGGAAGGCCCCGAGGATAGTGGTATAAAGGAATATAAGAGATGGGGGAGGAGGAATTTGTGGAGCAGGGTGAAGGGTGATAGGACCCAGATGATAGGTGCAGTTTAGACCCCATCCCAGTCAGCACGTTCGTGGGAACTTTGTGAACAAGTATGGTAGAATTGGGGCACCCAAACTATGCAATCATGGAGGACTGGACAGCGATCTGTAGGTTTTACTCCTTATTCATGAAATATGCTGGCTACTGGGAGCCTTGTAGAGGCTGGGGCAACTGCAATGTGGAAAATTGCACAACGGTTTCAAATATGAAGTCAGAGCGTGACCAGCTATAGCAGAGAAGGAGACTCTGCACAGGCCTCTATGGTAGTAATCCCTAAACCCTAACCGTTTATACCCTAAAAAGAGTCTGAACCCTAAAAGACTGTATGACCCCCTCCCATTTGCAGGGACCACCAGCAGGCCCTGCCACTACTTCTAACTCCTTTGTTTTTGTTGAAAGCAGAGATATGAGAGCCACCTGACTTGCAAAAGGATTTGTTATTCTGCCTTGAGAGTCCGAGAAAGCTGCTATTTGAATTGTCCCTTTTCTGTTAGTTTGGGAGGTTTTTACGTACCAGGAAAATGACATGGACCCTACTGACACAGTGTGTCTTGTTACAGCTGCTCGAGGGTTGAAGTCCGGGTCCCCAGTTGACCTTTGCATGGATGGTGGTGGGGCCATGTTTTTTTCTGTGGTGTTTGGCTGGGATAGGGTGGTTATTGTCTAAAAGTTTTCTGTCTCGCTAGCCTGCCTCTTTTCTAGTACTTCAGCCAGAAGGAGCTTTTCTTGTTGCCATTGGCCTCTCTGGGTTGCCAGCTTCTCTAGCATCCAGTCCAGAATATATCACACAAAAACCAGAGAACTCACCATCGTGTTGTTCCTTGGGTCTCAAGTTCTCTAGATGGGCTACCTTTTTCTTTCCACCCTTCAGGTCTTCTGGTGTTTGTTTTATATATAATGCCCAGGGCTTTGACTGTACTTAGAAGGAGGAATAGGGAGAAATGCATCTATTGCATCTTGGTCCCACTGATGCAGTTTCTTGTTTTTTTTTTTTTGCAGTATGCGGGCCTCTCACTGTTGTGGCCTCTCCCGTTGCGGAGCACAGGCTCCGGACACGCAGGCTCAGCGGCCATGGCTCACGGGCCCAGCTGCTCCGCGGCATGTGGGATTGTCCCAGACCGGGGCACGAACCCGTGTCCCCTGCATCGGCAGGCGGACTCTCAACCACTGCGCCACCAGGGAAGCCCCCACTGATGCAGTTTTAACAGTCTGTAACTTCCAGAGTTCTCAAGCACATCTTGTGAAATTTAATTATGTTAATTTAAACGATCCTCTCTATTATGGAATAAATTTTTTCTTTAATTATTTCTATCAAGTCCCCAAAACTGATGAGTTTTTTAAATTGCTTAGGCAATTTTGATAGATTCAACTGACTTTGAGTATCTTTCCATGTGTTTATTGGTCCCATGTATTGCTTCATTTGTGAATTCCATATTTTCGTCATTTGTCCACATTTCAATTGCCCTTATTATTTGATTTGTAAGCTTATATGTTAGGGAGATTAACGTTCATTTGTACGTGGCTGCATCTACACTCAGTTCCTTTACTAGCTGAGTATTCTTCAGCTGCAGGTTGAGTATGGTACCTTCAGCCACACGGTACCTACCACATAATCTATTGGGAACATTAAATAAGGCAATAACTATTAAGGCCTCAGACCAGTAAAAAGGCCAAGAGTAAATTCCTGAGAAGTGGTAGTGATTGTTTACTGTGGAATTAGATGCCCAAGAAAGTCTGGATAGAGGCAGATATAAATCTGATTGGGCCAGCTGTCTTCCCAACACCAAGATTTCTATTCTTGCCATCTGAAGTTAGAGGTTGCTGGGAATTTAAAAGTGTCTAGAAATCCCCTTGGCAATGAATAGCACTTTACGGCATTTATTGAAGTTTTGTCACAGAGAAAATAACAGTAATGATATGATTTTAGAATTGCCTCTACTCAATATAACATCTTTTTCTTGTTTTCAAGACTTCCTTGAGAAGTTAAAACAACTTTCACTTCTATAAAAGTGGAAAGTGGACTTAATCTGCTTTCTTCCAAAAGTTAGATTTTTACGTGAGTGAAGTCATTTAAAAAAATATGTACTTCCCAAAATTCAGAGGTTTGGGTGTAGTATACGATGTTTAACGAAATGGGAGACTCCAGGCCAGAAAGATGAAGACTTAGAGGGTATAGAAAATTTATTCTTATGAGAATACTGTAGATGCTTCGTATTACCTATTATTTTGCTCAGTTCTTAGAAATGTTATGTGCCCCTTGGGACTGATAAACAAGGTCCAGTTTGTTTGACTCCACTTCCCGCAGTGCATTTGAAATAAGCATTGTAGGGAGAGCATCTTCCCATCTTTTGGTTACAGATTGTTGTGGAAATTTTTAATGTAATCTTAAAATAATATGAAGCCCCAAACAATGTATTCTAAATCAAAGCCAATATTAAAGTTGATGAGAAAGAGTTACCATAGCTTTAATCGTCCCAGTCAAACGAAAACATTTAGAAATTCAGGAAATCTTATATAAGAAATCTTCTGAGAATAAAAACCAAAGAAAAAACACAAACTGATCAAATCATTTATCCGCTTTTCGGCTAGTATGTTGAGAAGGGAATAGCATAATGGAAGAACACACCTTGGTACAGACCACCAGGCTAGGGAAGAAAAGAAAGACGTGGGATATACGTTCCTTTTCTACAACCTAATTCTATGCTTAATTTTTTTCAAACTACTTCATTACTCTGAGCCTCTGGCTTCCTGATTAGTAAAATGAAAACAAAACTCTGAACGTATTGTGATATGAAAATTCTTTATGAAGCTTGGCCTGGGGTGTACAGCTGTGAGTCCCAGTGGAAAGTTATTGCTCCTTAAGTGAGATGATCACACTGAACATGGTGTGTGGTACACAGTTGGTGCTCAATAAATGTTTGCCAAATGAATGTGCATTAAACCAATTAAAATCTATTGCTAATTTGCATATAATCTGGCATAAATAACACTCATGTATCTTGCCTATAATATTAGCAGGTAGCACCAGGAGATCTCTAAGGGTCTTTACATAGAATTCTAGTGTGCCAAGTTTAAAAAATGTATTTTAGCAGTGGCCTAGAGTTCCTTTGGGGTAGCAAAGGAACTCTTGCTACCCCAAAGGAACTCCTTGTTTTGGAAAATGCCTTGAAAGGTGTGGCGGAGACTGTAGTGACCCCGTCTTTCTGTAGTGATAGAGCTCAAAGCATGGCATGTAGCTGCTCAGAATAAAGACTACATTTCACAGCCTCCCCTGCAGGTCATAGTGACCATGGGACTGAGTTCTGGCAAATGGGATATAAGCACAAAGTTTGTAGTGCAAAGTTTGTAGTAGCTTTTGGGAAACTTCCTTTGGAGACACTTGGCCTGTGCCCTTTGCACTTCTCTGTTCCATCCTTCCTCCAGTTGCCAGCTGGAGGAAGAGAGCCAGGCCCTAGGGTGTAGAGCCACTTGGGAGCAGAAAGGTGCTCCATTTGTTTGTACCAGTGGCAACTATTGTTACGATCTGAACTTCGTATCTTGTTGAGGCTTGGGATACATTTTTTTCTTGGGACTCCACAGCCTTCTCTTGAGGTTTCCTCTTGAAATCTGCCTTCTGTCATTCCTCCTACCCACTCACTCTTGGCAGGCAGTTTTCCACGGTTCTGTTGTGTTTCTGCACAACTTGCACTTATCTTGCAAATTTGTTCTAGACTATCTTTTCACGGATGTAGAAAGGTTTTGGAAGATGAAGTCTCAGCCTCTGGAGCAAAGAACAGGTTTGCTTACAACCTTGGAAGCTAGAGATAGTGTCTTTCTAGAGAGCAAAAGGCAGACATACTGCTCATTATAAAAGATGCAGTTTTCCTAAACACAGAGTATTTCAACCCAGAGTATGTGCAGGTGTCATCTGGCCTTCGTTGCATCGTCCTATGGGAATTGAGGTTTGGCGAACCCGCACAAATGCTGATACTCTGATTACTGTTGTTGCTGTAATACAGTCCTTTGTCCCTAACCCAGGATTGTCTTCTGTCAGCACACATGAAACTGTGGCCGGCTAAATGGTTAGCCTGCAAGTAAGATAAAAATCTCAGACCCTTTGCCTACCTGAGTTTGTCTGATCTGCCTCATGTTTCTAAATCCCAACCTGGGGTAAATATGGAGATGCAAGAAAAAATAAAATCCCAGGTTGTAAGAAGCAATGCTCATCGAGGACTGATTGAAAGACAAGCATTTTTAATGTTACCCTTGGAACATGCACTTTCAGCTCAGGCACTTATTCTAAATTGTGTTTCCATTTTTTTGCCATCTGCCTATTTTGATGGACATGATAAGAAAGAGCAATGGGAAATTTTACTGTTGTATACATCTTTGGGATAGTTTCAGGTACACCGACTACAACATTATGCAGTGTCCTTTTTATGAGGACCTACGGGAAAAATTTGTCTCAGGTATTAGGAAAAGCTGCGTTTCTGTTGAACAGCTGTGGTGTGTTTGTCCTATGGACACTATAAATCTTGTAACTGACTGTGTATCTCAGCATCTTGGAAGAATGAAGCCAAATCTGTGGTCTAGTTCTTGGAATTAATTGAGGCCAGACAGTATGCATTTGAGATATTAAGTTTACCCCAGGTTGTTTTCTTCAATCCGTTTCCTCATTTATTTATTCTTCTGTTTTTACAATATGCCTATTTTTCCATTTTTATTTTAATCAAACCTTAAGGGTCTGATATTTCTACAAAGTTTATTATAAGACCAGCACTTCCTGCCTCCCCCGTCCCCGGCCCCGTGGCTCCTGAATCCTGTCTCTTCCTCTCCCACGGTTAAAGTCCTGGTTTTGTTGAAGCATCTGAGAATGATGCTGGGAGGTACATTCATGAGAGCTAACTGGTCTAATGTCATTAGTCTACCATCATACTTCACTGATAATTTGGCCAGTTCTAGAATTCTAGTCTAGAAATAGTTTTTCCTTAGATTGTGAGGACTTTGGTCCATTGGTTTCTAGGTTCCAGCATTTCAGCTGTGAAGTCCAAAGCCATTCTGATTTTGATCCTTTGATGTGACTTGTTTTTTCTCTCTGGAAGCTTTGTTGGGTTTTCTTTCTGTTCTGAGTGTTCTGAAATTTCAGGAAAATAATGGGCATTTCTGGGGTCTTTTTCCATCCACTGTGTTGGGCTTTTGTAATGTGAGAACTCACGTCCTTCAAATGAAGGTCATTTTTCTTTTCTTGTCTTTTTATTTTTATTTTACACTGGAGTATGGTTGATTAACAATGTTGTGTTAGTTTCAGGTGTACAGAAAAGTGATTCAGTTCTACATATACATGCATCTATTCTTTTTCAAATTCTTTTCCCATTTATGTTATTACAGAGCATTGATCAGAGTTCCCTGTGCTATACAGTAGGTCCTTTTTGTTTACCTATTTTAAATATAGCAGTGTGTACATGTCAATCCCGGACTCCCAATCTATCCCTCCCCCCCACCCCCCCCCACCCCGCATCTCCCACCCCCCACCCCCCCACCCCCCCACTGAAGGGCATTTTTCTCTGTTTCTTCAATAATCTGCTCTCTTGCATTCTCTGAGGACTTACTTGGTAATCCAGGATCATTTCCCTTCTTTAAGATTGGCTGATTAGTAACCTTAATTGCACATGTAAGTCCCTTTACAGTAGTACTAAGATTAGTGTTTGCATACCTGGAGGGTGGGGATCTTGTGGGGACATTTTTGGAAGTCTGTTCATGACACTCCTCAACTGTATATTGCAGCGCTCCTGTTTCCTGAATTTTTTTTTAAAAATAAATTCTGTTCTTGGGACCTGTGGAAAATATCTTCTCTTCCTTTGAAGATCTTAGTGAAATTATTTTCTTTTAAGTCTCCCCCTGCCCCTCCCCCCATATTTTCTCTTTCCTCTAAGTTTCTTTCTTCTGTTTATTAGTTTGGGGCTTTCTTTCTTCACGTTAGAAGCTTTCCCCAAGTGTTCAATTTCAGTCCGTGGCTCTCTGTGCATGTTTACGAATGAGGGACTAAATGCTGACTGCAGACTCTGTACGTGGCAGACTCCACTTAAGTATCGTGGGGTGGCACATTTCACTGTGGGTCTATAGTGTCAGTATATGTGGGATTATTTTCTATGACCAGAGAAGAATGTCCCAGTCCTTGGTGGAGGACCCGGCTGCCAGTGAGGGAGGAGCCTGGGAGCAGCTCCAGATTCAACGGACAGCCTTCCCAAAGCCTCCTGTTTCCAGTGTGGTACCTCAAACCTCCCTCTGGGGCAGAGTCTCTCCGGCTCACCATTTTCTCAGAATAAACGTACACCATTTTGCTGAGGTTGGGGAAGCGATCTACTGCTTCTTAACAGATTTTTTCCAGCCACCGTCCTGTTTTTGACTCTGATTTTACCCTCGATTTCAGAGGGTACCTGGTGCTGCTTGTTTCTGAGATTTTGTGAAATTCTGCAAGGCAGTGCTGGTGGTTTCTGGGCTTCCCCTCCTCTGGTTTGGCTCTTGGCTCTCTTGAGTTGACCAAGCCAGATGCTTTTTACCACTTTCCACATGCTGTTGCTGCTGTTTCCTCTCCACTGACTTTGTGTAAATTATGAGTCTCTTTAACAGAACTCCATTGCTGGCTTTTTGTGGGCCTCCATGAGAGAGCCAAGGTAAACACATCTGTCCAATGCACCATCATTACTCAGAAACTCCATACATTAGATGTAGGATTTCATTTTTAATGGAAAAGACTTAAATCCTTTTTGGAATGTGTTGAGGAAAAAAAATCAATTCACTAAATTAATATTGCGTCTGGGAGTCTGGGATGTTAGCTTCTGAAATGAATTTTCTCATTTGTAAACAACCTGAAAGGTTTGCTATAAAGATAAAATGTGATAATATTCGAGAGTACTTAGGACAGTACTTGACATGTAGTCGACATACAATATATGCTTGTTGAATAAAGGAATCAAATGCATTCACGCGAAACCAAAAGAAAATATATACCTATATTGGGGTGGGGGGGGGTAGATATGGTGAGCCAGGGCTGGTTATAGACATGTGGTGCCCAAAGTAGGGTAGCAATATGGAACTCCCCCAAACCAATGGACTTCCCATGTTTGTTCAACATTTATTTAGTTGGTGGTTGAAGGGAAGAAATGAATTTTCTCTTTAAAAAATTGTATATCTCTTTCGAATTAAGGGCTTGTTATTTAGAATAAATGTAGCATTATATTTTAACTTTCTTAGAAATGTCTCTTTTGGGGCTTCCCTGGTGGTGCAGTGATTAAGAATCCGCCTGCCAATTCAGAGGACACAGGTTCGAGCCCTGGTCCGGGAAGATCCCACATGCCGTGGAGCAACTAAGCCCGTGTGCCAAACTACTGAAGCCCACGCGCCTAGAGCCCATGCTCCGCAACAAAAGAAGCCACCAGGATGAAAAGCCTGCGCACCACAACAAAGAGTAGCCCCTGCTCTCTGCAGCTAGAGAAAGCCCACGTGCAGCAATGGAGACCCAACACAGACAAAAATAAATAAATAAAAATTAAAAAAAAAAAAAGGAAATGTCTTTCTTTTCCCCACGCCATGTGGCATGTGGGATCTTAGTACCCCAATCAGGGATTGAACCTGTGCTCCCTGCAGTAGAAGCATGGAGTCTTAACCACTGGACCCCCAGGGAAGTCCCAGAAATGTCTCTTATTTCACAATTCTTCCATAGCATTATTCATGTTCACTAATGATAAGGGAGAACGAATGAATGTAGTTGTAAAGTTTTATTAAAATATGTTTAAAGCCTTTTTATGACTTTCACAATGGCAAACGTTTTTCATTTTTTTGGTAGATGTTGTATTCCTTCCGTTTTATTTTTTCCTGAACCGGACAATGTTTTGGGAGGCCTCTTAGAGGGTTAAGACACATACAGTAAAGCAGAACCCTCATTCTTTGTTGACTGCACCAGGTCAAAACTCACCAGGTGCCAGAGCTTAGGTTGACTTTGTCCTCATTGTAGGACGGTCAGCCTATCCACGTTCCATCACTGATGGAGAGGCTGAAACAGCACCAAGCAGTTGGCCTATGGGAGGATGGCTTTTCAAATGCCCACTTGTACTTTGGGGAATTGGTGAGAGCAGGACCCATTAGTTTCCCAATAAAGCAAGAAATTACATGTGGAAATCTGAGCTAACTGGCACAACATTTCTTCCTATTCCAGTGATGTCTTGGTGCCCATCATGGGGTGGCACCATGGGTAGCTGCCAGCCTGGCTTCCCCTTGATCTATTTCTGCCCTCAGCCTCTGCGTTTTTTACTTTTCCCCACTGGTGCCCAGCGTCCTGATAATCTCTCTCCTGCACTCCACGAAATAGCTGTCTGTAACTTCATTCACATTCAGGTATAAGCGTTTCATAACACCATAAAGACCTTTATTTCTCGTGACATTTGGAACTTTAGTAAAGTACCATACTTACAGCTATACAGTTGGCATTTGTAGGGTGGATTTTCAGTTATCAGCCCAGAGAAGAGCATTGGTCAGAGTGACTATTTCCCATTGTCGTTGAAATGCACACTGTAGACCCTCTCTCCCCACTCTCTGGCCCTGCATCACTTCTCTAAGTGATGCCATTTGCTCAGGAAACACCTTGGACCACGTGAAGGTAAGCTCCAGGGTATATTTTCCATTTAACACTGTGAATCACCTTTGATCACTTTCTAACTCCTTATTCTGCCCTGCAGCCAACCTTCCAAACACTGTTTTTGCTACTTTTTTTTTTTTTTTTTTTTGCGGTACGCGGCCCTCTCACTGTTGCGGCCTCTCCCGTTGCGGAGCACAGGCTCTGGACGCGCAGGCTCAGCGGCCATGGCTCATGGGCCAGCCGCTCCGCGGCATGTGGGATCTTCCCGGATTGGGGCACGAACCCGCGTCCCCTGCATCGGCAGGCGGACTCTCAACCACTGCGCCGCCAGGGAAGCCCATGAGGAGCCACTTTGAGCAGCGGGGAGTGCTCACAGATTGTGTGGTAACGAGGGATCCAAACAGCAGGCGCTCCAGAGGCTTCGGGTTTGTCACGTATGCCACTGTGGAGGAGGTGGGTGCAGCCATGAAGGCAAGGCCACACGAGGTGGATGGAAGAGTGGTGGAACCAAAGAGGGCCGTCTCAAGAGAAGATTCTCAAAGACCTGGTGCCCACTTAACTGTGAAAAAGATTTTTGTTTGTGGCATTAAAGAAGACACTGAAGAACATCACCGAAGAGATTATTTTGAACAGTATGGGAAAAATTGAAGTGATTGAAATCATGACTGACTGAGGCAGTGGCAAAAAGAGAGGTTTTGCTTTCGTAACCTTTGACGACCATGACTCTGTAGACAAGATTGTCATTCAGAAACGCCACACTGTGAATGGCCACAACTGTGAAGTAAGGAAAGCCCTGACTAAGCGAGAGATGGCTGGTGCTTCATCCAGCCACAGGGGTCGAAGTGGTTCTGGAAACTTTGATGGTGGTCGTGGCGGTGGTTTTGGTGGGAATGGCAGCTTTGGTCGTGGAGGAAACGTCAGTGGTCGAGATGCTTTTGGTGGCAGCCGTGGTGGCGGTGGCTATGGTGGCAGCGGGATGGCTATAATGGATCCGGTAATGATGGACGCACTTTTGGAGAGGGTGGAAGCTACAATGCTTTTGGCAGTTACAACAATCAATCTGCAAATTTTGGACCCGTGAAAGGAGGAAACTTTGGAGACAGAAGTTCTTGCCTCTATGGTGGTGGAGGCCAATACTTTGCCAAACCCCAAAACCAAGGTGGCTGTGGTGGTTCCAGCAGCAGCAGGAGCTACGGCAGTGGCAGAAGGTTGTAATTACTGCCAGGAAACAAAGCTTAGCAGGAGAGGAGAGCCAGAGAAGTGACGGGGAAGCTACAGGCTACAACAGATTTGTGAACTCGGCCAAGCACAGTGGTGGTGCTACAAAGAAGACATGTTTTAGACAATACTCGTGTGTATGGGCAAAGAATCTCAAGGACTGTATTTGTGACTAATTGTATAATAGGCTATTTTAGTTTTTGTTCTGTGGAAAGTGTAAAGCATTTCAACAAAGGGTTTTAATGTAGATTGTTTGTTTTGTACCCATGCTGTTGATTGCTCAATATAATAGTCTGATCATGATGCCGAATAAATGTGTCTTTTTTAAAAACAAAAACGAAAACAAAAACCTCTGAGGAATCCTATTACCAGCTCCCCTTCATGGAAACCAGCAGCCTTTGTTACAAAAGCTTACGTGCTGTCAGTAAACAGCTTGGGGACAAAGATATTCACTCACTGAGCCTGTTCCATGCCCTTGTTTGACTCTCACAACTATTATTATTCCCTGCAGAAAAGGCACTACTATTACTCCCATTTAACAGATGAGGAAGCTGAGCCTCAAGGAGCTTATGTGATTGGCTGCAGATCATGCAGCAAGTGAATGATAGAATCTAGGTGTTTTATTTCCCAAATCAGCGGTCATTCCGTCAAGTTTCTCCTATTTTACAATGGAGACATGATGACAGATAAAGTATGGTTTTCAAGAAGGAAAAAATCATGACTCATATAAATATAAAATGAACATATGTCAAAGGTGTTCTGTAACTCACTAATTAATGAGGAACTGGTAAGACACTAAAACCAGTTTAAAGAGCACTGAAGAAGTAAGATATTTTGAGGCAGTGTTTGGTAAGATTGCTGGGTTAGATGTAAAACTGGTCAGTGTCCAACAGGACAACAAACTATTGCCTTTGAGGTTATCTATTCTAGTGAACGTAAATTATTTACATCTCCACTGAACGAAATTCTACAAATTAACCTCTGTCCCCAAAGATTTGTGAAATAGTTCCATGAATAGGAGGTCAAGCGCAGCACCACAGTCTAAGAACACCTTGTAATCTTTTCTGCCTATTTACAAGTTCCAGATAATTTCAGACGGTCTTTCAAACATGACTTTTGATTGAATTTGACAGATACATAAGAAAAAACTTTTTCTCCCTTTTAAGGAAGAAGGTACTTGGGCCATTCTCCTTACACACTGTAGAGTTTCCTTTCTTATGCCATTATGATTGTTGATACCTGATACAATACTATTGTTGACAAGTAATACACACGCCAGTTCAAAACCTGCAAGAAATCTGTCATCAGCTTTCTTATGTAAAGATAAAGTTGTGAAAAGCCTTCACATTTGGTAAGAAAACTGACTTTTGAAACATTATGTGATTACTACCCGAAAAGTCTTATGTTCTTGTAGTAACTCACTGAATTTCTAATTAATTGAAATTCTAAGGACAAAAAGTAGATCTTTTCCTATATTAGACAACTAGTATTTACCTGATTAGATTTCTCTGTTATAGTGGAAAGACAGACCAGAGTTGGACTCTCTGATTTTTGCCAGTTATGTTAACTTATTTGAACCTTAGTTTCGTTATCTCTAAACTGGTAATAATGCTACACCACATGCATTCCTCAGTTTCAAAGTATTACTAAGTGTTCTTTATCTCTGTATCATAAGTAGCAAAATATTTAACCAAATATAACTGGACCATTTTGATTTTTAAATATCATGCTATTTTCTGGTAAGATCTTCTTGGGGGGATATAACTGCTTTGACCAACTAGCCACAGCTGATGAGGGTCCATCCATTTAACTTCCCCATAAAGTTAGAGGTTAACTTATAAAAGCTGATAGGGTGTGTGTGTGTGTTTGACCTGACAGAAGATAACCCCAAATGTTATGGTATTATTGCTCTAAAGGAAGTTAATCAGCTTTATATCTAATCTGACATTCTCATTTTTGCATTCGTTTTCTCACTATTATAGCCTTATTTCTCAAATGCTCTTCTTGCCAGCTCTTTTGTCTTTCTGCTGATCCCCTCATTAAGTAGTTAAGTAAAGCTTTATGTTTTCTAATTGTATGAAAAGTTGGGTTTTTTTAGAAGTAGGTTGTTTTCTTTTATCAGTTTGAGAATTAAGCTTTTAACAAACTAAACAGAAACAAACAAAAAACCCAACAACCCAAACTTGATTCCAGAATCTTGGAAGAACAACACAGATTTTCACCGAATAGTCCCAGAGACAGAGTGGAGGCGATCATCATGCCCAACTGCTAAAATGTGCCCTGTAAGTTTCTCTGTCTCCCCAAAGTCCCAGACACGTAAGTAGCTGCCTACATTCTGTTTGTCCCTCTCCCAGCTCAGTCTTCCAGTCCCCACAGTCCCCAGGCTCTGCTGTTCTCACCTCTCTCCCCTCCTCTGGCAGGCATACCCTAAGGCGACCCCCACTGAATGACATTGAATTTTATAATCTTCTCCTTGGGTGAGTGTGGGAGGAATCTGTGACTTGTTTCTAAGCAATAAAATATGGCTGATGTGATGAGATGTATTCCTGTGATTTCATTTCATTATCTAAGACTGTTTTAGCAGATTGGAAGGAGACTCGCCTACTGGCCTCAAAGAAGCCAGTTGCTATTATGTGAACTGGCTATGGAGAGAGCCACATGGCAGAAAATGGCAGAGTCCTCAAGGAGCTAAGGGCCTCCATCCCATCACCACAAGGAACTCAATGCTCCCGGCACCCACTTGAGCTCGAAAAAGGCCCCCAAGTACCAGGAAGGAACGGAAGCTGACCGGCTCTCAATGCAGCTGGTGAGACCCTAAGCCAGCTAAGCCAGCCTGGACTTGATCCTTTGTGAATAGATCAAGTGAGATAAATCCACAGTGAGACAATAAATGGGTGAGGTTTCAAGCTGCTTAGTTTGGGTTAATTTGTTACAGAGCAAAACCCTCTCGTTCTCTTGGCTTCTTTCATTTGCATCCCCGTAAACTTCCCCTTCTCAGGAAAACTAAAGGATCTTCCTTAGCACCACACTCCTGAGAAACCAGAGAGTTTGTGTGTGTGTGTGTGTGTGTGTGTGTGTGTGCGCGTATGCATGCATCAGAAACAGACCATAAGTTTCACTTCACCATCTCACTATATTAAGTTGCTCATTCCCCTGGTAAAATCTATTGACTAATAACCATCCAGATGCCAGTAGGCTGCTCTCCAATGTGTGTGTGCATTTCTGCTTCCACAAGCAAATGGCAGAAGAGTCAATGTTGTTTGTTCCCAAATCTGATCACACCAGTTGTAAATGTTATTGTAAATGACATAGTTAAATATTACATAAACTGAAAGTGGGAAAAGGGAATTTTTTTTTCCTATGAGAACTAGGAGAGGTTCTATAAGGAAAGTGCTGTCATATTAAGTAGAAAAGAGGAAAATAATAGAAACCTAGAAGGATATTGCTCTGAGATTACTTCACAATGTCTTTAAATTCTAGTTCTTTTTAGGGACCTGAACATTGCACATTGGTTGTTTATGTAAGGAAGAAGCTGTATAGCTCATTCTGCACTTCAGTTAAAACGAAAGGCCTTGTCCTTACAATACGTTTGATGAATGAAAATGAATATTTGAGATGTGTGTGTAATCTTTTGTAATGCTTTCCCACTTTAATTGACTTTTTCAATTATTTGATTGTGCTTGATAAAGGCTCCTTCTGAATTTTAATTTTAATACTTTTTCTGCTGTCACGATAAGATTGCATACAAGAAATTCTGTTTTTAAGAAAAGGAATGTTTTGAGCTTACTGGCTGAAAGTATTTTAGGAAAAATCTAAGGCCTCGTCATAAAACTAACTCTTGAATTCTACTGTTTATCTTAGAGCAGCAGCAAAAAGAGCTGAAAAGTTAAATGAGAGGTTTGACAGCAAAACAGGAAAGTTATCTCCATGTGGTGGCTCTTGACATGTTTTCAAATGCATAACGTAACAGGGTCGGAAGATACTGTTATTGCTGACCTTGGCAAAGAATAACTGGCTATCGCGAATTAATTTATAAAAGGTAAATAACAAAGGACTCCCAGAGAGGACTTCCTCCCTCTGTCCCTCCTCCCTCCTGCCCCCCTCCCTTCCTTCTTTCCTTCCTTCCTTCCTTCTTCTTAGATCTATGGTTTATAACCCATATTTATCTTAAGGCATAATGAGATCCCAAACTTATTCCTGATGGCCAGTACAGGCACATACAACGATCATACCCCTGGAACTAAAAATTCAGACAATTGATTTACCAGTGGGGACAGACTAATTGAAACTGGGACATTAGCTTCTCTTCTGCTTTGGATTTATATAAAGAAGGGCTTGTGACTATTGCTAAGAGCATTAAGAATCTGAATTCAGGACACTGCCTGAAGAGTTGCCTGTAATATTTCTATTTTGTCCTTGGACAGGCCTTTGGAGAAGACAAATACCTCTCTTAGCCAAGGGAGTATTAAAAATCCCACTCCAGAATCTGCAGAAAGGAGGCTGTTAGGAAGTGGGAAAAGAGCATAGTAGATTTGCTTCTGAGATTACTTTGCTTCCTGAGATTACAAAGACTCATGAAAGTGGCTTTCCAGACAATAGGCTCCTTCTTGGGCTCCAAGCTCTAGACACCTGTCCCTTCTTGCCCTGGTCCACCTCCAACCATGCACCTCCTCTGTGAGGCCAAGGGGACATGCCCACCCACAGCCTGCACCTCCCCTTCTAGACCATGCTCCTGGCCTCCAGGTCCTCAAAATCCCCACCCAAAAGGCCAGGGCCTGCTTTTGGGGGCTGTGCGGGACTTTCTCCTGGGTCATCCTCTCAAGGATTGACCATGATGCCTGTGCTTCCTTGACCCTGAGGGGTGGCTGTTCATAGGGTGACATGAATAGAGTTTAGAGGTGTGGGTGTCTGCATGTGTGAGTGCAAGGCCCCCTGAGTGTGGGACTGAAATAGGGATTGAGAGAGAAAGGAGCAGCTGCAGGCTGGAGGCTGCTCCCCATCTTCTGATGCAGAATGCTGAGGAACCCATGATTTCTAAATTCAGCCTGGAAGTCCAGGTCCTTATGAAGGTATAGTTATCATGGCAGTAGAATAGAATGTGCACACTTTATTTAGCAGCTTGTTACCTTAATTGATAAGTTTTACATATACTTTTCTATATATAGCATGCAGGTCTTCACTGCACTTTGTCCCACACTCTACATATAGTTGTACTGCTGATAACAATACAAATTAATACAACCCCTATGGAGCAAGCTGGCAACATCTATCAAAATTAGGAGACGCTGCTTTGGGAAATGTTCCCGGCGTTCTCCTTACTTGCTGCAAGTAATAAATCCTTCCTTCTCCCTGCCAAAAAGTCTATCAAAATTATAAATGTGTACTCTATGGCTCAGAAATTCCCCTTCTGGGAATTGCACAGATGAATTTGTACAATTGCAAAACAAACTATATACAATGCAATTTTGAAATGACAATTGAAAACAACACATGTTCATCAATAAGAGGTAGTTAAATAAGTTAGGGTACGTCCATACGATGGAATATCATGCAGCTGTAAAAGAAGATGTGGAAGTTCTCTATGAACTGATGTGGAAAGATTTTCGACATTTAATGTTAAACATAAGAGCAAGCTACAGAGCAGGGAGGGAGAAAAGACAATGGATTCATATTTGCTTGTACTTGAAAAAAAGGATTGGAAAAAATGAATAGAAATTATTACTTTTGTTTATTTGGAGATGTGAGCAAGGTTATATACCTTTGTATGTTATTTTTATTTTTCAACTCCATGAATGTATTATCTATTAAAAATATAGGTATATGTTTTTCATTTTTATTTTAAAAATAAATGTTATTTTTTCTAAAAGTTAACAAAATATTTTCCATTTTTATTTCTCAAGGAAGCAATATATATTACAAAAGAAAACTGATTTCCAAAATGTGGTTTGAGCCCTGGAGCTCTCAATAAAATGAGCACCTCTGTAAGCCAGGGCAGGCGGTTCTGCCACTGGGGAGCAATCTCTGACCTCACCCAGGTTCCAGGCAGCGCGGGGCTCCTGGGCACACCACGACTGCACTATACCCTCACTCGGCCCCTCAGTCTTGGGACCCTCCCCCCCCCGTGTCCTGTCTCGTTTCCCCCCTCCTCAAAGCTCCCCGCACCCTCTCTCCACCCAGGGGCTCATGCACAATCTCCTCAAGAGGCCACAAGAGGGGACCTCTGAGCAGCTTCTCCTAAACCCAGGGCCTGGTGTCCTCTCGGCATGGGGTGGGGCTGGGAGCCAGGAAAAAGCTCCGAGAACACAAATAGTCTCCTTCATTCTGATTCTTCTGCAGCAGCAAACACCGAGCATGACTGAATATCAGAATAAAATTGTGTCCTTTACGTAGACGAGGAGCTGCTCTAGGGGATTCTAAAAGCCTCTTCACAGCCTTTTTGGCTGAGAACATGGACTTAAAGAACTCCCCTGTTTCCAAGAAAACCACTGTTGCAGGGGAGTCGGCTACTTCTGTTTGGCACCCAGGGCCCCAGAAGGGGCCTCTGGAGGCCTGAGGGAAGTGGGTGGAGTAGGACTGTATCCAGGAAGCCTGGGTCTCCGGCCACTGCCTTGGCGGCAGCTCCCAGCCCAGGCCTCTGGGGCGTCCACGCCCCCATCCTGGGTGGAGGCTGCTGGCAGCAGCACATAGGGAGCCACTGAGACCCAGAAACTCAGGACAATGACCAGTTTCTCCAAGGGATGCCGCTTCCTGCTCCCCTAGGACTCAAAGCAGCATGGAGAGGAGGGGCGGCCAGTAGGAGCACGTTTGGTCTGATGAATTCCTTCCTACACAAGGACCCTGAGTCTCCCTGCTCTGAGAGGGAAGGGGGCCCGAGCCTCCTTGGTTAAGCTCCTCAGAGGAGAAGCTAGAATTTTAACAGGGCTGGTGGTGTAGAGGGTTGTTACCATTGCTCTAGGTGAGAGTAACACTGCTGGGGGGGTGGGGCTTTTTATGCTATTTTGCACATTTAAATATTGTATGTTTCATTCTACATCCTATTTGTTGTTTCTTCCTTAGTTCATCACATCCTTCTTCACTGTCTCAAAGAAGGATCCAGAGCAGGCTTTTAACAGACTCCAGTCTTGTTGCTCAAGGGGAACCTAGTGCAGGGATGTAAACCCAGGACTGGGCATTGCTCTTCACTCATGACAGGGCCCCTGCTTCTCAAGATCCCCCTTCCTGGCTGTTGCCTTCGGTGTGAGAGCCTGAATATACAAAACAGACAATGATCAGACTACACATAAGAATAGAACGCTGACCCACAATCTGCAGCAACCAGCGGAGAAAACCAGCTCCTTATCTACAATAAGCAGCCCAGGAAGCCAGTTTGTTATCTATGAGTCAGACTTGTAGAAAGTCAGGCCGTATCTCTAGTAATTGCTCCAGGAAGCCAAACAGTAAGCCCTGTAACAATTGACCCCAGATGGCCAGGACTTGATTAATAACTGACAGCTTCCCTAATTTTTGTCCCCCCTTCCAATTTAGGACCAACCTGAGAAAGTGAAATACGCACTTCTAACCAATCGTAAGAGGCTGCGCTTCTAGGTAGCCTGCCATAGCTTCCCCATGCCAGCCACCTCCAATCAGGGCACACTGGAAGACTTCCCCTTTTTCCAAAGCTCTCCCACTCCTCTGCCTGCTTTTGAGTCTCAGCCAACACAAGTGAGAGATGGTGGCTGACTCCCTTGCTGTAGCAATCCCTGAGTAAATTGCCTTTGCCTGTTTCACATTTGGGCAGCCTTTGTTTATTTCCATGATTGCCACAGTTTTCCAAATCTCCCTAATTCTCACATCTAGCCCAAAGGCAACACTTGAAGGCTAACAATGATTACTCAAAATATTTATGTCTTTATTATTTACTTAATACATGTAAATATTTTTTAAAGTTTTCTGAGGCCAGGGAAAAGGATTAAAAGTATTTGAGTGATGGGAACCTGGAAGTATATACACGTGTGTCTGTATTTTGATTCTTATAAAATAGTTCCTCATAAAACTTTTTTCATGTATGTTTTCTTTTAACGTAAACATGACAATACCTCAGTCTACTGGTGTGAGTTTACAGAGCTGATTATAGATGTTTTGGAAGGAGGTCAGCACTGGGGGAAATAACACTGGCTTGTTGATCAGTAACCTCTTTCAGTTTAAGGATTGAGTTTGTAGCAGCTGAAAGTGGTACATGCACAGTTGCAGTTTTCAGTTTCACCAGAGGATGGCGCCCATACTTCTCTGATAGGCTTTGCCAGGATGCTTCGGCATCCTCTCAACCGGCATCTGAGAGACATTTTAAAGACTGGTTACCTAAACTGTTAACCAAATTAAGGTTTTTATTATTAATTCAGCTTTATATACAGTTAAAAATGAGTATAAGTCTATAACATCTTCAGAACAATTTATGCCAAAGAATAAAGCAGCCTGAAATGAATGGAAAGCTACTTATTTCCTGTAACTGTACTCTCACTTTATATTTAATTTATACAACTTTCAAAAACCAGTTTTTACAAGTCATATCTTTCAGAATTTCCATTTTCTTGCCATCTGCTGCTTTGTAGATCAGCCATTTAATATTAAAACTTGCTCAGAAGCTGTGCTCTTTAACGCACGCACTAGCTCATCAGGTGATTCCTTAGTTGAGCTGTTTGCTCCTAAGCTGAGAGGGAGAGTGCAAGTCGCCGGTCTGTCTTCTCGGCTTCCCTGGCTTGAACCAAAGGTATGGTCATTTTCTGGTCTCCTCTTCCTTGACTCCCCTCATTTGTTCAATGGTGTCTTCTGAACGGGAGTGACCATAATCTTTCCTCCTTAAACTTTGTATCCTGGAGACTCAAGAGCTGTCTGGAGGTAGTAGAAGTCTTTGCTCAGAGACTGTGCTTTTCTTTGGGAAGATGACCCCAACCTCACTTATATTATATAATCGAATCAAAAGCAACCACAATCAACTCACATAAACTCTTTTAACATAAGTTGAATCCACACATGGGAGGTTTTGATGTGCCATGAAGTGGGAACAGTGAATTTATAAAGTGCTAATAAAATGAGGATGTCATAGAGGTTCACAATCCTTTATCTGAAATTCTTGGGGTCAGATGTGCTTTGGAATTCAGAATGTTTTGAATTCATAAATTTAATCCAGTGTATATACCGCATATTATGTGATACTCCAGAAGGGTCTGGGGCAACTCCCCATAAACAAAACATTACTACTTCTAAAGAGAAACATGAATATTCACATTAAGTGGGATGAAGACTATATGGCCTCATGTCATGTCATGTCAGGTTTTGCCTCCAAATGAGCTAGGAAAAACCTTTGGTTATAGGAGATTTTTGGATTTGGGGGATGCAGATAAGGTATTATGGAGCTATATTAGGTGATTTTCATGTGTTATGTCATTTAATCCTCACAGGTGTCCTATGTTAACCGTAAGGATATAAGACTATGGGGAACCTGAGGATCAGAGTGGTTAAGTAACTTTCCCCATGTCACACAGCAGAGCCAACATTCAAACCTTGGCCTGATTCCAAAAGGCAAAATGTTGCATTATCTCCCACATTTACTAAAAATACTAAATATTCTAAAATACTAAAAAAACTTTAACTTCTTTGCCAATTTTGTTTTTTTCACCCATATTTTGCACTCTTCTTTATTTTCTTTGGGGTCCATGACAGAGAATATGAAGGCATAGTGAATTATTCCACCATGATGGATGGAGGTAAAGCCCCTCCCTGGCATCTTCACAGAGCAGCCTTGCCTGGCTGCAATGCTGAAAAGCAAACAGTCAACACTGCAAATGGCAGATTTTCCAGTGGTTAGAGATTCCTGTTGTGCCCTTGGTCCACACAGCTAATCAGCCTTGACGTTGTCTGCAATATAACCCAGCATCTAATTAACGTCCCCCGCCTTCTTTTGCAAATTTTGCACCACCCTGGCCTCCCATAAAGGTATTCTGTTTCTTTGAACGGAGACTTCAGAAGTCACTTGGTTTAATAAAGTTGTCAGCAGGCCAGGGAGAACTGTTGGCTTTATTCTGTACATTTTCTCAGGATGGGAATGAATTAAGAGAATTGTATTTTAAAACTGCTTTCAAGGTAATTCATGAGCCATGTTCTTTTTTTGCGTCGTAATTATCCTCTTTTCGCATCCTAATTATCCTTTTTTCTCTTTTCCCTTATGTCTTTCCTTCTTCCAAGTTAGGAGCCCATTTATACTCTAAAGTTTAGGAGCTTACAGTCTTTTTTTCTCTGCTGTTTCTTTCTTGTAATTGAACCAATAGCTTAGCAATTGCATGAACACAAAACTCTTTTTATATGCCTGTAAAAATATTACAGTTCACAATAAACTGTGAAACATTTTAACGGATTCTTCCAGTGACATTTTATAGACTTTCAAGATTTGTTCGAAAAATAATTCATCTATAGGTGTACATATATCTATATGTCATCCTTAAGATATTAAAAAAATCACACTTGACTTATTTTTATAAATGTTAATAGCAGATACAGGTATTTATGCCTTCACACCTAGCTTCCTACCTGTCCATAAAATTTACCTACAGTGAAGTGCACAAACCACATTGTACTTTAAATATATTACAATTTTATTTGTCAGTTATTCCTCGACCAAACTGAAAACCCCACACACAATAGGATACAACTTCATACACATTTGGATGGCTGTTACTTAAAACGAAGAAAAAATGGAAGTTAACAAGTGTTGGTTGAAGATGTGGGGAAATTGGAAACTTTGTGCATTGCTGGTAGAAATGTAAAATATTGCAGCCACTGTGAAAAATAGTTTGGTGGTTCCTCAAAAAGTTAAACATAGAATTTTCATATGATCCAGAAATTCCCCACTCCAAAGTATATACTCAAAAGAATTGAAGACAGGGACTCAAACAGATACTATTAGGCCAATGTTCACAGCATCATCATTCACAATAACCAAAAGGTAGAAGCAACCCAGATGTCCATCAACAGATGAATGAATTAGGAAAATGTGGTTACCTGCATACAAGCTGAATATTGTTCAGCTCTAAAAAGGGATAAAATTCTGATACGTGTTACAACATAGATGAACCTTGAAAACGTGGTGCTAAGTGAAATAAGCCAGACAAAGCAGGACAAATATTGCATGATTCCACTGATATGAGGCACCTAGAATAGGCAAATTCATAGAGACAGAAAGCCAAGTACAGTAGAGGTCACCAGGGACTGGGGAAAGGAGGAAATGGGGAGTTCTTGTTCAATCAGTACAGAGTTTCAGTTTGGGATGATGAAAAAGTCCTGGAAATGGACAGTGGTGATGGTTGCACAGCATTGTGAATGTACTACTTAATGCCACTGAATTGTAAATTTTAAAATGGAAATTATTATAAATATTTAAACAGAATAAAAAGTGAAAAAAGTGCAAAAGAAGGAAGTTCCCATTTATTTCAGTTAAAAAATATACTTAGGGCTTTATTATATGTATATTTTTATTGAGATATAATTTACATATAGCATTATATTAGCTTCATGTGTACAACATGACTCAATATATATATATATATAGTGAAATGATCACAAGTCTAGTTAACATCCATCACCACGTATAGTTGCAACTTTTTTTTTCTTGTGATGAGGACTTTTAAGATCTACTTTCTCAACAACTTTCAAATATACAATACAGTATTATTAACTATAGTCACCATGCTGCACTTGCAGCACCAGGACTTATTTATTTTATAACTGGAAGTTTGCACCTTTTAACCACCGTCACCCATTTTGCCCATTCCCCACCCTTTGCCTCTGGTAACCAACAATCTGTTTTCTGTATCTATAAGTTCAATTTTTTTTTTTTTTTTAGATTCCACATATGAGATCATATGATATTTTTCTCTGTCTGACTTATTTCACTTAGCACAATGCCCTCAAGGTCCATCCATGTGTTGCAGATGGCAGGATTTTCTTTTTCTACAGCTGAATAATGTTTCACTGTGTGTTTATATAACACATTTTCTTTATTCATTCATCCGTGGATGGACACTTAGTATTTTCCCCACATCTTGGCTATTGTACATAATGCTGCAGTGAACATGGGGGTCTAGATATCTTTTCAAGTTAGTGTTTACATTTCCTTCAGATAATTACCCAGAATTCGAATTTCTGGGTCATATGGTAGCTCTAGTTTTCATTTTTTTGAGGAGCCTCCGTACCATTTTCCATAGTGGCTGCACTAATTTACATTCTCACCAACAGTGCACAAGGGTTCCCTTGTTTCTACATTCTCGCCAATATTTGTTATTTCTTGTCTTTTTGATGATGGCCATTCTAACAGGTGTGAGGCGATATCTCATTGTAGTTTTGATTTGCATTTCCCTGATGATTAGTGATGTTGAGCAGCTTTTCATGTACCTGTTGACCATCTGCATGCCTTGTTTAGTATTTAGTTACAGAGTATTTTCATGCCCTAAGTACACTGCATGTGCTCCACTTATTCATCCCTCCCTACTCCGCCACAACCCCTGGCAACTGTTGATATCCATAGTTTTGCCTGTTCCAAAATGTCATGTAGTTGGAATGATATAATATGTACCGTCTTCAGGGACTTCCCTGGTGGCGCAGTGGTTAAGAATCCACCTGCCAGTGCAGGGGACACGGGTTCAAGCCCTTGTTTGGGAAGATCCCACATGTCGCGGAGAACTAAGCCCGTGAGCCAAAACTACTGAGCCTGCGCTCTAGAGCCTATGAGCCACAACTACTGAACCCACATGCCACAACTACTAAAGCCCATGTGCCTAGAGCCCATGCTCCACAACAAGAGAAGCCACTGCAATGAGAAGCCCGCGCACCACAACGAAGAGTGTAGGCCCCGCTCGCCACAACTAGATAAAGCCCGCGCAGCAAAGACCCAACGCAGCCAAAAATAAATAATAAATTAATTTTTTAAAAGTACCCTTTTCAGGGCTTCCCTGGTGGCACAGTGGTTGAGAGTCCGCCTGCCGATGCAGGGGACACGGGTTCGTGCCCCGGTCCGGGAGGATCCCGCATGCCGCGGAGCGGCTGGGCCCGTGAGCCATGGCCGCTGGGCCTGCGCGTCCGGAGCCTGTGCTCCGCAGCGGGAGAGGCCACAACAGTGAGAGGCCCGCGTACAGCAAAAAAAAAAAAAAAAAAAAAAAAAAAAAAAAGTACCCTTTTCAGATTGGCTTCTTCCACTTAGTAAAATGCATTTAAGTTTCCTCCATGGCTTTTTATGGCTCAATAGCTCATTTCTTTCTAGCACTGAATAATATTCCATTGTCTGGATGTACCACAGCTTATTTATCCATTCACCTACTGAAGAACATCTTGTTTGCTTCCAAGTTCTGGCAATTATGAATAAAGTTGCTATAAAAATCCATGTGCAGGTTTTTGTGTGGATGTAAGTTTTCAACGCTTTTGGGCAAATACCAAGGAGTGGGATTGCTGAATTGTGTGTGGTTTTGTAAGAAACTGCCGAATTGTCTTCGAAAATAGCTGCACCATTTTATATTCCCAGCAGCGGCGATGAACGAGAGCTCCTGTTATCCCACATCCTCACCAGCAGTGGGCGTTGTCAGTGTTTTGGACTTTTATCATTCTAATAGGTTTTCAGCGGTATCACATTGTTCTGTTTTGTTTTGTTTTGTTTTTTGCAGTACGCGGGCCTCTCACTGTCGAGGCCTCTCCCGTTTCGGAGCACAGGCTCCGGACACACAGGCTCAGTGGCCATGGCTCACGGGCCCAGCCGCTCCACGGCATGTGGGATCTTCCCGGACCGGGGCACGAACCCGTGTCCCCTGCATCGGCAGGCGGACTCCCAACCACTGCGCCACCAGGGAAGCCCTATCACATTGTTTTAATTTGCAGTTCCCTAATGACATATGTTGTTGAGACTCTCTTCATATGCTATTTGCCATGTGTGTATCTTCTTTGCAGAGGTGTCTGTTCCGATTTTTGGGTTTTTCTTTTTCTTACTGTCAAGTTTTAAGAGTTCTTTTGGATAAAAGTCCTGTATCAGATATGTATTTTGTAAATAGTTTCTGTAGCTTGTATTCTCATTCTCTTCATGGAGTCCTTCACAGAGCAGACATTTTAAATTTTAATGAAGTCCAGCTTACCAACAGTTTTTTTCATGGATTGTGCCTTTGGTGTTGCATCTAAAATGTCTTTGTCAAACCCAAAGTCATCCAGATTTTCTCCTATGTTATGTATTACAGTTTTGTGTTTTACATTTAGGTCTATGACCCATTTCAAGTTAATTTTTGTGAAGAATGTAAGGTCTGTGTCTAGATTCATTTTTTTGTATGTGGGTATCCAGTTATTCCAGCACCATGTGCTGTTGTTTCCCACTGGCTTCTTTCAGAATTTTTCTTTATCTTTTACTTTTTGCAATTTTAAAATGATATGCCTCTGTGTAGCTTTTTTTGGTGTGTGGGGGGGTGGCATTTATCCTATTTGGTGTTCAATGAGTCTCCCAGATCTGTGCTTTGATGTCCAACACTAATTTGGGAGAAATTCTTAGTCATTGTTGTTTCAAATACTTCTTCTGTTCTCTCTTTCTCTTTCTTCTCCTGGTATTCCTATTATGTGTATATTGTACCTTTTGTAGTTGTCTTACAGTTCTTGGATATTCTGTTCTTTTTTTTTTCTTTTTTCTTTAGCCTTTACTTTAAAATTATAGTTATTTTAAATTCCCAGTTTGATAATTTCAACATCCTTGTCATATCTGAGGTTTGTCTGATGCTCACTCTGTCTCTTCAAACTGTGCAGGTTTTTTTGCCTTTTAGTATGTCTTCTAATTTTTGCTTGAAATCCAGACATGACGCACTCAGTACTAGTTTCCGTGGAGGTTTCTGCTCCAGTAAGTTGTGATTCTCTGTATCTGCCTGTCTATCTCTCCAACTCTGGGGGCAGTGGTTTGCTCTGTGACCTCAAATTTTCTGACACATACAAGAGGAGTTGTCGGTTTTCAGTTTGTTCAGTTTTTTACTTGTTATTAGGATGGAGTGACAACTCACAAACTCATTATATGCCAGACCAGAAACCAGAAGTCTCTCAGTGCAGTTTTATTTTGTATTTATCTAATTATGATTGAAGTGGAGCATATTTTCCTATCTTCCTATGTGTAAGGGGCATTTGATCCTTCTGTGAACTTTGCCCATTCATATTCTCTGCCAGTTTCAACCTTGAATTATCGGTTTTTCCTTCTTTATTTCAAGAACTCTTTATACGTTGGAGAGATGATTAGCTCTTTGTGAAATGAGTTGTATTCCCCCTCCTCCATTTTTCCATTTGCCTTTTGACTCTACTTATGGTATATTTTTGCCTTACAAAGCTTTTTATTTCAAGAAGTAAATTTATAAATATGTCAGTGGTTTCTAGAATCTGAGACAGATATGGAATCGAAAAGATTTTGAAATGCATGAAGGTAAAGAGGAATTATTTACGATTATTATTCAAAACATCGTCTTCCATAGCCACTTCTGTCTCCCAAGGGAGTGACGTTCTTTCTCTTCGGAGGAGATTTTTTGGCAATCTCCCTAATGAATCCTGTAACGTGAAAAGACAGACCTCAGCGGAGTAAGGTAAAGAGAGGAGAAATAATTTGCACTGCATAATGAAGTAAGAATAGGTACATTTCCAGGAGTACCTCAGACAGGGGCTCAGGGGAGGAGCTGAGGAAGAGTAGAACTGACCATCACACTAGGTGGCAGTGAGCCTGGAGAAGGGCACCCAGTGGAGGATTTCCAGGTGGGGTAGCGGGGGAGTGTTGAAAGGCAGGGATGTGGGCTGCACAGTTTTATGTCGTCTTCTATACTGCACTACAGTGCAACCTCCTGCATTACTCCCAAACCATTATTAAGTAGGCACAGACACAGCCAAAATAGAGTGGGGTGAGGTATGATCAAGAGAGCAGAAGCCCCAAACACATTTCCAGAGATGCAGATGAGGCGCTGCAGCCTGGGTGACTCAGGAGTTACTTTGAGACAAATTCTTTCCCCCAAAAAGCCTAGAGCCACAGTTTGCCAAACTTGGTTATACATTAGAATCGCCGGAGGGAGGTTTTTAGAATCACAAACGCCTGGATTTCACCAAGGCCAATTAAATTAGGTGCTCTGTAGGTAGGACCCAGGCACCAGGAGGCTTTAGAAAGTTTCCCAGGTGACGCTGATGTACAACCAGGGTTGAAAACCGTTGTTTTAGATCAGTTCCTCCCAAACTGAAGTGCTTCCCAAACGATTTGAAGTGTGCAAATAAATCACCCGAGTCTATCGTTATAATACAAATTATAAATCATTAATTAGCAGGCAGCCCAAGATTTTGCTTTTTTTTTTTGCGCTACGCAGACCTCTCACTGTTGTGGCCTCTCCCGTCGCAGAACATAGGCTCCGGACGCGCAGGCTCAGCGGCCATGGCTCACGGGCCCAGCCGCTCCGCGGCATGTGGGATCTTCCCGGACCGGGCCACGAACCCGTGTCCCCGGCATCGGCAGGCAGACTCTCAACCAGTGCGCCACCAGGGAAGCCCAGATTTTGCATTTTTAACAAGCTTCTGGGTGATGCTAATGACGCTGAGAACCACATTTTGAGTAGCAAGGGCTGGAGGTGGCTGACGTGTGGATTACTGCTACAGCTCAATTGCCTTCCGGGAGGCTTCTAATTTACGCTGAGTTGAGACTGCTACTTGTCCTACTATATCCATCCTCCCTTCTCTCCTGGTAGTAGAACTTCCTATTTTCAGCTGCACACTTGTCTACACAGAATTTTTAGCCTCCTTTACAGCTGGGTGGTCCTGTGCCTATGCTTGGCCTACTGAGGTGTGAGTAGAAGTCATTGTCTGGGAGGGGCTGTGGCCACTCCTCTCCCCGCCCTTCTTCCCGCAGGCCCAGGTGCAGTCAAGGCAGTGGTTGCCCAGGAAGCCTTCTTGAGCCACAAAGTGGAAGCTACATGCTGAAAGTGGTGGCAACGAGATAGAAGGGGCCTGGGTCCCTGGCAACACGGAGTCTCCTTCTAGCCCTGCACCACCTGCCACTGGAAGTCTTTTCTGTGAAAAATAACCTTCTCTCTTTTTAGAGCCTTGCTCTTTTGGATTTCACTCATAAGCAGCTGAACCTAATCCTAGAGACACTTACGCCCTCTGACAGACTGTGTGTGTCTGTGTCTTCCCATGCCTGACAACAACGGGGTGAGATGGATCTTTTTTATTTTATTTTATTTATTTTTTTAACATCTTTATTGGAGTATAATTGCTTTACAATGGTGTGTTAGTTTCTGCTTTATAACAAAGTGAATCAGCTATACATATACATATATCCCCATATCTCCTCTGTCTTGCGTCTCCCTCCCTCCCACCCTCCCTATCCCACCCCTCAGGTCACAAAGCACCGAGCTGATCTCCCTGTGCCATGCAGCTGCTTCCCCCTAGCTATCTATTTTACATTTGGTAGTAATGACAAGTTTCCTGTGGCCAGGATGTAGGCTAAAAGAAATGGGCAGGGAAAGAGTGAGCCTGCAGAGGCGCAGGCTGTGGGTGTTGATGAGTCCCGGTTTTACTCTATAGACAAAGCAGACTCCAGCCTGAGTGGTGGCTAATCTATACCCTGGGTGTAGAGACAATGAGAGCAAGTGTTGGTCCATCACTCATCACGTTGTACTAGCATCATCTTACATAATAAAGGCGGCGTCACCTCGTGGCTAACAGCACAGAGCCTGGAGCCAGACGGCCTGGCTGCAAACTCCTGATTCATCATTTATTAGCTGTGCAATCTCCAGCAAGTTACTTAACTGCTCTCTGTTTCTATTTCCCTGTCTGTAAAAGCAGACGATCATGGCAGACCTGCCTAATGTAGTTGTTGTAAGTGAGATAATCCACGTCCCAAAGCCCTCTGTAAACATCAGCTCTTGTCGTTAGTGCTCCCAGTAGCGCTAGGAAACAGGTATTATTGCTCTCATTCGAGAGAGAAAGTAACTGAGGCACCAGGAGCTTAAACAAGTTTCAAACCCAGACAAGTGACTCCAAAACCTGTTGCTTCCTGAATTTCCCACTGGTTGTGCTTTGATGTGTCCCCCAGCCAGGAGGCAGCAGGACAGAGTTTTGTCCTCTCCCACCTCTTATTTCTCAAAAGCTCTCTGCTCCCCTAGGAGCCTTGTACAACGTCCAGGCTCTCGCTGATATTTGCAGAGGTACAATGGGGGGAATCACTGTAAAAATACTAACGCCTGGTGTTTTTCTGAGCCTGTGCAAAGTGTGCCTCTCAGAGGGGAGAGTCCTCAGGGGAGACTGGAAGTCTCCGGGGTCTGAAGCTGCCTTGAGCGTGGGCTGCCATGGAAGCCCTTGGTGTGTCCTCTTGCCCATCTTTCTGCTGCAGTTTATTGACTGCAGCTTTGTGAACCCGTGAGTTACATTTGCAGCATTCTGAGGCCCAAAGGGTTCCTGTAAATACTCCCTGTAATTAATTATAAACAAAGCAGCCAGCCGGGAGCACAATGCCCAGATAAATCCTTAGCAAGCCTCTGTGTGCTCTTTACCTCTCCTGCATTTCTATCCATCCAAGAGCTTCAGAAGTGTAATCCCCAGAGGAATTAGCCTCTAACACACTCACCGGCAGTGTGAGGAATTTCCCAGGTATATTCAGACTAGAATCCCCACCCCTCATCTTTTGTATAAAACAGGATGTCTTTGGAATTCTTCTCACTGCAACAAGAGCTTTTCTGGTAGAACTAAAAATGACAAAGGCAGCATCTCCCAAGGTGTTTCTGTAGAGCATGAAGACCACAGAGTATTAATACCTCTCATAGGAGGAGAAGGGCCTCTAGGTCAAAAATGTTGGGTAAATAATGAGCTGAACACACTTCTCTACTGCAGAATTTTCACCCTGTGGCTTTCCAGGAAGCAGAGAAGTTATGCTGTGCTTCCAGACTATTTAGACTGTGGAGTTCTCTTTAGACTGTGGAGTTCTTCCTTCTCAAAGCAACACATCCCAGAACATACAACTCTGTATGTGTCATGCACCCCCTTGGCAGGCCGGGGAAGCTGGGGATCCCTTCTCAGAATAACGTTTTTAAGTGCAAAAAATAAAACACATAGGATTACAAAGGAAACCATTTGTATCAAAACCAAATATCACACTACTAAAAATATTTTGAAATATTTAAAAATGGGCATGCATTAATATATGTATTTCTTTTTTAATGGATCTAATAATTACAGGTGTTTCAAGTACTCATGGCCATAAATGATATTTCAGGATAAGGTCATTCCTTATTATTCACAAATTCTATATCTGTGAATTCGTGTACTTGCTAAAATTTATCTGTAACCCCCAAATCAATACTCATGGCACTTTTGTGGTCATTTGAGCAGTGAGAAATTTCAATCACCTGACCTGCACGTTCCCAGCTGAGGTTGAAAAAGGCAGCGCCCTGTAAAAAAAGGTGTCTTTTTCACGGTGTATTTACTGCCACATTTTGGGCATTTTTATGCCTTTCGTTGGGGACTTCACTGTTTAAAACGGTCTCTGAGTGCAGTGCTGAAGTGCCACCTTGTGTGCTTAAGTGCAGGAGACTGTGACGCGCCTTGTGAAGAAAATAGATGGGTAGTTAAGCTTCATTTAGATGTGAGTTGTCGTGCTGTTGGCTGTGACTTCAACATTAATTAATCAACTATAAATTAAATAAGGTGTCTTTAAACAAAACCACACATTAAAAAAGGATTGTGTATTGATTGGTTGATGATAACGTTGTGACCAGAGGCTCACAGGAATGTAAGCCCGTTTTTCCGCTAGGCGCAGTGGTTCAGCGTTTGCTAATTCAGTATTCAAGGTGACTATAGCACATAACTGCCCTGAGTAATGAGAACTGACTGTATCTGCAACAAATGTAATGTGATGTGAAAATATCTGTGACAGACAGCTATGAATACAGTTGCAAACATACAGTGTTTTGTAAAAAAATACAGTGTTTTGTTGCCTATGTTCATAATTAAAGGCAATGGTGAATTTTACTTAGAGGGTAGTAAAAACAATATTTCCTATTCAAGTTCATAGGCACTCTTAATTCTGGGAGAGGGTAGTTCCCACAGATTACAGTTCAGAATCCCTTCTTTAGTGGGACTAACTCAGGAGAGGGTAAAGTGGGGTAGCTGGTGAAAATTCCTGGGGGCTCCAGTCCCTGCTATGTTGTGGGTCAATACAAGTCTCAGATAAGATTTTTTAGCTGATTTGCTCTTGCTGGGGGGTCTGAAATATTTTCCACCAGGTCCTGAACCCAAAAGGCTCTATGATAGAAGTTCTTGACAATTATTCATGTGGAAAATGAGGAGTCCCATTCCAATAGCAAAGGGTAAGAGAGGTCTTTAATCTGAAAATAGGAGAAACAAATGACAATATAGTATTGGGGCGTTTAGATGAAAATCATGTCTTCTGACCAAGGGTGCCCAGAAAGGAAAGCATCCCCTGTGTTGATTGCTTTTCTTTCTTAACCTTCACACCACAAGGAGTATGATTCAACGGGGCTAATTCAAATGTGTCAAAAAGAGGCTTCTTTTTTTCCCCCTAAATAGCAAGATACAAGGAAGTGTGCCCTGGAGAGCAACTCTAATAGTCATTCATTCATTCAATCAGTACTACTTACTGAGCACCTCTCATGGGCCAGGCATTGTTGTAGGGCTGTTGATACAGGAGTGAACCTGACTGGCCTGGTTCTCATCTCCTGGAGTTTCTGTTCAGGTTCTGGCTCTTCTCTCCAGGACACCAGTCCAGGAACTGGGGAAGGGGATGGAGAGGGGTGCAAGCCACCCCAAGAAAGCCCTTCAGGTGCCTGTCAAAGGACAGCACTCATACACTATGATTCTGAAAAACCAGAGGCTGAAGACAGTAGCTCAAGGGGCACCAGTGCAGAAATACGGGATAGAAGCTGTCCCCCAGGGCTCTACCATAAATTCTGGACACTCAGATGCTATCAGAAGTATATATAACACCTTACAGAGACAGAATATCCCCAAGCCAGAGAGAAAGACATGGTGGAATCTCAAAGAAAGAACATGTCTGGATGGGAGTATAGAAAATGGAGGCAGAAGTGGACAGGCCTCACCCATGTGCTCCCAATCCAGGGAAGTGGGCCTGGCCTGGGACTCCAGTTCTTGTGGAGACAACGGTGATACCTAGTATTTCGTGCAGCATTAGTGTTTTATAAAAAAAATTGAGATGGGAGCACCATCTTCTCCCACCCTTTGATTTCTTGGTGCTTTGCCCCAGGAATGAGGTCAGGGCTCAGAACCCAGGTACCTCCATCCTCCCATCTGAACCTGTTCAGGTGGAGAATGAGGAAGATGGAACTGGTTAAATTATCCCCAAGGTGGGGGGTTCAGTCTTAAGAGAATTTAAATAGGAAAAAGTGGCAGGGACGGAGATGACGTCTAGGGTGGGAGACGGGAGGTGGTCGGGCTTGGGAGGTGGTCGGGCTCAAGAGGATCCAACCTGGGAGCCCCCTCCCTGTACCTTCCAAATCTCCCTAGACACTCCCTCTATGTTCCCCCAACTTTTAAGATAACTCTATTCCTTCAGGGCCTTCTGGAAATAGATCAGGGCCTAAAATGAATTCTCTGTCCCCCCCAACAACATCAAAAGCAATACAAGATTATTGACTTCACTAGTACTTGGAAATAAAAATTAGAATAGCAATAACTTGGAAGCATTTTAAACGGGGGGATTGAATAGAATTTTCTAAAGGAATAGAAAATTTTAGTGCACTGTTCTCTGGGTATATTTTGAGACTGAACGATTAAGATTTCAGATTAAAAAACCAATAACAAAACAACACTACAACAAGTATTGGTATTTTAGTCCTTAGAAATAAGATGGGATGTTGGAACACCAAAACCAGCAGGAGGTGGATATACCAGGTGTCCACAGCCCCACACCTCCACACCTCACACCTTCAGTCTATACTCCGAGTTTGTATTTCCTGGTTGAAACAAGCAGCCTCCTGGGGGCTTGTTGGTCCTCTGTTGATCTGCCTCCTGGGGACATGCGCTGGCCATGCTGAGCCAAGGATTCTGCCCAGGCGACAGAAATGAATGGGTTCACAACCTTTTAAGTGTGTTGGCCCCCCAGACTGAAGCTCACACAAATCTGGCCAGTTCATCTTGTGAGTAGAGGTGGATGTACCATAAGTCCAAGAAAGATTAAATGTTAGGGTTCCTTCCAAAGCCCTGGAAGGGGCCCCAACAATGAGTTCACAGGGTCCTATGCTTTGTAAAATTTGCAAAAGTAAGATATTTTAAACACTATCGCTTCCTCTCCGTCACAGTTTCCCTTATATCCAGTGCCTCTGGAAAAGCCATGGGAATTTTGGGGAAGTTGAAATGGAGATCTGTTTAGGCTGGATTTAGGTTGGACTATTTATGTGGTTAGCTGTCATTTCTGTGCACAGTTAAGGTACCGCTAGCCATCCTGGTGCAGGAAAGGGCTTCCAGGTACGCCCCTGTTGTCCACCAGCACCCTGGCAAAGGTTCAGGGCTAGTGGTCAGATCACAGTAGGAGAGAGTGTCCTACAGCTCCCAGCACAGGAAGTGTGTGGATCGTGGAGGAGAAACAAGGGGTGAAATGCGCAAAGCCAGAAGCTAGTCTGTGGTAAGGTCTTCCAATCATTGATACGATGAGTGGGAGATTTGGTTCATGCTGGTGCCTAGCCAAAATAGAAGTATTAATATCTCCCTATCGGGAATAAATAAATAAATTTAGAAGTAATAAAATAATAAAGCATACACAATTATACACACACTTATTATAATTTTGTCTTTACTGAGACAAAGATTTGGGTGCCAGTGGTTTATTTGGGAAGCCATCCCCAAAAGTGGGAAAGGGGAAGTGAAGAGAGTGACACTAGGCTTTTAAGTGGGAGAAAAGCACTTTGCAAAGATGCTGCTGAAGAGGGGCCTGTGAGCTTGTGACACAGCCGCTCCCATAACCGTTTCTTGAATGAGTTTACCCAAGTTTCTGCCTTCCTGAGCTCCCCAGGAGCAGGTGTCCCTGAGGACTTAGTGCCCCCCTTGGTCTCCAAACACCTGCTCAATCTGGAGGTTGAATGGATTCTCCTTTCCCAGGACCTGGGGCCACTGGAGCTGCACCTTCTTCCAGAAGCGATCTGCCAACAGCTGTAAAGCCACCTGCAAGAGAGAACCCAAAGGAGGAGTAAAAGGGAAATTAAAACAAAGTAAAGAAGTTACCAGCAAGATTTACTCTATTCCTTGTGCAGTGGACAAACTCTAGGATGGTTCCCCAGGATTCCTACCTTTGGGTCTTTGTATGATCCCCTTCCCTTGATGTGGATGGAAACTATCACTTGGTTCTAAGCAATAGAACATGGTAAAGGTGAAAGAATGTCCCTTCGGTGATTATGTTACATTATCTAAGGCTCTGCTTTGCTGGCAGACTTGCTCTGGAGACTCGCTGATGGGCTGATGATGTAAGAAGCCATGTTGGAAAGCCCACATGGCAGGGAACAGAGGGTGGCCTCCAGCTGACATCTAGTAAGGAGTTGGGTCTTCAGTCCTACAACCACAAGGAGATAAATTCTGCTAACAGCTCAAGTGACTCTGAAATCAAATCTTCCCCAGTTGAGTCTCCTGGTGAGAATGCAGATTTTAGCCTCTGAGACTCTAAGTAGAGAACCCAACTAAACTATGCCAGCACTCCTGACCCACAGGAACTGTGAGACAACAAGTGTGTATTGTATTAAGCTGCTACATTTGTGGTAATTTGTTATTTAGTAACAGACAGCAAATATGCTTTCTCAGAAAGGCATTTATTCACTTACCTGTGGATAGCTAACACTTACTGCAGGCTTAAGGCTTGGGTTTTGGAGGTGAACAGGATGAATCCTTCCTTGAAGGAACTCCCAGCCTAGTGAGGGACCCAGACATGCAGAATGACACCACCAAACCCACAGGGAGGACTGTGAGGGATGCACACGGCTGGAAGGGGAAGAGGTGGCTACTCTGCTGGGTGCGAAGAAAGGATAGGTCCTCTCTGAAGAGTGTGGTGGCTGAGCTGAATTTTCAAGGAGGAATTCACCAGATGGATCATGAGGAAGGCAGGGTATGTGGTAGAGGACGCAGCACATGCAGAAGCTGAGAGATGTGGAAGAGAAAGTCATGGAGGGGGACTATGGGTGCCTGGGAGATGAAGCTGAACCGGTCCCCTTGCAGGGCTGGGCTCCTGAAGGAGGCTGTGGGCACGGAGAGAGTGGTTGGAGTGCCAGGCTGTGGAATGTACAGGCTTAATGCACAATAGGCTTGTCCCTCTCTCTCTTGGCCTGATGCCCACTCTCTGGTTGCATTGTCGTATGTCCCTTTATTCACAATGGCAGCAGGATCCATTCTTGGTTGTTCGGTCCTCTGGCTTGTCATTAACATGCCTCTGATGAGGAGTCTTTCTCTGCAGATAATGCCCTCGTTTAGCAAATGGGCCCTGGACAGGCCTTCAGACCCCAGATGGCTACATCTCCATGGGAGGGGGGTGTGGGGGGGTTAATGCTGACTGATAGAGAAACGTGACTGCTGAAGGCCTCAGAGGGGAACACATTGTTCAGGGCAGATGCTCAGGGATGTCCCTGACTTTATAAACAGAAGCACATGGACATTGTCTTCAAAGGGTACATACTGTTCATCATTCCAACAAGCAGTGCAGCCAGCTCCCTGTGTGATGCTGGCCAGCCCTCTTCAGCCTTCTTCTCTGGGCTGAAATCCTCTCATTTGCAAAATGAATAAATGATCTAAAGACTTTTCTGGGTCTAAATTGTGTGTAAGATTTTAGCACTTGTTAGAAAAAAATAGAACTGGTTGAGTCGATACATTAAATATCCCCAGTATTTTAATATGTTCCTGAGCCTTCTGAGGTGGACCCCAAATTCCATCCATCCAACAATGTAATCTTGATCATATCCATGTGGTGTCTAACACACATACACACCCCACTTGCCACCAACACACACAACACGTACCACATACCACATACACACACACCTCTCAGACCTAAAGAGGCTGATTGTCAAGCCAGCACGTTTCCAGGAAGGGTCTGATCATCTCTCACACTATAAGCAGTCACGTCTTCAAAAACAGAGGACTGAGTTTGGGCTGTTTTTCCTGCTACTTCTCAACAAAGTAGGCTGCTTCCAAGTCCGTGGAAAATTACTGGTTCTTCTTTTTTGTTTTTTGCCTTTCACTTCGATATACCTAAGCAGTCTTCCTAACAATTATGTGGTATCAATTCATTTGTGGTCATTTATTTCCCAATGTGAATCAATAAAGGAGGAGATGGGGGTGAGGATAAGCAGAGGAAAGTTAAAGTAAAAGAGCTGAGATTTGAGCATGTGGTAACTATTTGGTTTGAAAGCAATTAGTTGGCTATCACTCTAATGGAGACTAAAATATTCATGTGTGCATTGCCAAAATTTTGGATCTAAAATGAGAATGGTATTGTTACTATTAAACTAGATACTTGTGATAAAATGACCTACTATAATTATTCATTCGTCTGAGAAACATTTACTGAGCACCTATTGTGAGCTTCTTATAACCAACCTCCTCTTGTAACTCCCATGATGCTCTGCACAGGGCAAGGCCCAGTCATCCTCATTACTCCAAGCGAGGTGTTCCTTGAACACAAATATGTTTTGTGCTTCCCTTTTCACAATTAAAAATGTTAAAGCAATATCTATTCATTTGGGAAAAAATTAAAGGACAATTAAGCAAAAAGAAAAACAGAATAAAATTTATCTTAATTATAATAGAGATAGTCACTGTTAACATTGAGCCTTTCTGAGGCACACACACATGCACACACACATACATTTGATCCCTCTGTAAATGTTTTATAATCTGCTCTTTTGGAGGTATAATTCACACACAGTAAAATGAACTCTTTTTGGTAAACAGTTCCATGAGTGTTGACAAATGCATTCAGTTGAGTAATCATCGCAACAATCTCTAACCTGCTTTTTATTTACTTTGCTCTATATTACAAACATATTTCTTTGCCACTAAAAGTAGATCTGTATCGTTTTTATTTGCGGCATGATATTCCATCAGATACGTGCAAGCTAATTTATTTCATCAATGCATTTTTTTCGCACACATCTCCCTAACATTTGTCCTCCGGACAGGGGCGGAGACAGTTTCCTGTTGCCAGTGTGCCCAACATCTGCAGCCCAGGAGGGGTTCACAGGCTGCCTCATTTACTAAACCTACTAGACATGCGCACGGAAAGAAATCTGGTCCAGCAGAACGCTAGGGAATGTGGAGTTCTGGTTAAGTGGAATATTCTGGTTAACAGGGTTAGGCCCTTCCCTGTCTCTTCCTTTGCAGTTGATTCAGCTGCCTGAGCTCTTGCAGGGCCCCACCTGCAGAGCCCAGATGGTTGCCACATTGGCGGTGCTGCTTTTGTCTAGGTGCCACTCAGTTCTAGCAGGTGTGGCCCATCCTCTGGGTAAGTCCACATCCGATGGGCACTGGTGCTGTTCTGCAGGCATCCCTGCAGCTCCAGTGCTTCTGTGGGGCGTTGCCACCCACCCATCTGTCTACTGCTGCTACTCAGAAGCCCTCATGGTGGCAAAACCATGTGATGGTCATTGGTCCACTGTGAAGTTTTCTCTTTGAAACTCTCATAGAAGGGGTGACAAAGTAGGGCAACGTAACACTCCATTGTCATATAAGTTTTTGGTGAAGCAGCTTTTTCAGTTTTTACTTGCAGCCCCTGATCTCCCTAGGATTCAGGCATGAGTCCACAGAGAGGGGAGTTGGAGGGTAGGGACCTGGTGCCATTTCTTCATTCAGCCCTTCGTGACAGCCACCATATGGCTTCTAGAATTTCTCTCCCTTCTAATGACAATTTAAAATTGCGCCACGCTTCTTTGCCTAACCACATTTTTATTTATGATGAGTTCTTCACCAGGAGAGTACCGGGTCCTCCAAGAAAATATACCATGTCAGATCCAGCCCACATGCTCATGATCTGCTCGCATATCCAGACATGATAGAAGCCCAGCAGTGGTCATAGCTGGACATCATCTGTGATTCCTCCACATTCCCGCTTTGTAAGCTAACTGTATGTATTTTGCTACAAAAATGGAACTCTTTAGTAAGACAATCATAAAAACAAACCCTGACCAGTAACTACATTTTTGTAATATTTTTAAAGAATAAATGCAATCCAGAGCAAGAGTATATACATTTCACCAACAACTTAGCATGACTGATACCTTTTAAGTTGAACTCTTGCTAAATTTAACTCTGGGCTTCTACCAGACCAAAGTAAAAAATCTACTGTGAACTTATTTTTCTTGAAGGGAGAACAATTCCAGGCTGTCTTGTAAGATTGCTTTTAAACACCTGCAGGGAAGCCCTCACCACAGGGAAGGCACAGTTTTACTTCTCTGGCCTCTTAATCTGTCCAGAAACACAGTCTATTGGACCTGGTTACTTTTGGTCCCAATTAATTTTACATTTGTAAACTTACAACATGACAGTGGTGTAAGAGGTATTTAAAAACATTTAAGGAAAAATGTTACATTTCCAGCTCGAGCCTGTCTGTGCTGGTTCAGGCTGCCACCACCAAAACCACTGCTTGCCAGTTGGTGTATAAAGCAAACTAAACAAACATGGTCCCTGATGCCTGGGAGGGCCAGCCTAAGTGACTGTTATTTGAGGGTTCCCTGGCCCAGGAGGCCCTCCCTCCTCTCTCTCCCCACTGCCAGCTTAACTGCCTTTTTTGAGGGGCTGCACCAGTCTGTCAACGACCTTGGGTCCCAGGGGCTTACATGTTGAGACAAATAAAGACCTAGAGACTGTTAACTTATTTAAAGCCAATCCACTGATTATATATCTGATGTCTGCCACCAGCAGTGTATAAGAGTCAGGTCTCAAGAAAGAAGAGGGGATTGATGTCATGGAAAATTCACTGCCTGTAGGAAGAGTTTTAAGAGGATTGGTTTGAGTTGCTACTTCCATGAGGAGAGGAGAGGAGGCTGTTTTGCAGAGAGCTTTGTTGCGCAAGCTTCTAAGGCAGGAGGTGTTAGGAATGTTTAGCCGGGTGGTCTCAGCATAGCCAAGGAAAGCAGACTAAGGCAGGAGGTGTTAGGAATGTTTAGCCGGGTGGTCTCAGCATAGCCAAGGAAAGCAGACTTGATGTATATTCGTGGCTCTTGCAACGTTTTCTGTTTACTATTGTCTGATTTTAGGCCCAGAGATCTTTTACGTACCTTTTCAGATACTTAACTTTGCAAAGATGTTAAAAAGTGGGTGTTTAAACAGATAGAATTGCTACAGCTTCAACAGGTCACAAATCTGGGTCTCGGGTCTTTGCAATGACACTTCTTTTCTAAGAAAAACTTTCTTTGCATTTTGTCGGCAGTTTGACTGCTATTCCCAACTCTCGGATGCACCTGCTCTCTCTGGAGCATCTAGCGATCTCTTAGGACTTCTTTCCAGCGGGTCCCGCGGAGATGGGCAATGGTTCCCACTTTGTGGTAGTCACACCTGCGTCATCCCTCTCCTTTGAGTGTGGTAGGACTTGTAACTTGCTTTTAACTTCTAAAATATGGCACAGGTGATGGAGCGTTACTCTGTGATTAGGTTACGTACAGTAGTGACTGACATAACTGGCAGACTCTCTCTGTTGCCATTTTGCACCCATTGATGAAGCAGGTTGCTCAGGTGGCCTCTGAGCAACAACTGATTAGGAACTGAGACTCTCAGTTCAACAGGTCTCAAGGAACTACGTTCTGCTAACAAACGTGAGCTTCCAAGTCAAGCCTTCCGATGAGACCCAGCCCTGGCAGACACCTTGATGGCAACTTGGGAGAGTCAGTGGAGCAGGATACCCAGCTAATCTGTGTCTGGATTCCTGGCCACAGAAACTGTGAGATAAGAAATGTGTCTCCAGGGCTTCTCTGGTGGTGCAGTGCTTGGGAGTCCACCTGCCGATGCAGGGGACACGGGTTCTTGCCCAGGTCCGGGAAGATCCCACATGCCGTGGAGTGGCTGGGCCCATGAGCCATGGCCGCTGAGCCTGCACATCCGGAGCCTGTGCTCCGCAACGGGAGAGGCCACAGCAGTGAGAGGCCCACGTACTGCAAGAAAAAAAAAAACCAAAAAACCACAAGAAATGTGTCTCCTACACTATTGATGGGAATGTAAATTGGTACAGCCATTATGGAGAACAGTATGGAGGTTCCATAGCAAACTAAAAATAGAGCTACCGTATGAACCTGCAATGCCACTCCTGGGCATATATCTGGAGAGAAACATGGTCTGAAAGGATACATGCACCCCAATGTTCACTGCAGTGCTGTTTACAATAGCCAAAACATGGAAGCAGCCTAAACGTCCATCGACAGAGGAATGGATAAAGAAGATGTGGCACATATACAATGGAATACTACTCAGCCATTAAAAAGAATGAAATAATGCCATTTGCAGCAACATGGGTGGACCTAGAGATTGCCATACTGAGCAAAGTAAGTCAGACAAGAAAGAGAAATATCGTATGATATCGCTTATATGTGGAATCTAAAAAGAAATGATACAAATGAACATATTTAGAAAACAGAAACAGACTCACAGACTTAGAGAACAAAGCTATGGTTACCGGGGTGGGGGTGGGGGCAAGGGATAGCTAGGGAGTTAGGGATTGACATGTACACACTACTATATTTAAAAAGGATAACCAACAAGGACCTACTGTATAGCACAGGGAACTCTGCTCAATGTTATGCGGCAGCCTGGATGGGAGGGGAGTCTGAGGGAGAAAGGATACATGTATATGTATGGCTGAGTCCCTTTGCTGTGCATCTGAAACTGTCACAACATTGTTAATTGGCTATACTCCAATAAAAAATAAAAAGTTAAAAAGAAAAAGGAATGTGTGTGGTTTTTAAGTCATTTGCTATGCAACAATAGATAACTAAAATACCTTCTCAGTCTTAATTCTCTTTGATCTTTATTTTTCTTCATAACTTGATCCCTTGGGCCAATCTCATCCCTGCCAGTGTCTCCTGCTCTCAGCTAGAAGCTGGTGATTCCCAAACCTGTGTCTCCTGAGATCAGAACCCATAAATACGATCTAATGGCTGGACACTGTGCAGGCACCCCAAATTCAGAATGTTCAAATCTGCTCCTTCTTCTGAGTTCCTTGACTTTTTATTTTCACCTCCCTTCATCCAGTTGTCGAATCCTGTGAGTCGTCTCACTCCCACCCACCAAATCCAATCAATCAGCAAGTCTAGCATTATATATATTTCTTAAAATTCTTGTTCTACATTTTGGAAATGAGATGAAAAAGTAAAGTGGTTCTCAGTCTATTGATGTACAGGAATTTTTATATGCTTATTTATTTTCCATTAAAATATAAGTAAAGAATTTAGATGGTGAATATAATCTGGCTCAAAAATTAATATCTATCAATCATAAATTTGAACTGTTCAACATAGCCCATATTTTTCAATGGGCTGTTCAACATAGCCCATTCAACTGGAGCAGTTGAATCAATAGTGGTTACGCACTCCCCCCCGCTTCTCTAGCAGGGTTTTAGGAAGAAACAGGCCAATAAAATACAACCTGCTCACCCCTTGGTGGTGAGGGGCCGGTATCAACTATTTTTGCTCAGATGTACAGGATTGGTGAGGGGGCACTTGAAAAAGGTCCGAGTCTACTCTTTTGGTTGGTATTATGTCTGTGCCATAAGGATGAGGCCCTGAGACTCAGCCTTGCCCGTCTGACTCTTTCAAGATGGAAAAGATGTGGACCCCCATAGCTGCCCCGTGGTCTAGAAGGATCCCTTCACACTGCTTCTGCTGTAGGGCACACCATCGGGAGGCGAGTACGCAGGGACAGCCAGCGGCCCCTCTTCAAGGCTTCAAGTCACAACCCCATCCTGATGGTGCTCACATCTGTATCTCCAGCTCAGATCCCTTCCTGAGCTCTAAGCTCGTATATTATCTGCTGCAGGGACATCCCCATTTGGACATCCTAGAGGCTCTTTAAATCCAACATGTACCAAACTCGTCCTCAAACCACCCTATCCCCCTAAAGGTGTTCTTGACCTCAGCAGTCAATGAAATCATCTATCCGGTTTCCCAAGTCACAAAAGAAGTGTAATGCTCAGCATCTCTTTCTCTTTCACCTCGACATTCAATAAATGACCATGTTCTGTTGATTCAACTATCCGAATCTCTCCAATACAGGCCTTTCTTTCTCCTCACTACCTCTGTTCAGGCCATCACCCTCTTGTGCACAGGAGTGTCCACACCCCTGCTAGACCAAACCATTCTTCATGCTGCTTCCACAGGTATCCTTTCAGAGAACAAGTCTAGGTATTTTTCCCTCTTGCTGAAAAATCATCAACGGCTCTCTGTTCTCCACAGTTGAAAAGGTTGAACCCTATTCAGACCTTATGTGACCTGTCCCTGAATATCTCTCTTGCTCCTTCTCTCTCCACTCCACTCTCGTGTTCTATGTCCCAGCCACACTGAAGCACTTTTATTACCTCCAATGTGCCATGCTTCCTTTCGTATTCAGGTCCTTGCCCTTGCACTTTCCTCAGCTCAACACTTTCTGCAGTCCCTCCCCTCTTCCTTTCACTTGGCTAGTTCATGGTCTTAGTTCTGAGTTCCCTCCTCTGAAACTCTTTTCTTGCACCCCTCTCTCCCATTCCGTCCCCCATAATGCTCCCACAGCATCTGTGCTTGCACAGTTGGAGGCATTGACTACTTTTTACATTTAATTATCTGTTTATTTGTCATTCTCCCACTCTACCCTATAATCTCCTTAACCGGCAGGGGTGGTTTCCTGTTCACCCTTCTCACTGTGTTTGATACCGCATAGGCACTCAATAGACATTCTAGGATGGGAATTTGCCATCTAGACTGCTCAGCTCAACATACATGATAACTAGGCAGGTTTTAGGCATATCTATCCATTGTCAGCCACTTTAGATGTGGCTCCACCACTGTTGCCCACTCTATCACCCACTCTCAGCATGTGAACAAATCTCTCAGGAATAACATAAGATTATGACACACCGATTTTCAGCTTTTTTTTTTTCCGGTACGCGGGCCTCTCACTGTTGTGGCCTCTCCCGTTGCGGAGCACAGGCTCCGGACGCGCAGGCTCAGTGGCCATGGTTCACGGGCCCAGCCGCTCCGCGGCATGTGGGATCTTCCTGGACCGGGGCACGAACCCGTGTCCCCTGCATCGGCAGGTGGACTCTCAACCACTGAGCCACCAGGGAAGCCCCTCAGCTTTTGACTCTGTTCTCAACAATCAGTTAACGGCGAAGCTGTTTGAGTGCAAGGAAGAGCCCCAATTTGACAGACCTCTAACCCTAATACTATTTTAAGAGTCAGGGACAGAACTGTCTTTTGATAGATCAGACAAATATGTCCCGAGGGATACAACAAAGCTGTCTTTGACCCTCTTCTTTTTAGTTTGTTCCTCATTGCTCCCTCTCTGACCGTCTCCTCTTGTCCCCATTCTCTGTAGAATCAGAAGGGCAAAATTCTGTAATGTCCAAAGAATGACAAGAACTACTACCTAATTATTGCCAGAAAGCAGGTCTCCACATTAACTATTCTAAAACCAAAGACATCATTTTTTTTTTTGGTGGGGGGGCAAACTCTAATATTTAACCAGCTTCTAGCCAATAATTCTCTTGGATCAACCCATCCACGTGATACACAGGAAACAGGTATTCTGAGGCGCATTACTTAGATCGTTTGGGTTGTTGTTACTTAACACAGTATGCGCATTTAATACTCACTTTAAAATTTACCCAGCATCTCTGAGACTCTACTGTCCACCCATCTGATCGTGGAATGGCACTTGTCCTTTTCTTTTTAGTTAATTAATTAATTAATTTTTATTTTTGGCTGCATTGGGTCTTCGTTGCTGCATGCGGGCTTTCTCTAGTTGTGGCGAGCGGGGGCTACTCTTCATTGCGGTGGCTTCTCTTGTTGCGGAGCATGGGCTCTAGGTGCTCGGGCTTCAGTAGTTGTGGCACGTGGGCTCAGTAGTTGTGGCTTGCAGGCTCTAGAGCGCAGGCTCAGTAGTTGTGGCTCACAGGCTTAGTTGCTCCGCGACATGTGGGATCTTCCTGGACCAGGGCTCGAACCCGTGTCCCCTGCATTGGCAGGCGGATTCTTAACCTCTGCACCACCAGGGAAGTCCCTCTTCCTTTTCTTTTGAGACAGTTCTTAGCCCTGCCCATGGGTATTCATGGCACCTAGAGCTCAGGGGGAGGGAGGACTATGATTCCTTTCATGCTTCTTAGGGGATGATCAGCCCTCCCTGTGGCCTGGCTGGCCATGGAGATCAAGGCTACAAGGAGTGCTTCTCACATTTGGACCCTTGTCAATGCCACAAAGGCCGCATCAGAAAGACGAGAGCCACAGAGGACTGCCTGTGGGTAAATGGCCCATCCCTCTTGCAGGGGACTGGCTTTCAAAATGTTAGAAGCAGCAGAGCTACTCCCCCACTTCTTTTTCTATTTTTTTATACAAAGAAATATCGTGAGCAAGTCCAGTAGGTAGAACAGATAAAAGTGGAACTTCCCTGGCTGCAGCCAGGACAATGGACGGGGGAGGGAGAGGGGACAGAATCCCACCGTCTAGCTCCCCTTGCTCTGTGAAGAGGCCAGAGTAGAACTACTTTCCAGATTGTTCCTCGGAATTCTAAATGAGAAACAGCTCTTACTGCAGGATAGTGCTAGGGACACTGTTCTCCTCTTGTATGGTTCTCCTTTTTTTCTAGAAGGATCCATAGAAGAAATTTCTCACAGGGCTCACTTCCAGGAGTCCTTCTGATTTTTTTTTTTGAGTACTTAATTTATTTTTTATCTTCTTAAGGCTATGACTTATGCCCTTCTTTGCATCAGCCGCGTAGGAAGCGTGGAGCTGATTTTGTGGGCCCTTGCAGGCTGTTTCTTAGAACTTCCTGGGACACGTTGTGAATTGTAGACATTAAGTCAGGAATTCAGGTATCATTTCTACCTTATTTTCTTTTTACTCTGATTTTCACTTTATTATTTTATTTATATTTTATCAATTTAATTTATATTTATTTATCTTCTATCTTACACATGTGTGCACATCACCTCAAATTCTTTCTGGAATAAAATAGGATAAAAACGAATGCATGTGTGCATAATTATATTACAAAGATAACGTAACAGACTGCCCTCAGCAACCATCGTGTGACTGCACTTACCTCATTAGGGTGGAATCCATCCACGGGTTCAATGAGCTGCCAGGGCTGCCCTCCGCTCTTCTGCCACTCCTCCGTGACTGCGGGGCGTGCACACACACACACACATACACACACAGAGGGTTAGAGACATGCTTTCCTGAGCAACAGTTAACACCCAAGAGCAAGGGCTGTGAAGTAGGCTCCTCCTGGGCCCATGCTTACCCAGCCACGTCTGCCTCTGCCGGGGGCTTTCTGAACAGAAATAATCTTTCCATTGTGTCACTATTTTTTCTCTAACTCAGGAAGACAAATGTGTGAGAGTGTTGGATGAATGTGGTTTGTAGAGTGAGGAGGGTGGTGGGGAAGGGTGGGCTGGAAAATATTCGACATCGATTTAAGTCCATCTCATTTCTCAGTGGCCAGGAGGACAGAATTTCAGGGGTAGGAGGAAAATATTAAGCATTTTGTTAACATCTCCTTTCATTGGCTGCCATTTCCAGACACTGCCTGCATATGTCAAGCAATCATCATTAAAACTCACAGTTTGTCAGAAATATAATTACCTAAAATGATCTGGACATCACATTTAGAGTGAGTATGGCTACAGAGAAAACGTTATGAGCCCCAAAATGATGAACAGCAATAATACTGTCCTTCAACAGGGGTGAGACCAGGAATGTCAGTCGCTCCAAGGCAAAGGCATAATGAACTCTACATTATAATATCATACAGTCAATAAGAACTCCTCAAGGAAACTTCAAGTCCCTAGACAGCCTCCAGAGAGAAAAATGTGAAACGAACCACTCCCAGTGTAGCCCATGTCCTCATTCCCTGGTGTCCAGAGAGGGGAGCCGGCACAGCTGAGATTCCTCTAGTTCTTTCCTCTTCACTTCACAAAAACTCAAGGGCAGGGAGATGTTCCCTCTTGCCCTCTTTGTTTATCTCTCTTTTGCCCCAAGGGAAGGAATGGAAATGCTATTAGGGGCTTTAACTGGGTGAGAGAAGCTGGACTTTCCCAGAGCTGAATCAATACTATGCTGCTTTTGTAATTAGTCCTAATATCACGCCAGGCCGTCCACACTTGCTACCCAATTCTTGTCCCCAGAGGGGCTTTAAATACTGCTGTCCTTCTCAGAGCACAGGAAACAATTCCTGCTGGTGCTTTGGAGTCCTATACTGGATCACCAATTCCTGTTGGCTTTGTCCCTGCCAGAACGGCCACCACTGAGCCACTCTCTTATGCTTTATGCCTGGGTTTTACTGGAGGTTGCTGGAAGCAGCAGCTAATGGAAAGTGGCCTTTGCATTTCTTGTGAATCTCCAATCAAGGATATTGTCCACTGTGTCCTCCACTTGTGGTCACAAGGGAGAGATTGCTTCATGCTGGTAAACCGTGTATCTCTCTGAAGGAATGGTATGTATCTGCTCTTCTGATAGGAAGCTCAGAATTACAATGCTACTGAAACCACACTAACCCTTATGAAGCCTTATTCCTTCTGCTGAACCAGCTTGCAGACCTCACAGTTTCCTGCCATTGGCCCTAGGTACCCCGTGAAAGACAGAGCCTTGGGGAAGCTTGCCTGGCTCTAGCTTCAGTTTACCTGGCTGTCCTGTTTTTTAGGCATGACCTCGGAACCGGATTTTCTGCTTCAGGTTCAATTGTGGGTGCTTCCCCTTCCCCTCTGGGTCTGACACTTTGAAGCACCTGTGGGTCCCTCCTGTCTTTCCGGGTGTACCATGCTGCCCCAGCCCAGCCCTGCTCATCCTGGCTCACCTGTCATGCGTTCCCCATGCTTGGTTCAGACTCTTCTTTCTCCCCCTTGGTCGGGAGACAATGGGTCACTTTCCTACTTGTTTTTTGGGTCCTGCTGTTCTACTTTCTAACTTTATGCTGATTCTCTCTCTGAGCCATTTCCAATCTGAACATCCAACCAATTACCCTTAATGGAGCACCAGGCATTGGAAGGGTTTCTTCAAATACAAAGTCAATGTCACCCCCACTGAGCCCCCTCAGCGCTTTTTGTTCTTTTGTACTATTTGTCTCATCTCTACTTTGCAGCCCCACAGGGTGTCTAATACAGAAATCAACACTGATGCAGAAAGGTCCCGCCCAGGCAAGATGTCAGCCTCCTAAGCTCCTCTGTGACTTCAGAGGTGACCTCGCTTCCTTCACGTAAATCCTCAATGAACTTTTCAATTCTTTCTCCTGCTTCTCCCTTATTTTCAGTTTGGTTTCACCTTATGCTATACAAATGTTAAAAGGAGGAAGAAAAGAAAGAATGAAAGAAAATCTCAATCAGATGTTAAGTAATTCCCAGGCCTGTTGGACAATGGGAACCAAGCCCAGTCAAGACCTGAGAAAGGGTTGTATTAAAGAGATAGACAGCAAGCCGTGGGCCTGACCTGGACAACTCACACATCCTCTGACCCAGCGGGGGTAGGAAGTTCCTCATAACACTTTTAGACTCTTCACATTTGCCGAGAAGGTTGAGTAACGAATTGAATCTAAACTTGTGCCTTCCCTGGCCAAGAGAATGTTCAGAAAGGAATTACAGTGATCCGGAGATCTGGAAAATCGACAGTGGAAAGCAAATTTGAGCTTATAAATGAAACACGGTTTAAGCCAAGCTTGTGTTCCTGGAGAGGAATGTTTGTTAAGAGCTCCATATTAAAAACACCAGACTTTCTCATACCCGTGTTTCCTCTAGTGTGATTCAATGCTAGTCTTAACGAGACTTAAAGTTAGTCTAGGCTGTTTCCATTTTGATTTGAATTTTATGTGCATTACTAACTACCAAACTAAAAATTATGGCCCTTAGAGAAAGGGAGAGGTGGTGATAGATATTATACTTCATGGAACAGATGGACATAACTTAGTCATCAGAATTAGTGACTATTTTTCAAAGTGAGAAGGAATGGTGATTCCTTCTACTCCCCTTGGAGGTTTGATCCCATAACGTAGGATATTTTCTCATATGATTATTGTGTCTCTGAGGCTTACCAGTCACTGAATATCTGTAGACATAAGAATTATAACACTTACAGGAAGAGTCAGTAACTCACAGGCAAGAGTTTAAGGTCTTACCTGTATTATGACGAGTGCTAGACAGAGTGACCCTTTTTAGTTTGATTATCTCAGGGTGAAATTTTGCTTTCTTAGAATAAATGCAATACCAGACAGTGGTCTCTACTTCTTCTCTGATTTAGACTGGGTGGTCCAAGCAGGTTATTATGGTAGATTGGTCAGTTCCCTTCCTGCCTGGGGCCATAATTAAAAATAGGCAAATAAATCGCCGTTTGTTCTTTGGAACACTTGAATTAAAGCTCTTGAAAGATCGTGAGTGATCTCTTTGGATTTGGTACGTAATGTACTTCCTTTATTTGTAAAGTCAAAGAAGCTCTGCTGATGACCGGTTTTTCAGAGATGCAATAGAAATCACAGGCGTTTCATAGAACATTTGGTAGCTCCTTGATGATTAGCAGATATTTAAAAAGAGAAATCTGAATTCTGGTCAGCACTAGGAAGTCACTGGTCATTTTGACAAATGTACACTTGAGGGGAGGGGAGCTAAGAACCAAAGCTCTAACTGAGTTGTCTTAGAAGCTGAGGGGAGCTGGTGGTATATGTAAAGTGTCAGTGAAAAAATGGCCTTGTCAGCCAAGTGGCATGCTGCTTCCTCTGTATGGGAGGTGTGGTGGAGATGAAGAAAAAGGATATCACCTGCTCAAGCTGGCATTTCCTGAAGGGAGAAAAAATTGCTGCCTCTGTTTAGCTCATAACCAGTTGGAGGATGAGTCAGCAAGAGAAAAAAGTCTCTGAGGTGAGCAGTCATCTCTTGGTGCTGGACTGAGGCTGTCAGAGTAGAGAACAGATAGGTCTCGCGTCTACTCTCAAGGGACAGGGACCCTCAACTGTCATTTGCTCTGTCACAGGGTATAAAATTGCAAATCTCATATGAAAAGTGCTATTTGTGATGCAATAGCTCAAATACAGTATAGAAATGAGAGCAGAGATTTTCATGTGACTAGTGAGACTGCAGATTTAATCAGTGACTCTATAGGGTTTTTAATTTCTGATAAAAGGAAACTGTGATAAGGAGATGCATTTCTAGCATAGCTTCCTGTGAGGAACTCAAAGTGATGCACAGGCTCAGTTGGTGATGGGGAGGGTTAGACACTGAAAAAGAATAAACATTTATTATCCATCTGTCATAAGCCCTGGAAGAATGTAGCAGGTGCTTTACATACAGTGATGGTGGTGGTGATGGGAGGGTGTCAGCTAACAGGTATCGGAGTCCTTACTACATGACAAGCACTGTCTCTACCCTTCCATAGAGCCCACGGTTTAGCTACTGCTACCGGGCACAAAAGGAAACTAATCTCGAACGGTTATTTCATTTGCTCGAGGTTACACAGCTCTTCTATGTCTGAGTTGAGATAGGAATACAGGTCTATCTGGTTGTAAATTCTGGGCTCTTTGTATAATAACATTTTCACCTACATGAGTTAGGGCAGATTTCCAGGGTGATGAGCTGCCCAGGTCGGGGAGCTTATCCACAGAGATGGATCTGGGAGTGGATGCACCCTCTGCCTACTCTGGAAAATGCTAAAGTCTCAAGGTAGGCATGCCCTTTGCAGTAGTCTAACATTGGGCGTAAGTTAAGACCTTACCACAGTTCTTGAAAACTAGATAAAAACGCCAGCTCTCTCAGAAGCACACGTGATAGCACGTAGCCATTAAATGCATAATGCTGTATCGGATGTTTCTGGAGGCAGATCCCAGAGTACCATTTCCTCTGCCTCCACTCTCCCTCCCACTGTATCTTCTCTAGTGGAGACTAACTTCATATGGAGAAGGCGAAGAAGGCCCTGGACCAAAACTGGACCTTCGTTTTTAAGAAACGTCAGGGAATTACAAAGTGTCAGCAAATTCCTTGAACTGCTGATGAGAAGTACCAAACAAGGAGCGATACCTAGGAGGTTTCTCAGTAAGGCGACCGACTGTCATGCTGATGTAGAGTGTTCAGGTTAACTGAACTTCTTGCTTTTTTATTGCATTTATTGTTGCTCTGAGGATAAGAACATGCTGAGGAACCTCTGTTTCCAAGCATGTGGAATGCTGGCCAGTATGGGGGTCCAGGAGAAAGCTCTTTTCCCTGTATCTTTCATGAAGAGAGGACTGTTCTGTTTTGTTAACAACTATATTCCCAGCACCTACGCAGCACACAGGAGGGCTTAGTAAAAATCTGATGACTAAATGGCTAAGTTCTTAATCTTGGAGCGTTACCGGAGCCCCATTTATTAAATTTTAATGTGTGTTTTAATTTTAATAGATCATCTCTGGATTATGTACAGATGCAGACTCTGATTAGGTATGTCCTAATTAGGAGTGGGGCCTGGGGCTCTGCATTTCTAACCAGTCCCCAGGTGTATAGATGTTGCTCATTTTGAGCTATGTATTGAGTGGCAAGGGTGTGAGGGAACGGTGCTCTTTCCTGGGTGCTGGCTATGTACCAGGCATGGCATGTGGGAGGATTACACATTATTTTACATAATCATCACAAAGACTTCTTATGTAGATAGAGTGTCTCCATTTCCAGGTCTGGAAAGGAGGGTTTAGAAATGTTCAAGGAATCGCCAACAGTCCCAGAGATAATAAATGACAGAGCTAGAGATTACTGTGGAAAATGAAAAAGTCTCTAGTGAATACTAGGCAATATTATATTTTTAAAAACTTTATCTATATTCAGGGTGGGTGATGATCAAAGATCACTTGGTGGTGCATTTGTTTACACCAGGAATTCATTAATGAGGCTTTAACTCTGCATTTTAATGACAGGTTATTTATCAAAATGTCTCTCCCCATGAGAGAAATATATATCACCGAGGCAGGAAATCTAGTTAACGGAGATCAGTCTTGTTGAAAAGATGTTCAGAATTGAAGTACTAGAGTCTACAATGCAAAACGTGTCAGCTAATGTAATATTTGATAATTCATGACGGCCATCTGTCTCATCCCAGATGCTTGGGCTGGGGGAGTTGGTGGTGGGGAGACAGAGATGATAAACTCCGTATGAGAAATCGTCCACTCTTTGCATACACTGCAAAGCTTTTCATTAGCATCATCTCAGCTGGCAGACGATCAACAGAGACTTTTCTCTTGCATAACAGTTGCTTAGCAATGAAAAGGGGACTGGAAGGATTAAAGTCAATAGATAATAATTTTTCAGAGTCAAGATGTAAAGGATAAATCTAGTAATCATGCCTGTTTTCTTGTGGCCACTCATCAGTGACCCCAATGTTTGGATAGAATGCTAGAAAAGCAGCAGTAATGTTCTTTCCAGAAAGCTGGGATATGGTGTGTCCACTTCGCCATAGGCATCTGAAGTCCTCCCTTTGAGACTCATTAGTTTCATCATGTGTGAGGTCTGGGAATCTGCCTTGTTTTGAGTCCTTGGGTAATCCAGTGGCCCCAAGGAGAGGCACTGCCTTACCCCTCATTCCTGTCACACTCATCTTTAGCCCAGCCGTAAGAGGGGCATTGCTAAACTGTCAAGAATAAGTTAGATGATTCCACTGACCTGTTGGCTCCCAGCCCAAAGCTGTTTCCAGCTGGTCACTGGCTCTATTGCTTCAGGGATTCTAAAATAATGGTGAAGTAAGGAGGTGATGCTAAGCTTCCACCTTTCCAGAAAGAGTCTCACACTTTATCTTTTTTCAATACTCAGAGCTATTAATGCGTCAGAATGGGGAGAAGCGACCCTGCCCAATATACTGCCTGTTGGCTTGTAAACAAACGCCTTGCCCAGGTAGGCTCTAAATGGTAGCCGCTGCTTCTGTTTTGTGTCAATACCTAAACCAAGCAAAACTTACTTTCTTGGAAGTCAAAATCCATGTAGAAAAGATTGAAGTTCGTAAATTTCTGGCTGGTTGCAATTTTTTTCAGCATATTGGAGAGTTGTTCTGCTCTCTGAATACAAAGGAAACAAGGAGAATTTCATGAAACCTAGACTTGGGCTTTAGGGAGACAATTCAGGCAGAACAAAGAAATCAATAGTCCCCACCCCACCCCGACTGCAAGTCACCAGCAGAGAGCAGCTCTGCATATTAAATTCCATCCATGCACAAATGACCAACGAGCATACAAAACTGTTAAAATTCATTAGGAACAAAATCAGTGCAAATTAAAGTATTAAGATACCACTTTCTCCCCATGGGTTTGGCAAAGAAAAGATGAACAATCATGATAATAAAGAGTATTGCCATGGGATATGTGATTGAGAATGTCAATCTGTTTAACCTTTCTAGAGAGCAATTTGGTGATAGGGATCAAATCGTTAAACATGACGTACTCTTTGACCCAATAATTTCCTAGGAATTTGTCTTAAGGAAATAGACATGGTACACAAAGACATACATCTTCATATATACAAAGGTTCATCACAACGCTATCTATCATAGTGGAAAATTAGAAACAATCCATATGTCCAACACCAAGGGATGAAATAAATCATGGCATATTCATATGCTCTATTTTCTAAAATGATTACAAAATTCTAATGTGGAGGGCTTCCCTGGTGGCGCAGTGGTTGAGAGTCCGCCTGTCGATGCAGGGGACACGGGTTTGTGCCCCGGTCTGGGAAGATCCCACATGCTGCGGAGCGGCTGGGCCCGTGAGCCATGGCCACTGAGCCTGCGCGTCCAGAGCCTGTGCTCTGCAACGGGAGAGGCCACAACAGTGAGAGGCCCGCGTACCGCAAAAAAAAAAAAAAAAAAAAAAATTATGATGTGGAGGAATGATTATAAACATCAGAAGGCACAAAACAATATGTGTGTTCTGATACTATGTAGGCAAAAACCCCAAAATAACTATCTATGAAAATAATATTGGAAAGACATACATATATATTAATTTTGGGTGGTGGGATTTTGAGTGATTTTTGTTATTTTTTTTTGGATTTTTTACATTTTCTAAGGTTTTTAAAAATTGAAATATATTTCCCTTGTAAAAAATGTTTACTAAATTCCTTACAAAGAAATTATTTACCATCTGTGAAAGAAATGTGGAAAACTTTCTCAGAGAAGAAAGGAAGGCTCTGGGGCAGCTGGTCCTCCCCTACCTTGGGAGAATTCCAGCACTGCGTACACCTAACCTTCATCACTTCTCTGACTCTACAAATATGCCTAGGACCAGCTTTCAAAGGCATGTGTGTGTTTGTGTGTGTACACGCATGTGTGTGTACAAGAGAGACAAGCACACATAGAGACAGTGATTGAGAAACCCAGCAAGAACTACAGACTCAGCGAGGCAGAAGGAGGGAGACAGGGCACCCCGCATTCTCCTGACTCCTCAAGCATCCGGGAGTTTGTTTCTTTTATTCACCAGTTTGGAGGCCATCACCCTGCCAAAATCCCAGCCCCAGTGAAAACCCTGCAGCAAACACAGGGAGAGAATGATCAAAGACAGTATCAAAGGGCATGCGACAGCCCTACCTCTGAAGTGAGAGTCCGGAGCGTTTTATTGGAAGACATCCAGCCGTGGCAGGGGCTGACCTGAGAGCAGGAAAACACTGATTACAGAAGAACAGTGCTGGTTGTGGGAACATAGCTTTGGAACAAGTCAGCGTGAGCTCACCTGGAGACAGCTCAGGAAGGAGTAGAGATGCGCGTAGGTCACGTCCTTGTTCAGCTGGCCTGGAAAACAGAGAGGTCCGGCATGTTGCATTCACTCAGATAGAGCGGCCGCCTAGGGACCCTGGTGGGTGAGCCTGCCTCTCTTGCAGAAGGCTGGCGCCTCCAGGGACCTGCCCTGCCTATGCATTTAGCATTGCTCTTGAAGATGCCTGTGCTTTCCTTCTTTCTGAGCCCCCTAGAAATTCAGACCTGGGGCTGGGGAGCGGCCCCAAGGAGTTTACTCCTCTCTCGAGCTCTTCACACGGGCTAGGGCAGGGTGTGAGGGGCCTGACCTTATCTGGACCCCAGGTAGAGGGATTCAGGGCACCGTATGGACCAGAACACCACTAACAAAGGACTGGCAGAGCAGTGGCTTTCTCCTGGCAATGGTATGAAACGTCAAGTCCCTGTGGGGTCCAGGGAGCATGGAAGGTGGGAGTTGACCAAATCCTCCTCCTTTTGTGTTTATGAAACACTCAGGTCTGACCCGATCATCCCAGGCTGAGGACCTGGCGGGACTCTGGAGGGTCTGAAGGTCTGACCACGCACTGTCCTGCAGTTTGGTGAACTGGTTTTCCACAAGTGCTTGTGTGGCTATCGGACTGGGGAGGCTGGCACGTTCGTTCTATCCCTTCATGGCCCAGCGGTTATCTTATTTGAGCCGTCATTAGTAGATAGGCTCTATTTTTTGGTGCAGGTTAAAGAAGTACACACGCATGAAGTGGTAAACGCCAAATGTGAGTTCATGCAGAGCCTTTCCAAATATCAGCTGTGGACCCAGAATCTGGGGGCGTTATTTATTCTCTCTTCTCGCCTCCCACCACCGCCCCTTCTACCGCACTGTGCGCCCCACCCCCGAACCCAGGCAATTCAAGTCTCATACTGTGGCTGAGACCCAAAATCCAGGTTCTCCCAAATCTCGGGGGTGAATGGCCGATGTCTTATCCATTAACACTTCCCTCATGCTTGAAAAAATAAAGGAAAATAATAGGGCCTATCTCGGAGCGAAGAGAAAGACTGAAGGTGATAGAACACAGTCTTATTTTTCACTTATACCTCAGATCAGTTAGACTGAAAGATAGATTCAATTTTCTTGTCATAGAGGAAAAATATATTCTCTCTCTGTGTGGGTGAGTGAATCCCAGGACTGGAAAACCACAGGCTCATTATCGCCATTAAAGTCACAGTGACATGCTGGGTCTTCTCTGTGCTCCAGAGGTGGCTGCATTTTCACATTTTAGATGAATCCCAAGCCACTGGCTTCTGTCTTCACTTTCATTTTATGGGCTCCACGTGGAGCTCTGAGCTCCATGATCCATCTTTCTCCAAGATCCTGCTTTCCATCACAGAGGCTGCTTTCCCTCTATTTTTTTTGGTGTGTGCTTTTGTAATTTACCTCCTTTCTGTATGCGTCCCTGCCCGTCTCAGTCCAGCCCAGCTGCAGTGACTGACACCTTCAACCTGCGTTCCCCACCCTCAATCCTCCACTTGCCCAGAGGACTTGGCCCTCGCCCCCTGCTGAGCGGCAGCCTTCCCTCTGCCATCTTGTTTCTTTGTTGGGACAGGGGGGCCTGGTAATAAACCTTAGGGAGCTTGGCTGGGGCCCTGACGCCCTGCTTGGCCCTGACTCTCACCTGGTGGCCTCTCTCTTTTCCCTGCCCAGTGGATGAAGTGTCTTCAACCTGCTGGAGGTGGTACCTCATGCCTGACCGTAAATACCACTCCTGCACCCTCTCCCTCCCCACCTGCAAGACTGGACTGCTCTGATATCCAGGGGGACTGGAGTTTATCCTGCCCCTGGATACTGGAAGCTCATCTGCTGGCTCCCCTTTGGGGGCTGAGCTGAGCCGTAGCCTCGTTGCATCCCAGCTTACTCCCCTCTTCCTACTGTCTTACTGCTGAGGTCCCGGAACACGTTAGGATGAGACCACAAGGCATATCCTCCTTCTGGACCAATCCCTGTTCCCTCCCCTTCATGTCCTTGCTATTCTGGCACTGGCTCTAATTGGACCAGGTTGATGGAGGGGAAATTCTTAGGTGAGTAGGTGGGTCTGTGGACAGGATAAGCACACATTAGCTGTAGTTAGAAGAAAACTGGGAAAGGTATAATGGGTTGGTTTCCCTTCTCTCTGGTATTCCTGCCTATTAAAGGTCAGCGTGTCCCTGGGGCTGGTCATGTGGAAGGTTGGCTGGGAGTGCCTGTGATGGGTTTATGACGAAGAGGGAGAACGGTTCTTATGCTTTTCTCCACTGATTGGAACTGTCAGTTATTCGCTCTTTCTTTTTATGTATGACTTTTTATCCTGTTACTTTAATGGTATTCTTCCATATCGAGAAGCCCTGGTATAAAGACTCATCCTACCTACATGTTGTACCTACGTGCAAAGAGGTGGTGTCTGTGAATCCCTGGTTAGAAAGTGAGTCTGGTGAAGACAGGTGGTCATGACTGCCCAGGACAGGGGCAGAGGGCTGTCCCACAGTGGCCAGGAACCATCAGTGTGTGTGTGTGTAAGGGATGGGAGCCTGTGGGTTGGCCCAGTTGATACCATATGCTCCCTCTGAAGATCAAAGGGATCTACCCCAGCTCCTATAGTAGCAGCTCGAGTCTCAGTCATGTGTATGTTCTTTAGGGCAGAGTCTTTGGCATTTATTAAACGCTGGGACCACAGTTGAAATTTTAGCTACCGTACGAGCTTAGTGCTAACAGAGATCAGCCACACCTTCATGAAATACCATCTGAGTGTGTTAAACCTTGGTAAAACCACGTTAATTTAGACAGGGAGGAAGCCAGTAATAAAACTGAAGGTATGCTACAAGGTATTTTAAAATACATTAGGTTTCAAGTTTAAGAGTAATTGGGACAAAACGGAGTTTTTGCGGCTATTTTGTGGCAGAGGCCCTTCAAAGAAGGCTGCCTCGCAGACTTATTTGCAGCCAGCGCTCCCAGACTTCCTGATCATAGTCTGACCCTTTGGATAGCTCCCTGAATGCATATGGCTTAGAGAGGTGTCGTTGGCCCTCGTTAATTTCACTGTCAGGATCTATATACTATTTGTCCTTTCCTTAGAGGACAAGGACTTCATCTTTGCATCATTTTTACCCTCAAAGCACATAATCGTTATCTCAGACATATTAATGGAAAGATTGCCTTCCTTATAGACTGCGCCTGAGAGGACTCATCCCTGATCAAACATAAACTTACTTGAAAGATCTATGAATGTATAATCCTAATGTGTGAGACTTACTTTCTGGTAATTCCTCAAAAAGACAAGACATTCTCACCAGGAATTTTAACTGCTGGTAGAGCCTGTGGGGCTGTCACAGCCCTTGGCGGTCAGGCAGTGACTGGGTCGTGACTCACAGACAAGGCTAAGAGGAATGATGTTAGCCCCTTCCTCCCCAGCAGGAGTCAGCAAGACACCCATTCTTGTTCTGGGCCTCCACTACCTGCACACCTGATGCTGTGGCATTTAACCTTCTCTTTCCTGAATAGTCAGGCTGAATTCCCACCTGTTTACTGAGGCAGCAGAGAATGTCATCACTGACGCAGGGCTTCTCCCCTGACCCCTTTTGCTCCCGGCCTCTTTCTTAATCCTTAAGGGGTGGCTAAAGTCAAGTCTACAGATTATCATCATCATGTTTCTTTGCTCAAAGGCAGAATAAATGGAAACCCCCTTTTATTTGCTTGCCCCACCCTTAGCACAGTGCCCCAGGAACCAGACTCAGGTGTGTGGCTGTTGATTAAGATGAGATCCACCTTAACCTGGGCAACGCGACCAAGCCCTGAGGCTGAGCTAGCATTAACCTGCTTCACGGCCGGTTCCTGTCTGTGGGAACGAAGATTCAAAGACTGGATGTGGAGCAGGGCAGAACGGAGGCAATGAGAGGGCAGCAGCCCCCTGTTCAAGCTTCTCACCTTATGTGAGTTAGGAGCCTGCCAGGGGACGAATGAGGACGCTGGGTAAATCCCACCTACTTCCCCAGTCTGTTTAGGAAGGACCCTGATGCTTCGTTGAGGAATTTATGATTTATTTCTCATGGCAACCAGGCAGCAGGGATAATTTAGGATGTGAATAATAACTGAAAAACATTCAACAAATTTTAGGTGGTTATAACTTTCTCCCTCATTGGACTCCCCCTACCCCCAAACTAGAGTTGTTTATATAGAACACACTTGTTCCACCTATTGCTCTCGTGCTGTGAAGTGCTAGTCTAGATCAGCGGCTGGAGGGAGGCCATCTGAGGATAACGCAAAGCCTAGAGCAGGGTTTCTCAACCTTGGTGCTGTCGACATTCTCAGTCGTAGGGGGCTGTCCTGTGCATTGTAGGATGTTTAGGAACATTCCTGGATTCTACCCCTTGGATGCTAGTAGCACTCCATCTCCAGGGGTGATATGATAATGGGTGGGTGGGTTGCCCCTTGATGAGAACCACCGGCCAAAAGAATCCACCAAGTGATTGATGAGTCCCCTGATCGATCACCCTTTTCCTTCCCTTGCTCTCTTCCAAATTACGTGGAGTCATTTTTACATACTATGGTTGAGTCAAGGGAACGGCCTGGCATATCTGAGAAAATTTATGGAGGCAGTCTAACTGCAGTTCATGGGAAGGGAATGGGGTTTAAAGTCAGAAAACCCAGAGTCAAGTCCCTATTGGTGTGACAGTAAATTGGGAGCACATCTCCCCTACTCCCAACTCCCCTTCCCCAAGCATTTCTTAGCATGGGAGAAATCTAGGAGTCTGAGAACATCTGTTGGGGGAACTGAACTTTTCATCCCCAAATGGCTCAAAGAGACATGATCAGCCCAAGTGGTTGTCCGTCACATGTCCAAAGCAGCCCAGAATGGAGTCAAGTTCACTGTGTGATCATGTTATCATTTCTAAAGGGCGTGGTCAAAGCCATGTGAATAGGAGGAACATGCTTTCCTCATGAGAGGCTGGACAGTGTTTCCTTGGAATAATAACATTTGTGGCACATTTCATAATTGAAGAGGAAAATGACTTCAGTCGCATCGGTGGGGAGCCTGGAATGTGGACATGTTCCATTGTTGCCCAGTGAAGGGACCGCAGTGAAGGGGTCAGAGCCCTTTGAGAGCTGGTTAAAGGGTCCCTGCTTTTATGTGGGGCGGTGCAGAACTTCCTGCGGGAGCTGGTAGGGAGGTTGGCTTAAACAGGAACTACAGGAGGAGGACAAGAGGGGATTGAAAAGACACAAGGATGTTATGTATGCAAGGGAAAGCTCTCCACCTCTACCCACTAAGGAGGGCGCAAAGGAAGGAGTTTCAGGTCTTCCCCCTCTGAACTGCTCACCTGACTCATAAGGAACTGCTTGGACCTCCAGGACACTGTAGCACCTGGGCACTGTCGCTTGGGTTGGTCTAAGGAGGTGGCTATGGCAATACCAGGGAAAGGACAGCCCCTTTCCATGAGAGACTGGCACAGGTGCTGTCGATATGGGGCTGAGGGGGTGGTCCCCAGGCCCCTCCTTGTAGATGCCTGTCAGAGAGGCCTGAGGCCAGCACTGCCCATCCTCCCTCCCTGCTTAATTTTCTGTAGTAACACTTATCATCCTCTGACTTTTGGAGTCTTTCTCCCACTGTAACATAAGCCTATGTTGGCAGAGATTTTTGACTATTATGTTCACTGATGGTTACACAGTGCCTAGAACAGTGCCTGGCATATGATAAGTATTTTTGGAAGGACATTCTTCCCTGAAACACAGAAAGAGAGCCCTGCTACACCCAGCTTGCATATACAATAAGCTGTGCAACATTTGGCAAGCTACACAACTTCTCTGAGCCTTAGTTTTTTCATCTATCAAATGGAATTAATAGAAACATTTATCTCACAGAATTGTTTTAAGGATCAGCATGGCAGCCCTTCCCAAGGTGAATTACTACTACTTTCACAATGTTTGTGAAGCATCTGGCATGCTAGAGATTCTATTAGAAATTTCTTGGAACTTTAAAGCATTTCAGAGCCAAGGACTCCAAGAGAGTGTAGAAGCAGGGAGCAAGCCCTCTGGAGGACCCAGTTCTACAGAGCTCTAACTGGCCACCAGGGTGCACAGACGTCATTAGAATCCTGGCCACTAGGGGGCACTCACCACTGAGGTTTGGAGAAATCCTTCCCTTTGTCTCCTTCCTATCTCTTGTTTGGGCTTCACTGGCTCCTTCTAGATTTCACCTTCAGTGAAGGAGTTTTAAACTCTTACCTTTCAGTTTGTCCTAATTCTTTGCCAAATACATCTGCCCTTTCTGACTTTGGATCTGGTTCTGGCCACCTTTGGATACTGACCTTTTAGATCCTGTACCTGGGTGCTCTTCCCTTCATCGTTCTGGTGGCATTTTAGGTGTATTCCTATATGGTTTGAACTACATATATTTGAACTACGAATACATTGACATTGTTAAGGAGTAAAAACATCTTCAAACTGATACCGAGAGGATGATATCTGCTGTGCAAATTATCCCAGAGAAAGGTTCCATCTGGTAAGCCGTATAAAATAACATTGCTGCCATTTGGCAGGTGAGAATCTAGATACTGCAGAGTCTGCATGACCTTTGAGTACAATTTTTCAGGAGTGGTCATTCCTGGGACGGGATCACTCTTCCTGTTCACAAAAGAAACAGAAAATATCTTAGTATATTATAGGATAAATGCACACAAATATAAGATCCACCCCCAAAACACACACACACACACACACACACACACACACACACACAGAGTAGTTATTGGTGTTATTTAAAAAATATTTCTGGTTTCTGGACTCCCTTGTTGTTAGGTGGGCCAGGTCTGGCCTATGAGTTGTGAGCAGAAGTGACATGTGTCATGTTTGGTTGTATGAGAGCCTCCAGGATGCCATTTCTCTTTGCCATGAGTCTGAGCAATGTTCTAGAAAGCAGCTGCTTCACCAGTCTGAGTCCTGGAACAGACTCCATGGTGATCCCTGATGGACAATGTAGTGCGAGTGAATAAATATTTATTGCTTTATGCTACTAAGATTTTAGGGGCTGTTTGTTCCTGCAGCATAACTTCACCTATCCTGACTCTTACACACAGTTAATAGAATCAAAGGGGTCTGGTATTGCTTATTATTTGTTTGACACTTTGAGTTCTGCAACTTGGTCTTTAAAACTTTTCACATATATAACAGTCAGGGAGATGAAATTTCACTGAGGAATGAAGTGACATTATGTGTCCACATTACATCTTTCCGTTCTACAATGAATTTGAACTTTCATGAATTTCCTGATAGACTGCTATTCCAGGCTATACCCCTGCAACAATATCTGTCAACAGATAATTCCAATTTGCATCACTGCCTTTCTCTATATAGAAGTGCATGTGCTCTATAGAGGATATATGAAATTTTTAATTATATTTTTATCTTCTTGTTCCACAAAATTAGTGAAAACAGAAAAAGGAAGTGCTGAAAGTAGTTATAAGAGCACAGTCCTAAAATCAAAGAATTTAAGACAAAGATGTAAATCATAAGTGAAAGTAGCAAATCTTTAGCTTCAATTAGACATTTACTGAATTTAAGCTGGTTGTCTTATTTTCATTTGGTTTGGAAAAGAACAAAAGTGAGGACTGTACAAAATACTAGACATACATCATTGAAAGTTCCATTTAAATCTCCCTTCCTTCCTTCCTTCCTTCCTTTCTTCCTTCCTTCCTTCCTTCTTTCCATCCTTCCTTCCTTTCTTCCTTCCTTTCCTTTCCCCTTCCTTCCTTCCTTATCTCATCCTTCCTTCCTTCCTTCCTTCCTTCCATCCTTCCTTCCTTTCTTCCTTCCTCCTTTCCTTTCCCCTTCCTTCCTTCCTTCCTTCTCTCTTCCTTCCTTCCTTCCTTCCTCCTTTCTTTCTTGTTATCTTTAAAAGGCAAGGTATACACCTGGAGACTGTCATACAGAGTGAAGTAAGCCAGAAAGAGAAAAACAAATATCGTATATTAACACATATATGTGGAATCTAGAAAAATGGGATAGATGAACCAGTTTGCAAGGCAGAAATAGAGACACAGATGTAGAGAACAAACGTATGGACACCAAGAGGGGAAAGCGGGGGTGGTGATGGTGGTGGTGGGATGAATTGGGAGATTGGGGTTGACATATATACACTAATATGTATAAAATAGATAACTAATAAGAACCTGCTGTATAAAAAATAAATAAATAAAATTCAAAAAACAAAAAAACATGGCTTCCCTGGTGGCACAGTAGTTGAGAGTCCGCCTGCCGATGCAGAGGACACGGGTTCGTGCCCCGGTCCGGGAAGATCCCACATGCCGTGGAGCAGCTGGGCCCGTGAGCCATGGCCGCTGAGCCTGCGCATCCGGAGCCTGTGCTCCGCAACGGGAGAGGCCACAACAGTGAGAGGCCCGCGTACCGAAAAACAAAACAAAACAAAACAAACAAACAAAAAATGATTTAAGGGAATAAAGAAAACTAAGGAGTGGTTAATTAATTTACATAATAGCATTTCAGAGGGCAATGATAAAGACTATCACACTGAAGTCCAGAACCTAAATGACTGACAAGTTTAACATAATACTAACATACTTTCTATTGAACTGTTTAATACAACCTTTCCTCCTTCCCGGCCATTAAAACACACTTTGATGACTCTTATCTACTACAGAATGAAATTCAAACTCTGTGGCTTAGCACTGAGACCCTCTACTGTCTGCTCTTCCCTATGTCTCATTTCTTTTGCTTCTCCCAGGACAGGATGAACTGTTAATGCCAGTGTTTGTAGATGACCACACCTCATGTTACCCATTTTCTTTATTTTTGAAACTGCTACCTGGCCAAATGCTCAGTACTGTGAACTATACTCGTAGTTGTAGTAGGTAAACTACACTCCATGTAGGCAGGGATTTTGTTTTGCTCATTGCTGTATTTCTAGTGCTTGGAGCAGAACATTGCATGTAGTAACCATGTGTTGAATAAATGATTAAAGGATTGAATCAATAAACTTACGTTTATTGGGAAAAAAAGGCAAGGTATAATAGGGATTCTAGAATATTTTTTGGCTTTAATATGTAAGTCTATTATTGTTCATTTTTTGCACCGTTGACTTTTGTACAAGCCTTCAGGAACATATCAAATTTGAATTAAGATACTAACCTGCATTAACCTGGGAGTTGAAAACAGAATTCTCTTTAGGCTTTAAACTGCCTGTTGTTAACCTAAATGGAATCATGCTATAAGTTATTTTCTATTTTAAGTCCTTAAAATTCCAGATTTACCTAATGATCCTGGAGTGGATTGAATAGCCTCCCTCAGAATGTGACCTTATTTGGCAACAGGGTCTCTGCAGATGTAATCAGTTAAGATGCGGTCATATTGGATTAGGTTGGGCCTTAAATACAATGACTAGTGTCCTTTTAAGAAGAGGAGAGACCCACACACATAGGGAGGAAGGCCATGTGAAGCTGGAAGTGGAAATTGCAGTTATGCTGCCACAAGCAAGGAATGCCGAGGATTGCAGGGAGCCACGAGAAGGATGAAAAGACAGGAAAGATTTCCCCGAGACACTTCAGAGGGAGATGGCCCTGCTGACCCCTTGATTTTGGACTTCTAGCCTCCAACACTGTGAAAGAATAAATTTTTGTTTTTTGAACTCACCCAGTTTGTGATATTTTGTCACTGCAGCCCTAGGGACTTTGATACAGCTTCCAAACCAGAAAAAGTAAGTTCATTACTCACGAGCTGGACCCGAGAAACAAGAGACATGGGAAGAGGAGACAGAAAGAAGCCCCTAGGGGTGTCCACTCTTGTCACTTTTAAGGGAGCTGTTCCTAAATGGAAATTGGTGTTGTCATTTTGGAAGGAATTTTTCAGAATGTGTCAAAACTTGAAGTTGGTTTAACTTTTGACCTTGACATTTCTCTTTTGGGAAGTGGTCCTATCATAACATTTCCACAAATGTGCAAAAATGTACATACAAGTAGGACAACAGTTCTTGGAATAGAATAAAATTGGGAAAAGCTAAAAGGCCTGGCTATATAAATTATAGTAGATCCATGCAGTAAACCTCTATACAGCCATTAAAAAGAACGAAGTTACTAGATATAGGTGATGGTTGCACGACATTTTGAATGTACTCAATGCTACTGAATCGTTCACTTTAAAATGCTTAATTTTACATTATGTGAATTTCACCTCAATAAAACACAATTTTTTTAAAAGAATAATCTGTATGTCTTAGCATGGAAAAGACTGCTAAAAAGTATTGTTGAGCGAAGAGAACAAATGACAGAGCAGTGAGCATAATATTATTTTATTTCAATGAATATTAATCAGTCTGTACATTAGAACTTACATAGAAAAAATCTGGCTGCAAATACAGGAAACATCTCTAGTGGTTAGCTCTAAGCAGTGGTGGTGGGGCGGTAGGGAGTGATTCTGGAGAAACTTTCACTTCCTAGACCTGTATTATTTGAACTTCTCACAACACATGTTATTTTGTAATCAGAGAAACAGTCAAAATGAAAGGGGTTCTCATATCATTTTTATTCTTTCTAAAATGAGGAAGAAAGCTAAATATTAACGGGAGGGGCAGAAAACATTGTAATTTTATGTCATTTCCCCTCCACCTATGTCACTTAGTGAAATAAAGTGACTTTTCACGTTGTTGCTGTCCAGAGGGTGACAGGCTGACCATGGGTGTGAAGGTCACACAGGCCAGGTTGTGAGGGGCAATATGTCGCTGCACAGAGGAAAAGGTGGAGCAAATCTGACGTTCGGGGCGTTCGGTGTGGTTGGTGTATGTGCTTCTGCACTGGGTCATGAGTTCCTTGGACTTTCTGAGAGAGAGAAAGAGAGATCGGAGGAAAGAGAAAGAGCTGTCCCATTGTACAAAACCCCAGCATGTAGAATAAAATGCTATATTCATGTTTTTCATTACTTTGGGGAAAATTATACGACTTTATGAATAAGAAGCTCTCCAGCCTGCATAAAAAGCACTCAGAAGGATTTGAGAATAGGTTGCCTACCTACTAGGGGCCAAAGGTTGGTTAAGGATTTGGCTTGATTTGCAGATGCACAGAAGCCCTAGAAGGGCCCCACTTTGTGAAGGGGATTCAGGCTGCCTCGTGCGTTTGTTCAGACCAGGAGAACGAGGTTCAGAGTAACCAGGTTTTGTCTTCACTGTGTGTTTGGAGTGTGACAGCAGGGGTGAAACAAAGCAAGTTGGGTGTCTATATCCTGTCTTCTGTCATTGGTAAAGCTAGAATGCACGGCTATTAACTTTCGCCTTGGCATCTCAGGGTTTTGTTTTTTTTTTTTTCTTCTGCTGATACAATGCTTTGGCACAAAGCAATGATGCTGAGCTAAGACTCTCCAACCACCTAAAGGCAAGATGAGTTAAGATGGAGCAAACTCTCCCATACTCCCTATTTAATGATTATTTTTTAGTTAGAGACACAACCCTGATGATAAACAAAGAATCTCAGCTCATTTGCATTCATGAAAGGGCACTCACAAATTAAGCAAGCATCACTAAAATGGCTAATTGCTAAGCGAAATCAGAATGTAAGCCTTGGTGTATATCCAGAGAAAAGCATGGTCTGATAGGATACATGCACCCCAGTGTTCATTGCAGCACCGTTTACAATAGCCAAGACATGGAAGCAACATAAATGTCCATCGACAGAGGGATGGCTAAAGAAGATGTGGTACATATATACAATGGAATATTACTCAGCCATCAAAAAGAATGAAATAATGCCATTGGTAGCAACATGGATGGACCTAGAGATTGTCATACTGAGTAAAGTAAGTCAGACAGAGAAAGAGAAATATCCTATGAGATCGCTTATGTGTGGAATCTAAAAAGAAATGATAGGAATGAGCATATGTACAAAACAGAAACGGACACACAGGCTTAAAGAAAGAACTTATGGTTCCCGGGTGGAGGGAAGGGATAGTTAGGGAATTTGGGGTTGACATGTACGCACTGCTATATTTAAAAAGGATAACCAACAAGGACCTACTGTGTAGGTCCTGCTGGACCTACCCATAGCACAGGGAACTCTGCTCAATGTTATGCAGCAGCCTGGATGGGAGGGGAGTTTGGGGGAGAATGGATACACGTATATGTATGGCTGAGTCGCTTTGCTGTGCACCCGAAACTATCACAACATTGTTAATCAGCTATACTCCAATATAAAATAAAAAGTTAAAAAAAAAAAGAAGAATGGAAGCCTTGGTGTTTCTGCTGGAACATTCTCCAGTCATCTTTGCTCCATCATGTACAGCTAGATAATTTACATACGCGCATCGCCAGGTAAACCCTGTAGTGTGTATAGCAAAATTAACCAATTCTTAGTTCAGGCAAAGGCAAAAGGGTCTGAGTGACAGGTGGTGGATCACCTCCTCTGGATGCCATAGATGGTCCCTCTGACCCTGTCCCTGAAAAATTCTCAACACCCTTTGACCTGTGTACTCTTTCTCCTCCGGTAATATTTGAGGGGACTTAGCACTAGTATTTTGGGACCAAAGAGTCCCAGTGGTTTGGGAAACACCTCCTAGGCCTGCCCTGCTGTCAAAGGCTGCATGGGCTGAGCTGAAAGTGTCTAAACCTCTTCATGCAGGTGCTCTGGAGCCCACGTCAGGTTCACTTTGCCATCCCGTGTTTGCCTGCCTCGGCAGTGCCCTGCACCCTTCCTCACACACCGGTGAGCTCACGCTGGTCAGTCCTGGAGAGGTGAGGGGTTGAGGGTGCAGGGCTTACAGGGGAGAACTATGAAAGCCAGGTTGAGAGACGTGACGCTCATTCCAGGAAAATAATGGGAGAGAAGATGGTGCCCAGCGCCACGCTCTCACACGTCAGGAACACGTGGTGGGCTTGGAACAGATAAAGAGCCTTGTGTTTCGGGTGGCTCAGAGTCTGTCCCTGTCCTAATGAATTGTGCCTGATCACGCAAGGTAAGCCTCATGACTTGGGTGCAGGGCCATTACCCTGGCGGGTGTTCCAGCCAGATTTCACTGATGGCTGACGGCAGGGGTGCCCCCCTCTCAAGGAGGAAGGTAAATAGCCTCTGCAGAAAACGTTGCCCAGAACCAGAGTGAAAGCCCAAAGCTGTGGTTGAGCGCTCAGATTTCACTCACAGCTCGCTTTCGTATTTTTGAAGCATCCAGGTAATAGAGGTAGCCCTTGGTTTCAGGCCCCCCAGTTGTAATCACATTATTGACCTCCCATCCAACCTCCATGAGGAGGCATCTTGACATAGACTGGGAATGGGGTGGGGTCTCAATGGGCCCACATTACCCGATGCATAGAGATCCTGGGTCCCCTAAAAGAGGATATGGCCTGGAACATGCTGGCTGGTAGAGAAGCTCATTCTTCCCTTGGCTACCCACACCTTCACTGAGGAGGCTGGGAGAGAAGACTCCTCTGAGCAGCAGAGTTCTATCCATTCCCTTCTCTGCTGGTTTTCTACCCTTGACTGGATAGAATGGATTGTTTCCTGGCAGTTCAGCTCCTTGGAGTCTGTGATCTATCAGCATCTTGACTGCTTCCTCTTAATGCAGTGCTGACCAGCTGCCCTAGGTGACAACTGAAACATCGGCATTGCTGAAAAACACTTGGGAGCTGGCGACACAGACAACCTCCGTAGGGCGGCTCTGGCTCTCTCCATTAGGTGAAAAATGTTCAATTTATAATGTCTAGGTCCACTATAAAAAATAGAACCATGTCCATTTCTGTGGCTAGTGTTAGATGCTTCTGTTTTTTTTTTTATATACATTTCCAGTAATTACAATGTTTCTTTCAGGGATGTTGTAATCGGATATTGGGGAAGGTTTGTCATCGCCCTTTATGACTTGAGGCCATTCCCATTTCTCATTGCTGCCCTTGCTACCCAAGCCTCCGCTGCTGTAGCTCACTCATACTTGCCCTATTTCCAGGAATTTTTCTCCTTCTGTATCACTCACACTCTATAGCTTTTGAAGGCAATGATACGAAAGGCGCAAAGAAGTTGGGTTAGCTTAGGCCAAATGGAGTAGAGGTACAACAAGAAAGCTAGGTTTGTCTATTTCACCTTTCTTCTTGAATTCCTGATGCTAAAAGCTATCTTGCAATCATGACCTTCATTCATTTAACAAGTATTTATTATCTACGTTTGTTTAGAGAATTGAGAGAGAAGCACATAGCTGCATTATTTTACTAAAAGCGAGCATCGTTGTAACAAAAAAAGAGAAAAGTCAAGCAAATACCCTAAAAGTTTTTTCAGGATGGACTTATGCAATTCGTTGCTGGCTTGGGCTTTTATGAAATCACTTTGCTCATTTGGGGTAATCTCCTCCACCTCGACATTCTGGCAGATGGGGAGGTATACTTGCCATCTGTCTTTATTTTTCTAACCCCTCCACAGGACGTTGCAAAGTGGGCACTGCGGGGACATCCCACACTGCCAACTCCATCCTTTCACCCAAATGCTTGCTGCTTCTCTGCCCGGATCCCCAGAGGGCAGAGAGGCTGGCGTGGGTCTCTGACTGATGTCTGCCTGCCCTTCGGCTCCTTGGAAAACGAAGAGCAGGACTGGGCTGGAGGGGCCTCTGCGTGTACAGCTTCTGCTGAAAAAGTGCAGTTTCAGGGATTTTGGGCTCTTGGACTAAAAGGCTCTTTCTGCAGGTGTTTTTTACGCAGTATAACCAGCTTGTTCTCTGTCCCCTCCAGCGGGACAGGATCCAGAGGTTGGAGGGGCACTGGCTGACCTGACCATAGGTTTGTTCTGTTTTGTGATGGGACTGGGGGTTGAAGTTCATTGCTTCTCCTTCCATAAGCTCCTTGAAGTTAGGGACGGTGGCCTCTTTGCCATCATATCCCAAAGCCAGGCACACAGCTTGGCATTTCATAGGTGGTCAATACGTACGTTTAAAAGTGAATTCATAAAAGAAAGCAAATAAGGCAAGTGTGGACTGTAGAAAGAGTACAGAATTTAGTCAGAGAACCCGGATGGGCTCTCAGCTTTACTGCTCAATAACAGCAGAAGCAAGTTCCTTACCTAACCTTGCTGAACCCCAATTTCCTCATTTGTAAAATGGGACAATCACATTTGCTTCTTAGGGTTGCTCTGGGGATGACCTGATATAGAGACAGGTGTGGCTCTTGGCTTATGGAAGGTTTTGGGGCTGTTTGCTATTTACTGCAGAGTTCCAGGTGGGTCATTACAGAGATACCTTGGGTCCTCAGCATGTAGTCTTGGCAGACTTGGGGTTCTGCGGACAGTGGTAAACCAGTCTAGGGGCTGCCAAGGCAGGGCATATCAGTATCTCTGGATGGCAGTGTGGTATCTCCTGCCCTGAACTCACTTCACCGTTTAGGCCTACACCTCCTTCACCGTAAGAGCTCTGGAGCTCTCCTGGAGGTGTCCATGGGGGCAAACACACGTTCATAATACAGAACCATGTTTTTAGCACAGGCTCAGAAACTTGGTGAGTGAAGTACGAGAAAGCAAAAGGTGGGCAGTGAACAGGGTGGCCTGCTTCTAACACCTCTTGGGTTGGAGTCCAGCTCTGCCATCAGTCGATTAATTGGGCAAGTCGTGTCACCTCTCTTGGCTTTGCTTTTCTATTTTACTAACATGATGGGTGGGTGGCGACTGGGGAGTTGTTTTAGAGCTGATCTCACCTATCTTTTTGGCCATGATCACAGGACAGATGGCATTCACATGTGCGGCGTATTCTCAGGGGTATGCACAGACTTCGAGAAGCCTTCCAAAATGTTGTGGGGGACTGAAGGCATTCAACATTTTGAAATCACTACTGATATTAGCAGTTTAGCAAAACTACTTTCTTACGATGGGCCATGGGCATAAATAGGATTGGCTGTGAATCACGTGCAGTTTCTCTGCAAAGTTCCAGGTCTATGCTGTCTCGACCACGTGGGTAAGTGAATCAGAATATGAGTGAGGAAGCTGTTCTTATGAGAGAGCTGTGATTTTGCCTTATTTTATTTAAAAAGCCGTGATTCTCAATCTTGGATTTTTGATTAGCACTAACATATTTCTTGCGGTATAACTCAGAGTTGATCATGACACACTCCTTTGTTATGAATCAGAGCAAAGAATTAATGGGTCAGATATTCTTAAAGTCTTTCTGCTTTGCAGCTTGGTTTCGTTGATTTCACATGTGTCTAGGACTTGCTAAGATAGGGAAATTCAGTTCCACAGCAGGCTACTGTAATGGAGTGGATCGAGTTGAGAGGACAGGGAAACTCGGAGTCAAAGAATTTTCCAAACCTTTCTCAGTAACTCACCCGTTGCAGACATCATTTCCAATCATGGCGTATATGACAATGGCTGGTTGGTCCAACAGCTGGTTCCTAGACAAACTGAGAAACCATAGATGGAATCTGAATGTCAAACACTTGGAAGCCTAGCTGTGAATCTTTGTATGACCATCTTCTTGGTAACATTTTGCTATTTTTCTTTCATTCCCATTTCCCTCTTCTTCTCTGTAAATGTTAACCCACTTATCCATTAGGAAAAGACCCCATAAATGCATAGAACTAAAAGAGCAGATTGAAGTCTCCCATAGGAGGACACACTACTATCTTTACAGCATGTTTCACAGAAGTTGTCACGAATAAACACAGGTGAGTTATCTGAGTTACTTGTGTCCAGACGTGTAGGACATTATTACAGCTGTGGACCTGTGGTCAACTTTGAAAAATCAAGGGTTTATCAAGGTTTCTATTCTGGACGCCCAAGGCCTTGCTTCTGAATTTTAAGTCCAATACAAGCACAAAATTGTTTTCTTGTTCAAGGATTAAGAAGCAATACTTTGGCCAGACCTAAGTTTTACCCACTTTGTATGCATTTTTATGGACACATGTAAATTAATCACTTCCTATGGTCACTGGCCCAAGAAGTGACAACTTCCCAGTGTATGGAAAGTGACTAACAAGGTATAGATGCTCAGTATAAGTGGTTACTGGGTAACAACAGAGAGTTTTTATTCATTTTTCAAAATAGAAACTTAACTTAAAAACAACTTCTTGTATCCCTCCCTCTTCCACTTACCTTTCTATAAATCTCTCCAGGCTTTGGGAAGATGCACCTTAAAATTAAGAAAATAATTAAAGTTAGTAACTTCAATTCAGCATAATCAGTATGAGAGTTTTTTTTTTTTTTTTTCTTTTTCTTTTTTTTTGCAGTACGCGGGCCTCTCACTGTTGTGGCCTCTCCCGTTGCGGAGCACAGGCTCCGGACGCGCAGGCTCAGCGGCCATGGTTCACGGGCCCAGCCGCTCCGTGGCATGTGGGATCTTCCCGGACCGGGGCACGAACCCGTGTCTCCTGCATTGGCAGGCGGACTCTCAACCACTGCGCCACCAGGGAAGCCCCCAGTATGAGAGTTTGATTGATTGACTGAAATCATGGAAGAAGCATCACTGTACACTCAAAGTTCATCCAAACCATCATGCTGATGGGAATGACTTCATCCTGCAACTCTCCTTAATGGGTCTTCTGTTTGCTTGGCATTATAATTAACATAATTCTAAAATTTTTAGTTTCACAGGTTTCAAGATATTTCCTAAGCATGAATGGGTACACTTTCTAGTAGATGTGAGAAAAAGGTATAAATCTATCAGCAAAGACAGAAACTACCCAAAGATTAAGGAATGAGTTGAGGGATGAGAGGTACCATAAAAAGGATTATTTGAGAACCGCCCATCTCCCTAGAAATCCCCATTTTATTGCCTGCCAGGATTCCTGCTCACTCCTGAGGCTCCTCCTGACTGGCTGGCCTGTGCAAGGTTTAGATTGTAGACTTGAAATATTTCAGCTCCTGTAGTGACATGCATAACCATCCTTCCCCCACCCTTGTTACCACCTGTCATGCATCTCCTATATGAAAATTATATTTATTGAATACTCATTTTATTATAGACACTCTGTTAAGCACTTATATTATTAGTTCATTTAGACCTTAACAACCACTGTACGAGGTAGGCATAGTAGTATTCCCATTTTATAGATGAGGAAACTGAAGCTCACTTAAAGTGACTTGCCCACAGCCACACAACTAATCATTCAGAGAGCTGCAATTCAAACTCAGTCCTTTCTGTGAGGCTGAGCTCTGGTTCCTTGTGTGACAGTGCTTATCTAGACCGGGTGTCTAGAAAGGGTGAACCCACATAGGTTTAGTGTTTCTTTGTCCCTTGGAAGATAGTCTGCAGCAATTAGTGAGTAATCCTCAGATGGGTGGTACAATTCAAGGGGCAATGAAGATTTTCCTGTAACTTCCAGCTTTGGAAGCTTGTGGGGAAGGCCAGATTCCTGCAGATCCACATGGGAAAAAGGGCAGTGCACACCCATGAGGAGCGTACTGGCCCATGGCCCCTCAAAACCGTGTGACCATGCAGGGACTGCTTCCTTTTCCACGTACAGCTAGATGCAAGCTGTATGGGCAGCACTGATGTTCTCTTGGCTGATTCAGGAATGTTAGTACGATAGATGAATATCGCTTTATTTCCTCTCTTATTGTGGTAAAATATACAACACATAAACGTAACCATTTTAACCCATTTTGAGTGTGCGATTCAGTGGCGTTAAGTATCAATACATTCATATTGTTGTGCAAACATCACCACCATCCATCTCCAGAATTTTTCCGTCATCCCAAACTGAAGCCCTGTATCCATTAGAGAATACCCCTCCCACAGCCTCTGATAGCACCATTCTACTTTCTGTTGGTATAAATGTAACTATTCTGGGTACCTCATATAGGTGGAATCATACCATATTCGCCTTTTTGAGTCTGGTTTCTTTCATTTAGCATAATGTTTTTTTGTTCGTTTGTTTGTCTGCGGTACGCAGGCCTCTCACTGTTGTGGCCTCTCCCGTTGCGGAGCACAGGCTGCGGACGCGCAGGCTCAGCGGCCATGGCTCACGGGCCCAGCCACTCTGTGGCATGTGGGATCCTCCCGGACCGGGGCACGAACCCGCATCGCCTGCACCGGCAGGTGCACTCTCAACCACTGCGTCACCAGGGAAGCCCTAGCATAATGTTTTTAAAGTGCATCCATTTCCAGCATGTGTCAGAATTTCCTTCCTTTTAAAGACTGAATAATATTCCATTGTATGTACGTACCACATTTTGTTTATCCTTTCATCTGCTGATGGGCATTTGGGTTGTTTCTACATTTTTCTATCGTGAATATGCTGCTATGAACATTGGTGTGCAAGTATCTGTTTGAGTCCCTACTTTTTAGGTAACTGAAATTGTTGGACCCTATGGTAATGCTATGGTTAATTTTTGTTTAGGAATCATCATACTGTCTTTGTTTCCTTTTTGTAGTGAGGCGGGGTAGTATTAAACATGCACACAGACATACAATTTAAGGGCAGTCATTTCATCTCAGCATGCATGTATTCATTCACCCTCTCCATTCATTTGTTGAGCACTTGCCATGTGCCTTGCACATAGTAGGGAATTAGCAGATGAGTTGGACACAGCCTCTATACCTGAGGATTAGCATCTGTGGGGTGAGACCTATAACCGAGCGCTGGTGAAAGGTTCAAGGCAACCAAACCCAGAAAACTCAATGTGATTTGAGTCTATTATCTCGGCTCAGAGACGGTGCCAGATTTCACAGCACCGAGTCATAAACATAGAGACTCAAAGGATTTCTGGGTGTGAGATGGCTCCCTCTTGCTCCCAAGAGGGAAGAGAAGGAGGACAGCCATGGGGATCCTACGGCGGCTCACTCGTCTCATCGTCCGGGCCCTTCATCCAGTGCCAGTCCCAGGACTCTCATCTTCCCATTTTCAGTAAACTAATAAATCAGGAGGTGTTTAATTCTCACTCTTTGATTTTTCTCTTAATGAGAACTGAAAACTAATGAAAGCTCAAGCCATGAGTGGGAAAAAAAATTAGAGGACCAGGTCAGGCCAATCATTTTCCTCATTACCCAGAGTACAACTGGGAATGTGAGGTGTGGAGCACCCACAGAGCTTGAGGAAGATGGAAATGAAAACCTGTCATGGCATGCCACATGGGCAGCCCCTCTCTGGACCCACATCCCTACATCCCTCTGATGCTCAGGGCAAAGATGGCAGGCCAATGGCAACGGCTTGCGGTGGACCTGAAAGTAGCAATCACAAACGTCCACCCAAGGAGAGAGGAAGTGCCCGCTCTTCCTTACCCAAATGTTTATTTTTTCTGGTGGGTGTTTATAACAGGAGCCCAGAATTTTCATTGCTCCAGAGTTGTGGCACCTTCCACGATTTCCATTTCCTTTTGGAAATGTCAGTTTTATGAGATTATGTAATGAGTTTATGTAATTCCCATGTCACTTTCTCTTCTTAGTCCCCCTTTCCTGTTGTTCTGCTATCCCTTTGCCAGCCCCATCATTTACTGTCTCTCTCCCTCCCAAGCGCTCTTTTCTCTCTCCTCCTGTGCATAGACTTCCTCTCGGCTGCCGATTTTGTTGCGGCTGCTGCTACTATTACAGCAAATACTTAATAAAGTAGTTGGAACAGGAAGATGTAAGCAGGAGAGAAAGATAGCTTCTAGCCTGTGGGATGAGGCAAAACAAGGTGAGCATTTGAAGAGCTGGTGCTACCCTGAAGAGGTCCATACCTGGTCTCTACAATAATAGTTCAGAGAAATGGAAAAGTTTTGACTCTGAAATAGGGACACTTAATTTATTTGTCAAGGTGGTACAATGGAGAATCTACCTGTCCCCAATTAAGAAAAGAATAGGGTCCTTATTGGCCACAAAAGTCTGAACTCTGGCTCATTCAGTCCCTTTTACATAAGGCATAGTGCATTGCAAGTAAAGAAGCGTTTCCCATAATCTCAACACTGGTTGTCTTTCATGAGTAAATTTCAGCATACATTCCCACTGCTGGATCAGTGTTGACCACAGCAGCAAGTGCTTCATATTCTGGACATTTGAATCAACTGGTAAGATACTCTTAACGGTCTTCTAAATAAGCCTGGAAGTTTTTGGTTTTGTGCCTGGCCCAGAGTAAGAGCTCAGTCTCAACTTCTTCATGGGGTATATTTAAGTATAAGTATAATAGGTCTTCTTAACTTAATTCATTCATTCATCAACATTTATGGAGTACTTACTATGTGTCAGGCATTGTAATAGATGCTGGGGACACATCAGTCAATAGAAAAGATATGGTCCCTGTTTTTGTGAGGCTTAGAGTTATTCATAAGTAATGAACATCAAGTGTTAGGGATTCTGAGAAGCCCTGAAGAAGCGGTATTAAGCTGAGCACTGAAAGAAAAGTAGGTGCTTCTTCTCTTGCAGTCCTAAGAGAAGAACTTGGCAACTAATTCCCAATAAAATATTGGATGCTTTCTAGACACGACTCAGAAACAAATCTCTAGTTTAATGCCATCTTTGTTATAACTCTCTGAATAGGACAGGGGCAGATCCAGGTTTTGCGTTCTGAAGATTATATAATTTGGAGGACCCTCTTTAAGGAAAAGAACACAAAACACAAAAATGAGACCTGACACAAAGAGAAGCCAGAGTGCAAAGAGACACAAGTCTTAATCAATTGTGGTTAAATATCTCAAGTTGGTAAATTTTACAAATCCATATGGTTACCAGGCAAGTGAGGGGCCCTCAGGCTTCAGCGTCACTGGCCTTATAACTCTGCCTCTTGGCACTCCGTAGACGTCGAGTGCAAAGCCTTGGAGCATCAGTGCTAGATGGGACCTTTGAGAGTATGTGATCAGGTAGCCCACTTTACAGATGAGGCCCAGAGAGGGCAAGAGGCTTGCTCAAGGTCTAACAGCTAGCAATCAGCATCTCAGCTAGTAACCCATTTCAGGTACCAATTACTACACATTAGTAATGACTGAAACAGATTATTTCAGTTCTTAAATGAGACTATGTGAATTACAAGATCTAGTTCTTATATGAGAACCTGTAAAAAGGACTTCGAGGTGCATTTTGCAACCACTGCTATAAAATTTTTTGTCAGATAGTTCCAACATCTGACATCTGTTAGTTTTCTTTTCCCATGTGAGTTGAGATTTTTCTGGTTCCTTATATGCTGAGTAATTTTGGATTCTATCCTGGGCATCTTGGATATTATAAGACTCTGAGCCTTATACTTTTGTCTTATTAGGCAATCCACCCAGTTAGGTTCAGGTGGCAAGTTCTAACTAGTCTTCTGGGAGGTTATGGTTTCGATGTCAGTTCCACTCTCAAACCCTCTGTAGTGTTATTCTGATTTGTCTCATGTCTGTGCCACTGAGTGGCCATTCTGGGACCTGGGCAGTGGTCTATGTCCAAGTTGAGGTCTCAGAGTCTTTGGTATGCAATTAAGGATCAGATCTGTGCATGTGCAGCTCAAGAGAAAGCCCAGGAGTTCACACACAACTTTCTGGGGTTGCTTTCCCAAGCTCCTCCGTCTCTAGGAGCTCCTCGGTCCTTTCTAGTTCCTTGGGCTCCCCTGTTTGGTCCTTAAGCCCCAACTTTCTTTCCCCCACTCTCCTGTGCACGTCTCACAAATTAACTAGAGATGAGAGGACAGAGTGAGAAAATAAGCAATAGGGTATCTGCTCCACCCTCCTGGGAGCACAGCTCTTCTAACTGGAGGGACTGTCCCCCCACCCAGAATTCTAGACACCTCCTCACTGCTGCCCTGTCACTGCAAAGAGACCCCTTTCCCACTTCTAGAGTGAGAACTAGAGGGTTTCTTCTGATGCCATCTCTCCATGCCACTGTCCACTTCCGGGTTTGGGGCAGCATTGAGTCTAGGTTGGGAGATATCAGAGGACAACAAAATGTCAACTGCTGGTTTGGCTGTACTCCTCATTCTGGTTTGCTTCTTCAGTCGGCTACTATTTTCTTTCCAGCGTCCTCCAATACCTTTTCCATGTCTTCTGTCCAGGTTTTATAGCTGCATTCAGTGGGACAGACAGGGTGAAGTCTGCTTACTCCATTATACCCGGAACCAGGAACCAAATGCATTATAGAGAGTATAAATAGTTCATGAAAAATGTGGTGTCACACATTGACCTAAAATCAATCTAATAATGCCATTTAACTCTAATTAGATTTTAAATAATGCAGATTTTGCTTATAAATTTAGGAAGCATTTTGAAGAGTGCGATTTGTATAATCCAGTTAAAAAATCAGCCATGAGAAATTTAACTTCCTTGTTTTCTCTAAAAATCTTTCTTGAAATAAGCAGAAATATTCAGACTAATACACTGACCTTCAGCTCAAAATAGTAGGTACTTAATAACTGTTCGTGGTGACAATTTCTGATGGTGTTTCTACTACCAAAAATGCTTTCAAATTCACATGCGTGGTTCTGAATTTCTGTGACAAACTAGATAAATGATTCCCCCAAACATATATTTTTAAAAGAATATAACAGCCTTCCCAAAGCGGCTCTAATCTACCTCTTGGTCTCAAAACTTGACATAATTTCACAAGTAGCCTTCAGCCATGCTGAACTTCTCTCTCGCTCTTCCCTAAAGATATTTTGCCCTTGGAACATCAATGCACTGAGTCACCATCCCCCCATGGTTTTTGGATTGCTATTTTTTTCTGCAAGGCTCTCTGCTCAAATGTATCTTCTCTGAAGTTTTCCACTCCTTCTCCAGGCAGAGTTGTGTCTCTCATCTCCAGAGACCTCAACCTACCTCTATTTATTTTACAAGAACCATAATTTTTTCCTTCTTTGTCTCTCTTTTCTGTTTACTTATGATCTCCTTGAAGGCAGGGACTTTGTCTTGTTCACCTTTCTGTTTCTAGGAGCTATTGCAATATTGGAGAGGAAAGAGAGGGAGTGGTGGGGCAAAATCAAATGGAAAATGAGAGGAAGGGAAGTAAAAGAGAAGACCAGAGGTAAAAGGCACCTCCCAAGATGCTTTGAAACTGACAAAACCCCGGCAAGTTCCTTTAAGCTATCCACACAAGTAGCAGTGAGCTTTCCCTATGATGTCCTTTATCTCAAGTCCTAAACAAAAGGGATCGATTGAAAGGAGACCCCTTAGGACTTCAGGAGCCCTTGCCATTGACAATTACATACAAAAGTGTAAGATATTTGCTTCTGAATTTGCCCTCTGCAGGTGTGCTGATTCAAGAGGTACAGGATGAAAATCTTGATCTAACAGAAGAATAGAAAGCACGCACTCTTCATATTATAATCATTGTCAGATGCCTTGCTCCTACTTGGATGAGTTGCATGAAACAAGCAGAAGCCAGGAAGGGCTGCATAAATAAGTCCTAAGAAATAGTCCCATTGGAATCAGAATGTCTCCATGCTTTAATGATTCTTTGGAATTCCAGAAAGTATTAAAAATTGGAATGATGTCTTCTAATAAAAGGAGGAAAATGTGTCCCTCTGTATAAAATGTGTCACACTGAAATGTTTCTCTTTCAAAAGTTTCTATTATAATTAAACATTGTACCTTGGAGATACTTCTGGTCTTTGAGAGAGAGAACAAGTTTTGATGCCTGTAGCCCTGTAAGCATTTTCCTTTTAGATCAAGCATCTCAAATATCGGTATTAAAGTCTTTCTTTGTTGTTGTAACCACACTGGATCATGGCTCCCAAACAGAAATGTCCTAGTTGTTTTGTTATAAGTAATTTCTGTTATCTCCTGTCAACATCTTGGGTTGAGACCAAATATTCTACCCAGTGGTTGGGTTCATTAAATAATTACTGAGGGCCTATTTCTGTTTGGCAAAGGTGACTTCTTTGCTTCTTCTAATGCTCCGTGCTTTTAGAAAATATTGTCTTAACATTTTCATTTTGAAATGATTTCCAAAAAGTTGAAATAATTTCCAAAACTCAAAATAATTTACAAAAAGTTGCAAAAATAGAACAAAGGATTTGCACATACCCTTTCATCCAGATTCCTTAAATGTGAATCTTTCATAATCATAGTGCAATGATCAAAATCAGGAAATTCATGTTGGTACAATACGTTGTCTACACTAAAGACCTCATTCATATTTCACTATTGCCCCATTAATGACCAGGGCCAGGATCCAATTCAGGATCACATGTGTGTAGTTTCATGTCTGTTTAGCCTCGTTTAATCTGGGCTGATTCCTTAGTCCTTCTTTGTCTCTCATGACCTTGACACTTTTGAAGGGTACTGGCCAATTATTATTATTATTATTTTTGTGGTACGCGGGCCTCTCACTGTTGTGACCTCTCCCATTGCAGAGCACAGGCTCCGGACGTGCAGGCTCAGCAGCCATGGCTCACGGGCTCAGCCGCTCCGCGGCATGTGGGATCTTCCCGGACCAGGGCACGAACCCGTGTCCCCTGCATCGGCAGGCGGACTCTCAACCACTGCGCCACCAGGGAAGCCCATGGCCAATTATTATATAGAATGTCTTCAATTTGGGTTTGTCTTATGTTTCTTCATGATTTAATTCAGGTTATGACTGAATAGAGGCAAGAATACAGTAGCCGTTGCTCAGTTAGTTTAAGGTACAAAACATTTTTTCTTCTAATACAGAGATCTTATGGGGTGGGAGGGTGTATAAAAATAATAAGCCCTTGTATGTATAATTGAATTCAGCTAAGCCTGGATTAATACTCATTTGCAGTTTTTCTCTTCATCCTTCTTTTACTTTTTCCTTGCCTCTATCCCTTTCTGAGAGGACCACTTTTGATAAAGAAGGCTGACACAGAATGCTGGATCAAGGTATCTAATTCTGACATTCACCTGCCTCCAGGGCAGGTAGTGGCTGTCCTAGACAGCAAGATAGTGGTTTTAGCAGCTAGAATCCAAAAGGGGGACAGTATGGCATGGTGGGGAGCAGGGACAGACAAGCTCTGGTGTATCTGGTAGGAGACGGACATGAGTTTAAACTCTACCAAGCTAATGGACCTTGGGCAAGTTACCTAACTTTGCTGTGGGGTTTAAATGGGGATCGAGTATGTAAAGTACTTAGCATAATGTCTGGCTTAGAGAACGTACTTTCTATGGACTGAATATTTGTTTCTCTCCAAAATTCATACATTGAAATCTAATCCCCATTGTGATGGTATTTGGAGGTGGGGCTTTTGAGAGGTGATTAGATCATGAATATGTGCCGTTATAAGAAAAAATGCCGTTCTAAGAAGAAGCCAGAGAGCTGGCTCACTCTCCTTCTGCCATGCCGCCAGGGGATGCAACGAGAAGTCAGCAGTTTGCAACCTGGAAGAAGGCTCTCATCAGAACCTGCCCATGCAGGTACCCTGAGCCTCCAGACCTGTGGGAAATAAATTTCCATTTATAAATTACCCACTGTGGTACTTGGTTAAAGCAATCTGAACTAATTAAGCAGTACTTAGTATTAGCTAAAGTCTATAAAATTAATAATAACAGTAGCCAATTCAAACAACTCTCCAGCTGAATCTGCCCATCCTGCTAACAGATGTCGTAGAGGGCTGTGCCCTGACCAACGGTCCTTTGCAGCATTTCTGAGAGAAACACGATTAGCTGCCTGGAGACTGGAAGGACATCAACCTGTTCCTTCTGGCTTGGAATAAGGCCTGAAGAATGGTGTCTCTGTGCCCAGGACAAGCTCCTTCGACAGTTCTTGTGCTTGTTGAGGAATCAAAATCCTCTCAGTCAGGCTTAAGAGCAGGATGGATTTCTCCCCCGTGTCTACTCTTGTTAGAACACTTCCCAGCGGCAGCTTCTGTCCCTCTGCTGGACGCCCAGGGCCCGGTCAACTCTCAAGAGCTATTCCTCACTTTCGCACCCTCTGACCTGTTGTGCATCAAAGTCCTAGTTCACTTTCCCTTGAATAGCTGACCATTAGACTTGGGACGGGGTTGAACTCTCAAATGGCCACAGGGGCCAGGTAGCTAAGTCCACGTGTGAATGGAACAGAGTGGGAACCTCGGCCAAACACACAGCCCATGATCCACCTGAAGGGGAGGCCACTACTCAGTGCCAACCCATTGTTGCCAGGCAGGAGCATGGCTGTTTACCAGAACTGCTGATTTTCTAAGAGAAATAGGAAATTGGATTTTTATGTAAAATCTCTTGATTATTAAACATCGGCAATAAACCACATTAAAAAAACCAAAAACTTAAACATGGAGTGAGTCTGAGGACTGCTAGTCTAAGACACTCTGATTTAGGATTTCAGAATCATAGAGCTTGGATGGACGTTGATTATCCTGTTTAAGCCCTTTATTTCAGGGAAACTGAGGCTCAGAATGGGGAAGGGACTCACTGAGGTTATAGAACCAGCCATTGAGGGGTCAGAACCTGAACACGGTCTAGGCTTGCATTAACGTTTAGTCTTTTTATCCTCTGTGTCTATTACAGCGACTGGTGCTCAAAAATAACTGTAGAATTAATGAAGGCATGAAGGATCATTCTCATGAATCTGGAGCTCGCCTCTCCTGATTTTTCACTGCAGAGCAACAGGAGAGAGTCGCATTATCGTGTGGAATATGAATAAGGTTGTTTTCTTTGCTCACGTGATTCACATGTGAATCTCATATGATTCATCCCAGAGCAGCGATGTGTAGGAGAAACAGTCCAAGAGTCATGAGAAGGAGCCCTGAGCTGGACTCACAGTTGTCATGGACACGATGTGATGTCCCGCATCATGTAGAAACCCCCTCTCCTCTGCCATCCCCTCCCCTCACTCTGATTCTGCTCCAAGGCCTCCTCCTCCATTTGCCTTAGAAACTCTTCCCTCACCCCTTCGCTGCCCAACTTTCCCTTCTCTTCACCCCACCCACTTAGACTTCCTGAGACTTTATCCTGTAGATGGTCTGAGTATGAATTCCACAGGCTGCCTGAATTTTGCCCCTTTTTTTCTAGTTTCTCCTGGTCTGTCAGATTCTCTCCCATTCTTCAGATGGTTTAACCAAAGGCTAAACAAGGGAACCAGCAAGATGAAGTTGTTTTTTGGGGGGTGTGGGGGATGGAGGGTGGGTAGACAATTTAAGAAGTTCAAGACTGAATTTGGTTTGTGGCAAAGGGATTGGGGTGAGGCTGGGTAGGTGAGGCTGCAAACACATGCACTTTGGCAAGTGTTAAAATTCTCCCTTTTTCATATCTATATACTTGCAGTTAGTCCCTTACTCCCCACTCTCCCACTAAGTGGGTGAGTAGATGGGTGCACAGAGAGGGGCGACCTCTCACTGTATGGATGGGCCCCTCCAAGAAGACATGCTCTTCGGCACTTTTGACTTTCTGAAAACAAAACAACCCCAAACAGGTGTTGACACCAAGGTTTTGCTAAACTTGCAAAAATAAAATGAGGAAGGCTGCAGGTGAAAAAGACATTCTGTTTCAAGCCAGTAAAGTCCTGCTTGCAAACTGTAAAGAGATCCGTGGTGCAGCCTCTAAGACCATCAGAGTGCCCTCCTCTGCAGGCTGTGTGGCCATGGAGGCTCAGGGCTGGGATTTGCTTGTTTCATAAGCAGATGAGTTTTGTTTATTTTAGAAGTAGATGCCTTACGAATTTTTCTTTACTTTAAAATACATATTGATATTGAATATCATGTTAACATTTGCTTTTCTTCTACCCTTTATTTTAGATGAAGCATAATCTTGTCACTCATGGTTTTTGCCCACCATGGAGGTATTCAGGTTGGCAAAAGATTACTGTGTGTGCTTTTCTTCTCTTCAAAGGTTAAATGTAACTCCTGAGAGTTATTTAGTTTAAAAAAAAGCGTGTCAGTTTGACAAGTCCCTACTATGTGCAGCAGAAGCTCAGCTCAGGGCTGGGAGTACAAATTTGTTTCCCATGCAGCTTGTCCTCACCGTCAGACTGGGAAGCCAGACTTAAAGCAAATGGCTCAGCTACAGGCGAAGAAATGCAACAACAGAGGCAGGGACAAAGGGCTTATGTGAGGGCTGAATAAAAGCTAATACTGGGCTTCACTGGTGGCGCAGTGGTTGAGAGTCCGCCTGCCGATGCAGGGGACACGGGTTCGTGCCCCGGTCCGGGAAGATCCCACATGCCACGGAGCGGCTGGGCCCGTGAGCCATGGCCGCTGAGCCTGCGCGTCCAGAGCCTGTGCTCCGCAACAGGAGAGGCCACAACAGTGAGAGGCCCGCGTACCGCAAAAAAAAAAACAACAACTAATACTTATTGAGTCCTCTCTGAGCACGAGGCCTAAGGCCCAAGACCTTTGATGAGGTCCCAAAGATTGGAATGTGCAGCACGGGTATAGCAGGTGCTTTTGGGGTCCATGTTTGCTGTGTTGGCCTCCCCAGCTGAATATTGACTGGCGTCCACGCCTGAAGCACTAGTCTCTGAGGGGTGATCATTGCTGGGTAGAAGATGACACCCCTCATCTGCTTCTGCCCCTTCCAACATGTTCTAGAGCTTCCAGCTCAAGCAGCCAAGGCTTGTTCTCCAGCCCCTTCCACCCACAGCTTCCACCTCTTGCCTCACCCATCAGCAGGGGTCTTTCACTGCCCCACCCTCAGTTCTCACAGCGTTGCCTTAACCCTGCCCTTGCCCATTGTCTCCTCCAGCCTCTCTAGGGGAGCCCCGAGCCTGCTCCCCAGGCTGCACTTGCCTCCCATTCCCCAGGGCTCCCTCTGCAGTCCCCTCATTTCTCCTCTAGCCTTCGCCCCAGATCCCCTCTGTCAATCTTAGATCTGCCAGCTACCAGTTTCCATCACTGCCCACTCCTATCCCTAGCCCAGCTTCTTCCTCCCAGAGGAAGCCCCTTTCTTTCTGCCAGATTCTCCCGATGGGGCTGGCAGCCCCTCCCCTATCCCCATTACCTTCCTGCTAGCTACTGTTCCCAGGGGCCAGGAAACTCAATGCTAGATGTCCCTCTTTCTGCCCTTGAACTCTGGGAGCCACAGGCCTTCCCAACATGGACATGTGTTTTTTAAATTTATTTTTGATTTTTCAAATCTACTTGCTTCTTTAAACAAAAATTTATATTGAAAAAGTGACTGATTTTTTTAAAATGCTGAGTAAATAACAGGACAGGTGGTGGGTGAAGGTAGCAACAAAGATGGAAGATCAGGAAGCACTGTATTTCCCCATTCAACCTTACCACGGCCCAGTGAAGTTCAAGTATGGGCTGCTATCACCGCCACTTTGCAAAGGGAGCCCCATCTGGGTTCTGTGATGAGTTCCTTCATGTCATGTGACATAGTTTAAGGAATTGACTTTATTGGGGAAAGGACAAACTTACAAGGCTGGGCTTGTCCCCTGAACCCCATCATCCCGCTGAGTTTGGGTGCAGCCTTTCCCCCAGGAGGGTGGGGTGAAGAATCCCATTGGAGCTGGCTTGTTGCAATGGCAACAAAGAATGAGATCCTGGCATCGCCTTGGGCAATTGTGCTCATCCAACCATGATCCCCATTTTATAGATGAAGAAACGGACCAGAGAAATTTAACAATTTGTCCAAGTCACAGAACATTTCCAGGGCCTAAATTCAAAACCAGTCTGCTATTTTATACACAAAGAAAAAAGACTTTATGAAGTAACAAGGAGGGGAAGACCTCTGCTCTCTCTTCTCTGGGCTTCACCTTGTATCCTGAGAAGTGAGGTGATATTCTGTGAGGACCCAGCCAACCCCCTGGTGTTTTGACCCTTTCCCCCTTCACCGCACTCCCTTCTGCTCCCCACCCGAGCCGTGTTGGCATGTTGGGAGCTGTAAGGGCTGCTGCAACCCATCTCCTTTGCTGATTGTAAAGAAGGCTTAGCAAGAAACTTCCTACGCTTAACCCTCTATGCCAGAGAATTAGTACCCAAGTTAAAATGACTTCAACAGTTTACATTTTAAAGTACCTTATAATCACTGGCAATGGTTCATGGGAGAGCTATCTATAGAAATTTTTGAGATCTTGTACATAAACCTCAAGAGGAAAATAGGAGCTGTTTCTTTAATTCTTATTACACAATTTTTAAGAAACACTTTCATATTCCATTCAACTCTTTCTTCCCTTTTTCCTTTCTCTCTCACTGGTTCTGAAAAATAAGTGTAGACATAAAAATGCAGGCTATAGAAAGCCGACTTTTTCTATATTTAATAAAAACCTTGGGGAGTAATTGAAATAATTTGGCACTGGCAGTCAGTTTACACGCTGCATAATAATCAAAGGAAAAATCCATAGTGAGGAAAGCAGCAGAAAACAGGAAGATGTGCTGGAGAATAAAGCCAGGACATTAAATAATGAGTAACTATGAGAAACTTAAAAAAATTTTTTTTATAATTACATCCTTAGAAAAATAGTCAAGAAGCATCTTCAAAGAAGTTATACTAGACAAAGTGTACACTCTCTGTATTTCTAAGGATTTTGAATTTAAAGAAAAGAACAGAAACACTCCTCACCCCCAACTCCACCCCAGCATCTATTCATTAGATAAAAGTCTGACAGAAGCCATGGATGTCAATCAAATTTTGACATACATGTTTTTTCGTGATTAGGCTATCCTCCCATCTCCTTTCTCCTTTTTTATCTCCACGATCTGAATTTTAAAGAAATGCTGTCAAGACAGGGTACCACAAAAGGAGAGATGTCTACTATAAATTGTACTGAGTACTTTTCAGAGAATTTTACTTTGGTCTTTTAGATTTTACAGAAGATGGCTGCATTCATTGTGGGAGCAAAGTGACATTGAGATGACACGTCTGGGTCTTGTGAGAGAGAAATGCTGGTGTCACAGGCACACGGGGAGAGCGCAGCTTCCAGCCTGCATTTCTAGCCGAATCCTATTCCTTATTCTGCACCCTAACATGGACTCTTGGCTGCGGACCTTGGGCAAGGTCTTTACTGTTCCTTCAGTTTCCATCTAGATTTTTTTTGGTTGTTATTTCTATATAAAACCAAAATCTGTGGGAAACAGAAATATTAAAAAAAATGAAAGCTATCACCCATAATTTATCAAACATAATGATTTTGGTGTATTTTCTACCAATTTTCTTATGTACAGCTAGTTTTTTCTTTTCTTTTCAAAATACAGTAGAAATTAAATTATACTATCCAATTTTATATGCTAATTTTTCTTTTGGCGGTGTTTTGTCTTTCTAAATAAAAATATATGGACATTTAGTCCTCATTTTCTAGAGCTGCATAATATTCCACATGGTGTTTTTGTGTTCTTTGTTTTTACAGTCTACACCGACAGAGAGCTTTTGCCAGCACTGGGACTGTTTGAATATCTCATTAAAGGAGAAGAGAGAGAGCAACAAGGGGTCAGTATTCACTTTGCATCTATGATGATTCTTAGCCAGGTTGCAGGACAACTTTCCAATAGACTGTTGGTCATGTTCATACGCAGAGAGACAAGGTTGATTTCTTTCTGTGGGTCAATCTCGGATCACAGACCAGTGACTGTATTATCGTTGTTGGTGTCTGAGTGGAGTGAGATAAGCTGGGTACAAATTCCAGCTCTGCAACTTTCTATTCTGTGACCTGGACAGGACTCTTTGTTCTCTCTATGCCTCTGTTTTCTCAGCTGTAACAGTGTAGATATCATTAAAAATTCCCAATTCTGAGAAACGTATTTTAATACATTTGATACTGGGTTGAGCACTGCAATCAATGTGTACATTGCCATTTTTCTTTCCTTTTTCCACCATTAACACTCCCCAGAGCTAATACAGTCAATGCTATCTTAGAATTGAAGTAATATAATATGTCATATAATAAATACTTGCTTTATAGTTTGTTGAAAGGATTAGGTGAAATATTATACATAAATTGTTCTTAGCGTTTGGAAGAGATCAACAATCAGCTATTATTTTATTAGTAAGAAAAAAACTATGTTGTCCTTAGAATAGAACATTTGTTCTGCATAGAATATATATGATAAACAATACATTATTTGTAGGTCATATATTTAGATAAAACTTGTACTGCTTGGAAAATTCCTTAATGCTCTGTTGATTAGAGATGGCATAGGGATGGCAAATAGGTTTAACTTTATGTGCCAAGTCTAATCTGTTGATGATGATTGTCAGGTGTGCTGTGTTGTGAGAATCGCTGAAGCAGAATAGCAGACAAGAGTGCTAAGGTGGGTTAGTTAATATCTTCCCCAGACTTCGGAAGACGGAGTGGCAACACACAGACTAAGTACCATCTCTGCATTATGTGTCACAAAACCTTACTCAGCAGCTCATTAGGTACTAGCCACGCCATGGTTAATCAATCTGGAATTACATCAAAATCTTGTGGACTGAATCTGGGTCCAAGGTGGGAGGTGAGAACCACACAGGTAAGAAACAAGCCCAGAAGACACAGATGTCTGGGAAACATGGGAAGCTGATGGAGACAATACCCTGAAAACACGTTCCTTTTTAAAATGGCTTTGGGGGGTTTCAGCCACAAACTTTTAGCTATTTTTCATAAAACTCCAACCCCAGTAGAAATGTGGGAGACTTTGCACCATACGGGAGGGCAGAGTCTTTGCAATGACCTTGATTTCCCTCAGCCCTTGTTCTGCAAATGCTCACTTTGGTCTTGCTTCCTGAGCCTTGATGCCCTGCACCTTGGCCTTTCTAGAGCTTTGCTCTTGGATGACTGAGGTGCCCCCGTGGTCTCTACCTTAACGGCATCTTGTCTTGTTCTCTTTTGCTATGGGTAAAAGGCCTTAAAAGGGCCCCTCTCTCAGAAAAGGAAATGGTATTGAAAAGGGGGACTGTTCATTTTATTCTATGTTCATTATTATCTAATCCTCTGCTTTTGTGGTACTTATGAAATAAAACCAATCATTAAAGGCACATTGGTGAAAGTTTCAATGGAACACTACATACCATTTCTTGAAATGTTCTGGTAGTCCCTGTGATTGCAGTGGTTTCTTTTCCGTAAACGAAGGTAAATAGAGTTTTCTTTAACTCTGAAAGAAATATATATGTGTATATTTAATGACAGGACATTCACATGATGGAGTTAAAAGAAACATGGTTTTATTATGATTTTTTAAATGTGAAAATGAACTCAGAAAATCAAATCTCTGCCGGCACATTTTCTCTAAACTGTCAATACATTATTAGGAGTTGTTATAAGAAACAGTTCTACAAAATGGGTTGCACTGATGTGATAGATCAAACTTTTTCTTCTTTTTATGAAGACTTCCAGTTATCCCTTTCTAACCTTTTAACCAAGAGCTGCTGTAAGTCTCTTGAGCAACTGGTCATTTTTACCAACTCGGTTATTTTGAATCTGATCATGTTCCCTTTCTTCTTTCGGTTGCTGTAAAGCTGTGGCAGACACTCCTGTTGTCTTTCAGATCCATTTCTCCCCCTTCATCCATTTTAATAGAAGTTTCAGTAGGATATGTGTCTGCCCCGAATGATGACTGCTTTACTCAGCTTCCCTTGCAGCTAGGAGTGGCCACTTCACTAAATTCTGGACAATAAGATGGAAGGAGAAGTATCCAGTGACAGTTTCTGGGAATGTTTCTCAGGAAACAATTGGCAGGTGACCCTTGCTTAGTCCTTTTTCTCCATTCTGCTGCCCACAATAGGAATGCTGTCATCTTGGACTATGGGGATAAGTTCTACACTGAGAAAACAGAGGCGTGAGCTGGAAGGGCCCTGAGGACCAGTGGAGCTGACCTCCCATATCAGACCTGGACTGCACATGTGAGAGAAATAAACTCATCTGTCATCTTATTTAAACCACCCATACGTTGAGTTTCTCTGTTACTTATAGCTGAATCTAACACTAATGGACACAGATTTTAGAGACAAATTTTCAACCAGCATCAGGCTGTAACTGCACATATTTTAAGTCACTTTATTGGCTTCTCTTTGTCCCATCTTTGATTTTCTATCTTCTTTTGCCCAACTTTAATTTAATTTAAATGGAATTTAATGTTATGTTCTCTATACTTTTATAGGCTTCCTAAAATCCATTTTGAAACAAGACCAGGTATAAACTAATGAATAATAATTAAACTCAGATATATTTGATTATTCCTCAAATGTATTTTATCTTCTCTTCATTATAATAAACTTCATATCTCACAACCTTACATAAATCATCACTTATTTTTAAGTGTTATGTAAGCCTCACTCATTGTATTATAGTGCTTGCCTACTGTCTCGGTGCTTCAGGTTTGGGCGCTTAGAATGCACTGTAAGTATTGTTCTTTCTGAAGTCTGAGGAAACTAATAATAATAGAAAGAAAAACTTGTGGTTATCAAAGGGGAAAGGGGGAGGGAGGGATAAATTAGGAGTTTGCGATTAACATGTACACACTACTATATATAAAATAGATAACCAACAAGGACCTACTGTATAGCACATTCTTTTCTCTTATAAGTTATTTCGTAATAACTTATAAGGGAAAAGAATGTAATAAAGAAACTAATACAACACTGTAATCAACTATACTTCAATTAACCCCCCCCAAAAAAGAAACTACTAGTAACATTTCTTAATAGAAGACCAAGATCTCTGAACAGTATTATAATTATGGAATTATTGCTTTGTGGTAGAGTTTTGAGGTGAGTGATTTATTTTACTTTTTAAAATCAAAGCTACCCATGTGCATAGTTTTAAAAATCAAATTCATTTTACTTGAGTAATGTTTAAGGGGCCTTACTATGTTCCAGGCACTATTCGAGGCACCTGGGTCCTACTGGTAAATGAAAAAGACGAAGATCCCTGCCCCTGTGTCATTGACATTCTGGCAGGGAAAAAACCCACTAAACATCACGAATAGGCAAATTATGGAGCATGCTAGAAGACATAAATGCTATGGAAAAAAGGGAGGCAGGGGAGCTAGGATTAGAGTGGTCAGAACAAGGCTTATTGAAAAGGTGGATGTGAGCAAAGACTTGAAGTGGTGAGCCTTACAGAACAAAATAGTTGAACTATTTTAGTCTATAAGGCTTGTAGTGATAAACAGCAAGCTCACACTCCCCGTTCCTCCCCATTTCTCCACTCCCAGAGGCAATTAATTTCAACCTTATTTGACTGAGTCTTTTCGTATTTTCTTTCTTATCTCTAAATAACATACTTTCAAGGCTACTTCTTGATTTTTAGTCTTTGGCATTATCTATTCACTTCTCACTATCAAGAGGAGGATTTAGCTATTCACAGCAGATCTATGATTGCTTTTTCTTCTCTTCACAACACTTTCAATTCCCTGGAGTTAATAGCTGCCTTTGTTTCTTTGTTTAATTTTCTTAACTGTTTATCATCTTTTTGATCTCTTTTCAATATGGTCTGATGTATCAGATAGTTTTTTAATTTCATCTCCTTGTGGAAATCTCTCCTGGGTCCTCTTGCCCTGCTTAATCAGAACTTGTTGCCCTCTCACTCTGCTGCAGAGCAGATATCCTGGGAGCCTCCTTCTTCATACCCTGGGGATCCTTTTCACCTCTTCCTGACTTGTTAGATATCCTATTTCCTGGAAGACCACATTTTTCTTATTTTTGATGGAGAGTACTTTTACGTAACGTTTGAAGGATGTGTGTGAAGTAACATTACTTTTTTTAGCATCTGAAAATGTTTTTATTTTTGACTTAGTGAGGTGTAGGGTGGTGAGGTATTGCTGGTGAGGTGTAGGGCGGGCCCAGAAACACAGCTTGCACCATAAATACAAACACAAATAAGGGTTAATAGGACTTGTTGGGGATGAACTTCAAGTAGAGAAGTAGCAGCGTTCACCTGGTCCCTGAACTCTCATTGTCTCATAGAAAAGTGTCTTAGACAGGACATAGCTAGACTGGACACATATGGGACACCCTATATATTTTTAGGGAAAGCAGGTTCTGGTGTTTATAAGTTGTTATATAATAATAATAATAATAATAAATTTCAGGGATAGGTAACTGTTTTGTTAAAAAGGAGGCGTTCCAAACAGGATGAATCAGCTTCTTGTTAAGTACCGATAGGAAAGAGGAAATGGGTCTCCAGAATTATCAGTTTGCCTCTTGTTGACTGGTGTGGTAGATTTAAGAATAGCCTCATTATCTTTGACACCCCTGCCCTTAAATCTTGGCTGTCTTGTTACTTCTTTGACCAAAAAGATATGGTGGAAGCGACACTATGCCGGTTTTGGCCTCTGGCTTTTAAGAATCTTGGCAACTTTGGTCTCTTGGAGCCCTGGTCCACCACCTAAGAAGTCTGACTATCTTTCTGGAGACACCATGTTAAAAAGGCCCTATAGTGGAAGAACAAAGATGTCCTTCAATAGGTGAATAGATAAACCGTGGTACACCCATACAAAGGACTATTATTCAGCAATAAAAGGAAGTGAGCTATTACGCCATGAAGAGACATAGAGGAAGCTTAAGTGCATATTGTTGAGTAAAAGAAGCCAATCTGAAAAGCCTGCATACTGTGTGATTCCAACTATGTGACATTCTGGAAAAGGCAAAACATGGAGACAATAAAAAAATCAGTGGTTTCCAGGGGTTAAGAGGAGGGAGACGGGTATTAACAGGTGGAGTACAGGGGCTTTTTAGGGCAGTGAAACTAATCTGTATAATACTGTAATGGTGGATATATGTCATTATGCATTTGTCAAAATGCATGGAATGCACAACACAAGGAGTAAACCCTAATGTAAACTACAGACTTCAGTTAAGAATAACGTATCAATGTTGGCTCTTCATTTATAACAAATCTACCACACTCATGTGAGATGTTAATAATAGGGGGAATTGAGGAGATGAGGGATTATTTGGGAACTCTCAGTACTTTCTGCTCATTTTTTCTGTAAAGTTAAAACTGCTCAAAAATTAGTTTATTAAAAAAAAACAAACCCTACCTGGAAAGGAAAAGAGATCCAGCTAAACCCAACCTTCTGGTCACCACTTGTCAGGCACCCACTTCGTGTGAGCGAAGCCATCTTGGACCCTCCAGCCCAGCGCTAAGTGAATACTGTCGTGTCCATGGTCAATATTACATGGAGAGGAAGAATTGGCCAGCCAAGCTCTGCCTGAATTCCTGACCTCCCAAACTGTGAGGTATAAAAATGCCTTGTTTTAAGCCACTAAACTTTGGAGTACTTTTTACACAACAGTCGATGTGCAGAACAGATGCTTATAGAATTCTGGGTTAATATCGTTTTCCCTCAGAAGTTTGAAGGAGTCAATCCATTGGATCCTGACCTACCTATGTTGTTGTCTGAAGCCATTCTGTGCCTCAATCCTTTGAGAACCTGAGTAGCATCTGTTCCAAGTGTTCTGAAGTGTCATGATGACAGGCTTGGTGTGGTTCTATTTCCATTCAGTGTTAGACACACTTTCAACCTGGAAATTCATGTCACTCAGTTCTGAGAGGTGTTCTTGAATTATTCCATTGATGATTTCTTCCTTTCTTAGAACTCCTATTATTTGGATACTGGGTCACCTAGACTGGTGACCTAATTTTCCTAGTTTTTCTATCTTAGTTTCCATCTCTTTGTCTTTTGCTCTATTTTCTGGATGATATCCTCAACATGAGTTTTCAATACATCCATGAAATTCATCTTATGTCGTTAGTATAATCTCCCAATGATCATTGTTGGTCTCTGAATATTTCTTTAATTTTAGTATAATGTTTTAATTTCATGAATGTAATATCTCCTCTTATTTTTTTGAAGATATCATTTTAATTATTTTTATAAGTAGGATATTAATTAAAGTTAAAAAAGATTTCCCCTTGGAGCACTGTCTCTGTTATCTTGAAGTTGTTTTTCTCTTTGCTTTTTGTGTTGTTTTTCACATTCGAGGTTGGTCTCAGATATCTGATGATCTTGGGTTGTTGGCTTATGTGTAAAAGTGGAAACTAGCTGAAAACTCAAAAGCTGATAGGAAAGTGGGCCTGCTGGGTGTGGCTTGTTGTCTACGGCCCTTACTAGAGGGTGGACTGGCTGGGCCTTTCTCAGGGAACCCCTGCTGTCCGAGTCTTTGGGGCTTTCCTCTGAGGATGTGCAGATTCCCCAGAGAAGGGTCTTCTAGTGTCCAGCTGGGCTGCCAGTCCTCTGGGTCCAGGGGTGGGTGGACTTCAGGTTCAGCATGCCTGTGCTTTAGCACAGTGCTCCTACCTCCCCTTGTCTGCTGTCTTCCAGTCCAGAAGCTCTTGATTTTAGCATCTCCGGAGAAGAAACCCTAGTCTTATATCAGAATAAGGGAGGGGAAGAGATCCGAGGATCTAACTACTTCAACAATCTTTCAACCAAGACTTGTTTTTAGCCTCACTTTCATTTCTAGAGCTACCATATGGAGCCAGTTCCCAAGGCCTCTGGGGTTCTGTGGTGTAGACTGGGTTGCTTCTCAGCTGTCCCTCCTCCTAGTTTAGGACGCAATTTTCTTGAATCGACTAAGTCAGTTACCACTTGTCCTTCTGCTTTCTGGCTTCCAACATTTTGTGGCTGTTGGGTCTTCCTGTTCTCTTTGTCCTTGTGGACAAATTCGTTTACTGTCATTTTAGTGGGGTTTCTCAAGGAAGAGAAGTAAATGCTTTGTTCAACCTGCTATCTTACCCAGAAGCCTGAAATGAATACTTTATACACTGCATCATCTACGCCCTCTGCCATGACTATTTTATTATATTTTGAAAAAACAGATGGGAAATGGACATTAGATCTGAGTTCAATACTAAAATAATTTCACAGTCAATAAAGAGGGGTTATTTTCCTTTGGGAAAGTAATGATTACCAATATTTAGCCAGAAAGGTATTTTTGATAATTCTAAAAATGGAATTTATGTACTGAAATATTGTTTTGTTCTTGACCTGCTCATAGAGAGTAAACAGTGTGGATATTAATATTATAGATACAGTTAGTCACACATTACAGAAAGAACATAGAAATCTTTATCAATAGGCAAATAGCTCCATTACTATTTCTGACCAGAAATAGCATCTAGAATTTTGGGATTAAGGTTTTGTAATACTAAGTACTAGAAACTATTTCACCTAAAAAGTTACTATTTTCATTCATCCCCATTCTCAATACATAACCTCTCTTATAAATCTTAGGAACTGAATTTCTCATGCAGTGCTCAGGAATTCTGAGAAGATAGAGGGATCAGTACAATATGTTGAGAAGCTTGTAATACAATATTTGAGATGCCTATAAATGGAGGAGATTGCTTAATAGAAAGTTATTTACATACAGGGTCAGTGAAACTTGAATTAATAGGCTAAACTGAGGATACCGTGCATAGTAAGGTTAACGGTGATCACCATTCTGGTTTCAAATTCCCCTCTTCTCACTCCCCTCTCCCTACTTGGACTCCAGTTTTCTGTATGATCTTTTTTTTTTTTTTTTTTTTTTTGCGGTACGCGGGGCTCTCACTGCTGTGGCCTCTGCTGTTGCAGAGCACAGGCTCCGGACGCGCAGGCTCAGCGGCCATGGCTCATGGGCCCAGCCGCTCTGCGGCATGTGGGATGTTCCCGGACCGGGGCACGTACCCGCGTCCCCTGCATCGGCAGGCGGACTCTCAACCACTATGCCACCAGGGAAGCCCTCCTGTATGATCTTTATTTCTCTTTTTCCTCTGTTGTGCATCAAAACCCAGTCCAACGGGTTAGTAGAAGAGGTAATAGCTTCAGTCCTGTAGTTTGAGGGGTGCAGAGAAGGAGTGTTTGAAAGTTCTCTTCCTCACACATTCCCCAGTGTCTAAGGTAGGGGTGCCCTCAGCATTGAGAGTAGGCTTGGAGGTTCACCATATTAAATTCCCAGTTTTATCAGCTCCATCTATTGTAGGGCCTGGGAAGTACAGCCCTTCCACTGAGGACACACTAGTCATATTTTGATTTCTAATACCAAAATTCAAAACAGATAAATCTCAGAATGTCTACTAGTTGCTTTCCCCAACATGAGCTCAGGTAACACAAAAATCACCTTCTCTGAGAGCCTTCTAATGACCCCCCCCCCACCTCATTTCGCTATGGCTGAAAGAAAAACAAAACAAAAGAAAGAGTAAAATTAAGAACAAGACTCAAGAATAATGCAGACAAATTAAAAGAGTTGTTTTAAAACTGAAAAAATTATCACTTCCTATGTTGATTCCAAGCAGAACCCACTTGGAGAGAGGCAACAAAACAGTTTCCCAAAGGGCTTAGCATATCAGAGGGTTTTTGGGATAAACCGAGTGAAATAGTATTCAAGCAGCAGTGATGTATCAGGTCCTGTTTCTGAGTCTATTTCTGACTCTCTTTAGCAGCACAGCTAGTTTGGGTATAAATTCTGAGACCCTGTGAAGCTGAATGGGGATAAGTCACACAAAAAAGACTGGGGCTTGGAATGTGAGTGAGAGAGAAATGGTAACATTTGATGTGAACGGTTAGGACAGGGGAGTGGATTGGGATAAGGTTGGATAATTTAGAGACTAGACAGGCTTTATTCAGGGACCTCTACTGCTAGGAAGTTTTAAGACAAGGGTGGATAATTTGCTTTCCGATGTGGATGGAGATCAGGCCAGCATGGGGCCAGGGAGATGGATTAAAGAACTTTTAAAATTCCTTCTAGCTCTTTGATACTAGCCACGTCCCAGAGCCCTGTGTAGCCCCTAATTCACTGCATCACAGGAGAACCAAGATTTCAGCCTCAGAGAGAGATAAACATGCAGAATATGACTCGTTGTGTATTCAAAGAGCCTGGCAATGGGCTAATTATGCAGGGGGGCTTGCAGGGTGAGGATGACTGCAGAGGAGGTCCCAGGAGTTCAGACATGAAAAGATTAGCAAGACAGCATGATAGATTTTTGAATTTGGAGCAGCAAAATAGTAGAGGGAAATAGACTTCAGGGGCATCGTGTTCAATAATTCATAAGCTGCTATACTCACACAAGGCTTCTTACCTGTTAACTTTCCACTAAGATTCCTTCCTCTGCCCTTCTCTGAGCTTGTGGCATTATAACTCTCTCCATCCTGGCTTTGGCCAGCCTCAGATTTGATTCTAGGCCACTGTATCAGGGTAAACTTTAAACTGTGATAAAACGGAGGGATTTAAGCCTGTGGATGCTTATAAATCTGAAAAGATCATTTGTGGCACAGAAGAAGATTGTTTTAGTAATCTCAGCACTATTTCTCAAAGGATGCTCTACTAGTTTGAGCATCACTAGGATGCAACACTAGTTTCTTGAGACATATTTTTCTCATAAACCACACACACATTCTACATGGTTCTGTGGTCAGATTAGTTTAAGAAATGTTTCATATTACACCTTGGAGCTATATACAAAACTTTTGGGGCTTATTGAAGGTTCTTATAAGCCTTACACTGAATAAACCTGTTTCCCTTTATTTAAACCAGCATTTCCAAAACTTATTTGACCTAGGAATCTTTTTAAAAAGTGTGCATAATACCTTTTAACATCTTGTGGAACTAGCGTTTCACAGAAACAGTTTTTGAAGAATACTGATGAACTATCTCTGTGATCTATATTTGAGCTTTATGAGATGGCCTAAAATCTCAAGTTCAGTTGGTTACAAGAATTCTACTAGAAAAATTTGGAGGTTGTACATTTACTTTGATCAATCTAGACTGCTGTAAAATTATATCATTCTGGACAAAAAATCACATCAATGCTTAATTTATCTATTATTGACCAAATAGCAGATCTCTCCTTTGTTTTACTCTTTCTACCTGACTACTGAGTTGATCATTTTACTTTAAACTTATTTTCTCCAATTTGTTGACTGTGTATTTACTTTAATATTATGATGAATTTTGCTAATTTCTTGTAGAACATTTATTATCGAACCCACTTAGAAGTCCAAGGGCTTAAGTTACACTGATTTATTTTTATATGCGTCCCGTTATGCAGATGGTGATCAAATTCATGCTGTTTATACTCCTCCTCCCATGTTCCTGGTGTTTTCCCTGAAATGTTAATTCCTGCAAATCTGATTTGATTTAGGCAATCTGAGTAAATGCAAGGGAAGGATGTTTGTAGATCATACCACACTCTGCAAATATAAAGTGATGTCATTATAAACTTAGTGATTCTTTTATTGAGTACCTGCTATAGTGCCACACTCTGTGCCAGGGGCTAGGGCCCCAGAGCGAAGTCAAGCCGAATTCTGGCACTCGAGATGCTCAGAGTCTGGTATGGGGTGGGTGGAGTGGGGAGACAGTGAGTAAACAGTTATGACAAGTGAGACGACATTGGTATTGAAGGGGCAAAATAGGAGCTCAGGAGAGAATCGTATAGTCAGATGGGGGTTAGTACGGAGAGGCCGTCAAAAGGAACTGACCCCTGACTGGTGGTTGTTGAAGCATGAACGGGGGTAACTAGATAAGACAAAGCTGAGGTTCAATACCTATGAAAAATGCTCAAACTCACTAGTAATCAAGAGGTTACATATTAGAAGAGCAATAAAATATTTTTTGTTAGATCGGAAAAAAATTAAGAAGATATTTGTCAATAGCCGGTATTGACAAAGGTGTTGGGAAACAAGTATTCTTTTTTTTTTTTTTTTTTTTTTTGCGGTACGCGGGCCTCTCACTGCTGTGGCCTCTCCCGTTGCGGAGCACAGGCTCTGGACGCGCAGGCTCAGCAGCCATGGCCCACGGGCCCAGCCACTCCGCGGCATGTGGGATCCTCCCGGACCGGGGCACGAACCCGTGTCCCCTGCACCAGCAGGCAGACTCCCAACCACTGTGTCACCAGGGAAGCCCGAAACAAGTATTCTTGTACAATATTTGTGGGACTGTAAATTGGTGTAGCCATTTTGGAAGGATTATAAAAAATTAAAAATGTATACATTCTGATCCAGTAAATTTTTTCTAAAGACATCCTTACATGTAGTCATAAAGAGAACCATAGAATGTTCATTACAGCATTATTGGAATTAATGAGAACTTGGAATTAAGTTGACTGTCCATCAGTAGGAGAATAAAACAACCATACTATGAAATACCATTCTGCACAAGAATGGAAAGTGTTTCAAGAAGTATTGTTAAAGCATTAATTTATAGTATGTTATGCATAGTATGATGTCATTTACGGGAAAACCCCAACAAAGCATTTATTTCTTTATGTACAAATACATAGAAAGGGTCTGTAAGAAACCACACTAAATTGATAACAGGACTTTCTTCTGAGAAAGGGAATGAAATTGGGAGAGGGCTTTGGCTTTTTACATTATATAGCTCAGTATTTTTTGTAAAATAAAAATGTATTCATGATTTGAATAAATTAGAAAATAAAATTAAAAACTCAGTAGGGTCAAAAAAAAGAACCCCCCAAAACTAAGTAGGGTCAAAGGGGACATCACTGCAGTGGAGAGATTTGTCAGTACACAGCAGGAAGAGTCCTGGGCTAGCAGTCGGGGTCTCCAGGTGGTCCTTCCTGCCCCAGGCAGCCTTCCTGTGCCTGCATTCCATTCCTTCTTGCCTTGTCTAAGACCTGTTCCTTCCTTTGTCCGCCTTTCTCCCTCTTTTGGCTCTTCCTAACTCCACAAGCATGCTGCAGGATTTCTCATCTAACAATGTCTCCCTCATCTTTTATTCCCCATCAGCTATCACCTCACTTCTCTGCTCCCTTTGATAGTAAAACTCTATGAGTTGTGTATGCTCACCTGCATTTACTTCATCACCTCCTGAACCTATTCTCTCCAATCAGACTTCCATCTCCGCCCCACTGAAACGTTTCTGGTCAAAGTGTCCCCTTGATCACTGCCTGGACACCCAGTGGTCCTTCTCAGTTCTCATCTTCCTCTTCCTCAGGCACCATCTGGCTGATGGGCACTTCTCCTTTGGAAACACTTTCTTCACTTGGCCTCCAGGACACTAAATGCTTCTAGTTTTCTTTCCCCTTTGAGGGCCGTTCCTTCTCTTCCCTAACCTCTACGTGTTGACGTCCCCCAACCACTCTCCTCAGCCACATCTCTTTTCTACACTCACTCCCTGTAACAGAAATTCTCAATTTTTTTCTCTCAGGACCACTTTATGTTTTTAAAATTATTGAAGAAACCGGAGAGCTTTTGTTTATGTGAGTTATAGCTGCCAATATTTATATACTGGAACTTAAAACTTAGAAATTTGAAAGATCATTTAATTATTAATCACTTAATAATAATAAGCCCATTACATGTTAACATAAATGAAATATTTGTTTTCTGAAAAAAACATATTTTCCAACCTCTCCCCCAATTAGTGAGAAGAAAAGCATCATTTTACCATTTTGCAAATCTCTTCAATGTCTGACTTAATGTCAATAGAAGACAGCTAGGTTCTCACATCAGCTTCTGCATTGTCTGTTGTGATATGTTCTTTTAATGGAATTATATGAAGAAAATCTTGTCTTAAGTATACATTTAGGTTGAAAGTGAATAACATTTTAATATCCTTTTTAGATAACAACTGATAGCCTTCTTTGATTCTACACCAAAACTCAGCAAGCAGTTGTTTCTTAAAGGGTGATTAGTTGCAATATGGAATCTGAAATGGACTTTTTGCATGATGTTGCATTCAAGTGCATTGGTCTAGCTTGTACTTTGAATGGATCTTTCACCCAGGCATGATTTCATGTATCACAAACTTGTCATTTAGAAAATATTGGTTTACTGAGTTACGCAGATATTCCAAATGTTGATGCATCTTATGATACAATATTGAAAAATCATACTTGTTGCAAGCACCACGTATCTCAGTAGAAAGGACTTGGAGTATTAGGAAGCTGTCAAGTTTATAGTAGAAGACACAACTTTTCAAAAATTCTAAATTTTCTCTGAAAGCTCAAATTTTATGATTGGTAATCAATACTGTCAGTTGTTTTCCCTGAAGTGACAAGCTCATTGCATTCATTTTAGATACAATACCTGCCATATATCCAAGTCTAAATAACTATAACTTGTTTTCCAGTCTTTTTCAGTAAGAAAGGTGTTCCATGAAAAACTGACTAATTCAGTTCTCAACTCTCTCACACGAGTGCTTTTCCTTAGAATAACTATCATATTTTGTTATGCAGCAGAAGTGCCCTATGCATACTTCCCGTTTCATCAGATGAAATCATTAAAAATCATGTACTTACTTTAATAAAATTAATAATTTTTTTCTTACCTTATAGGTGACATTTTCAAGGGAAGATCCCCCCTATTCTTTAATCCAGGAGGTGTGGAGGTGAAGACCACAGTGACTCCACTAATATAGTTTGGTGCCACTGCTTTGATTCATGCTCAGATGTCAGCAGTTTTTTACACACCATTGCTTTTTCACCATCAGTTCAAAGGGCTACACAGTGCAAAAGGCAACTACTGTTTTAGCATTGTTGTGAAATAGATTTATCCTGTGGACCCCCTGAAAACGTCTTAGAGACCCACCCCAGGGGTCCATGGACCACATTTGGAGAATCACTGATGTAGACTATCTCTCACTCCAATCAGCCTCACCCAACCTCAAAGTGACCAACTCTTTGGCTAATTATTTGTTTTGCAAAGTATAATTATAAGATGGCTAATCACTTGCAATTATATCGCATGTAAATTTTGAATAATGGTTTTAATAAGGTTATTAAGCCTATTAGTGCTTAGTACTGACATGTCTTTTTTTTTTTTTAAACAGGAAATTAGGTTGGCAAATGTTAGCTGCAAATCCCTTCTCTCCAATTTTATGTTTTTAATGCCCCAAGTGACTTGGTTTGGAGTTATACACTGCTTTTCAAAACTGTTCTCTCATATAATGTCTATTGGGTTGGAGAGAATAGATAACCTTTAACACTCAGATTCTAGGACACCTCTCATCAAAGATGTGTGTTTAAATGTCCTTGAATAGCATTACTGTGCCACTTATAACAATGGCTTTGTCTATTTCTTTCTAAGCATTTGCTCTGTTTCTGGCCCCAAATAGCAAATTTAAGTCAGAAGCAGAGGGAGCAAGTTACCCTAGAAAATTCCATCTAGTTTGCACCCACTTATGTTGACCCACTGGTCTCACTCTTAACTCTCTAGCTTGATATGGTAACTTTGGTCATTGTTTTTGGTTCTTTTGGCTTTTGTGACTTTTTAAGGCTAACTGCAGGCTTACTTTATTTTTTTTAAGTTGTGTCTGTTGCCCTGCTCTTACTCCCAGCTTTGAAGAACTTCTCTATCATTTAGCCCTGGCAGGCAGAACTCCACTGTCTGGACCGACTCCTGGCCTCACTTTCAGAAGGGGATTTGGATAATCATAAATTCTCAGGTTAGAGGCGTTGGGTTCAGGTGGTTATTTCTGTTAAGGATTTGGAGTCACCTGTTTCCCTCTCTGGGGGTCGCTTGGAAGAAATAGTATGCATAAAGGATTATAATGGAGAACCGCTTTAACTAATAAGCTGGTCAAACACCTCATGCAGGGCTTACTATGTATGAACTTGACTTCTATTGCACAGCATCCCTGGCCCTAGAGAAACATGGTTCCTAGAACATTTCAGGCTCTGACCCATAAACTTAGTCATATCTTTTCTCAAGGCACGGCTAGTTAAGGGTCGGAGAAAGCATATTTGGTGGAGAGAAGCAGGAGCATCTCTCTCCAGCAGTTTTCCCTAATGCTTCTAAATCAAGCAGCAGCATAAAGTAGGATGTGGACCTGAACATCATGTTGCCCTACAACAACCAAACCTGAATGTCAGAGAGAACGTCAGAGATCGGCAGGTGCAACTCCACTTCATCATATAAATGAAGTCCAGGGATGCTAAATGTTCCACCTAACAGCCACACAGAACCAGAACCCTTTCACCTGTAGACACAAACTTCTTCCTACTCTACCACACGGACTCACAGTGCTCTGGAATTTTAGATGTTGCATTTTGTTCTTCCAGTTTCATTGAGATATAGCTGACACACATCACCATATAAGTTTAAGGTGTACTGCATATTGATTTGACTTACATCCATCATGAAATGATTATCATAATAAGTTCAATGAACAGCCATCATCTCTTATAGATACAGCATAAAAAGTTATTTTCCTTGTGATGAGAATTCTTAGGGTTTATTCTCTTAACAATTGTCATATATAATGTGTAGTAGTGTTAATTATTTTATCATTTCGTACATTACATCCCTAGTACCCATTTCTCTTATAACTGTAAGTTTGTACCTTTGTACCTTTTGATTGTCTTCATCCAATTCCCCCTCCCCCTCCCCTCTGGTAACCACAAATCTGATCTTTTTCTATGAGTTTGTTTGTTTGTTTTTGAAGTATAATTGACCTATAACACTCTGTTGGTTCCTGATACACAACATAGTGATTCGATATTTTTATGCATTTCAAAATGATCACCATGATAAGTCTAGTTACCATCTATCGCCATACAAAGATATTACATAGTTATTGACTATATTTCCCACACTGTACACTTCATTCCTGAGACTCATTTATTTTGCAGCTGGAAGTCTGTACCTCTTAATCTCCCTTATCTATTTATGTATTGCTTTTAAGCAAGAAGTTCTTCCTTCCTGAAATTTTGATATTGTTTTTTATCCTTCTACATGGGTTACTGGGCCTTGGCTTCTTTAACCTAAATAGGATTTTCCTGTTACATTAATTGCTTTTGAAAGTGATCTGAACACAAATAACTATTTTTAATCTTTAAAAAATACTTTTTTCTTCTCACTTACTGTTAGAGTTCTCCTTATTGTCAGGGTCCCAGCCCCCAAGCTGCCAACCTCACAGAGGGCTTTTTGCTTTCGCCTTTGAACTACTCAATTTCTTTCAGAAAACACATGGTTTTAAGGGATATAACTTTTTGAATTTTCTGAAGCCTGGGAGTCAAGAGAACAGATTTCATTAATGTTGACTCAACTGAAGGATGTAAAGATTTGTAAAACTAAGCGGTTATGTTTGTCTTTTAATACATGCATGTAATTTCAATTAGAGTTATATTCATCTCATACAGGAGATACTAAATTTTGAGGGGGTGGAGGGCATAATGGAAGAAGAAAGGAAAGCAACCATCTTCTCTTCCAAACTTTTGCTTTCAAAGGTACATTTCCAAAGAACATTGTTAATACACAAAGCATGAGGCTGATCACAGATAATAGGAGGCACTTTCTAGAGATCCAGTTGAATAGAGAAATCCATAAATTCTACCCCACGTTGATAAGCATTTGGACTTAAAAGGACATTTGCTCAAAATGCCTATGGCAGCTGCCACATCTCTCACAAACACTGCCTCTAGGTCAGTGTTCTATTTATTCTCCTGACTCCACCAGAAGAGGACCCCCATCCTATGCCGATCTCTCTTTAGTAATTGTTACACACTTGATAACTCTTCGTTCTTTTAAGAAGACTGGACTAGCACAGGTTACCTGCAGGTATAATTTACATGAGAGTATATGAGAGTTTAATAGGAGCTACTGCTACAAGGGACATACCGGATGGTGACACACAGGGACTGTCATGCTGCTGTGTTTTTGCTTAATGGGGGATCCATTGCAACTCTGATTCCAGACAGATAATTTCCCTTTTTATCAAAGGGAGTTAAATATATTCTTCTCCATTCCAGCTAAACGGCAGAGAACACAGGCACAGTACACAGAAACAGGTGGCAAAAGAGCACTAAGAGAGAGATAACTAGAAAAATTGGGCCACAAAAGCATAGAGAAAAAACCCCTGCAGGGCAGGTGGCCAACCAGCTGAGGTGCGCATCTCCTTAGAAATACAGCTGGTAAGGATAATGCTTAGAGTCAACACTGAGCAAGTTGCATGAGCAGACTGTTTTGTAAATAGCAGTACAGAGCCTAATACAAGAAGGTGTTATGTCAGCACAGACTAGCTCACGATAGAGACGATTTTCACATAAGCTGCACCTAGACGGTTCCCTCCTTCGTGCCATGTGGTCAGAATCTCTCTGCATAGCCCTCATAAGAATTATAAACCATTTGTGTCTGATGACTTACAACTTTTCCTCTGCAAAGCCCTCATAAGAATTATAAATCATTTGTGTCTGATGACTTAAAACTTTTCCTCTGCATAGCCTTCATAAGAATTATAAACCATTTGTGTCTGATGACTTACAACTTTTCCTCTCCCTTTTCCCCCGCTGCCTCTCTCCTAAGGAAGATCTATCTGCCTGCTGGGCTCTCATAGGATGATGGCTGGCAACTGCAATAGGATTGGCGAGCTAGCAGGATTTCACATTGATAACGGAGGAACCCCCTTGTCTGAGGACAGAATAGAGGCAGAAAAGAAAGAGGGACACTGGCTCCCGCTCCCACCGCCCAACAAAAACTGAAAACAACTGAACAGAGTCTGCTTGGGAGCAGGCGCTAAGTTTGGGTAGAGGTTTTAGGAAAATTACATTTAGGACATGTGGGGCAACTATTGGTGGGTATGAGCTGTAAGTGGAAAAAGATGAGGAAACAAGTTTTCATCATTTTAGCTGCACACGGGAATGGATTCCCCTTTCATTCTTTGAGTGTCTCCAGTGAAGGTTTAAACTATTTAACAATTAATTTTAAACATCAGACTAGTATTTCTTCAATGGCAACTTCATGAGGCTTTAGGTCAAAAGGTGGGGTTCATATGTAAATTTAAGCTTCCATTAAAAGTATGGTAAACTGTGTCCATTTCTCAGTCATAACTAATTCTTTTTGTTTGTCATAAAGGCCTGGATTTAGAGAAATTTCCAAGTACTTTTATACATAGATAGCTGGATTGCGTGGAGGGTACTTAAATAATATTTTCTCAATTTTGATGTTGACAGTGGGGAGATAAACAAGACTGCTGTCCTCAATGCTGCTTTAGGCAGGCTATCTCTGGACGTGTTCCAGGTGACAAAGACCACCTTTGGTCTTTGTCAGGGGCCTCAGGCCACTGGGAGTATGGGGGCCCTAGGAAGGGACAATGGGCACATGATCAACGTCTGAAACAATGCATGCCACCTCTTCACGTGGGGAGGGCATTTTTGGTTCTTGGTCATTTCCTCATCCTAGAGCTACACTCTCAAACACAGGGACAATGGCTAAAGGGGGTCACGTTCCCACAGGTAGAATAAAAACAGCACATAAAAGTCGGAAGTTGTGAGCTAGGAGTGCCTTGGTTCACCAAATTATTCTCTGGTTCCATTATTCACAAGGTTCCATGACCGCGGATCCTACCACTTCTTATTCACCTGTGGCCTTGGTCAAGTTTCTTAGCCTATCAACTTAGCCCTTAGATTCCTCAACTTTGAAATGCAGAAAATAATACCACCCACCTCACAAAGAGATGAAATGAGAAAACCTCTAAATAACACTCAGTACAGTGCTTGGTATGTAGGGAATGCCTATGAAGGTTACTTCCTATTATCTCTATTAATCATACTGTAAGTATTGTTACACTTAATGGCAAGGACTGACCTAATTTTCTTTACATGATTAAATGTGAAAATCTACACCTAAACTTGAAGACACATTTCTTTTACTTTCCCTTATACTCACGAATATAAGGGAAATTATGATTTCTATATAAATATGAGTGCCATTTCCTGAAGTTTGGTTATCTTTTCTAGCTTTTCTCTACCTTTTTCATTGTCCCCATCTCCTAAATCCTTTCAGGTTTGAGCCCCTTGCCAAATACCCCAAAAGGAGGTGGCTGTTGACCATTTCCATGAATTCTTCTTTCATTATTGACCCCTGTAGCTCTGTGTTGACAGTTGTCTTTTGGCACATTTAACCCATATTAACAATGTTTGCACATTTCTCTCATCTGCCCTCCTTGATTATAGTTGACTGCAGAGGCAGGATGAGCCTTATTTATCTTTGAAATAGCTACGGCATCTGTGCCTTATTAGGTAGTAAGTATTTAATAAGTATTTTTAAAATGAGTGAGTAAAGATAAGAATAAGTTATTCAGGATATGCGAGGTCGTCTATTAAATTAAAAAATGGGGTGCTCAAACTCTAAATGGCTGTCCCCAGGCCCCAAGAAAACACCCAATCCCACACAGCACGCTGGGTTTGTGTTCACTCAGACTCGCCATGCATCTTCTCTACTTTCAACTCCAGAGCATTAAAACCAGGATGATTCTAAGCCATTGAGACTTGCCTGTTGCCTTTTTTTTTTTAAACAGCTCATGCAGCTCAATATCAAAAAAACAAACAACCCAATCCAAAAATGGGCAGAAGACCTAAATAGACATTTCTCCAAAGAAGATTGCCAACAAACACATGAAAGAATGCTCAACATCATTAATCATTAGAGAAATGCAAATCAACACTACAATGCGATATCATCTCACACCAGAATGGCCATCATCAAAAAATCTACAAACAATAAATGGAGAGGGTGTGGAGAAAAGGGAACCCTCATGCACTGTTGGTGGGAATGTAAATTGATACAGCCACTGTGGAGAACAGTATGGAGGTTCCTTAAAAAACTAAAAATAGAACTGCCTGCTGCCTTTTAAAATGTTAATATATGAGAGTAAATAAGCAAGTAAACTTCTTTGTCTCTTGAGGCAGAAAAATTCAGTGTTGTGCTTGAGAATTTTTCATCGGAGGTCAACTCTAGAGCCCCTGAGCAGGAACACCCCCTCCTTGCCAGCAGGGGTAAAGTCTAATTTGCATAAGCCCCACCACACGGTAGACTCTATGTCAGTGGTGGGTTTGTTGTTTGTCACTCATGTTCCAGAAGCAATTTCTAATAATTCTCATTTCAACATCTTGGGGACAAATCTCATCTCCTGTTGTTTCCTTACATAGACATATTGAAATGTTTGAAGGTGTGCAAACACACATACCCGCTAGTGGAGTCCAGAAATCCAGTAGTGCCAGAGAGTTGGGGCCAGTCGAGCTCATTGGTAAGAGCTGTTGGTAAATTGAAGAAGGATTTCTAAAGGAAAAATAAAGTAGAAATTATCAAAATGATCACTTGTTTTCTATAAGGAGTAAGATTATCTATTGCTCAGGCATTGTGCCTCTCTCTCACTCTCTTTCTTAATCTCTTTCTTTAAGGGCCTTTGCATTTAAAGCTTATACCTCTTAAGGTTAACCATCATCAGAAAATTCACAAGGATCAGCATTATTCATGAACTTGCTTCCATTCAGCTCCTGGGAAAAACGTAGAACGCATGGCAGCTCTTATTCATCCCTCTTCTGAGAGACAGATAAACGTTCCACTCTTTTAATTTCTGAGATTTTCTCCATTTCTAAGGCTAGATAATCAGAAAATTGACTGTCTGGAAAGTAATAATACCCAAGCCTCCAGCAAATATGCCTTCCTTGAGTTCAAAGCTATGCCTTCAGTCATTAGGATGGTGCCTCCTGACCTCCTTGGGTGGGTGGAGGGTCCTCAGACACCTTTGAAAAATCTAATTATGGTTCCTTTCTTCATGAAGATGCACATATACTCAACATGGCCTATGACTTCAAGGGGTTCACAGAACTCCTGCAACTCTTGCATAGACTCCTGTTCAAGAACTCCTGACATAGAGTGTTGACAAAATTAGAATTCCTTTGAACCACATTCTATGACTTGTGCAAAATCACAGAAGAAAAATGTTGCCAGCTGTGTCTCCTGATTGTTCCTCCTCCCCTCTGGTCTAATTCCTAGAAAAGGCTTATCTAGATTAATGTGTTCAGAATAGGGTTGCCAGATTTAGCAAGTAAAAATACAGATGCTCAGTTAAATTTGAGTTCCTATGAACAAGATGTGGTACATACTTTCAGCAGAATACTACTCAGTCTTAAAAAAGATGGAAATTCTGACACATGCTACAACATGGATGAACCTTGAGGAAATTATGCTAAGTGAAAGCAGCCAGTCACAAAAAGACAAATACTGCATGATTCTATTTGTATGAGCTATCAAGAGTAGTCAAATTCACAGAGACATTAAGTAGAATGGTAGTTGACGGGGACTGGGGGGAGTCGAAACGGGGAGTTGCTATTTAATGGGTATAGAGTTTCAGATTTGCAAGATGAAAAGTTCTGGATGTTGGTTGTATAACAGTATGAATATACTTAACACTACTGAACAGTACGTTTAAAAATGGTAAGATGGGGCTTCCCTGGTGGTGCAGTGGTTGACAGTCCACCTGCGGATGCAGGGGACACGGGTTTGTGCCCTGGTCTGGGAGGATCCCACATGCCGCGGAGCGGCTGGGCCCGTGAACCATGGCCGCTGAGCCTGCGCGTCCGGAGCCTGTGCTCCGCAACGGGAGAGGCCACAACAGTGAGAGGCCCGCGTACCGCAAAAAAAAAAAAAGGTAAGATGGCAAATTTCATGTTATGTGTATTTTACCACAATTTTAAAACAGGAATATGCAAAAAGTTGAATTGAAATTAAACGGGATAATTTTTAGTATTAGTATGTCCTGGGCAATATTTGGAACATACTTATACTTAAAAAATTATTTGTTGTGTATCTAAATTCAAATTTAAGTGGGTGTCCTGAATTTTACCTGGGAATCCCAGTTTGGATAAAATCTCAGAAAGCCAATGATCCCTTTTTGCCTTGGCTGACAGGAAAACTCAGTGCCTGGTTGCAGGAAGCAGTTTATTTCAGGAAATAATGTCATCTCCTCCATGTTCTCTGTGTTTCCCAACCTTGAAAACACATGCCCTCTTTGGATGAACATGAAAGCCTTGAGTCCACCTTCAATCTTATTTTAAAATGAAAAAGAAATGACAGATAATGCCTAAGACAAATCACATCAAAGCAATTGTAGCAATGAATAGGACTTTTCAAATGGCCTATGGTCCTGCCCCCTGCTCACTTTCTCACCCATGATCATCCTTGCCTTGTCTCCTAGAGAGACTCTGAATATGGAGGCTGTGAGGGAAGGAGAAGCCACATTTCTCTCTCCTTAACCATTCAAAAGTGTATCTTTATTGTTTTTTCTGATTGCAAAGTAGTACATGCTTCTTATAAAAATTCAAACATCATAGTAATATACAATGTGGGAATGAAAGTCCCCCATCACCTCTCCTTAAGAGATAACTATTATGAGATAACCACTGTTAACACTTTGTATTATTTATATGTATATAATATATAATGGAATCTACTCATTCTTCCTACTTCAGAGTGTGTGATAGTCCCTACTATCCTATAGAGAATGAGTACTCAAAAGAAATAAAATAAAATTTGTATTTCTCAGTTTTGGACTGCTACTAGTTGGATGTGTTCCCACAAAAGTTGGGTTAAAGGCCTAACCATCAACGTCTCAGAATGTGACTTTATTTGTAATTGGGTCATTGCAGATGTAATTAGTTAAGTGAAGATGAGGTTGGAGTAGGAAGGGTTCCTAGTCCAATATGATGAGGGGTTCTTATAAGAAGAGGAAGAAGAGAAGCTAGGAAAGAGGCATGGAACAGATTCTCTCTCAGATCCCTCAGGAAGAACCATCCTGCTGACATCTTGATCTCCAAATTCCAACTTCCAACTTCCAAAACTATGAGAGTAAATTCCCTTGGTTTTAAGTCACCCAGTTTGTGGTACTTTGCTGTGGTAACCCTAGAAAATGAGGACATGGCCTGAATTGGACAATTTGCTTATAGTTCTTATGATTCAGGGGTCCAAGATATAAACCCTTCTATTATGCTGACTTCTCAAAGTAAGTCATATAATAAATACGTTCCACATGCACTGGTTATCCCATGGTGCCTTGCACTCTTTTCCATGGCTCTGTGAGCTTCCTTCACTCCCCTTTCCTCAATCACCTCCCCCTTGCACATGTCAATCCCAAGGTCCCCAGCCTTATTCTTATCCCAAGTGTGATTTCCAGCACAGTAGGGGCTGGAAGTGGATGCGAGGTGGTTGGGAAGGACGGCTTCTTGGGATACATCTGTATTCGTTATGATTTATCCCCGTCAAAGGAGCAGAAACAAACTCATGGAAAGGTGGCTTCCAATAAGTCTCGGAGCACCGTGCAATTCCAGTGACTGACACTTTGTTCCCCCTTAGCAAGAAGCACCCACCACATTACCGTGGTGGAGTTTTTTTTTTTTTTTTTTTTTTTTGGGGCACACGGGTCCCTCACTGTTGTGGCCTCTCCCACTGCGGAGCACAGGCTCCGGAAGCGCAGGCCCAGTGGCCATGGCTCATGGGCCCAGCCGCTCCGCGGCATGTGGGATCCTCCCAGACCGGGGCACGAACCCGTGTCCTCTGCATCGGCAGGCGGACTCCCAACCACTGCGCCACCAGGGAAGCCCACCGAGGTGGAGTTTTGAGCAGGAACTCTCTTTTAGTTTTTGTTCCTCCTGGCACTGTAACTCAAATGTTTTCTCTGTTTATCTTATTTTTTTCCGTAGGGCTTTCTGCTTATAATGTGTGCTTATATATTCAATTCTGCTAGAGAAGACAAGAAAAACACATAGAATAGATGAAAATCATAAGCTGTGGTAAGTCGAGATAGTGAGCAGGCAAGTGGTTTGTGAGATGCAGGCAGAATTTATGCGCTGTGTTAAGTAAGTTAGCAACCTGTAAAAACATGTTAAAACTTAAAAGAACGATACAACACTCCCCCACACCACCCTCTCACATTTTTCTCAGTTATCCGCACAATGACAAGCCCAGATTTGGGAAACTGGGTTTGGAACTGGGCTTCTGATTCTGGGTGGGTCTGCTCTCTCTTTCAGAAGAAGTTGTTAGGCAAGAACTCTGCTCACATAGGGAGGTGTGCAGCCTGGAATAATAATGGCGGGGATGGTAGTTCTGAAGTGTGCCAGCAGAGTGGGGAAAGGGCTCTGCTCTAGGAATTAGGAGATCTGACTTCTATGTCTGGCTCTACAAATACAGCAAAACTTCATGGTTTGGATATGACACTCTGGAAACAGGTTCCATACTTCACACAGCCCCCATTCTCAATCAGGGGTGGGTAAACAAATTTTATCTCCCTGGTGGGGGATGAAAAGATGTTGAGAAAGGGGTAGGACCAGTGAGGAAATGGCCAGCCACCCTGTCTTGAGAAGTGGGGTCTCCATGTCCCCAGCATTCTCCCAGCTCAATCTTTCTGGATCAACCTGAAGAAATGGTCTCAACTACCTGGGAGAATCCTGGACCCTTTGCTCTTCAAGAAGCCCCCACCATCTGTGGAATCATCCCGACCAGGTGCTGAATTATAGCTGGGATCAGGGTGGGTTTGCATTCCATAGTTTGAGCCCTAGAAGGCCCAGGAAGGTAAACTGCATAGGTGTATCCTAGTTATTTGATTAACCTTGAAATAACGCAAATTTGTGTTTTCCTGGTTAAATATTTTCGACTTCACTTATGGTGTTACGGCAAGGTTTTACTACTACTAACTGTGCAAAATCAAGGAAAATGTAGCTTTACCAGCGTTCCAGCTCTGACGTCTCTCATTATATCCTATCCACTTCAATAAGACTGTTGGGAGGATCAAAAGACAGTGAGAGAAGCAGGTTGACAAGCAGAAGGCCTACACTATGTAAAGCATCATGTTTAGGATGGATCACCTAGTCTCTCCCTTTCCAAGTGGATTGTCCCAGGTTTTAAGAAGAATAAAGTTTATTGACAGATAATAGAAAAGACTTGAGCAGACAAATGGAAGCCTCTACCTATTTGTTCTTCCTTAGGAAATTTGGTAGCTAAAAACGAGAGGTAACAGCCAAAGTTTTATAGACCTTAGCAAAAAGAGAATGTTTAAGTCCTATCACATTAAACACTAAAAGCCTTATTTAAGCAACATTATACTCAAGATACTTCAGGCATTTAAGGCAGGAAATATGCAAATTAAGATCTCCCTCATGAACTCCTGCTTATTCCTCTTAAGCATTTATGTTCTCAGGAAACTCATCTTAAATGTACCTTAAATGTGCATATGTGGAAAGACTTTATATTTACCAAGAAAAATTTTCCAGGCTTGTAAAGAGCATCAGAAACTCAATGAGTATTAAATCAACTACTGCATTGCTTCAAGTTTTCTTCTGATTTTATCAATGACATAAAAATGTTTTATGTCATAATTGGCAAGTGTATACCATTTTTTGTGTAAGCACTTTTTGAGCAACCACTGTGTATCAGAAGCTGGATATTACCTCTTAAAAAAGAACAAGTACACAGGTCTACGGCTTCCCTGGTGGCACAGTGGTTAAGAATCCGCCTGTCCATGCAGGGGACACGGGTTCGAGCCCTGGTCTGGGAAGATCCCACATGCCACAGAGCAACTAAGCCCGTGTGCAGCAACTATTGAGCCTGTGCTCTAGAGCCCACGAGCCACAACTACTGAGCCCACGTGCCACAACTACTGAGCCCGCGCATCTAGAGCCAGTGCTCCGCAACACGAGAAACCACCACAATGAGAAGGCCGTGCACTGCAACGAAGAGTAGACCCCACTTGCCGCAACTAGAGAAAGCCTGTGTGTAGCAACGAAGACCGAACGCAGCCAAAAATAAATGAATTAAAATAAATTAAAAAAAAAAAAAGAACAAGTACCCAGGTCTCATACAAACAGCAGTAAATTAAATGACCCTGCCTCAACCCAACTGAGATACTGAAAAAGGCCCTTTTAAGATGGCGCCTCCCATCACTCATTCTGGTCCACGGAGGATTTCTGTATTTTCTGTTGGTGGAAGAATCCCTTACATTGGGCAGCAGGGCCCAGAAAAACTACTGAGAAGGGAACTTAGAGGGAATTTGGATAACTTGCCAAAGTCACAGAGCTGGTAAACAGTGGTGCTGGGATTTGAACCCAGGTTCTGGTGGAACTAAGAAAGGAGAGGCTTGGAACAGGCAGGGGTCCTCATAAGCTCAGCTTTTGATAGCCCTGTTGTACCTGGTCCTTGCTTTTCCCTTAAGCTGCCAGATCTCCTGGAATCACAACATTGGCTAAGCTGGGTTTGCTAGTTTTTGAAAATGAGGCTTCCTGATTGCCTGCTGAGGGGACGGTCTCTCAGACACTGCTTCGGGTAAGAAGTTCAGAAGCCTATAGATATCTCTAGAGTTGTCTCCAGCTTTTCCTCCTCTGTGTTTCTCTTTTATGGAAGCCATGCATAATTTATAAAGAATGCAGAATGAGTGTTCTGGGGATAAGTACTGAAATGATACGTGGACCCTACACAGACACCTACTCACACACCCCACTCACGTTCCAGGGCCTGTTCTGGCCTGACACATGCTGGGGAAAGGCAGCCACAGAGAACAGTGCACTCTGCTGCTCTGGAGGTTTAGCTTCCAGCGGGGCCTGGCAGATGAAGTTCTGGGAGAACAAGGAGAGAACAAATCATTGGGTTTCTGCCTCTGTAATCTCAGGCTTAACTAGAGCAGGCAGCACTGTTCACTCAGCTAATGCTTTGATATAGACAACTTTAAGAACATAATGTAACTCTGAGTTAGATTTGTAAACTTTAGCAACTCATGCGCAGCGAGACGAGTCTGCTGTTGAGGTCCCTGTGGCCCTATGATTCATTACATTCAGAGAGAGAGAGAGAGAAGGAGATTAAGAAACACAGCAAGTGTCAGACCGGCATTCTGTTGGCCACTGTGCCTTATTCGTGGAGTTCACAGTCTAGAGGGGCACAGGAAATAAACACTTCCCAGCTGAGTAACCTGGAAGACTTTCTTTAACTCCTCTCTGTCTCGCTCAGTTTCTTATCTATAGAATGGACAAATAACAGCACCTATATGATTGGGTGGTTGAGAGGATTAGAAAAGCTAATCTGTGCCTAAAGTTTAGAATTGTAAGTGCTCAATAAAAGTTAGCTGTTAGTGGTATTCATAAGAAGTCCAGGGTAATAGAAAAGATCCCTATTCCACAGGTGGAGATTTGGGGAAGGAATCTTGAAAGAAATGTTATCCAGTGTAAGTCCTGTAAGGTCAGTAAGAGGGACCCAGCAGAAGAGGGGTAGGGAAACAGAGTTTAAGCATTGGCTATGCCATAGGTGAAACCACAAGGCTAAATCCATCATGTTATATACAAGGAAGACGACAAACTCCCCCACTCCGACCAAGCCCAAACACAAAACTGGCCAGTTATCTATTGCTATGTAACAAATTACCTCTGAATTCAGCAGCCTACAACATACTACCTATAAGCAGATCAGTAACAGTAACTGCTCAGACCCAGGGATGAGATCTATTCAATGCACATTTAAACTTCGACTTGAGCTAAAGAAGTGATTTTCAGGGAAAAGGTATAGCATTTCATCTTTGACCCTGTGCCAGTCCAAAAACTTATGGAGCAGTGAAGATAATGTCAAATAAAGAATTCTAGCAAATATGACCAGTAAATATAAAGAGGACAGAATGGCAGGCAACAATCTTTCATCATTTTGCCTGAAAATAGGTCTTTTTATTTTTTTAATTTTTACCTTGTCAGCTCCTCTTAGTCTTTTCCTTTTTCTATTATTTACTATTTAACTTCTAACCCCATGATTTATTTATTCAATGAATGAGTGGAGGGATGCTTTTATCTAACTGCCCCATATCCAGTGAAAATGCATCGTGTAGTTGGACTTTTTCTACAAATTCAATTCCTTCCATCATCATTTCCAGAGGGATTGGAGAACTGTATCCAAATTCATAAAAGTGAGAAAACAAGAGTTTAAAATGTGAGCCTGCCTGCCGCAACTAAGACCCGGTATAACCAAATCAATCAATCAATCAGTCAATATTTTAAAAAAATGTCATGTTCACAAATCAGTCTTTCATGGGGTCAATGAAAAAATTCTTTCACAAACAGAAAAAATAACTCCTCTAAGGGCCAGAAACAGCAACAAAGGGTGCTTATCATAAAAGTCTACTCAAGATACCATCATCAGATTTTGCTAAGGTTTAGTCATTCCTGAAGCAGTAGGCTGCTATTTGTCTGAAGCGGGGGTAGTTTTCCTTTGAGAGCTAAAATCCAGGCTTAGATTCTAGAAGAAGCCCAAAGTCCACATTCAAGCTACGGAGGTAAGGACATGGGAAGCCGTTACTGGGCCACCTCATGACCAGGCCTGAGCTGGGCTCTCCAACCCACTATCTCACTCATAAAAATGATCTCATTTTCTTTCTCTCCTCTGTTTCACCTTCTACCAAGAAGCTGTCACAAAACCTCGCTCTTTCTATCCTTCCAACTTGAGTTAGTGCCGCCGTCTTCAGCAGCGTATCCCAGAATCTCGTGGGGAGGTTCTTTAAAATATGGATCCTGTTTGGGTAGGTTTGTGGTGGGGCCCTAGACTTCTTAGTTTTAAGAAGTGCCCTCAATGGCTGCAGTGACTGGCCAAGTTTGGGAAAGGCTGCTCTACAGACTACAGCCGCTATTCAACATCATCCTCCAAGTGCCCCAGCCTCTTCTCCCGGCCCCGTCTCTCCCACCACTCAACCACCTGCAGCCCCTCAGACCTCCAGGCTTGTCACAAGCTCTTCCTCTTCCTTCGCTGTCTTTATTGATCACTTGCTGCTCATCAGTCAAGCATTAGCTAAATGCTGACCTTCTTTTCTGCCCTGACCTTCCTCTGTGAGGTACCCTCCTCCGACTCTCATCACACCTTATTATATGAGAGGAAAGCACATTTCCATCTTAAGTCACTAATTTGGAGATTCTTTCTTTCACAGCAGCTGAGCCTATACCCTCCTTGATTAATAGTTAGTCCTTTAAGAAGTGCTGACCTACCCTCCGTTCTTGCTGGCTAATATGTTGTCAACGTGACCTCTTCGGTGCTTCTGTTTTAAAAAATTGAATTATAGTTAATTTGCAATGCTGTGCTAGTTTCAGGTGTGCAGCAAAGTGATTCTGTTATACATACATACATATACATATATACACATATATATTCTTTTTCAGACTCTTTTCCATTATAGGTTATTACAAGATATTGAATAAAGCTCTCTGTGCTATACAGTAGGTCCTGTTGTTTATCTATTTTACATATAGTAGTTCATATATGTTAATCCCAAACTCCTAATTTATGCCCCCCTCATCCCCTTTGGTAACCATAAATTTGTTTTCTATATCTGTGAGTCTATTTCTTTTTTGTAAATAAGTTCATTTATATCATTTTTTAGATTACACATATAAGTGATATCATGTGATATTTGTGTTTCTCTGACTTACTCCACTTAGTATGATAATCTCTAGGTGCATCTATGTTGCTGCAAATGGCATGATTTCATTCTTTTTTATGGTTGAGTAATATTCCATTGTGTATATATACCCTTTGGTTCTTCTTGATCTACTTACCTTTGGGTTCTTTATCAATCAGGGTTTAAATTCTTGGTGACGCTGTCCTCAATTTCTGCTTCTGGAATCTTTGGACCTTGTATTTCATAATTTCCCTCTAGGAATGATAGTTGAGCTCCTACCTCTGACCAATCCTCCAGTCATTGCCTTAAGCAGGAAATCCCCAGGATCACACAGAAGCCAGTCTTGACCCCCAGACCTTGGCAAGGGCTGGGCTGGGTAATTGCTGTCCTCATCATTTCCCCAGGAGTGGCATGGAGGGAACTAGTTGAAGGAACCAATGAGTGAACGGTATGTAGCAATCAATTCCAACTTTCCAAAATTATTTTTAAATGCTAGGGTTGTCCTCTTCCCACATGCCAACTGATTTGAGATTCTAAATGTCCCCCTATGAAGAGTCACTTCCATGAAACCTATTTTATGGCTGAGGAACTTGAGGGAGAGTGTAGCAAAATGGTAGATATAATTAACTAGAGGGCAAGGGATTGTTCTCTGGTCTTAGCAACACACTGGATTGCACAGGTGTTTACTGACACACTATCTATGCGGAGATGTCTATCTAATGTGCTGGGGGAACAGGCATGTGGGCTGAGTAATTATAAATGCCTTTCAGAAGTATGGAGCTTAAAATAATTTCCTCTTGTAGTTTTTCATAACAACCAGTGTTTATGTCTTTTTAATTCTTGCAGAAGGCAGCGAGGGCTAAGATCACTGATGCTTTCAGAAGAATGAGCCTGCAAGAGCCCCTGACTTTGCTGGCAGGTAAGAGACCCAGATGCTCACCTTGAGCAAGAAGAAAAGGGCATTGAATTGATCAGGACTCAAGTCAACAGCCCGTCTGGCCTGTGCCCGTGAACAGGGAAAGGCAACACAAGAACATTCTGTCTCCTGTGGCCTGATTGCTATTGGAGAAAAGGATTCACCATGGGGCATACAACTCTCTTTTTCTGACAGAATAAATGAGAAATAACTAAGATTGGGGCTTCTCTCCCCATTGTTTAGCATCTTTAATCTGCCAGCCTGCAAGATGTCTGAGGAGCAGAAAATGTAATTTTGTCCAGTTTTACTAAACAACAGCTTTTCCTCATCGGAAAAAATAATTAAAAAGTACTCTGACTCTTAATATTTCTGGAGTTGACATGACGTTAGCAGAGACAGAATTTCCATATTTTATTATGCACCATGAAAGTCAGCCTTTATGCTTAATGGAAGCTTATGCTCACTGCTAAATCCAGAGAGCGGAGGCAGGGCGGGTTAGTGAGAGGCAGGGTGAGAGCTCAGATACTGCCTGTGTCACCTGTGGGCTAATAAAGAGTAGCCTAGGCTGATTTACAAAATCATCTCAAAGAGAGGAAAAAAATGCATAGGGGCCTGGAAGATCGGAGCCGCTTTGCTCTCAGGTGAATATGCATTTTCTGCAGCCAGATTAAGGGTACATTTTGTCCTTGACACAGCACGAAATTCAATCTGTGCCTACTTACCCTACAGACAACAGCTTGCCAGGGGTCGTGCTAAGATTTTATAATAGTACAGGCAACAGCCTTTGCTAGCAAAATAAACATTTGGGAAATTGTATTTCAGAATCACTTCTCCTTCCTTCCTGTCCGCCTCCCCGCAACTCGACATGCAATTCTGGTTCAGTGAAATGCAGCATTTAATATTTTGGAAATAATTTTCAAGCAGATGGGGAAGAGGCAGGAGGGCAGCATCTACTGCTGGCCTTGATGATCTCTCTACCTCCCCTTCTTCTGCAACAAAACAACTCAAGCAGTGATTGTTTTTTCCTTTGAAAGGAAAAAAAAAAATAAGACAGCATGAAAGTGTTTTCAGATTTGTTTTTTGTTGAAACCTTTCTAAGTTGAGGTCTTCTGTGTGATATGGGAAGCTCATGTTGAACCTGACTGCTAAGGACATCTTGGAGAGACGCTAAGGTGTTTTGAAGGAGGAAGAGGGCAGAGTGAGGCTCAGAACCCTTAGTTTCTGTGGAACCATGAGGGTGATTCTTCACACTCTCTTTATTGAACTACAGATATCTTTCCAGATGAACACACTCCTAATCTCATTAGCTGTAAACAGGCCTCTTGGGTGTCGCAATGCTTTAATTAGAGGATGGCATGAGCAGGAGGGGAGGGGGGCTGGTGCAGGAAAGACACCCAAGACTGTGAATTCCTTTTCGATGGGCACAGTTGGGATGGGGTGATGTATCGGCAGGAGTGTTTTCTGCCTTATAGGGAGACAAGAGCAAAGACATGTTGACTAGTCTCATAAAGGGCAGAATGGCCTATTATGAACAATGAATGCTTGTTTTTCTACAGCACTTACTGCTCTTCCCAGAATATGATTTACTACTTGGTGCAGCAAAGGAATGGCACCAAACATGCTGGGGCTTCCTGAAGGGTCTTGGTTGATAATACGCCTTCCCACGGTCAGACCCCAGCCAAATGTTCACTTTGGAAGAGGTGGTCCCATTACTATTCCTCATGGAACATGAGATCGTGGAGGGATTATAGGGTGGGGTTAGGGGTCAGCGGGTACTTTCAAGTTTCACAGTCAGTGGTACAGAATCCAAATTCAGAACCTCCTTCTGCTGAACAGGTTGGAAAAAGGTCACACAGCTTCATTTTAAAAGACAACTTCTGGCTGTTGCCCTCTTCTGTCATTTTGGGAAGGATTCCTAAAGGCAGTTGAGGAGGGGACGATCTGGCATTAACTGAATAACAACCAGTGTGCGTGCTCCCTGGGTGAGGCGGGTCCCAGGTTAATAAGGACGTAAAGAAACGAGGCTTTACTGGGTTGAGGCCATGCTGACCACCAACCAGGCCTCTGAACCCACAGGGCCCTTGGGGTTGAGTAATCAGCACTGGCCTCTGACAGCTGTTTCCCTTCAGTCACCCAGCCTTGAGCCAACACATAAGATTTCTGCTGCACTTCAATGCCCTTGGACATCTTTGCTTTCTGGTGCCCACTGCTGGCTGGAACTGATTCCAGACTTGATCTGAAAGGGTTTGAGCGGCATGTGCTGGGTAAACACCAATGGCCTCTGGGCTCCAAGCCCACTCCTCTAATCTTTGCTCTGTGCTATGGAGCTGGACTCTGAAAACTACACTTCCCAGATTCCTCTGAGTCTCCCTGCCAATGAGAGGTGCAGGTGGGAGATGGGCAAGTGGGGGTGAGAGAAGGAGAGGAGGAACCATTTTCTGGCGTCTAGTTGAGGTCGGCATCCCCCAGCAACTTCCAGCCTCCAGCCTTCTGTGCTACTTCCAGCTCCTCTCCACACTCCTCAGTGGTTCAGTAGCAGCTGGTTTGTGTGCCCTTGGCAGTCAGAGTACAGGCTGTGCAGTAGTCCAAACACCAGCTGCACCCCTCCCTCTAGCTTCTGGTAACACCTCTTCCTCCTTGTTGTTCCTTAGCCCTGCAGTCAGCAGCTGCTTTTTGCAATGATTGATCTCTGATAACTTCAGCATCCCCCTTTTTGTTCTAATACCTGTGTAATCAGTTCCCTGTATTAAATCTACCAGGGTAGCCAATCCCCTATATTAAATCCCCTCTGTTGGAATGCTTTCATTTTCCTGACTGACCCCTCATAAATGGTGACTCTGACAGTGACAAGAAACCCAGTTTAAAAGGGTTCCACATGATGAATTAGCCAAAATATTGGAGGCTTTCTCTCTTTGCGGTGACATCACTAAAAGGCTCTCAAATAGGGGAACCTGTGGGCAGAGTGAGGACTGAGGATAGTCTGATGGGCGGAGATGCTCTCTTGGGGAACCTCGCACATTCCAATGTGCTCCAGAAATACTTCAGTTGAGGGACTAGCCCACACCATGCTGATGGCTTCCCCATTTTGCCCTGCAGCGGTCTGTCTTAGAGTGCAAGCTCTTCCCATGTGAAGAATTTTGAAAACTACACTGCAGTATCCCACAACCACATCTTTCTTTTGTAAATCCTCAAAGTTTGGACATTGGAGGCAGTGGGAAAACGCTATGACAGTGGTTCTCCCCAAAGTCTGAGGACCCCTGGGGATCTTTGAGACCCTCAGAGAGGGTTCATGAGATCACTATTATCATCATAATACTAAAACTTGATTTATCTTTATTTTAATTCACTCATAAGCGTACAATGGAATTTTCAAGAGGCCACATACATGGATACAGAAATAGATTGAAGGCAGAAGCAGATAGGGGAATTTAGCTGTCTTCTATCCAGATATCAAGGAGATTCACAAAAGTAGAAAAGAATGCTATTATTTTAGCCTTTTTGTTTGTTTGTTTCAGAAAATAAAGTTGTTATAAAAATATGTTATTTATGTTAATGTGTTTCTTATTGTTATTTTCTAATGAGTTAATAAATCCCATTGTGGAGTTGGTACATTCCCTTCACCCTCACTAGTCACTTAAGTTTCATGCTCTAGCCCCTGGTCATCTGGAGTTTAATCCCCACACTGAGGTCAAGTCCAGGCAATCCTCTCCAGGATTTTCAATGGCCCAGGTTGGCTCTCCCTTCCTGGGGTCCATATCCTTGCCCCAGGACACACACTCTTTCTGTCCTGATAACTCAGTCACCACCCTTACATTACTCACAAGAGTGTCAGACTCCACCTTTTTTGACCCCAGTCTCCGAAGACACCTGTCCAAGTCTCTTAGTGGCCTCCTACAGTGAGGGGAAGCACCCTGCCCTTCCCCCACAGGGACAGCGGAACCCCGCTGCCATACTGACACTAGCGATTCTCAGCCTCAAGCTACAGGTTGCAGAAATGGTTTTCACTCCCTTCTTCTGCAGGTCCTGCTGAAGTCCTTCTAATATTTGACTGTGGAAGGTGGGTCTAGTTGGCCCCCATTGTCTAAGGCTCTCACTTGAAAGTTAGGTAGAAATAAATAGTCCAGTTTTTAACATCTGTTATAAAATCATCCTGAATTTCTAATGAAATATCTATCATTATTTATATTTTATACAGAAGGAAAGTAAATCTCAGAGAAAATAAGTAAAGGTAAGTGGCTAAGCCAGGATTTGAACACAGGTATGTCTGATTCAAAGTCCAAGATTATTTTATGCAGAGATAATTTAGGGGCTTGAAATTCCCCTCTGGGCTCATGGTGTCAGTTTCACAAATGGCTTCCGTGCCATCAGTAGGGTGGCTATATATCCCAATATGTCTGGGCCGGTCTGGGGTAATGCCTGTTGTCCTCACATAATTAACAGTAATGATTCCTCTTCTCTCAAGTTTGGGCAATAAATTATAAGACCACCACAACCTCTAGGGTTAGGGGAGTTTGGTGCAGAGGAACCAGAAGCACCAGAAGTTTTGTAGGAGGGCAGACTCTTCCAGTAGAGTCTCCAAAGCCTGGCTTAGACCCTGCAGGGAAGATATGCACTGGGGAGATGAAGTCCAGGCAGCCTCCCCAGATGCAAGGATGCTGGGAACAGCCCTGGGTTAACCGCAGCCTGAGATATCTGGCTGGAGGAGGGTGGTCTATTCAGAAACTGGATGTAAAGTCCACAGAGCAGGCAGGGTGTGAGAAAACTACGTATCCATTGTTGATTCTAGATAACTTCTGAGTTTGTCCATTTCTTTTCTTCCCAAGGTACTCTTCTAGCTTAGGACACTTTTACTAGAATAATAACAAACTCCTAGCTGAGTTTCTGGCCTGCTCCCCCTTCCTCCCCCACGCCCCCCACCAATGTAATCCATCCTGCGCATTGAAACCAGAGTGATTTTTCTGAAATTCAAGTCAGACTGATGCTATTTCTTAGTTTAAACCCCTTTGACGGCTTCCTATTGCCTTCAGGATAAACTCTGAGTTCCTTAATGTGGCTTTGAGGTCCTTTGAGATCAGCTCCTATGCACCTTCCTAGGCTCTTCTCTTACATTCAGACCTTGTCCTGGCTCAATGTCAGTTCAGCCCCACCAAACTTCTCATAACTCTGCACCCTCTTACTTGTGAGCCTTTGCATGTGCTCTTTCAGCCCCTAAGACACTCCTTCCTAGGTCTGCTGGGACGGATGCCTCTGATGCCTCCTTCCTCCCAGTTTAGGAAGCACGCGTACATCACAGCAGCTCACACTCTGGAATTGCCTATTTGCTTACTTGCATTTCCCCACAAGGCCTGAAACTCTCTGAGGACCTGGGCTCTTCCCATCCTCTTCACCTCTGTGTCATTAGCTCCTATAACAGTGTTTGGCACGTGGTAGGTCCTGGGTTAGGATTTAGTGATATTTTGCTTACAAACATTAAAACCCAAATAACCAAAACAGGAGACATCTGAGCTCAACATACATCATGGGTGTCCGCTAGGCATGGTACTTATACCTAACCTGATTCTCTGTGCAAATGAAGAGACTCTATAGATAATGTTTTAAAAACTGGAAGTCTTTTTTAAAAAGGAGCATTTAAAAAATATTCCATATATGAGTGAAATCACATGGTATTTGGTTTTTTCCATCTGACTTATTTCACTTAGCCTAATACCCTCAAGGTCCATCCATGTTGTGGCTAATGGCAAGATTTCATCTTTTTATTTTTATGGCTGGGTAGTATTCCATTGTATATATATATCACATCTTCTTTTTTTTCCTAATCATGGTTTTGATCTTTATTATCTGATCGATCTTGGGCAGGATCCTTAAGTTCTCTATGCTTCCATTTCTTTTCTTTTTTTTAAAACATCTTTATTGGAGTATAATTGCTTTACAATGTTGTGTTAGTTTCTGTTGTATAACAAAGTGAATCAGCTATACGTATACATATATCCCTATATGCCCTCCCTCTTGCATCTCCCTCCTACCCTCCCTATCCCACCTCTCTAGGTGGTCATAAAGCACCGAGCTGATCTCCCTGTGCTATGTGGCTGCTTCCCACTAGCTATCTGTTTTACATTTGGTAGTGTATATATGTCAATGCCACTCTCTCACTTTGTCCCAGCTCACCCTTCCCCCTCCCCGTGTCCTCAAGTCCATTCTCTATGCCAGTACCTTTATTCCTGTCCTGCCCTTAGGTTCATCAGAACCTTTTTTTTTTTTCTTTAGATTCCATATATATGTGTTAGCATATGGTATTTGTTTTTCTCTTTCTGACTTACTTCACTCTGTATGACAGACTCTAGGTCCATCCACCTCACTACAAATAACTCAATTTCGTTTCTTTTTGTGGCTGAGTAATATTTCACTGTATATATGTGCCACATCTTCTTTATCCATGCACTGGCCGATGGGCACTGGGTAAAGGGGTTCAACTGTATGATGATGTATAGAAACTAAATTTTTGGTGGTGAACATGCTGTAGTGTATACAGAAGTTGTAATATAATGTTGTACATATGAAGCATATATAATGTTACAAACTGATGTTACTTCAATAAAAAATAATAAGTAAAAAAAAAAGGAGTATGATCTATACTGGCCAGAAAATGAAACCGTGAATCAGCTTAATATCCAGTAGTGGATTATGGCTTGTACACTGAAAAGGATAGTATGAAACACTGACAGATATAATGAGTAAAAAGACTAAGTAGCAATGTGGAAAAATGATTAGGATTAGTACTAATTTTTTTAAAAAAGGAGCATTGCCAATTGCTTACTTGCTACTCTTGTGACTACATAGTGTGTACGCGTGTGTGTGCGTGCATGCGTAGTGAGGGTAGAGTACTGGGGAAGAGAAAAGTTTAAGATAGTGGGGATAATTTTTTTTTAATATTCTCATAATTGGTTCTAATGTTGACTTTACATCTTCTTTTTTCCCCAATAAGAAGAATATTAAAAGAATATTTCAAAACAAATCTGATGGGCTTCCCTGGTGGCGCAGTGGTTGAGAGTCCGCCTGCCGATGCAGGGGACATGGGTTCGTGCCCCGGTCCGGGAGGATCCCACATGCCGCGCAGTGGCTGGGCCCGTGAGCCATGGCCGCTGAGCCTGCGCGTCCGGAGCCTGTGCTCCGCAACGGGAGAGGCCACAACAGTGAGAGGCCCGCGTACCGCAAAAAACAAAAACAGAAACAAAAAAACAAATCTGATACTCCAAAATGTTAAAATGATTCTCTCTGGGTGGTAGCACAAGGGAAATTTTAATAATTTCTTCATAATTTCTGTATTTGCTTATTTTTCTCCACTGAATATTTAACATATCTGATTAGATAAAAGCAACAGAGCAAACATTCCCTCTCTTCCCTCTTTCACTTTGGGCAGATTACTTTCTTCCCTATTGGTCTTGGCCATGTGATTTGCTTTGCCTATGGGTTGATGGTGCACATGACGTAGCAAATATGTTTGTGTGAGGGCCTTGCCCTCTTGCACTTCTGACATTATCATGAAAAGTGCATGCTCTGGATAGACTGCCCAACCAAGGAAAAATGAGAGACACGTGGAGCAGACCTGGACCCAAGCTTCAGCTTGGAGCGAAGACCAACAGGGCCCAGCCTAGAACAGCTGTGTGAGTGAGAAGACATGACAATTGTTTTAAGTCATTGAGACTTGGGTGATGTATACAGCATTATTTTGACAATAACTCAGTGATAAATCTTCATTTTCAACATCAACTTTCTGAGCAAAATCTCTGTCTTTTATTCTTCTTGTCCCATCTTTCATTCTTATCAAATGGTATCCCACAGAAGTGGCCCAGGCTGGGAGTGCCCAGGCTAACTTTTAGCTTGGAGAGGAATATTAACCTGAAGAGATATATATATATTTTTTTGCGGTACGCGGGCCTCTCACTGTTGTGGCCTCTCCCGTCGCAGAGCACAGGCTCCGGACTCACAGGCTCAGCGGCCATGGCTCACGGGCCCAGCCGCTCCGCGGCATGTGGGATCCTCCCGGACCGGGGCACGAACCCGTGTCCCCTGCATCGGCAGGCGGACCCTCAATCACTGCGCCACCTGGGAAGCCCCTGGAGAGATATTTTAAGAATCCTAGAACATCAAAGGCTTGAAACAGATGACAAACTAACACTAAAACTGTAGTGTTTTCTCTACCATCAATAGCATTATTGACATATTGATGATACTAATGAATCCCAATTACCATTATGACCAATATGGGTTCCTCATTGCCATTCTCATAGTCACTTTTCAGAACCACTACTTTACTGCCAAAAAGGGATGGGTGTGGGGTGGGAAATAACCCAAACCCAAACCAACAACTGCTGATCTGCAGTTATTTCAATTCATTTGTTGTTGCAAATAGCAAATAAAAAATTGCTACAATCCAAATTCCAATTGTCTGGATTCCAGGACGGGGCTGGCTACTGGGCTTGTGGGAATGATTTCTTTAAAGCATCTTCTCAATGGGTCTTTCTCTTCCCCAGAGACTTAGCACACTGCGGAGAGAGCTGCCAGCTCCAGTGAGAGGCTGCCCTCCCCAAGGGAACCCTAAAGCGAGAGGCACCCCTCACCTCAGTCTCCAGAGGCCAGGTGTGGGATAGGAAGGTCAAGCATGAGGACATCGACCAGCCTGGTTAGCTACCACCACTGCACCACGTGAGCTGTGTGTCAATCTACTTTTGTCTGGTTTGAATCCAACATACAGTTTCTAAAGCTTTTTCACAGACCTTAGCTCACTGAAGCTCATGGCCTTCCTTCATCATCTACAGAGTTTCTGGTTAGGTGGTTTGTTCAAGATGATACTGACAGGAAGTGGTTCTGCACCTCTTAGCTGTGTGACCTTAGGCTATCTACTCAACATTTCTGAGTACTTGTCTGGAAAGTGAGGATATGTTGTAATAACACCTACGTTAGAGGGCTTTTATGAAGATTAAAAAAGTAATGCTTTAGTATTCTTTAGCTGGTTTCCTTAGCTATTTGCTTAAAAACCAAACCAAACAATCCCTCAAGTGTTTGGTACATACATAACAAAAATTCATTGAAGAAAAATTAGAATAAAAGTTATCCAGAATTCTAGAGTCCAAAGTTAACATACTGATCTATAACCTTCAAATTATTTTGTCTGTACACATGAACACACATATATTCATATAAACTGGCCCATATATTACTATCTTGTAACCTGGTTTTGCCGCCTAACAAATTACCATAAACATATTTTCTTGCTAAGAAATGTGTCTATAATATGTGTATTAACAGTTGCATAATATTTCATTTTGTGGATGCAATATATTTTTAAATATCTAATCTCCTATTTTTTAAAACATCTTTATTGGAGTATAACTGCTTTACAGTATTGTGTTAGTTTCGGCTGTATAACAAAGTGAATCAGCTATATGCATACGTATATCCCCATATTCCCTCCCTCTTGAGTCTCCCTCCCACCCTCCTTAACCCACCCCTGTAGGTGGTCCCAAAACACTGAGCTGATCTCCCTGTGCCATGCAGCTGCTTCCCACTAGCTATCTATTTTACATTTGGTAGCGTATATATGTCAATGCTACTCTCTCACTTTGTCCCAGCTAACCCTTCCCCCTCCCCATGTCCTCAGGTCCATTCTCTACATTTGCATCTTTATTCCTGTCCTGCCCCTAGGTTCCTCAGAACCACTTTTTTTTTTTTTTTAGATTCCCTATATATGTGTTAGCATATGGTATTTGTTTTTCTCTTTCTGACTTAACTTCACTCTCTATGACAGACTCTAGGTCCAACCACCTCACTAAAAATAACTAAATTTCATTTCTTTTTATAGCTAACATTCCTTTGTATATACGTGCCACATCTTCTTTATCCTTTCATCTGTCAGTGGACGCTTAGGTTGTTTCCATGTCCTGGCTATTGTAAATAGTGCTGCAGTGAACATTGTGGTACATGACTGTTTGAATTATGGTTTTCTCAGGGTATACGCCCAGTAGTGGGATTGCTGGGTCATATGGTAGTTCTATTTTTGGCTTTTAAAGGAACCTCTATACTGTTCTCCATAGTGGATGGATCAATTTACATTCCTACCAACAGTGCAAGAGGGTTCCCTTTTCTTCACACCCTCTCTAGCATTTTTTGTTTGTAGATTTTTTGATGATGGCCATTCTGACTGGTGTGAGGTGATACCTCATTGTAGTTTTGATTTGTATTTCTCTAATGATTAGTGGTGTTGAGCATCTTTTCATGTGTGCATTGGCAATTTGTATATCTTTTTTGGAGAAATGTCTATTTAGGGTTTCTGCCCATTTTTGGGTTGGGTTGTTTGTTTTTTTGATATTGAGCTGCATGAGCTGCTTGTATATTTTGGAGATTAATTCTTTGTCAGTTGCTTCGTTTGCAAATATTTTCTCCCACTCTGAAGGTTGTCTTTTCGTCTTGTTTATGGTTTCCATTGCTGTGCAAAAGCTTTTAAGTTTCATTAGGTCCCATTTGTTTATTTTTATTTCCAGTACTCTAGGAGGTGGGTCAAAAAGGATCTTGCTGTGATTTATGTCAAAGAGTGTTCTGCCTATGTTTTCCTCTAAGAGTTTTAGAGTGTCTGGCCTTACATTTAGGTCTTTAATCCACTTTGAGTTTATTTTTTTGTATGGTGTTAGGAAGTGTTCTAATTTCATTCTTTTACATGTAGCTGTCCAGTTTTCCCAGCACCACTTATTGAAGAGGCTGTCTTTTCACCATTGTATACTCTTGCCTCCTTTATCAAAGATACGGTGACCATAAGTGTGTGGGTTTATCTCTGGGCTGTCTATCCTGTTCCATTCATCTATATTTCTGTTTTTGTGACAGTACCATACTGTCTTGATTACTGTAGCTTTGTAGTATAGTCTAAAGTCCAGGAGCCTGAGTCCTCAAGCTCAATTTTTCTTTCTCAAGATTGTTTTGGCTATTCGGGGTCTTTTGTGTTTACATACAAATTGTGAAATTTTTTGTTCTAGTTCTGTGAAAAATGCCATTGTTAGTTTGATAGGGATTGCACTGAACCTGTAGATTGCTTTGGGTAGTATAATCATTTTCACAATGTTGATTCTTCCAATCCAAGAACATAGTATATCTCTGCACCTGTTTGTATCACCTTTAGTTGCTTTCATCAGTATCTTATAGTTTTCTGCATACAGGTCTTTTGTCTCCTTAGGTAGGTTTATTCCCAGGTATTTTATTCTTTTTGTTGCAGTGGTAAGTGGGAGTGTTTCCTTAATTTCTCTTTCAGATTTTTCATCATTAGTGTACAGGAATGCAAGAGATTTCTGTGCATTAACTTTATATCCTGCTACTCTACCAAATTCATTGATTAGCTCTAGTAGTTTTCTGGTAGCATCTTTAGGATTCTCTATGTATAATATCATGTCATCTGCAAACAGTGACAGTTTTACTCCTTCTTTTTGGATTTAGATTCCTTTTATTTCTTTTTCTTCTCTGATCGCTGTGGCTAAAACTTCCAAAACTATGTTGAATAATAGTGGTGAGAGTGGGAAACCTTGTCTTGTTCCTGTTCTTAGAGGAAATGCTTTCAGTTTTTCACCATTGAGAATGATGTTTGCTGTGGGTTTGTCATCTATGGCCTTTATTATGTTGAGGTAGTTCCCTCTATGCCTACTTTCTGGAGAGTTTTTATCATAAATGGGTGCTGAATTTTGTCAAAAGCTTTTTGTGCATCTATTGAGATGATCATATGGTTTTTCCCCTTCAATTTGTTAATATGGGTTATCACATTGATTGATTTGCATATATTGAAGAATCCTTGCATTCCTGGGGTTAACCCCACTTGATCATAGTGTATGATCCTTTTAATGTGCTGTTGATATCTAGTCTCATAGTATTGTGGTCGGAAAAGATACTTGGTATGATTTCAATTTTCTTAAATTTACCAAGGCTTGATTTGTGATCCAGGATATGATCTATCCTGGAGAATGTTCCATGAGCACTTGAGAAGTGTATTCTGTTGTTTTTGGATGGAATATCCTATAAATATCAATTAAGTCCATCTTGTTTAATGTATCATTTAAAGCTTGTGTTCCTTATTTATTTTCATTTTCGATGATCTGTCCATTGGTGAAAGTGGGGTGTTAAAGTCCCCTACTATGATTGTGTTACTGTCGATTTCCCCTTTTATGGCTGTTAGCATTTGCCTTATGTATTGAGGTGCCCCTGTGTTGCGTGCATAAATATTTACAATTGTTATAACTTCTTCTTGGATTTATCCCTTGATCATTGTGTAGTGTCTTTTGTCTCTTGTAATAGCCTTTATTTTAAAGTCTATTATGTCTGATATGAGAATTGCCATTCCAGCTTTCTTTTGATTTCCATTTGCATAGAAAATGTTTTTCCATCCCCTCACTTTCAGTCTGTATATGTCCCTAGGTCTGAAGTGGGTCTCTTGTAGACAGCATATATACGGGTCTTGTTTTGTATCCATTCAGCCAGTCTATGTCTTTTGGTTGGAGCATTTAATTCTTTTACATTTAAGGTAATTATCAATATGTATGTTCCTATTACCATTTTCTTAATTGTTTTGGGTTTGTTATTGTAGGTCTTTTCCTTCTCTTGTGTTCCCTGCCTAAAGATGTTCCTTTAGCATTTTGTTGTAAAGCTGGTTTGGTGGTACTGAATTCTATTAGCTTTTGCTTGTCTGTAAAGGTTTTAATTTCTCTGCTGAATCTGAATGAGATCCTTGCTGGGTAGAATAATCTTGGCTGTAGGTTTTTCCCTTTCATCACTTTAAATATGTTCTGCCACTCCTTTCTGGCTTGCACAGTTTCTGCTGAAAAATCAGCTGTTAACTTTATGGGGATTCCCTTATATGTTATTTGTTGCTTTTCCCTCGTTGCTTTTAATATTTTTTCTTTGTATTTAATTTTTGATAGTTTGATTAATATGTGTCTCGGCATGTTTCTCTGTGGGTTCATCCTGTACGGTACTCTCTGTGCTTCCTGGACTTGATTGACTATTTCCTTTCCCATGTTAGGGGAGTTTTCAACTATAATCTCTTCAAATATTTTCTCAGTCCCTTTCTTTTTGTCTTCTTCTTCTGGGACCCCTATAATTCAAATGTTGGTGTGATTAATGTTGGACCAGAGGTCTCGAGACTGTCCTCAATTATTTTCATTCTTTTTTCTTTATTTGCCTCCCTGGCAGTTATTTCCACCATTTAACCTTCCAGCTCATTTATCCTTTTTTCTGCCTCAGTTATTCTGTTATTGATTCCTTCTAGAGTATTTTTAATTTCAGTAATTGTGTTGTTCATCATTGTTTGTTTGCTCTTTAGTTCTTCTATATCCTTGTTAAATGTTTCTTGTATCTTCTCCATTATGTTTCTGAGATTTTGGATCATCTTTACTATCATTACTCTGAATTCTTTTTCAGGTAGCTTGCCTATTTCATCTTCATTTATTTGGTTTTGTAGGTTTTTACCTTGCTCTTTCATCTGTAACTTTTTTTTGTCATTTCTTTCTTTCTTTCTTTTTTTTTTTTTTGATGGGTGGTGCTGTATTCCTGTCTTACTGGTTGTTTGGCCTGAGACATCCAGCATTGGAGTTTGCAGGCAGTTAGATAGAACAGGGTCTTGGTGCTGAGATGAGGACCTCTGGGAGGCCTCACTCCAATTGATATTTCCTGGGGTCTGAGGTTCTCTGTTAGTCCAGTGGTTTGGACTTGGAGCTCCCAACACGGGAGCTCCGGCCCAGCCTCTGGTCTGGGAACCAAGATCCTGCAAGCTTCGTGGCATGGTAAAAAAAAAAAAAAAGGAAGAAAGGAACAGTACAATATCAAAGAATAAAAAACAAAATAAAGTTAGAAAGATAAAATATATATTAGGAGGGTTTCCCTGGTGGTGCAGTGGTTGAGAGTCCGCCTGCCAATGCAGGGGACACAGGTTCATGCCCCGGTCCGGGAGGATCCCACATGCCGCGGAGCGGCTGGGCCCGTGAGCCATGGCCACTGAGCCTGCGCGTCCGGAGCCTGTGCTCTGCAGCGGGAGAGGCCATGAGAGTGAGAGGCCTGCGTACCACAAAAAAAAAAAAAAAAAAAAATTAGGAAAAACAAAACTATAATTGAAACAACTGCAACAAGGTAAAATAAAACCAAAGCAGAAAAAAGAAAAAAAAAGGGGGGTGGGCAACAAGCCAAAAGGAGAGATCACCGGTTGCTGGGGGGTCCTCCCATCTCCTTAGGTGTCTGTGGTCCCCCACTGGTGCCTGGTAGTTGTGAGGTGCCTAGTTGTGAGGAGACGCAAATTCCGCATCCTCCTAGTATGCCATCTTGACTCCACCCCTAATCCCCTATTTTGTTTTTTGAATTTCTTTTTTCATTTTTGCTCTTATAAATAACTCTTTGATGAATACTCATGTACATAGATTCTCGAACAAATGACTGCTTAGTTTTAAAGAGAAATTTTCAGAAGCGGAATTACTTGTTAAAATCACAAACATTATAATGTCACTTTATAGGTATTGTCAAGTTGCCTGTCAGCGAAGTTCTAGCAACTTAAACTCTCATTAGTGGTGAAGGAACATGTCCCTTTCACCATATTCTTGCTAAAAGTAGGCCTTTATCACTTTGCTTATTTGACAGATGATAGATGATACCTCATTGTTGTTTTAATTTGTTTTTCTTTGATTACTACTGAAGATGAAACTTTTTATATTTATTGGTCGCGTTCTTGATCATTAAAAAATTAAATTGTTTTTTCTTTATTGATATGCAGGAACACTTTGTTATTAGAGAATTTAAATCTTGTCTTATATGTTATAAATATTGCTCTAGTTTTTCATTTGTCTTTTAATTCTATGAATTTTTGGACTTTGTATACATTTGAAGATTTCATGTAATTAAATCCAGTAATACTTTTTTTTGGCTTTGCTTTTATAATACCATGCTCAGAGAGATTGGAATACTTCTTAAAATAATCTTTTTCAGGAAAGCATAAGTCTGTTCTATTTTCTGAATCTTTGAATGACTGAGAATACATTTCTGTGGCCTTTATGTAGGAACCATATCTTGGCAGCTGGAGCAGTTTTGACACACTATCGTCAAAATGTTGTAGAGGCCGTTCCACTATTTTCTGAAATTTATCATTGAAAGATAAGTCTGATGTCAAAAGGATTTTTCCTCCTAGTATGTCCCCTGGTTGTTTGTTGGGCTGAATGATTACAAGATTTTTCTTTATATTTGGAATATAATGGAAAAGAAAGACATGACAAGGAGAGTCTCTTATATTCTCTGGAGTTCAGTGAGGTTTTGGATTAAAGTCAAGGATTTCTTCAACTCAAGAAAATTATATTTTGTTGTTTATTTGGTCACCACTTTCTCTCTGTCTGATGTGTTCTCCTCCCCTGGGTTTCCTATTCAATCTCCTGAACCTATCCTATATGCCTCTTATGTGAGTTCCAGAATTTGGCTGACTGGTTTTCTCACCCTGTTTTTTACATTGTCCAACTTGCTAGTCAGTATGGCCATCGCATTTTTACATCAGGCCATTATTGTTTCACCTAAAAGTAGTCTTCCCTAACCTCAGGTTGTTCCTTTTTCATGAGTATAATCTCCTCACTTTATTGTTGAGAATCTGGATTTAATATCTTACAAAATTCACTTTCCTGTAGCAAGCTTTTTTCAAGAGTTCTTTTCTTTGGAGACCATGAACATTTTTTCTATGTTCAAATGTTTCTCTGTTTGCTCATTTTACAAGGGAGGTCTGTGTTTGCCCCGTTTTAGAACTTGGGAGAGGTTCCATCAGAGAGTATTCAGGTTCATGTCTGATTTCTTCAGTGTGAGTAAAGGGATCGAAGAAGAATGTATAATTCTTGTAGTTTAACTTCCCTGGATCAGCGTTTTCATGTTACAGGAGGTTGAAGAGAGAACTACATCCCGAGGTGGCTGTACAACAAGGGCTTCCCCACTATGCCCAGGTTTCCTTTCCACCCGGCAGGGGCACCATCCTCCTTCTCTAATGGACGAGACAGCTCTTGTTATGAGCCTGTTGTTCTTACCACAGTGCTTGAACTGAACTGAACTGAAATGGCTATGCATGCGCCTTTGATGGCAGATTGTGCTGAGAAGGGAAATTTGCACCTGTTTGGATCTGGCATCACATTTATAGAGAGCAAGGGGGAAACAAACACAGAGGCCAGCACATCCCACATGATTACTGCCCAAATTACTTACCAAAGACATCTGTGAAGCTGTGATCCAATCGGGAGGGATGTGAAAATGAGCCCCAGCTGAGTCTCCCAGCAAAATGATTCCCCTGGGCTGTGAACCTAGGTGGCACAATTTATTTGCATTATTTATGCACTCAAGTAGTTTGGAGCCTCCAGCTTGGGTAGTTAGGTGAGCACATACCCTGGTGTGTATTCTGTGCATAGAGCATCGTAACAGTGATGCGTTGCCACTTTTCGAGTGTTGGAGAGTGAGCGGCATAGCATTTAGGAGCTGAATGAGATCTCCAGGCCATCGAAACTTGCCAGCTAAGCTATGCAGATGCAGGTGTGCTTCCTAGCTCAGCATAAAACAAACTCCTGGGCAACATCTTGAGTGAATGATAGATGAATAAAAGCATCAAAACTTTATCTGAACTCAGAAATATGCCCTAAATTTTGGTTCTGAAAATTGCTTCCTTGGAAAACACACTCATTTCTGTTAATATCCACTTTAGGAATTAGTAATCTCATGGAGCAATTTTGATTTTTTTCAAAGATGTTATGGTCTTTTAACATCCTTAATCTATATATACAAAAGCACTGGATGGACAATTATGGCTGATTAGTGGGGAGATGGAGAGATAAAATCTCTATGCAGCCCTATATGTTTGGAGGTTAAGAATCACTTAATCGGATTCTAAGGCCCATCTACACGAATCATTCATCCACGGGTGATGCATGAACTCTTCCAAATCCCTTAAGATCCTGAAAGAATCAATCAGTGCCTCTCAGAGTCAGAGAGGAGAGCCTACTTCCTCCACCTCCAAAGGCCCCAAATCAAGCTGAGGATGGCCCAGCCTCACTCCAGCGACTCCCTATCTCGGGACCTTGTGACAGCTAGCACTTGGCCACACACATGGGGACTGAGAAGGCCCAGGACATTGAGGAGGGGTTGGGATTTGGGGAATCCAAGAGGCTTCCCACAGTGAACCCAGAGCCTCACACCAGGATTTCACTTAGATCTGAGTTTACTTATTCATTTGTCTATTTGTTAATGCATTCCTTTATCATCCAACAAGCATTTCTAAACTGCATTACTATGTGTCAGGTCCTTACATTTTCTACCTCCATCCTGTCCTTCTAATAGCTTACAGACAATTAGACTTTAAGTTGATTGAGGGCAAGGACTGTATCGTGTCTGCTCATAAAAACTCAGAGCCAAGTATAGCCCTTGGTGCATAATAGGAATAGGTGTCCAGGAAATATCTGTTGAATGAATGAATGAATGAAATGCTTCTACATGTTAGGGGAAAGCATTGTCTAAACATAAAACAGTGATGCTACCATAGGGTCTTGTTTGAGACTCTTTGGGCATCACCAGGACCATGTTTTCAGTACTATGTGGGTGGTAATAGGTTCCTCCTAAGAACACTGGTAGCCCAGGTGTATGTGGCATTGGGCATTTAGAATACAGAGCTTTTGCTCAGGTATTTTTGGGACCTCTCAATGGCTGTTGCTTGGAGGTCTCCGTCAAGTCACCCAGATATGAGTCTTTAGCCCAGTCGACACAAGGACTCTGTCAGTACAAGTCTAGACGTCTGACCTTGGAGTGTATTGAGGAGGACACAGAGAAGACTGAAAATTATCACCTCCCCTTATTTTCTTATTTGGAGAAGTGCTGGATTTCAGTTACCCTGTTATCTATCTTACAGCCTTTTCTAATATCATTAAAGTTTCCAATTCCCTAAAAAAGGAATCTATTAAACAAATTCAGTTTTGCTTTGTCTTGATTCTGCCTCATTTGTCTATAATATTTTTCATGTCATTTTCTAATTTGTCACGAAAATAAATGTAAATTGGTCAACATTATGTTGTAGCATCAGGCACTTCCTCACTTGGATGGTCTGTTTGCTTCAATCTGACTCAGACTAGAAAAGAATATTCTATTGGAATAAGTACACTGACTTTTACAATTCATACCTTCACAGAATTTCTTCTCGTATGGAATTCCATCTTTTGGATCAACACCCTTTAAGAGAAATGATGAAATTAGCAGCTTGCTTTTAAATTTATGAGCCACAAACACGAAATCCTTCCCAAATGGCTTTAAAAGCACAAAAACAAATCAGTAGATAAAATCCTTTAAAGTCTCTTGAGCCCTTAATCCAACATAGCAACATCCTAGGTAAGTGAATTGGGCTTTAAGGAACCGGGGGCAGGAATAAGGAGAGATCCAGAAACTGGACCATCTTGTTCAGAAGGATGCAGGACAGGGCTCTGGGTGCTGGTAGTATCACTCGGAGGGAGCATTGAGGGTCCATTCAGTGACTGGGACACAGTGGCAGACTGGGTTCAGCAGTCTCTGAGTTGGAGCTCTAAGTGTCCTGACACCTCTGGTGCCTAAGGGTTGATGCTTCTAGAGCAGAGATTCTCAACAGGGCTGCTTTTGAGGCACCCCTCCCCCACCCCTGCCCCACAGCCATCCAAAGGGACATTTGGCAATGCCTGGAGACATCTTTGGTTGTTACAATGGGGGGAGGGGGAGCTACCGGCATTTAGTGGGGAGAGGCAGGGATGCAACTGACCATCATACAATTTACAAGGCGGCCCAAACCGTAAAGAATGATTCCAAATGTTGATATGATGAGACTGAGAAACCCAGAAGTGAGGCTGAGGCTGTGAGTGGGACAGAGTTACCACAGCTGAGGGCACTTCCTAACACTTAAAGCTAAGTCTGTGCCTTAGTGGAGCAGCTGGTCCTTGGAAGGTTTGAGCAGAGTCTGGATAACTCTAAAAAAGTTAAAATATATATATATAATTTTTTTCTTTTGTTTGCCAAACTCTGGTCTGGAGAGCACTGGCATTCCACTAGATATTAATGGTATTAACAGTATTTTAGGAAGAAAGAAGCTGATGGTCAGAGATGTACTGGAAACAGTGTGTTCACTGTCTTGGTCTTGGGGACTCCCAACATGCATTAAAACATTAAAGGTGCTGAGAAATTCGGAAGTAAAGAAAACTGTCCAGGCTTATTTGATCCAGTACTTTCCAAACTTTGCTATAGCGCCCCTCCTCCCTTACCTCTTAACCTCCCACTCAACACTGGAGTTCTTGGACACAGTTTGGGAAATGTTGGACTTAGTGATTGTAAAGTCCTCTCTGAGTTTATGATTTTGTGATTCTGTGAGTCATTTTTCCTCCATGGAAAGGGATAGGTATGAAGGTCGTGTGTCTTTCTCCTATTACTGATGATAAACGCTGAGTCTTGGCTCCCTGGGCTCCTGGTGGATTTCCACTGGTCTAGCACAGTCTCTTATTGGCCTTCCTTATGTAGGTGGGCTCCCATATCAGAGGCAGGGATGGGGTCATGGAACCAAGACAGCAGCTTCACACACTAATAACCCCCCGTGTCCTCCAACATGACAACTAAGCTTGACTTTATCGAACAAGAGCTGCCTTGGGGGTCTTGACACCTTAGCACCTTAAGATCTAGGGGACATGTCTTCCCCTCCTCATGAAAAGGCAGTGTGACTGATGATAGGGTGGGTGGGTAGGGCTATACCAGGATACAATCTGTCTTGCTCTCCATATCTCAGAAGAAATGGACTGTCAGTGTCCTGGAGAGAGGAAACTATTTACAGGAACTTTCTCCTCTTCATCCAAGCAGACAAATTAGGCAACCATTCAGAGGCAATTTATCTTGAAGCTGGAGAATCTTAAACTTCAAGGCTCCTTGTTTGTACGATCCCTGCCTGTGTGAGTGCTGGGAGCAGCTGGGAGCTATAGAGTGTTTTAGGTGGAGAGGAGCCAGGCTGCACGCAGAACAATATTTCTACATAAGCACTCCTGATAAATTGGAAAAGAGATCTCAGAAGAAAGGGACCTAAATTTCCAAGACTCCAGGAATTTGTTAAGATTTCTTTTATTGTTCTAATTAATTATACTTTTATTCTTGATTTTGTATTTGGTATTCTTTTTCTTCATGAGGACCCCTCAAATCCTATAAGCTCAAGACCTCACAAAATTGGGTCTGCTGCCATTGTCGTGCTAAGATTAAGTGTTTGGCTTTTCTCTTTCCTTTCCTTTTCTCTACCTGGAAGCTGCTAATTTATTATTCATAGAGAACTGGGGCACCAGCATTAGATGCCTCAGGATGTGGGTAGTGGGGTAACTACAGATAACTTCCACTCTGCCTGACTAGCCTTATGAAATAGAAAAAAATAGCTGCAATGAAATGGTGACAGCATGCGGTTTGCTCCAATAGCTCTTTGGGTTGCTGTAAAACTTTGCTAACACCACTCTCCATTTAATTTCACACTGTTCCAAACAGAATAAAGGGATTAGATGTGAATTACGTTAAGCAAGACTTATAGTGGCTGTGACAGAGACAGCCTCAACTCTCATTACATCATGGACACTCTTCACATGTGATTGGATTCTATGCCCCTCTTCCAAACAGCAGAAAAAGAGTTGCTGTAATCTACCATCTTCTTCCTTAGGTCTGACTGAAGCAAACAGGCAATGGGCTTTTGAGGAGGGCGGAAGACAAGAGAACAGGGTTAAATTTGAATTTAGTCTCTTACCCAAATGCCATTACAGTTTGAATCCTGATGTGTATCCCAGTTGTCCGGCCTACGAAGAAAACATCAACATTGGTCTTTGGCATGTATTTATCACTCTGAACGTCAGCTTCACAAATGAAGGAACGAATGAATGAGTGCTACACCAAGTGTCTTCGATAGACGACAGTTTCTTCAGGGAAAAGTGCCGCACACCATAGTGTGTTGTAGCAACAGAAGCCTCACTTGGCCTCTTTGCCATTCTCTTGGCTTTGGATGTTTGCTGGGAACTGTGAACCAAATGCAGTCTTTTCACAATTGACAATATTCATGGGAGGTATTGTTGTGGAATGATGTCGATAGGAATAATGAACACATCTGCAGTCCGTTTCATTTAGACAGGTGACACCATTAAAGTTATGCCTCGAAAGTCCCAAACATCCGGTTAACGCTTCCGCACTGTAGTCACAGCTAAGATGAAGGCTGGCATACCCAGTCTGAAGTCTGAGATGTGATCAGCCTGGGACTAAAATGTGACCTGTGCTCTGCTTTCTGCCCCCGTCGCCCTCCTCCTGGTGGAAGAGGCTACTCTTTGTGGGCCCAGGGCTGCCTGTAGAACTCGTGCAGGAGGCTGGACAAACGTCCACAATAACCTGTCTACTCACGTGTTTCTCCCACTAGACTGTGAACTCCTTGAGAGGAGGCCTATTTCTATTTGTTTACCACCCAGCATGATGCAGAGTCCTTGGTAACGCTCGATGAGCATTTTTTGGGCAAATGAATGAACAAACACTGTTTTTTCATTGCGCTTTACTTCAATTAGGACATGGAGGTCCCTTCTCTCTGTAAGCACGAATCCCCTAGGCTGAGGGAGATAATTATGCCTTCTGCCTCCCTTTCAGAAGGTAATTTTCAACATCAGTGACCAGCAGAGACCGTTACCTTCTGCCTGGGTATGCCATCTTGTTGCTGTCGTTACAGTCTCTCCCTCGCCAGTGAGAGCCCCGCAGTGTCTGAAATTGAAGAGCACACACAGGAAGGGTCAGTTCTGCTTTGACGTTATCCACAGTGAAGGCCAATCAGAGCTGTCTGAGGGGTGCTGACATCTGCCATTTTAAATCCAAATACAGTCTAGGAACACTAGAGATCACTAAGAAAATTAAGATGATATGCTGAGACCTCCTGTGTGAGGTGAAATGTAATATGGTACCAGGGCCAATCACAGATGAAGTGTGTGTGTAGGTGAGAGTGTGTGTACGCGTGTGTATGTGTGTTGTTGGGTGCGTGCTGATATGTGAGTGTATGGGGTGCATGTGTGTGAATGTGCATGCATGTGGGCACGTGTGCATTCACATGGGTTGTTATGTGAATGCATGTTTTGTACACGTGTCTGTGTACATGTGTGTTCATGTGTATGCGTCTATGTGCACTTCCACAAAGAGCAGGACCGTCCAACTCCCTGAACTTTCTCTATCAAAGGCTCCAAAACAATTGGCTTATTTGGTCCAGTGATTAATCATTTTGCTGGATAATTTAAAAGACCTCTAGCCAAACTGGTTAGTTGTGTGGATTTATTATATTTTCGACATGTCTGATTTGAAAGAATCAAGAGTCATGATAATGTCAAACAATGTTTTTATTTCTCACATTCCCAGGTAGAGTATTTGAGATCCCGCCTACTTTGGAGAGTTTGCGACATCTGTTGCTTGCTTGAATTTCTCAGAGAACATTCTGACATCCTAACTGTTCTAAATCTAACATGTGTACACAGACATAAACACACACACACACACACACACACACACACACACACTTTAAGTTAAAATACGTTTAAGAATTTTGAAAATAATTCCCAACACATTTCAAGATAACTTATCCCCGTGGAGAATTCCAGCTGGGAATGGCTTTAGGAAACGAAAACAGTCTAGGACTAAGATCCACTTTGATGGTCCATGTATTAGTAAGATACCAAAAAGTCCGTAAACATCATAAAATGTGTATTATCACATTAATAATACATTCAAATGGCATTCAATCTTGTCTTATTAAAGGAAAGAAATTTATAGGAAGCGATGCAATATTTAGCAAACATCTGGTTAGTCTTAATGATACTTACTGGGAAAACACTGTATTTGTCTGAATCTGCATCTTTGAATGGTAAAGAATTTTGTATAGCCCTAAAAGAAAAAAAACACCTGGTGAGCTAAGAAAAAACAAATGGTGTTTGTGAAAACAAATAGAGACATTTTTAGATATGGCTGTGTTGAGTTTATGTGACAGAACCCCATTCTAAAAATAAAATTAAGGACCTAAATAAAAATTTAAAAAATAAAAATAAAATGAAGAGTACCAGTCAAACTTTGCTCATCCCTGCTCTCCACTCAACAGAACTATTTTCTCTCTGACTTTTTACTTGACCTATACGGGGAGTTAAAATATAATGAACTCAAGTTTTAGAGGGCACGGGATATGGCTGTTGAGGTCCTCAGGAAAGAACCTACGTTTTTGGTCCAGTCAACGAGCTCAGTACTACACAGTTTACACATTCTGTGATGGAAATCTTTTCTTAAGATTCTCCTCTTTTAAACCACTTATTCTGAGAATCTGAAAATTTAGTTGTCACTCCCATTCAAGAGCCTGGGGAACCAAGGGCTCTGTTGTGACTGATGACCAAGCAATTCATGCCAAAACCATGGACACACCCCCGAGTGAGGATTTCCCCTGAGATCTCACTACCAGACTTTTCCCAGCTTCCAAAGGCAAATGCTGTTTCCCTCTAGGAAAATCACTTACGGAGTAGCAGGGAAGTGCCATCATATGGCAGGGTGAGGTTATTCCTGGAGCCTAGAATATAGACGGAGTCACATGACCCTTTATAGGATTTAGTAAATGGTCTTTTGAATCAAGAGCTTCTCAGCAGTTCTGAGAGTCTCAAGTCAAGTGAATTCAGCCAAAGCCAGCATGGAGCCTAACTGGTGGTATGCAGCCTGTCTTATGAGCTCTGAGATGGTGGACCCACCGCAAGTCCACATTAATAGACCTCTTGAGAGATGACATCTCCTGTAAGACTAGGTAGTTTTCTCCCATGTACATATTTGACCTCTTGGATAGCTATTTTATGTTTCTAGATGAGAAAAGGAGGGAAGACACAGAGGGAGAGGGAGATGGAGAGAGAGAAAGAGAGGACGAACAGACCCAAAGAGCTATATTTTCAGTCTGAGAAAAGGTTCTGGGTGAAAGGTCTCACTGAGGATGACAAAGCTACCCCTTTCCACCTTTGCCATCTCGGGGATGAGAGTTTGTCCTTGAAGGAAGGAACAATGAGTTGCCTCTAGAATTAGAAAGTTAGTTCATTAAATTAACCTTTACCTGCTTATTTTAAAGGCTCAGAGTGACGACATACATTCTAGACACGAGAGGGTAGATTGGTCATCATAAGTCACATAAATTGCAATTTACATAAACTCCACAATCCCTTATTCATAGCCCCCAGATCCAAACAGGTCTGAACACCAAGAGTTGTTTCTTATTTTCAACTTTGCAGCTAACACATTTGGTGGCAAAACTTGACCCAAACTGGTCTAAGGCAATTCATAAGCTGTACCTTATTTAGTGTGACTATCCATATATTTCATTGCTGATATATAAATTTGTCTGATTAGGAGGTGCTGGGAGTGTTAGGTGAGTTATGGTATATAGTATGTTACTTTCTTAAAATCTGAATTCGAAATCACATCTGGCTCTGTTCTGGATAAAGCATTGTTGACTTTCACTACTATTACTTCTGCAAAATTGGATCTAAACTTGATACCTTGTGTATCCTTACAGGTATCTGGTTGTATGCTGAAATATTCATTCATTCATTCATTCATTCCACAGCCATTTTTGAAGTCCTTGCATGTGCCAGGCATCATATTAGATATTAGGGCTGAATATAAGATGCATTTCCTATGCTAGAAGAGCTTAATGATGGGTGGCGGGAAACAAGGCATCAACAGATAACCACAGTGCTATGGAGAAAATTCTATAAGAGGGTTGTGCACCCAGAGGGAAAACATTCCTAACTCTACACAGGGAAGGAGGTGATCTTAAGGTGGAAGCTAAAGGATGAGAAAGCATTTTCAAAGCAAGTAATTGGGTGATGGGTGTGGGTGCTCTAGTAGGAAGGAAAAGTATGGGAAGCCCCCTAACATAGCTCTAGGTTCTGAAATTAGACTCCTTGGATTTGAATCCCAGGTCTGCCGTCTACTTGGTATGTAACTTTGGGCAACTTGTTTAATCTGTTTGTACAACTGTTACCTCATTTGTAAATAGGGCCAGTGTCAGTACCTGCTTCCTAGGGCTGTTGCGAAGACTAATAGCATTGTTACGTATGAAGCAAGGAAGACCTGTGCCAAGCATGTGATAAGTACTCACAAAATATTAGCTCTTTTCAGTATTATGTGCAATGGTAACAGTTATTCCAAGGATGGTTTCTAGGGTTGGGCAAACAGGAATCAGGTGTCTGCTCTTATGACATTTTAGTTTCTGGAGACATCTCGAATCCAATCCATGGACTCTCTTCAGATTTTCAGGTTCCCAGCCACACAATGTTCCGTCCAGTTATGCGTGTCCACTATTTTTAGGTATTTTTACCGTAAGCACCTTTGCAGCAAGCATTTTTGCTGTAAACATTTTCACTGCATAACTAATTGGTCATAAGACAATTTTGCCATAAAAGGTAAAATGACTGGTTGATAGTTTGTTTTGATATATATCATACAAAAGTCATGACAGATGATGATGATTTGCCCCAGGAACTGGTTTCTGATTTTGAAGCACACTACAATGGAGGAGAAAGAGGTTGAGGGCCTGAAAGTTGCAGATTTGAACTCGCATTTCCCATAGAACTTTGGAATGTGTATCAACAGACATGTTACAAGATGCCAAGAACACAACGGTGTAGAGGCTTTCACAACACAATACAAAGCTTAGGTATAAACATGCATCCTAGTATCTGGAAACTGATACCTCTCCTAACGAAGGAAGAAATCTTAGCAAAAAAGAAAAAGTGTGATGCCAAACGAGGAGAAGAATCGACAAGAAAAAACAGTGTGTAAAATACTAAGAATGAAAAACCTGGAAGACAAGTGCTTATGTACAAGTCACGAAATAAGATCAGTCATTTGCGCAGTATCGCCATGAAATATACACACACTTTAAATATATTCAGATGTTCTGTATTTAGCAATAAAGTCTCTTTAATTTTGTAATTCATTTTTCATGTTTCATGATGTCCTTCTTAATGTCTCTTTTATTTTTCATTGTTTTATTTTTACAGCAAAATCATGGCTAATTAGTTACGTGGCAAAAATGTTTTTGGCAGCAAGGCTGTCTAAGGCAGAGAAACTTACAGTGAAAATACCTAGAACCCCAGTTACCACGTTGGCTGGTGCAGCTAATCACCTGCTTGTTGCTCCTGCCCTATGACTATCTGGGGTTGGGCTAGCAGCCTTGACCCAGGGAGCAATTGTGATTGCAGCTGAATGGCATTCGTTACATAATGGTGAGCTATTCAAGTTCAAAGTGCCTAAAATTATGTCATGAAACTGGGGCATTACAACAAAAGAAAACTAGGGAGAATAAAATGTCCATGTGTATCTGCCTCATATTTGAGTCCCAGGCAGTACTCCAGGGCCAGCATGACTCTGTTTCATATGCGTGTGGATGCGTTACGTGCATCCCTGTAAGATAAAATGAGAGCAGAGAAAACCATGGAAGGACACATCCTGACGTATTTACACGGCTCACCTTGTGGTGGGGACAAGGACGATGTGGGAGGAAAGAGCAGGGCAGGGGCAAGAAGGAACAAATGAAAAAAGGTAAAGAATGACGAATTAAAAGCATGGTTAGGGCTTCCCTGGTGGCGCAGTGGTTGAGAGTCCGCCTGCCGATGCAGGGGACACGGGTTCGTGCCCCGGTCCGGGAGGATCCCACATGTCGCGGAGCGGCTGGGCCCGTGAGCCATGGCCGCTGAGCCTGCGCGTCCGGAGCCTGTGCTCCGCAACGGGAGAGGCCACAACAGTGAGAGGCCCGCGTACCGCAAAAAAAACAAAAACAAACCACAGTTAAGGTAAGTCTGTGTGAATTTATGTGAAATAATACATATGTGGGTTCATGCATTTGGAAATTCAATAAAAAGACTAAATTATTAAGAGGGGACCCTCCTGTCCTACCACTGCTACAATAGAAAATAGGCAGTATATAGGCACTGTGAATTCTGATCAAAAGAAAACAACCAAAAACTTGGTTGCCCCATGGTAGTAGCCTGGTATCCTAAACATTTGTTTTTCTAATAAAGTAGTGCTTTTTCTTTATTTATTCCCTTGTTTCTACAGAGCCCCTACTAAAACTAAGCACTGTGGTAGGAACCAGGGATAAAAAGTTTACCAAGAAATGGTATCCCTGCTCTCCAAGAGCTGTCGGTGGGGGTGGGAGACTGATGGGGAAGCAGCCAGAGAAGAACAGGGTGCAGGAGCAGGTACCAGCAAGCATGGAGTATGGAGGAGGCTAGCCAAGCGACTGGAGCTAGGCTGGGAGCTGGAAAGCTGCCCATGGGTGGAGACACCTCCATTGGCTTTTTTTTTTTTTGCAGTTGACAAGGAAATTTAGTTATTTCTGAGATATATATTTTAAAGTAATAACTAGAATTATAACTTATACCATCATACCAGAACATATAAGACTTTTAGAAATTTCATGTAATGTCTGAAACGTTTATATTAACATATTTCCATACAAATAACCCAAAGAAAGTTTAGTATTAGTTGTCTTTTTGTTTGTTTGTTTGTTTATACTGCAGGTTCTTATTAGTCATCAATTTTATACACATCAGTGTATACATGTCAATCCCAATCGCCCAATTCAGCACACCATCATCCCCACCCCACCGCAGTTTTCCCCCCTTGGAGTCCATATGTTTGTTCTCTACATCTGTGTCTCAACTTCTACCCTGCAAACCAGTTCATCTGTACCATTTTTCTAGGTTCCACACACATGCGTTAATATACGATATTTGTTTTCTCTTTCTGACTTACTTCACTCTGTATGACAGTCTCTAGATCCATCCACCTCTCAACAAATGACCCAGTTTCGTTCCTTTTTATGGCTGAGTAATATTCCATTGTGTATATGTACCACATCTTCTTTATCCATTCGTCTGTCGATGGGCATGTAGGTTGCTTCCATGTCCTGGCTAGTGTAAATAGTGCTGCAAGGAACATTGGGGTGCATGTGTCTTTTTGAATTATGGTTTTCTCTGGGTATGTGCCCAGTAGTGGGATTGCTGGGTCATATGGTAGTTCTAATTTTAGTTCTTTAAGGAACCTCCATACTGTTCTCCACAGTGGCTGTATCAATTTACATTCCCACCAACAGTGCAAGAGGGTTCCCTTTTCTCCACACCCTCTCTAGCATTTGTTGTTTGTAGATTTTCTGATGATGCCCATTCTAACTGGTGTGAGGTGATACCTCATTGTAGTTTTGATTTGCATTTCTCTAATGATTAGTGATGTTGAGCATCCTTTCATGTGCTTCTTGGCCATCTGTATGTCTTCTTTGGAGAAATGCCTATTTAGGTCTTCTGCCCATTTTTGGATTGGGTTGTTTGTTTCTTTAATATTGAGCTGCATGAGCTATTTATATATTTGGGAGATTAATCCTTTGTCCATTGATTCATTTGCAAATATTTTCTCCCATTCTGAGAGCTGTCTTTTCGTCTTGTTTATGAAGGCATTAGACCAAACAGGATGGGGACAAGAGAGGCACAGAGCCAGAAAGGCATTCTTACTGGAGGGGATTTTAGGGAAGGATTATGTAACAGAAGACACATAGGTCTTTGTCTCTACCTCCTGCTGACTGTGCTAGTGGGTCAAGCATTAAATAAACTAGAACCGACTTGCTCATCTGAAAGTGAGGCTCTGAGTCAAGGGACAGGCAATGTTGTGGCTCTGAGCCTGACCTTTATAACCAGGCTGCTGGGTTCAAACACCATATTTATCCATGACTAGTTCTGTGACCTTGGACAAACGGCTTTACATCTTTAAAAAGGGGACCAAAAAAATGTTGTCTAACAGGGTTGCATTTATAAGAGTTCCTGGTGCAGAGACAGTATCAGATAACTTTTACTTGTCATTATTATTACTGAGCCACAGGTTGTTTTAAAGAATAAACGAGGCTGCATTTAAATGTGCTTTATAACCCATGCAGCACTGAATAATTCATGACCCGGTACGAATTACACTAGAAGCACAATGATTTTTAGAAAGAAGAAAAACATACTCCTTTCGCTTTTTCATGAAAACATTTCCCTTTGAAATTGGGCCAGGAAAATCCCTGGCCACAGATGCTCTTGAATTCAGGTTTTCAAAGGTGGTTCAATTGAAGAGTTGTCGTTTTAGGTCCTGAGGGCCCACGTTTGGTTTGACACAGAAAATGCAATGAGGCTTTCAGCAAGGAGGGGACAGGGGTCTCGATTCAACAAGAGCTAAGCATGATGAAATGGTCGGGGGCTTGGGACCTGGCTGCATCTTAGCCTCCCTCACTTTCTTTCATGTCCGATATTTCCCCTCTACTCCTCATGTCCTGATGGTCTCTGCCTCCACTTCTATTCATGAAAAGCGAGATTGATAAATGTTCCAGGATCCAAGTCCGCACTTTGCACAGTTGGCTTGCAGGAGCTTATGTGGGCAGATGAACCAGGAAAAGTTTTTAAACTCTTGGATCCCTAAGAGGCTCTGAATGTGGGTCAGATGCACAGCCGCCTCCTCTCCTGAGATACTTTCAAAGCAGACGGGGGATGTTCAATGAGTTTAGCGTCCATGAAGCTCATGAGATGAAGGATGGAGGAACATAGGAAAAGGGCCTCTATTGTGGGTTGAACTGTGTTCACCAGAAAGAAATGTTGAAGTTCTAACCCCTGCTCCCTGTGAATGTGAACTTACTTGGAAAAAGGGTCTTTGCAGATGTTACTGAATTAAGATGAGGCCATAAGTGTGGACCCTAATCCAATATGACTGGTTGCAAAAGGAAAACCAGACACACAGGGAAGACGGCTATATAAGAAGAGGGAAGCAGAGATTGGAATGACACAGCTGCAAGCCCAGGGTTGCCAAGGATGGACGGGCACCACCAGAAGCTAAGAGGCAAGGAAGGATTCGACCCAGAGTCCCTGAGGGAAGCTCAGAGGGAGCAGAGTCTCAGAAGGATCTGGCCAACACCTTGCTTTCAGACTTCCAGCCTCCAGAACAGGGAGAGAATACATTTATGTTGTTTCAAGCCACCTAGCTTGTGGTATTTTATTACAGCAGCCTTCGGAAACCAATACAGCCTCTCAGTCCAGATGTTCAGCCTGACTGTCACCTCTGGGGAGTTCTTTCCTCTAACTCCCCACCATGAGAGCCAGGCTGGACCGGAATGCACTCAAGTGATAGGAACTGCCTATGGGAGAGTGAGAATAAAAGCAGCGGGGCCAGGGCAGACCGAGCGGTCTCTGTGAATGTCTCACAGTGAAGGAACATTATTTTGAGTCATTAAAGCGTCATCTGTACAGGGTGCATCTGCGGTCTGCCTCCTGAAATAGAATGTGAGAGCGCTAGGGAGGACACAGTCAACCAGGAACCTAGGAACACGCCACGCTGCCCCACCAGGTCTCAGGCCAAGGAGTCTGCATTTTTAAAACTTTCCAAATGGGTCTATAGCTTGAGTTTCAACATGGGGAAACTGAAGCTCAGAGACATTAAGTGGCTCAAGTCTTCAAAGCTGACTCAAGAGGCAGCGTTGCACAAGAGTCAAGAAACTGGATGTTTCCAAAGAACAAGTGGGGTCCAATATACTTGGGGGTGTATCTTGGGTCCTCATGGCTGGGAGGAGTTACTTCTGTAAGACTCAGTTTCCTTCTCTGCGAAATGGAAATAATGATAATCCCTACTTCATGGAATTGTGAGAACTCAGTGCAGAAGTGCATTGAAAGTTCAGCATCTGGACCCCAGAACAGTGCCATACACTGCCTGGCAGCAGCCTCTGCCACAGTCGCACGGGAAGCAGCCGAGTGGAAGGTGGACCTACGCTATTTTGCCGCTTAGTCCAACATGCTTCGCAGGACTGTTCCACCTTTTAATGTTTTGGATGGTGATTACTATAACACCCAGCATAACCTCAGACTCAGAGTGCAGCTGGAGGGAGCATGGGATTTTAAACGGAGACATGAGGGCTTGGGAACTTTGGACCGTGTCTCTGTATTAGGAATCCTGTTCATACATAGCAGAGCTAGATTTTCTAGGTAATAGGTTGGGCTCTGTGAAAAAATGGTCCTTTTCCAGCCTTGTGAGTGCCTGGTTCTAAAGATGCTCAGAGAGTCCCTGGCCAACCTTGTCTGTACCTTACACAGCAAGGAGGAGCTGTCCTGTCCCCAGGTGCGGTGCGAGCATGCCCTGAGCCACTCACAAGTCTCACTGGCAGGCAGGCTGCATTCCAGTCCGGGGCAGTAAGTCAGGCTGGAGGTTCAAAGATGCTGGTATTCAGTATATTTCCAAAATGATTTGTTCTGAGCTAATTTGTCTTCTAGTTTCTGTACAAGTCATGAGCAAGAAACACTTTCACTTTCAGAAAGATGCCTTTTAACTTGAAATTCATTTTAGTCATTAGAAAACAGGGACAACCAAAGATGCTATCCCCTGCCAGTGCTTAGGAAGGGGAACTTGTATACGTACAATTTAATCTTCTGACAGATCTTGGCCAAAAATGGGAGTGAACAAATATCAGAACCACTTCTGGAATATGTCTGGAGAGAAAAACAAAAAAAGAGTTGTTTAGTTCAAGGGATGATTTTCCAACTTCTCAAGGCCCTTCCTCTCCTCTTGGCTCCACAGTTTGGATTTCTGGACTCTTCTTTCTCCAGAATCTGGGTCATTTTAGTTAACTAAATTTACCTCTTGTTCCTGTTTCCACGCTCCATATTCATTCCACCTGTGTGCCTTTGTTCATGCCGGCTCCTCAGCCTGAAGGCTTCCCCTTCTCCCCCAGCCAGCTAGTCCCACCTTCATCTCTTTTCCACCTCTTCCCAAAAGGGTCTGGCCCATCTTGGTCCATTCTACTCAGACAACGTTCCTCTCCTCACTGCCCTCAGTGGCTTTAAAAAAGGATTTGAAAATAAAGACTGTTTTCAAATAAAATAATTCCTTCCTGTTATGAGATAAAATAAAGACTAACGGGAGAGACACTGGCTTAGGAAGAAGGAAGAAGGAAGGTCCCTTCCCTGGGGGAGGCGGGGTAGAGGAAGGAGGGGTGTATAGATGAAGCCCCTCAAAGCTTCCCGAACAAGGGGATTTCAAACAGCAGTTTCCATAAGACTCTAGCTTGTGGGATAAATTAAAAGCCCTGGCTTTTTACCAAGTAATGATTTTAGAAAGCTTGCAGTTCCCTTGATGCTTTTCTCAGACAAAAGAAAAAATCAACAGGGTAGAAAATGTAAGGAACCAGCATTTATCAACAAAGGGAGAGATAGTGCGCTTTTCAAAAGTTCGCTTCACACCACTTTGTTTCTGTGAAAGACCTAGGTTACTACCTCCTCACGAACTGAAAGAAATCCAAAGTAGTTTTTTTGCTCTCACAAAAAAAAAAATGCCAAAAGCAAAAATAGGGCTCCCTGGGTGGCGCTGTGGTTGAGGGTCTGCCTGCCGATGCAGGGGACACGGGTTCGTGCCCCGGTCCGGGAGGATCCCACATGTCGCGGAGCGGCTGGGCCCGTGAGCCATGGCCGCTAAGCCTGCGCGTCCGGAGCCTGTGCTCCGCAACGGGAGAGGCCACAACAGTGAGAGGCCTGTGTACTGCAAAAAAAAAAAAAAAAACAAAGTAAAAATAACGTTCATCGTTTGTTTTTCAGGAGCCAGTGGAGAGGCAGCGAGGACCCTGAACAGTGAGAGGGGCACTGCCCAGCTCCTTCCCCAGAAACCACACTGAGCATCTCAGCATCAGGCCACCATAGCTTTGAACTGTGTCTGTGAGCCTCTGTGCTTGATCTCAGTTTATTTTGTGCATCTGTTAGCAAGATGTGTCCTAAGGTAATTGCTTCTTTGCCTTAGGAAAGACTTCATAGGAATGCTTTACTTTTGGATAGCGGGGAAACCTGTAGTGATTCCCTCTAGCCCAAAAAGTTCTTCAGATGGCTGTGAGTGGTATTAACAGCATTGGTAATATTTTGACACTAGCAAAGGTGAACAGGTAACCTTTTCTGGTTATAAATGAGGTTTTTAAGGATCTTCAGGATGCCTGCCCAACTTTCTAGGATGAGGAAAAACGCTGATTAGCATGCAAGATTTGGAGACAGAAAAGACTGTCCTTGTTGTCACGCAGCTTACTGTCTAGTGGAGCATCGGGGTGAACAGCCCAGCTCTTAGCATGCTCTGTGATGTCCGTGGTGGTCCAGGCATTAATATGGCTTTCTGGGAACTGGAGGAGGAGGCAGGCAAGGACCCAGAAATCAGATAGGAGGCAGGTGGGAAGGAAGAGACAGATGCTCTATGCTTTTCAACTCCGAGTACAGCTTGCAGACTTGTTACAAATGTAATTCATGGGCTCGCCCCGATCTAGTAAATCAGAAAGTCTGGGGTAGGTCCCAGGAATCTGTGTTTTCACAGCCTCCCCGTCATTCTGATGCTCACTAAGGTTTGAGAACCACTGCTCTAGGTTCTAGCTGATGAAAGTGTGATCACAAACCAGGAGCATTGAGGCCATCTGGGAACTTTCAGGACTAAAATCTCTGGCCCCAGATTCAGCTGACCTGCTGAATCAGAATCTGCATTTTAACAAGGTCCCAGGTGGCTGGAGTACACACCAAAGCTGGAAAAGCACGGCCGCTGGTAGAGGGAGCTCCCTTGCAGTGCTGTGGGCACATGAGCTGGGCTGGAGTCCTGGGGGACTGCCAAACATTTCAACCTGGCTGGAGTATAAGGAACTGGGAGAACACGGTGAACCATGGAAGGAAGGAGACATTAGGACAAGCCTAGGACACTGCACTACGTGCTATCTTGAGGACAGTGGGGAATCCTGGAAGGCCTTAAGCAGAGGGATCACATTTGTATTTTGGAAAGGTATCTCTGCAGGTGACATGAAGACCTCGAGGAAGCAATATGGGACAGAGAGACCTGTTGGCAGATAAGGATCCGAGACGTGATCCCGGGGTTTCTAACCTCAGCACTACTGCCATTGGGTCCTGAATAATTCTTTGTTGTGGGCTGTCCTGTGCATTGTAGGATGTTTAGCAGAATATCTGGCATCTAGCCACTATATGCCAGAAGCCCCCAAATGTCTCCAGATGTTGCCAACGTTTCCAGGAGAGGCGGAGGGAGGACAGCATTGCCCCTGGTTGGGAACCACAGATGTGAGGTAGGAGGGGGAGGATGGTGGTGCAAAGGAGGGGTGTTTAGAGACCTGGTAACTGATTGAGATGAGCCGTGTAGATACACTGTAAAATAAACACCAGCGTGCAATTATACCCAACATCGGTGGCAATTTGGAAAGAGACACATTCTAAGACCCAGAGTCAGACTGCATTTGAATGTGTGAGCTACTTCTTTTAATATTTACTTTAGTCTGAAGGCCTTGGTCTAATGAACGAAATGGCAATGTAGATTTTAACACTGATGATAACCAATACATTAAAAAATTTATACAACAGCCTGATAATTACTATACAAGGGATACAATGGAATAAAATGTTATAATTGCACAGCTGTTCACTGTCAAAATTCAGCCTGAAGGCTGCAGCTGTCTTTGACATTCACTGTGCAGAAATTAGATCTAGGATGTGGGCAATAGATGATGCAACTTGTCCAGGGACCCCCAGAATTCCCTCTGTTTGATCATGCAGCCTTTTCATCACACAGTACGGGAAGGACTAACCTCTTCTTATAAACCTGCAAAGGGAACTTAGATGGACACAGAGCAACAGCGCAGAGGTCCTCACTTGCACGTTTGACAGCCCCTTCCTTTCAATTCAAACCTTACTAGATAGAGGCAGAATGTGGGCTGTTATTAACTCAGCAATGGATTTAAAACATCACATCTGACTGCATGTAATCCCATCTAAAATGAAAGTCTCAAATCCGGGCTGTCCCAGGGCACAGGAGTCAGGCAGCATCTTTATTTTGCCATCTATTTAACCAGCTTCTGCTTGCATCTGGAGCTTTCCCACCCCAGGATGTTAAATGAATACAGAACAACAAACAGGGGTTGAATAAATGGAATGAGGTGAATGGGGTAAATAGAGGGTCAAAGCGGGAGCATAACATCTCTTCTGTACACAGCCAACTTAAGATTGAATTTCTGTGTGATGAAGTGCTTTTAAACCATTGCTGTGTATTATTTTACTTGAATTTAACTTGGATTATTTTACTTGGGGCAAGTTTGAACAGCAGCAATTTTTAAAGGCTTTCCAGATGGTTCTGTTGAGTAGGTAGGTTGGAAATCAGGACCATCACGTACAGCAGTACAGGTTGTGCACTACAAGATTCTAATATTCACATAGCCTGTGATGTGAATGGTGCTTCCTGAAATTGAGTACTGAGGAGGTCTGGTTGAGAGCTATTGGAATAGTGGAAGGGGTAGAAACTTGGAAGAAGCTAAATCTGGATGTAAATGATGGGTTTCTCACTTATTAGCTATGTGGAGTGAGGGAATTACTTAACCTCTCACCCTTAGTCCTCTCATCTGTAAAATAGGGTTGATAACAGAAATATGCTATCTACTTTGTAGGAGTTTTTGTGATAATTAAATAAATTGATGCCATGACTCAGGTGTTCTAAACCCTCAGATGCTAAGTGTTCTGCCAAATCCACGAAGACCCCCCGAGGAGCCTCTCGGGACCTCCTTGAGAGGCAGATCTTCTCTGGAACATTCCATTCCCTTCAGTAACACTAAACTCTTCCCCAGTCTGGATTCCCCATCTGACAGGCTGTGCTGAAATGACACGCAACCTATTCTGTTTCTCTCCACATTCTGGCTAGGTCGGCAGTTACATCAACCTTCACAATGGAGTTAATTGCAGCCAATATCTTCTGAGCAGTTTTTCAAGATGCTTATTTGCATTTCCTGATTATTTTTTCCCTGATAGCTTTAATCTAGAGAGTAAATAAGTTGGAGGAGGCTTTTGAGGAGTTTTTTTTTTTTAATTGGTGAATTGTTCGGTTGATTTTTTTTTTTTTTTTTGGCTTCTTGCAAGTCATGATTGGAATCCTGCCCCATGAATTATGCTCACAATTCTGGTGACAGAAATGAAAAATTATAAAGTCCTAATTAGTCTTTGAGTTAATGCCAAGGCAGTTTGTACTAGTGAAGTAAACGATGTCCTGAGAATAAGTTTTTAGATGCATGTTGAGAAGAATAAGAGAGAAACGGTATTATTCTCCAGTCTGTTTAGAGTTCTGAAGGTGGTGGTCAAGGGTTTCATGTGATGTTTCAGTTTCTTATTCAATAACTTAAGCAGATTAGCTGAACCAGCTATGGTTGGCCTTTAATTACTCACTGAATTAAATAATAATTGGAGATGCAGGCATTGTGATTGATTAATCAATTGTGCAGAAATGCCCACATACTGTCATGCAACATGTATCAGCCTTGTACGTCAAAACCCATGTGCCCACCACAAGTAGGGTTGCCAAATAAAATATTTTACTGGACATACTTACACTAAATAATTATTCATTATTTATTTGAAATTCAAATTTAATTGGGCATCCTCTGTTTTTATTTGCTAAGTCTGACAAACCAAGCCATGAGGAATTTTCCTCCCCTTTATTTCCATGTTGCCAAATCAATACTACTTTGAATGTATTGAATCAGGGCTAGTAGAGAGAAGCCAAGGACGAAGGCCATGCCCTCTCATCTCTGATGAATGCTTCCTTCCTGCCAGGACTGCTAGCATTAGGGAGACAGTGTTCTTTAAAGGTTTACCTTTCTGCTTCCTCTTCAACTGGGGCTGATTGGCCACCAGGGCCCAAGTCAAATACTTGACTTAATGATAACTGATTTGAACTAGGCATTCTGTTGAATAAAACTATGATTGCAAAGAGGAAAAATTAGAGGAAAAGAATAATAATGGTGATGATTTTAGCTGGCATATATAGAGTGCTTGATAAGTCCCAGGCATGATACCAGACACCCCCCACACATCAACTCTCTTAGTCCTGACATCCATGCTTTGAGAAAGGAACACTGTTATTGTCCCTACCTCACTGATAGGGAAACGGAGGCTCAGCCTAGATCACATATATAGAAAGTGGAGAAGCAGGAGCATACAGCCTCCTCCAATACGGTCTACCGGAGGGCAGCAGTTCTCAACAGTGAGTACCAGAGGATATTTGGCAATGCCAGGAGACATTTTTGGCTGTCACGACTATTGTGGGGGTGGGTGCTGGCACCTAGTGGGTAGAGGACAGGGATGCTGCTACCATCCTACAATGCCCAGGACGGTGCCCACAACCAGAGTTGAGAAACGCTGCTCTAGAGAGAAGAGAGGAGAAAAAAGAGGTAGGGGCTCATATTCCTCTTCCAACCCAATTCATCTGTGGCGTGTTGTGTTGTGGGTTTGCGTCCGGGGTAGCCCCTGGCCTTTGGAGGTGAACGTGCCAAGGAAAATGCTGGCATTCTCCCCGTTGGTTGCTTACCAGAGTTGGGGATTTCTTGACAATCTGTCTTGCCTTCTCTAGTGTCAATTTCCACGTCTCCTATAAAAATTAAGTTAGACAATATTACAACTTGTGACTCATCTTTCCTTTCTCCGTGTTTTCCAAAGTTAGGTTTTTTTAAGTTCGTAACCTAGTAATAAAGGAATTATTCCATAAATTTCTGATAAAATAATTCACAAGAAAGCAATTTCACGTTAATAACTCTCTTTATTAAGGGATTTGCACTGTGCCAGATGCCACGCTAAGCACTTCACAAATATTATCTTATTTAATCTTCACAGCAACTCTGAGATATATGACCTTTTTACAGATGAGGAAATTAAGATGCAGAAAAGCTAAGAAGCTGTCTGAAGATCTCAGAGCCAGTGTCCGACAGAGATGCCATCTGAACCTCCGTCTTCCTGCCCGCTATGCTAAACTCAGTAACTTGCTTTTGGATCTGAAAGCCTCAGGGCAGGAGGCGGTCGACAGACAATCTGAGTGCCTTGTGCTGCAGGACAGAAGCACGGATGACAGCTGCCATTCGAGCTGACTCCACCTCTTGTTCACCTCTTCTTCTCCTGCTTTGACATCCCCATTTCTAGAGCATCCAAGGGCATCTTCTGAGTTTATGTTGCAAGTATAAAGGGTTAGCTAATTATTACCAATAACTTTTGTTGTGGAGCTCCATATCTGTGTATTTTTGGGAGGGTTGGGAGAAAAGTAACCTGGGGCAGGGGGTGGGGGAGGGGAAGAATTCGCTCCCAGCACTGCTTCCCAGAGCTTTGGTCCCCCCTCCTCAAATGTCCTGACCCCACCATACGCCTCCTCAGGCTGTCTCCTGTGTGGCCCTAATAGAACTTGGGTGATGGTTTACATGCCTGTGTTCAAACTCCAGCTCTGCTGCTGACTAGCTGTGAATCCTTAAGCAAGTTATATTCTGAGCCCCTCAGTATCCCCAGAATTCCTTGACATATACGAAAGCCCTATTTTCATTATCTGCAACGTGGGAATTATAGCTACTGACCTCATAGGGTGCTGTGAGGATTACAGGACATCATGTCAGGCCTCTAGTCCAGGGCCTACCCTGATAGCCCCTGCTCAGTCATTGATAGTTTGATTGGAAAACTGTCTTTCAGTCCCAGCTATCCCCTCACCCAAATCAGTAGGGAAGCTGAGGTTCAGGGAGAGTGCCATAGTTCTCAGTCCAGGTAACTGGGAACGTTGTCCCTTCACCTAAGCAGAAAATACAGGTACTGGGATAGGACTTGGAGCTGGCTGGTCAGCAGGAGAGGCCTCTTGGGAAATGCTGGCCTTTGTTCAGGAGTTGAGTCCCTACATGACCATTTTGCGTGTTCTTCACCCTGGGAGACGCCTTCCTCCACCATGGAGCCCCGTGTGTTCTGAAGACCTCAGCCACGTTGTGTGTACGTGAGTGGAGGTGCGACTGCTCAGTGGGAGCCTGGGTTAGAGTGAATTTTTCAGGAGGTTCTTTAGGAAGGAGGGGGGCAGAGCCAGCTGCATGGACTGGCTCTGAACCCCTCTCCCTAGTGTCTGCCCCAAATCATATTCCACCTGCTCAAGTTCAAAGGATGGCAAACCACAGCTCTTGTGTCACAGGCAGCAGGCCCGCTAACAGCTAAGAGCGCACGTTAGCAACTTGAGAAAAGAAGTTGCTCTCCAGGTAGGTCTTGTGGCCAGGATGCACTTGTACAGTGTATGCTTCTTAAACCACTGAAGCACTACTGTTCCAGTTGGTGAGCAGTTGCGTCCCTGAGTGTCCCCCATCACTGCCTTGGCCATCCAGCCTCTCCTTAGGACTCCCCAGACCTCCCTGTGATCAGTCAACGTAGGGGCCAATGTCACGGTACAGTCTGGTGGGCATCTTCAGACCTTGATCCAACATGGCACCCAGTGTCCATTCTGATTGGCTGACAGCAGGGCCAAGACAGTTCATCACAATCCTCATTTTTAAGACATCGATGTCTTTAACAGAAAGACTGCTTAGGAAATGGCCCCATTCAAAAACGGACCTTACTGACTGCAATTTTGTCCTTTTCTGGGATTTTGACAAATCCTGGAAAATTTCCTATTGTATCAAGTAAGTATTTCTGGTAGGGTCATTATAAGACACTAGATCTAGCTGCAAATTTCTATTATGGTGTCCTTTTTGGTTGCCCTTGTTAGCTTAAAGTTCATTGTCCACAATATTGAAGGTGGAGTCCCTCTGCCTTAATTATGGGTCCCCTGCTTCTCTGCTTTGGAAATACCCCTTTGCATTTTAAGGTCCATCTCAAGCATCTACAGGGCCTAGCACAGTTCCTGCTACACAGTAGGTGCTCAATACATACAGAAATAAAAGTAAAAGAAAACATTTATGATATTGTGCTAAGCAAGAAAAAACAGGCTATCAGATTTTACACATACAAAAAAAAATTCTGCAAAGAAATATGCCATAATAACTATTGTTGATAACTTTTCCTTTTGGTTCTTTTCTGTGTTTTCTAAATATTCAATAATGAATACAAATTCAGCAATACATGCTTTTTTAAAAAAAAGAACTCAATACATGTTGCCCTGTTTCTTACTGAAGAAGAAAATGATTTGTTCCCAGCACAGGGATGTGGTGAGGACCCTGGAGATCTGGGGGTGGACAGACACGCCTGCCCTCCCATAGCTTCTGGGCTGGCAAGGAGACACCAGGAACTAGTACAGTAAATACAGTAAATAGAAGTGAGATGAAGCAGAGAGAGGGCATTGGCAATGTCTTTTTAGGAGAGGCCACTTGGATCCCCTCGAGATAACTGATTTGATTTTAGTCCAGCTCAGTTCTCAGGGGAGATCAATGTTTAGTGAGGGATAAAGACAACCAAAAAAAAAAAGAAGAAGAAGTGACAAGGGCTTCACCAAATGCCTTCCGATCCCTTTAGTGCTGGGCACAGTTGCTGCTTTTGGGGTCCTCCCTGGAATGCTGAGGGCAGATTTATCTGGTCTTGGCTTGACCAGAGCACCACTGTCTCCCACAGCTTAAGTGCACTAATACCAACATTTAAAAAAAAAAATCATAAGTGCTTTTAAAAAATGCTTTGGTAAAGCTAAATCCTATGTATTGAAAAATAGCCACTGTAGGATACAGTGGAAAGCAGATATAATAATAGACCAGCAAATTCCAGCCAAAGGCCCGACCCTCCACCATCTGATAAAAAAATTAGAAGCAGCGGAGCTTCCTACATTTGTCTTTGTACCTAACAGAAATGGCCTCAAAGCGCTTTTGTCCTTCTCTCTTAACTCTTCTGGTCTGCCTTCTGCTGGAGTTATTTATGTACTTATTGCCTTCAGGGGGCAGTCAAGTCCATGGGGATGGCTTCGTTCAAACCGTGCTCCATTTGTAAATCAATTTACGCCATGAAATCTGGGGGAGAGGAACAGCCTGTCCTAATAAACTTCTAGAAAAGATCTGGAGTAGATCAGAGATCTTCTCCCCACCCTCAAACCCCCTCATAAATGCCTGCTCTTTGACAATAAGAAACTCACGTCTAAAATCATTTCACGTCCCAGGGGCTTTCTCCTTTGTGGAGCCTGTCACTGCTGTCAAAGTACCACGTGAACAAAAGGCACTTTCTGTAATTTTCAAATCTACTGCTGCTATAATTGATAGCAGATAACCCCATCACTAAAAATTATTCCCTGTAGAAACTCATGCCTAAAAATACGATTTTTCTTTATTTCCTTCACTCCTGAGCGTACCAGAATTCAATTCTTTAACATCACAGAACCTGAGAAGGCCCACTTTGTGAATGTGTCCTGTCCAATTCACCAATACTCCTGAAAAGTCGAGGGACATTGTGTTGAGTAACGGAGCATCCCCTGCACACTACATTCTCTGCCTGTTTTCCCATCGTTGTCAATACAGTGCAGTGTGCTTTGGCTGAAACATTTGAATGTTTGGGAAATGCCTTTCTAAATAGTATTCCTTACCACAAAGTGGCTCCAACCCTTGAATATGCTAATATGTGCTGTGGCTCTCCCAGCAGGACATTTAGTTTACAGATTTCCCAAACTTTTAAAACTTAAAACAACAACAACTTTCTTCTCTAGCACACCTATTAGCATCTCCCAGAGTGGGAGTAAAAGCAAGGATTTTTGTGTCACACAGGTCTGAATTGAATCTGGACTGTGCCACTTATTGGCTCTGTGACTTTGGGCAAGTTATGCATCCACTCTAAGACCCAGTTACCTCATCTATAAAATAGGGATAATAGTAATTATTACTTAACACTTTCTACATTGTAGTCTTATCACAGTTTGCTGTCAATCTTCTCTCCCAAGTTATAAAACCCTTGATGAGAAGGATTATGTGTCATTCACTATTACATCCCTAATATATAATTCATGGCATGACATAGATACTTAATAAGTACTTGTGAAATGAATGAATAGAATGAATGATTACACAGAGAAATGACTGGCTGAATGAGTATTTCTTTCTCCTTTCATTATCAGTCATATGCTTACAACTGCACTTGTCCCTAGGTTACATGAATTTCTACACATTTGCGCAGGTGCTTGGCATACAGAGCCAGAGCTCTCCCCCAACCGTGTGATTCTCTGCATTAAGTCATCCACACTCCATAAGAGCTACACTTGCCATTCCCCTGAGCCTAAATGACCTCATGAGTCATATTATCTGGCTTGTATTAAAATTTCAGGCATACTTCCTTCTTGGAAAATAGTGTGGCAATGGTGGGAAAGGTGCTGGAGTCCAGAGACCTGAACCACCAGCTCTGCTTGCAGATGGCCATGGTTAAATTATGTAACCTCTGAGCGTCTGCTTTCTATCTGTAAAATTGGATGGAAGGACTCAAAGACATTTGTTAAAGCTAATTTTGTTTGCTTGTCTCAATGACAGGCAAAGGGGGCAAATTGTAAGCAATGTGAAAATGAAGATAATCGCTCTCTCTCCTTGGTAACTTTTCACTGTCCACAATCTAGCGTTTAAGCCATTGTTTCTAAAGTATGAAGACCACGCTTCCATCTTCTGAAAATTACAACTTCAGAATGGAGGGTGCAACTGTAATCAGTAGTTGGAGAGAAAGTTGGGGAATAGATTGTGAGCTGGATATAAAGCCCTCCTAGCTCGAATCTGTAATGATGTTTCTGACTCACTGAGAGCAATCATCTGAGGCATAAGCAGATTGTCCATCAACAATGAGGGGCTTGGTTCTGGAAGTACTCATTTGATCCTGCAATCTGTTATGGTCAAATCTTTTCAGCTTCTCATTACTTTCTCCCTTTGATTGTAATGTTTCCTTATTCCAGTTTCAAATCCCCTTCAGAGTCTATTCAACACTCTCATGAGTGAATTGCAGAGGAAGCCATGCCACAGGCTTACAGAGATATAAGCCTTCAGCCTGGGGTCTTACAGCCCAAAGAACATGGATACGTATATTGCACTTCTTTATTCAAGGACTTGGAAAATTCCAAGGACAACATGGCATGGCTCCCTAGCAGTCTACAAAAGGGGAGAGGTCGACACTTTGCGTGATCATCAGAGCACACAGCAGCATATACCCATGGTGGTTTTGCTCATATAAGTTTTTATCAAATAGTGGCATGTCTGGCTGGAATTTGCTGGTTTATTATTTTATCTGCATTCCACCATAACCTACAGTGGCTATTTTCCAATGCATAGGATTTAGCTCTACCAAAGTCCAATTTGATTTTCATGTTCCCACATTTCCCAGCTTTGTGACTTTAAGATACATGGAAAAAAATGAAATCTGTTCATGTCATTTTCTTCTTCCAGAGACCAAAAAAGGAGAGAGAAAAAGAAAGAACTGTAAAAGTAACAGAAAACACCACCACTTTTGAATGCATTCCCTTATATCACTAAATGTCTTTTCTTCATACATATTTTACCATTAGCTAAATTTCCTCCTTTTCTTCTCCTGGACCAATTCTGCACTGTGGAGCTATTAGTATCATGAGTACATTTAGTCACACTGCTTTTATCCTTTTCTATAGGAAATACCTATTTTAAAAAAAAGTCTTATTTTAAATAACACTATTCCCACCCCACAACTTTTCCTGATATAATTCACTGATTTTACTCTAACCACTGCCACTGCCATCATCACTACATACTTACAGAGGTTCTTCTATGTATCAAGTTCTCTATCAGACACTGTATATACCATATACCTACTCAGCAAGGTAGGAATGAACAGGTCTTAACCTTACTTTATAGTTGAGCAGTCCACAGCCCAGTACTATTTAAGTGAATTGTCCAAGGCCTCACGATGAATTTTGTTTCATTTTGACAGTTTCTTCCCTAGTACTTGGGCATGTGCCCAAGTTCTCCATGGCTGGACTCCATGGGTTTTTCTTATTATTTGATATTGTCCTACTCTTTAAACACATGATTTCTGGCAAATAATTGAGTTCGTCAGATAGTGGGTGTGGTTCAGTCATTGGGTTGTCTTGGGTCAAGTACTTTGTAACACGCTATTCTAATTTTTTACTGTTATTCTATTTGCGTTCAGGTTCCTAGATCAGTCTTGCCTTACGTTACACAATTAATCAATTTCTTCATCTTAGTTTCCTACTGTTGCCATAACAAATTACCACAAATTTGGTAGCTTAAAAACAACACAAATTTATTCTTTTTTTTTTTGGCCATGCCACTCAGCCTGTGGGATCTTTAGTTCTCTGAGCAGAGATCGAACCCGTGCCCTCTGCAGTGGAAGCACGGAGTCTTAACCACTGGACCACCCGGGAAGTCCCCACAAATTTATTCTTTTATAGCTCTGGAGGCCAGAAGTCCTAAATGAGTCTTAGGAGGCTAAAATCATGTGTCAGCAGGGCTGGTTCCCTCTGTACTTTCCAGGGGGAGAATCTGTTTCTTGCCTCTTCGGTTTCTAGCAGCTGCACCCATTCCTTGGCTGATGGCCTCATCACTCTGACCAATACGTCTGTTGTCACATTTTCTTCTCCCATGCTGACCCTCCTGCCTTTCTCTTATAAGGACCCTTGTGATTACACTGGGCTCGTCCAGATGATTCAGGATAATCTCTCCATCTATAGAACCTTAACTTAATCATGCTTGCAAAGTCTTTTTTGCCATGTAAGGCAACATTCACAGATTCTGAGGACTAGAATGTGGACCTCTTTGGGGAGGCCATTATTCTGTATACAATACTGCTCACTGAACAAATATTTATTGATCAATTAATATATGCAGTGAAATGTGCTGGGCTCTGGGGAAGTCACAGGGAACTTGAGAAATAAATCAGCCAGATTATCTGCTTTCATGGAACTTACATGTTAACAGATGGGGCAGACATTAAATAATAATTTTACAGTTATTTATCTTATTGTACAACCGTTTAATTACAACTGGGATAAGTTCTGGAAGCATGGAATGCCATGAAAGAAGAGGAATCCTAGAGGACCTAACTTAACTTGGGGCATCAAGGAAAACTTCTTAGAAGAAATGACTTCTGATCTGAGCTCAGATGTGGGTGATTAATTAGGTAAGATATCTTTTAGATACCTTAGGTAAGTATCTTTTAGAACTTTTCAAATTCAATAGGGTCATTAGCTTTTCTTGAGCTAAGGGAAGATAGCATATTCTCAAGAGATATATAGTTGTCATTATTTTTTAACTTCTCAAAAGCAGGCAAGAAACATTTCCAAATTTGAATACCATCTAAGTAAGTACCTTCCTTGGAGTTATCTGATTTCTTCTACTTATCAGAAGTCAAGGATAACTTAACATTTGCATTGTTAGTACTATCCACTGAAGATTCTTGGGATTGCTAAGAGCTTAATGACCCCCAAATAAGACTTTAAATAAGTCTGAGTAGATATATTCTCCAAGATTCCAAATATAGACTTAAACCAATATATGGCTTGGAATGTCTGTCAAATCCTTTGAAATGCTGGGGGAAATTATTGAATAGCAGACTATACATCCAAGTATGGTGTTAAATGTTGTTCTAAGTTCTGTTAGAGTTTTAAGCCTTCAAATCTTCAGAGAGCAATTTAATTTAGTGGTCTCTGATATTTACAGCCTTTCTCTTTCTGTGATAATTTCTTGTCTAATGAACTTCAGAGAGTTTTGCAGAATACATAAGAGGTAGATGGAATCTCATTTAGTTTTCACTTTTTTAATTATGAGAAAAGGATCATCATATCCCCCCGTCACTTTTGGCCCCTTGATCTTCTTCTTCTATAGACCAATTTTTTTTGCAGCCTTTGCTCTGGTTTTTCTTTTTGATTTTGTAAGAGCTCTTTGAATCATGGAGAAAATAATTTATAGTATGGCATATTACAAAAACATTTCCCAGTTTGCCATTTGTCTTTTGACTTTGTGTATGCCAGGCTTTTATAAGTTAGATGTATTCATATTTCCCTTTGTGACTTTGGGCAAATTATGAATAAAATTGCTCAGGTTTTTCTTGTTTTATGGTTCCATTCTTTATGATTCAACCTTTAATTTATTTGGGATGTATTTTGCCATAAGGAATTGATAAACACCTAGCTTAAATTTTATTCCCCAGATGGCTAGTCTTTAATCCCACCCATGTACTGAATAAACCAGTATTTTGCCACTGATCTGAAAGGCTATCTTTTTTTATCAAAAACAAGAATCTAAAATGCATTGGGTTTTATTTTTAGATACTATATTCTGTTCCAGTTTAAGCTTTTAAGCTGACTTTTTCGCATCTAGATGGCTATATTCCCCTGTAATTTATCTCACTGCTCATAATTTCCTGAGATGCTTAAAGAGGAACCTTAGAAATATTGTCAAGTAAACAACTCCACAACCAACAATTTACTGGAATTTTGATTTCTCATGTATAAAATTGGGATAATGGAATAACTTTGCAATTGTGTGGGAGGATTTTAGATGATGTATGATAAGTACTCAGTCCAGCTTCGGGTATGTTATAGCCACTCAGATTGTGGTTGTCAATTGCCTTTTGTTTTTCAGCCCCTAATGTGTACCTATCATACAATAGCGGCTTAGTAAATGCATATTATGAGACTAAGAGAATGACTGTCCGTGCCTTGAAAGCCTATCAGGTTTAGCCAAGGCTCTTCTCACCTTAGTACCATTTCTGGCCTCAGTTATCAGAGATATGGTTGTCTTCCAGACACAGCTATGAGTTTATTAAGTGAGGTAATTTGGAAAACTTTATTAAGTCTTCCAGAATATCAAGGTACACAAAAAATGTTCCAAAGCTGTAGGTTATTCTTCTTCTTTTTTTTTTTTTTTTTTTTTTGCGGTACGCGGGCCTCTCACTGTTGCAGCCTCTCCCGTTGTGGAGCACAGGCTCCGGACGTGCAGGCTCAGCGGCCATGGCTCACGGGCCCAGCCGCTCCGCGGCATGTGGGATCTTCCCGGACCGGGGCACGAACCCGTGTCCCCTGCATCGGCAGGCAGACTCTCAACCACTGAGCCACCAGGGAGGCCCTGTAGGTTATTCTTTCTTGGATGTTTGTTCCCTTCAAAAATAACATTTGATTTTCTAATGATTTGCCAAGTCACAGTTGAAGAATAGCTATCACTCAAGAAGGAAATTTCCTTAACCTAAAACTCTGACGATCACACAAATGCCTTCTTTCTTATTTAATAATTTGTTTTCTCATAGGCCTGGATTTGTGAGAAAACACTCACGTACTATACAGAGTTAGGGTGGAGAACAGGAGAAGAGCAAATACAAGCTGGGTAGGTTGACCAGACAACTGAAGGAGAAGAGAAGCTTAATTTTTTCTATTTAGTTCAGGTTTTGAGCTACTATTTTGCTAGAGTTGTCCATGGTAGTAACCTTGGAGGCTCCAATGTAACCATGATGACAGAGGAAGAAATTTCCTTTCCTTGTTTGTCACAGAGATTCTGTTAAACTGAGAACACTTAACCATCTTTATTTTCTATGTACCTGCCACAAAAAAAGCCAAGTCATAACACAGATAGGTTAAAGAAATTTACCCAAACACACACACACACACACACACACACACACACACACACACACACACTGTTAAACAAAATGGAGCTCGGGGTCAGAGATTACTTTTCTTGAACAAGAACAAAGGAATAATTGATGGTTACTAGAGAACAGTTTGGTTTTAAACAGAGGAGATGCTAAACTCCAATCCTCTTGCCAATTCGACCTCACTGCTCATTCATTAATTCATTTTATTAAAAAAAATCACCATTTATTGAACATATACTTGATTCCAAGAACTGTGGTAGCCTCTGAGAATATGCCTCCCAAACTATTCAAGTTTGAGGCTCCTATTATAATGAACTCTAGGCTGTCTCAATAGGGGAATAATGCAGAGATGCATTTCTGGGAGATAACTATGGCCTTGGTCAGAGTGGAGAACTGGAAAGGACAGAGTGGATGTCCATGATGAGTCATCTGGAAGATTAGTGGCAGGAAAGGCCCAAGTCTAGATAGATGGATCAAGACATCTTTTTTTTTAAATTAAAAAATACTTTATTGTTAAAAAAAATGAGATCAAGACATCTTAAGGCTTAGATTGGGTCTGTAAAAAAGATAAAGAAGAAGATGGTCTGGGAGTAGAGACTCCAGCGAGTGATGGGAAGGAATTTAGAGAGAAAGGGTATTACGAAGGCATTACTGTCCTATTTTATAGAAAGAACTGGGTTCAAATGTAAGCCCATTCATTCAATACACATTTATTGTGCACAGGTAGTGTGCCAGCCTCCTATATGCATACCAGGCAGTGGCGAGAGAGACCGGGCTCAGGTATAGTCCCAGCTTTACACTCGTAGTCCAGCAGTCAGTCTCATAGAGCCAGACACTTAAACTAATGACTAAAATGCAACACCGAAAGTGCAATGATAGCTGTTAGGACACGGTATCTTGGGGACAATGAGGAAGGGAGTCTAATCCTCACTGGAGTGGGAGCATAAGTGTCAGATGGTTTCTAGCAGAAGGTGACAACTGATCTGGGTCTTAAAGGATGACTCAGGGAAAGGGTATATTATAAGTACAGGGGGAAATAGAGCAAGGCTGGGAGGTGAGACCCAGCAGGATGTGATGGAAATGATAAGAAGTGTTGAGCTGCTGGAGAGAAGTAGATAAGTCAGTTTCTCCAAGAACAAGGCTGGGTAGGTAGGGACAGGCTAACTGATGGAACTCAGACTTTGTCCTGACCTTGATGGATGGCTCTGAGGGATTTAAGCAGGAAAGGGAACATGGTCTGATTTGCGTTTGGAGACATCACTTTGGTGCCTGGATTTGAGGATTCCAAGACTGGAGGTAGAGATATCAGTTACAACGTTGTCGCAGTACTCCATCCTAGAAATGATAAGCCCCTGAATTAGGCAGGTGGAATTGAGGATGGAGAAGGGGAATAGACTAGAAAGAACCATTTAGGTGGGTGAAAGGTGGTTTCAAAACTGAGATATGGAATATGGGAGGGATAGCTGATGTGTGGAAAAGACGATAGTCCGGTTTCCGACATGTTATGTTCAAGGCGTCTTTGGGACCTACAAATGAGGATATTTATCTGGAAGCTGTGTGCACTGGCAGAAGCTCTGAGGAAAGTCTTGGGCTTCATTTGTGAGGCTTACAAGAGCAAACATTCTGTATGTTTATAATGATGAGTCACTATTCTAAGAATTTCCACGCATGTTAATTTATGTAATCCTCACATTAGCCCTTGGAGGTAGGCTCTATTATATTCCCCATTTAACATATGAAGAAACACAAGGAAGTTAGGTGATGTATCTCAAATCACTCAGCAAGTACATGGTGGAGCCAGGGTCACTGACGCCCTCAGGCTGGCATCTGAACCTCTGTGCTTAGCCACCAGGCTGTCCTGCCTCTAATCACTCAGGGAGAAAGCCCAGAGTGAGCAGAGTCTTGGCTGGGTGGGTTCTGGTGCTTAGGAAGGGAAGGGTAACCCTCAAAGGGACAGAGTAGTGCAAAGAGAACCAGGAAAGGGCAGAGGAGTTTCTCGGGAAGGGAGTGGCAAGCAGTGTCAAAGGCAGCAGATGATGGGTAAGAAGGTTTTTGGATTTGATGTTTAGGAGGTCATTGGTGGCCTTAAGGAGAGGTGTTTCATTAGAGTGATGGAGCTAGAGGCCAGCCTGCAGCAGCTTGAGAAGCAAATGGGAGGTGAAGAAAAGCTCTCCTCTTTTAAAAAGTTGCTGGATTTTGCTGCTGCTGCGGCTAACACTTATTAGTACTTATTATAAGCAAAGCACTGTCCTAAAACTCAATCCCCTCCCCCCTCAGACAATACACATACACACTTATATGTACGTATGCGTATAAATACACATAGAGATATATATTAAATTGTTAAATATTCATAACAACCGTATGAAGTCTGAGTATTATCACCATTTTATAGATGAAGAAACTGAGGCCCAGAGTGATGGAGCAACTTGCTTCAGGAGAGACAGAGTAAGAAATGCAGCCAGGCTTTGAGCCCAGGTGGTCTGGCTCTAAGACCTGTGCTCATAACCACCCTGTTGAACTGCCCCTCAATTAGAGGCAGCAGAGAAATGTGATTGTAGCTGGAGAAGAATGGGGGTTCTGGGAGGTTTATTTTTTAATTTAATATTTGGAATGGGAGAGACCTGAGCAGGTTAATAGGTATCCTCATTTTCTTCCTTGGGTGTAGATAATTTCAGTGCAACCTTGCCCAATTAGCATACTGTTATGAGAAAATCCATAAAAAAGGAGTGAACTCTAAATAGATTATTTCTAAAACCTCCAGTTCCCTCAGCCCTTCTATGAGGCCTTATTCCCAGGGGACTGGAGACTAGAAACCCACAAACAGAGTTTGTTAATGAATCCATGAGAAAAGGGGCAGAAATCAAGGAACCAAGGATAATGCTAGGGGATAAGTGGAGACACGTGGAAGCTACCAGATGACAAAGAAAAGGCCAGTAGCAGGAGGAGAGACAATACTTTCAGGCTTGTTGATGGCAGCTTTCAGGCTTGAGCCAACACTTCTCACCCTTTAATGCTCATCAGAAGCTTTGTAGAAGTGCATAGGCTCACCCCAGAAATACTGAACCAGATGCACTGAGGTGGGACTCCACACATATTTCTGAAAACTGCTTCACATTCTAAAATAAGCTAAACATTTTACACTCTGGTATATTCCATCGAGACCAGATAAATCCTCAAAAGAGAGGAAGTAAAGCACATACATGTTCAGAACTGCCCTTCCCGTCTTAGCTTTCATTTAACAAGTCTTATGAAGCACCTACACTGCGCCAGGCATTGCACAGTCCTGGAAACATGATGGTGAGCAAGAAAGACATGGTCCCTGCCCTCAAGTGCTATGAAAGAAACAGAGTGTTATGTGAGAGCAAAGGAGACCTTCTTCAGATGGGCGGTTTGGGGAAGGCACCTGTGAGGAGGGGACATTTCAACAGAAAGCTGAAGGAGGAGAAGGTGCTGACCGTGCAGAGAACTGGAAGTGTTCTGGGCAAAGGGCCCAAGAACAAGGTGCTGAGACAGGTGAGGCCTGTAGTGCCGCGTCAACACTTACTCCACCTTGAAGACAGTCACCTCCACTCCTTCCCAGGGAGGGCCCAGCCCTTCTCTGCTGAGCTTTCTGTTCCTCTTTGCACCTACCGTTGGGACACTTGTCTCTTCATCATAGTTTGTTTACAAGTTGGTCTCCCTGTCTAGAATCACTCTTTGCATCGTGATTGCCCACCTCATTTGCTGGAATACTGTCCTACATAATTCATTCTCGATAAATATTTGCTGCCGGAAAAAAGAAAACAGAATCATTCTGTAGAAGCTACAGGACTTTAGGCAAGTCTTTTAATCCTCTAGGTCTCAGTAGACTTATTTATAAATAAAATGGGGGAATGATATCTGTCCTGCAGATATGTGATGGTTAAAAGAGATAGCTTACTCAGGGTGCCTCGCAGCAGGGCGGGCACACAGTAAGTGCTCGAGAAATGTTTGTTGAGGCGTGACTGACTATGTGAGTGACAGACTATATGATTTAACTGGTAATGAGAAAGTTGGGATACTTGTGCAAGGTTCTTGGAAATTAAGCTCTTCATAATATTTCATTAAAGCTAAAACCAGAGCCGTGTTTACTTTCTGACACTGAGGGCTGGCTACTCTGAATGTGCTTCATAATTTATGCCAAACACAGGTGTGCTGATGTGAAGAGCTGCAGGTTGAGTTCAGGTTCTACTCACTAGGTATGAGACCTGGGTCAAGACCTTAAGCCTCAGATGTAAAATATGTTTGATAACTATACCTATAAAATAGAGTTTGGCCCTGTGATACTATACTAAAGTTGGAGACATCAGTATGAACTCATGTCCACACACACACACACACACACACACACACACACACACACACACACAGAGATGGGTAGATTCATGGCTTACATAAATACAAATATACTTTACTAAACTCTCCTCTAGGAGGATCTAGAAGCAATGCCATCCTAGTAACAACAGGCACACCCAGCAACCAGATCTCAGTTTCTAAACACCATTCCCCAATAAAAGGAACCAGGTCACCTTCGAAAGTGGTGGATTGTAGGGTTGGGGCAGGAAAAATACAAGATGACCCTGGATCATCTGGCATTACCAGAAAGTAAGGAAATTCTAAAGAAAGAAAGGAAAAAAAGAAGGAATGAAGAAAGGAAGAAAGAAAGAAAGACAACAAGCAAAGAAAAAAAAAAGGAATGGAATGGAGCTGTGTCAAAAGGACCCAGGGCAACCCGAAAGAGCTCCCAGTGGCCAAAGCTGAAAAAATCTGAGCAAGAAAATAAGTAACGTGGTACTGAATTATAACTCAAAGTATGAAATACATGCACACAAGTCTATACTGACATAAATGAATAACTGGATACATAAATAGGGAAGGGGAGATATATCTTTGCAGAAGAATTCCAAATAATATACTCCCTTCTCCAGGAGGTGGGCTTAGAGCCCCCATCCTACTGAGTGTGGTTTGGACTTAGTGACCCAGTTCTAAAGAACAGAGAAAAGGAAAAGGGAAAAATAGTGACTTTCCCATGAGGAAGCCTGGCAAACACCACCTTAACAAAGTGATCAAGGTTAACGTCCCCCTGGATGTCATGTGGGTATCAGGTACCCCTGATAAAATGTGATGAGAAGGGCACTTAACCTCTGTGGTGTTCCTTCCAAAAAAAAAAAAAAAGACTCTGTCTAATCAATATAAAAACATCAAACAAATCCCAATTTGAGGGACATTTAATGAACATACTTAACCAGTACTCCTGAAAACTGTCAAGGTCATGAAAAGCAAGGAAAGAATGAAAACCCATCATAGACTAGAGGAGACTAGGGAGACCCTAAATGCAATGTGTGTCCTGGATTAGATCCTGGAACAGAGGAAGGACGTTAGAGGAAAAACTGGTGAAATCCAAATCAACTTTGAAGTTTGGTTACTAGTCACGTACAAGGGTAATGTCGGCTTCTTTAGTTTTGACCAAGTAATGTTAAAATGTTAACATTAGGGGAAACTTGGGTGAGGGTGTGCTCTCTATGGAATCTTCACAACTTTTTTGTAAACCTGAAATTATTCCAAAATAAAAATCTTATTAAAAAAGAAAACGGAGTTTGGGGGCGATTAAACGGTAAAGCACATTGCAGGCTCACAGAGCGAAGCACGTCATTATGAACGGAAAGGCACTGTCCATTGTACAGAAGGAAATTCAGTGATTAGTAAATCTTAGAAAATGTTAAATTTCCTATCCCTCTATAATTTTTTCCTAAACCCTATTACCTGCCATTAAAAGAGACACCAGATATTTTATCTGACACTTAATGTTTAAAAAATATAAATTCCTGAGGTCAGATTGTTTATTCCTCAGTTGAACGAGAATTTGTCCTGTGTCACTTTCTCATAAAAAGTGCTAACTTTCTCCTTATGTCGGCTTCCTGGTAGTTTGATTCCAGGGAAACACGAATTCCGTGTACATGCACACACGCCCACACACTCAGCACTGGAGAGCTTCTGGTTCCTGCAGAAATCGGATTTACTGTGGGAAAAGCTGTCGCAAAGTCTGGATTGCTTTCCTAAGGCAGCAGGTCTCTTTTGCAGTCGTTTCAATGGGTTGGAGGCCCCAGGGAAACAGAAGAATCTATCTCCACTAGCGCACACATTCTGAACATAATTCTCTTGTAATGTAGATCAAAGTGGTGTGAAGTAAGTCTTGACTATGCCTTAGAGATGTTGCTAAATACGGCCCGTCCCTCCAGCTCAGGGTTGGTGAGGAAGGAGGTCGGTTCAAAGCCACAGAGTCTGCTTGGGGATCTCAGAGTTAAGGGACCCAGGAGGGAGCAGCATAAAACTGCGGAGGCTCCAGGCTGCACTAGGCCCAATCAGGGCTCGTACATGGTAACCCTCTGATCTAAAAATGAGAGGTTTAAAGCAACAGGGCACACGTGAAGAAACCACATACAGTTTTCAGCTGGAGAGCTGTGGTGTCGGGATCGTGCTCATGCACATGCACACTGGCAGCAGGCAGGGCCTTGCTTTGTGTGCAAATGAGAGGAGGAATGCTATAAATAATCCCCCCAAAGTAGCACAAAACCATCTGGGTGGTCTTTACAACACAGTCTGCACTTTTCCTTTTCCTCTCCTCTTCTCTCTCCTCCCCTCCTCTCTCCTTTCTCCCTGTCTTGTCCTCTTCTTCCCTCCACTCCGCCTATTCCCACTCCATCCTCCTCGTGCCCAGTGAACACTGTAGACTGTTTCTTGCTTCAATTAATGATGGAAGGAGTTTGTCATTTTTGAACGCATGGTAGAGAAGGATATGGAGATGTGACTAAAGGACTGGCGAGAAGCGGGCTGGAATTTCAGCTTTGCTGTAGATAATGAACACGGGTTCGTTGCAGTCCCTACATGCTGTCCCACCTTTTGCTTTTGGCCCCACTAAAGTCAGGCACCTGTTGCTCTGCACTGCGGGGCTTCGCCCCTGCAGGCCCCTGGAGCAGAGAGACCCCTTTGTCCCTCTACTCCATAGCATGCATTTTGCAGGGACGATGGCTTGCATCATACTGCATTTTACTGGAATCTGAAACACATGAAAAGCAGGACATTGAGGGTGCAGAGTCCTGCTTGTGAGGAACTAGCTGGCCCAGGAGCAGTGGTTTGACTCAGAATACCAATACCCCAGGGGTATCAGTGAGGCACAGAGCACAGTGGTAAGAACTTGGCTTTAAGGACAAACAGACCCAGGGCTGAATCCTCTCCTTGCCCCTTACTAGCTGTGTCATCTAGGCAAAATCCTTATCTTTTTGTCTCAGTTTCCTCATCTGCAAAATAAATACACCCCCAAGAGCACTGCTAAATGAGATCACGTATGTAAATTGCAGTGCCTGGTACATTACTCACATACCACATATGTGCCTGGCAAGATGGAGGCGACAGAGATGGGCAAGATGCAGAGCTGCTGCCTGCTATATTTACATTCTAATAAGGAAATCTATGTAAACTTAATATCTCTGTGACTCCCTTTCCTCATCTATAACGTGTGGGTGACGACAATGCTTATTTCATAAGACTGAATGATTAATATACATGAAACATTTAGAAAAGTACGGGCACATTGTAGTACTCGAAAAGGTGTTTCATGCTGTTGGTTGAGAGGAGAGTTAACATTTTGTGGAGAGGATTAAGAGTTATTTTACAGAGAAGGTGACAATGAGATGAGCTAGAAGGATCGCTTGGTGTTGACGGGGCATTCTGGGTAGAAGGAATGATTAAGAGGTGCAAAGGTGCAGGGTTGGGAAGGTTGAGATGGGTTCAAGGGGGAGCCAATCACTCCTTTTGGTCTACAGCATGAGCTACACAAGGATAATAGTAGAGGTCCAGGAAGGCTTTTTGAGAATCCTAAAATGCTAAGTGAAAATGTGTACTTAATTGTGCAGGCAATGTGGAGGTCATAGGCTGGGGGAAATAATATGATTAGAGGTATGCAACAGGAAAATTAGTGTGGCCATGAAGTAAGGACAATTAGAATTTCCATCAGCAATGCAAATGAGAAACTAGTGGCACGTCGTTTATTCATTCGACAAATATTTCTTTGTTATGTATAAGGCACCATCCTAGACATTGAGTATACATAGATGAACAAGATAGAATCTGACCTCCTGGAGGTTATAGCCTAGTGGGAGAGACTCACAGATGATCATGCAGGTATATCATTCAAGACAAGGCAAGTTCAAAGAAAGAAGCTACAGGAGCTTTGACAAGAAGAGTGTGTAAAAGGAGTCAGGGATGGCTTCCTCATCCTTCAGGCAAAGATTTTGGGGTGGACAAGATCATATCTATTTTATAGAAAGACATTTCCGGCATTCGTATGGAAAATTTATTGGAAAGAGGTCAGGAGGGCATCCCTGGTGGCACAGTGGTTGAGAGTCCGCCTGCCGATGCAGGGGACCCAGGTTCGTGCCCCGGTCCGGGAAGATCCCACATGCCGCAGAGTGGCTGGGCCCGTGAGCCATGGCCGCTGAGCCTGCGCCTCTGGAGCCTGTGCTCCGCAACGGGAGAGGCCACAACAGTGAGAGGGCTGCGTACGCAAAAAAAAAAGAAAGAAAGAAAGAAATAGAAAGAGGTCAAGAGCAGATTTGGTTGAACTAGTTGGGAAGCTATAGCAGGAGTAACATCAAAAGATGATTGTGTGAAAACTTCATGCAATGATACTGTTACTTGTAATAACACAGATGACTCTCACAGACAAAAGAAACCAGACACAAAGAAGAATATACTGTATTCTTCCATTTACATGAAATTCAAGAGTAGAACTTTATATAAATGAAGTAATCTGTGGTGGTAGATTTCAGAATAGTGGCTGTATTGGCGGGGGGGTTATTGACTGGAAGGGTCATGAGGAAGGCTCTGGCAGGCTGGAAATTATATCTGTATCTTTACTTCTAATTCACACCTGCTTTGTAGGTGTAATTTGTGTGCCATGGGAATGAAAAGTAGGTCTGATATGTACCATTTAAAAAAATGCATACTCAAAATGTAATGTTAAGGGGGAAGAGTAGGATAAAAATTTGTACATATAACATTATCATAACTCTCAAAGAAATTAATATAATTTATTTAAAAATTAAAAGGAAAATATCCAATATATATATATATATATATTTTTTTTTTTTTTGCGGTACGCGGGTCTCTCACTGCTGTGGCCTCTCCCGTTGCGGAGCACAGGCTCTGGACGTGCAGGCTCAGCGGTCATGGCTCACGGGCCCAGCCGCTGCGCGGCCTGTGGGATCTTCCTGGATCGGGGCACGAACCCGTGTCCCCTGCATCAGCAGGCAGACTCTCAACCACTGCGCCACCAGGGAAGCCCTCCAATATTTTAATATTGGTTATTTCTGGTGGTGGGATTTTGGTGGACTACTGTGAAGAGATATCCCGAGGGTATTTTCAAGAAACACTGACACAAAGGTTGAGAGACCAACCAACCTCTCTGAGCAAAGGACAGGGATGTGAATCCCATTTCTGGTCTTTCTCAGGGGAGTGACTTTCAGCACGTTCTGTAACCTTTTTAACCCTCAGTTTCCTCAGTCTTAGAAAAGGGGTCATAATGGTGCTTCCACACTGGGGCTATTTGGGGGACTAGACAGGATGAAGCATAAGTACAGTGAATGCTCAGTAAATATCAGTTATTGCTATTAAAGGAAATTGTGGAGGCAGAAGAGGATGAAGCTGTCCACATTTGCACCAACTGCCCCTCTTTTCTGTGTCCTCCGTAGAGATGGAGGCTGGCGATGGGATTTGAGGAGGAGGGTGGAGGGACCAGGGAGCACGCCCAGCTGGGGTGGAAGCTGAACATTTCTGAGATGAAATCCTCCGACTTCCTCCCAGCCAGAAATGATGGTCGAAATGTTCCCAAGTTGGGAATTGAAAAGGGGGTGGTGATGGGAGGACAAGGAAATGCTATTTCGAGTATAAATTCTACAGAGTATAAAAATAAAGAATGTCATTTTAAATGGGATAGTTTAAAGTTGAACATTTTGTGACTATGTATAGCTGTGAGTGTGAAAATATATAAAATGATGCTATTTAAGGAAATCACAAAAACCCATATCACTTGCCTTTGTACATAGAGACACGTTACTTCTGTACATTATCAAACAGTGAATATTATTATATTTGCATGCTATTTGAATACGTGGAAAAAATATTTTAATTAAAATTAACTCTTCTAGAAGTCAGTGGAGACCACATCTTCTCAGGTAGAATTAAGGGAAATTTAACTGGTACTTAGTCAATAATCGAGGTAGCATGAAATGCACATGTACCCCAGGTATTTGCATCTCTTTCTTCCTGCTCAAGGAGACAGCCTTATGATATTTACTATTACCAGTAACCCAAATCGTGTTCATTGGTTAGGCCAAAAAGTGTTAAAATGACTTTATTTCAATAAGAATAAAAAGGAAATTACAAATAAAACAGAAGCCTGTTGTGTTATATATAGAAAGACTATAATTCTGGGAAAGGGGGCATAGAATTTTATTTTTTTATTTTACTTATTTTGTTTTATTTTATTTTATAGGAAGTTTCTGAAAATCATTATTTTGAGGCCTAACCAGATCTAATATCATACTCTCATTCATAGCATGAGCAGGAAATTGTGTCCACATTTGTCTGTTTCCATCTGCATTCCAATTCAGAATTGTCAGGACTTCCCTGGTGGTCCAGTGGTTAAGAATCTGTCTTGTAATGCAGGGGATGCTGGTTCAATCCCTGGTCAGGGAACTAAGGTCCCACAAGCCGCAGGGCAACTAAGCCCACACACCGCAACTATGGAGCCCACATGCCACAACTAGAGAGCCCTCGCACTGCAACTAATGAGCCTGTGTGCCACAACTAGAGAGAAGTCCATGCACTGCAATGAAGAGCCCACACGCTGCAGTGAAAGATCCCATGTGCCGCAACTACGACCCGATGCAGCCAACAAATAAATACATAAATAAATATTTTAAAAAATAAATAAATAAAAATTGAAAATTGTCCAACATGATATAATGCACACACGGTATTCTGAAAAGCTACCTCTGAATAATAATGATATTGGTAATAATTATATTAGCTACCATTTTTATTAATATTTATTTATGCAGCAGGTATTGTGCTAAGCATTTTATATATATTAGTTCACCTACTTCCCCCAACAAATCTATGAGGGAGGTTTTTTAGGTATATTTTTAGACCAATTTTATGGGTGAGAACAATAAAGCTTAGAGTAGGGGGAACAACCGCCCAAGTTTTCCCAGGATGTGGGACTTCCAACTGCTTATACCAGGAAAGTCCTGGGCAAACTGCATGAGTTGGTCACTCTATAAAAGTAACTTGCTTGATTTTTAAAGGGTAGAGAGGGATTTAACCTCTTCTCACCTTGGCTGGTCAGATTTCCTGTGTACTGCCGGCCCAGCTCTAGATTACAGTCTAAAATAAACAGCAAAGACGTTCTTTGATGGCATGGGGGAGGGATCTAAGTTGAAGTTTGGGAATATTATTCCAGGCGATGTAATGGAAAATGTCATTTTTCCAGTCCCTGTCCCCAGACCACTGAGCCAGTGAAGCTGAACCTCCCTTTACCAGATTTCCAAAGGGCTTGCATATCACCATAATCTGGCATTCAGAATGAAAAAGCACTCACCTTGGGAAGGGGATAGAGGTGACACAAGGGTTGGCCAGGGTCCTGTTTACAAAACTCCAGGGTGTGACACACCACATCAGCATTTACATCCGCTCTGAGCCTGGAGGGAAATAGGGCAAAACAAAGGATATTTAAAAGCTCTCAGGCATTAGGAAACAAAAGCTATTTCAAAAGAAGGTCAACTCCCAGAATGAATTCTAGTAAGGCCTTTGAGTCCAGTTCCATGCAGCTGCTGGATCATAACGATTTCCTGCCACTTGCTTTCTCCTACTTTTAGAATAAGGTCCTGGGGGTGGGGAGAGACGACTCACAGCACTGAGCTGTGAGCCGGCCTCTCACACGGGCACTGTGACGCTTTTCAGGAGAAGCCGCAAATAAAATTGAGAAAGGAAAAATGGACAGAGGTGTAATTTCATGGGAACAACATTATTTTTTTTTAATTTATTTATTTAATTAATTTATTTTTGGCTGTGTTGGCTCTTTGCTGCTGCGCGGGCTTTCCCTAGTTGAGACGATTGGGGGCTACTCTTCGTTGTGGTGCGTGGGCTTCTCATTGCTGTGGCTTCTCTTGTTGTGGAGCACGAGCTCTAGGTGCATGGGCTTCAGTAGTTGTGGCACGTGGGCTCAGCAGTTGTGGCTCATGGGCTCTAGAGCTCAGGCTCAGTAGTTGTGGCACACGGGCTCAGTTGCCCAGAGGCATGCGGGACCCTCCCAGACCAGGGCTCGAACCGTGTCCCCCGCATTGGCAGGCAGACTCTCAACCACTGCACCACCAGGGAAGTCCCAGAACAACATTTTAATGTTTACTGAGCCTTATAGCAAAAAATCTTTGATATAGCCTTAAACACCTAAAATTATCTTCTTAGATGTAATCCAAATCACCTCTTTTCCTTTTAAAGTAAATATATTTATCTTTGACTTTTTCCCCTGAGTATGGTGTAAGGATAGTGCTCTTCAAACATTTTGGTTTATGTCTGGGTTTGAAGGGGTTAAAACAAACCTTCCATATTCATTTTCTACATGCCACCCCCAACACTCTTAAACCAAGAAGAATGAGTATAATGTGCTGCTTCAAATGAAGGAACAAATCATGTGTGGACCTTTAGTAACTTTTCCAAGTAAACTACTGACTCAAACTCAAATCAAAACAACAAAAACAAAGACTCCAGAAACATACGTTGGTAATATCTAGAGACTAATCTTGGAAGGACAGTTATAGATTCTAGAAGCTATTTTGAGGGGTTTCTTCTCAACTCACAAGATCACTTAACTGTCCCCCTTCACTTGTAGGGGTGGGTTCCTGGCAACTGTGTATATACTTCATATCTCCCACCAGTTGATTGGTCCTCATTAGACTGCAATTCAAGTAGGACCAATCAGATTCTCTCTCAGGGAAATTTGGAATTGGTATTAAAAAGTCTGACTTCATTCTGGGCTGTTCCAAGAATAGCAGGAGCTATAGTGACTGGGGACTGTAATGTCATTTCCTGCCACGAGGACAGAGCATTTGGAAAGCTAGTCTGTAGGATGGGGTTCAGGCGGCAGAACCCAACGTGTGCAGTGAGGAAGAGACTCTGTTCCTGGTGACTTCCCAGTCCTGTTTCCAGCTCTGTCTGAAGCCTGGATATTTTCCTGTCTTTAAGTTCCATGACATGCTTTAGGTGCCCTTGTAATAAATCTACTCTAACGCTTTAGGTGCCCTTGTAATAAATCTACTCTAACACGCTCCCCCTCCAACTATTACAGTGACTATCTCTACAGCTACTACAATCACTACCACCATTCTTCTCTCCCTGACCCTTCTCCTCTTCCTCTTCCTTCTACTTCACAAGCAAAGCTAAGTTGTTTCTGTCTTTTTGTTTTTTTTGACTGAAGGCAGTCACAGCCCACGCATGGGCCAGCCCTTGAGAAGCATTGGTGAGCCTGGCAATGCTTGGCCCTGTGACCAGGGCCTGGATGTAAGTCATTGGATCTGCTCCCTGGCTTCACTCCTATTTCTGCTTTATTCCTCCAATAACCATTCCAGCGACCCTCCATTGGGTTGTCCACTCCTCCAAGGGAGTTTTATACCTGGACATGCAGAATAAAAAACTAGATTTAGAGACATAAAACAAAAGCAAGGTGCAAACAAAACAAAATAAAACAGAAACGCATCCTGGTTTCACTTAGTGTGCATAAGTAGCACTTTTAATAGTTGCTGAACATCGAAACATCTTTAAAAGCTCTAATAATCTTAACTTTGGACTGCCAAGCAAAAAATGCGAGGAGGGGCCTTGAGTCTTAATTTATATCATGAACCTTCTTGCAGAAAGAACTGCCCCAATATTAATGAAAAGCCTATCGGAGAAAGAGAGTCCATCTCAGAGATCTTTAAATATTTTGATGTGATCCAGGAATCCCATTCCTGGGCATCTATCAGGAAAAGATGAAAACTCTAATTTGAAAAGACACATGCACTCCAATGTTCATAGCTGCACTATTTAGAATAGTCAAGATATGGAAGCAACCTAAGTGTCTATCAACAGGTGAATGGATGAAGAAGATGTGATATGTGTGTGTGTGTGTGTCTATACACACACACACACACACACACAATGGAATAAAAAAGAATTAAACAATGCCATAAAAAAATGAAATAATGCCATTTGCTGCAACGTGGATGGACCCAGAGATTATCATACTAAGTGAAGCAAGTCAGAGAGAGAAAGACAAATGTTATATGATACCACTTATATGTGGAATCTAAAAAATAGTACAAATGGACTTATATACAAAACAGAAATAGACTCACAGACATAGAAAAGAAACTTATGGTTATCAAAGGGGAAGGGGGAGGGATAAATTAGGAATATGGGATTAACAGATACACACTACCATATATAAAACAGATAAACAACAAGGTTTTACTGTGTAGCATAGGGAACTATGTTCAATATCTTGTAATAAACTATAATGGAAAATAATAAAAAAGAATATATGTATAACCAAATCACTTTGCTGTACCCCTGAAACTAAGACAATATTGTAAGTCAACTATACTTCAATTAAAAAAAGGGAAAATATTTTGATGGTCACTAGTATGTGAAAACATAGGCTGGGATCATGGCTTTCAAATCTCATTCCAGCTGAATGAGACTAACAATGTGACTGGCTAGATGGCTTTTCAGCTTCTTGTGAGCATCTGAGTTAAGACAGGAAAACGAGCTCATCATGAGAGTCATCTGCTCGGCCCCAGGGTTCCTTCATAGGAGGTGGAGGGGAAGGTAACGTAAAGGTGACTAAGCTGTGGAACAAGCAGTTTGTGACACACAAGGTCCATTACCAAAGTAATGCCTACCAAGGGTCAGTAAATCAGGAGAGGGTGGCTGGTTTCACACATCTGTTCTCAACTTAATGGTTCATTTATTTAATTGATGACTGCTGTCTTTGGGGAGATCTGGTATTTTGTGGACTCAGGAGGGTAATAAATAGGGCTCTGCTTAATCTTTTTTTTTTTTTTTCAACCTAAGGCCAATATCCCATCTGTGGCAATTCAGAACCACCAGAGCTAACTCATCATATGGTGTCCAAGATCTATTCTCTTTCCCCTGCAAACAGAGCAAAATTTCAAGTAAGTGAACTTGAATATGGGAGTGAGGACCTCATTCAGCGAGTGAGACTTGGGTTCTCTGAACTGAAAAATAGAAGAGGGGAAGTGGGTATGTGGTTTCCCTCCCCAATCCTCTAAGATCAGAGCTTTATCATCAAAAGACTGGAATTGAGAAGCACCCCTTTGCACAAGAATAGAAAGTGCTGAGCCTCAGACATCCAGACAAGTGTAAGACCATGAAATGTGCAAGATGCAAAGAAGTGGCAAAGTAGCATGTGCGCTCTTAACCAACCTTGGGACAGAAGGCTTAGGCTATACATAATTTGTGAAATCCTTAGGAAATCTCCAAACCCTTAATAACTATTCCCATCCAACATTGGCCTTCCTTTTCCCGGAACTGCAAATAAGACCAAAATGGTCACATTTCAGTTGACATCCTTTACTACCTTCACAGGTAACAGAGTTGTACAGGAGTGAGTCACGTGGGGAGGAAGCTTCAACACATTCGGCAGAGCTAACTAACAAGTTTAATTAGGATCATGGTAGAAGGAAGTCAATGCTGATGACTGTCATCATAAATCAAAAGAAGGGAGCACGGTCAGGGTTAAGTTTGAACAGACAGGTAGAGTGATAGCTTATGGCAGGGAGCAAGGACAGAGCCTTTCACACAAGGAAGCTCTCAGATTTAGACCTTTGACATCACTTTCAAAGGAGAATTTATACATTAATATATAACCACAGAGATACACTCACAGCATTGAAAGAAGATCTTCCTCATACGACTTAACACTTTTATCTCACTTCTGGACCACACACTTTGGAGTGTACTAGGAATTTAATCATTTCTATAAACCTTGTCATTACCTTGTCAATGGCTCAGTTGTATTATTGTACTTTATATTTTTGCTATTTAAATATACGTTAGTTACCTTTAAGTTGTACCAAAATTGTTTTAAACCCTGTTTTGCATTTTTCTTCTAAACATGTTAGTAGTTTAGGCCTCTCCTGATTTCTGAAATCTTATATTCCCTAAGTTTGAAATATAAGATTTTATGATTGAGAGCATAAATAGATACCATGAAGCAAGGTGAGATGAACAGAAGACCAGCATCAGCTTTGCTATGGCAACCTCTGGCACAACAGAAGTCTAGACAAGGAAGACCGAGCACGTGGTCACTGGCTAGGCTTGGTTGCTCCCGGAAGTAGCCCCGCCCTGCCAGACCCAGGTTCTTGGGCTAATGAATGCCCGAGTACTCAGGTGTCCCACTTCCTAACAACATCCTGTGGTTCGCCTGTGGGTAGGAAATGTAACTGCTGAATAATTAGTCCATGAATCATTGAGAATTGACCTATGAAATAATGAGGAGGGATGCCCTCTGGGTTAGGAAACATTTAGTATTGGAAGCCTGAAATTCAGGTAAAACTAAATCGTAAGGTTGTCATGTTCAGGGTCTACATCAGCCCAGAACTGCATGTGATTGATTAAAATAAGCTGTAAGAAGAGGCCACCATAGGAAGAGAAATTGCTATCAGCAAACAACTAATATGGGTCCTGGAAAATTACACACAAACAAAACTAATAGTGGACAGAACCACAAAGGGGGATCATTTATTATATCTATCTTTCTTCAAAGTGGCCTCCCCCATACTAATGAGAATTAGTCACTTACGACTCTCAAAGGAAAAACTTTCTTCCCCTCCCCACCACCTATTCAGCCTCTTTCAGTGGCTTGCCAGACCCATTTTTTCTGTGACTGTTTTCCACTTACTTCTCTGGTTCCCTGATCTAGGCCCAGGAAAACCTCTCTGGCCAAGCTGATGTTTCCCCCAGAGCACCTGGCTCAGACTAGGTGTGTAAACAGATTCATTGAATAGGCTAAATTGTTTTCTTTTCTTTAGTTCATCTGTAGTGATAATTTTATTTTTATAAAGAATTAATCAATTTAACAAATGTTTACTAAAGGCTTTCTATGCTCAAGTATTGCACCAAGCCCTGGAGATACAAAGCCCCCTGCTTCCCCTTCCTCCCTCCCTCCCTCCCTCCCTTCCTTCCTTCCTTCCTTCCTTCCTTCCTTCCACATATTCAGTATTTTGCTTAAGATGAATAAGTGTAGTCTTAGTTCTCAGAAGTCTTTCAATCTAGTTATCAACTCAAAAAAGTAAATGGAGAATTAAAGTACAAACAGACATGATAAGTGCTGTTTGCAAGTGCTAGGGGTTTGCACAGGATAGGAAGAGTGTGTGTGTCTGTGTGTGTGTGTTGGGGGTATCTATCTTAGCCTAGGGAGGGTCAGGAAAGCTTCCAGAGGAAATGACCCTGGAGCTGAGGTCCAAAGAAGTAAGATATTTTTGGGGTACAGGTTTTGGATGTGCCAAGCTGAGTGAACAGCTCATGCAAAGGTCCTGAGGCAAAAACCTTCTGATGTGTGGGGAGAATTACAAGTGGTTTGGAGCATGGTGTGCTGTGGAGCAGCCAGGGATGAGTCTGAAAATGTCCTCAGGGGTCAGTTCATAAAGAGCTTTGTGTAGGGGGCTAAGGAATCCTGCAGAGAGTGTGAAAATTTTATGTTGGAGATTGCCATAATTAGTTTTGCATTAAAAAGCTCTCTAGCCAGCTAGGGTGTGGATTATGGACCTGCAAGGCAATGGGCAATCCTGCAGGGCTGGGGTCCTATTAGGAGGCAGTGGCAGTAATAGAGATACGAGCTAAGAAGAAGGGGTCCCTGCCTTCCAAAAACTCCCAGTCCAGGGCCCGGGAAAAATCACTGACCACAGTAAAGGGAGGGCAATATAAACAGAGGCAGGTGCACAGCACGATGGAACACTGATCATCCCTCGGGTCTGTATCATTTTAAGTTCCTTTTGTCTTTAGAATTCTGTAACTGCAGGCTACCCTTCTGTGGGGTTATGAGCCACTCTGCTCTGAGGCTAATATGAGGCATATAAAATAGGAACCATGTAAGAATGTTCACAGTAGCACTGTTCACAAGTGCCACATGTGGACAGTGCAAAACCAGAAAACAACCCAAACACCCGTCAATGGGAGAGTGAAGAAATAGACTCTTGTAGAGACACAATGGAATATTGTGTGCAGTCAGAGTGCATGAACTACAGCAGTGACACAAATCTATGGATGAATCTTAGACATACAAATTTAAGTGGAAGTCCCCAAAGATTATGAACAATGTGATACCCTCTTCATAAAGTAAAGAAATAACCAGAATTTTAAAATATGCTTTAAAGGAATATATAAAATAAATATATTAATAATTATTTATTGTATTAGCATATATTATTTTTATGATTATAATTTATCATATTAATAAAAATATACATATATATAAAGACTATAGAAAAAGGAAACAAGAGAAAGATAAACATGGGATTTATTACTCAGGTGGAGAAAAGCTTGAGAATGAAGAGAAGGACCGTGTGGTCAGGGTAAGTTATTGTCAAGGACCTAGAATTTGCCTTGGGTGGTAATTTGGAAGCTAATTAGAGTATTCAAAGTAACTAAGTAAATAACTAAAGAAGAAATACAAGAAAGCCATGTATGAATCCTTGATGAGAAAGCGCCATGAACAGGAATATGATTTATCTGATCCAGTGCTCTGAGCTCAAAAAAGAGAAAAGAAAGAAAGGAAGCAGACAGGTAATGATAAGGGCGCACATACAGGACCTTGAGGGGTGGGGCTGGAGAGAAGGCCGGGAAACCAGCAGGTGGGAGGAGAGAAGGAAAGAACCTGAGAAGCACGTGGCCCGAGAACCCAGGAGGGAGTGTAGGGCAAGCTCGGGAGAAAGGGTCAAATTCCCATGTCCCGCCACTAGGACCTTGTCACTTGTTGGCATTATTGGTGAAATTGCTTCTGAAATCCTCTTGGAGAGAAACTGAGCCAGGTTGCCACACTGTAATTCAAAGGGAGCCTTTGCCTAGGATCACAAAGGATCTGAGTCAGGTTTGAATTTTCCACTATTAACAAGAACTGGAGAGATATTACGCCCTTTTACAAAAAGTACATCCAACTGGAAATGGAGCCAGCTACCTCCCAGTTTTCCTGCTTCCCCCCCATCATGTCCCAGCAACCAAATCAGATTAATGTGCTGGCATACTCACAGTTTTATGATGTCTGGTCCAAATATGCCTACCACTAAATAGCAGGTGGTCTTCAAGAACAGTTTTTCTAAGAAAAATCAGGGGAAATAAATTACTTTTCATTATGATGAATTTAACACATGAGTTAATAATGATCTTTACTAGGAACTGAAGCTAAGTGCTTAATTTATTATTAATTCAAGCGATTAATTGTAAAGGTTTGGGAGGAATGTTACAGTTAATATATGCATGAAAATATCATTTCCATCTCAGGTTTATGTAAATGGCACTTTGTTTACTGTAGATGTTAAAGACCACTAATTTTTGATAAAAATACAGTTAAATTCTGGAGTCTCATTTTCTTTTGTACAGCAGGGAATGTCTGAAGGTTGGAAAGGGTCTCATTTGTTGATGATGACAGAAACAGGACTTGCTTTAAAGTAAATAATCTGAACTATTGCTTTGTTAAAAATATTCTTCTCTGATGTTCATTTGGGGAAAAAAGACTTTACTTTGGCTATTTAATTGTTGCTGTTGGTATTCCAGACATAAAAGGATACTAACTGTCACAGGTGTCTGCACTGCCATCTACACCAGAGAACACACACACACACACACACACACACACACATGCAAACCCATGGCCTAGAGAACCTCCTTCTCCTGCTTCCCCTGTTATGAAAATACAGGAAGGCTTTAAGGATTGGTCTGTTTGGACAAGGAAACCTGTTAAATCTCTGGTCCTGTTTCTCCAGTTTGTCAGCCGACTATGGAACCCTGGTAATTCTATGGAGGGCTTTTGCATGGTTAGGACGGATGGACTGTCCTGGGGACAGATGGGAAACCCTCCCTGAGAAAAATTTTTCTTGTCATATTTACCTCAAACTGGGCTACCAGTTGCTTGGAGAATAGGCACTATTCAGGATAAATATGGGAAAACTCTCTGGTACTTCAATTTTACTCAATGGTAAATAATGTAAATATTACTTTTATATTAAAATAGATAGTTTCATGGGACTTTTTTTTGCAATAAAGCATGAGACTTCAAACACATTATGCTTTTGAAGTAGGAACTTAAAACTAATCTTACATTACTATTGACCTTACAGAAATAAAAAGAACGATAAGGAAATACTATGACATCTGCATGGCAGCAAATGAAAGGCAAACTACCAAAACTGACTCAAGAATAAATATACAATCTTAATAGACATACAACAAGAGATTAAATTAGTAATCAAAAATGTCCCATAAAGAAAAGTCCAGGACCAGATAGCTTCACTGGTGAATTGTACCAAACGTTTTCAAAAATCATCTGAATAGATATTCTCCAAAGAAGTTATACAAATAGCCAATAAGCACATGAAACACATCAGCTGTTAAAGGAAATGTAAATAAAAACCACAGTGAGATACCACTTGATACCCACGATGATATGTGAGAATACAAATGACAGATAAGGGTTTCCCTGGGGGCGCAATGGTTGAGAATCCACCTGCCAATGCAGGGGACACGGGTTCAAGCTCTGGTCTGGGAAGATCCCACATGCCGTGGAGCAACTAAGCCCGTGAGCCACAACTACTGAGCCCGTGTGCCACAACTCCTGAAGCCCGCGTGCCTAGAGCCCGTGCTCTGCAACAAGAGAAGCCACTGCAATGAGAAGCCCGCGCACAACAACGAAGAGTAGCCCCCGCTCACCACAAGTAGAGAAAACTCATGTGCAGCAATGAAGACCCAACGCAGCCAAAAATAAATAAATAAAATAAATAAATTTATATTAAAAAAAGAGGTGGTTACTTTTATTTTTATAAAATGAAGGATAATAACAAGTATTGTTGAGGATGTGGAGAAATCAGAATCCTCATATTCTGCTGGTGGGTGTATAAAATGGTACAGCAACTTTGGTAAACAGTCTGACAGTTCCTCAAATGGTTAAATATTGAGTTGCTATGTGAGCCAATAAGCTGACTCCTAGGCCCAAAAGAATTCAATATTTATATACCCACACAAAAACTTATACATGAATGTTCATAGAGGAATTATATAAAATAGCAAAGAAGTGGAAATACCTCAACCCAAATGGCCATTAACTACTGAGTGGATGAACAGAATGGGCTATCTACACACAACAAAATATTATTCAACTATAAAGAGTAATGACTTTCTGATACATGCTACAACATGGATGAACTTAAATACATTATGCTAAGTGAAAGAAATGCATTTCTACGATTCCATTTACATGAAATGCCTAGAATAGGCAAATTCACAGAGGCATAAAGTCGATTAGTGGTCGCTTAGCGCTGGCGAGAATGGATGTTTGGGAGGTGACGGCTAAGGGGCATGGAGGTCCTTTTCAGTTTAATGAAAATGCTCTAAAATTAATGGTGTCGATGGATGCACAACTCTGTGAATATACTAAAAACCACTGAATTATACACTTTAAATGAGTGAATTGTATGGCATGTGAATTAAATATCAATGCAACTGTTATAAAATAAAAACAGCACCCCTTGGGTGTTCCTCCTTAGGGGTGTCAAAAAAGCTCTGATGTCCCAAGTCTCGGACACCAGGGTTTCAGCACCAGCTAGCTGGCTTCTGACCTTGGTCAGGTTGCTTCCCCTTCTGGGTTTCAGTTTCCTCATCTGAAAAATGTAGGAGTAGGATTCAGTTCAGTTCCCTTCACTGTCTTGGAAGCTTGGAGGATTATGTAACTGACATTCAAAATTACGTGAACTTGCAAAGTACTTTGGAAATGAGTTTCCAGTATCGTTAATGTAAAACTAGTTTAGCCGAGAGCAGAGCAATTTAAAAATCGACACCAGGGTGTTCTTTGATATACTTGCAGTGCTGCCTGAAAGGCAGAGAACATTTTTCTTTTTTCTGGTAAAATAAGAGGTATTTGCATGTGTGTGTGTGTATTTTTTATAGAACATTATTTTGCTCAAGTTGAAGTGAGTGGCAGCAATGTTCTCCTCACCCTCTGTGCAGGGCCATCTGAACAACCAGTTTTCTCAAACAGATTCTGTGATGGTTAAGAATGAGAGGCTCCTGCAGAGATGGCTAATGTGGGACAAGAGATGGGCCTCTGAGAGCTAAACTTTAGATCAACACAGAAGGGTGCAGAGCAGAGAGAGGCAAAGTCTCTAGAAAAAGCCAGACAGGGCCCAGTCAGCCATGATCAGATGGTAACCTGTTACTGCTACAACTGAAGAAAAGACTGGCACTAACATAGTGCTAGTAACCTATCTGATATAAAATGTATACAGTTAAACCTTGCCCGTGACCAGGAAGGTACAAGAGCATTTAATTTCTACAGAATCAAAAGGACTTGGAACAGCATAGGGAAAAAAAAAGTATGGCTATTCCCAAGGGCAAAGGAAGGTTAAAAAAGGAACGATAGGTGTATCCACATATGTGGGTGTAAATAAAATCTAGAACATCCCAAGCTGTAAGTCACTTTTATGTTTATCATCACTTCGTTCCTCATAAGAAACTTTTGAGGGGGTGGTTATTTTTACCCTCATTCTATGGGAAGGAACTTTGAGGTTTAGAGAGGTAAGGCTGCCCAAGAGCACTGTGGTTCAGTAAGAGATTAAAGTCTTCTACCCCAAAAGCCCAAACTATTTGTAGTATGCATTTCAACGTACTTAGGACATGTTATTTGATGCCTCATCTACCTCAGGTATGGCAGGTATACACTAACTACTCATTAGAAGTTTGCAGCACAGTGAGGTGAACTGACCACTGAGAGAGTTTTGTAGCTATGTGTTCTGGGCTGCATGTAGATTTTCAGAACCTACAGAATGTGAGGAGAGTTGCCTTCCTCATTTTAAGACGACATGAGTTTTTAGCTATCATACTCCACGGAGATAAGATTTCTGCACAGGTGACCCAGGAAACTGAAATTCTAGCAAGAATCTGAGGGCATATGAGTCTACTGACCCCTGGTGAGAATGATTCCATTAATCATTTTTCCATTAACAATTCTGAGATTCTTCCAAGGTGTTTACTAGTGAGAGCCAGAGGCAAATGCAGTGGGTGAAACTGAAGGTCAGAAATACTTTGCACAATTCAAAAAAATTGTCTTCCCAGGCATCAGAAAGGCCCGCATGATCTACTGAGTGATTATTCTCAAGAATGTTGCTTGCATGGTTTCTCTGCTAAGGTTACGTTTTATACACTTGTTTAGCTTTGGAGATAAAAGCAGTACTACTTAAAAATAATTTCTAAAATAATAACTGTTTGTTGCTGTGCACATTTTGGCTTTCCCTCTCTCCCATTCTCACCAGACAGAAGGCAATACTGGGTGCAGGCAGCCACTGTGGACCAGGCCTATTATGTTTTCTAGAAGGAGAAATATTTAGCTAAGGGTCAGACTATCTTTGTCACCCTATACCATTCACGTGACCATTCTGTGCACCCTTTCCTATCCACAAAATGGAAACAGTAACGCCAACCCTGCCCTTATGTCTGTCAGGTGAAAGAGCCTTTAATCCGAACTGGGTACTTTATTTCTATCTAGAGGTGAATATTAATTAATAAAATGAAAATAACTCCAAATAGCCTTATTCATCCTTTGAAATGCCTCCAATTAAAAGGTAACTCTCCACTGAAATACCAACTTTCCTTCCCTTGGCAAAGTGCTAGCCTCTCTTTTGCCAGCATCTGACTTTTCAACCTCTCACTTTACCTCAGCAGACTAAAATTTTCTGTTATGAGTCAAAAGGAGCCAAGGTGGAACCTTGAACACCAGCAATCTTGGTTCATGTTGTTTTGTATTTTGCTGGTACTTTGGGACAGGATCATCTGAGAAATAAGATTTTTACTCAGCCTTTCATCTTTGAACAACACAACTTTGCTTAAAAAGAGAAAATCAAACTCAAGGTAAAAATGGTGATATCTGTCAGTGTGGTCTATTACACAGAAATGACAAAAATCAAAACACGTCTTAATGACGATTAGGACTTTTTAATTTTTCTTCCTTTTTGTAAAATGGTAATAACATTCTTCTTTCTCTAATTCAGAGATGTGAAAATATAAAGCAAGGTTTATAATAGATTTTGAATGTCCAATAAAGATGGGGATGGGTAAATAAAATATGGGACGTTTATATGGTGAAGGACTATAGAGTAATTAAGAGGCTTGACCTAAGTCTATATATGTCTCGACACATATAGATCTCAAAAACATAATGGTGAGTGAAAAGCAGAAGTTGCAGAGTTGTATATACAGTAATCATTGATATAAAACTACAGTCCCCACAAGGGAGGATTCTGGAAAGATGATGGTGGAGGTAGCAGAGTTTGGGAATTTCACTGAATCTCTACAAAAAAAAAAAAAAATAGAGCTTCTAGATAGGAAAACCAAAACCCCATGGATGATACTTACAACAAAACTAGATATCTCCACGAACCCCAGAATACAATTAAGGCAACGATAAAACACTCACAATCATGAGACTTAAGGGTTATCAACATCAGTGTGGGAGAAAGTAAAGGGAAGCCAAGGGATGAATAGCAGAATCTCCAAAATAGCCCACAGGTATTGACGACAAAGTGTGGTGGGCCAATGAAGAACATCCCCAGATTTATATTAAAATCAGCTGAAACTGGGAGGGGGTTTGCCCACTGCAGTAGCAGATGAGTGCAAAGGACTCAAGGTTATAAAGACTAAGGGGTTTGAGTGGTCAGGCATTTACAAATTCTAGAAAATGATCTACCAGACCTCCCTTCCAGGACAGGGTCCACACTGAGGGGAAACTAGTGGGTTTGGAATCAAAACTGAGTTGGATAGAAGCAAAGTAAAGAGAAAATCCAGGTAAAAGTGTGCAGAGGGACAGAACCAGAAAATTTCAAAATGCAAGCAGCCATGTGTTTCTTTACCAACTTTTTAACACTACACAAAAACAATGGAAGAAGGAGCTCTGTGCATGTGGAGAAGCTACCCTGAGCCACTTCTCTTTCTAAGAGTTTTTGAAAACTAATTTCACATAAAAATGAGCAACAGATATGTATCTAGGTCAACTCCCATACAAAGTTATTATAAGAAAAAAAAAAAAGAATAAGGAACAGAATCACATCCTTACAGATAGCAAAAGCATGCCAGAAAATCATGCCAAAAAAAGGATTAAAACATAACAGTATTTTAAAATGAGTGAGAAGCATTAATAAAATGGTATAAGACATGAAAGAACAACAGAAATCAGAATTGGAAAAACTCAGGTATGGAAATAAAAGAACTCAGGGAAGAAAACAAGATTATAAAAGTAATGAAATCTAAATTAGAATGAACACAAGAGGAAGGGAATACAATAGCTGACGTTTTAAGAGAAATAGAATATGAAAAAGGGGAAAACTTTCAAGATAAAAAATAAATGAAGTGATAAAAAGTATTCATTCAAGAGATAGGCAAAATCGTGAATACAGGCAAAGAAGATTTAAAATATGGTTATTAGAAACCCAGACAAAGAAAACCAAATCAAGGAAACTGACCAAATACTAAAAACTTTCCTGAAATTATAAAAAATGTATTTGAAACCACATATTAGTTTCAAAATGAGAGAATAAGAGCACACTGCATGCCTGAGAATGTCAATATACAACAGCCGACGCCAAGACATAGTCTAGTTAGATGACTAAATTTTATAGAAGAAAAAAAAATTCCTTAAACTAGGCAAAGTGACTTATAAGAAAAAGAAAATTAGATTATCATTATGCTTTTAAATAACATATTTAAGACACTTAGGGAAAGAAACTGTGTCAAGGTTTTTTTGGGTTTTTTTTTTTGGCCACACTCTGTGGCATGTGGGATCCTAGTTCCCCGACCAGGGATTGAACCCAAACCTCCTGCAATGGAAGTGTGGAGCCTTAACCACTGGACTGCCAGGGAAGTCCCTGCCAAGGATTTTTATATCCGGAAAAACACTGACTTTCTAATGTAAAGGACAAGCCAGCTTGTTATCAACGTGCAAGAATTCAGGGAATATTATTCTCATGAGTCCTTCCTGAGGAACGAACTTTAGACAGCACCTCGACTAGAGAGGCATCTGCATAAGGGCTGGTGGTGAACATCAATCTTACAGTTGCTGATGGAACTAAAACTAAATGAAGATGAAAAGGAATGTATATATTGTATGTAATGGCCATATACTCAAATAATGGAGAAATGAGGCTATCATATGTGTAAAGAATGATAGGTAAATGAGTAATTATGAGATATTTTAATTCTATCAATCCCCCGGTCCTTGAGAGTTAGGACTTTGAGTGTGGAAAGAAGATACAGATATGATACAGAAGAAACTAAGAAAAAAAAAAAATCCTGCAGTCCTGAATTTGAATTTGAAGTGTCAAAATGAACTCATATATTTTATATTAAAATAATATATGTAAATGTATATATGTATGTTTTCTATCATTGTCAACAGAAGAAGTCTAGAAAGAATGACCAACTGAGTAGCAATGACATTCCTATGCACCCAGATCATGGTCTTAATACTATTTCCCACTAAAAGAAACCAGAGCTTCTAAGAAATGACTGATTTCAAGCCTGGGGTTGGAAATGTACAAGACAGGCTGGAACAACTTGTCACACTAGTTCGTGAGGAAGCTACAAAGACTACTTAGACTTATGTCGAAAGGACCCAGGAGCCAACTTGAAGTTCCTACTGGTCAAAGATGAGAGAATTTGAGCTTTAGAGGGATAATAGTTGAAGTAGTCTGAAACTCATCAAATGTGTATAAATTCATGAGTTCATAATGATACTTTAAAGAAAACCAAGTGACTACTTTGGGATGATACTATAAAGGCAATGAGTTATTCGAAAACTGCCAAGTAAAACAAAAGAATCAAGCATTTATCCTGTCTTTCTTAGAATGAATAATAGTACCATTAGGAACTGTGGGGAAAAACATCCCTAAGCTATGATGATGATGAGAGAAACTGTCTCTAATATATTTCAACTACTAAAGGAAATATAATTGATAGATTAGAACAGCACCATTTTGCAACCTCCAATGACCTGATAGACCTAGTCATAGAGCATCAACAGCTGCTAATATCACAAAAACAGAAAAGAGAAAACCACTTATGATGGCCTCCTGTTGAAAGAAAACACCATCACTTATAGCCTTGCCAAAGAAATCAAACTGGAGTCTCATCAAGCCTCTGGATCTAGCTGCCAATTTTCAGGAAATACAGAGCACAGAGAAACATATTCAATCATACCACAGGGATGCCATCAGCAAAATGCAGAAACTCTACACGACAGATTCCACAGCTAAATTACAAGGAAAAGGAAGGGATGGAAAGGAAACTGGTAGATTAAAATCGACTTAAAAGACACATCAAAAATTTCAAAACTGGGCAAGACTATGGTGTCTGGAGATACGCAGTTGGGTGATAAAGCTATAAAGCAATACGAGGAAATGATTATAGTAATCTTCAGGATGTTGTCTTTTTAGGGGGGAGGAGGAATTTATGATGGGTTGGGGCATGTGGATGGGACTTTTGGAGCAGCTACCTGTCTGTTCTTTCCTGACCTGTGCTATGTTTACAAGGGTGTTCACCTTTCAATAACTGATAAAGCTCTACATTTATTTTGTGTTTTTTTAATTTGTTTCCTTTTATCAAGAAAAGGTTAAAAAATTATCCACAACAATACTACACATAGTCTATGGATTCATACAAGTGAATGTAAAAGTATAAAATTTGCCAAACCCAATGCCCATCAAGTTCCTATGAGTGGTTCCATCTAGGGAGGTGGTAGGAAAATGTAACTGGGAGTGGGGGAGGCCAAAGGGCATTTCAAGTGTATTCGTTACCTTCTAATTCTGTGGAAATATGTCAAAATCTTAGCAATGGTCAAACTGGGACATTGCGAACACATGTATTTGTGTATTATCCTCTCCCAGTCTTTATTTTTGAATTCTAAAAAAATGAGCTTATGAGTATACATTGAGACTGCATGCAATAAATTTTCTGAAAATGTTTTGATGCCATTGACACAACGTCTGTTAAATCAAATATAAAATCGTCATGAGTCCAACTACCTTACTTAAAAATAATAATGTAGGCATCTTTGAAGAATTAGTTCCTTAACATTAAGTGAATGAAAATTTGACTCTCAAAGAAGTTTATTCATTGTGATTGTACACCTAACAGTATTCTATAAGAGAAATAGCGTCAATATTTTCTTTCTGCTGAGAGTGTAAAAAACTATACAATTTGTTTAAACCACCAATCATTTCCTTCTTTTGCAGGATGTGTAAAGGATTTTATAGAAATCCAGTTCAAATCAATGGAATGTCCCCAGATTATTTTCCCATTTGGAGTTTTAAGATCCATTGTCTCCTCAAGCCTAAATAAAGTTCTGTGTTAGAAAGGAGGTGCTTGCATCTGAGAATGTGTGTGTGGTTAAATTAACATAAATCATTGAAAATTATTCATTATTCATAATTTTGACCTTCTCGGTACTTAAGGCCATGATCACCAGGCGGGCAAATCATTATAAATGTGACACATAAAACAACAATCGGCCATTCTACATCTTACTCCCTAAATGTCCACAACAATCTCATTCTGCCATGAGAGAAAATGAATGTCAGGGGAAAAAAATTGCCTCAAGTATTTTTTTGTGTCTTCCTTTTAATTTCTATGAGTTCCATAAGAATATCAACTCACAGAAATAACACAATCAGATTCTCCTCTGTGAGCCCATGTAGGGTATAAACTCACTTGTGATGGCTCATGAATGAAAAAGAAACGCAGAGCCACAGCCAAATGAGCCTTTCTGTATTTACCAGGCAAGTAGCTGCACAGTCTCTCCATTGAGGTCTGGACCGTTGAGTTGTGAACTTGAGCAAGCTGTTCAATCACAGACACCACCAGCACACACCCTGCAAGGGAGCAGAAATCAGCCACGTCACATGGAAAGCTGTGCCAGAGGGCTGGAGGAAAGAAAGGGGATATACGTGTGTCCTTAAAAACACAAACCTTTCTAAAACAGAGAACTTTTCTTTGCCATGCTTTTTTATAATCAACCATGTATGTGAATGCACTGAGTTGTAGTGAAATATGAAGTGTGGTAAGAAGATTGTGTATTTGGGGGTCAGAAAGACTGGTTACCAGCTTACCTTTGTCACTTGTAAGCTATGTGACTTCGGGGAAGTAATTGAATCTTGCCTTATTTCCATTCCCTTTTGATCACTATCTCCTGTAAATGGGGAGATAGTGCACGGAAGACATTTACAGGAGATGGTGCATGGAAGACAGCCACCACTGAGGAGAAGCTCAGTGGACAGTGGCTCCTTTCCTGTCCCCTCTCCTTCCCTTCTGCAGGACAGCTTCACTGTGAGTAAGATCATTCTCACCCTACACATTCTCAGCCCGTGACCTACGGTCAGATTTTTAATTGTAGAAAAGCAGCGGAAATTGCCCAACATTTGGAGTCAGAAGACCTGGGATTGAGTCTTGCCCTTGAATCCTGGATTTACCACCCATCCTTTCTAAGCCTTGTTTTCCTCACTGCAAAGTAAATAAGTTTCCCAAAGGGCTGCTGTGATGATTAAATGAAATAAAAGTGCAAGTGAAGGTGGCTTTGAAATCATACACTATTGTAAAATATTATTTTACCTCCCAGCTATAAAGCACTCTGCTTGAAAGCATGTACCAATATGATAAGTGTCTAGAAGGAACCTTGGATTAAATTAGGAATATATTCCTTAAGCTACCTTGATGTATGATAAGTGTGAAGGCTCAGAACTGCTAGGCTAATACCCCTAGAAGTTTCTATCACCAACCTTGATCTCCTAAACTGCTAGGGAAGCCCACACCTCCTTTGTCCAAAGGGAGGGGACTCTTCTATACGCAAGAGGTTGGCTGGTCAAACATAAGTAAGCCTGAGAAGAAATTGTTAGGCTTCATTTGGATAGGAGGAGTAGCACTTATTGGCAGAGGTTGGTTTCCAAGGAGGCAAAAGAAGGATTACATCCAAAGTAAAGAAGTTCCAGGGTGCCTGGCCCAGAAGTAAGCTCACTGCTATCCACCTGCTCAAGGAGCTGGGGACCCAAGTTCACATGCAGTGTCATTAAAGCCACTAGGAATCCTTGAGGGAAAGTGGCTGATAACAGATGTGAATATTACAATTGGGCATTTCTTTAAACCTCCCATAAAATGAGAGATTGGCAACAAAAAGGGAGAGATTTCCACCTTTCTAGACACTGCAACACCTGAGCAGGCTCTGGCCTCATTTGTTCTGTACCCTCTGGTACAGCTGGGCAAAGCTGGGCTCACCAAATCTGTGATAACCATAGTCTTACTGCTCTGGGAGCACCTACTTCTGGGACATTTATCAACATCAGTTACCAAGGTTGATTGGATGTGCTTTTAGCCTAATCCACGCATTGGGGGTTTTATTACATTGCAATGAATTCAGTAGCTGATAATTAGCACTTTACAGCCTAAAAAGCATTTTCATATATATTTTGTTTTATTTTAAAAATAACTTTTCAAAAAAGATAGATGCAATGCAATCTCATTGCAGAAAAATTTTAAGATACACAACAATGTAAAAAAGATAAACATCACTTAAATCACCCAGAGATAAACCAATTTCACTTTTATTTTAAATATATAAAATATGTTTAATATATGGGCATATTTTCAACATTTATAATGCACTATTACACCTTGATTTATGTCCCTGCTAATCACCTGCTAAGTTAGGTGGAGCGAAATACATTTTAATAACTGCAATTGAAAATAATTATAAGTAATTATACTGCAATGTGACAAGAGGATGCAATGTGGTATAGTTGAAAAGGGAGAAGCTTTGGAATAAAAAATAAACTTTTTTTTTTAAACAAGGTTCAAATACTGGATCAGTCACTTAAAATGGTGTAACTCTGAACAAGTTACCTACCCTTCTGGAGCCTCTTTTTAAGAATTTAGAGTGAGAGCATAAGTTCCTTGAGGGCAGGAATGGGGTCTTAGTATCTCTAACTTTGAGTGCCTGACATAAGAGCCTGGGTTGGAAGAAGGAGATAAGAGATGTTGCTGACTTGAAGCCAACTGACTGGAGAACCAACCGAGGGACACTTCAGTTGTCACTTGCTGGGGACCTCCATGGGAAACGGTTAATGGATGCAACTGAATTTGTGTTCTGGCTCGGTCATCCCACTGACGACATTGCTTACTGTTTGTTCCATCTCATTACAGGAAAAGGCTCCACTTTTCATCCTGGTGTGAAACAACCAGCACCCTCTCTTAAGTCAACCAGCAGATTCTATAGCAAATGGTCATGGTGTGTAGCTCAGGATCAAAGAAGAACGCGGTGGAGATTGGGTTGAGACCTCGAATAGCAATCACTTCATACGGAGTCTCATCAATGAGCTGCAGCATCTGGCACCCAGAATGGACTTGAAACACAGGTATGTATTTATCTTCATCCTTGGAGTGGAAGGATGAATGCAAAGAGAATTGTGCTGCTTGAGACCAACCTGCTCCTTTGTACTTACAGACGTGGGCTTTTCTTTCACTCAGAGCAATCCCAACAAGGACTCATGACTTTTGTGACTCCTTAGCACTGCTGGCTAAAAGTGGAGATCATTAGATAAATAAGAAGGAACAAGAAAAAGTCAGCTGTCTCTGAAGATTGGGTGGATCTTGCCACCATCGCCACTCTGCCTAGTGAAGAGTTATTATGATCAAAAGGACCCTGCAGAAAAGCAGGCAATGGGGTTTGAAATATGTAAACGTCCATGTTGGGCTCAGCTTTGATCTGAGTCCTGCTCACCTGGACATCCCTGCTCATTTCCAGCGAGCTCAACTCCCATTGGATTGTGAATTTAGGGTCTGCAGTGAGGTGCGTCCTGAATCCTTTAGCAGCAAGAATGGAGAAATTGACTTTGCTATAGTTTCTAATAAGAGCTTTTACTGTCTTGACAGGCTAAAAAAATGTTTTTCCTTGGAGAAATGCATGTGCAGAGTAATTCCTCCCCTTATAGACTATTCTCTGGCTGCTAATAAAAGGCCTGGGTCTGCTAAAGCAAGTTTGTCCAAGCAACTGTTCATTTAGGAAGTGATGAGAGTGGGTGAGAACTATGTATTTTGCTCAGTGGTCACTATCTGAAATTTCAGATAGTGAAATTATGGAAATGGAAATATGGAGATATGGAAAATCTCTTCTCACCTGGCAACTGAAAATAATGAGTATAATAGAAACAGACACCCCTGATATTGTAGGAAAAGAAGCAAATAGGCCAGAATAAAAACACCTGCCACTGCAATCAGCTTCTAGACACACATCTCAGGTAGACTGCAGACTGTACCACGGAATCCTTTTGAAATGAAACAGAACTCTTGAAACTCTAATTATAATCATATCTGTGCTGGCTGGAAATTCAGCCAACTGCCGAGAGCAGTCTAGTAGATTTCTCATTTGTCTGAAGCCTACACTTCATTGAGAAGCCTTGAAAGCACCTGGCAGTTGTCAGAACCAGGGTCGGCGTGACTACACTCCATTTTTGACCCTGAGTCAGGGCATAAATAATTCATCACATGGCTAGAATGTTCTCTGCAGATTTCAAAGGGTTTTGCATACATTATCATCTCATTCAAACTTCTGAACAACTCACAGATGCAGGAATTACTGTTCTTATTATTGTATAGACCAGCAATCGGAGGCTCAGAGAGCTTAGATGCCTTGCCAATTATGGAGCTAGTGAGCAGGGGAGCTGGGACTGGAACACAGTGTGTGTTGAGTCCAGGCACCATGCTGAGCTATGAGTACACGCAGAGAACAAACAGATATGATTCCTGCCCTCTCAGAGATCATACTCTATTAGGGAAAAGTGATTGTAAACATGTAAGCACGCATGCAATTATAAATAATTTTAGGTACTATGAAGAAAAGGAACAAGGTGAAGTAACAGAGGGCAACAAGGACGAGGTGGTATGAACATTAACTAGAGCTGATAGAGAGAGAAGGCTTCTCTGAAGAACACACACAAAAACGGCTCATATAATGGAAAGGAGCAAGCAGGGTGAGCAGCCAGGCAGGCTTTGTAGGTAGGAGGAACTGGTGCCTACCTCACGGCAATGAGACTGGGAAAACCTGACATTAGGAGATGCGATGCAGGCACAGGTGGAGGTCAAGTCTGTGGGTTTTGTAGATGGCAAAAGAGGTAGGGATTCAACCTGAGAGGAATGGGAAACGATGAATGGGCTTTGTGGAGAGGGCTGCTACTATGTGATCTGTGTCTTTAAAATATCATGCTGGCTGTCATGAGGAGGAAGGATCTTGGGGGCGGAGAGATGAAAAAGGAGGCTATTTTGGTCCTGGAGAGAGGTGATCGCTGATTGGATAGAGTAATGAGTGGCAGTGGGGATGGAGGAAAATGGGCAAATCTGGAATCTGTTATGGAGGCTGACCCGATTGGATTTATTAATAAATTGAGGAGAAATGTGAGAATCAAGGATGACTCTTGTTTCTGGTTTGGGCCCTAGAGAAGCGTAGAGCACAGGTTTTAGAGTCACACCACACCTGGATTTGGGCCCCTGCACCCCTGTTGGACCAGCATGACATTGTCAAGTGCATTCCTCACCTGATCCCTCTCTCCCCACCCAATGCCCCTCCGCAATCACCTAAATTCTGTTCTCAGATTTCACTAATCGGGTGGGAGCAGAGGATATAGTTTTATATGTTGTAATTCTAATCAACAACTTTTATCCCAGATCTTTCTCATGTTGGTGAAGAGAAAAGGAAATAAGAAAGAAAGGTAGGAAAACAATCACCCCAAATGATCCTACAGCCAGCTTTGTTTCCCTAAGATATTAGTTATCAAGCCAGAGATGGCAGCACACAGCCCAGGTATGAACACTGAAACTTCACTTTTTCTTCTGCATCCTACTCTCAGTCTGGACATGGATAGGGAGAGTGGGTAGGAGAAGAAAAGAGAGTGGAAGGGAGGAAAGAGAAGGGAGAAGTTATGGTACAGCAGAGACTGAAGAATTTGTGGTTCAGAAAGACCTGGATTCAAATCTTGCTTCTATTACTTATGAGCTGTTGTATTTGGCAGGATGGTTAAACTCTCTGAACCCAGATTTTGGCACCCACAGAATAGAAAAATAAAGCCCTCTTGTGTGGTACATTAAAAATGGCCACAGACTTTTTATACTTCCTCCCAGGAAGAGGTGATATCTATTTTCCAGGCTTTGAATCTGGCCTTGTGACCTTGCTTTGATCAGTAGAATATAGAAGTGAGAGCATGTCAGGTCCAAACCTTGACCTCAAGAGGCCTTGCATCTTCCCTTTTGCCCTTTTAGACCTTCTCACTAAGCTGAGGGCAAGTGGAGACGGAGCAGCCTCAGGCAAAAAGGTCAGAGTCTGACTGTTCTTCCTGAAGTTCAAGCAGTTTTTCAAGAATAAACGTTCCTCAATTCATTGTGTGCCATTGGTTGATTTTTAGTGTCCTGAAATGGTTGCCTGTGACGGTCTTTCCAGTTTTATGCTTGGTCTTAGATGGACTTTGTCCAGGGAAAGATTCAGGTGGGGACTCTGTCCTCTACACTAACATTGAAAAACGACTACTATATGAGAGAAAGGGTATGGTAGTGGAGTAATCTGTTTTCCTTTCCAAATTCTGAGTGTGAAGGCCAGGAGAAAAATCTTGACTATCAAGCCCCTCTCCCTCAAAAACAAAACAAAACAAAAAACGCTTCAACCCACAGCTTACTCTTCATCTATGAACTTCTACTATATAGTCGTGCCTATTTGGTGAATCACTTTGGGACCAAGTCACATCAATTCTCTTTTGCAATACTATCTGGTGTTTAGTTTGAAGACTTTTTCTTTTTGAAGCATTTCTATGAGTGGTAGGCAGAATGATAAGATTACTGTCTCCTGCTGTAGAGGCCTTACTTAATCCCCTCCCCTGAGTGAGGGCAGAACCTGTGAATGTGATTGGATATCACTTCTGTGATTGTGTTATGTTCTACGATAAGAGAGATTTTGCGTATGTAATTAAGGACTCTAGTTAGTTTACTTTGAGTTACTCAAGGTTATCCTGGGTGGACCCAACATACTCAGGTGAGCCCTTTAAATGTAGAGAGCTTGCTCCAGCAGTTCTTAAACAAGAAAGAAATAGCTACGTTATTAACTTCCTTTGCAAAGGGGCAGCCTCTCAGAGCTGAGAGTGATCCTGGCTGACAGCTCGCAAGCACATGGGACCTCAGCCCTGCAAATCCAAGAACCTGAATTCTGCCAACCACTACTGAACTTGCGAGAGAACCTGAGTCTCACATCACACGCAGCCCCATGTGACATCTCGATTACAGCCTTGTAAAACTCTGAGCAGAGAACCGGGTTATATTATGTCCAGACTTCTCATGTGCAGAAACCGTGAGATGATAAATTTATGTTGTTTTAAACTGATGAATGTGTGGCAAGTTATTACACAGCAATAGAAAGCTAATACACTATGAAATCTTTTTTCATAAGTGAATCTTCCCTTAAGACATCCAAGATTTGAGAATTTGTATTTGCATAAGATGTAGATTCCCATGTAATTATTCAGTTTACTCAGGCCTCTTTGCATTATGATAGGTTTAAATGCAGGACTTCCATAGCTCATTTTCAATATTTTTTTCCTGATTTCCAAAAGAATACATTATCACAACCCCTTTGGGTACTTAGTATGTCCCAAGCACAGTTCTAAGTCCTTCATGTGTGTTTACTCATTAGCCCTCCACACCACCCAAGGATGCAGGCCCCATGTAATCTCATCTCACAGATGGGGGACACAAGGTACAGAGGGTGAAACTGTGCCCTTAATGTCACATATGTACAGAGTGGCAGAGCCAGGATTCCAATCCAGGCAGTCTGACCCCAGAGCTTAAGCTCTTTTGCTCTTAACCACCATGTCTTACTATTGTTTTTGCAAGCTCATCTAGAAAATGTGGAAAATTCAGAAATGCACTGAAAAGAGATTACAAATCATTTGTAACCTCGTCACTCATAGATAACCATACACCAACTATTGGCATTTTGCTGTTCATCCTATCTGGGAAGACAGCTATATAAGTAGAGAGATAGGCACATTATATATAATTTTATGGGGATTTTACTCTGCTTAATGCTTTGTAACATTCTTTTTTTCCCCTCTTTCTCATAGTACATTTAAACTATGATCTAGTTTACTGCCCACCCCTTCCCTCCAAATAAGAAAATTTTCACTTTCTCCTTAAGGAAAAGCATACTGCCCACTTGGATTCTTCTGGTTTTGCTCACTTTGGGACCTTTCACAGAGTTGTGGACCTCTCTCTAGAGTGCCTTTGTGGTCCTTCTCTTCAGGGTTATGCCCCAGAACAATCCAGGAAAAAAAGAAAAAAAGGCAAAGGTGAGTTTAGTGAAAATTGAGATGATCAGAAACCTACCATCTGTGCCAAGGTTGGGATTAAATTCTGTGATAATCTAAAAACAAAAGTAGGGGATTAAGAAGAGGGCAAGTGTGAAGTGTGGGGGACAAAGTGCAGAGGGCTGCAGCTGCAGCTGGGAACCAGCAGGCATCTGGCTACACCTGAAGGGTCTGCAGGGCCCACGAGGGTGGAGGTGAGCAGCTTGTCAGCAGGGAGTGACCGTGGATTCTGTTAAGAACAGCCCATGAGCTGCACCAGCCGTGACACTTCACTGTGGGAGTTCTGAGGGCCGAGAACCGTGTCAGGGTGATACAAAAGACCTCCCCAAGGACTGAGAGCAACCCTCAGAGAGGGGAAAAAGAAGAGAGCCCTGAATTATCCAGAGGAGACTAAATTTAAACACATGAGTGGAAAGATGAAATGTTTGCTGCCCTCAGCAGCAATGGTGGTGGCTTATGAACTAGTGTTCAGATATAGAGAAATAGAGAAAATGAAACTTCTGTACATGTAAATTGTGATCATAAATTTTCAATCTCTGCTGGCTCTGTCTAAATCTTTCCTATTTTTGTCAGCGACATTGTCATTTTACCATTCATGCTGGTTGAAAGCTTAGGATCACGTCTTCCCCTTTATCTTTCAAACTATAAAGTCATCTCTGACCACTGTGTGTGTGATGTGGTTCGGGGGGGAGGAGGTTTTATCGGACTCTGAAGACATTTTATATATTTAACCAAACATGAATGAGGGGAAAAAAAATTTTTTTAAGCGCTTTAAAAAGATTCCTTGAAAAAAAAAAAAAAAACCAAAATTCAGTGAATTAATTTAAATGTCAATGACTTAGAAACATAAGGATTACTTTGCCCCTAAATCAGCCATGTAAAGAAAATAATGTTTTGCAAAAGTGAACATGGCTTATTATTGATTTCATAACATTTGAAAAGTGGCAGAAAGAGGCCCTGGCTGTTCCAGCACAGTAGAATCAGAGTTTACTTAGTGATCAAATGAACGTACAGTTCAGTGCAAAGGAATTATGGTAAATTGGGAAGGAGGCCACTGGGGCTTTGCATAGCTTAGTTCTGATTTTGGAATATGTTCAAGGCCATGCCCTCCAGATCTGCTGGTTGGTTCCCCACTGCAAAGGTTCCTCTTGGTACAGGAGCTGGGGTTGTTTGTTTATGATGGGGATGTTGGCTCAATCACTCAATAACTTCTACAGTGGCTCCTTGTGGAGTATCTCTCGAGTCACAAGAGTTCCCACTTCTGTGAGAGCTGTCCCCTCCCTCTGTGACCCTGGCAGCCACATCTGCACTGGGAGCTCTCCTCACTCTCCCCTGCCTCTTGTTCAGTGAGCTAAAAGACTTAGCCCAGATTCTCTGTGCCAGGATGTTAGATGACAGCCAGAAGAAGAGTCCATCTCTGTGTGGGTTGACCTCTTACGTGCAAACTCTGGACTATGGGAGCCAATGAGTTGGAAGTCATGTAGTCCTGCTTTTCATTTGAAAGTTGTTGGGATTAACAGAAGTCCAAATGACAATTCCTCCTCTTCTCCCAGCCCCTCTATGAGGCTCTTCCTCTTACCGCTAGCTGCGAGTAAGCTTACTTCGCTGCTTCCTAAGACACTTCCACATTTGGCCAGTGCCTAAGAGCACCCCCAGGTCCCCTTTCAGGAGACACCCCAATCGCCACAGCTGCTGGGCGTGCTGGTGCTAAAAGTGCACACTCGACCCACAAGATCATGGTATGACAAAATGGTTATTTTAAATTTTGTTATGCAATAATAGATAGCCAGAACAACCGCATCCTAGAATCCCCTCAACACCTCCTTCTAATTCTCTATGCCTCAGTGGGAATGGGGCAGGGAAGGGAACGAGTATCTCATGTCTACTTTATAGGGGTGGAGGGCCAAGTATCTCAGATGATGCAACCATCCTAGAAACAGAACTGATTCCACTTAAGCCTTTCTCAAGTGCATTTCCACTTGACAAGTTTTAGGTGTTTGTTTTGAGAAAATAGAAGGTGGTAAATAATTATCTGGTGGAACCAAACAGTGGTGGGGATAACCTCCCAGGCATGGCTCCAATGGGGCCACAGACCTCTGCTTCCAGGCCTGTGGAGAAGAGATTCACGGGGAATCCAGGTCTTAAGGTTTTAATTTAAAAGAAGACCTTGAAACCAGAGATGTGCTCCTTAACATGTATAAAGACTGGAAATCATGGTTTTTCAGGAAATAGGACTAATTCAGATATTCTTCTGTACTCTCTCCAGAAATAATTCATATGTATCATAATCTGTATCCAAACTTCTCATTTGTAAGAGATGGCCACCATACTTACCCCTCGAGTTCTTCTTCTGGCTTCTTAAACCAGGATTTTATTTTGAGATCTGCTCATTGAATAATTACTACTCAGACTTCTGAGTATCCTTGGCTCCATGGACTGACCCATTGAAAGCCCTTGGCCCTGTTCAGGAATCTCCAGGTATAACATGAATATCAAAGGTCTTACCCTACTTTTACTCCTCTCCAAAAAAACAAACAAAAAAAAACACCCTCCCCCCAAAAAAACGAAAAACAAAACACCAAACAACAACAACTACTTTGAAGTAAAATACTTCAATAAAAGATAAGTGAAAGCCATATCTCAGTCAAAGTTCAATGTTTCCAGGTGACTGTCCTTTTCTTGCCATCTCTGGACTCACTGAGAGAAGGAAGAAAACTAAGATTGTTGAATCCTTACTGTGTGCAAATACCATACATTTACATGCATGATCTCAATTCTCACATCGCCATGAAGTGCGTATAATAAGCCTCGTTTCATCCATAAGAACACAGAGGTATGGAAGTGTTAAGTTGCTCAAAGTTTCAGACTGTAAGGGACAGAACAGAGGGGGAGGAGGTGGCAGCAATTCAAAGGTCAAAGTCCATCCTCCTTCTACTGTGTAATGCTGCCTACTGTCCCGAAAGCAGGTAAGAATTTCAGGCTTTTATAGTTGCCCATCCAGGGGGAAAAAATTCCAATCACCAATGAGGTGGAAGACTTTTAATTCAAACTAGCAACTATATAGCATCTTCTATACACACATATGTGCATGTAGTGTGAACACTTACTCTAAGAAGCAAAATTTTTCTACACTGGTAAGGTTATTGGTGTCTTACTTGGAATCTTATAGCTATGGATGCCATTAAATAGATGATTTACTATGCAAGTCAAGGATTTGACCCCATGATATCCACATTAAAAATAGAATATTTACGTACCTATACAGACTTTGGAGCGTCTGGTGCTGGGCTGGTGGTCATAGGCTGGAGAGGCCAAGGTGTGAAGGGTCAGGAGAAAGAACAGAGGAGTGGCCATAAGGATTTTCCAGGGTGGCTTCATCTCGGAGCTACTGCACCAGAAGACACCAGCCTGGGGACAGAAGCGGACAACTAAGGGATGCTGAAGTTGAGGCCGAATCGATCAGTCTCTCTCCCCTTCTCTTTCGTTTTCTGACACACACACACACCACACTCACATACACACTTTTCACTATGACAGAGCCCTGAGAGAGAGCCACACTGGCCTGGGTGTGGGAAGAGCTGGAGTCGCTTGCACACCGTTCTTCTAAGCTACAAACTGCAAGACAAGGAAAAACCCAGGTGCAGCTGAGGCAGCAACAAGCGCTTCTGCACTTGCTGGCTGCAGTCCGCGGCTGTGAACCCCAGGAAACTCGAGGCTTGCTGGAATCGTCCCGCAGCCTCGTTAGGCGGCCCTTCCTCTTTCGTTCTTGCAAAACAAAACTACATTAAAAGTAAAACCAAAGAAGAAAGCCTCAACCACAAAAACAGCAGCCTTTAGCAATTTGATCAGCAGTTGTTCACAGGCTGTAGAAATTATAATCCGTTGTATTCAGAAGTTTAGTTTTGCTCTAAACAGTTTTATATGGTGAGGTTGGGCTCCTTATTTTGTTCTTAAAGAATATTCTGGTCAAGTAGTTATTTTCCTCTGGAGAAGTTGGATTATTCCTTGAAGGGTCAAGTTTTCCCAAGGCCATTCATTGGTGTTCAGAAAATGAACAGTGAGACAGTAAAGGGGCAGTCAAAATGGCTGGATTTTCAATCTAATAAGAAAAAAGATGAGCTGAAATTAACCAATTCATATTTACTTGACTGTGCACAATGCATCTCTTTCCTCCAGAATTTCAAAGTCTGTTTACATCCCTCACCTGTGAAAGATTTGTTCATTTTTAAGACTGATTTTCTATTTTGAAGATGAGAATTGAATGCTATTTTTCCAAGAAGAAAACAAACAAACAAACAAACTGAAAACTAAACCAGATCATAGATAGAGAAAAGACATATAATCTAAATGCTTTGTCCTAAAATAGGATACAGCAAAGTCACAAGCCATTCTCCGATGAGATAAGGGGAGTGGGGCAAAGGGCCACAATCTAGATAAGCCTGCGGGATCATGCAATTAATATTCTCCCTGTTTAGGCTCTGAGGAAAGCTTATGATAAACTTTACAGAATATTATAAAAGCTATCAAAATTGGTAGACATTTCTTCTCCTCCTGCTTTTACTTAAGGAACAGCATTTTAAGCAGCAGGTAGAATTTTAGAGTTGTATTCTTTCCAGGATGTAGGAAATACCAATTTTTATGGTTTGAAGACTTCTTGGGTGAGCATTAGTTTAACAAATGCCAATTTGTCAAATCTCTGAACCTGCAGCAGAGATATCACACACCAGAGTATTTCCCTACTTAAGGGTCCAGCACTGGTTAGGCCAGCGAATGCCATGGATGTCCTTGGTCACCATGGACCCGTGGCTTCCTTTGAGGCTGAGCTGCTGTTTCACAAGGTCTCTGACCCTGTGGCCAAGGGAAGCTCTGGAGGTCACCACGACCAACAGAGGGTTCAGGGCCTAGAGAAATTCCAGGGAATTCCTCGGCAGGCAGGATAATAGAGTTATTAATAGCACTGACTGGAAAGACAAAAAGACACATGTTCAACTATCCTATCCATTGTTCACTTCTGAGTCATGTATTAGACCAGTGATGGAACCTTTCTATACTTTCTTCTACTTCTTCATTTATACTGGAATTATAATAATATTTGTCAGGGTTGCTGGAAGGACTAAAATAGACGATGTATTCATACTATAAAGCAGTGTGTCCAGCAAGAAGATTTGGTAAATCAAAGCTTTGGTTATTATCCCAGCAGGAGTATGATGAAATCTGCACCCCAGGCCAGATTTCGAGAGAATTCTAAGACGCCCATGGTAGTTGCAGGCCAAGGTATAGGAAAATGACACTGGCTGCATTTACTGAAGGCTGCATTTATCGAACACCGTCTGTGTGCAGGGCAGCCCTCCAGGAGCAGAGTCTAGTTTGTTAACCCATAGGTGAGTGAGGAATCTTCACACAGCTTCGGCAAAAGCATTTGGCCCTGGCTCTGGGCCTCCTGAGGGTCTCCTGGTCTACATCTATAGCTGCAAGCAGGACTGGGACACCTCAGGGTGAGAGGCATTTCTCACTGTTAGGCTGTGTGCAACTTTTAGGCCCTTGGTCATGTGTGCGTGACCCAGGCAGTTCCACCCACAAGCACCACACGGACGGCGGTCCTGAGGCAGCCTGAGATGCTGGGGCTTCGGGCAGGGTTGGCTGCCCTGGGAACCCCGGGATTAGCTGTATAGCACTGAGCCAGTCCTTTACCATTTCCAGGGCTAAGATTCTTCAGCTGTGGGGGAATGTCATGGTAGTGTTTGACATATAGTAGGTTTTCCCTAAACGGAAGTGATTTTCATGCTTGAAAGGTGAGTTCTTACTTGGCAGGGTCAAAAGAGGAACACAGGGCTTCCCTGGTGGTGCAGTGGTTGAGAGTCCGCCTGACGATGCAGGGGGACGCGGGTTCGTGCCCCGGTCCGGGAGGATCCCACATGCCGCGGAGCGGCTGGGCCCGGGAGCCGTGGCTGCTGAGCCTGTGCATCTGGAGCCTGTGCTCCGCAACGGGAGAGGCCACAACAGTGAGAGGCCCGCGTACCGCAAAAAAAGAAAAAAAAAGAGGAACACAGAAGTCAGGAAGTGATTTCACTAACTGATGCTGAAGGGAGTGCGTGAGCCCATGTACCACTAACAAACCCTCCCTCCGGTCGCCGAGGCAAAGGTGCAGGGCTCCTACTGTTTGCACAAGCATCGCTCAGACTGCCTGGTCTCATCTCCCCGACAGGGCTACCTGTGCTCCTGGAGCATTGACTGCACATGACCTATTAAAATCTCTGTACAACTTGCTGAAAGGCCCTGGACCTGCCAATGGTTTCTAACGACTTGTTGGACCCTGTACGATGTCCCTTGAGGACACCTGTGTCAGATGCTCCAATTCTGAGTTTCTCAAAATCTGCTTTTGGGAAATGAGATTTCTTCCTTGGAGCACTTTGTTGCTTACTTCACTCGGAGAGTTTCGATTCAAATCACAGTCTGTCCAGCTGCTACAGAAGGCTGAGGGTTTATAATTCTCAAATGTTACACCGGTGGTTCTGGCTTGTTCTGTTTGAATATGCTTCCTGACTATATTTTGAACTGCATTGGCCTCAATCATCTCATTCACAGCAAGTTCCTTAATCAGAAAAAAAACACAAAAAACAAAAACAACTGACCTGGGTGACAGGAGATACTGTAAAATCTGGTGCTCCCTCAAAAGCGCCTCTTCGCTTTGACTTCCTCCTCTTTCGGACACCAAGGATCCCTCCCCTTGCTTCTGGCTTCCCAGGATTCTCTGCGGTGACCCTTGGTTCACACCAAGCCCAGATCCTTTGCTGACCCTCCTCCCCAATCAGGGTTTATTTATTCTACCTCACGTCTCTGCTCTCTGCTAGGGAAACGGTAAATTAATCCGTGACAAGGGTGCGTGTCGGCTAATTAAAAGGGTTCTGGGCTTAGGATCAGCGACACTTTCATCTTCATCATGGTTTCATCACTTACTAATTGTGTGTCCTTGGGCAAGCGGATCCACCTCTCTGGGTGTCAGTTTATTTAACTACAAAATGGGGTATATGATGCCAATATTGTAGGGAAATTATGAGGATTAAAGAGACAACATGAATGAAAAAAAACCTAAGAGTAAATGTCAGGTAAATTTAAAGCTAACAATGAATTAACACTATCCTTCTCAAGTATTGGAATTTTAACATGTTTTATATATTTTCTCGGAATCTTTAAAGGAATGTCCATTTTAGTAAGGCACTTAAGTAGATACAAAGTAGAAATTCAGAACACCCCAGAGGAGTGGCCACCCAAGCGTATTATCACTGGTAGGAGAGAAACTTGCAGATGTAATGTAGAAAATAACCACATGGTGAGAGAGAATGTGGAAACCCACCTCCCAAGAGGTACACTGGTAGTTTCCAGCAGGAAGAGACGCGCACCAGGAAATAAACCAGTGATCCTCAATGTGTTAACAATGTAGCAATGGCAAGGGTGCAGCGTGATCCAGACACACAGGCAGATCTTTGCTCCAACACTCCTTTCCTGCTCCCCATACACCCCACCCACTCCTTCGTGCACTCTGAGGTTCTTAAGACTTTAGAGCTACGTTCACACTCACTGGCAGAGGTATGCCATTTACAACGACAACTGCCTTCTTAGGAGAGTGAATTCTATTAAATAGAACTTCTTTTGTCTGCCTGGCACCTAAGAGTAAATTTGGGTAAAGGAGCTGTGGCACATGGGCTGCTTTTTATAAGTGAGGCAGTAGAATTTGGATGTAAAAGGAAGGAAGTAGGGGCAGAGAAGGGAGAAGCAGGATCAAATGAGACACTGGGGTCTTCCTGGCTGAAGCGCCAAAAGAGAAGTGCTGGGAAGTGGGGTGGCGAAAAGACCTGAGCTAATAGGAAGTTCAACATAGATCAGTAAGTTGTTTGCTGTGCCATGTGAGAGATGATACTTTGCCAAGATCCTGAATGGATTCTTGTGGAAATCAATGAGGAAATGAGTTTCATGTTTGGATCAGAGCAGGGCAGAGCAAAGGAAGCACAGGTAATAACAACTCCAGAAGCTGAAGGACTAGGAGCTTACATGCTCAGGGATTCACGGGTATCTTGGGGAGGGCTTTGGACTCTCATATATCAATCATAGATTGATTCTCATATGCTTTAGACTCCCATATGCTATAGACCGGGAGGAAGGTAGACTTAAACTACTTTGACTTAGATCTCCAACATGTAAACTTGAGTTTGAATGCACATATGGAACAAAATAAAATAAACATAGCTGAAATAAGCTTGAAGCTCATTCATTCATTCTTTTATTCATTTTTAGATAAAAGAAGTCCAGGGGTAGGCAGTTCAAGGCTGTTACGGTTGTCCCATGGTGTCTTCAGGTGCCAAAACTTTTTATTTTCTGTCCTACTATCCTATAACTAGTAGGACAGAAAATTTTAGACCTTAGATGGCTAAAATAGCTGCTAGAGCTCCAGCCATCATGTCTATGATCCAAGCCAGCAGTAGAAGAAAGCAGAAGATGGCTAGTGAAATTCACACCTTTCCTTATAAAGAGCTTCTTCCCCCAAATCTCCCAACACTTCTGCATACATCTCAGTGGCCACACCTGGCTACAAGGGGTGCTAGGAAATAGAGTCATATGACCACTCCTAACTAAGGGACGCTGCCATCACTTATTCTGATGGCAACATGCTCTGCTAAAAATCAGGGTTCTAAACAGAAGGAGAAATAGAATATTGGGAGGCAACTGCCTACCATGTATATTATACATAAATACATGTGAATATTTTTCTTTCTGAATTGAATATGTAAGATTACCTTGCATTATGAGTTTTTGGAAGGTGGAATGAGGCCTGTCCTATTCTTCCCAGTGGGGTTTTCTTTGAATCATGGGCAGCAGATGCTCCCTAAAGGCACTTTCCTCTCCAACTCTTGTCCTGGACAGCTCATGGAAACACAAATTGGCAAAAACCAATATCACAGCTGAGACTGAAATGAGACAGGCTAACCTGTGATCAGGGGACTATCGTGAATAAGACAAGGTCCTGACTTACTGGGGAGTTTGCCACTATATTAAAAAATATGGATTAGTTAAATCTCTTCTGGGGATATTTTCATGGAGGAAGCCTAAGTAAAATGAACTAAGCTTCACGCTAACTGTGAACAAAAGGCTAAAACGCAGCTTCAAGGTGCGTGTGGAAGGTATGGGACGTTGCAGTTGCAGAGGACTAGAGCAGTCATGGTCACATGGTCTGAGAGGTGAAGTGCCTAAATATAAGATCACCTTAAGAACTTGCCTTGAGCTGAGTGTACACTATTTTACTGCACGAGCCCCAGATGCACAGGGTGAGCTCAGAGCAGTATATTACAGGCTTCTTTGGAGCTCTTCATTCGGTTCAAAGCTCTCTCCCCGATATTCCCAGTCATTGTGTTAAGAGGTAGTGGACAGACAGTAAGGGGAGAGGAGAGAAGATCATGAAATTGCTTTACACGGTGCCTGGCACAGAGCAAGTGCTTAAAATGTTGTATGCAAATCCACATCCAAACTCCTGCCAAGTGCTTCCAATGGGAGGGTGATGGAAGGGAAGACAGGGTGGGGATGAATATAATTTTATAGGTTTTGGAAAATGGATAACCAGAGTAAGTATTACGGGTTTTAAAGAAAAAGAAAGATACAGGGAGTACAATTGAAGGTAAAATTAGAGTTGAAGAAAATTAGCAATCTTAGTCAAGAACACAATAGATCATATTACCCTGATGCTTACAACCCATCAAAGCTCCCTATCGCCCCCCAAATAAAGAGTGAATTCCTTGGAACGGCCCACAAGTCTTCTCATCGTCCGGAGACTTCATCCCTCCAGCCACATTTCTAATCACTTTCCCATGTGCCCTATGTTCTGGTGGCACCAAATTACCAGTGATGTCCCCAGACATGCCCAGCTGTTCATGCCTCAGTGCCTTTGCATGAGCTGTCATTCTGCCTGAAATATCCTTCTCCTGATAAGAGTATTTGTCTCCAGGACAACTTCTTTTTGTTCAAGTTCTCCTCTTCTCAAAAGCCTTCTGTGTCCCTTGCCAAGCACAAGTGTTTGCTCCATCCTCAGTGCTCCCAGGACACATCAGGCAAGCCTCCACTGGGCCTTGCCTCTGTGGCATGGCCATTAGTGTGGGCACCTGATTCCCCCCCACCCCCCATTGGATGCTAAGGACATCAGCATCCAAGCTATTTAGCTCCATCACCGTAGAACATGCACCTGACTCATGGCAGGTATTCAATAAATGATCATGGGGGAAAGAAAGGAGCAAGCAAAAGGCAAAACAATTTAAGATATTATAAAAATTTTATGAAAAATTTAAAGGTATATTATGGCAGTACAGTGAAACAGAAGAAGCTATTTTAAAAAATGCTCTCAGGACTATTATGCAAAAGGAAAAGCATTGAAGGCAGTAAATTCGGGGTTTAGTACTAAACCCTAGTGCAAATGCTGTGGAATCAGATCAGCAAAGGATGCAATAAGGGCCAAGCATCCAAGTTAGAATTTGAGATGCAGTCCCATAACTGTGCAGAGAGAAAACAAGAAGTGAGAGTCTTACGTTGTCAGGGGGTGAAGTCTAGAGTCGTGCAATTTCCTCCAGTTTGTCATGGTTTTTGTAATAAGATGGCAAAGTTGATTTCTCTGCAGACTGCAGACCTGCCCAGTTTGCTCTGACCAAGAGTGACCCTTCTTCAGACCCTCATCCCTCTATCTTCTCCTGGGACTAGACTCTTGAAGGCCATTAATTAGACCATCTGCTACCCTGGTGTTCCCTGCTTTGCTGGAATACATTTTAGGAGGGGTTTAGCCTCTCTGGAGACACCACCCCCTCACTGCTCTGTAGCAGCAATGCATCTACCTTCCCAGCATACAAGCCAAAAAGAATGAGACCATCTAACTGGGTGTTTCCTGTAACATGGCTCCTTTGAAGGCATCTCCCTGCAAACTGACCAGTGAAGGTAAAGCACCCAGCCGATGCCTCTCTTTAAAAGCTCTGGTGAGACATCTCTCCCAGGAAGTTAGCACACCCTATGGCTGCAGGCCATGAGATAAGAAATCCACTTAGTTTTTGATTCAGAAACTTCCCTTCTGCTCTTTGATGTGAGAAAGTGCTCAGACTTTAAAACAGACCTGTGGGTTTAGAAGGCCAGCCTGACTCAAGATACCCATGTGGAAATGATCTGTGCCACGCTTAAACCAGCTATACCAAAGACAATCCAATTAACACACAGCACGATGAAGGACATCCCTGAATTCCTCCATGCAGGGAAATAATTCATTCTCAACCAGCAACAGCAGAAGCCTTTCATCCCGTCATTGTTAGCTCTGAAACTTAGATCTTTTATTTCCATGGAGTCAGAGGTCCTAAATTACATGATTATGAATGCAAAGAATCAGGTAGTGGCCCTTTCTCCCCATTTTATTTCATATGTAAATATTAATAAAAAATAAGGAAATACCGCATTGATGAAAGATGAAATTTTTCAATGAACAGCTTTCAGACATTCAGAATGAAAACAATTATAATAAAATATGAAAATTTTTGATTTAATGACAATATGTGGCTTTTAATAAAACCAAATAAATTTATTAGTGGTAAAAGAAATTAAAAAGTCAGCCTAGGAGACCTTCAAGATGGCGGAGGAGTAAGACTTGGAGATCGCCTTCCTTCCCACAAATACATCAGAAATACATCTACATGTGAAACAACTCCTACAGAACACCTACTGAACGCTGGCAGAAGACCTCAGACTTCCCAAAAGGCAAGAAACTCCCCACGTACCTGGGTAGGGCAAAAGAAAAAAGCAAAAACAGAGACAAAAGAATAGGGATGGGATTTGCACCTCTGGGAGGGAGCCGTGAAGGAGGAAAGGTTTCCACACACTAGGAAGTCCCTTCGCGGGCAGAGATGGGGGGTGGTGGAGGGGGAAGCCTCGGAGCCACGGAGGAGAGCACAGCAACAGGGGTGCGGAGAGCAAAGCGGAGAGATTGCCACACACAGAATCAGTGCCAACTGGCACTCACCACCCAGAGAGGCTTGTCTGCTCACCCGCTGGGATGGGCGGAGGCTGGGAGCTGAGGCTTAGGCTTCAGAGGTCGGATCCCAGGGAGAGGGCTGGGGTTGGCTGCGTGAACACAGAGTGAAGGGGGCTAGTGCACCACAGCTAGCCAAGAGGGAGTCCAGAAAATGTCTGGACCTGCCTAGGAGGCAAGAGACCATTGTTTCGGGGTGCATGAGGAGAGGGGATTCAGAGCACCAGCTAAACGAGCTCCAGAGACGGGCGCGAGCCTCGGCTACCAGCGCAGACCCCAGAGATGGGCATGAGACGCTAAGGCTGCTGCTGCCGCCACCAAGAAGCCTGTGTGCGAGCACAGGTCACTATCCACACCCCCCTTCCGGGGAGCCTGTGCACCCCGCCACTGCCAGGGTCCCGTGATCCAGTGACAACTTCCTCGAGAGAACGCATGGCACGCCTCAGGATGGTGCAACATCATGCCAGCCTCTGCCGCCGCAGGCTCACCCCACATCCATACCCCTCCCTCCCCCTGGCCTGAGTGAGACAGAGCCCCCTAATCAGCTGCTCCTTTAACCCCATCCTGTCTGAGCAAACAACAGACGCCCTCAGGTGACCTACTCGCAGAGGAGGGGCCAAATCCAAAGCTGAACCCCAGGAGCTGTGCGAACAAAGAAGAGAAAGGGAAATCTCTTCCAGCAGCCTCAGGAGCAGCGGATTAAAGCTCCACAATCAACTTGATGTACCCTGCATCTGTGGAATACCTGAATAGACAACGAATTATCTCAATATTCAGGCACTGGACTTTGGGAGCAACTGTACACTTGGGGTTTGCTTTCTGCATCTAATTTGTTTCTGGTTTTATGTTTATCTTAGTTTAGTATTTAGAGCTTATTATCATTGGTAGATTTGTTTATTGATTTGGTTGCTCTCTTCCTTTTCTTTATATATATAGATATATTTCTTTTCCTTTTTCTCTTTTTGTGAGTGTGTATGCTTCTTTGCGTGATTTTGTCTGTACAGCTTTGCTTTTGCATTTGTCCTAGTTTTGTCTGTCCATTTTTTTTTTTAGTATACTTTTTAGAACTTGTTATCATAGGTGGATTTGTTTATTGGTTTGGTTGCTTTCTTCTTCCTTTCTTTCTTATTTTCATGACTTTAAAATATTTTTATTTTTAATAATTCTTTTAAATTTTAATAACTTTATTTTATTATTATTTTTCTTCTTTTTTCCCTCCCTTTTCTTCTGAGCCGTGTGGCTGACAGGGTCTTGGTGCTCTGGCTGGGCATCAGGTCTGTGCCTCTGAGGTGGGAGAGCCGAGATCAGGACATTGGTCCATCAGAACCTCCCAGCTCCACGTAATATGAAATGGTGAAAGCTCTCCCAGAGATCTCATTCTCAACACTAAGATGCAGCTCCACTCAAAGACCAGCAAGCTACAGTGCTGGACATCCTATGCCAAACAACTAGCAAGACAGGAACACAACCCCACCTGTTAGCAGACAGTCTGCCTAAAATCATAATAAATTCACAGACACCCCAAAACACGCCACCTCCAGTGGTCCTGCCCAGCAGAAAGACAAGATCCAGCCTCATCCACCAGAACACAGGCACTAGTCCCCTCCACCAGGAAGACTACACAACCCGATGAATCAACCTTAGCCACTGGGGGCAGACACCAAAAACAACAGGAACAATGATCCTGCAGCCTGCAAAAAGAGAGACCCCAAACAGAGTAAGTTAAGTAAAATGAGAAGACAGAGAAACACATAGCAGATGAAGGAGCAAGGTAAAAACCCACCAGACCAAACAAATGAAAAGGAAATAGACAGTCTACTTGAAAAAGAATTCAGAGTAATGATAGTAAAGATGATCCAAAATCTTGAAAATAGAATGGAGAAAATACAAGGAACGTTTAACAAGGACCTAGAAGAACTAAAGAGTAAACAAATAATGACGAACAACACAATAAATGAAATGAAAAATTCTGTAGAAGGATTCAATAGCAGAATAACTGAGGAAGAAGAACAGATAAATGACCTGGAAGGTAAAAGAGTGGAAATAACTACCGCAGAGCAGAATAAAGAAAAAAGAATGAAGAGAATTGAGGACAGTCTCGGAGACCTCTGGGACAACATCAAACACACCAACATTCAAATTATAGGCGTTCCAGAAGAAGAAGAGAAAAAGAAAGGGACTGAGAAAATATTTGAAGAGATTATAGTTGAAAGGTTCCCTAATATAGGAAGGGAAATAGTCCATCAAGTCCAGGAAGCGCAGAGAGTCCCATACAGGATAAATCCAAGGAGAAATACACCAAGACACATATTAATCAAACTATCAAAAATTAAATACAAACAAAAATATTAAAAGCAGCAAGGAGAAAGCAACAAATAACATACAAGTGAATTGCCAAAATGTTAACAGCTGATCTTTCAGCAGAAACTCTGAAAGACAGAAGGGAGTGACAGGAAATATTTACAGTGATGAAAGGGAAAAACCTACAACCAAGATTACTCTACCCAGCAAGGATCTCATTCAGATTTGATGGATAAATTTAAAGCCTTTATAGATAAGAAAAAGCTAAGAGAATTCAGCACCACCAAACCAGTTTTACAACAAATGCTAAAGGAACTTCTCTAGGCAGGAAACACAAGAGAAGGAAACACCTACAATAACAAACCCAAAACAATTAAGAAAATGGTAATAGGAACATATATATTGATAACTACCTTAAATTTAAATGGATTAAATGCTCCAAGCAAAAGATACAGACTGGCTGAATGGATACCAAAGAAAAGACCCATATATATGCTGTCTAAAAGAGACTCACTTCAGACCTAGGGACACATACAGACTGAAAGTGAGGGGTTGGAAAAAGATATTCCATGCAAATGGAAATCAAAAAAAAGCTGGAGTATCAATCTCATATCAGAGAAAATAGACCTTAAAATAAAGACTATTACAAGAGACAAAGAAGGAAACTACATAATGATCAAGGGGTCAATCCAAGAAGAAGATATAACAATTGTAAATATTTATGCAGCCAACATAGCAGCACCTCAATACATAAAGCAAATGCTGACAGCCATAAAAGGGAAAATCAACAGGAACACAATCATAGTAGGGGATTTTAACACCCTCCTTTCACCAATGGACAGATCATCCAAAGTGAAAATAAACAAGGAAACACAAGCTTTAAATGATACATTAAACAAGATGGACTTAATTGATATTTATAGGACATTCCATCCAAAAACAACAGAATACACTTTCTTCTCAAGTGCTCATGGAACATTCTCCAGGACAGATCATATCTTGGGTCACAAATCAAGCCTCAGTAAATTTAAGAAAATTGAAATCATATCAAGTATATCTTCTGACCACAATGCTATGAGACTAGATATCAATTACAGGAAAAAATCTATAATAAATACAAACACATGGAGGCTAAACAATACACTACTAAATAACCAAGAGATCACTGAAGAAATCAAAGAAGAAATCAAAAAATACCTAGAAACAAATGACAATGAAAACACGATGACCCAGACCTTTGGAATGAAGCAAAAGCAGTTCTAAGAGGGAAGTTTATAGCAATAAAATCCTACCTCAAGAAACAAGAAACATCTCAAAAATAACCTAACTTTATACCTAAAGCAATTAGAGAAAGAAGAACAAAAAAACCCAAAGTTAGCAGAAGGAAAGAAATCATTAAGATCAGATCAGAAATAAAGGAAAAAGAAATGGAGGAAACAATAACAAAGATCAATAAAACTAAAACTGGTTCTTTGAGAAGATAAACAAAATTGATAAACCATTAGCCAGACTCATCAAGAAAAAAAGGGAGAAGACTCAAATCAATAGAATTAGAAAGGAAAAAGGAGAAGTAAAAACTGACACTGAAGAAATACAAAGAGTCATGAGAGATTACTGCAAGCAATTATATGCCAAAAAAATGGGCAACGTGGAAGAAATGGACATATTCTTAGAAAGGCACAGTCTTCTGAGACTGAATCAGGAAGAAATAGAAAATATAAACAGACCAATCACAAGCACTGATATTGAAATTGTGCTTAAAAATCTTCCAGCAAACAAAAGCCCAGGACCAGATGGCTTCACAGGTGAATCTTACCAAATATTTACAGAAGAGCTAACACCTATCCTTCTCAAACTCTTCCAAAGTATAGCAGAGGGAGGAACATTCCCCAACTCATTCTATGAGACCACCATCACCCTGATACCAAAACCAGACAAAGATGTCACAAAGAAAGAAAACTAAAGGCCAATATCACTGATGAACATAGATGCAAAAATCCTCAACAAAATACTAGCAAACAGAATCCACCAGCACATTAAAAGGATCATACACCACGATCAAGTGGAGTTTATCCCAGGAATGCAAGGATTCTTCAATATATGCAACTCAATCAATGTGATAACCCATATTAACAAACTGAAGGAGACAAACCATATGATCATCTCAATAGATGCAGAGAAAGCTTTTGACAAAATTCAACACCGATTTATGATAAAAACCCTCCAGGAAGTAAGCATAGAGGGAACTTACGAAGGATTAATATCCCAAATATATAAACAGCTCATGCAGCTCAATATTAAAAAAACAAACAACCCAATCCAAGAATGGGCAGAAGACCTAAATAGACATTTCTCCAAAGAAGATATATAGATTGCCAACAAACACATGAAAGGTTGCTCAACATCACTAATCATTAGAGAACTACAAATCAAAACTACAATGAGGTATCACCTCACACCAGTCAGAATGGCCATCATCAGAAAGTCTACAAACAATAAATGCTGGAGAGGGTGTGGAGAAAAGGGAAGCCTCTTGCACTGTTGGTGGGAATGTAAATTGATATAGCCACTATGTAGAACAGCATGGAGATTCCTTATAAAACTAAAAATAGAACTAGCATACCACCCAGCAATCCCACTACTGGACATATACCCTGAGAAAACCATAATTCAACAAGAGCCATGTAGCACAATGTTCACTGTAGCTCTATTTACAATAGCCAGGACATGGATGCAACCTAAGTGTCCATCGACAGATGAATGAATAAAGAAGATGTAGCACATGTATACAATGGAATATTACTTAGCCATAAAAAGAAACAAAATTGAGTTATTTGTAGTGAGGTGGATGGACCTAGAGACTGTCATACAGAGTGAAGTAATTCAGAAAGAGAAAAATAAATACTGTATTCTAGCATAGATATATGGAATGTAAAACAAAACAAAACAAAAAAATGTTTCTGAAGAACCTAGGTGCAAGACAGGAATAAAGATCCAGACATAGAGAATGGACTTGAGGACACGGGGAATGGGAAGGGTAAGCTCAGACGAATTGAGAGAGTGGCATAGACATATATACACTACCAAATGTAAAATAGATAGCTAGTGGGAAGCAGCCGCATAGCACAGGGAGATCAGCTCGGTGCTTTGTGACCACCAGAGGGTTGGGATATGGAGGGTGGGAGGAAGATGCAAGAGGGAAGAGATATGGGGATACATGTATAAGTATAGCCGATTCACTTCATTATAAAGCAGAAATTAACACACCATTGTAAAGCAGTTATACTCCAATGAAGATGTTAAAAAAAAAAAAAAAATCAGGGCTTCCCTGGTGGCGCAGTGGTTGGAAGTCCGCCTGCCGATGCATTGGACACGGGTTCGTGGCCCGGTCCGGGAATATCCCACATGCCGCGGAGCAGCGGGACCCGTGAGCCATGGCCGCTGAGCCTGCGCGTCCGGAGCCTGTGCTCCGCAACGCGAGAGGCCACAACAGTGAGAGGCCAGTGTACCGCAAAAAAAAAAAAAAAATTAGCCTAATATAATGAGACTCACAATATTAATAGAGTTCTAGAAAACTCTTTATTGATTCTTTAGTTCAATGCATATTTCTTGATCACCTATTATTGACCTTCTTATGGCCGGGCAAGGTTGTAGCCATCAAGTTAAAACTCACAAAGATTCCCATCCTGTCTGAGTTTACATTCTGGGGACTCGAAGAGCCACCTGGCATATCAGTTTATTTAAATATAATTAAATCACTTTTGCTTTTTGTCATTATTCAATCACATGATAGAACAGGCAGCTGTATGGAAAGCCCCTCCTTGGGAAACTCACAAACCTACCAGTTCCCCGGGGCAGGAAGCTGGCATTCTTTGTATTACTCTGCCCTTGGGCGGGTGCTGAGGCAGAGCTCTAGAGTTTGCATAGATCGGTTCCTATGTTGGCTTTTAAGTACATTTCATAGATAAAATGAAACTACTTCTTGTATGAGTAATTAATGACATGCAGCCTTTTCTCTATTCCTTATTGATCACCTGATATGAAATATCTTCTATTTTATACACTCACAGACCCGTTTGGGAATCTGATGAAAGCTATGGATCCGCTTCCTGGGAAAAAAGCACATATACAAGCACACTAATTTGTACATGTGAATTTTAAAACATCATGGATTCTTGAAACCCATTTATTTATTTTCTGGGGGTTCATGGGTCCTAGGTGAAGAGCTCACGGTTTGTAAGATCTTACTTTTCTCAACTTCTTATTCTGTATTCCACAGATGTGAAATACCCATGAACTGACATTTTCCTCTTTAAACTTATCCCCTTGGATTGAGAAATTGTGTAAAGTTTGGGGCACCCCTATTTCCTTATTAGCATCATGATATAAGCTCTTACTGTTGAGCAAGAGCACCGGAGCCAACGTCAGCCCTGCGTCTGGCTGCTGCCATGAGGCAACGTGTGGGAAACCCCAGCCCAAGGGCTGATCATTCCCCACTCCAGATGCCTTATACTGGCTTTCATTTCTTCTTTCCGGTTTGTAACAGTAAAGCCAAAGTTCTTTTGTATATTTACTTTACATATTTGAGCGAGCTCTTTTATTTCAGTTTGTATTCCTCTTTTTGCCTTTCGTAAAATCTGTTGAACACCTTATCTTGGCCATTTGGAGAACAGGTACTGGGCTGCCTCCCTTTTCCCTGCCATGAGGAAATACATTCAGAGGATGAAATGGTGACATTAATTTAGAATTGGTTATGAAATTCATTTTTCAGTGTGGCCCTCCAAAGATGTTCATGTCCTAATCTGGGAATACGTTACCTTACATGGCAAAAGAGATTTTGCAGATGTGATTAAGTTAGAGATCTTGAACTAGGGAGATTACTCTGGACTACCTGAATAGGGCCAACATATTACGAGAGTCCTTATAAGAGAGAGGCCGAAGGGCAAAGTAAGAGTGGGAGATGTGACAATGGAAGCAAAGGTTGGAGTGATGTGAAGAAGGGGCCACAAGCCAAGAAATACAAGCAGCCTCTAAAAGCTGGAAAGGCAAGGAAACAGATTCTCCCCAAGAACCTTCACAAGAAATGCAGCTCTGCCAACTCTTTCAGTTTAAACTGCAAAACTCAGTTTGGATTTCTGAGCTTCAGAACTGTAAGACAATAAATTTGTGTTATTTTAAGCTACCGTTGGTTGTAATCTGTTACAGCAGCAATAGGGAACTAATACAATCATTGACTATGTCATTCAAAAAGAACAAAGAGGTAAAGTAGAAGCAAGATCAGCCTTCCTGAGGAACCCACTTGGGCTCTGTCCCCTAAAACGTCTGGACTACAAGGTGCCTGGAGTTCGCCCAGGTGAATGTGGTTGTTTCTCCTCACTGGCTGACTCTAGATGGCTATGCCTTCATAGTTCTTGTGTGCGCTTCTCATAGTCTTTTTGTCTCCTCCCTCACTTCTTACAGACAGTGTACATGCTTCCTTGCTCTCATTTGATACCTTCATTCTTTTGTGGGCTAAAAACCAAACAAATTATGGTTCTCTTTAAAAAAAGAGAAAATAGGCTTTGAATGAGAGCTCAAGGAAATCTATCAAAGGACCACATGATCTTTTTTTTTTCTAATTATATTTTATTTTTATTTTTTGCCTGGGTTGAGTCTTTGTTGCTGTGCACAGGCTTTCTCTAGTTGTGGCGAGTGGGGACTACTCTTTGCTGCAATGCATGGGCTTCTCATTGCGGTGGCTTCTCTTGTTGCAGAGCACAGCCTCTAGGCACGTGGGCTTCAGGAGCTGTGTCACGCGGGCTCAGTAGTTATGGCTCGTGGGATCTAGAGTGCAGGCTTAGTAGTTGTGGTGCACAGGCTTAGCTGCTCCGCGACATGTGGGATCTTCCCGGACCAGGGCTCGAACCTGTGTCCCCTGCATTGACAGGCGGATTCTTAACCACTGTGCCACCAGGGAAGTCCCACAGACCATATGATATTTAAAGGTTTTACTGTGGCCTCTATTTTGACCCGAAAGGCTCTGTAGTTTGTCATCTATGTTCAGAATAGTTTGATATTCTGGATAAGCATTCCCCAAATAAACAAGAGTTAGCTCTGTATTATTAGATATACAACTCAGAAGTAATTTTACATCAATCAATAATTACTATGGTGCCATGTCATACGCAGGTGAAGAGAAAGTTAACTGGAAGTCTGCTTACCTTGTGTTGCTTGTGCATCTTGATGCAATCTTGAACCTCAGTTTCTCCCTCTGTAAAATGAGCTTCACAGCACTTTCTCTCTCTTCTTCTTTACTTGATTCTTACAACTACCAGATGAGATATTATATGAAAGTGCTATTATTTTTAGCTACAAAGTGTGACAGAATAATGCTTGATATCAAAAGTCACAGTGAAAGTTTTGTTTATCTCTACTAGTGTACTAGTGTTTGGATATATCAAGATTTTCTTTAGGTTGTTTGGTAGAAATTCATTCATCCATTCTTTCATCATTCATTTATTCAGTTAGTACTAGCTGGGCACGTTTTTATTTTTATTTTTGATAATCTCTAACTCTTAATTGTCCTGCAGCTTTCATACTGATTGAAACCTAGAGAATTTAGCATGTAACTCCTTCCAGGGACCCTTTGTCTAGGGCAGCCAGGCCTCGAGATTTACTGGCCTAGGTAAGAAAATGACATAAGAGGGTTTCAGATCAGACAAAAAGGAGAAGGGGAAGCCTGTCCCTTCTGGGCCAGCAAAGTAGAGGAGAAGGACAGCAGAGACAGGTGAACAAGCAGTCAGACATATATAATACAACTTCTCTCCCTCCAGCCAAACTGAGGGTCCTAGGTGTTAGAAAGATTGCGGGGGCAGCCGGGAGCAGAGAGGTTTTCACTCTGCTTGCTGTTTGGGACTGTGAGAGGACCCCATCACAGGAATGTCTCAGCTGCATGAGGTGACTGTGGCAGACTAAAACGTGGGATGCAGCAGGTCTGCAAGGGAGGAGGTCTGAATTAGAATTCCCCAGTTTCTTTCCCACCACCCTGAAATCTCCTCATTTCCTCACACCCAGATGCCATCTTGAAAAGGAGAAGGTAGGGGATCTGGAAGGTTGAGTGTTTATCCAACAGACCTGATCACCCCAGAAAGATAACTGAAACTCACAGAGACTGAGATTTACTCATTGGCACGTTTAAAGTGTGACCTCAATGCACATTATCCACAGGATGAAAGGAAGATTCCATCATTTGTAGAAAATAAGGAAGCTGTATCTTATTCACAAAAGCTGGCAGTGTGTGCAACTTTTTTTTTTTTTTTTTTTTTTGGCGGTAACGCGGGCCTCTCACTGTTGTGGCCTCTCCCGTTGCGGAGCACAGGCTCCAGACGCGCAGGCTCAGCGGCCATGGCTCACGGGCCCAGCCGCCCCGCGGCATGTGGGATCTTCCCGGACCGGGGCACGAACCCATGTCCCCTGCATCGGCAGGCGGACTCTTAACCACTGCGCCACCAGGGAAGCCCAGTGTGTGCAATTTTTGACCCCAGTTAACACGGCAATGATATCAAGAATGAAGGGGTTTGTAATGGGGGGACCCAGTTCTTGCCCTGGAATAAGATCAATTAGTTCAGCCTTTAGGCTGAAGGACTAAAGGCCATGGAGGAATTATGCCAGGAGAGCCGGGGGGCACAGAGCCAAAAGGTGGCTAACTCAGCTCAGGCAGCAGGGGGGCTTTTCTGAGGGGGGCGGTGCAGTTACTGGGGGCAGGGAATGTGCTCACCTCTTACAGGGAGTGGGGCTCTCTGAGGCCACGAAACTGAGCTGCAGAAGCCTGGCACCTTCTTTAGGCTCTTCTGGTTATAAGTTACCGGAATTCGTGGGAACCAGCTTGAGCAAAACTTAAATTTCAGTGGAAGAGTATTACAGTAGCTCATGGATGCCAAGGGCAGAGAAGCCACAGGGCCTTAGGAAGACATAGGACCGGGAACTATAAGAAATCCAGAACGGTATCCTCGCTGTTTTTCTCTCAGCCTCCCCCTCATTCTTCCCTTTGACTTTGGACTATCTTCCCTTCCCAGGTTCAGCCCTGAGAGCCACCAAGAGCGTCTGCGTTTACATGTTGCAGAGCCAAGTTTCTCTCCAACTCAGTTACAATTCTCCACAAAAGGACTCATCTGCCTTCTCTAGACCCATCAACTCTGGCTGGGAGAGAGAGCGATCAAGTGCAAAACTGCTCCCAAAGCAATGTTGTGGATGGGAGGGGAGGGGAGGGGAGGGGAGGGGCCGGGTATGAATAAGGGGGCTAGGCTCCTTTTTCCTTCCTGGTACTCTCGCCACTGAATTCAGCAGATTCTAGAGCGCAGATTGAATGGCCGGGAGGAGGGGAGTGGCAGTGGGCAGAAGAGAGCCCGGTACCCATGGACTTGGGAAAGCAAGAGTCAGCATTCTCATGGTAAGTCAGGAAACAGAGCAGTAGGGGGTGGCTAAAGGACCACCGGCACATTTTATCTCACTTGTTTATTACACCACCTTGAAGAAATTAAGTGAAACTGTCAGTGAGGAAAACGAAATTAATGGTGGGGAAATAATCCAAAGACAGAAAATTGGTTAAACATTATACTGGGATTTCACAACAGGTTGGGGTACTGGTTTTCTCATGGCTCCTTAATGAATCTTATGGAAAAACTCGTAGTATAATTTTAATGTGATTTTGATTGCTTTGTTCTCAGGTCAGCCTGAGAAGTTTCTCATGATGCAAAATGATTCATTTTTCTAAGAAGCTTGCATAAATAAAAGTATAAGTGCTGAGGTGTCTGAGAATTGGGGGGAAGGGGGTGGAGAAGATAAGTGTGGGGAGAAAGTGAGAGGTGGCCAGAAAGAGGGGCTTTCTCTCTACTCCATCAGAGCCAGAAGTGGAAGTACTCCTGTGTTTGGTTTTTAATTGATTCAATATCAGAGATCCATTCAAAATTCAAGATGAAAAATGTAAAATATTTTGTGTCACTTTATGGATGTTTTCATTTTTCTGCCTTCACATTTCGAGGTATGATTGCACACAGCAAAATGTGCAGATCTTAAACGTGCAGTTCAGTGAGTTTTGACACATGTATATTTGTGTAACTGTATCATTTCATTTTTAAATGTTTTTTCTTTATATGACCTAACTTAATGAACGCTAAAATAGCTTTGGCACAGTAGTCAAGATTCATAAATCAAATGAATTTTCCTGATTTGGAATTTCATGAGGTTTATTGAAGCAACTATGTGAATTACCATTTTAATGTCATGTTCCCTACACCAAGCACATAACCATGCCTGGCTCATAGAACATGAATAAATGTCTTCTAGATTGAAGTAAATTGTTGGCTTTATTTTTAAAATTAAGTTGCCCGAGTCTTTGCCTTCAGTAATAAATAACATTAAGTTTGGCAATTTTGTTTGAGTTATTTTTTAACCACTTTTTATTATAAAAGTAAATCATTTTTATTGTTCAAAGATGAAAAAAATGTAGAAAGGCTTCCCCACCAATTTTCTCACCAGTTCTATTCTAGATATAACCAATATTTATAGTTTGGTACATACTCTCCCTGGTATTTTATGCCTATAAATTTTTTAAATAAAAAAATACTGTCATACATTTTTATAAACTGTTTTCTCTTTACATTTACCAATAAACATTTGTCTCATATCCACAATTATGTGTCCACACTTCCATTTTAAATAATGCATACAGCGTATTACATGGAATTTACTTTAAAAATACCGTATTGTTGAAACTTTGGATTATTTCCATATGTTTTTTATTAAAACCCACACTATGTTATACATCCCCAAAGTGAAAACATTTTCCAATCTACTAATTATTTCCTTAGGATAAAATCATACCAGAGTAATTACTTAGTCAGTGTTATATACATTGTTTTAAAGACTTTTTCAGGTAGCAAGGTTTCCCATGAGAAATTCTTTGACAGTTGGGCTTCATCAGATGCATAGGATAGGTCTTTATTCTCTCCTCATTACACCAACAAAGGCAGAAAATATGTCATTGTTTTAATTTGTATTTTTTTTGTTTCTGTTGAGGTTGGGACTTTTCCCTTTATGTTTATTCTCTCTACATATATTTTTCTTTTGAAAAATGCTTGTTTATGTATTCTTTATCTTTTTGGACTGCTCATGTATTTTCTTACTGATCTGTAATAGCAGTTTATATATTTTATATATACATATACATATATATATATATATACACATATATATTATATATATGGAAACCATTGCACTTTTATGTATGTTACAGACACTGTTCCCTGTTTGTCTTTTGCCTTCGGATTGTGTTTGCTGTTGCAGTTCTCATGAAGCACCACAGGTCAGCACTGCAGAGCCCCAAGCATGGGGTGCAAAGCAGGAAGGAGGGTCTGAGAGAGCTGAGGCTGGAGAGTCAGGCACAGGCCAGCTCGCTTAAGGGCTGGCTGCTCACGCAAAGGACCTCAGAGGTTCTACTGAAGAGGGAAGGATTTAAAAATATCTCGGGAGTGAAGTCTTCAGGTTTTGCTGACTAGACGAGGGATGTGAGAGTGAGGGACGTCTGGCCCAGGCAGTGAGGTGGAGAGCGATGCCTTGAACTAGGTGAAGGCCACCAGGTGGAAGCATGCGTGGGAGGAAGATGATGAGCACTATGTAGTGTATCATCTTTGCATTGTCTGCAACACCCAAGTATAACGGGCCTTCAGAGCCCTCAGCTGAATTCAGTCCCTGGCACGTGGTGAATTTCCCAGGGGGTTGGGTTTACTTGAACTCATCGTCAGCCTGCATCTAGTAGGGTGTTCTCCTCTTTGGTGACTTTTGACCTCTGTGCTTGGTGCCAGCCCCTCACAACTAATTTTAATAATCTCAGTTCTGCTTCTTTGGAACCCACAGATCCCAAAGAGAATAAAGGTCACAAGTGACATTCCCTTTACATCTGGCTGAGGGCCAGGACCTTCCTAGGGCCTTTGTTTCCTTTCTTTTTCTACTCTGGGGTTTGTGTGGCTTTCCCGACTAAGGTCAGTGTTTCTATGGCTCTGCGTGGATTTCCTGGTAGAATCCAAAAAGTGGCTTTCTCCCCTTTTTAATCTTCAGCAACTTCTTTGGCTCAGGTGGAGCAACCCATTGTGAACTCTCTTTCAGCCTCAGGGAAATTAGACGGTCCCTAGAGAAGGTATTGCTCTGATCAGCAGTGACATGAAACGCCACTGCCACACAGCAACTGCGGGGAGCTGCAGGTCATCCTGTGGCTGCTGATGGGTGAGAGAGACAGTGTTCTAACTCTGGGGGAAAACAAAGGCGAGAGGGTTGTTGGGTGAGTGGGTGGAGCAGCGGGTGTTAGAGGGATGGCTCTGAACAGAAAAGCTTGCAGGAAATTCAGAACAAAAGCTACTTAATTCTGCAGTTTCCAATATTCACAGCTATTATAAAGCTCACATTTGGGCTAATTCTACAAGTTACTAATCACCCCCTACTAGCTGTATTGGCTCTGTGATCACATAGAACTTCACGAGCAATTAAAACTTCCCCCTTGCATGTAGAATGGCCTGACTATAAAGCTCAGGAGGATTGGTCCATGTAGAAGAGGCAGCTGCAATAGTTCTCCACCTGAGATCCCTGGAAAGACTGCACCCATCTGCTCTCCATTCCTCCATCCACAAACAGCTCTAAAGGTTATGCAACCTGTGGGCAAGCAAGCTTTTTCTCAGGTGCTAGAGAGGGCTTGGTCATGAGAGGAAGCAAAATGGTCTACCCCATAAGTAAACTTTGCATCCCTTTGATATTTCATACTATCTCTTCTTTTTCATTCGCACTGAAAATATTATTGGGTACCTACTTTGTGCTATGCCATGCCAGTCATGGACAACTGAGAGATGAATTAAAATACACCCTGTGTCCTGGAGAAGCCAATGGGCAGGAGGAGGCCATAGGCACATCAGAACTTAGAATCCAGTGCCATTGTTGCTGTACAGATGCATGAACAAGTCCTGTGGGATCACAAAAAAGGATGCAAGTAACTCCATGTGTTGGGGCTTCACAGAGGTCTATGCAATGCAGACTTGTACAGGTAAGAAGGATTTCAGTAAGAGGAAAGCGTGGAGGGAGAAGCTTTGCATGCAGATGCATGGAGGATTCCTGAAGACAGTGGCTGGAACGTAGGGTGCCCAGGAAGAGAGGGCAGAGCTGAGAGTGGAATGTAGGAAGACGGCAGCATGGGAAGAATCTAGAGCCGTGTGTGTGCATTTTCTGCAGAAGAAAGGAGAAACATTGCCCCTTCAGTCACCTTAGGTTGTGTGTAGGGAGCTCTGGAAGACCATGCAGAAGTGGACAAGGCATAGAGGGTTACTTTCCATCCTTTAAACAGACAGCGGCTGTAGAAACCGAAGAGTTTTCCCTATTAGTTTTTACTTCCATTTCATTATCAACAACAAATATTTATGCAGCCTCTGGAGGGAAGTGAGTCCCACAGACAGTGACGGGCAGGAGATACAGAGGTTATTCAAAAGACGCAGTCCTTGGGGCCTTATGTTTACAATTTAAAATGGAAACACATAAGAAGAATTAATAGTAGGACAGATGTACAACATGTCTGTTCATCAAATGTTAGCTATAAGGCTTTGCTGTGTTCTTTTATTTTGTTTGCACCTTAGCATAGTGGCTTTCAAACATTTTTAACGATGACCCAAAGGAAGAAATACATTTTATGCTGTGACCCCGAACAGGTACAAAAATGTCATCAAGTACTGTTGAGATGCACTCTGATATTTTATATCCTCTTTTATTTTATTATTTTTTAAAAATGCTGGTCACTGACCCTCTAAATCGATTTTATGACCCACTGCTCGGTTATAACTTGCAGCTTGAAAATTCCTGTCTTCCCATGTCTTTGAGGGGGTGATGTGTGTGTAGGGGAGGGGAATGAGATCACAGATCGGGGAGAGAAAGAGTGAGCACGTCCGTGGTGAGGAAAGGGGCAGCATGAGCAATCACCACAGTGACTTTCTGTGCCTGAAGAGGGGAGTGAATGACCAAGGGGATTCGCTAAGAAGGGGGATTTATTTGCTCCAACTTAGAAGACAATTTTTTGATATTTGGTAAAGGTATAGAGTAGCATGGATAAAATTATGTTATGTGGAACATAACATAGTTTTAAAGAATAATGGATATTCTTTAAAAAATTGTTGAGTGATGAAATAAACTTGAGTAATGTTAAGCTTGAGCAATCATCCCCAAATTGGATGGCCACAAAACATATTTAAAGAGCTGAAAACATTTCCAGTAACAAAATAATTTTATCCTTTTTAAAAAGCCCAGGATTATAAACAGAAATATAGATCAATGGAATAGGATAGAAAGCCCAGAGATAAACCCACGCACATATCGTCACCTTATCTTTGATAAAGGAGGCAGGAATATCCAATGGGGAAAAGATAGCCTCTTCAATAAATGGTGCTGGGAAAACTGGACAGCTACATGTAAAAGAATGAAATTAGAATGTTCCCTAACAACATACACAAAAATAAACTCAAAATGGATTAAAGACCTAATTGTAAGGCCAGACACTATAAAACTCTTAGAGGAAAACATAAGCAGAACACTCTATGACATAAATCACAGCAAGATCCTTTTTGACCCACCTCCTAGAGTACTGGAAATAAAAATAAACAAATGGGACCTAATGGAACTTAAAAGCTTTTGCACAGCAAAGGAAACCATAAACAAGACGAAAAGACTATCCTCAGAATGGGAGAAAGTATTTGCAAACGAAGCAACTGACAAAGGATTAATCTCCAAAATATACAAGCAGCTCATGCAGCTCAATATCAAAAAAACAAACAACCCAGTCCAAAAATGGGCAGAAGACCTAAGTAGACATTTCTCCAAAGAAGATATACAGATTGCCAACAAACACATGATAGGATGCTCAACATCACTAATCATTAGAGAAATGCAAATGAAAACTACAATGAGGTATCACCTCACACCGGTCAGAATGGCCATCATCAGAAAATCTACAAACAATAAATGCTGGAGAGGGTGTGGAGAAAAGGGAACCCTCTTGCACTGTTGGTGGGAATGTAAATTGATACAGCCATTATGGAGAACAGTATGGAGATTCCTTAAAAAACTAAAAATAGAATTACCATATGACCCAGCAATCCCACTACTGGACATATACCCTGAGAAAACCATAATTCAAAGAGTCATGTACCTCAGTGTTCATTGCAGCATTATTTACAATAGCCAAGACATGGAAGCAACCTAAATGTCCATTAACAGATGACTAGGTAAAGAAGATGTGGCACATATATACAATGGAATACTACTCAGCCATAAAAAGAAACGAAATTGAATTATTTGTAGTGAGGTGGATGGACCTAGAGTCTGTCATATAGAGTGAAGTAAGTCAGAAAGAGAAAAAAAATACCATATGCTAACACATATATAGGGAATCTAAAAAAAAAAAAAAAAAAGGTTTTGAAGACCCTAGGGGTAGGACAGGAATAAAGACACAGATGTAGAGAATGGACATGAAGACACAGGAAGGGGGAAGGGTAAGCTGGGAAGAGGTTAGAGAGTAGCATGGACATATATACGCTACCAAATGTAAAATAGATAGCTAGTGGGAAGCAGCCGCAGAGCACAGGGAGATCAGCTTGGTGCTTTGTGACCACCTAGAGGGGTGGGATAGGGAGGGTGGGAGGGAGACGCAAGTGGGAGGAAATATGGGGATATATGTATGGCTGATTCACTTTGTTATACAGCAGAAACTAGCACAACAATGTAAAGCAATTATACTCCAATAAAGATGTTAAAAAATTAAATAAAAAAAGAGCCCAGGATTTTATTCATTAGATTAAAGAACCATTTGTGTTCTGTCCTATTACCATCTTGCAGAAGAGTTTGGGAAACGCAGGTATAGACAGGTATCATTGCAGAAGACAAAGCAGAGGGTGCAGAGTCATATGAGAGAGGGTTTGTGTCCATGGGGACCTTCCTACTTGTGATGGGTCTAAGCCAGGCAAATGTCTTCTGTAAAGAGCCAGGTAGTCAAGATTGCAGGCTTTGGGAATTCTCTGGAGGTCCAGTGGTTAAGACTTGGAAATTTCACTGCCATGGGCCCGAGTTGGATCCCTGGTTGGAGAACTAAGATCCTGCAAATAAATAAATAAATAAAAGCTCGTAGGCTTTGTTCTCCATTGCAGCTACTCAACTCTGCCACTATACTGTGAAAGCAGCCGTAGGCAATACACAAGCGGGTGAGTAGGCTGTGTTTCTGTTCAATTTTATTTATAGACATTGACATTTGAATGTCACATGATTTTCCTGTGTCAAGAAATCTTATTCTTCTTTGTATGTTTCCCCAACCATTAAAACATGTAAACACCATTCTTAGCTTGTGTGTTATACAAAAACAGGCAGCAGGCTGGATCTCGTCTATGGGTCATCGTTTGCCAGCCACTGGTCTAAATCTTTAGGTTTTGCCTCTTTGCAACTCGAGGGAGAGTCCAAGAGTCCAAGTGAGGACCCAGGAAGGCCAGGAGGCTGGGATTTCAGGGAGCCCATGCTAAGAAAAGCTGGCTGGAGGACATCTGAGCAGTTAATATCTGGGTTACAATTGTGTTATAACCCTCAGGAGGTGGGAGACTATTATTAGAAGTCAGTTGTATTAGTTATGGTAACACTGGCTGCTGAAACAACCCCTGAACATAATAAAAGTCTATTTCTCACTTTCCAAAATAGGTGTTTCTGATGATCAGCGGGTGTTTCTCCTCCAAGTGGAGATTAAAGGACCTAGGTTGCTTCCTTCCTGTGTCCCCATCACCTTTATCATTCAGTTCTCCAGGTACTGTGGTCCCTGGCAATAGTCTGCAGAAGGGAAAGAGCTTGGAGGATCTTGTCTGGGAGGTTCTTATAGATCAGGAAGTGGCACACCTCACTTCTGCTCACATTCTATTGGCCAGAACCCAGTCGCATGGCTACAGCTGACCTCAAGGGAGGCTGGGAATTATAGTCTTACCTGTGTGGCCAGGAAGAAGAGGAAATGGATTTGATGAACACCAGTCAATGAAGAAGTAGAGAAGGCGTTCCAGTAGAGGGGACAGCATAAATAAAGGCATGGAGGGGGAAAACAGGTGAAACAGGGAACTACAAGCCATTTGTGGTTGTCAGAAATGTTCGCGGAAAGCAGAGGTTAGAGATGGGAAGCTTGTGGTACAGTGCTCAGCCCTAACCGCCCTCTCCCCCGAACTCCGCCTTGCATAGGATAGAGATGGTTGGGGCATTTAATGGGAAGAGTGAAATGAGTATTTGTACAGGGTGGGTGGGAGGTGTTCTCTGCTCTTCTCTTCCCTGCCTTCAAAGCAGTAAGATCAGTGACGTCAGAGTGAATGCGGGGAAGAAGAGGCAAGAAGCAGGGTGATCAGGCTCCCGTTCACTTAGGTTCCAAACTGCTAGGCTCTGCATCTTCACGCACTTCCTGACAATCCAGTGTCTCAATGGAATGGCCAGAGACGGGGAGCCCACGCTCCAGGTGTAAAGAATCAGCATTTGGTTGGCATATTCTTTGCCTTCTTTCCCTGCAAAAGCTTCAGATGCACCAGTGGATGACTGGACGCACTAAACGGAGACAGGCACACTCACCTTGTGCTAAAAGCTTTCTCGACTCCTGCTGTGTTGTTTTACCTCCTCTTTCTTTCAAATGCCTAGAGAAAAAGTGCAGACCCTTCCGGGGAGACTGTGACATCCTCCTGGGAACACGGCCAAGCCCAGGATGAGGTGTATTAAAGGGTGAAGGAAACTACCATCTGCATTAACTAAGTCTAGTCAAGGAAATGGTTTCTGTCTGCCCGGGCTTGACAAATCAATCGATCTATCTCACTGTTCCCTGGGTTTCCTGAGAGCAAGCTCTCAGCTTTTCTGTACAAATATATCCCAGTATTGGGCTCGAGTGATAGGAGGTTATCAGCGATCATATGAGAAAAGAACCCTTCTCCAACAACACTTCTTAGCCCTGAATTGCTCTTATCCACACAGCTTAAAAGGAGGAACGTACCTTTTAACATTAAGCACCCCTCCTTTAGTGATACTGTCCCTGTTGTTCCTCGCAGGCTGTGTGATTACACCACTAAAGGACACTGGTTGATGCCGTCATCTCCCTTCCAGACCCTTTTCTCTCTCCCTGCATCCCTTTCAATGACGTTCATGCACCTTCTTCTCAGCCTCCACTCCTGCCTCCATCAGGTCACAACCAAAACATCCCAAAGCCACTTGAGATGGCCCAGGCAATCATGGACAGGATAGCTGCAAATTACAGCTATGTAATTTGCAGGCCCCTGTGCAAAAAGAAAATGTGGACCCCTTGTTCAAAAAGCAGGAAAAAAGAACCATATGTTGATTTTGTCATGCCATGGGTGATGGGAGAGTTTAGTCCTCCCGTTTTAGTTTGCTAGGGCTGCTATAACAAGATGCCACAAACTGGGTGGCTTAAACATCAGAAATGTATTTTCTCACAGTTCTGGAGGCTGGAAGTCTAATATCAAGGTGCTGAAAGGTTTGGTTTCTCCTGAGGCCTCTTTGCTTAACTTATAGATGGCTACCTTCTTGCTGTGCTCTCACATGGCCTCTTCTCTGAGTATGGGCCTCTCTGGTGTCCGTTCCTCTTCTTATAAGCACACCAGTCCTGTTGGATTAGAGCTCCACCCTATGATCCCATTTAACCTTAATTACACTTCTTTAAAGGCCCTATCTCCAAATACAATCACATTCTGATGCACCGGAGGGTTAGGGCTTCACCATATGAATTTTGGGAGGACACCATTCAGTCCATAACACTCCAAAGTAAGATGTGCTGCTGTCACCAAATGAAGGGGAAAAAGCTGCCAGGTAGGCAAGAGCAACAGATGGCTCCAAACTTGCTCCTCTGGACCCTCATCATAACACAAACGTGTTTGCCCAACCCCTGCTGTTTTAAAAACTTTTTTTTGATACAATTCTGTTTTTTAATGGTATAAATGTATTAGGGTTGAGGGAAGAGATTTGAGAGCCTAAAGGAGTTATAGTTCTTCTCAGTTAATCTCAGACCCATTCACCCCCTCCTCTGCTGTAATACTATAGGCTGAGAGTAGAAAAATAGATTCTGAGCAAGGTGGGGGAGACCCAGGTTTATCACCTGGACCATGTGAGCCCATTTCAAGTGTTGGTCACATTTCCTCATTAATCCTTAGGGTAAATACTACATTGATACTTCTGTGAGATTTACTAGAATAACAACCAAATTCTTCACTGGCTCTCTCTCTTTTCTTGACATAAATTAAATCTTCCTCCCTCTTTCTCTCCTCTTTCTATACCTCAGATTTGTCCCAAATCCTCTCTTTAAGACCTATGGAGGATTAGAGATTTATCACTATATATCAGCTCTTAGGTTTGCCTTCTTCTCTGTCTAGCTCTTCCCCATTATCCACAGCTCATTATTTGTATTCAGCAACATATATTTATTGAACACCTACTTTGTACCAGGCATTGTTCTGGGTAATTTGGAGGCATCAGGGAACAAACCAGATGAAGATATCTATGTTAGGAGAACTTACTTTCTACCAGAGAGATAGTGAGAGAATTTACCACAAATATCATAAATAAGTAAATCACATATGGTAGATGCTGATGATGCCATGGGAAAAGAAAAGTAGAAGAGCAAGATACAGAGGAGGGGGAATTCCAGGGCTTGGGGACATATTGATATATTAGAGTTCTCAGGGTGGGTCTCTTGCTGAAGATGATGTGCTGGATAGTCTCCGTTAGCCCTTCCAGATCTATTATTTGCCTTTCATCCTGTTCTGTGCCCTGGGAGGATGACTTATATGGGCTGCACCAATGGGCCCTCTCACTCTCTGACTTCCCATTGAGTTGGGCCAAAGGATGACACTGGCAGGGCATTGGAAGGCGGTAGTGCATTGAAATCAAGGTATTTATTCCTCTGGCTACCTCCTCGCTAGGTTACAGGTTGGCAGTGGCTACAGTCCTTACTGAAGTTTACAGCTCTTTCCAGGTTCCCTCCCTTGAGTTCCAAGGGGTGCTCCCACTGTTGCTAACCCTGTTGTTCTTCTCTATCCCTTGTTGGTTTCTATTAAATCTGCCCACATCTTTGTAAAATGTCCCTTTATTACACTCTCTAATTACCCCAATTTGAATGTACTACTTGTTTCCTGCCAGCATCTTGAATTACATAGTAATTAGTACTGACAGAAGTGCCGCTGGGACACAGCCTCTTAAAATGAGGTTCTGTGATTGGGTTGCCTGTATTTGAGGAGGGTATAGATAATTTCCACGATGGGAGGAGAGGGAAAGGGATAAGACACATATAATCCTTGGCATGCAAAAGTGTCTCCTCTTACCCAGTTCTCACCCCCTAGTTATTTTCCCACTCCTAAAAGTATAGTGAGAACTGATGTACTCAACTGGCAGAATACTCACATTAGTTCCCTATGGTGTGGAATGAAGATTATATTGATAGGAAGAGCCAAGTAGAGGCCCCAAAATAATCAGCTTAAAGTAATGTGGCATCCCTGGAGGAACTGCAAAGTTTAATGCCATCATCAGAGACTTAGGAGGTGCAGGCGTGATTATACCTACTGCATTTCCATTTAACTAGTCTGTTTGGCAGGTGCAAAAACCAGATGGTCTTAGATAATAATTGTAGATTGTCCCAGACTTAAGGAGGTGGTTATGGAAATCACAGTTGAGATTTTGGATGTGGTATCGTTACTGAAGCAAATTAATAATTACTCCTGGTGCCTGGTTTTTAGCTACTGACATGCAAATGCTCTCGATAGACAGTGGGAAAGGTGGCTGTTGGTCACTGTCCTTCCTTGGCAACATAGGTGCTTGTTCAATGAGCTAATGTAGAGAGTGGCAATAGAAACAAAGATGGAGGCTTAATATGGACTTTTATTCCCAAGGTTGATTTGGAGAGAGCTGCTACCGATTGCCCAACTTTCCAACATCAGAGGCCAACTTTGAGTCCTAATAAAACACCATTCCCCAAAGTAGACAATGATTTGTCCTCAGAGGAATAGATATATATCCCAGATACACATTTGCCTTCATTTCTCTAAGTGCTTCTGCTGGCATTCCCACTCATGGGCCTACAAATGCCCTATCCATTGACATGGTATCTCACAAAATGTTGCAGCCATCTAAGGCACTTATTTGGTGGTGAAGGAGGGGTGGCAAAGGGCTGTTGACTTTGGCATTCACTACTCTCTCCTGTCACCCAGAAACAGATGGCTTGATAGACTACTGGAATGGTCTGATGAAGGTAATTCCTTACAAGTAGTTACCTTAAACCAGTGGACAATATCTGGTGCCATGTTCCCTGGAGCCTGAGTGCATGGGCCTAAGAACCAAGAGAAATGAGAGTGGCTGGAGTAGTGTTTGGTATTATCCTTATCTGGAGATCTGTATTCTAGGAAGGAATGTTCTGCCTGAAATCAGAGTCATAGTTCAATTAAATTTGGAGCTAAGCCTACTCCCAGGCCATTTTAGGGCTCCTCTTAACCACTGAACTAACAAACAAAGAAGGTGTGGAGTGGTCACTGTTCTGTCTGGGGGAATTGATACAGGGATCTTGTAAAACTTGTTTCTGAAAAGACTAGAATAAAGTCACAATCAGCTGAAATAAATGTTTAAGCAAACCGAAGCCATCAAAGTATCACAAAAGGAAGTGGTTAATGTAAAATATACCATTAAGGACTTCTCCTTCTTTAGAGAATTAGAAGGTAAAGTCCCTAGAATCAGTAGGTAATTATACTATTCTCTCTCTTCCAAGAGAAGGATCGGCCAGGATGTTTTCCCATCCAGGCACGTATTCCTTTGGAATCTGCAAGGCTTCCACAGTCACCTTTGTAATTTGTTCTTCATATTCAACATAATCTTTATTCGTAGCCACATTAGGGTTTGATGACTGGACCATAAAGTAAACATCACGCCAAAAACATAAAGGCTTTAGTCAAGAGAAGAAATTGCCAAAAATTCTTGTTTGGGGAAGAAGGCTTTTTTTTTTTTTCTATTGGCATCAATGTTCCACTGCTCTTTGCTGCAGGAGGCTTTAAACACCATGATTCTATAAAAACACTGCACTGACTTGACATCAGCAGGAATGATCACTAAATCCCTTGGCCTGCTGGGTATTTGTCTGCCGGACATGGTGTGACTGAGACTCAACGGTGTCAAGGTCATGGCTCAGGAGGGGTAAAGCAGTATCAGTGAGACAATAGCATTGTCTGGAAGCTGGGTTATTGTCTGTCATTGGAGACAGACAGCTTGGCAAGGGAATGATTTGGCTGTCCTTTGGCTCAGTGTATACAATCACATCCAGGGAATCTGCAAAGCTGCATGAGGAACCAAGGGCAAAGGAAAGCTGTGATTATACCAGCTAGAACAGATCCATGCCTCTCTTGGTTTCAATAGTCACTTGAGTGCTACTGCCAGCTTTTGAGATGGAGCTACCTGCCCAGCACAGCTATGCTTGGCCAGATCCTACAAATTTAAATGGTCTTTGATGATTATGCCCTCACTGTCCATATCTTCTGACCAAGGCAATATTGCCAGTTGCTTGGGGCTTGAGTTAAGGGTAAAAATTCCGAACTCTGACATCTACCAGTTGTGGGTCCCAAGGTGAGTTACATGATATTTCCCCAATTCTCAGATTCTCACAAGAAAAAAAATGGGAATCATAGTATCTACTTCATAAGGATGTTCGTAAGAATTAAATGGGATCATGTTTGTAAAGCACCTTCAGTAGCATCCGGTACATAACAAGGCTCAATAAATGGTAGTGGTGGAGATCAGCATTGTCATCACCATGAAGGCAGTTTATCCAGAGTCCAGAGGGGCAGAAGATTCAAATAGACTTGGGACTGGACTTCTTTTTAATGCATTTTTCACAAACGAGGCTGGGCAATACAGATTCCAAGATGGTGAAAATGAGAGATAACATATTTGAGTCATTGGCATTGAGTATAGTCAAGACTATGAGGACTGAAGACCACCTGCATGAGAAAAGGAAGAGATATAATAAGTGGCATGAATACTCTTAGGAAAATGACCAAAGTTAGAGGAACCAGAAGAAGAGAGAGAGAGACTGGGAAAAGAGCCTGAATGGTATTTCCAAAACTAGAGGAGAAGTGATTTAAAGAGGTGATGGTTATATACGCTACCAAATGTAAAATAGATAGCTAGTGGGAAGCAGCCACATAGCACAGGGAGATCAGCTCCGTGCTTTGTGTCCAACTAGAGGGGTGGGATAGGGAGGGTGGGAGGGAGACGCAAGAGGGAGGGGCTATTGGGATATATGTATACGTATAGCTGATTCACTTTGTTATACAGCAGCAACTAACACAACAATGTAAAGCAATTATACTCCAATAAAGATGTTAAAAAAATTTTTTTTTAAATGAAAAAGAGGTGATGGTTAGTGGAAGGATCATGCAAAACAAGCACTGAGAAAGTTGTTGAATTTGGCGGGAAGGAGGTCTCAGTCTCATCAGATGAGCAGTTGCCAAGAAGTGACACATGTATCAGTCAGGGTTCAGTTAGAGAGGCAAACCCAGTAGGACACATACGTTGGTTATAAGTATTATAAACTATGCATTATAAATTATATAATAATTATTAATTTTAATATGAATGTGTTGTTTATTGATTATATCAATAATATATTATCAAGGATAAATATTAATGTTTATATTATGATTATACTATAGTATTACAGTATTATGTTAATTCTTATTAATATATTACAGTATTTATTATAAGGAATTGGGTTACACAATTGTGAGGACTGGCTCAGCTAGCCCAAGGTCCATAGGGCAGGCAGTCGGGAAGGAAAGATCTCCAGCAAGCTGGAACCCCATGGGGTCAAGCTGAAACTTGTTCACAAGCAGGCAGAAAATAGATCCAATGGGAAAAGAGAGCAATTGCAGAGCCAGCTGCTGTTTGCAGACTCCAGCTCAGGAAAGGCCTAAACCCTCTTTTAGAGGGCTTCCAATGGATTGTCAGGCCCATCCACGATAATCTCCCTTTTAATGAACTAAAAGTCAACTGATGAGGCAGTTTACATCTGTAGAATCCCTTCACACAGATTATCACACTAGATAATCTGGTAGTATCTAGATTCGTGTTCGTTTGTGGAAGTAACTGGGAGAACATGGGAAAACAGCTGCTTCCTCCCTCAGTCCTCCAGTTTACACGAAGGAATATCCCTTGCAGCCTGCCCTGATTGGAAATACTAGAGGAAGTATTCTCTGGTGGTTCAGCTTAGCCTAGTTGACACATCAACGAGCGTTTCTAAGAACTTTGGGGAGAAAGTGGGAGATGTCTGCAACAAGAAAGAGAAAGAACCTGAAGAAATATGTGCAACAGATGATTCTAATGAAGAGCAAAAGTATGAAATTGCGGTTGGAGAGGATAAGTAAAAACAAGACCTCAGTGTTGTCAAGGGAAGGACTTGGTGCTGGGAAGGGCAGTCCACCATGGACCCTGAGCCTCCCTAAATACTCCTGCTGGGTATGCCTAAAATGGAAGGCCCTGGCCACTCTTTACCTAGGCCAGTTCTCAGAGTTGTGTTTGTAGTAGGCAGTCTTGAGGGATGAGGTAACATCTCCCCCAGACAAAGAATAGTCTTGTTTCCACTTTCTACGAAAGCAGCAAATCCCCCAATTTTAGTGTCCCTCTCCCATAATGCAACTCATGGCATGTGTGGGTACCCACCATGGCCTCTCTTCGTCACACTTGTGGGACTTGGTGAGAGCATTGGGGTTGAGAACCAACTAACACAAACCAGTGTAAACCTCTGGCTACTGCTTCTGTCATGAGTAATAAAGTCCTTGGTCTCTGACCGGGAGTCTTGTGTCTTCTGCCAGCATCCATAGAATAGTAACAGTCTAGATTATTCACTTTTAAGTAGGATAAAGTCCCAGACCCTTCACAATTCTCGACATGCAGATGAGGAGACACAAATTCCTATTAACTACTGAAAGCACTAGACTTTAAATCTGGCAGAAAACCACTCGCAACTAACTTTTTAACATGTAAATAAATTCTGAGATTCATTAAAATATTGATTGATTTGTTCTTATAATCTGGAATGAAAACTAAGCATATCTTCATCACACCCCCAAAGTCTACCTTCAAATGTATTATCAGTGTGTAGTCTAGCGATTCAGTTGTAGAATCATAAGACCTGGGCTTGAATGTAAGTTTTGAGCCTTATTTTCCTCAAATGTGGAACTCGGACAATAATACCTGACCATTGCAGTATTGCTTCATGGATCAAATGAGAGCTTGTGTGGGGCACAGGTGAAATATTGTGGACACCTCACAAACATGGGTTCTCTCTTCTGTCTCTTCCTGCTCTTAACTCACACACAGACTTAGAATTGTTTTCTAGTTTTCATAGAGTTTGCACATGTTTCTACTTAAACCAGTGACATTCAGTATCGTCAGCTCTTTAGATACTTCATAGAAGAGTCAACTATTAACTGAGTTCAATATTCCTCTCTCAAGAGTTCAGCTACTTATGGCTTATCGTTACCCTTCTAGTCTCTATTTCAATCCACAGTCTTTTAAATGTGCTGCTTTCTGTGTAATAAATGCCATTTGCAAGCACTTAACATTTACAAGGAGTGCTCACATTTATCATCTCAGGTGAGCGTCCCGCAGCGCGTCTTATATATTGCAGCGGGATCAGCCGTCCACTCCGCAGATCATTAAACAGAAATGTTAACGCTGTCACGCAAGATCACACCTTACCAGGGTCATTGGTAAATGGTAGAGCTGGAACATAAACCCTGGTGCTCTCTGAGTCTGGTTCTCTTCTCACTTTGTCTTGCTGCTTGCTGTATCCACCCTTCTCTCTTCCTTTTCCTGTTTTGCCCACCTCTGGGATGGATTTTCTGAGGTCTCTTTCTGCCAACAGTGTTTTTGCAATGACCCTGTGTATTAGCCAGGGCTCTTTCAATTTCAAGTGACAGAAAACCCACTCGAAAAAGATTTATTGGTTCATGCACAGAGAAGGATGGGGAGTAAGTGGTGTCAGGCAGTGCAGGGTCTGAGGGCTCACAGATAACATTAGAGGTTTTCTCCTCTCCATTTCTCAGCCCTGCCTCTTTCTGGTTTTTGGCCTCATCCACTTTCTGCAGATGTTTCCTTTTTGTGGTAGCAAGTATGGCAGGCCATAGCTTCTACGTATGTCTCCACTGCGTGTTATTCAAGAGGAAAGAGAGAGTTGTGTTCTTCATCTGTCTGTATGAAATTAGCTCCATTTGAGTCATGTGCCTATTCATGGGACCAATCATTGGTCAGGGAGTGGGATACTGTGATTGGCCAGGTCAGTGTCACATGTCTATTCGATCAACCAGAAGTTGGGGTTCTATGTTTGGCTGCTCACCAGAGTCACCTGATTAGAACGGGAGAAGCATGGCTCAGAGGAAAAGGGTAGGGGGATGCCTGAGAGCAGAGCAAAGCAAAACAAAACAAAAACCCACAGATGTCAACAAACCTTACATTCTAGATTGTCATAGATAATGCAAATTTCAAATATTATAAAAACTGATATATATTTTCTTTGAATTTTCACTTGAGGTTTTATTCTTTGCAATAAAGATTATCCACTGAACTTCATGTGATTTAATTTAATACCCATGAAAACCTTTTCATAAAAATAAATTAAAACTCAGGAGAAAACACATTTGTCAGACCACACATCCCAATTTGGAGCTCAGTAAACGTGGTCTTGGTAAGTAAGGACAGCAGGGTCTATGGCAGGGGGTGTCTGTCATCCTTCCACCTGCCCACCTACAGGACTCCATTTCTTGGCAGGGAAGCTAGCTGCTTGAGCACTCATTGAATATATATTTAATGGTGTGACATTTACACGATGCCAAGGAGACTCTGAAATGACTAAATTTAAAATAGATCTTAATACCTAAAGTAAGAGAGAGAAAGCAGAAGGAAATGAAGTACATTTTGTGAGTTTAAAAGACACGTGACAACAGAGCTAAAATCAAATATGCCTGCAGATTTCCAAAAGAGACATTCATTGTTTTACTTTGTCTTTTTTCCTTTCCAGTCCAGACATACTAGGTAAATTAGTGAACAATAATAACAATGATGATATTATTAATAGCAATTAACTACTCTTTATGGAGTGCTCACTATATGTCAGGCACTCTACCAAGATCTTTAGATATAATATCTAATTCAATCCTCAGAATCACAGAATGAGTATTATCCCTTTTTTTACAAGAGGAAACTGAAGTTTAGGGAAATTAAATATTTTGCCCAAGTTTATTCACTTGATAATACTACTTCTATTCGTTTCTGATTTCTTCTGCAGCAAATTACCACAAATTTAGTGGCTTAAAAAAACACACATACTGTTCTGGAATGCAGAAGTTTGAAGTGGGTCTCACTGGGTTAAAATCAAGGTGTGGGCAGGGCCACACTCACTTCTCGAGGCTTTGGGAGAGAATCCATTTTCCTGCCTTTTCCGACTACAAAATGTTGCCCACATTCCTTGGCCTCTTCCCATCATCCAAGCCAGCAACCTTGGATTCAGTGTTTCTCACATGGCCATCTCACTGTTTCTCTATTTTCTGCCTCAATCTTCCACTTATAAGGAACCTTATGATTACACTGGCCCAACTGGGATAATCCAGGATAATATCCTTATTTTAAGGTCAGCTAATTAGTAGCAACCTTAATTCCATCTACACTATTAATTTCCCTTTGCCATGTAGCTGAACATAGTCACAGTTTTAGGGGTTTAGGACATGGACATCTGTTGGGGCTATTACCTGCCTTCCACAGTACTGTCCTGGTTACCCTACTCCTGACCATTCTAGTTCCTCCCTTACTCCTGATCCGTGAACTTGGCATTTGAACGCCTACCTCCAGCTCCCTCCCTCAACACACTCTGAAGATGCTGGCTACACTTCCAGCGTTTCGTTAAGATGGTTCAATCTCAGACTCACGTACGAATATTCGCAGATACATACAATCTTTCTCTAGGGCCACTTGGAACATCATGAGATTCCCTGACTCCTCACTTAGTACACATTTGTCGAAGCCCAACTATATGGCAGAGATAAAAGATAGACACTGCCATCAAAATGCTCAGAGTCAGGGGAAGACACATAGGACAGCCAGTGATCGCAGGACCTTGTGGTAAAATGCACAGGGTACTGTGCGGACAGAGAGGAGTGGGGTGCGGAGAAGCATGTTAAAGAAGGATTTGAATAGAAGCCAACACCTGACTGGAATCCTAAGGCACAGATAGGAATTATTCAGGCAGAGGGAAAAGGGGGACCATTTTAATCGACCTAAAGATATTCCTCATGCCTTTTTTAGTTGATCCCTTCTCTCAACCTCCAGCAGCCAGTAACCACTGTTCTGCCACTGTAGTTTTGTCTTTTTAGAATTTCACATAAATGGCATCATACCGCATGTAGTCTTTTGTATCTGACTTTTCATTTAGCACAATGCTTTCGAGACTTATTCACTTTGTTGTTTTAATTGATATTCTGTTCCTTTTTATTTCTGAGTTACATATCGTAGTAAGGATATACCATGATTAGTTATCTGTTCACCAGTTGATGGTCATTTAGATTGTCTCCAGTTCCTGACTCTTATGCATAATGCTGCTGAGAACATTAGCATACAAGTCTTCCTATAGATGTATGTTTTCATTTCTTTTGGGTAAATATCTAGGAGTGAGACTGCTGGGTCATTGTGGCAAGGGTAAGTTTAACTTATGAGATGCTATCATAATGCTTCCCGAAGTTGCTGCACCATTTTGCATTCCCAACAGCAGCAAATGAGAGTTCTAGTTGTTCTACATTCTTTCCAACACTTGAAGTTGACAGTCTCTTAAATTTTAGCCATTCTAGTGGGTGTGTTGTGCTATCTCATTGTGGTTTAGTTTGCATCTTTTCATATGCTTTTGGCCATTTGTGTATTTTCTTTTGTTAAGCATCCATTTAAATCTTTCGCCCATTTATATCAGATTATTTGTTATTTTATTAAATTGTAAGAGCTTTCAAAAATGTATACTGGATATAGTCACTTAATCACAGATACGGTTTACAAATATTTTCTCCCAGTCTAAGGTTTTCTTTTTAATCTTCCTAACTGTATCTTTTAAAGAGCACAGGTTTTTAATTTGGATGAGGTCATTATCAATTTTTAAATGGTTCACGCTTTTTGTGTCTTGTTCAAGAAATCTTTGCTAAACCAATATCACAAAGATTTTCTTCTATATTTTCATATAGAAGTTTTATAGCTTTAGTGCTTACATTTAGGTATTTGATACATTTTCAGTTAATTCTTGTATATCATGTGAGGTAAAGTTTGAGATTCCTTTTTTTCCGGTTGTTCCAGCACCACTTATTAAAATATCTATCTTTTCCCTCTTGGTAGCTTTGTCAAAAATCAATGAACTATCTATGTATATATATGGATCTCTTTCTGGATTCACTACTTTGATTTATGTGTCTAAGCTTATGCTAATATCACAATATCTTAATTACAGCACATTTATAGTAAGTCATCTTAAATCTGATAACGTAAGTTCTTTAAAGTCACTTTTTTTCCCCCAAAATTATTTTGTTCATTCTAGCTCCTCTGCATTTACCTGTAACTTTTATAATCCACTGGTCAATTTTTTCAAAAATAAATCCTGCTGGGATATTTATTGGGATTCCTTTTATTCTATAGTTTGAGTAGAATTATTTTCTTAACAATATTGAGTCTTTCGATTTATTAACATAATATATCTCTCCATTTATTTAGGTCTTTAAAATTTTGCCTTGGTTATCTTTTGTATTTTACAGTGTACAGGTCTTGAAAATCATCTTTCGTCAGACTTACTCCTGAATACTTTTCTATGCTATTGTTAATGGATTTTTTAAAAAATCTCATTTTCCAGTTGTTTGTTGCTAGTATATCAAAATACAATTTATTTGTGTGTCTCAATCATGTATCCTGTGATCTTGCTGAATTCTTGTATCAGTCCTATTACCTTTTTCTGTCATTCCTTAGGATTATCCATGCACATGATCTTATGATCTGCAAATAAATACAGTTTTATTCCTTCATCTACAATCTGTCTGCTTTTATTTATCTTTCTTAATTTATTGCACTGAGTAGGCTCCCCAGTATGATGTGGAATAGAAATGATAAGAGTAGAATTGCCTTCATCCTGATCTTAGATAGAAAACGAGTCTTTCAGTATTGAGTACTGTGATGGTTAATTTTATGTGTCAACTGAGTTATGCTAAGTGACCTAGACATTTGATTAAAATTAAGTCCTGACAGCACTGTGAAGGTATTTTTTTAGATGTGATTAACATTTAACTCAGTAGACCTTGAATAAAGAAGATTACCCTCTGTACCGTGGGTGGGCCTAACCCAATCAGTTGAAGGCTTTAGCTAACAAAGACAGGTCCTCTGAGAAAGAAAGAATTTGGCCTCCAGACTACTTGCAGACTCCAGCTGCAACAAAAACTCTTCCCTGGGTCTTCAGCCTGCTGGCCTGCCCTGTAGATTTTGGACTTGTCAGATCCCATAGTCATGTGAACCAATTACTTTAAATAAATAAATGTATGTGTATATGTACACATACACACATACATCCTATTCTGTTTCCCTGGAAAACCTTAGTACAAGTATGTTATTAGCTGTGATCTTTTCACAGATGTCCTTAAGTAGAGGAAGTTTGCTTCTATTCTTAGTTTGCTGAGATTTTTTTTTTAATCATGAATGGATTTGCATTCTGCCAAATGCTTTTTCCGAATCTATTAAAATGAAGTATTTATTCTTTAACTTAATATGATAAATTACCTTAATTGATTTTCAAATGCCAAATCAGGCTTGCATTCTCAGTAAAAACTCATTTGATCATGACTTATTATCTTTTAAATATACTGTTGGAATCATTTATCACAATTTTGTTCAGGGATTTTTATCTTTATGATCATGAGGAATATTTTTCTGTAATATCTTTAGGGTATCTTTGTCTGTCGATATTGAGGTGATATCACATAATTAATTGGAAAGTATTCCTCCTTTATTTTTTTTAACATCTAAAAGAGTTTGTGTATAATTAGCATTATTTCTTACTTATATTTTTGATAGAATTCATCAGAGTAGACATTGGGGATTGAAGTTTTCTTTGTGGAAGGGTTTTTTTAAATTACAAATTGAATTTCTGTAATTGATAGAAAGTATTCAAATTTTGTATTTGTCCTTGGGCCAGTTTTGGTAATTTGAGCCTTTCTAATACTTTTCCATTTCATCTAAATTGTCATATTTATTGACATAAGTTGTTTGTAATATTCCTTCACTATCCTTTTACATCTGTAGGTTTTGTCCCCATTTTCACTCTCAATGCTAGTAGTTTTTGTCTTTTCTTTTTTCTCTTGAAAAGAGAAAAGTCTAGTTAGAGATTTATCAATTGTATTTGTCTTTTCCAAGAACCACCTTCTGGTTTCAATGAATTTTTTTCCTCTATTTTTTGTCTATTTTCTATTTCATTGATTCCTACACTTATCTTCTTTATTTACTTCCTCATATTTAGGTTTAATTTGCCTTTTTTGTTTAATTTCTTAAGGTAGGAACTTAGATCATTGATTCTATACCTTTTTTCTTTTCCAGGGCTCTGTGAATGTTTTCCATAAAGGTTCACATAGTAAATATGGGAGGTTTTGCAGATCACATATGATCTCTGCTACATTTTTTTCCTATTCTCCTCCTCCTTCATTTTTTACAACCATTGAAAAATGCAGAAACATTCTTAGCTCACAGGCCATAAAAGACAGGCTACACACCAAATTTGTCCCAAGGGAAATGGTTTACCAAATCTTCTTCTAATATAAACATTAAAAGCCGTACCTTTTTCTCTAAACACTTCTTTAACTGCATCCAACAAATTTTGATATGTTGTATTTTTATTATCATTCAAAATATTTTTAATTTCCCTTGTGACTTCTTTGATTCGTAGAATATTTAGAAGTAGGTTTTTATTATTTTTGAAACTTAGAGGGATTACCTAGATACTGTTTGTGGTTTCTAATTTAATTATGTTGTGGTCAGAGAATATACTTATAAATCTTTTCAAACTTACTGAGGCTTGTTTTATGCCCAGCTTTTGTTCTATCTTGACAAATAAATCATGGCAGTTGAAAAAAATGTGTATTCTATAGTTGTTGGGTATATGTTTTTTTTTCTTTAATTAATTAATTAATTTATTTTTTATATTTATTTTTGGCTGTGTTGAGTCTTCATTTCTGTGAGAGGGCTTTCTCTAGTTGTGGCAAGTGGGAGCCACTCTTCATCGCGGTGTGCGGGCCTCTCACTATCGCGGCCTCTCTTGTTGCGGAGCACAGGCTCCAGACACGCAGACTCAGTAGTTGTGGCTCACGGGCTTAGTTGCTCCACGGCACGTGGGATCTTCCCAGACCAGGGCTCGAACTTGTGTCCCCTGCATTAGCAGGCAGATTCTCAACCACTGCGCCACCAGGGAAGCCCTGGGTATATGTTTTATAAACATTGATTTCTGCACAATGGTAATAGTATTGTTCAGTTCTATGATTTTACAATTTTTTTACTTAGTTTTTCTATCAAAGACAGAAAAGTAGTGTGTTAAAATCTACAATTTTGATTGTGGAATTGTCTGTTTTTCCCTTTGAATCTATAACTTATTGTTTCATGTATCTTGAAGCTCTGTTATTAGACATATCCATAATTATGATTGCTATGTCTTCCTAATGGATTGCACTTTTGACACTTTGAAGTGTTCCTTTTTAGTTCCAGTAATCATTTTTGTTTTGCAATTTCTTTTCCCTGATATTAATATTGTTACTTTGGCTTTCTTATGTTTATTGCTGCTTGTTATATCTACCTTTATGGCTCAACTTCTATCACTTTTTACTTCTCCGTCTACTTTTCTGCTGCTTCCATCTACTTCTCTGCAGATCTGTCTGCCTCATAGTATCTTCAGCTTTATAGCTTTTGCTCACTGCCAACTCTCTGGGTTTCCTGCCTTCCTTCACTCATTTATTCCACAAATAATATTACTATTGCTGTTGCTACTACTACTACTACTACTTGCCAGCACTCTTAATACCACTTATAAAGCACCTACTATGTGCCAAACACTGTCCTAAGTGCTTGCCATGAGTTAACTCATTTAATTTGTTGAGTTTCTACTACAGCAGACAGTGTGCCTTTGGGTGTGAGTCTGTGAGGACAGGGACTTTTCACTCTTGTTTACTACTTTAACCTGAGCATTCACCACAGTATTAGGCATACAAAGGGTGTTAATAAATATTTTTTTTGAAATGCATGAACCTCTAAGTATTTTGCATTGAAATCTCCAAAAGAAAAGTTCTAGCTAATTTGATAATCACTCTGCAAAAGACAGGCTCCCTGCCAGCAGAGATGTTAATCAAGCAGCTCTCTGAGCCTTCAGCCAGCTGTAGATGGGGACTTTGTACCAACTATAGTGAATCTATGACTCGCTAGGTTGTAACCAGGATAGTGGGGTAAGTAGTACAAAACACATGGTGACCTATGAATTCTTTGGATAGGAACAGTAAAGACAGCATAAGCCACCCAACAGAGACATTCAGCCATATACGTATGCACTCTCGTGCATATTTGTGAAATGTATTACACATAGTACATAGACGAAGGTATGGGATGCATGTCTCCTTTCAGTTTACCACTTTGTATTCATTCGAAAAAAGAAATACTGAATAAAATAATAACTAGTGTCTCAAGATTACCCTGTCAATATTGCAATGTGTGGGGACAAGGCGTTGGGTAGCAGGCAGGACCTAGGTGACAGCAAAAACAAAACAAAACAAAACAGCTATCTAGGAAGTGGACTCTCACCACAGAGTCTGCTGATGCTCTGATCTTCAACTTCCTAGCCTCCAGAACTGTGAGAAATAAATTTCTGTGATTTAAGTCACCCAGTTTATGGTGTGTGTGTTGTTATAGCAGCCCAAATTGACTAACACAAATGGTTTACTAAGATGTGGGCAGAGTTGAAGAAACCAAAAACGATGTGGAGACAGCCAGGAACCAACAATGTGAGAAACTGTTATTAGCCTTACACCTAAAGGGGCAAGAGGAGGCAATAATGTTTCTGGAAGCCAGTGAGACCTGGTGCCATGGAAGAGGGGCCGCTCTGTGGGAGCTGTGGTTGTGGACAGTACAGCCACCCTAGAAGCAAAGTGCAGAAGGAAAGGGGAGTGGAAAGAGGTACGCAATGTCTCTTTCCATCTTCCGACCTCCCATTGCCAGTAGCCAGCGGGCAGCCATGCAGCACAAATGCCTGGGTGAAGCAGTCTACAGGGGTCAGGACAGAGAATGGCAGAAGAGGAGGAAAAGCAGAGAATGAACGGCAAGGGGGGAAATGAAAATAGTGTATTCACTCAACAAATATTTTTTTAACTGATTGTTATATTCCAGACATTAGGCTAAGTGTACTTGACACGCTAAGTTTTCTTTGGGATTTGTAAGTAGATCTATTGGGCGCAGATCCAGAGGCAATTTCTTTTTGCTTGAATATTATTTCTATTTATAGCATTTCAATAGGGGGGGCTTTCTCTGTGGATTAGACTTCCAATTGCTCCCTTTTGCTTCTTCTTGCTGCTCTACGTAATAGCACACTTTGAAAAGCCGTAGGTATAGAATAGGCACAACTTCTTATAATTAAGCCGAGGAATAAAATACACAATTGAATTTTGGAATTTTTACATAAGGGAGTTTTCCAGGCTCTTTGTTGGCTTTAAAGAGAAAGCACAAATAAGGATGCAGAACACAGGAGACAGGAGGCAGGAACAAAAGCAAATAAATTAATGAGCTATTCAAAGGGGAATTCACAAACTCTGCTTCCTGAAGCCTTAATGAGAAAGACGGAGGCATGTGGGTGAGGAGTTTATATTATTACTGGGAATGTGTTGTATGGAGAAAGGCAGTTGATTCTCAAAGGAGAAGCGTTCTGATAAAAATTCTAAATCAGAAATTAAAGAACGTGCTTCTTCATCCAGAGCTACACAATCCAGTCTGTGGAATATTGCATGGACTTGCATTTCTCTCTTCTACCCTCTGGCAATTTTAGAGGCCATTCCTTTGCCTTTTAAGCACTACCCTCTCCCTTTCCTTCATAGACGCCAAGCAAAAGAATTTAGACAGTACTAGTCTATCTTACATGATACAGTCGATTAGGTCCTTTGTTACTTTATATAAATTGGTATTTCTTAATGAATGTATGAAGCTTGGGAATTAGAATGTCCATCTTCTGATTCAGGTTCTGCCACTGTGTCAACGTGGGCGGGTCACTTAATTTCTCAGAATCTCAGAGTCCTCATCTGTGAAATGGGCATTTTGGGTGGGGACCAAGTGGAAAACAGAGGGTTTCCCTGGGCTTTGGGAAGTCATTGATTGCACGAATTGTATAGAAAATTGTATCTGTACATATCTGTGTGTTCATGTTCCCACTTGTGAATGTGTTTCACTACATTCTCCAAGAACTTTGTGGTCCCTAAAAACTATTATGCAAATTTAAACCAAAAAACATTAGATAAGTCTGATTTTAAGCTAAAAAATTCTACAGCTTCATAAACATCTTTGGTTTAGATTGTAATTTCAGAGCTGCCTCGAGTTCTTCCCTTGAGCTTCAATTGGTAGTGGCTTTGCCAATTCTAGGTTTAAGTTTCCACTTTTTTCCCCATTTTAATGATCTATAAACACATAAATCAGATTCTTAACAAGGACATAAGCCATCAAATATATTAGAAACATTCACATTTAAAAGATTATTTTATGAAGTGAATATATATGCCCTATTTTATCTGTTATAAGAAGCACCATTTTAATATTTGGTTTCCCATAATGTGCAAGGAACTACAGCTTGAGATATTGAATAGGATTTCAGAGTAAAAAAGATCTTGCAACAGTATTGTCCAAAAGAACTTTCTGAGATGATGGAAATGTTCTATAAATTTGTACTGTCTAATATGGTGACCACTAGTCATAACTTTGAGCACTTGAAAGGTGGCTAGTGCAACTGAGGAATCAAAATTTTAATTTAATTTAAGTTTAGTTTAGTTTAGTCACACGTGGCAAGTGACTACCATATTAGACAACAGAGTAGTAGAGAACGTCCCATGTAACCCGTATCAGGAGTGGAAAATCTCATAACCCCTCCTAAAGCAGGGGTTCCCAACAACAACACTGTTGAGCGGGGCCAGATAATTCTTTGTGGAGCGTGGGGAGGAGTGCTGTCCTGTGCACTGCAGGGTGTTTAGCATCATCCCTGGCCTCTACCCACTAGATACCATTAGTACCCAATCTCTGACAATGACTTCAGACATTGGCAAATGTCCCCTGGAGGGTATAGTCGCACCAGGTTGAGAACCACTGCCTTTGAGTCAGTTGTTCTTGAGGTTTTTCTTGAAAACATCCAGTGACCAGACATCTCACCAGATAGACTAATTCCATCTTGAGTTCTTGAAATTATTAGGTGGTTATTCCATATGTATGGCTGCCCACAAATTATTTTCTCTCACTTGTTGGCAACTTTGTTGAGGAGGAAAGTGGAAATGAACAGTTGAAATGCTTATTAACAGGAAACACAACACATACTTGTTAAAGAGTGTGAGCTCTAGAACTAGAAAGACTGGGTTCAATTTCTGGCTCCGTCAGGAATTAACTGGGTGATCGTTTGCAAGTTAATTAGTTTTAATTATTTTTTAATTAGTTTTTAGTTTTCCCACTTGTTAAATAAGAATAATACTACTAACCAGAGTAGTTTTAGGATTAAATAAAATCATGTTTATAATATGCTTGGTTATTATTACTACCAGTAATAACAATGATACCATTTTACTTTCCTGTTGTGCTAACAGTTGTTAAATATTTTATCACATGCGATCCTCCCAGTGATTTTGTTATTCCCACTTGATAAATAAAAAATATGGATGCTCACATAGTTTAATTAATGTGCCCAAGGACATGCCTGGTAAGAAAGCTGGGATTTAAATCCAGTTCATCCACTCATATGTGGAATATAAAAAATGTTAAAACAAACGAACAAAAACAAAATAAATGAACAAACCAAACCAAACAAAAACAAACACACAGATACAGAGAACAGAGTAGTGGTTACCAAAGGGGAAGGGGTCGGCGGGGGAGTGTGAAATGGGTAAAGTGGATCAACTATATGGTGACGGATGGAAAATAAATTTTGGGTGGTGAGCAGGTTATAGGATATATAAAAGTAGAAATAGAATGTTATACACATGAAAAATATATAATGTTATAAATTAACATTACCTCAATAAAAAGAAAAAATGAATCCAGTTCACCCAGTACCAATTTTAGTGTTCTTTCTGCCACACAGAAAGAGCTCTGCCAGATCTCATATTTTTTGTCTGTGAGAGATCAGTCTATGTGCTCCAGGTATGGAGAGTTTTACATTGTAATCAGGGATTTATGTAACCCTTGGAAGAGCCAGGGTGCAAAGGTGAGAGAAGCCACCAGCCAAAGATCTCAGCCTGAAACACTGAAGCCAGAAGTTTTCAGGAGCCGGTGGGAAGCTGCTGTGAAGCTCCATCTGCCTAGGTGTCTAGATACAACCACCTCTGCAGGATAAAAGCCTCTGCCTCTCTCCTTCCTTCCAAATGTCTCTCACTGATGCTCTAACCTGGACCCTGCAGGGAATGGCATCCTGGGAACGGCAGTTCCTGCTTTGCTTCTGCAATGCAGAGGAGACCTAGATGGGGATGGTAGCGATGCTTAATTGACACCCCCAAATCCAGCACGCAGCCGAGGGATTCATTCAGTCACCAGTAGATTATAGGAGTCAGGATGCTCTGTGGGAAAGTTCCTGAGTCCAAATAACCCCTTTGGCATCATACTTATGAGTGGGCAAGTTACTTCACTTCAGGCCCTTTGCCTATCAGGATTATGGAAAATAACACTAACTAAATGATTCTCACAGAGTCTGGAACAGAGTGAATGCTCAGTATTGGTTCTTGGTCCTGCCAGCTATAAACAGACTAGTGTATTCTGAGGGCTATTTGCCCTTAGTACTCTTAAATAGTTCAAGGCAAATAACTCTTTGGGCAGAGGTGACTGGTTGCCCCGATATCCACCTTTCCTTCTTCCATAGTGATAGAGGCCCTGTGACGGTCCAGAGGAAGCTCACATTTCCGGCCTCTTTTGAAGTCAAGGCTGGCCGCACTTTCACGTATGGCCGTGGAGGTGGGGTTGGGGAGTGCTACATGCAAATTCCAGGTCTGGTCTGGAAAGGAACTGGACCTGCACCTCCCGCCTCTCTCTCTTTTTGCTACTTGGGATGAGGCCACATCGATGAGAGACAGGACAGTGTTTTAGACCGTGCGTGGGCTGGCAGCCATGGACTGAAGGTAGCAGAGCACCAAGAAGAAGGAACGGGGCTCCTTGTCGCTCTGGGACTGCTGTGTCCAGCAAAACAGCTTGGGCTCAGACTACTAGGTGAGTGAGAAATAAACTTCTGTCTTGTTGCCACCACTGAGGTGTTTTTGCTGTAGCCTGTCTTCTAGCTGAACGCCATTGGATTCAGACGCTCCTACATAATTCCTCAATTATGATATTAAGGCAGCTTTCTATAGGGGTGTGAGTGCTCACTTGAGACAGATTCCAAGCCTGCATGGCCAATATCTCACTTAGCCAGCTAATTGTATTTGGAAAGATAGATCCTGAAAATTGTGGGTGAGCAAAAGTAGTGGAAACCCACTTCTTTTGAGCGTCAGGAACCCAGCTCCGAGGGAGCTTAGGTGCCCTGCAGGGGAAGCTGCGGCCCCTTAAAGCAGCAATGTGCACCGCCCGGGATGACAGGAGGCCTGATAAGAAATGCTTTAAATGCACAAGTCAGTGATATTTCCTGGCTCTCATGAATACTGCTGCTGTTAAAAAAAAACCCAACAAACTGATGCCTGGGTGATCATCTGTGCTTAGCAGAGCAGCACGCATGCTTCCACCAATAATCACAATTTAAAGATTGCAAATGATAAAAGCATCACACTGAAATATCTGTTGCTTTACAGATACGAAGAACTGGAAGGTACCACCACAGTCGTTGGGATCTTGGCTGGCACGTTTATCGTGGCATTAACTACATCGTAACCTCATCAGTTGTATAGATGTCCTTTCTCTAGACTCTGAGCCCTCTGTGAATTATTTGCCTTTGTACCTTCTGCTCCTAGGATGGTCGATAAATATTTAAATGGTTAAATCTGTTCAACCTCTTCACTTTGTAGTGACTTGTTCAAAGTCAAAATTAATCATAGAAAAAAACCTGCTTGCTTTTTTTCTTCTAAGTAGAGAGTTCTATTTCTATTTTCCCCATGGCCTGGATGGTTGTATAGCAACCTTATCACTTGTATAGCACTCTTACAACTTGTATAGCACTCTTATTAGGAGTGCTATAACTCAGATCCACATGTACACACAAGCACAGAAACCACATACCCACATACACACCAACACACAGGTACAAACCCCGAACAGCTATAAACGCAGAGGCCCACATAAAACATACACAAATGCACACTTGGGCTTCACACTTGAATTTCAGGTAAACAATGAGTACTTATGTTAGTATAAATAAGTCCTAAATATTGCATACACAAATACATGTGGAACATACTTACGCTAAAAGTATTCTTTGCTGTTTATCTGAAATTCAAATTTAGCTGTGGGACCTGGATTTTTATCTGCTAAATCTGGCAACTGTAACACAAACACACACATAGATACAACTTAAAAATACATACAGACACACATAATAAGCAAGTACACACACAAACATGACACCTCAGAAATACATACAGACACACACAGGCAAGTACACACACAAACATGACACCACCAAAATACATACAGACACACATAAGCAAGCACACACACACGTACACACCCAAGATTTAGTTGCTCCTAACACAGCCTGTCACTACCGAACTGGTCATTAGAACACCAGTTCTAGCTTTCCCTCGGAGAGCTGGGGAGGTGTCAAGGAGGCTTGGGAAGGAAGCGGGAGGCTTCCTGCAGGGAGGAGGTAAAGTGGGTCCTGTTCTCCAGTGATAGAAGCAGCTGCCTTAGAAAGGGCACACCTCCCCCAAAGATACACACACACACATCTCAGCGTCTGTAACAACTATCAACAATTCCTTCTACGTGATTTTGTGAAGAGATTCAAGCTCCGGGGAGGAGCTTTTTTTTCGCTAGAAATCTATGATGCTGAGTTTAGAAATATGCTTGACAATGAGTGATTGGGTGGGTCTGCATGAAATTCGACCTCTGCTTAGGGTGTTACCATGTGCCCCCAACTTAGCCTATGGGTAATTTCTGGTTCTACTTTATTGCCCCCCACCCATAACCGTTTTCCATTATACACCCACTAATGTATATCGAGTTCACCTCAGAAATGTCTTGGGTAGGCTTTTGGCCCTCCATTCCCATGGCACTGGCCATCCTTAGCCCCTTATCATCTCTCACCTGAGGACAACCTCAGTCCCTACCGCCTAACCCCCCAACCTACCAACAGATTCATCATGGGAGAAATTACCAGAATGAGGCAACAATGTGCAAATGATAATGCCCCTCCCTTCCTGAACTCCTTCGATGGCACTCCATTTTCTCCATCATAAACCCAGATACCTTAGCATGGCCTCCAAGGCCCTTCTCTATCAGAAGCCATTCCGACTTCTGTTTCCACTTTTCACTTCAGACATTCAGTCTGGTCCCCACCCAAATGAATTGTTTTCCCCACAAACTCTCAGTCACTTTCATTACTCAGCCTTTCTCCCATTATTCCTCACCTCCTTTCCTGCCTAGTGAATCAATTACCCTTTGGACCAGTATATATATCCTCTCCAACCTCATCCCATGCTGCCTTCCACTCCTGTGGAATTAATCACTCCCTCTTCTGAGAACCCCCAGAATTTTGCATATATGTACTTCTTTCTCACTTACCATTATAATAGTTATTAAGTAAGATTTACTAGCCACTCTCCTCCATAAACTTGTGAGCCCTTCTGGGGCAGAGGTTAACTCACCCCAATTCCAGCATCTTCAAGAAAGGTTCATGAGTTCCTGATGCTGAGTTCTGACTTCATTTTCTTCTTTTGATTCTGTGACCTATTCCAGTAGAAAAATAGGAGTCTCCCAACGGACGGCCCCTGGAGGACTGGGGAATCCTTTGAATATATTCCAGAATCAGTTTTTTAGTTTTTTTGCAACTCTTAATTTTTTTTTTTTCTTAAACTTAACAGAAACACTTCATTTATTTATTGTAAATCTTTCTCCCTTAATAACAAAAGCATCAAATGCTATGAATTTCCCCTGAGTACAGTTTTCGCAAGAATGTGATATAGTTATCATTAGTATGTCCTAAGTAGTTTATAATTGCATTTTGGTTTATTCTTTGATCTCAGAGCTATTTAGGAGAAATATTTTTTGAGTTCCCCCAAACTCAAAAGCTTGATGATTTTTGTCTGTTTTATTATTTTTTTTTAAATAAATTTCTAAATTTTCTGGCTCCATCACCAGCACCTAGCATACTCCTTGGCAAATGGTAATGCCCATTAAATATTGGATGGATGAATGAATGAACAAATGAATACATGAGAAAATGGGGCCTGTAGAATTTCTATTCTTGAATTTGTTGATGTATTTTTAGCCAATATTGGTAAACTTTTGTAAATGCTTTAGGGATAAAGAATCCATTCTTTTGGTAGGGTAAAAAGCTCTATTTATTTATTAAACAACTTAAGTGTATATTTCAGAGCTTCTAAATCCTCATGTATTTTTGTCTATTCGATCTCTCAGTTTATGAGAAAAAATGTTTAAAGCAGTCCATCATGTTTTAGTACGTGTCAAAAGTACTGTAGAGATTATTATATTTCTGGGCAAGACTTAATGTGAAAATCTTTTAAAGGCAAAGGTATAGAGGTTTGATGGTCCAATCAAAGCAAGATGAGGCTAAGCATATAGTACCCAAATTGCTTCAGTCTCTCTGCTAAGAAAGAAAAATAACTGTTTTTCCCTACTCGCATGCAATCCCAAGCTCCCATGTTAGTCTAGTTCCCTTAAATAAAAGGGGGGCACAAGGAGTTTGCCTTGACCCAGGAATTGCCACTGATGGGCTCTACCAGGTGACTAGTTCAAAGAGTTGTAATTCTGTCCCCTTTTATTATTTCTCCTGGGGTGGAATTAGAGGGCCTAAGGATGACATCGAATCATAATGCTATCAAATTTGAAATGCTAAGGGACCATCTTTGTTTGTTTTTCTTTTTCTCTAATAGGAACATTAAACAGCAAGCAAGCATCATTTCCAGACAGAGGTGAGTGCTCCGAGGAATTTTGCAAACATTACATGGTCTTTCTGGGAAAGAAAATGGAGCTTGGAAAAACTGCCACACTTCATTAATTCCATTTGTTTTCAAAGAGAAGGACGGTTTTTCACATGGCAATGCTAAAGAACCTCAGCCCATAAAAAGACTTTCCAAGAGAATGGACTTGAGGATGGGGAGGGGGAAGGGTAAGCTGTGACAAAGCGAGAGAGAGGCATGGACATATATACACTACCAAACAAAAGGTAGATAGCTAGTGGGAAGCAGCCACATAGCACAGGGAGATCAGCTCGGTGCTTTGTGACCGCCTGGAGGGGTGGGATAGGGAGGGTGGGAGGGAGGGAGACGCAAGAGGGAAGACATATGGGAACATATGTATATGTATAACTGATTCACTTTGTTATAAAGCAGAAACTAACACACCATTGTAAAGCAATTATACTCCAATAAAGACGTAAAAAAAAAAAAAAGAAAGAAAAAAATAATAATAAAAGAGTTTTCCTATAGCACATCCCAATTGTGGCCTTTTGTTTTTCCTGTCTTTTTGTCTTTCAGTTTGTCTATTTCTGGGTTATGTTATTTGACATGGACAGGTGCACACCTGCTGTATTTCCATTGTGAATTGTAGGCTTATCCATTAAAAATAGGTTCTTTGTTTTATTTAATCTTTTTGCCTTAGATTCTGCAATGTCAGATAATATCACCACTCCTACTTTTTTGTGTGTTTGTGTTCACTTGGTAGATCTCTGCCTCCCTCTTTCATTTAAAACATTCTGGTTATTTGCTATTAGATGTATCTCTTAAAAAAAAATCTGGTAATAATGTGAGGACCCTTGTCTTGTAATAGGGAAGGTAATCTTTATTGTTTATCTCATTCTTGTCATCTCTAAGAATTTAATTTTTTTCTCTTTCTACAGTAATATATGCTTTTTCACTTTTAATGTTGTATATTTCTGTTCTTTGTTTCCTTAGTCTGCTCAGAACTAAATCTCTTTATTTATCAATTGTTCTGTTTCAAATGTATACATTTCTTAGGTTGATATTGATAAAAGCATAGGTCATGTATTCTTAATCTTCTTGAAATGTCTTTGATCTAGCTTTGGCTATACCCGATTAAAATTGGAGATGCATTCTAGTTATTATAATCACTTTCTAAGTCATCCTTAACTGCACTTTTCATTTCTTGTTTCACTTCAGTGTTATTTAGCTGTGTTTTTTCAGTTTCCAAGTAGAATTTTAAAAAGCCATTTGCTGTTAATTTGCAGTTTTATTGCACTGTCATGAAAAATTGACTAGTATGTAGTCTCTTTTGGAATTATTGAGATTTGCTTTGTGGCCCTAGATATGAATTTTCATAAATATACTATGGATAGTAATAAGTGCAGTTAATGACAGATAGAATGATAGATGGTTAGATAGATAGATAGTAGAGATCCAAGCTTATAAATTATATTAATTTTTCATATCCTTAGTAATTGTCTCTACTACTCTAGATTCTAGGACAGGCATGCTAAAATTTCCTATTAGATATATTTTTTGCCAATTTCTCCTCCTAATATAGTTTTATTATTTTAATGCTATGTGAGTCAATGAATAGGTTCAATCATTATTCATGAGTATTATATCTTTATTGTAAATATATTTCAAAAATATGAAACAAACCCCTTTTGTCCCTTTTAGCAATTGTTTCTCTTTATTTCAACTTAATTTGTTATTATTATTGCCATCCTTACATTCTTTTTTGGCCCAGTGTGTCTTTACCTAAGTCATTATTTTTAACCTTTCTTAATTAATTTTAGTTAATTTTAGTTGAGTCTCTGGAAAATCCCATATAAGTGAATATTTTATTTAGCTAAATCTGAATTTTTTTCTTTTTAAGATTTCTAGTTAATATGTTTATATTCATTTTAATAATTTGTATCACCTTGATTTTGTCATCTTATTTTGTACTTTTAGGCATTTTTCCTCATCTTTCACTTTTTTCTTTTCCTACTTTTTTTCACATTGGCCAAATATCCCTAATTTTTTTTTTCTATTTCTTTAGAAACCAAAATTTGTCATTTTGGTCTACCAGTGATAGCCTTTAAACTGAAAAAGATATATTTCCCAATTAATATCAAGGATAAGATAATATGCCTTTTGGAGACTTGTATAAACTGTGGGAGATTAGCACCCTCATACTTTCTCCTGCCTTCCCCACTTCTTGACTTCCATCTTTCTTTGGTTTTGCCAATAGACAGTGGACTTTCCACCCAGATTAATGATAATAATAATTTTTTAAATGTTATGAACATTAAATGTAAAGAACTATTCTTTTTCAAATAGAAGTATAGTTGATTTACAATACTGTGTGAGTTTTAGATATGCAACAAAGTGATTCAGTTATATATATATTTTCAAATTATTTTCCATTATAGGTTGTTACAAGATATTGAATATTGTTTCCTGTGCTATACAGTAAATCCTTGTTGCTTATTTATTTTATGTCTAGTAGTTTGTATCTGTTAATCCCCTAATCCTAATTTATCCCTCCCCCCTTTCCCCTTTGGTGAGTATGTTTGTTTTCTATGCCTGTGTGTCTGTTTCTGTTTTGTATATTGTTTCATTTGTATTCTTTTTTAGATTCCATATAAGTGATATCATATAATATTTGTCTTTTTCTGTCTGACTTCCTTCACTAAGTATAATATTCTCTAGGTCCATCCATGTTTTAAAGAATTACTCTTGGTGCTTGCATTAAGTTTCACTCCAAGCTAATATTAATTATTTAGACTAATTCAAAATTTTACTTATTTTAGTGCTCATCACCATTAATTTCTTATCCAACCTCCAGACTCAAATTCTTGGCTTGGAGAATTAGTGAATCAGTACTTCTTCACATAATTTTTCTTAAGGAAAATATGTGGATTCTAAGCTTCTTAGTTCTTGCATGTATGAGACTCTCTTCTGATTCTCTTGCACATGTTAAATATCATTTCATTGGATGCAAAACCCTTAGGTCACAATATTTCCCTCTCAAATGCTCTGGTCATTCTTTGTTAACTTCTGGTATTTGAGATTTTTTTAAAGAAGTCTGGTGCCCACTGAACTATTTTTATATTTGAACAACCACCTGTTTTTAATCGCTGCATGCCTGTAAGACATTTATTGTGGTCATTTAAGTTTAAAAATTCTACCATATAAATGTGCATTTCTTTTGCCTGGTATTAAAAACCCTTTTGCTCTGAGCTTCTAGTTTTTTCGCACCAAGGAATTCTTCTTCATTTATTTGTTGTTGACTTACTTTTAATAACACAAATAGCAGATTAATTCATCTCATTGATAAAAGTTAAAGCGAGTCAAATAAAATGAAAACTGCCCTTAACATTTCCCCAACTTACTTCCCTTCCCCAAATTAAAAAGACGTATATAAGTTTCTCTATCTTTTTCTGTGAATTTACACCCATATAGAAATGTATGCTTTTTTTCCCACTATTATGTGCATGGAAAATTTCTATTCATACTCTTTCGCATTTTGCTTTTTTCACTCAACAACAGGTAGTCGAGGTCTCTCCATGCTGGCTTAGGTTAGGTTTCCTGGGAAACAGAAGCTGAGATGGAGATCTGTGTGTAGGAGGATAATTAGCTACTGCTCTTAAGAATAACACCTGTGGGATAGTAAAGGGAGCAGGAATGATGAGAAGAAGGTCAACTGCAACGCAGCCACAACAAAGCTCACAGCCATCTCGTAAGGGGCCGTGGAGTCCCAAACTGAGGTCGGGGGCCTTTATCCACACATGGACCAGAAATTGGATGTGAACTGCTCCCGAAGGGGCCATCAACTGGTACAAGTCAGCTCCCCTTTGGCCAAGGACAGCTCCTGGGGAGGGATTCAGCTTTGAGACATTAGCAGGGAACTCTCTGGGCAGATGAGGAAATAGTCCCTCCGTCCTGAAGGAGGACACAGACAAAGCATTACAGCACCCAGCACACACGCCAGTACTTACAGATCTAACATCAGTAAATTCGTGTGGGATAACTTGGGGAGTAAGTAGATCATCCAAAAAAAAATACTCTGTTCCAGTGGCTGCTCATTGTGATAGGAAATCAGATGGTGAACACTCTGTCCATTTTGACTGAGATGTTATTGATACAATAAAAATGTTTAACATAAACATTTTCAAACACCAAAAGATAGAGAGAAAAGAACAATAACCCTTATTTACCAGCACTTGGATTCAACAATTTTCAAGATGTTGCAGCATTTTCTTTATCTATTCAATTTTTGTTATTGTTGAAGACAAAAATAATCCCATCTAATATCCAGCACGGTGACTGTAATTAACCATACTGTGTTATAGACTTGAAAGTTGTTAAGAAGAGTAGATCTTCAAAGCTATCATCACAAAAAATTGGTAACTATGTAAGGGGATGGAGATGTTAACTAACCTTATTGTGGCAATCATCTCATAATTTGTGGTATCAAATCATCACATTGTACACCTCAGGCTTACATATACTATATTCCAATAAAATCTCAATAAAGCTGGAAAAAATAAATAAAAATGATCCCAGACAGCATCATTTTACCCCTGAATATTAAGCATGCAAGTCTAAAATAAGATGGACCTATCTTTACATATAACCACCATGCCACAATTACATCTAATAAAACGGACAAAAATTCCTTAGTATCACGCAATATCCAATTTCCTAATCAAGATTCTCTGAATGTTTCTAAAAATGTCTTTTTGCCATTTGTTTGAATAAGGATGCCAACAGGGTCCATGTACACCATTTGTTTGTCTTTTCTCCTAAGTCTCTCCTAGCCTAGGCAGCCCTTTCTCTCCTGGCTTGTTTTACGCCGGGAAGTTGTCTTCTAAAATGTCCTGCAGCCTTATGGTGTCAACTGACTTGTCCTTTCTCCTCACACCCATGTTTTCTATAAGTGGCTAACTTTTAAAAGATTCTATTAGATTCTCTTTCACTTCTCTTTGGCCAGACTCCATTAGAGGTGGGGCTGTGTACTTCCCACGGCATCACATCTGGAGGTGCAGAATGCCCGGATGAACTGCCTTAAGTAATGCTAAGGTGATCACTAGCACCGTTAGTCCTCACTTCAGCCCCTTCTTTACAAAGTTCCAGGCAACCTTTGCTCTCATGAAGCCATATTGTCTGAGTCAGGTCATGCATTTAAAACCCACTCACCAAGTTTCTCATATCCACGTAATATTTTCTCTCATCATCTTGATCCTCTTTCAATGGAACAACATTCTCTTGGATCCTGTCAAGATGCTGAAAATACATTTTTCAAAAATGTAATTGTATGTGGCTATTTTCAGTTTGTCATGTATTTTCCTGAATTTCTTATATAAGGCTCCTTTCATTTGAACCACTGAAACTTGTCAAACATCTGGTGATTTTTCTTTACAGAGAGATACCGTTCTTGCTGAAGTATAGATAGTTGTGATTTCAGTCCCTGCAAAAAGAGACAGGCGTTTCAAAGGGGGTGGAAGAGAGGCCTACAGTCAGGAGGTGAATGAACCACACTCTTGGTACTTCCACGTGATTATGGGCTGAAATCTTGTGCTGCCTGTGTGCCCCAGGGAGTCCCCTTGCACGGGGTCGGGGGGGCTCCTCTCTGCTGAGATTACGGGTGCAGGGGGCTCTGGGCTCCTTGCCCCCTTCCAGACTGTTTCTTATTTTTTATATCTTTGTCATCGAAATTAGGGAGGAAAGGGAGTTAAATATGGGGTCTTCCATAGACCTCATCAAATTTACCAGTTTAAACAAGATACCATTATTTATTTATATAAAGGCAAGTGGATCAGTGAACCATAACTTTTGCTTAAAAGCTATACAATGCTCCAGGTAGAATATGTGTCAAAAGAGTATAAATAACTCCTGTGTATTGTAAGTTTCATTGCTAACTTAGCTGTTGAAGCTTTTCTTTTAACAATTTGCTTCATCTTTCTCCCATGTATGGGCTTCCCAGGGCTGTTTCACAGCTCTTTGTCTTTTACAGCAAGATGAACTTTTACTGTGCAATAGAGGTATTCATTATCTCTTTTACACATTTTATTTTATTTTTTTCCCTTTTTTAACATATTTATTGGAGTATAATTGCTTTACAATGGTGTGTTAGTTTCTGCTTTATAACAAAGTGAATCAGTTATACATATACATATGTTTCCATATCTCTTCCCTCTTGCATCTCCCTCCATCCCATCCCTCTAGGTGGTCACAAAGCACCAAGCTGATCTCCCTGTGCTATGCGGCTGCTTCCCACTAGCTATCTATTTTACATTTGGTAGTGTATATATGTCAATGCCAATCTCTCACCTTGTCCCAGCTTACCTTTCCCCCTCCTCATATCCTCAAGTCCCTTCTCTAGTAGGTCTGTGTCTTTATTCCCATCTTGCCCCTAGGTTCTTCATGACCTTTTTTTTTTTCCCTTAGATTCCATATATTTATGTGCTAGCAAACGGTACTTGTTTTTCTCTTTCTGACTTACTTCACTCTGTTTCACAGACTCTAGGTCCATCCACCTCACTACAAATAACTCAATTTCGTTTCTTTTTATGGCTGAGTAATATTCTATTGTATATATGTGCCACAACTTCTTTATCCGTTCATCTGTTGATGGACACTTAGGTTGCTTCCACGTCCTGGCTATTGTAAACCATTACACATTTTAATTCCTCACTGAGCTCCAAAGTCATGTAACAGTTTTTCCTTTTTTTCTCTGTAAGAGTGGAGCACTACCTGAAGCTCATCTCTCTGGAGACTTTCTTGTCTTTTCCTCTGTTGCCTTTAAATAGCCTTTAATATGGTAATATACAATGTCTATCACCCACTGCTCCTAATTTGGGTTCTCACTTCATCTAAGTAATTGATAAAATCTGTCAATAAGAAAGCCAGACCTATCTCTCTATCAATCTATTTATCTATCTATCAATTTATTTATCTAAGGTCCTGGTGCCATCCATCTATTTTATTAGTTTGAAAATAGAACATAGATGTCACCAGTTAAGTAGGTTTCCTAACTCACATCCATCCACTACTGTGTCATGAGCTGAGAAATACTTTGCTCTGGGTCTTGCTTTCTAGGAGATTAACCGTAAACCTTTTAATTTCAACCCAGTGACATCTTTAACTACTTTTTCAGAAAAGTCCCACCATAATATTTCTGCATGATATAAATATGGTTGGTGGACTCAAATCAGGGAATCATGTGACCTACCCACTCTGTTCTCATACAAAGGTCAGGACACAAACCCCTAAGAGGTAGACATCTCCAAGGGAAACCTTTTAAAAAAATCTTCATAGAAAATGAGCATGAGAAGTAGAAATAAGTTGGATTTTGGAGTCCAATTTCTTCCTCAAATTTCAGCCTTGCTGAGTCTCAGTTTTCTATTCTATAGAGCAGGGAGAATGATATTGCTTGGGACAGATCAGAGAAGAGCCTCAGATAAATATCTGCCCAAATCCCCATCCTTCTGTAGTTCTTAAATTTTTTTCCTATGCAAATAATTTACTTAAATCTGCCTTACCACTTTTCATTGTGAAATTAATTTTTAAAAAACCCTATCTTTGTGAGCACTTAACGTGTGTTAGGTTCTGCTTTAAGCACTTCACCTGCATTGCTTACATTTATCCTCCTGACAATCCTATGAACTTGGTGCCATTATTATCCCTGTGGAAATAAATGAAGACCAACCAAATGAAAACAAACAGTCTGTTCAGGGCTTGCTACAGGAAGGGAGTCGGCCACCATCCCTCGCGTCTGGCAGGGACTCCAGCGCAGTCAGGGGAGTGGGAAAGCTATCAAAAGGGGCAGCCTTCATGTCTGCTCGGATTAGAGGCTGTTGGCACAGAGATGCAGGAGGTGGGCTACCTAGAAGTGGGGCATCTTATGTGATTTGTTTGGGGAGCATATTTAGCTTTCCTTGGTTGGTTGTGAGTTGAAAGGAAGGGCAAAAATCTAGGGAAGCTGGCAGTCTCGGCTACATCCTGACAGTTCTGGATCAGTTACTGCACAGGTGGTGGTTTGGCTTCCTGGGCTGGTTGCTATAGAGGTAGAGGGCCAGAGTTCTACTGTCATACATGGTTTGACCATCGTTGGTTTATTGTCCCTTATTCCTACATTACGGTTGAGGAAACTGAGGCACAGAGAACTTAAATGACTTGGCCAAGGCATTGTAGCCAGTGAGGGTAGAGCTGGGATTTGGACCAGGTGAGTCTGCTGCAGAGCCAGAGCTCAGGTCACCAGGCTCCACCCCAGCTCTGCCTGTCACCTGGGGCCTCTCCGGCTCCTCCCCTTGCCAGCGTGTGATCCAGAGCAAGTTGTTTCCCTCTCTTTGCCTTCCTTTCCTCATCCAACTAGAAAAAAAAAGCCATCTCCCTTGCAGGGTTTTTATGAGAATTCAAGGAGATAACAGCTGTAAAGTACCTGGCACGTGATAGACACTGTGAATATGTGTCTTACTTCTGAAAGAACAAGAACGAATTTTGTAAAAATAGGTTGGTTTGCAAGGAAGATAGATAATTGTTTACATCCCCCAATCTTTTTGTTTGTTTGTTTGTTTTTGAAAAGGACATTTGGAAAGTTTATTTGAAACATATGTCGGGCAGCTTTTCTCAGAAAAGAATAAGGTTTTTGGCTATACACACCCACTACTACTTTTAATAAAATGTCTAAAAACTTACCCATCATTTCTTCAAATCCTTTTCATTGAAACTGTCACAGCTTGAAGCCATTTCTGCTATTTTCCTTACTCATGCAGCTCCCATGGAAATCTGCTTTCTATTTACAAAGCCAAACCCGCCGACCATGAGCTGGTGTGATTAGTTAGAAATTACCGTAGCAGGATGGCTTCCCTAAACACAGCAGCGAATCTCTTTTATCCTCTCAATAACTAGCTTGTAGCCCTCAAGTTAAAGCATTTGGCCTTCATAGCTGGCTTATTTCAGGTCCAGTCAGAGACCAGTAATTTGCCTGGCCACATTCCTGATTACTGGAGGGGCTGCCTGTGCTACTTTGGGCAATGAATGGCCCAAACTGAACCTCTGAGAACCTTGGAGAATCAAAATGCAGGAACCTTGATATTTACAAGGAAATAAAGCTGAGCTCATAGGGACAGAAAGTGCAGGGGAATAAAGATTAGATGAGACTTAATGAGTTATTTAGAGCAGACAACTACTTGTGGCTCTGCACACTCTCTGTGTAACCTGAGTGGATCACAACTTTCTAGAAAACGACACTCACCTTCCCAGGTTGCTATGAGGTTTAAATGGAATAACAGATACAAAGTGTTGTAATAAACCCCACCCACACTGAGAGTGGCATGCTATTTCTCCAACAACCATCTTACTGAATGGTACAAAGATTCCACAGGGTAATTCACCAGTGTAGACAACAGCCAGAGGCATAGATTTGGCTAAAGTTATTGTCAGAAGACCCTTTGATTTTCTAGAAAAGTGAGAATCCGGTAAAAAAAGAACCAAATCCCTACTTCCATAGTAGGAAGTCAATTTATGCTGGCTAATACTGGAAAATCACAAGTAGTGCTAAAAAAGTGTGTAGTTTATTGAAATACAGGTAAAAAACAAGAGCAACAGTTTATAAAGTTGCAAAAGGTGGTCTCCTGGAAATAAAACCTTGAGATTGTGGGTGATGAATAGGGGTTTGTTTGGGTTTGGTTTGATTTTGGTAATAATTCTGGTAGCACTATTTGACTCCATATGTATACATGTCTAACTTTGATAAAAATAAAAACTGAATTATAAAAATTATGGTATTTGGGGCTTCTCTGGTGGTGCTGTGGTTGAGAGTCCGCCTGCCGATGCAGGGGACATGGGTTCGTGCCCCGGTCCGGGAAGATCCCACATGCCGCAGAGCAGCTGGGCCTGTGAGCCATGGCCGCTGAGCCTGCGCATCCAGAGCCTGTGCTCCGCAACGGGAGAGGCCACAACAGTGAGAGGCCCGCGTACCGCAAAAAAAAAAAAAAAAAAAAAAAAAAAATTAACAAGACTCTTATAAAGATTTGTGCAGTAGCATGGGATTGAAGACTTCTGCATAATCCCAGAAAGAAACAACCTTTGTCAAGATAGAATTCTGGAAGGGAAAGTGTGCACATGATTTGAACCCTGGAACTTTAACTCTGTCTGCTGGGAACCATGCAGCCCTAGAACTTTCTAGCTCAGGCAGGATGGAGAACACCAAAGATGAACCCAACCCATTAATGAAAACCACATGGCTGACATACATGTACACGCATATATATAAAAAACAACCAAAACATGGACAATGAACTGTGATGTTAATCCCTGGCTACTTCTCCCCGAGAAAGTAACACAGCCATTCTTTGCTGAATCCTTCCTGGGTGTTACACATTGCGCTTGAGTCATAAGAGAGATGACCAATTGCTCTCCTTTGTTTTAGGACTTTATTAAGAAGTCTTAGTATTTGGTTATGTTTCCTACAACTACCATGTTTACATTCTGAATCTTCATCACGGATTTCTAGCATGGGCATTCTTGCCTCCAATTCACTTGGCTGACGCTAGCCGTGGGTGTAGATTCTTTTTTTTAACATCTTTATTGGAGTATAATTACTTTACAATGGTGTGTTAGTTTCTCCTTTATAACAAAGTGAATCAGCTATTTATACATATATCCTCATATCTCCTCCCTCTTGTGTCTCCCTCCCAACCTCCCTATCCCACCCCTCTAGGTGGTCACAAACCACCGAGCTGATCTCCCTGTGCTATGCAGCTGCTTCCCACTAGCTATCTATTTTACATTTGGTAGTGTATATCTGTATATGCCACTCTCTCACTTCTTCCCAGCTTACCCTTCCCACTCCCTGTGTCCTCAAGTCCATTCTCTATGTCTGCGTCTTTATTCCTGTCCTGTCGCTAGGTTCTTCAGAACCTTTTTTTTTTTTTTAGATTCCATATATTTATGTGCTAGCAAACAGTACTTGTTTTTCTCTTTCTGACATGCTTCACTCTGTATGACAGTCTCTAGGTTCATCCACCTCACTACAAATAATTCAATTTTGTTTCTTTTTATGGCTGAGTAATATTCCATTGTATATATGTGCCACATCTTCTTTCTCCATTCATCTCTCGATGGACACTTAGGTTGCTTCCATGTCCTGGCTATTGTAAATAGAGCTACAATGAATATTGTGGTACATGACTCTTTTTGACTTGTGGTTTCCTCATGCTATATGCCCAGTAGTAGGATTGCTAGGTTGTATGGTAGTTCTATTTTTAGTTTTTTAAGGAACCTCCATACTGTTCTCCATAGTGGCTATATCAATTTACACTCCCACCAATAGTGCAAGAGGGTTCCCTTTTCTCCACACCCTCTCCAGCATTTATTGTTTGTAGATTTTTTATTATGGCCATTCTGACTGGTGTGAGGTGATACCACATTGTAGTTTTGATTTGCATTTCTCTAATGATTAATGATGTTGAGCATCTTTGCATGTGTTTGTTGGCAATCTGTTTATCTTCTTTGGAGAAATGTCTGTTTAGGCCTTCTGCCCATTTTTGGATTGGATTGTTTGTTTTTCTTGATATTGAGCTGCATGAGCTGCTTATAAATTTTGGAGATTAATCCTTTGTCAGTTGCTTCATTGGAAAATATTTTCTCCCATTCTGAGGATAGTCTTTTCATCTTGTTTATGTTTTCTTTTGCTGTGCAAAAGCTTTTAAGTTTCATTAGGTCCCATTTGTTTATTTTTGTTTTTATTTCCATTTCTCTAGGAGGTGGGTCAAAAAGGATCTTGCTGTGATTTATGTCATAGAGTGTTCTGCGTATGTTTTCCTCTAAGAGTTTTATGGTATCTGGCCTTACATTTAGGTCTTTAATCCACTTTAAGTTCATTTTTGTGTATGGTGTTAGGGAGTGTTTAATTTCATTCTTTTACATGTAGCTGTGCAGTTTTCCCAGCACCACTTATCGAAGAGGCTGTCTTTTCTCCATTGTGTATTCTTGCCTCCTTTATCAAAAATAAGGTGACCATATGTGCATGGGTTTATCTCTGGGCTTTCTATCCTGTTCCATTGATCTATATTTCTGTTTTTGTGCCAGTACCATACTGTCTTGATTACTGTAGCTTTATAGTAAAGTCTGAAGTCAGTGAGCCTGATTCTTCCAGTTCCGTTTTTCTTTCTCAAGATTACTTTGGCTGTTCAGGGTCTTTTGTGTTACCATACAAATTGTGAAATTTTTTGTTTTAGTTCTGTGAAAAATGTTATTGGCAGTTTGATAGGGATTGCATTAAATCTGTAGATTGTTTTGGGTAGTACAGTCATTTTCACAGTGTTGATTCTTCCAATCCAAGAACATGGTATATCTCTCCATCTGTTTGTATCAACTTTAATTTCTTTCATTACTGTCTTATAGTTTTCTGCATACAGGTCTTTTATCTCCTTAGGAAGGTTTATTCCTAGGTATGTTATTCTTTTTGTTGCAGTGGTAAATGGGGGTGTTTCCTTAATTTCTCTTTCAGAGTTTTCATCATTGGTGTATAGGAATGCAAGAGATTTCTGTGCATTAATTCTGTATCCTGCTACTTTACCAAATTCATTGATTAGCTCTAGTAGTTCTCTGGTAGCATCTTTAGGATTCTCCATGTATAGTATCATGTCATCTGCAAACAGTGACAACTTTACTTCTTCTTTTCTGCTTTGGATTCCTTTTATTTCTTTTTCTTCTCTGATTGCTGTGGCTAGAACTTCCAAAATGATGTTGAATAATAGTGGTGAGAGTGGGCAACCTTGTCCTGTTCCTGATCTTAGAGGAAATGGTTTCAGTTTTTCACCATTGAGAGCGATGTTGGCTGTAGATTTGTCATATATGGCCTTTATTATGTTAAGGTAAGTTCCCTCTATGCTTACTTTCTGGAGGGTTTTTATCATAGATGGATGTTGAACTTTGTCAAAAGCTCGTTTTGCATCTATTGAGATGATCACATGGTTTTTCTCCTTCAATTTGTTAATATGGTGTATCATGTTGATTGATTTGCTTATATTGAAGAATCCTTGCATTCCTGGGATAAACCCGACTTGATCATGGTGTATGATCCTTTTAATGTGTTGTTGGATTCTGTTTGCTAGTATTTTGTTGAGGATTTTTGCATCTGTGCTCATCAGTGATATTGGCCTGTAGTTTTCTTTCTTTGTGGCATCTTTGTCTCTTTTTGGTATCAGGGTGTTGATGGCCTTGTAGAATGAGTTGGGGAGTATTCCTGCCTCTGCTATATTTTGGAAGAGTCTGAGAAGGATAGGTGTTAGCTCTTTTCTAAATGTTTGAGAGAATTCTCCTGTGAAATCATCGGGCCCTGGACTTTTGTTTGTTAGAAGATTTTTTTTTTTTTTTTTGCTGTATGCGGGCCTCTCACTGTTGGGGCCTCTCCCGTTGCGGAGCACAGGCTCCGGACGCGCAGGCTCAGCAGCCATGGCTCACAGGCTTAGCCGTTCCATAGCATGTGGGATCTTCTCGGACCGGGGCACGAACCCTTGTTCCCTGCATCAGCAGGCGGACTCTCAACCACTGCGCCACCAGAGAAGCCCATGTTGGAAGATTTTTAATGAGAGTCTCAATTTCAGGGCTTGTGATTGGTCTGTTTATATTTTCTATTTCTTCCTGGTTCAGTCTCGGAAGGTTATGCTTTTCTAAGAATTTGTCCATTTCTCCCAGGTTGCCCATTTTATTGGCATATAGTGGCTTGTAGTAGTCTCTCATGATACTTTGTATTTCTGCAGTGTCAGTTGTTACTTCTTTTTCATTTCTAATTCTATTGATTTGAGTCTTCTCACTTTCTTTCTTGATGAGTCTGGCTAATGGTTTATCAATTTTGTGTATCTTCTCGAAGCACCAGCTGTTAGTTTTATTGAACTTTGCTATTATTTTCTTCATTTCTTTTTCATTTATTTCTGATTTGATCTTTATGATTTCTTTCCTTCTGCTAACTTTGTGGGGTTTTTTGTTCTTTCTCTACTTGCTTTAGGTGTAAGGTTAGTTTGTTTATTTGAGATCTTTCTCGTTTCTTGAGGTAGGATTGTATTGTTATACACTTCCCTCTCAGAACTGCTTTTGCAGCATCCCATAGGTTTTCGGTCGTCGTGTTTTCCTTGTCATTTGTGTCTAGGTATTTTTTAATTTCCTCTTTGATTTCTTCAGTGATCTCTTGGTTATTTAGTAGTGTATTGTTTAACCTCCGTGTATCTGTAATTTTTACAAATTTTTTCCTGTAATTTGTGTCTAGTCTCACAGTGTTGTTTTCAGAAAAGATACTTGATATGATTTCAATTTTCTTAAATTTACCAAGGCTTGATTTGTGACCCAAGATACGATCTATCCTGGAGAATGTTCCATGAGCACTTGAGAAGAAAGTGTATTCTGTTGTTCTGGGATGCATTGCCCTATAAATATCAATTAAGTCCATCTTGTATCATTTATGTATCATTTAAAGCTTGTGTTTCCTTATTTATTTTCATTTTGGATGATCTGTCCATTGGTGAGAGTGGGGTGTTAAAGTCCCCTACTATGATTGTGTTACTGTTGATTTCCCCTTTTATGGCTGTTAGCACTTGACTCATGTATTGAGGTGTTCCTATGTTGTGTACATATATATTGACAATTGCTATATCTTCTTCTTGGATTGATCCCTTGATCATTATGCAGTGTCCTTCTTTGTCTCTTCTAATAGTCTTTATTTTAAAGTCTATTATGTCTGATATGAGAATTGCTACTCCAGCTTTCTTTTGATTTCCATTTGCATGGAGTATGTTTTTCCATCCCCTCACTTTCAGTCTGTATGTGTCCCTAAGTCTGAAGTTGGTATCTTGTAGACAGCATATGTACAGGTCTTATTTTTGTATCCATTCAGCCAGTCTATGTCTTTTGGTTGGAGCATTTAATCCCTTTACATTTAAGGTAGTTATCAATATATATGTTCCTATTACCATTTTCTAAATTGTTTTGGGTTTGTTATTGTCAGTCTTTTCCTTCTCTTGTGCTTCCTGCCTAGAGAAGTTCATTTAGCATTTGTTGTAAAGCTGGTTTGATGGTGCTGAATCCTCTGAGCTTTTGCTTGTGTGTAAAGGTTTTGATTTCTGTGTCGAATCTGAATAAGATTGCTGGTTAGAGTAATCTTGATTGTAGGTTTTTCCTTTTCATCACTTTAATATGTCCTGCCACTCTCTTCTGGCTTACAGAGTTTCTGCTGAAAGATCAGCTGATCTTTATGGGGACTCCCTTGTATGTTATTTGTTGCTTTTTCCTTGCTGCTTTTAATATTTTTTCTTTGTATTTAATTTTTGATAGTTTGATTAATATGTGTCTTGGTATGTTTCTCCTTGGATTTATCCTGTATGGGACTCTCTGTGCTTCCTGGACTTGATTAACTATTTCCTTTCCCATATTAGGGAAGCTTTCAACTATAATCTCTTCAAATATTTTCTCAATCCCTTTGTTTTTCTCTTCTTCTTCTGGGACCCATATAATTTGAATGTTGGTGCATTTCATGTTGTTCCAGAGGTCTCTGAGACTGTCCTCGATTCTTCTCATTCTTTTTTCTTTATTCTGCTCTGTGGTAGTTATTTCCACTCTTTTGTCTTCCAGGTCACTTATCCATTCTTCTCTCTCAGCTATTCTGCCATTGATTCCTTCTAGAGAACTTTTAATTTCCTTTATTTTTTTGTTCATCATTTTTTGTTTGCTCCTTAGTTCTTCTAGTTTCTTGTTAAACATTTCTTTTATTGTCTCCATTCTGTTTCCAAGATTTTGGATCATCTCTACTATCATTATTCTGAATTCTTTTTCAGGTAGACTGTGTATTTCCATGGGTGTAGATTCTGTGATTATCTGTTCTGGCTGTTACACCCCATGCTCTCAGCTCTGATGACCATGTGCTTGGCATACTGTAACAAGTTGAAGGATGCCTTAAATTCCTTTAGGTGGGAAAAACCATTTCTGGCTTGGAGCTGGAGATGAAATCCTCCTTTGTTGTAAAGAAACACAGGCAACAAGATATTTTCTATGCAACACACTTACATTCTCCCAGGAGCAGAGATTTCTCATGACACTGCTCAAACGTTCCAAACTTGGTATCATCCAACTTACAGTAGACTATTTAAGCTTTTCTCTTTTCCTTTTTCCATCCTGGACAGATGATTGTATAATGTTAGCAGTTGGCAATTTCTCCGAGGTGCACAATGGTTTATCCATTCTCCTTCCCCCATATTCTGGTAACAAAACTCCCTTTACAGTTGAGAACCCATTCCATGAGATTTAGAAGTCTGTTTTCCCCAACTCCCTGCCCCCACAGGGAAAGGAAAAAGATGCACTTTAGGCATTTAGTGAGTAGAAAGAGGGGGAAAGCCAGTGTGGTAGGAAATTCCATCCTCAGGACTTTAACAAGTAAGAAGTTACAGGAACAGGCAGCATCTCATTTGCTTCCAGGACATCAGCCTTAGCACACATAAATTCTGATATGACTGTTTCAATGGCTCTTCGTTACTTCCTACTTTTATTTTAGCCTACTGCAACTGTTTCCAAACTTTTTTGATGATCAGGCTTACCTGAAGAACTTCAAAATCAAGAAGATTAACAAAATGAATCCAAATATTCTGGAATGAGATATAGGAAATGGGTATTTTTCAGAAGCTGCCCAGATGGTTCTTAACAGGAGCCAACTTTGGAATTCACTGGCCTACATAAACAATGGCATCCATTAATTAAAGCATGAATTAAGTGATCAAATTTCTGATCACTGCAGAAAGGTGGACCTCAGACAGAGTCACGTGATGTTTTATGGCATCCATGTGCATGCCCACTGTAGGGCCTGCCTTCAGCTCATGTCAAAGAGAGCAGAATAAACTCCACTTCCCACTCTACAGATAAGGCTGAACCTAGGACAAACACTGACATTACAGAATAGAGATGCTCCAAGCACAGAGCAGAGAGGCTATATGTTGCAATAGAACCTAGTTTAGGATAAAAGGAATTAGTGGCTAATGTTTTTCAGGCTGTATTGGAGAGATAGTATTACTCATTTCACTAGACAATGGAACTCCCTAACTCTTCATACATGGTAGCTTTTATAAGCATTTTTAATATTCTTAGCTCGTTATCTATCTGTTTCTCCCAAACTTTGAGAGAATTGAGAGTTTTGGAGACAAGATCAAGCCATTCTCTTACCCAGTCTCTGGGGAAGCAATCCTATGGCCCTCAGTCTCAGCCCTCCACACCTGCTGTGTGAATTAAGGAGTGCCACTGGGGCAAACACATGTCATTCTGACCTGTGCCTCTCATTCCCTTGCTGTTGCTAATTCTCCCCTTGGTCCCACTTTGTGAGTCTTTCCATGCTTCATAATGAAGTGTGCTCAGAGAGCTTCGCATCCTCAGGAGATGCAGCTGCTGTGCTTTGTGAGGGTGTGAGACTCTCTGATGTGCTGGCTAGCTATTCCAAGCACCCAGTGAATCATTCCTTTCTTGACAATCTGGTTGTGCAACTCTGCCTGATCATATTATTTAGCAGCAGATAATTTGGAGGGAGAGTACGTTTTCCATTTGCAGTGTGACACAGTATCAGAATCAATCATCACTATTAGCTTGATGCAAATACTGTGTATATCAGGATGAGCCAGGAAGGCACCATGACCCTTGGAGAGGAGCTGGCTTTTGTACAATCTTTCTGTTTCATGTGACAGTGCAATGCCATTGAAAATCTAGCTAATTTGTCTTTCTTGCTCCCTAGGCTCCCTCTGACATAAATTATAGTGATGCTTAAAGTGTCACCAGATTGGTAATTGGAAGGACACTTGGCATGTTTGAGAAGGGTTCAGACGGAGAGATAAATCTATTGGAACGTTGTTGAGCTGCTCTTCCCAGAAATTTCCTTACTCCTGCTTGGATGGTTACAAATTGACTAATAGAGTCATAAAATATGGTTTATATTTAGACAAAAAGACAGAGATTAAGAAGTCAAAACAAATTGTTTCTACAACTGAGGATAATGTATAAGCTGGAAAAGAATTAGAGATACAGCCAGAAACAATAAGTTGAGAGACAACCATGGACCAGGTTCTTTTAAAGGCTAACAGAGAGAAGTATGTGATCTCTGCTAGGTGTCGGCAGACTGTACGCTATGATTTGTTCCTTTGTTCTTATTTCCATTCAGATATCTCTAATATATTGTGTGCCTTTCCTGATGGGGCCGTAACAGAGATATATTCACCATTTTGTATAAAGTTGATAATTAATAAACATTTCAATATCAAACACATCAATATTAAGCATATTAAAACACAATCTCATGACCTTGGGGTAGGAAAAGCTTTCTCAAACATGACGTATAAAAAAATTACTAACCATAAAGGAAAACATTTGTAATCTGGACTACATTAAAATTAAACATTGAACAGTCACTTCAGAAAAGAAGGCTTTAAGTGGCCAATAACTATATGAAAAGGTGCTGAACTTAATTAGTGAAATAATTTAAAAATACAATGTGATACCAGTATACCTCCACCAGAATGGCTGAAATGAAAAAGATAATACTCTCTGTTGACAAGGATGTGAAGCCACGATAACACTCATACACGGAGGGTGATATTGTAACTTGATATAATCATTTTGGAAAACTATTCCATAGTATGCATTAAAAGTGAGCATATAGGCACCTATGAGCCAGCAATTCCACCCCTAGATGTATAACCAACAAAAATGTGCACATATATTCACCTAGAGACTGTGAGCAGCAGCAAAAGATTGAAACCCAAATATCCATCAACAGTAGTATTTACACAATGGAAAACCGTACAGCATTGGGAAAGAATCAACTGTAGCTATATGCCACAACATGGATGAATCTCACAAATACAGAGTTGAGTGAAAGAAACCAGACACAAGAGACAGCATAGAGTGTAGGATTTCACTTGTGTAAATTTCAAAAACAGGCAAAACTAATCTGTAGAGTTAGGAATTAAGATAATGGTTATATTTGGAGGGTAATTAGGGACTGGAAAAGGGCCCAGTGGGGCTTTTGGGGTTCTGGTAATGTTCTGTTTCACAATCTGAGTGCTGGTTACTCACTTGGTAAGAATTCATCAAAGTGTATAATTATCATTAGTATAATCTTTTCTGGGTGTATTCCATAATAAATTAAAAGCTAACATTAAAAACCCTCCACAGACGAATGGATGACCAAAATGTGGTATATCCACGAGATGCAATACGATTCAGCCATAGAAAGAAACGAAGTACTGACACATGCTACAACATGGATGAACCTTGAAAATGTTCAGCTAAGGGAAAGAAGCCAGTCACAAAAGACCTCATGCTGTATACTTCCATTTACATGAAATGCCCAGAATAGGCAAATCGATATGGACAGGAAGCAGATTAGTGGTTGCTATGGGCTGGAGGGAGGACAAACGTAGAGGGACTGCTGATGGGTATGGAGTCTCTTTGTGGAGTGCTAAAAATATTCCGGGCTTAGATAGTGGCATTGCACAACCCTGTGAACATACTAAATATCACTGAATTGCATACCTAAAAAAAGACTCTTACCGTGTGTGAATTATTTCTCAATTTTGATAGATCCTCTGGAGTGCTGGCATATCATATGCATGAGCCTGCATTTCCACAGCCATCAAGACACATGGATCCTTTAGGTTATTGATTAGCTGACACAGCCTGTCTGGATCATTCAAACCATAGATTCCACATTAGTTTGACTAACCTGAGTCACAAATCTTAAACTTTTCTTTTATATAGAGCATGGCATTATCACTGAAGGCTTTGTGGACCACCAATCAGTAGATTGGGGCTAGTCAAGTGTTATGTGCATTGAAGAGCATTAAAGCTCTGCTATTTCTAATAATTTGTTATTCATATGCCCACAAACACATATCTGTTATAGAATGTTTGTCTATAATTGGTCACCCAGTGGGAAAAACCTAACACTTGCCTAATGAATAGACATAAATTAAGGTTCTCAAAGCAGGATTACTCTTTGACCTAGTAATCTGACTTCTTGGAATCTATCCTAAAGAGATAATTAGAGATGCTTGCTCAAATTAAATGCCCAAGCTATAAGGAAAGAGCAAAGAGGGGTGGAGGCAGGGCCTTTCAACACACAGGAGTGATTCTGGGCACAGGGTCTGAGGGAGTCAACCTGCTCACCCCATCTCCAACCCCACACACATACCCTGGAGTTTAGAGAAATGCTGATAACGGGATTTCATAAATATTGAGCCAGACATGCCACAGGCACTAATCCAGGTAGTCCACCAAGTATGTGATAGCAGATTTCCTGCCTCCTCCCTCTTTTCCTGTCCTCTCCAGTCTTCTTTCCATCCTTATCCCAGTTGCTCAGGGCCTGACCCTGGCTAAAATCCCTAAAGACTACACTGACAAGCTCTTGGCCTTGACCAATTAAAGTTAGCTGGGGAGACTTGACCCGGAAATCTGTCTAGAAGTGGCATGGGGCTGTGTAAATAAATGTTTGGAAATAGGACAATGAAAGTAGCTGGAGTGTTAAAACAAGGACAGCCTCACTCATTCGCACCAGTGAATTCTCTGCCAAATGTTTGCTCTCCATCCTGTAGACACGTGGAAGCTAAGTGAAAGGAGTGGAAGGAGGAGAAACTGGGCGACCTCATCCCTCCTTGTTTAGTTTCCAGCTCTTTGAAGAGGAGCATGGCAGGGCCAGAGCAGGTGAATTTCCTATGCTGGCACTCCACGGAATTCCAACTCCTGTCTTAATGTAGTGAGAGGCAATGTCAGTATTTTAGAGGCTATGTACTTGTAACTTGTTCTACTTTCTATCTTAAAGTCAAAAGAGATTCCAACAGCATAAGAAAATATCCAAAGGAGTGTGTAATAACTTTAAAAATTATTTAATTAAAACTAGTTCTATAAATGTAGCAAATGTTTATTATTTAAAAAGTTATATTTTGCCCCACCATTCTGTCTCACTCCCCAGAAGTAACAATTATTCATAATAGCTTCAATGGTTTTGTATATACCTATATGTGGATACAGATAGATTTCAGTACAATAGAGCAGTTGTTCTCAAACTTTAATGTAAGCGATCATCTGGGAAGCTTGTTAAAAATGGAAATGGGACCCAGGTTGTTTTACAAACAACCTGGAAGATTTTGATGCAAGTGGTCTGCAGAGCAGACCATTGAAATCCCTCTCTTCTATTGTTCTTTGAATTCTTTGGAGTCAAAGATTATAAATCTCATGGCTTCTTATAACGTGGTGAAGTGATACATCATTCCAAATCTTCAGATGTACATCTGCAGAGGCAGCTTTCTTGACTGGGAAGGGATTTCATTTTATAAGGTAAGAGGTGTGTGTGTGTGTGTGTGTGTGTGTGTGTGTGTGTGTGTGTGTGTGTGTGTGTTTGCATGTCTAATTTATTTTAGAATTGTTTTAGAATTCACTTCTAAAAACCTATGTGGAAAAATTTATCAGGGCCAGACAGAAAGGAAGGAGGTATACTGTTAGAAGGGAAAAGACGTCTAATCTCTGTTTTGCATGGGAAATAGGGGAATTATTTCCAGAACCTTAATGCAACAACAATAAACAGTGGGCGCAATGACAGACTTAATGTTAAGAATAAATAAAAAAGGAAATTAAAAAGAGAAAACCTAGTAAGAAAATGATTGTGAGAGATGGACTAAAAATTTAAGAGTAGAAATTTTGAAAATGAATAAAAGAAAAAAATATTTTAAAAATGAATCAATAAAAGGATTAAAGTAAAAATTCAAACAGATGCAAAGGGAAGGATTTTTAGAGACAAAAATTTAAACACCTTCAGCTCAAATGCTAAAATGAAAATCAAAATGAATCCAAATTTCTGTAATGTAATGTAAGGTAGAATGGTAAAAATAAAAACAAGGAAAAATAATAAAAAGGGAAACTCTGGCTCTGAGCTCAGAAGGTCAAATATCGAATGGGAAAGCAGCTAGATAAGACTAGACACTTCAAAAGGAGGAAAAACACACCAAAATGACATAACAAAAAGCCATTTTAAAGTTGAGATATTAAAAACAACAATAATATCAACAATGAAAAGCATAAGCAAACAAGTAAATTGCTGCTGGGGGAGACTGTGGACTCTTCCTGGCCCCAGGCAGGTGTCTTTTAGCTGCGAGACTGAGGTCTTCACCACTGAGCTTGGAGATCAGAGCTGCAGCCCAGACGCTATTGCAGAATGTAAAGGATGAGTTCCTTTCGTCAATGTCAATTTTTGGTGGGTCTGCAAATGCAAGGAAGCAACCAGTAGCCTCCTTCTTCTCCTATTTCCCCCACTGCCAAAAATCTTACTTTAACACCCTGGCTTGCCATTTCCTTTTAGGTCACCTTCCGTAATCCGTGTAGATGATGGAGCAGGGATCCAGCTTGTTGGAGCAATTGGGGTTGTGGCAGAGAGAGCTCGTCTTCTCTCCCGGCACAGGTCCTGGGGTGGCCCTGAGTACTCAGACCTCCATGACCTAAACTGAGTCACCCATCTTCCCCCCAGATGTGTTCCTCCCACCCCAAGTTCGTTCTGCTGCTTAATGTGTAACCATTGCCCTAATCAATGAAGCAAGTCACCTCACAGTCACTCTGGACTGCTCCCTCGTGTTCACTCCCACACTCAGTTGGCCACCAGATGCTGCCTCTTCTACCTCCCAAATCTCTCTTCTATCTTCATCAACCCCGTACTTTTCAAGCCCTCACTGTAAGTGAGATGGGTCTGAAGAGATAAACAAGGATTTCATGTTCCTTGTTTGGGTGCTGGGAATTAATGAAAACAATAGTTTGCAGAGATGGGTACCATCTCAAAGGGCGGGGAAAATTGAGAGTCAGAAAAAAGATTGGTTAGCACTGGACCCAGGCAGATGTGCAGATGCCAGATGCCAGCTCTGCCCGGTGCTGCCCCCTTTGGCACACTTCTCTGAGTGTGGTGTCATCTTAAGCAGCAGAGGTGGACGATTGAAGAGAGTCTGAAGAGACCGTCTTCAGAGTTCCTGTCTTGCTTAACATATGTTTTATTCAAAGGAGGACCAGAAGGACCAGAGACAATGGAAAGCTTGGGGCCAAGAGGCTTTTTAATAATCCGTGTCAATCTCCCTCGCCTTTATCCTTCCACAACGGAGCAGACGTGGCACAAATCACATATTACTACTATTAATACAGAAGCTTCAAGTCAAGGGACGGCACGACATGACCCAGAGCCTTTTCTCATACTAATCTGATTAGATACTCAATCTTCCTCTGTTCTCTGATTCAGGCCAATGCTTAGACACCGCGGCATTTCTGGGCTCCTGAGAGAAGCGCTGCAGCTTACCTCGCATCAAGGCACTCTGAGTTTAAGATGCTGCGAACTGACGGTGTCTGGAGGGGGTTACAGGGGTGGGAGAGGAACATGTGGCTGCAGAGATTTCTGGCCACAAATTCCGACACTGACATCCCCGGGAAAACACTGCTGCTTGTTTGAAAAGCAGCTCCAAGTGGATGTCATGCTGACGGTAATCAGATTTAAAATTAGCCTTAAGAGGCTTTCATCAAGGGAGGCTTAATTGTAGGGCCCAATCAGTAGACAAAATATTGCGACGACAATTTTGCTGACAACGTAATTCTAAACAAACCATTTCAAAGTGGGTAAAATCTTCTCTTTGGAGTCACTCAGGTTTTGAAGTCAGTCAAGCCTTCCTCCCTTCAGACCCATCTCCTCATTCTCCAGGTTTTCTGATTTCAAATGTATACATTTAGAATTTGTAAGACTTCCTTTCTCCAAACTCTAGGAACTCTTATTTTTTGGCCGCATACAGCACTGTGGAGTGGGGAGTACCCTGCTTACCTGCTCTGTGGTCCTGGGCCAGTTACTTATCCTCTCTGAGTCTTGGTTTTCTCACCTGTAAAGTGAGCGAATAAAGCTTACCTTGAAAGATTGTTCAGAGGTTTAAAATAAATGAGGTATGTGAATCCATTTTTATTTTCTTTCTCTTTCCCAAACCCAAATGGCTCTGGGTGCTCTCTGCCCTGATGTCCCTAAGGTCATTGCTGCTGGAATTTTTTTCCAATGATTTGCAAATAGGATTATTTTGCTTGAGGTCAGCAAGCAGAAGGATATCCCCCCGTCCCCATCCCCCATATCTAGTTCAGTGATTCTCAGTTGGGGAGGATCTCAGTTTTTCCCCCCAAGGGATATTTGGCAATATCTGGAGACATTTTGGGTTGTCACAACTTGCTGGTCGGGGTGGGGCGAAGTGGAGAGAGATACTACTAGAATCTAGTGGGTAGAATCCAGGGGTGCTGCTAAATATCCTATAAAGCCCGGGAGAGCCCCGCATAACACAGGATTAACTGGCCCTAAATGTCGGTAGTGCCATGGCTGAGAAACCTGGCCCTAGAGGATGGTATATATTCTTATTCATGAGTTCCTTGAAGGTAAGGAATGTGCCTGATATATCTTCCTTTCTCATAAAGAAGGTTTGAAAGAGAGTTGGGAAAAATACCCAAATGGGATTGCTCTTACTACTGAGTGTAGGGGAAGAGTTCTCTTCAGCCTGACGTGGCCTGCATTTCTTTCCTCTTTGGTCTTCAAGTTGGGCTCTGTATTTCTCTAACATCCTGCATTATCTCATTTCCTTTTGACTTGAAGTATTTCCTTCAACTTTTCCCCATTTGATATATGGGATTTATTTAAGTGTGTTATCCTTCTCATCTGTTCATACTGGATACTGAGAAACACAGAAGCACGTATACAGGAAACAGACAGAAATATCCTGGTATATGAAGTTGAGGGTGCCCAGAATGACCATGGGACATTTCCAGAAGTCCTGGGAGTGGCCATGTGAAATAAGATGCCAAACATTAGAAAAAGCTAAGGAGGATCACTGGATGAGACCCCAAGGAATCCTGGCTACAATGAGGGCAGAGTTGTACGGATAGCCTCATTTTCCCTGGTTGATTCCATTCAGTTGATGATACAAATACATATAAATATGTGATATATTCTCAATTACACAGTGTCTATCATCTATCTACCTATCTATCTATCTATCTATCTATCTATCTATCTATCTATCTATCTATCTAACAGATGGAGAAATGCCTGGAAGGGGCGTGTATTAAAATATTGATGTGGTTATGTTGATTAGAAGTCATTTTTTTCCCTGTATACTTGCTTCTGAATATTCCAAATTTTCTATGAGTATTTTATAAGTTGAATAACAGTAGACAAAATTTCAAAAGAATTTGAAGAGCCATTTTCAACACATCTGCCTGAACCTTATACTCTGAGGATTTCTCCTCCTCTATAAATCACAAGTTAGATGTTGGCAAGCTGCTGCTAAGAGATAAATTGCTCTCCCACTGCCCCAGCTGAGAGTCATGTCTGGGTAACAGCTGCTTCGATAATTACTTTATTTGGTGATGGATGAATTCTTGGTTGCTTTACAGATGTTGAAATGACTTTGGCCAAACGAAATTGCATGTATGCCTGTTCATTCCTCCTCACCCCTCTCACAGTGGGTGTGGGAAATAGATAGCCCACTACAGGACAGAGGGATGGCGTGACCTGACCTTCCTGTCCAGAGGCAGCATCAGCCTTGGGTGCTTGCTCTTTGGAGACCCGCACAAAGCTGTCAAATGTGCCAATGCAGCAATACCGCCCCACAGCAGGCTCTGCTGGGGTACGAAGATCCACTCCCAAAGTGGCTCTTACTCCCTCTTCTGCTCTGCACTCTGCAGTGATAGCAGATCGCTCTTTTCCAAATGTAAACAGGAAAATGCAAAACCCAGTCTTGTGAAGGAATGGTCTCACTTCTCAAAGGGCCACTAGTCTGTAATGGGGAAAGTGCTGGAAAGCTATTTTATAGGAAAAACCACAGATGCTCCTTGTCATAGGGAGTGATCCGATGGCATTCACTGAAAAAGCAAACGGGCAGCTCTCTTTTGTATTTGGAGGGATTCCTCATAAATTCTGGGCATGTACTTTGGAATCTAACCTTAAAGAGCTACCCTGGCAGCTTTCAAGGACCACAATGATCCCAAAGAAAATGGGGAGGTAGCTGATAAAAAAAAAACTTAACTGAGAGCAACTATAAGAGAGAGAGAGATGGGCCAGGAAGAGAAGAGTTGGAGAATCCAAGATAAATCAGTCAAGGCGTGTAGGGAAGTTTAAGAACAGTGTGAAAGTTCTCTTACAGTTTATGACCAGAATAAGGTATTACACACCCCTGATGAAAAGTCTAGGAGAACTGATGCAGCTGGAGAGAACCTGCTCAGGTGTGAGGCTGAGCAGGTGATGCACGGGCTGAGGGACCATGACAGCAATGGCAGGACCTTCAGCAAGCTGGTGTATGGCGTGCAGCTCCTAAGAGAAGCTTCTAGAGAAGCTTCATGTTTCAGAGGTAAGGGATTCCACCAGCAAAATGCAATGACCTGCTTCTCCTCATCCAGGAGAGAAACGTGAAGTCCCAAATTTTGGTTCAAAAAACTGTATAGCATAAGCATCAGAAGGTGAAGGGGTCCACCACACACTGTCCTTTTGAGTCAGTAGAGGGCATTGTGTCAGAGAAAGCCCCAGATTCAACTCTTTCCTTACTATGTCACCTTGGGGAGTGATCTAAACTCTCTGAGCTTTGGATTTCTCATCTGTGAAATAGGTAACAATACCAGCCCCCTGGAGAGGAAAATGATGTACTGCGAGGAAAACGTGTCGCCCAATGCCTGCCAACCAGATGGTCAGTACATGGCAGCCAGAAGCACACAGGCACCACGCTTCTCATGTCCAATAAACGTAGATACAGAGAGTTCCCCTTTATTCCTGGTGCCACATGGAACACCCCTTGGCTTCCGACCTTGCCGTTGCTAGTTCTGCCTGGCTCCTTCATGTTGACTTAGTTTCCACTTTAGCTCTATTCCTGCAGATTGGGCCACCGATTCTGGTTGTGCAGGTAACACCCAGGGTCTGGACCACTTGTTCAACATCCACTACTACCATACAGGAGAGTGGGGGTAAGATCTGAATGGTGGAAATAAGACAGTAGCAATTCATGAGGGCGAAGTGTGAAGGGTACAACGAGATCCACATGGTCAGCAACTAGCCTGGGAAAAGGGTTGGAGTGTGGCCCAATTCTCAGACTCAAAGGGATTCAAGTGGACGTGTTTGACTTTTTGGCATCAGAAAAGTCTAGCTGTGAGTATTTACTATTTACTATTTTTTGAGTATTTACTATACTCAAGACACTGTCCCATGAAACTTATAAACATGATTTAATATAATCTTTCAATAGTTGTTATAAAAGAATTGTATAGACAAAATTTTACAAACCAGGAAATAACTAGGTCACACAGCTAGCAAGCACTGGAACTGGAATTTGGCACAGGACTTCACAGCTTATATTTTCTTAACAACTGTGCAACCATGATATTGCTCCAAAGTTAGGCTTTTCCTCAACATACATGTACATTCTCATTTTCTCTCTCTCTCTCTCTCGTATGTGTTTTTTTGCTATCATATTTTGTGCTTTTGTTTTTAAAAATTATATTTAGTAGCATCAGACCTTGCTAACTCTCCTAGAATTTTTGGTCGATAGTACTACCTGGTTCCAAAAATGAAATGAAGTGAAATGAAATGAAGTAAAATAAAATAAAAATCGATTGTGTTCTTAAGTTTTAACTATGCAAAAATTCTCTACAAATTCAGTAAGGTCTTGTTTGCTGGACTGTCACAGTTTTAGAAAACTGTGATTCGTTTCAAGTGACATTTTAAGTGGAACACCATCAAACCAGAGTTTATTTATTGAAGGTGAGCTAAAAACCATGTGTCTTAGTCTGTTCAGGTTTCTATAACAAAATACCACTGACTGGGTGGCTTATAAGAACAGAAATTTCTCATAGTTCTAGAGCCTGGAAGTCCAGGATCAGGGTGTCAGCTAGGTCAGGTACCGGTGAAAGCCCTTTACCGGTTAGCAGTGACATTAGATATTCTCATCAGTCATATCAACATGGTAAATTATATCAATGTTAAAGAGTATTACAAAGTTACTTTCTTTTTCCATAGATTTTTATCTTCATTTTACTTTCCTGATATTTATTTTCTCCCCTCCCACCATCTCTTCTCCTCATGTGAAACTGTGACTTTGTATTTGCCAGTATATCATGCTCACCTTTGTCTTTTCAATTATTCTGTGTCATTTTATTTTAGGCAGATATCTTATAACCAGCATTTGTCCAGATTTTGTTTGTTCAGGCAATCTGGGAAAGATCTGGTCTCGTTTCTATTTTTGTATTTATACATTAGGCTTCAATTATACATCCTTTTGCCTTTAATTTTTCTGTCTTTGCAGTGATGATCATTTGACCTCTTTTACAGCACACACATATATTCTTTTCTGAACTCAGTTTGATCCTAGTAATTTGATTGATTGATAAGCTCAATCATCTTAAAAGCGAGGTACTTTTACTTGCTGCTGTAAAATAAATAAGTCACGGGATTGTAGGGCGCGGTCAGCTAACTGCTACGCGGCAGGAAGCTGAAATAAGCTGAGTCATCCTTCCTGTGGCCACTGCGCTTGCGCTAAGTATACTAATGAGGTTTTAAAGTAGCGACCTATCCGATGCTGGCTCACAAATCGCACCATCGGCGAAAGCCAATCACAGAGCGACACATGTTCTTAATCCCTATATAAGCAGACTGCTATAGGATTGTGGGGGCTTCCTTCCATCTTTCTTCAACCAAGCTGTGCTCCAATAAAGTGTGATACGAGAAGAATCTTGCGTGTGGCGGCTCGTTATTCTGCTGGTCGGAAACGGCCCGCCGCAAGTGGTGCCGAAACCCGGGAACTTCGCGCCCTGCATGGAGGACCGATTCAGAACTCGACACACGGAGTGAACCGTCGGTGAGTAGTCCAGTCAGGTATGAGTTTAAGGAATTATATTTGTTTTAAGATGAATTATGTTTTCAAGATAGCGCATCAGAGAATGAACAAACAGGGACTACGGTAGATAGGCCTGAAATTATGAAAAGAGAAAAAAGAAAACAAAAGGAAAAGCAAGAAACGGTGCCAGGATTATATCCAATCCTAGATGAGTTTAAGGAATTATATTTGTTTCAAGATGAATTAAATCCTAGAGAGGAGGAAGATTTAGAAGGAGCGGCCGCGGCATATGAACAAGAGCGGTATGGGCATTGGTACATGCCGCCACTCGCTAGCCCACCATATTTTAATCCTGCGGAGGCTAGAGCTTCCGCCCCTGATACCTAATAGAGGGATAAGACGTAAGTTATAAGGCATGACCGCCCCTATAGAAGCCCGCGGAAATTTAAACCGCCGAGGCTTGGGTTTTTCTCAAGGGTCACTGAGTTTATGATTCCTATTACATGGAGGACCACAACACCTGTGTGGGTACCTCAGTGGCCTTTGTTAAAGGAAAAGCTGGAGGCGGCATCCAAACTAGTGGATGAGCAGTTACAATTAGGGCATTTAGAACCCTCCCAGTCACCCTGGAATAATTAAGAAAAAATTAGGGAAATGGCGTAAAGATTGTTTCTTTTCTATTCCTTTGAATAGTCGAGATAAAGCCCCTTGTATGGAGTTGCTTGAACAGGCCTTAGGCGTTTTGATTAAATATTTAGGGAATGGGGGATTGTTTCTTGCTCCCGAGGGAATACAGAAGGGAGATGTTGTAAATTTTTTAGGAGCTGCTGTACATGGGAATAAGATAGTACCTCAAGAAATTGAGATTGGGACTAATTGCTTAGAAGCATTGAATGATTTTCGGAGGTTGCTTGGAGATATGTGGAATATTGTGCGCCAAAAAAAAATCTGGACTTGTCATGATCCTCTTTTAAAAGAGAAAAAAGAAAATAAAAGGATTAGTTGGAATTCCACAAAGGATTATTCAGATTGTGCAACTGAGTGCTGCCGGGCTGGAGCCCGTTGCCTTTGGAGATTTTGCCTCTTGGCTCTCTTCTGCCTTTTCCTCCTTTGGGGAGTGGGTGGGGGTAGGAATCTTTGGAGTCTGCTGTGTATTTGGGATTATGCTGTGTCTCTGGTTGGTCTGTCGTGTGCGCATTAGGGCACATCGAGATAGGGTCCTGCTCACTCAGGCACTTCTGGCTATTAATGAAGGAGATTCTCCCGCAGCCTGGCTCTCCGCCCTGAATAATTCGAAATGATTGCCCTTGCACAGAGAGGCCTTGTTGCCACTGCACCTCTATAGGGAGTCATCCATTGTCCTGATTGCCCTTGCACAGAGAGGCCTTGTTGCCATTGCACCTCTATAGGGAGTCCTGATTGCCCTTGCACAGAGAGGCCTTGTCGCCATCGCACCTCTATAGGGAATCAGCCATTATTCTGAGGCAGCCCTTGCACCCTGCGGCCCTTGTTGGCATTGCACGCAGGAGGGTGCCTCAGACATGCCAACAGAAAACTGCCCTCGTACGGGCTATGTTCTGCTTGGTGTTCTAATAAATAAAAAAGGGGGAGATGTAGGGCGCGGTCAGCTAACTGCTACGCGGCAGGAAGCTGAAATAAGCTGAGTCATCCTTCCTGTGGCCACTGCGCTTGCGCTAAGTATACTAATGAGGTTTTAAAGTAGCGACCTATCCGATGCTGGCTCACAAATCGCACCATCGGCGAAAGCCAATCACAGAGCGACACATGTTCTTAATCCCTATATAAGCAGACTGCTATAGGATTGTGGGGTCTTCCTTCCATCTTTCTTCAACCAAGCTGTGCTCCAATAAAGTGTGATACGAGAAGAATCTTGCGTGTGGCGGCTCGTTATTCTGCTGGTCGGAAACGGCCCGCCGCACGGGATGTAATATACAGCATAGGGAACAGAGTCAATAATATTGTAGGGCTTCCCTGGTGGCGCAGTGGTTGACAGTCCGCCTGCCGATGCAGGGGACACGGGTTCGTGCCCTGGTCCGGGAAGACCCCACACGCTGTAGCGGCTGGGCCCGTGAGCCATGGCCGCTGAGCCTGCGCGTCCGGAGCCTGTGCTCCGCAACGGGAGAGGCCACAACAGTGAGAGGCCCAATTACCGCAAAAAAAAAAAAAAAATAATAATAATAATATTGTAATAACTCTGTATGTGACAGTTGGCAACTAGACTTATTGTGGTGATCATTTCTTAATGTAGAAAAAATATCAAATCACTATGTTGTACACTGAAAACATATAATATTGTATGCCAATGGCAATTCAATAATAAACAAACAAACAAATAAATAAAATGGCTTGCAAAAGGAATTAAGAAGGAGAAGCTGGAACCAGAGAACCTGGATTCAAATCCTAGTTTTACCACTTATGTTTTGGCCAAGTCACTTCTTCTAGTAAGGTGTTAACTGCTGCATTTGCCGAACGTGATAGTGATATTGCACTTACATAAATAGAAGAAAAGAAATTAAAAAAAAAAAGAGTGAGGCACCTTGGAAACATGTTTAGCCTGGCCTCCCTGCCTCTGGACACACTCTTCCTGAACTTGCCTTTTGTGCTGCTGTCAGTATGAAAGTGGTGATCTTAAAACGCAAATCAGTTTACTCCATTCACCTAAGTATCTATGGCAGTGGCCCCGGCCACATAAAAGATATAGTTCCAACTTCTTGGTCTGCCATTCAAGGTCCTCACTCTCTTTTCCAAGATTATCTCCTACTTTTCTCTCTCCCACACTCATGTCTGTTCCAGCCATAACCCATATTGCTTCGTGCTGTTACCCCTTCCAGAAAAGCCCTTGATCAATTCTCTTAGAAAGAGTTGATGGAGTGCAGTTAGGTGCCTGGCACTGGGCTCAGGGTAGGGCATGAAAGTGGTGAGAACAGCTGGCCAGGTGCCCTCTCTCATAGGGTTCCCGGCAAGTGAGGAAGACAGTGAAAGCTCAATGACCACAAGTAAAAGTGGCTCTGGGAACACAGAGCCGGAGCCCCCAACCTTGACTTTGATGTCCAGGGAAAAAAATGATCATACTGGGACCTGAAGGGTGAGTAGAGAGTGAGCCTGGCCTTCTTTCCCTTGTCCCCTGGTGGCTTCCTGCTCATCCTTCCAACCCTCTCTCAGGCCTCACTTCCCTCCAGGCAGAAGAAGTCACTTCCTGCTCCGTGTGCTAGCGCAGTGTTCTCTACCCTAAGATCCTTTTAGCTCTGGATTGCGTTTATTTGTCTGCCTTTCCTGTCCTAGGCTATGAGACTCTAGGAGGCCGAGTCACTTGTTTACTTTTGTATCCCTGTGCCCTGTGCACGGTGCATAGTGAGTGCCTGATGCAAGCGCAAGGGGATTCAGTTCTTGCATCCTGCCTGTCTGTGCCCAGCACCTCTCCTAGCCCTGGACCCACCCAGTGCATTCCTGAACCTCTTGCTCTGGCCAAGCTTTCCTTGGTTGCTCGACTTCCAGACTCCTCTTCTGATTCTTCTATACTTTGTCCCTAAACTGACTCTAGCATTCAGAATGCCCCTTCTCTGGTACCTGTTTGCTTCCATCCCTCAAGGGGCTTCGGGAGGGGGTGGGTAACTCTTTTCATTAGCAAAACAGAGTGGCAGACAAATAGCACCTACTAAGAAGTGTTTATTGAAGGTGTTATGTGCTTTTAATAGCATGTCCTCTCCGAGATTTGGTGCCTGGGAAAGGATATTTGCTTATGAGGTGATAGAAATTTAATTTAAAAAATGAGAGCTACATATCCCAACTTGCTTCCTTATCTACACTGGCTTCCGGGAAGCCCAGATTTAGATTTAATGTTCAAGTAGATCAACTACACGTCATGTTTCTGGTAGAATTATTTCCTTCCTTCATTTGGGTGTGTTCTGATTAAAAACATTTAACATTCATTTTACTGTCAGAAAAAAATGTAATTCCGTTAAAAGAAAAATATAGGGTATAACTATATTTTCATATAGAATTATACCATATATCCTCCACCCACCCACCCATCCCCCAAGTTTATTTTAAATTGTGGTTTTATTGCAAGTTACCTCAAATATTTATTTCAAGAGTATGTTCAAATTTAAATTTTTCTCCTTTCTTCCTTTCCTTTGCTTATTATTTTCCTTTTTCATAAAACAGGCTGAATTGGTTGAAACATGCCGTATAGTTGAACTATACTAAAGATCATTCAACCACTGTGTTACCATCAAGGAAAGGAGAGGATGTGAGGGAAGGAGAGGGCATGGATGGGGGAGCAAAGGGATGGGCGGGGATTTACTTACTGAGCGATGACAATTTCCAGGCCCCTCATCCACAGGTTTCTCAAGTCATGAGATTTCCATTTTAGAATGAGGTTTGGCTTCCATTTCTTTGATTGGAGAAGTCCAACAAGCTGTCTCATGATCTCCCCTCACTTTTATTTCTAAAACCTCCCATTTCTCCTCTCTTCCTGATTTTAGGTAACAGCCTTGTTATCTGCTTACTCACCCATTCCAGAAACTCAGGAGTCATTGGCATTCTTCTCTCTCCTTCACTAAAAAGGCAGCTAACTCTGCTGTTTAATGGCTTTACTCTCCTCCCCTTTCCCATCGTTTATACCAAAGTCTGGCTCAAAAGGTTCTTGCTTGGGACTACGTCGATCACCTTCTTGCTAATATCTCTTCTTTCCATTTCTCCCACACTGATCTTTCCCCCACATGGGTATTTTGTCTTTGTGATATTTCTGAATGGCAAATCTGACAACATCACTCCTCTGACTACACTCTTTTGCCCTCAAGTAAAATCCCTGGCCACCCATCTCAGGATTTTCATGATTTGTGCCTCTTACATCCTCTGCAGTCTTCTCTCCCTTCCCCTCTCATATCCATCCTACATACTGGCCACACTAAATGTTTTACAGATTCTGGAATAGTCACCAGTTTTCCTGCCTCCAGGCTCTGTTTGTATGTTTTGCTCTACTTGGAATGTTTATCTCTTGCGTGGCAAACAGCTTCTCTCTTTCAAGACCTAATTCAAGTTTCTACTCCTCTCTTGGTTTCCCTTACCCCACTTTCAAGCGTGTTGAGCACGACCTCCTTTCTACTACTCTATGTTGTACACAGTTATATGGTATCATTTCCACACTGTGCTGCAATTATTTGGTTTTATATTCGACTAAATTACTTGATTATAACCTTCCCGATTTTACAAATTTTATTCTTGTTGCACTCCAGTGTCTAGCTCTAAGCATGTTTTTGATTATCATAGGAATATTTTATTTCCTTTAAGCTAAAGGTTTATAGTAAGTTAAAGGTTTAAGTTAAAGATTTCATAACTAAGACAAAATTGATAAAAGGCATGTATGTCAATGGTACAACTGCTCAGTTCATTATAAAAGCAGGTAGGTAGGAAATGCTTGAGTTGCTAGTTGGAAGGTGGTTTAGAATGGATTTGCAAATAGACTCAAGAAGCATTCAGCCTTGCACTTTTTCTTCTGCAATAATCATCAGATTTTCCTGCCCTTGGTCACTTCTGTGTTTGAGAGTGCCAGTTAATTACCCTTTCCCCTATAGGTTCTGAATAAGAATAAGAGAGGAATTAAAATATCAGTGGATTAAAATTCAATGATCAGTTTTATTTCAGGTAAAGCTGAATTGGAGGATGCAGCTTAGGTTTCACGGCAAAACTGGGCTCCTCCTTCAGTGCTCCCTTGGCTTTGGCTGATTTGTCCAAGCTTAGAAACCTGTGGCGACGGGAGCTGAGCTGGCTGGAAGCCCACTGGCTGGGAAAGTTGCCTTCGGCAGCCTAGGCTGAGAAGATGAGGTGGGCAAATGTGGACAGCAACCCTGCACCATATTGCCACAAAATGAAGGAATGATGTCACACTCTCAGGACCTCACCAGTCCTCAAGAGGAGGGTCTACAGGGATGAAGCAGAATGCTTTAATAGCCCTGAAAGGGTTAGTTTCTATTTAATACACCAAAGCAGGAGCAACAGAACAGAGGAGGATTTGCTCTTCCTAGCAAGGGTCATAGGACGATCAATCACTTAAACTCAGTGTCCCAGGACCTCAGATATCTTGGTCCAAAGAATTCCCCTGTTCATGGATGGAGTCAGGTAATTCCTAAGTAAAAAATGGTATGACTCTGTCTGCTTTCTTTTACCTAACATTTATCATTTTATCAGGATGATGGGTAGATGAATAAGCGCTCCTGACATGAAGGACATACATGTTAATATCACCAAAGCTTAATGTAAAGGAAGTATCAACTTGACACTCAGGTGTGAGTGCGCTGATGTAAAGTGTAATTGCTTGGGAATTACTGTGGGTTATAAAGGAGGTCTTTTTTTTTCTTTTTTTCCTGTAATGTCATCTCAACCCAGGACAATCTGTAATTGCACATCTGGGTAACAATAAACAGCAGATGCCTGGAGGCATCTAACACTTCTATTGAGAGTCGAGAGTGGTTTGTGCTGTAGATACTGCATCACTGGGACCTTTCTGATACCCCTTCCAGCCCTTGGAGTTCAGATCCAGATATGCCTCCAATGGAACTAACCTCAGAAAAATCCTTTGCTGGGCTCTTACCCATATTTCATTAATTCATAGTTAGATTCATCTAGTTCTGGCTTGACTGATTTCTGGTCTCTGGGTCTGCATTCTTTTCCTTTGTTCACTGTACTCCTTCAAAGTGTGATGTGTTTCATTTGGTCAGTTCCATAAATTATATAATGGTAAGGAAGAAAAAATAAAAGAGAAAGTCACCGTCAGGAGGCAACAGTGTAAAATGAATGATCGTATTATTACATAGTGGGTCTGATTTTTGTAGGTGACTTGAGGTGGTCTTCTTAGAAGGATCATTCTTTACTGATATGCAGAGCCTATGGTGACACAGCAATGGTCAGGAGTCCCCTAGGCCAGTGCTTTTCAAACTTTAATATGCACGTGCATCACCTGATTCTGCAGGGCTGGGGTGAGGTTTAAGATTCTGCATTTCTGACAAGCTCACAGGTGATGCTGACGCCTGAGCAGCAAGAACCTAAATTACCAAATCAAAACACCAGCCCCACAACTCATCACAATTAATTTTATTCCACAGCATGTTTAGGGGAATGTTATTCTCAGGAAGAGGTTTAGGATTCAAATAATTAAAAAAAAAAAAAAAAAACTTGGAAAGTACACACCTTTATGTATCTTTTCTTTTCATTAAATATATATCTGTTTGGCAAAAAATGTTAGACTCTTTTGTACAAAAACAAAGCAAAGAAAAAAAATAACCAAAAAAACATAACCCACTCCCCCCCCCAAACCAACAACCCTGAACCCTTGCAAACTGTCAATACCTGTAATAATTACAATGATGTAAACTTGGATACTTGACCATCCTGTGGAAACCTGTGCTCAGCAGAACCACCAGGAGAAGGACCACCAAACCCTTCGATAAGCAACTGCCTCTCATCGGGGCTTTTAGATTTAGTACATTAGAGATGGAGCAAGGGGACTGGTTTCACCACTTGTGCTTTCAGCTAAGGCGCTGGAAGGGTGTGTGGCAATGAAGAGGGCAGGTCTGGGCTGGGGCGGGGAGAGGAAAGCCAAGACTAGCTGGGAGGCAGGAAGGGTGGTCACAGTCACAGGGCAGACGTGAAGTGGCCATGGGACCCACGGACTGTGTCTGGAGACCCAGCCCTGGGAAGAACTAGGAAGAAGCTTCTGCTGTTGCTCTTGGGACCAGAGAGGGACAGGGCAGGCAAAGGCCGGGACACGGGAGGGAGGGGGCTTGGAAGCAGATTTCAGTTCACATGGAACTGGTGGTGTGAGCGGACTCTAGAGAGCAGGGGAACGAGGAGGTGTTTGGTCTTCTCAAGTAGCTAGACTGTTTCTTCCAGACACAGGCCTCGGGCACACCCCTGGGTCTGGCTGTAGGTTTGGGGGCGGTCTGGTGCTGCTGGCTTTCAGCCTCCAGGAGGGGAGGGCTTGCCTGCTGGGATGAAGATGGAAGGGCCCTCTGGCTCTCTTACTGGCGGTGGGTTTTGCTTTTCTCCCACCTTAGGCTGCAGCAACGGGAGGTGACCTAAAGCATCGGAGTCTAGAAACGGAATCAGGGCGGTGAGCAGGAGGCCAGGGAGGGGCAGGAAGACGCCGGGGCTAGAGGCGTTGGGGCCAAAGGAAATGTGGACCACAGCTTTCCTCTACCACAGCGGATTCCAAGGCATGGGAGCGTTTTCATTCTTCTCTCCTGTTAGCTAGCTCTTCCAGTTTTGGAGGGGGAGCTTCTGGGGCCCGGGCGCTTCAGTTACAGTCATAGACAAAGTCATAGTTGCTGGGCTCCTTGGGGATGGGTGGAGGTGCGTCGGGGATCTGAATGTTTTCCAGGTCCAGGAGGCGGAGCTTGATTTCCATGCTGAGCAGCGTGTCCAAGTCATTCCTCGTCAGGTCACTCATCATATCTTTCCCCAGCAGCGCATTCAGCCCATCTGTCCAGATACAGTACTGGTGGGAAGGGAGGTGACAGTGAGAACTACTGATGACCATAACAAGAGGAGAAACAATAGCTAACGCTTACTGATCACTCAGGATGGTCTAGGCTCTGTGCTCAGTGCTTTGCCTACATTATCATTTAACATGCACAGCATCTCTATAAAGCTGACACGTCTGGTAGCATCTCTGTTTTACAGATGAGGGAACTGAGTGGTGAGAAATTAAGTCGTTTGGTAGTACGTGGAGTGGGTGGGATTTGAACTTACACAATCTGCTTCCAGTGCCTGCACTCTTCTGTGCCCATGATGCCTCCCTGTGGCGCAGCAGGAGGGTTTGGGTTTTCGTGCCTGTGCAACATAATATCTCTAACATCCCACCAGTGAGTCAATGAGTTTAAGGTATTGGTAGAATATATCCCAACACTCCTGGACTCAACATCAGGTAAAGCTTGCTTCTTTCCTCACTCCAAGTATGGTTCCCAGTCTAATAGCTAATCTCTGCCTATCCTGTCTGATTCCCAGCACTCACGATGACAGCCCAATGGTAGTCCCACCTTTGCATTTCTTAGCAAAAGGTCTAGGAAATATCTGAGTGCTGCCCAATGTCTGGTGGGCAAAGTGGCTAAAATTATTGGGTGATCTTAACGGAAGGTGGCTTGGCTGCCGGTCTAGGGACCCCTTCTGCCTGGGTCTCCAGGTTCCAAGGTTTTTCTCCTCCAGGTCTCTGGAGCCTGGTCCCTGGGCACATCCCCTGTTTTGGAAAGCACTCCACAGTACCCAACCAAGAGTTTGGTTCTTCCTCTCTCATTAAAATTAATCGTGTCCTTTGCCTCTCCAGTAGACTAGGAACTGTGCTCCGTTTATCTGAGGACCTGCCTTGCTTTTGTCAGTTTCCCTCCAGAGGCTGAAACCCTGCCCTGCCCTGGTATTAGAGCCATGATACCTGGTGGAAGAACTAGCCCCTGCTGCCCGCATCTCAGAAACATGCCTGCATTCTGGATGTTCTGTTTGCTCACCTTTTAGGATGTCCTAGTCCTATGTCGGACCTCTTTGAGAGCAATTTCTCTGCTTTTTCTGTGGGACTGGTCTTCCTTCTAGAACATGCTCTAGATTCCCCCCTCTCTTGCCCTCACTGGGTCAAGCTGCAATTCCAGACCCTACTTAGCTTGTCCTTTGCACTGTGGTTACCTGGGCTATGTTCCAAAATACGATAGCAGATCTCAACGTAAAAGTACTACGAGATGGCAAGCACTACACAAATCTTAAGTCATAGTGAGGTGATAGACATCTACCACGACGCACATTCGAGGCACCGCTTTTTAAGCCAAGGAGGTATACCACGGGTGTATTACGAGGCCCGTGTCTGAGTAGCGCGGCCCTGAACTGTAGAGCTTTGGTTCTGCCTTGGCTACGGGATCTCAGCCAAAGCATTTAACCTATCTAAACATCAGTTGAGTGCTAAAGGATTTCTGGAAGTATTAGTGTCCTTAGATAGATTCCGAACACATCGAAACATTCGTTTCCTCATAAATAACGTTAATAAAAATAGATACCCAGGTCCTACCGTGCAGATCCTGATCTTATGGATCTTGGGTCAGGAAATTTTATTTGGAAAAGCTTCTAGCTAATTCTGATGTACCTCCAGATATGGGCACCACTGAACCCCATGCTCTTTAAGGCCCCTTTCAGCTCCGGCACTGTTTCACTGTAAATCCCTACGTGGGGGGATTACCGCTTTCTGTACACAGCTTTCCCAGTCCTGGCTAGCTTCCTAGTACAGATTAATTTAACCCACAGGAACACTTCTGTGGTGCTTTTCTTTCGAGAAGCAGCAAGTACAGAAAATTTTATTAAAAAATACATCAACCAATAAATAAGAACTCTGTAGTACTGAATCTGAGTTGGAAGTATCAATATGAACTTACAGTGTATTTTATCTTTAAAAAAACATAACTCCAAGCTCTGTCTACAAAAAACCTGAAAATAATGACCAACGCAGTAGTGACAGGCACACCTCATGTCCAGATTCTGGTCGCTAAATACCAAAAGGAGCCAAAGCGCCACAGAGAAAAGGTAGGACATGTACAAGACGAACCTGGAATATCCTGTCATGCCAGAACGCCTGAAAGCTGCCAAAGACATCTGTCCATAGAACTCAGAAGCTAACCAGAAGGTGTTCCTTCTTTCTCTAGATAATTTGGACACTGATAATGACAATAACTGCAACCTATTGATATACAAATACGTTAAATCCATAACTTCATAATGATACCCAAACACCAAAAATCCTTCACTGGCCTCCTTTGAAGATGCTCATGATTTTGAAAACTGGTCCAGAGAATCAAGCATTATCCTGCCTATCATATGTACACTGTTTAACCTCAGGGTAACCAAAGAGTTGATGAGGCCAGTTTGTCTTTATGTAACTACAATAGAATTGGAATATCAACCTTTTCCGAAGTCTAATAGATCCAAGGATCTAGGCGATAATCATCAACGGCTGCAAACATTTCCAAAAGAGAGACAACCAGACATCATGGAAGAATACAACACTACTGCTGCTTAAAGTAGAGCCTGAGTCTGATGAATCGTCTAACTATCGCTTAATAGGAAATACAGGATGCAGATAAACACGTGAAATGATAGAGCAGGTTATGGTAGGCAGAATAGTACCCTCCTTTGAAATAAGACCTATGTCCTAATCCCTGGAACCCGTGAGTATGTGAGGTTACATGGTGAAGGGAATTAAGACTGCTAACCATCTGATCTTAAAACAGGGATTTTTATCTGGGATTATCTAGGTGGGCCCAATGTAATCACAAAGGTCCTTAAAAGTGGAAGAGGGAAACAGAACAGGAGTGAGAGAGAGGGAGATTTGAGTATGGAAGAGGCGGTCAGAATGATGCGGTGTGAGGACTTAACCCGCCGTTACTGAGACAGATGGAGGTGAGGAAGGGGTGAGGAAATGGATTATCCCCTAGTCCAGAAAGGAGTTCAGCTCTGGCGATACCTTGAGTTTAGCCCAGAAAAACCTGCATCCGACTTCTGATCTCCAGAATTGTAAGATAATACATTTATGTTGCTTTAAGCCACTAAATTTGTGGTAATTTGTTACAGCAGCCAAGGAAACTAATACACAGAATTAAAATCAGCAAAATCTAGACTATTGACTATGCTACCAAACAGATGAGCTGGTTTTTTCAATGAATAAATTGCAAGGAAAAAAAACACATGCACATGTTCATGAGAGAAGGAGAGAGGAACCTGTAGATTCAAGGAAACTGAAGAAACACGTGAACCAATTGTTATGTATGGATCTTAATTGGATTCTGATCTGAACAAAGTATAAAAGAAAAAAAGAAAACCAGAAATGAGACAGTTGGAGAAATCTGAAAACGGACTGCAAATCGTGGTATTAAAACGTTATAAAATTGGGTGTGATCATGGTATGATAGTTATGTTTCCAAGTGGACTCTTTATTACTTAGAGATGCACATGGGAATATTTACAAATAAAATGATATGATATCTGGATGAGCTTCGAAAATAATCTGGGGTGTTGTGGCAGCTGGGTGTGAGTGAGGGTATAGGTGAAACCTAATTGGCCATGAGCTGATAATTGCTGAAGCTGGGGATGGGCACTGACAGGAAGTCATGGGTCCAGGTCCTGCTTTCCTCCTTCCAAGCTACACAGTGCAGGGGCCAAAGAGAAAGTGTTTCTGGAACAAGACCCCCATGGTTTAAATCCAAGCTCTATCACTTACTGCTTGTTTCGTCTTGGACAAGTTTCTTAACCTCTCTGTGCCTCATTTCCCTTTTTTATAAAATGGGAGTAAGGTTAGTTTGTTCCTTAAGAGTTACAGAATGAGGATTAAGAGAGGTGAAGCACATAAAGCACTGAATGGTCCCTGGTGCAGAGTATTCCGGTTATAATTACTATTATCAGTACTATTGTCGAGTTATTCAATTTTGGGAGGCCTCTCTCTCCCCCTTTGATAAACAAGGATATCTGTGACAGAACTTTCCATTTTATGGAGCGATTATGCAAATAAAATGAGGTAATAGATACGGAAGTGGTCTGAAGAATACTTTTAATTTACACAAGTGTATGGCATTTTTCTCCTCACTACGTCGGTAAAAAATGGCAGATATGAATAAAAATGTGGCAGTCCCAGAACATTTATCCTTATCTGGAATTAATGTATACTGGGAAAAACAGCGTTGTATAGATTTAAATAGCATCTGCAGCTCTACCATTTGAAGTAGTTTCCTATACATCCGTATATATCTTCAATACGGTGGCCTGTGTACAACCACAATTTTATTTAAAAAGAGAAATGGTAGGACAAAGTGTGTATTTTCAGGAAGATGAAGACAAAGTCATCCCCTTCTGTGAACGAAATGTCAAGTAACACAGAATTATATTTAAGTGCCGCTCTAAATGCAGGATTTGCATATAATCTTTCTTCTCTCGTTGGGATGTACGATTTTATTCAAAAGCTTCAAACCAGTGAAAACCAAATACAGAATAACTTCTAAATGAGCTAAGTCTCCCAGGGGAAATGGGGAACAAAATTCAAATTCTATTAAAATGTTCCTTCCTTTCTAAAAGCTTTCTATGTAACCACATGCACAACAAAAATTTGAATGGTATCATCTAAAAATAAGAGTTTCAAGCATGATGTTGGGTTCTAGTTTACAAGAGAAAAAGTTAAATCAACCAGAGCTGCTACTTCATCTTACAAATGCATTTTCCTGGATTTATGCTAAATATGTTAAATATAGCTGACAGCATGATTCAAGAAGAGAAACAAATTATACATATAACAAGATGTCAAAAGGAATAAAAGCATCTCAAAAATAAAATTCCAACAGCAGAGACAGCCCTAAATCTCTTAAAATAACTTACAGAAACATGGTAAAAAACCTACTTCATCAAATGTTTTAAAGAATAGAAATAAGTTTATCATGGGAAAATTCTGGCCCAAAGCTAAATATTCAAGGAAAACCAAAGCTATAAGCCAGGGCTGATACTTCCTCTGGGTTAACGATTATGCCCTTACTGAGTATGAAGCATGTGTACATTCTTCTTCTTTACCATAAACTCTTTATTTTTTAAGTTTTTGTTTATTTATTTATTTTTTGGCCACGCCACGTGGCATGTGGGATCTTAGTTCCCCAACCAGGGATCGAACCCACGCCCACTGCAGTGGAAGCACGGAGTCTTCACCACTGGACTGCCAGGGAAGTCCTTACCATAAACTCCTGATCAAGCTAAGAAGAAGTTGAATCCGTTACAACCTGCAGTTTTTCGAGAGGTTTCCGTTCTATTCCAAGTCAACAAGATGTACCTTCGTTCATGATTTTTCTCAGGTAGACATTTTTAAAAAATGAAATTTCTTTCTTCCCAATATTTTTTACCTGCTTGTTTTTCTTGAGAAAATATGACGTTCTCTCATAAATTAACCCCACTGAGACCCTTACCTCATGCTTGTCAGGAGCTATGAAGTTCAGCTGGCAGTTTGAGTCATACAGGATCGAGAAAGCGAGTTCAAGCACCTCCTAAGAGAGATTAGAGAAAACACCACATTGAGGAAAGTTGACACATTTGTTCTGTAGTCACAAATGGCTGCAGATTGAACATGGAATAGTGCCTACAGTGTGTCCAGGCAAGAGGAGCAGCCGTGAGGCTGACGGGAGGAAGGAGCATGTTTTTCAAGGTTCACAGCACATTTCCTTCTCTCTGTTCAGGGGGAGTCTGCGTGAACCATCTCATTTAATTCTCAAGACAGCGCATGGAGCAAATGTTATCATTCCCCTTTTGTGCAAAGGAGCTCAGAGAGGTTAAGTGAGTTGTCCAAGGCCACATATCCCCAAAGCTGTGCTACTCTCCTATCTTCAGCATCTCCCTCCCAGGGAGACCATGAAAAACAGTAAACTCCTTCCCAATCAGCAGCATTATGGGCTGCTCTATCTTCTATCATTTCCAAACAGACAGGTGTCCATAGGCGTATAAACTTGCTAAAACATGAAAGCTACGTAGGAGGTAATGAGGCTTCTGGATGAACCCATTATCTGTAGGTAACACGTCTGCCCTTTGACCTCTGAACTACTGTAGAGCAAAGGCTACACAAAATCTAGTTTTATCCTATAGTGGCTGCAGGGTATAAAGGAGAACATGGGCCCAAGTGGCAGAATAGCTGGGGTTCATTCATTGGTGAGTGTTCGTTCGAATGTCTGGGTTCATTCATAATACAGACTATGAGACAGACCCCCAGGACCAAGGACTAAGTGACATTGTCATTTCATTGTAGCTGAATGACCTTGGCTGAGACACTCAGTGTCATGCCTAATATGTATGTTAATATATGCTTCTCAAATTGTATGTACTGTGCAATATTGGATACTATGATTTTTCTATTGGACTGACAGCAGGGTACAACCTATGGAAGATGAGAGTCATCGCACATCTCAACACCCTAACAACTCCTAATTTGGAGGGAAGGGCCAAATGAGTCCACCTCGGTGCTCTGCATCACTGTAACACACGTGCTAACCTTCCTTCTCTGTGTCTATTAGGCACCACTGATGACTGCCCCTTTCCCTTGTGCTATGATCTGGGAACTGGGCTCTCAGTAACTACCCACAGGTGTTCTTTCTTGGGGAGGTAGATCTCTCCACATCATTCTCTACCTCAACATTTGTCAGAGGATTTGCCTTTGGCCAGTAAGTCACAGCAAGAATGCCCCCAGAAAGAAGGCAGCAGGCAGAAAGATGAGGTCAATGCCTTCAGATTTCAGATGAGAAAGAATTCTTCCAAGTGAACTCCAAAGGCCCAGCATTAGCTGGATGCCTCTCCTGACACAGCAAACCATCAGGCTATTTGTGGCTCTCATGGATTTTATCTGTGTCTGGCTCACCTCTAGCTGTCCCATCATTAAGGGAAAACAGCTCTTGTTCTGAGCCCAGACCTACCAGTGTCTCATACTCTTAGGGCATCCTCGCCCTACCAGAAATAGAAACAAATGAAGGAAAGAATGCTGAGTCATAGAATGGGATCTGTTCTGCAAAACTACGCCCCTCTGCATTTTTCATTTTTTTAAAAATTTATTTTTGGTTGTGTTGGGTCTTCGTTGCTGCGCGTGGGCTTTCTCTAGTTGCGGCGAGCCGGGGCTACTCTTCGTTGCGGTGTGCGGCTTCTCATTGCAGTGGCTTCTCTTGTTGCGGAGCACAGGCTCTAGGCACGTGGGCTTCACTAGTTGTGGCACACAGGCTCAGTAGTTGCGGCTTGTGGGCTCTAGAGCATAGGCTCAGGAGTGTGGCGCAGGGGCTTAGTTGCTCCGCGGCATGTGGGATCTTCCCAGACCAGGGATCGAACCCGTGTCCCCTGCTTTGGCAGGCGGATTCTTAACCCCTGCACTACCAGGGAAGTTCCTGTATTTTTCATTTTTTTCTTCCTTAGGGTTCCATTCAAGCCTGCCCAGTTAAGATCAATAATATTAAAAAAGAGTTCGCCAAAACAAACAAACAAAAACAATTTTCACATAAGTTTGGCATCTCTTTTGGGTCTTTTAGTTTATAGTGAAAATGGTCATGGGCCCTAGTAGTGGTACCATAATTGGTGTCATCCTTTTAAAAAAGTCAGTAAAGCAATCCATATCAAGAACGAGGGGTCCCACTCCCGGGGTTATTCCTAAAGAAAATTCAAAAGGAAGCAAAAGCTGTATATATCATTACCTGTAAGAACATAATATGAGAAACTAAATAAATGTCCTCCCTTCCTTGGGTAAACCATCAAAAAAATCACAAATTAGCAACCCAGAGAAATACATGCAGTCAGGCGTTCAGTATAATTATGAAAATCTGATCTTAAGTGAAAAAAAGCAAGAGAAATGAACACTATATACATACAAATCTCAATTATGAACAATGTCTTCCTGTGGTTGGAAACTGGAAGCAAACTGTGAAATGAAAATAATTATGTTAAGGTGCTAGGATCACAGGTGATTATTTTCTTTTAAAAAACTGAAAACATTTTTTCAACAAAATGTTAAGCTCTAATCTCATAAATTCATAAAGATTGTTCTTAGATGAGAAACACTGATATAGATGATGATTTCTTTACTAATCTTAGTGTCATTCATTAGGAAGAGTCTTTGACTCATACTTGAGAGACTGGAGAGAAAGGAGAGGACAGGCTTTGCTTTTGGACACCCAGTCAGTACATTACAGCAGCACCACGTGACCTTCGGAGGTCAACAGGAAAACATGAATCTGACAATGGATTTCCGGCTGACGTTGGACCATGACTGCCACTTTGCTTAGGGCAGGCGCATGGCTAACCCATCCCCTTGCTTACGACAGCAGGTGTGAGCATCACCAGAGCCCAGACGTGGCCTCTTGACTAGGTGCTGAAGTCACTTGAGACCAGAGTGTCAGCGTGGTTGTCCTTTGTGACACTTTCTCTTCTGCAGGGCAGGGAGGGAGCAGGAAGAAAAAGGAGGGGGCCTCAAACTTTGGGTTTTGCCCTTCTAAGGCATTTACCAGTGAAGATGTGAATGAGCGGAGCTGTCATGACCTAGATTTCTGATAAACATAGGGAGGAAATAGGAAATTCGTGAGAATATCATTCCCCACTTTAATTTCACCAAAGCTGCCTGGGAGGGGTTGGAGGAATTACTTCTCTGACCCGCATGCCTGCGTTAAAGGCTGCTATCACTTATAATGAGTTTTACTGACGTCCCTGGCCGGCTGTCATTGAGGCATCAGCAGAGGTCAGCTCTCCAGCCCTTTGAGCAAGCAGACCGAGGAGCTGGGAGCGGTGGCCTCTCAGGCTAACACTCCGGAAGCTGCCACCTGTCCAAACTGTCTGTGAGGGAGCGAGATGCCAGGAGATGGTGGAGTAAGCAGTCACGGATCTGGGGCAGTGTCCCCCTCAGGGGCTCCCTGTCACACACCACAACACTTTCTTAGACATCTGATGCTCTGGGGCTTTGCTACTCACTACTTAAGGTCTTTTATTCCCTCTGGATTTAAGTCAGTGGAAAATCATGTCCAGGAGCAGCTTATTTCCATCCTCTGTTCCACTAATGCACATCTCCCACCTCACCATGTGGAGGAAGGCCTGGGATAAGTGAGTTCTGGGGTTAGAGGATACGGGAGGAACTGATCCTATGGTCTCTGACCCCATATTCAACCCTCTAGCCCTGGGACTAGAGACAAGGCATGTGGGGTCAGGGGATGCTCAGAGAAATTCAGGGCATGATGGTGCCTTGGTTTGGGGATTGCCATCTTCCAGGGGTCAGATGATGGGTTGACTGAATACGAGAGTAGAGTTTTAGACAACATATTTTCGGTGTATAGCATTGGCCGCCATTCCTTACGTTGCTTTGGGTGACTTGCCTCATTTGGCCATCTCGCCTGGCATTCACTTTAATTATGTTGGCTCTCCACCATCTATCTACGTTATCTTGAGGTCAAAGAATTTTGATTAAAGGTGCAGGATATAACTTGGCATGTGTGTGTGCTAAATATAAGCAGAGAACTAGACATCATAGCTATGAAGCATTGTTGCTCACCTGTATATCCATGAGTTTGAGTTTACATTTTAGAAGGCAAACTCAGTCATTCATATCGTGAATAATAAGATAGGATCTTGCCTTCCATAAGCAGCTATAATGTTCTGGTCCCCAGCTATCTTAGCATGATCAGCCAATAGTTCTCTAACCCATTTTCTTCTCTCTGTCCCCACCAATCCTGTACTCTGAATTGAATGTTTCTCCATCAGAGGATGCACTTTTACATGTCAAAAGGCCCCACGTGCCTTTTCACATATTGTTTCCTCCTCCTAGAAAGTCTTCCCCTCACTTCTCCTTTTCAAAAGCCAGCTCAGACATCATTTCCTCCACAAGCTTTCTCAAGTCTCCCAGGCTCTCCTGGTATTTAAATTTACTGGGGCAGAGGCAACATTGGATTGTCATTTCACGTTGATACTTAAGTCTTATATCTGTTAGACACCCAAGGACAGGCGCCAGGTCGTATACCGAATCTTTGGATTCCCAGCACCCAGCACAGGCCTGGTATAAAGAAGATACTCTATACATTATGAGTATGAATGGTGAACGAAGTAAATCTGAATAAAAGGCTTTTTGGTTACGACCAGGCTTTTCAAGCTGAGGCTAGAACCTCAGCTTCTAGTATAATCTGCTTCTTATTTCAGGTACATGAAATCATACTGGAAAAATAAAAGCTGGGCTCTGGACATGGTGAGATTCAAGCTTCTTTCATGTCAAATATATTCCTATCCCTTTCACTGAGATCTGGTCACATCTTCCCTCTGGGGATTACATGTTAACTGTTTAACTCTTAAGGCCCAAATCAGTGGGATAAGTACCAGGAATGCCCACTTTCAAAGATACGGCGACAAATCAACTTTATTTTATGAACCACAGAGTTTAAATTTAGAATCCTTAATCCTCGAAAGTCAAATTCTTCCAATTGAATTTGCATTCACCCATGATAATTCTTTTCAAGTGTTAGACATTTCCTAAGTGTTAGACATTTCCTAATCTCTCTGTGAAGAAGCCAACACTTCTTGTGTCCACAGAAATTTGTCTGTTGCACCAAGCTCTTTTAAATACATTGGACTCTAAGCTCCAGGAGGACAGGGCCATGTCTGCCTGTTCGTCACTCTGTGCCCAGGGTCTATCCTATCTCAGGTGCTCTAATGCGCACTGAGAATGACTCTATGAGCAAGCCTTAGACCATGACTGGCATGCCAGATGTTGAATGAGTGAGAAGTACTATCAGTTACCAACATCTTGCTATTAACAAGTGTCTGCCTTAAAGATGCTAATGTCCCAGTTTGCCCTGTTCAGTAATTAAGCTAATGGAAAGTCCTGTGGCACAAAATGTCAGAACCTACTCTCTAGCTGGAAAAGCTGAAGAGCCAGCAACACGCCTTGGGTGCTGCCCACTGCCGAGCACTGACAGACCTCCTGTGGACAGATTTTGGCCAACTCTCCTTTTAAGCTGCAGGTCTCCCCTCTCCTGTCCAGAAGTCCCAGACGTAGGGAGGAGCAGGCCTCTGGAGCACTGGGGAAGGGGTGTGGGTGTGGATGGATTGAGGAAATAAATTATTAGAACTGTGGGTTTCCTTTCTGCCTTTTGACGTTTTACCTGATGAACCAGATGTATGAATGCTATTAACATTACAAGACAAACAATTTTCATATGCATACAAATGAAAGAGCCAGGCTGGTAGAGATACTGTTTCTCTCAGCCCTCAAGGCAGCCTAGAAAAGCTGGGAGTGGCTGGAATATCTCTGTCAGTGAATCCCAGGAAGTAGCCTCCATTTGAAGTCTTATTTATGTGTTTATAGCAGTGTGCCCCATTATCCATCCATCCATCCATCTGTCCACCCACCTGTCCAATTTTCTATGTGTCATTTACAAGGTTTTTTTTAAAGTTTGGAAATGTCATTTACTCAGTTTGTTTTGTTGATCTCCTCTAAGGGGAGAGGAATCTCCTACAAGAAGGCCAAAACTACCCACACATATCCTAGGCTCAAATGAGAACATCATCTCTACACCTGTTTTGATATTGGTAACTTGTATCTTCTTTCATTTTCTCTTGGTTAGTCAGGCTAGAAATTTATCAATTTTATTTATGTTTTCCAAGGACCAAGTTTTTTTTTTTTTTTTTGTGGTACGCAGGCCTCTCACTGTTGTGGCCTCTCCCGCTGTGGAGCACAGGCTCCGGACGCGCAGGCTGAGCGGCCATGGCTCATGGGACCAGCCGCTCTGCGGCATGTGGGATCTTCCCGGACCGGGGCACGAACCCGTGTCCCCTGCATCGGCAGGTGGACTCTCACCCACTGCGCCACCAGGGAAGCCCAAGGACCAAGTTTTGATTTTGTTGATTTTCTCTACTGTTTTCTTATTTTCAATTTCATTCATCTCTAATATTTACTATTTCTTTTCTTCTGCTTGCTTTAGGCTTAAATTGGTCTTTTTTCTCTAGTTTCCTAAGGTGGAAACTTTATTGATTTTAGATCCTTCCTCTTTTCTAATATATGCATTTAATGGTATAAATTTCCCTCTATGCACGGCTTTCACTAAAACCCATACATTTTGATAAGTTATATTTTCATTCTACTTAGTTTAAAACATTTTGTAATTTCTCTTTAGACTTCTTTAAACTATGGGTTATTTGATAGTGTGTTTTCAATTTCCAAACATTCGGGGGATTTTCTATCTATCTTTCTGTTGTTTATTACTAGTCTAATTCCATTGTGAAGTAAAACATACTTTGTGTGATTGCTCTTCTTTTAAATTTGTTAAGATGTATTTTATGGCCCAGAATGTGGTCTATCCTGGTGAATGCTTCTTGTAAGGTTGAGAAAAATGTGTATTCTGTTGTTGGGTGGATTTGTTAATTGGACGTAGTTGACTGATGGTGCTGTTCAAGTAATCAATATCCTTATTGATTTTCTTTCCACTTGATGTATCAATTACTGACAGAAGGGTACCAAAATCTCCAGGATAATAATGGGTTTGTGAATGTCTCCTTTCAGTTCTCTCAGTATGTCTCACGTATTTTGATATCTTTGTCCATCCCCTTACTTTCACCTATCTTAGTCTTTATCTTTAAGTGGGTTTCTTGTAGAAAACCATATAGTTGGTCTTGCTTTTTATCCACTCGGACAATGTCTGTCTTTTAATCAGTGTATTTAGACCATCGACATTTAAAATGACTATTGATATAGTTAGATTATATCTGCCATGTTTGTAACTCTTTTCATGTGTTGTATTTGTTCTTTATTTTTAATTTTCTCCCTTTTTTTGTCTTCTGTTTTGAGTATCCCAACTCCTCCCTCCTATCCCTTATGACTTTGCTGTCATTCATTTCACTGATCCATATGCTATAATCATCTAACACATTTTACTATTATTATTTTAAGCAAAGAATTATCTTTTTGATGAATTAATAAGAAAAAAATATATTTTTATTTTACCTTCATTTATTCCTTCTCTGACACTCTTCCATTCTTTATGTAGATTCAAGTTTCTAACCTATATAATTTTCCTTCTGGCTGAAGAATTTCTTGCAGAGTAGGTCTGCTGGCAATGAATCTCCTTGGCTTTGGTTATCTTAGAAAGTGTTTCCCCTTCACTTTGGAAAGATAATTTCACTGGATATGGAATTTTAAGTTGTTGTTTTTTTTTAACACTAAATATTTCACTCTACTTTCTTCTTGCTTGCATGGTTTCTGATGAGAAATCTGCTTTAATTTTAATATTTGTTCTTCTACCAGTAAGGTGTTTTTCCTCCTCTGGTTTAAGATTTTCTCTTTGTCTTTGGTTTTCTTCAGTTGGAATATGATATGCCTAGGGGTGTGTGTGTGTGTGTGTGTGTGTGTGTGTGTGTGTGTGTGTCTGTGTGTGTGTGTGTGTGTTGGTATTTATCCTGCTTGGTATCTTATAAGCTTCCTGGATCTGTGGTTGGATATCTATCTTTAATTTTGGAAAGTTCTTGGCCATTATTGATTCAATATTTCTTCAGTTCTATTCTCTTTCTTTTGGTATTTTAATTATACATATATTATACTTTTTGCAATTGTCTGTCAGTTCTCTGATGTTCTAATTTTTTTCCTTTTGGCATTTCAGTTTAGGAAGTTTCTACTGACTCATTTTCAAGCTCACTAATCCTTTCCTCAGCCATGTCAAGTCTACTGAAGAGCCCATTAAAAGCATATTTTATTTCACTTCTGTTACAGTACTTTTTATTTATACCCTTTCCTTTTGATTCAGTTCTAGAGTTTCCGCATCTCTGCTTATATTATCCATCTATTCTTTCATGTTGTTTACTTTTTCCATTAGAGCCTCTAATCCTTTTAATCACAGTTATTTTAAATTCTCTGTCTGATAATCCCAGCATTTGTGTCCTACTGCAGTCTGGTTCTGATGATTGCTTTGTTTTTCCAGGCTGTTTTTTAATTGCTTTTTGGCATGCTTGTAACTTTTTGTTGAAATCCAGACATGCTGTATCAGGTAATAGGAAGGGAGATACACAGACCTTTAGAGTGATGATTTATGTTAATCTAGCAAGGGATTGGGATATGTTAAATGTTTGCTATACTGTAAGTGCCAGAGGCTTCAAATTCATCTAGTGTCCCTGTTTTTGTCTACCCTACTGACTTTGAGCTTCCCTAAATACTCCTCCTCAGAGAGAGGTTGTATCTTGCAGAACTTTCAGGTATAATCCAGTGTTACTATTTTGGAATCTAGTGGTATAGTGGTAGGATATGGGTGAGGGATAGCACTCCATAACTTTCCAATTAAATCTCCATCTTTTGGGGGTCCTATGTCTTGTGGCTGTCACCTTCTCAAGTGTATCTCCAGTAGTATAGCTTTCCCAGTAGCATAGCTACAGAGTTTCCTACTGATTTCCTTGAGGTTCTGACTGCTGTTGATTATATCTCCCCCAACCCCAACCCTGTGGTTGAGATAAGAAGTCTAAAAAGGAATGCAATGGGAGAAATTCCTTTCCCCTAGCTGGGATAAAGGTTTGGAGAACAGGGCTTCGTTATGGAGAAGGCTCTGTCATATTCCATGATTCTCACCTCTCTCTCCTCCCAGAGCCATGATGGAGGTGGGCAGTGGGGGATGGGGGACTCTCCATAAGATCTTCACTGAGAGAATCTGCTAGGTTTACTGGAAATAAAGCCCATGAAAGTATGCCCCCACAAGACTGCAACCCCCAAGAGTTTCTCACTCTCATACTAGCAGTCATCAGAATTGCCAGCTAAATGATCTTACAGCTTACGGCTCCAGTAGATTCTGCTTCAGGTGAGCAGATCTGGCTGTGACTCTCTGGATGTACCTGACTCTGCAGATTCCATGGCTGTGGTCTCCCCTGCAACATCAGTTCTCTTGGTAGTTCCAAGAAAATTGTTGATTTTCACTTTATTCAGTTTCTTCTTACTGTAAGGATAGGAGTGACAACTCCTAGGCTCTTTACAGGTTGGGGTGAAACCAGAAGTTCCTTCACACCTGTTTTACATAATTCGCTGTCCCAATCAGAATGCTTGAGTCCTTGCAAGTTGCTTGGCTGCCAACTATACCCCTCCTAGCCTTCTTTAGGTTACAGACTCTTGTTGCTGCCAATTTCCTCACACCTTGTCCTGCTCGGCTCCAAGTGTTATATAACCACGGGGACCTCAGCTGGAGCTGAGCAGAGCCGGTGCTCCGTCTGTTATCAGGTGGTCTTGAAGGAAGGCGGCCCCACAGGAGGCAAACCATGAAGGTTGGGGACTTGCGTCTCTAGTTAAGGATGCTCTTTTGGTATATGATGAGCTGTTGAATCCCTACTTCCCCATATCTTGGAGAAGAAAGAAATTCTGTGTAACAGATGACCTACAGACCCCAAGGCATGCCCTTATGTCACTCAGTGTTTTATATGATAGCACTGTGACAGGCTCGACACAGAAGGATTCATGTGGACTTGAGGTGAGTTATACTTACGCAACTTAAGAAACAAAGATCTTGTTATCTGTCTCCTTGGCTGTATCCTCTCCCTGTTTTCTTCCTAAACAGTACTTTTGTAGTGCTTTTGATTTTCCTTAACCATAGATAGGGTCATCTTATGCAGACCTGGATTCACCTTCATCTTACAATGACTGAAATTGCAGGGCAGGCATTATTCACTTCAACACTGATTGATAAATAGGATGTGTATAATGTTTACATTTCTCTTAGATAATGACACGGGACGATAAAGAAGCAACCTATTGATCTATGTGACATTTTTGGCTCCGAGGTGCCTGAAGCTTTCAGATGAAGCTGATTAATTTTGTTCATGGACAGACACTATGTAACACAAGATGCCAAGAAGTAAAAAATTGGCTCCCTGATGGCCCCTCCAAGGGCAAATACCTCCAAACGGGGGGCAAGGGAAATTCCTCCATCTTTTCGGAAAATGCCACCTCCCATACCCTCTGTTATGGAATGTAGGCTGTCATGGTGAACAACATGATGGGGAGGGTGAAGAATATTGCAATGTGAAGAGTATTTAAGCAATATTCACCTCTGGGGAGATTTTCTCCCTTAAGCTGGGTTTGAACTGTTTCACAATATTTCCCATGATGCTGAAGAATATCAGGCCTTTAAAAGTTTTCTAAGATTTGTTTTGCGCCATCTAGTCTCTCCTCCCTTTCCCAGACTTCACTGAGACACCAGGCGGGTAACAAGAAGGAGGAAACGAAAGGGATTGGGGTGGAAGTGCAGAAGGGAGAATATGAACATAAATAGAAGGTTAGGAGAGGCCCAGAGGATGGACGGAGATGAGTGGAAAAGGCTTGAGAGAAGACTGGTGACAACAGAGAGAGGGCAATTCCTAGGGCTGTACGTAGAAAGGAAGTGACAGAATGCAAGGCATGGTGGAGATTTGACAAGTGATCAGTGAGAGAAAGAATAAGACTAGGTAAGAGATGTAAAAGGAATGAGGAAAGGAAAAGGAGCTGAGTTTAAGAGATGTGTAACTGTGTGTGCGTGTGTGCACTCACACACACACACACACCCAACCACACAAGCATAGCTACCAAAGAAGGGCTCGGCCCACTGCAGTCAGTAACTGCATTGAGCAGATAGAACAATTTGCAACTCGGAAAACATACCTTGTTTTGTTTAAGGGCACCTTTCTCTTTCATATGAGGGCAGTCCTTTCCCGTCACCACAGCTTTGATATCTGCCACCGGCACTGCAATTCATAAGAGAAAATGAAAGTAACTACATCATGTGACAGCTTAAGTGTCCAGAAAGCAAGACTAAGCATCGAGTCTGCTGCTATGGCTGCCATTCCTAGACACTACCGCTAGAAGAGAAAAGAGGTAAAAAGAAAAGAGAAGTCAAGCGGTGTCCAGGGCTAGGAACTAAAATATATCCTTATACCCTGGTAAAAAGCATCCCCGGGGAGAAAAATCTATGTTCATAGTAGAATTTGGTTCAATAAAGCAAATACCTAAAAAAAAAAGACCAGAAACAACAACAAACCCATCATAGTTGCATTAAAAGTGATGGTACTAGAAGCAGCAGTAATAATCATACTAATAGTGGTACTGATACTGATTTTATGGAAGACATCTATGTGCCAGGAGCAATGCCAAATGCTTCCTACAGATGGATATCTCCTGCTACAGTTGTTACATCTCTTTAGTTTCTGAGTTTTGGATAATGAGGGGAAGTAACCTTATCACAAAAAAATTTATCTGAATCTAAACCATCCTGAACTCTCATTCTCCAAATTCTCCCTCTTACCATCTCATTACTTCTCACAAGGATTCTGTGAGGCAGGTTTTATTATTCCTATTTTATGGACAATGAAATTAAACTCAATTAAATAAAGGGAACATTCCTTTCTGATAGGGAAGTGGTAGCTGGTGTTTATCTTGGAAATCCTGAGCACAATGCAGTTTGATAAAATGATGTTATCTCTCATCCTACTCAGAACCTGGGGGAAGATAAAAGATGTGGAAAGGCTTGGGCCTTTAAAGCTTTTGTTAAGATCATCTGATGGAGAGAAGGCAGTAGGATGGTTTGGAAGCTTAATTTAAAAAACTGCAAAGTCATCTGTCCCTTTCCAATTCCTAATCTTTCACTCCTGTAAGGGACTTAGGATCTGCAGAAGCTTTGCGTCATCAATTCCTTAGACTCCTCTAATGATGAAGATAATGAGAGATTTCATGATTAAAGTTCACCTATTTTTACTGGGGCATTGGGTTTGGGGGTGACATTTAGATGAAGAGAGAATTATAAAATATATAGAATGTCAAAACGACGTTAACAGGAAGGCTCTTTAGAAGCTAACATTGTCCGGGTACCCTAAAGTTGCTAAGAACTTTGTCCAAATCTGTGACACCTCTAGAGCTCTCTCAAACCCTAGAGAAGAGTGAGGCTGTGAGGAACTCTTCCAGGATTCTCTGCAGGCACCCGCGGCTAGCTCAGTCCTGATTCTAGATCTCTTTGGTGGACCTGACTTGTACTCACTAATGACTGCCTCTCCTCTCCTTCCGGCCATATGGAAGACTACTCTCCCCAACAACTTCTGCAGTTAGGTGGGGCCATACGATTAGCTCTGGTCAATGAAATGTGAGAGGAAATGGCCTGTCTCTCTCTTAGCTGAGGCAGTGAAAAGTCCACGCCTACCAGCCTCTCTTCTCCAGCCACAGGGACTGATCCGGTTCCATGGTCCATCCAGATGGCACAGCTCTGGGATGGTGGAGCAGCCATTGGCCTGAGTCCCTGTGATTGTGTGGACCAGTCCTTCGAAAGCCCATGTCAGTTACGTAATGTGAGGAGTGAGAAATAAACTCTTGCTGTCCTGAGCCACTGAGATTGTGGAGGTTATTTATTCTTGCAGCAAAATGTAGCGATGCAGCCTCTCCTGAATGGCATGACCCTTGACCTTGGACTGCTTTCCTTCTCTGCCTGGCTGCTCGAGATTGGCATCTTCTTTTAGACGGTCCTTGTGATTCCTGAACTACCTTTGACCACAGCCTCTGACTTCAGTTCTCCTCAAAACCATTTTCAGAACCAACAATCAGCCCTGTTCTCAGTGGCTGACCTGGCTCCCTAATCACTACCCCAGGAGGAGATATTTGGGCACTTTGGGAAGCTGGGTTTACTTAAGATTTACTTTTCAATGAAAATCCACCACTGAAGCGAATTTGTGATATAATTAACATACCAACTCCAAAACCCTCCTCCAGCTTCAGATGGAGTTTGAGTCACAGGGTAGTCTTCTGTTGTATAATATGTAACATGGTCAATGAAGATCTATAAATAGTAAGTTACCCCTTGTCTTTGAAGATCTATAAATAGTAATTCACCCCTTAGCTTTGAAAACTGGGCAAGATTAACTCGGAACGGGACAAGAGTAACACTAAAGTCTGTCGTGGGAGCAGTCTTTAGAATCTCTAATGAGAAGGAATCAGCGGAGGAAAAGCACTCTTCCACCGTGCTTGTGGCATTACATATTTTATGTATTTTACATGCATTGTCCCCTGTCAAGGAGACGAGCTGCTATATTACTCACAGGATTACGGCTAAAAGGAAAACACAAAATTCTAAAAATACAGCATGGCTTTTAAAGGTTGCTCTTTACATAGTTGGTCTCTAGATGCACCGGAAAATTAGGCATCAGAAGGGCTAAAATGCTGTCCTCTCTAAACCCATGAGCAGGATCAGACTCATATCCTTTGAATCTACACTCTTAAGAGGCAACAGAGGGCCCTTGATTACTTCAAAGCAGGGCTGGTGTTTCTATCAGGCCCTTTTTTGTAGGAGCAACATAACTAAGTGGGGTTCAGAGATATGAGAACCAGAAGGGTCACCACTGGTTCCCTAACGCCAACTCTAACTCCTTGCAGCCTGGCCTCATTTCTTTCAATGCTTTTTTCAGTTTGAGCTGGATTGAGACAATCTAATTCAACGCTCCCATTTTATAGATGGGAAGACTGAGGACTAAAGAGAAGAAATAAATCACGCAACATCACACAGCTAGTGAGGGACAGAGCTGGGACTGCTGCTCTTTCTTCTATTCTATGGTCCCTTGCTAGGCCATGATTTTTCCCTATGTTTGGAAGATGTCAGCCCCCCAAATCATGCTGAACACAGCCCTGGAAGTGGTTATCACTTCAGATATGTTCAGGAAACTCTTTGATTGCTACTATCTGGGGAAGGAACTTTAATTGTGATTAAAAAAAATGCCTTTGAAAAAGTAAATGTGGCCACCATGATAAAAATTGTTCTAGCTTTCACCCCTGGGAGCCAAGTTGAGACAGAAATCACCCCAGGAAGTAACCAGTAAGCCATGAGCACTTGCTGTATACACAGCTCCATCGTGGAAGCTCCTATGGGCAGAAATACAGAGGAGGGGCAGGCTGATCCCCGTACAGTTTAGTAAAGAATCTGGACTCTAACTTGGGAGCCTGGAGTGGTTGGAAGGGCTGTGCCTTTAGAATCACAGAGCCTGGATCCGAATTCTAGGTGCACCTACTGGCTATACCACTTTGGGCTTAAGTTCTTGGAGCATAAGCTTTCTTGTCTACAATGTAGAACTATAATATCATCCATCGCATAGGGCTGTTCTGAGAATTAACTCAGTGCTGGAGCCAAGATCATTGCTGGCTTTGAATCTAGGTGGTCTGGAGAAGTGGGTAAAAATCTAGGCCGTGGAGTTGGATGGCTGCATTCAGATCTTTGCTCTATTATTTATTGGACGTGTGACCTTCAACAGGTTACTTAACTTTTCTGTACCTCATTTTCCTAATCCTAATTTTCCAATGATACCTACCTCTTCAGGTTGTGGGGGGGATAATTTATTATGTAACGTAGAGCTCTTAGCACAGTGCCTGCTGTTGAGTAAACACTCAAAAGATGTTATTTGCGGTTGTTCTCATTATCAACAGTCAAAGTTAATTCTCTCTGTAGATTGAGGGGCCTGAATTATTCCCCATGCTTCCATGACCCAAATTGCCCACTTTGCTTTGCTGTGGCCATTGCTCCTCTCCTCTGCTGTAATAGGCTTCATGGCCTTGTGTGAGGGAGCAAAACCCTTTGATGTGGGAGTGAAGAGCGCTGGCCTAGACTTTCAAAGGGAGTCTCTGAGGGGCCCAGGCACTGCTGGAAAGCAGAGAAGTCTGGTGTTTAGTGGGGGTGATGACAGTCTATAAACCTGGTGGGAGGAATGTGGGGCGAAGGGAGGTTAGGAGATGTGGATTTTCAAGGGCCATGTTTCTTGCCTAACAAAAGGAATACGAGAAGACAGATTTGCTAAATCTTTAGACATGAAGACAGCTAAGGAGAGGCCCTCAATCTCCACTTGCACTCTCTGGATTAAGAGGATTCAATTATGCTATTTGATTCACCAATATCTCAGTATTCAGCACTGATTAACTCAAGGGGTGGGTGGAAGACAATTTTCCCCTTGGTCGCAAGAGAGGGCAATTGTACACAGCAAGAGCAAGGGTACTTGAAATGAATTAAAGGAGTGTCTCATTTTTCTAGTGGAATGAGGTTTTTGACTAAGGGCTCCAAGAGGATGGACTATTTTGCTCCAGGCAGGATGCGATCTGTAATTAAATGCAAACCAGATGGCAGGCCTGAAGCAGCAAACTTTAGTTTCCTAGGCTGGGACCTTCTCATCTCAGGCACACAATAGTTTCATTTGACTTCATTACATGAAATATACCCCCTCCCTGGCACACATGTGCATACAGATATAATCTCCTCAACACACACACACACACACACACACACACACACACCACATCCTCTCATATGCACACACCTGCACAGGTACTCATTCTTGGTTTGCCTTGCAATGGATAACTGTTTACGGAGCAGCTCTTCTGGAACTCTGAATTACTAGACTTCAAAGGCCGCAGAGGAAAGGAGTGGATGAGTTTCACAGCCACTGTCAGAGGGACTGATGCAACCCTTTCCCAGAAGCAGCCTCACTCTGTGGCCACGACCAAAAACTGTTTGGAGATCTGCAGCTCTGTCCTGGCTCTTCTGCAACCACCCTGGCAAGCTGGCTCTCCCTGGCATCGGCCCTCGGGTTTCTAGCCCAGAGACCGTCCCTACTCAAGGCTCAGGTACTGTCCACGACTTGACCTTCTCTAGGGGCAGGGCTACCGACTTCCTAAGCAGCACAACCAGCGAGAATGAGAGCGCTGCATTTAAACCTACAATCCACGCCCATCTAGTGCCTATCTGTGGGTGGAGAAGAGGACTAGATCCCTATAACTATGGAGATAAATAACACAGCCAGTGAGTAGGAGCGCCGATTCTCTGGGCCATGTGGGTTAGGAATGAATCCAGCTGTGGTTTTTCTGTTTTCCTGCCCAGACCACTTTCCCTATTTCCTGGTCAGGTTAAGAACGAGGCAGTGAAAGACTTCATATAGAGCTTGTGGTTGCTTTGACCTTTAACTCTTCATTTTACTGCATTAGAGCAGAGATTCCAAATAGCTGGCCTCTGGACAGTTCTGAGTTCATGAGGGAGGTTTCATCAGTGAGTTTTTCACCAGTTAATAGCAAACAGAGGAAAATGAAGACACTGCTGTGAGTTTTTCACACAGCTAATTTAAGTTAGTACAAGGGACTGTCCTTTATTCCAAGATTAGGCCTTTCTGGTCTTTCGTTTTGTTTGATCAAGAGCCCTTTTTAAAATGAAAGCAATGTGATATTAAATTTTAGTTAGATTTTCTTTTATAATAGCCTTTATTTCTGCCAAACCTGAAAGTTGGCAACCCACTGTCGATTCACTTTTCTTGTTCTTTTAAAATATTTACATATTGGTGAAAGCCCAATTTAGGGACTCACTATGAAGCGTGTCAGGCAACATCTGGCTCCACACTTCTCAGTTTCAGCGCTCATCAGAAACGCCTGGAGGGTCTGTTAAGACAGAGGTTGTTGGCCCCATCCCCAGAGTTTGTGATTCATCACGTCTGGGAGTGAGGATCTGAGAAGCTGCATGTCTAGTAATTTCCCAGGTGATGCTGCTGCTGGTGGTCCAAAGACCACACTCTGAGAACCACTGGTCCAGCTCTGTCCATGGTGGGATGCGGAAGGCTTTCTGAGACCTGAAGGGAGGGTCCTTATTACAGGCAGAGGCCTGGGGAGACCCCATAGCAAGAATGCATAGACACTGCCCCAGACTCTGTGGTACTGGGTTTCAAATAACGTGGGCTGAAGAGGCAGTGCTCCCATGAAAGGAAATAAGATTGCCTTCTGAACTAAATGACACTATGAAGACCAGACTGTCCCATTTTTAAGCTGGAGGAAGAGAGCATGTTCCAGGCTGTCTGTCTGATATGTCAGCCCAGAGTCTGAGTGTGTCAGGAATTTGCCACTTGTGGTTTATTTTCCCCTGTGATGGCCATGAGCTGCAAGGAAGACAGTACAGATTTGACTTCCATAGGCCCTGGGGTGACAAGGGGGAAGGTGCTAGGACCTGGAGGTAAGGATTCTGTTTGCGACTTGTTCATATGACTCATGGCAGGGTCAAGGTGACTTGTAAAAGTTATTTTAAAGTGTCTTTACTTTTTTCTCACTCTTTGATTTCTCTACCTGAGATATCCTCTGAGGCTATGTCTAACTTTATCTCATTTCTCTTCCAAATTAATCCATTACCTTTGTGTATTTTAATATTTCTGTAATACTTTGTTTAATTAGTACACTTAATGCTGACTAAAAAAACCTGGAACCTGCTTTGGCGTTGGGCTAAAACAATCTAGCATATGACTGGCTCTTTAAGAGACATGGTACAGAAATAGCAAATCGGTATAAATAATATGTATTTTGGGGAATATTTAGGAAACCACAGAATGCTATTGAGTGTCTGAGTTACTTCTTGGAAGTAAACGAGCCATACGTGGGTCTGGCATTAGCTCTGCGTTATAAGCGTGGGATACAGTGAACTATAACGCATAAACGTGGTGGGATCAAGTACATGATTCATGTGAAATTATTCTGGGTCATCAGAAAAAGACAACTGACAATCAGGTTTATAGTGTTTTTGCTCCTTAGAATAACACTTGGACAAGTAACGTAAAAGTGGGTGTTTGAACCCCAGGTTTACGTCTTTCAGGAAAGGTAGGTGAGCATTCCTTTTACCCCCTCCCCTCTTCAGTCCCAAACCACAAATCCATCAAGGTCTTATGCGTGATGAGACGGCTCGGCCAGGACTCACAGCTAGATGAGACATGCCTAATGGGTTTACTGAGGTTGACAGTCTTTCTGCATGATATTCTGTGACCAGGAAACGAACAAGCAACCAAAACTCAGGCCTCCAACACAGGAGAGGCACTTACGTTTGTCCTGCAAGGAATCGTGGGGCACTTCTCCCTGAGGACTTTCTTCCAAGTCTCCATAATGCAGGACCTTGTGGTTTGGTGAAAGCCGACAATACCAAAACTTGTCTGGGGGAAAAAAACACAAATTTACCAGGTAAGCGATTCTGGTTTCCAAAAAATATTGACATCCTTATTTCGTCATAGTCTTGCCTAGGAGAACACGCAGTTCCTTCGATTTTAATTCTTCAAGAAGGAATCATTCTAGAGCCCTGGAAGTTAGTCCCTTCTAGATTTTGATATTTAGTTAGCTCCTGTCCTTCTTGGTAGACATTTGGTACCACTGGGAAAGTTATCAAATCCTTTGAGGACAACGGCAACAGAGTTTCTGAGGTGGTGGCTTCCAGAGGGTTACTAGAATGACTAGGGGATTATCCTTTATTCAGTTGGGCCTGACAAAAGTGGGGAGGGAGATGAAGAGAAAACAGCTTTCTCAGAATTTTTCTGCTTCCACGTTCCTCTGTGAGATTGTAAGACTGATGAGATGGCTGTGCCGTATGTCAGTGGGCATATCAACCCCTCACCCCTGAGGCCTATGCACACAAACTAATCAACGAATAAACTGTTAGCAAGCTAGTGATACACACAAGGGATGGAATTCATGAGGAAATACACTAATAATTCAGAAATTTATCCAAGAATGAGGATATTGCAATCATCTCCTCTCTCTTTCCTAGAGTTTAGTTCTCTTAAATAAGTGTGACCAGTACCTTAGGATCATTCTCATAAATAACTCCTTTAAGTTGACTTCCCCAAATGTAATAAAAATTTTTGAATAAGCTGGTGAGGCAGCAAGAAGGAGGCAGAGAGTGCTTTTTCTAGATAAGAAACTTAGATTGTGACAGCAATCTTTGTGCAGCTCTCAGGGCTGTGCTAGATGCTGCCTCCTCCAGGAAGCCCTCTCTGATTACTGCAGCCAAAGGGACCCTTCCCATCCTCTTAGCTGCTCCAGCATCTCCTTGGATCCTTGGTGCTCCCATGTTAAGCCCCTTAGTATTCCCCATTATCTGCCATAGACCCTAGGTAAGCAACTTGCCCCAGTGGGTTCAGTGTGAAAGGTTACTGACAGAAGAGGACTCCAGGACACACATCAGCCCTGACAGTGTGGAGAAGCCAGGGCGCTCTGATGACAACCACCATCTTCACAATTGCACTGCACTGGTCCCTTGGCACAGTGCCTGGCACGTGGAAGTTACACAGTTGCTGTTGGCTAAATTGATAATTGAAGACCCACTGGTCAAGATGCTTAAGGCACAGAGCATCCCTGACCTGTAAACCCCTTTGTGACATTATGCAATTGGCAAACACAGTGGCCTTGGTCAAGTCACCCCATTACTGTGTCTACAAACACAAATTATTTTGAAGCCACTCTGACCAAAAAGGTCTCTATAATGTTTAAGAAAAATGTTCTTCTACCTAAAATTGCTTTCACTGCAAAACCACATTTTAACTACAATTCTTTTTGTAGAAAAGAAAGTTTTAAAACTGGAAGTAAAAGCCACACGATGAACAAAGCAAACACCCAAACTGGATCCACAAAAGCAAAATGCCTCTGTGATTCCTTTCTCATCTATAAACAGGGTTTGAGAATTCCTGAACGTAGCCAGAATATGGCAATCCATATACTTAAAAAAATCTAAACGCTGGTGGGAAAATTTGAGAGGAAAGAAACAGTGATTTGAGTGCTAGGAAAACATCTGGAATTGCTAACTTTTCAGAATTCTGTTATATATATATACCTATACACACACACACACTCAACAGCACAGGTCATTCTTCTGGGAGAGCATTTCAAAGGGAGAAAATAAAGTTATTCCCTGAATAATTCATAACCATTTCAATTAGGCAGTTTTCCATGAGGAGAACACATTTGGGAATTTGACTTGTAATTCACAATAGGAATTGCAATTCCAAAGGAGAGGGCCAAGTTTTGGCCAGGAGCACCAACAGTGCTCTTGGGAACCTGGCATGAGTAATTGTAGAGATTTCTTCCCCCCGAAGGACCTTTCACCTTGTCTAAATGAACTGTGATGGCCACAAATCTAGCTTGAAAAATTTCCTAGAGAGCTCTCCTTCCCCTGCTACCTCTGAGATGGGACTTTGGCTAAGTAAGCAACTGAAAAACAGTGACAGAAAGCTGGGAAGGAAGTTGGTGAGCTGTGCTTGGACACGTTGGTCTTATTTTGAGTGAGGTCTTAGCCTGTTCTTCCTAGAAATCCCTCACTTTTCAAACCGGGGTAAACTCTAGGGATTGGCAGTGGTAACCTGAAGCCCAAGGGTCAATATGGCACAAATGGGTCAATCATCCTCCATATAATTGGGGGAGCATTGAGAACTTTAAGTGGTACAAACATATACTGTGGAGTAAAATGCACAACTTACATTCATTTGCAACACTTCAAAAATTTGCTGCACACATACTTTCGTAAGTTGTCTATTTAATACGTTACGTCTATTTCTCCAGTGAATATTTGCAGAGTGCCTACAGTACTCTACTGGGTGCAGCAAAAATTATTAGGATGAAAGGCAGACATGAGGGACAAAGCCAAGCAGCTCAAGGAGAAGGAGCTCCCTAGCTCTTAGTGGCAACTTAAAGAAATATGGTGGAAACACTTGTTTCCCAGGTCTGGGAAGTAGGGACTGTGACTCAGCAACTCTGCCTATACTACAGGGAAAAACAGGAACAGGGAAAATCTCTCGTGCAACACACTCCTACATTCAGAAACTATTGAAAACAGTGGCTACTTATCAGGGTTCCGGGAGGTAAAACAACCGTCTTCCTTGAAAAGCTGTAGTCACTGTTTGTTCAAAGAAACACAAAAGGCTACTTGGAACCTTGCCATAACAATACAGGGTATAGCTGACAGATTTTCCTCCTTCCAGAGGCTTAAATTCTCTTGACTTTTATGACACCACCAGCTTCTGGTTTTCCTCCTACCTCTGGCTACCTCTTCTCTTATCCTATAGAAGTTCCTCTTTCTCTGTCTACTACTAAGATGGTGGAGAACAAAAGATCGGTGCATCATTGATGTGAGTGATGTGTTCTGCTCCTCCCATCAAATAGGAAGTCTTGGATGGATGACAAAATATTGGAAAAGGGGCTGAACGGCTTGGGAAGGTTGTTTTGACTCAAACAAATGGGTGGATACTCAGCCAGTATCTCTCTCAGGATAAAGGCTGGAGTCGTTAGCTCTGGGAAGGTTTAGAGGCATCATAACTTGTGTGTGGCTGTCTTGAAGGCAGAGCCCCTATATAGGAGAGCAGAGATGCCACCTCCGACCAGCAGAGTGCACCGACTTGTTGGGTGAGACAGTTTCAGTGTCAGCCATCAGTGGCAGCTTGATTCGCAGTTTCTTTTATGGTAAGAAAAATGTGTATTTTCTATTCAAAACCCAGCATGATGTTACTAGTTCCCCAATCCCTCTGGGCAATGAATGAGTGGATTGTGTCACTAAAAGCAATTAGCAGGAAGCAGTGAGAACATTAGCAAAGATTGTTTAGTAGCATTTAAAGAGAAAACAGGAGTTAGTATAGAGGTCTTTCAGTCAATTAGAAATGTTAGTACGTTAATAGCCATCTTTTCATTCCCCCAACTCAAAAACTGAAAATATGGAGATCATTTTGTGCTTCACTCTTTTTTTCTGTGTGTGTGTGTGTGTGTGTGTGTGTGTGTGTGTGTGAAGGTCAGAGGGAAAAGCTGGTTTCAAAGCTCACAGCCTGGTAAGAAGGTCTCCAGGGCTGATTAAAGTTATATGTCACATAGATCATTATGCAGCTAATCACCCTTGACAACTGTAATTCTTGCAGCAATGTTCGAAAGAACTTTCTGCAATGATGCAAATACTCTGTACCTGCTTATTCAATAGGAATAGAAGAAATTTTGAATTTTATTTAATTTTAATTAACTTAAATAGCCATAGGTAGCTATATGGAACAGTGCAGCTCATTGTCTCTCTTCATACCCAGGCTGGAGACCAGTGTTGGGTCGGCCAGCAGGTGTTTATGGGAGACGGGCAAGCTGAATAGCTACCATTGTCGAGTGTGAAATGTGGACTGTAAAGTGAGGCACAGGGCACAGCAAGAACCGAGTCCTGATCGACTCTGCCATGGACTCAGGGGGACATCTTTGTCTTGTGCGCAAAGCCCACAGTTGGCAGCTGGCTGCTGGCCCAGGGGGCCCTGAAAGTCCTGTGTTTGGAAGACAGGCGGCCTTTACTAAAGTGAAATCTTAGGGCACTTCCACTAGGACTTTGGGTCTTTCTTAGGTTAACCTAAAATGTGCGAAATCTTCAGCGTGCTCAGGGGAAGGTCTGCTTCCTGCCTAGGGTCAAACGTTTCCAAGTCACAAAACATGAGGAACCCCAGCAATGCTTTTAAAGGGAAATGTCATCTTCCAGGTGATGAGATAGAAGATATCTCTGTTGGTTCAGTAAAGGAAGACAACAACTACGGATACAGAATGAAGGTCATTCCGCCTTTCAAATCTTCCTCACTTCACTGAACATTTTTCAGAACGAGAAACTCTTGTTTTGATTCAGAATTCTGTCTCCCTGGAGACTCTCCTTTCATAGCAAAAGATTAACTCCAGAGCCCCCGAGTCATTTTAAAGATGGTTTGGCCTAACTGATACTTTGGAGTCACACAGACCTGAGTTACACACCTGGTCTTGACACATCAGCTATGGAGTCTTGGCCAAATTATAAAAACCTTAGGGACCCCTATGGTTCCTTTGTTAAGTAACACGAATAATTATATGAGTAAAACATATATAGAGTACCCATCATGCACCTTCCACAGAGCTGGCTCTCAAATATTAGTGCCTTCCTAATCTTCTAGTCAATGGTAACCCCTCTCATTCATATTACTGGTCCCTCCACCTTTTTTTTTAATTTTTTTTTTTTTTGCAGTATGCAGGCCTCTCACTATTGTGGCCTCTCCCGTGGCAGAGCACAGGCCCCGGACACGCAGGCTCAGCGGCCATGGCTCACGGGCCTACCCGCTCCGCGGCATGTGGGATCTTCCCCAACCGGGGCACGAACCCGTGTCCCCTGCATCGGCAGGCGGACTCTCAACCACTGCGCCACCAGGGAAGCTCTGGTCCCTCCGCCTTTTGAGAACAATGATTATCTGTTATTTTCATCTATTGCAAAGTGATTTTTTTCTGAAAATAATCTGGCTTCTCTTCTTTTGAAAAAACACATTTACTTATACCTGCCTTTTGGTAAAAATGAGTTATGATAAGGTTTAATTAAATACTAAAAGAAAATTTCAATCAAAGAGGAAGAAACAACCTGCTCCCCAAAAGGGTTCACATGGTTACTGAAATGGCCTGAACGTACCATTCGGCTCTAGGTCTTCTGAGCGAGCTGAAAGAACACGGCAGGTACACCGCCCTTGGCCTCGGCGCAGGAACATGCCAACTCCTCTGGGGACACGTTTCACTCACCAGTGGGTTTCAGATTAAGTTTGTCATGTTAATGCTTAGAGAAGGGATACTGGTCAACAAAATGGACACTGTCTTCAACAAGAAGCAAAAGTTTCATACTATCATTTCTTGAAAATGATACTCCAGTGTGTAGCCCTGGGCTCTTATCAAGACTATTCAATGCAAGTGATTCTGAAAGACCCTAATCTCTGAAAAGAAAGGAAAATAGGAGGCAGTTCCTGAGCCTGTAGATTCTCATGAAGCATATAACAGCTCGAACATAGACAACTTGTGGGATTTCATCTTAACTCTCTTGAGAAGTTCAGGAAACACGGAAGCAAGGCAATCTCATTATGAAGGATTGTGAACAAGAGCCTTTCACATTCCATAGAGAATGCGGGACAGAGTGAAGCAAGTATGTGACAGCCATTGCCACTCTATGGCCTGTGTTTAAAAACCTATATTCTAAGTAACTGTAAGCTAAACTTAATACTAAATACCATTAATGAATGTTTGACCATGTGCTGAGCACCAAGTGCTATAGAGGCATGATTTTATTTAACCCTTGCAATGATTCGATGTAGGAACTGACATCATCCCCACTTGACAGATCAGGAAACAGAAGCACAGAGAGATTTATTAGGTTGTCCAAGGCTACCCAGCTAGGGGGTGGGGAGGCAGGGACTTGAACGCAGTTTGGTGTGTCTCCCATGATTTACTGCCTCTCAGTTCTACTGTGGTCAGAATTCCCAGAAATCCAGATTTGTATATAACTATATTGGACTAACCAAGTAGCAGAGTTGCAAATGAGGCAGGTAGAATGATGGGCAAGTAGCAACTCAGGGGCCTTCTAGCCAAACGTGGCACACTAAGGGGCTCTACATCTGCTCCTCTTCTTTCCAGTTCTGTGAGACAGGAAGCTCTTTCCTATTTTCCCCTGTAAAGTTAATACTTAAATCCACTCATCTGTGTTTGACTCACCGTTGGACAAGTTTAGAGGGAGTGTGGTCACGCACGGGCCCTTTGCGTATGTGCTTGCTCTTTAACCAGGGATGGCTCGTGGCTGTTCCTGTCTGAGATCTCACCTTTCTCCAAGGGATTAAAATGATTTTCCATCATGTCCTCACTAATGTGGGTAAATCTAAATGGAATGTTTTGATGGGGTGATAGGAAACCAATTTCAGCACAGTCTGCTTTGAATCCCTATTTTTAAGCACACAGAGCTAGTCACCAGGTTTTAGATCAATTTACCAAACACCAAAAAGCCTTCCTTCACTTGGAAGGATGATTTTATACTAAACACAGATGGTCGTGCTCCCTAGGGAGTTTAACTAATAAATTTATAATCTAGATGCTAATATTTTTTGTTCAGTAGGTAATTCATTTTTAGAAAACTGGAAAAAGTGGCATATTTGGGACTAACACTTCTTTAGCCAAAAAACTGTAATTATGACATCTAGAATCAGGATTATTCAAGTAGAATCTACCCATTTCAGCCTAGAAAGGGAAGTCTCGTGGTGGAGTAGACTGGAAGGTCAAATTGCGTTCTCTGAATTAGGTTCCGAAGGATTCTAGCTAGGCATGAGCGGAGGCATTTGGTGGCATGTGTCTATTTGCCACCTCTCTCCTCCCCCCACTTCTGTGCCTTTTGCCCAATATCGGGTAAATAAAAACTTTATAAATCACCTTACGTGGGCAATATATCCTGAATATTGATTTTGCCAAAGGCAATGAGGAGATCAGAGCATACAGCAGGCAATCTGGCTGACTGAACTAATAGATCATCTAGTCCTATTCTCCCACTTAACAGATGAGAAACTGTGGCCCTGAGAGGTCACGTGTTCTGCATATAAACACCCAGGTGGTTAACTCTGTAAGTACCAAGAACCAAGTCTACTCACCCCCAGCTCATTGTTCTTTTCTACAGGATCATCCAGAATAAAACAGTAGCTACCACCCCCTTTGTTTAAAGCTGCTTTCTAAGAGCTGCATTCATGAGCACTTTTCTTCCTCACAATAACTTTAGGAGACAGGCATTGTTAACCCCATTTTTGATGGGGAAACTGCTCAAGGTCACAGAGCTGGACAGGGACAGAGGTAGGAAGGTACCCACTTCATCTGGCTCCAGGGCTCTTGTCTTCCTCACTGTGCCACACTATCTCCTTAGAACAGCATTCACTCTGATGATGGTGCCCAAATGCAAGGAATGCAGTGAGGAAAGAGGGGGTGAACCAGTCCTCCAACGGCTGAATGGGGGAGGTGAGTTCCTTCTTCCTGACGTGAGCCTTTGTCAGTCCCAGCTGTAACTCAGCCCTTTCTTACTCTGCCCATTTGTCCTCCCCCAAGGCCCAGCCTGAAGCTCATTGTCATGGTTTATTTTCTTTTTTTTTTTTACATCTTTATTGGGGTATGATTGCTTTACAATGGTATGTTAGTTTCTGCTTTATAACAAAGTGAATCAGTTATACATATACATATGTTCCCATATCTCTTCCCTCTTGCATTTCCCTCCCACCCACCCTCCCTATCCTACCCCTCCGGGCGGTCACAAAGCACGGAGCTGATCTCCCTGTGCTATGCGGCTGCTTCCCACTAGCTATCTACCTTACGTTTGTTAGTGTATACATGTCCATGCCTCTCTCCTTTGTCACAGCTCACCCTTCCCCCTCCCCATATCCTCAAGTCCGATCTCTAGTAGGTCTGTATCTTTATTCCTTCTTACCCCTAGGTGCTTCATGACATTTTTTTTTCTTAAATTCCATATATATGTGTTAGCATACGGTATTTGTCTTTCTCTTTCTGACTTACGTCACTCTGTATGACAGACTCTAGGTCCATCCACCTCACTACAAATAACTCAATTTCGTTTCTTTTTATGGCTGAGTAATATTCCATTGTATATATGTGCCACATCTTCTTTATCCATTCATCCGATGATGGGCACTTAGGTTGGTTCCACCTCCGGGCTATTGCAAATAGAGCTGCAATGAACATTTTGGTACATGACTCTTTTTGAATTATGGTTTTCTTGCACTGCTGGTGGGAATGTGAATTGGTACAGCCACTATGGAGAACAGTATGGAGGTTCCTTAAAAAACTACAAATAGAACTACCATATGACCCAGCAATCCCACTACTGGGCATATACCCATTGTCATGGTTTCTTATCCTCTGGGAATAACCTGCATTTTCATTTGTCAAGGAAGTTCTGCCTTTGGACATTGCTTAATATGATTTTTAATGCTTACATTCGAAATACGTTGAATTTACTCAATATTCAGCGCAAAGCCATTAAAAGTAAATGGCCGGGAGGATGGGCTCAGCATAAACACGAAGTGATGTTTGTCATTAGTGGGCGAGGTCTGTGTCTGAGCAGGGCATCCATCGGGTTTCAAAAATATCTGCCAGGGTTTCTCTGGGGCCATAACTGATGCTTGTTCTTGGTACAGTTGCTAATGCTTATGCTTGTTCCTGACTGTTCCCCAATCTCGTCACCTCTCCCCAAATCTTATCTTTCAATTTTATTTTCTATTTGTTTCCAGGACAGTATGATATGAGTACTTCGCAATGAGCAGTATGTCAAGAAAGCAATCAAGGGACTTTACCTCCCTGGCTAAGAAACAGCTGGAAATTCTTTCCACCTATTGGAGCTAGTCTAATGGCATCCATTTGAACTGGATATTTTGGGATTAAAGTTTATAGAGACAGTTCAGAAATTTGTCTTACAAGATTATGAAAATTGATTCTATCCCACCTTGGTTCACTGTTACTTGTATCTACAAATAAAATAATTCTGACTTGGAAGAGAATCAGTATGGGGATTTGAAAATAAGGGCCATCCATGCTGAAAATTTCAAGATCCAATCCAACAGTGGGTGCCAGCTCTCCTGATAGCATAGTGAATCATTAAAAGTTAGCGCCATAGAGCTGCTGGAGTATAAATCCCTGCTCTTCTGTGACTTTGAGCAAGTTACTTCGCACCTCACTGCCTTACTTTCCCTATCTGTAAAGTGGGCGTAATCACGGTAGCTACTTCATAGGGTTACCGGGAAGATGAGCTTCATTAACATAGGTAAAGTGAGAGCCTGGCAGATGGTAAGCTCTCAATAACGTCAGCTGTTGTTGAACCACTACTGGCAGACTTGAGGCACGAAATGGCCCAGGTGGCTCTTCAGTTCCACAGGTCTCCTGGTGATTCTAGATTTTGATTCTCCCTGGGTATACATGGGAAATCAGAACTTACCTGGACTGCTAGTCCTGTCCTGAGTACAAGGCTGCACAGCCTACCCTTAAACCAACACCCATGCCCGTGTGATTCCGCAGGGGGCAGGCCACTGTTCTTCCTTGCTGGGTCTGGAGTGGCCCCAAACAATACCTTGCCTCCGCCGGCAGTTGAGTTTCCTAAAGCAGGTCCCTTCCACGAGGCGGTTCAGGCGTTGTTGTTTGATCAACTCCAAGATTTCTGGCTGAATCTTCTCCTTTAGTTCCCTGTGAAAGGATAAACACATATTCCACAGCACGCCTTGAGGACAGCACTTGGCTGAAAGGGCACCGTGGGCAGACGGGGCAGGCGAGTGCAAGCTGCAACTTTTCATGAACAACCCGATACTCCCAAGTGGGTGCTTCAGAGAATCATTTATTAAGCATCCGTGGAAAGAGGTTCTCTGACATTTACAGATACCCACAAGAGCACCAATCACTTCAGTGACGTTTTTCTAGACCAAGGTCTCCTGAGAAATTTCTTCTCTTGTTTTACAAAGCCACAGATATAAACTTATGTGAAAATTCACTCAGCTCTGCTGAGACAATGACTCTCTGGTCATGTTCTGCCCCCTTACAGCAGATAAACCCCTAGACTGCATCTGTGATCTGCCACCACAGCAAACACAGTATTGGGCAAAGTACAGGACCACATTTTGCTTTGGATTCTGTCACTTACAACTGGGAACAACACATTGACCCAGATTGTAGCCCACAGAGATTGGGATAATGAGAGGATAAATGAAGGCTTATTTGCATCTTGTCTCAGGGTAATACAATGTAATTTAGGTTTAGATGCACTATGCTGTAAAGATATGATAATAGAGTGCAATGGGTTTTAAATCTTTTATTTCAAGAGCAGAGATTTTTTATCGTGTGAAATTTTATGTAGTGCCCTAGCATTTGAGTCTAGTAAAGCTAGAGTTGTTCTACTTGAGGATGTATAGAGAGACCCAGAGTCCAGCCCTCAGAGCAGTGTTGAAAGCACTGACCCAAACTCAGAAGGATACGACTTCAGTCTAGGCTCTGCCCATGATTGGCATTTCAGGTAGCTCCTGTAAGTCTCAGTTTCCTCATCTGTAAAATGGGAATAAGAATCTTTCCTGTCCCAAAGGAGACAGTGTGAGTGTAAGTTAGCTGTAAGCATTGGGCAGGAATGCAAGGTGTTACTGAAGCTTTGATAATATTCTCTTCTTTCCTCAAGCCAACTATTCCTGGTGCCCATATTACACTGTAGTCAAGGCTCACATTTTTGTCAGCTTCAGCCTTGACTCTGGGCTTGCTCTGGATTGCAGGCAATCTGTCTTAACATGGTGTTCTGTTTCCAGGTGCGGAAGGCACAGACACTCGGTACGTGTGTGCTATGAGCCAGATAGTATGTACCATGCAATTTTAGCTCATTTAACACCCCTTCCCTCCTCCCCACTACAAAAACGCCAACTTTTGGGAACAGGTATTAATATCATCATTCCCATCTCACAGACGGGAACGAATTTACAGAGGTGAAGCCCTGAATAGGGGTACAAACTCAAGTGTTTCTTGTGCAAACTGCATCTATTTACCCATGAGAAAAAAAAAAAAGAATAAAAAGTGATATAAAAGGATCTGGCCATCTAACAAGGTATTCTAGAAAGCTGTTAATACATATTTTGCACTTAAATGGCCTCAAATTCCCTGTCATTTGATACTGTTCCAACTGACTATTTATAAAGCCTAACGTGAAGATTCAGCCCCAGAGGTACAGCCTGGTGCCTTTGCTTTACTTGCATTTGCTTTTCCAGTGTGGGTCTCACAGGGTCTCATCTGAGGCTTTCAGATCACTAAAACTATCTATTATCAGCATTCAGCTTTTGTAGAATGGACTCAGCAAATTGCAGCTTTGATGAACCCTGCTCCGAACGGAGAAGAAGGTGGGGAATTGCCAGGGCAGTCGCACAGAACAATTAATCACCACTCCTGGCTTCCGAGTTGGGGCGACGGGGAAATCATGGGAGAGAGAATCTGAATTTCATCAAGTCTGAGGTTAGAGATGTATCTTTAAATAATAGTTTTACTAGGCTAGAGTTTAGTTATTAAAATGGAGATGAAGATGCAGAGACAAGGGCCAAAAGGAGGAAATAACGGAAAGAACTTGACGATTTATGATTTTTAGTGTAAGACCCTGATGTGCTCATCAGGACACACTCCATTATGAACCATCTTCGGAGACAGACTATCAGAATAAGTGGATCTGCTGCTACAAGAGTTACCTTTTCTTGTTATGAACCCAAAGGACTCCAAAACATGATTAGGCAATGTGGGAAATGGAACAGGTTTTTTTTTTTTTTCCCCTAAGTTACATCCTCTTCTTTCCCTGCAAATGGATTCAGTAGTTACCAAATTCACTCATATTAGGAAAACATATGTAATCCCTATATGGTGTCTCTGTGAATGAGATATGACCTCTAGGGTAATCCAGGTAGTAACCATGGGCTGGAAGTGGGTGTTGAAATCCTCAGCTTGGGGCTAATGAGGTCAAGGTCATGGGTTCACTGGCTTTGCTTTGATAAATATTCCCCTAATTCTATCTAAAAGCCCTGTAAATAAATAAAAGGAGAAAGATTAAAGGAGGGAGAATAAATGAGTGTGTGAAGAGCAACTCAAATTCTAACACTTTTTCCTGAAGAGAATCCCAAGTCCAGGCCCAATGAGGCCGGTGCCATGTGCAGAGGACAGACAGCACCACTAGACTAGTGAGACTCCTTCCCGGACCTGGGGTCTGCCCTGCCGAGCTGCCATCTGGTGTTCATCTAGAACAGAGGCTGGCAAACTTTTTCTGTAAAAGGCCAGATGGTAAATGTTCCAGACTTTGTGGGTCATACACTCCGTTGCAGCTACTGAGCTCTGCCATGGTAGAGTGAAAGCAGATGACAGCATGCGGACAAAGGAGCGTGGCTGTGTTCCAATAAAGCTCTATTTACAAAAACGGATAGTGGGCCATTTTGGCCTAAGAGCTATAGTTTGCCAATCCCTGATCTACAAGGGCTCTGGGGAGACTCTGGGCTGAGTCACTGTCTATTTCATAGAAATTGATCTGTTTCTGTCTTACTACAGGGTCCCCAAGGTCATTCCTTGCACCTCTTCTGGTCTTTATATTTCAGACTCATGACTTTAAACACCAACTTTCTGCTGACTACATCCAAATTTATTATTCTGACCTAGACCTCTCGGCCAAACTCCAAACTCATCAATCCAGCTGTCTATTTGGATATCTCGCATATGCCTCAAACTTGACAGGTCCAAAACTAGACTCTTGATCCCCTTGTCCAAGCCTGCTCCACTCACTCTGTCCTTTGGTTGTTCAGGCCCCAAATCTGAGTTCATCCTTCTCTTATACCCTTCATCTAATTGATCAGTAAATACCTTTGCTTCTTATCTTCAAAATCTATATAATCTACGGTAGAGACTCTAATCACTTCTCATCACCTCTTGCTTGGATTATTGAAATAACTTCCTCCCTGACCTCTCGGCTTCCAAACTTGCCTCCTTGGAGTCTATTCTCCATACAACAGCAAGAGAGATCATTAAAAACCCAAGTCAGAGCACACCAGTCCCCTGCGCCAATGGTTCCCCAACAAGGTCCCACAAATTCAGGCTCCTGGCTACCTTTCTGGCCTTGCCTCCTATTGCTTGCTCTGCTCCAACCACACTTGCCTCCTTGTTACTAACTGAGTGCCCAGACCTACTCTGACCTCAGGGCCTTTGCACTGGTGATCCTCTCTGCTGGAAATCGTTTCTCCCACATACACACATAGCCTGCTCCCTTAGTCCTTTACACATCTTTACTCAAATGTCACCGTGCCAACTAGAGAGATCTACTCTTGCCACTTTATTTAAAATCACAAACTCTCCATTGCCCTTATTCTGCTTTTTATTTCCTGTATCCTCTTGAAAAAAAAATTATTTTATTGATGTACAGTTGATTTACAATGTTGTGTTAATTTCTGCTGTTCATTATATATTCTTTTTCATATTCTTTTCCATTATGGTTTATTATGGGATATTGAATATAGTTCCCTGTGCTATACAATAGGACCTTGTTGTTCAGCCACTCTATATGTCATGGTTTGCACCTACTGAAAATATGGAACACTTCACGCATCCTTGCACAGGGGCCATTCTAATCTTCTCTGTATTATTCCAATTTTAGTATATGTGCTGCTGAAGCGAGCGCTCCTGTATCCTCTTTTAACATGCTACAATCTTATTTACCATGTTTATCATCTATTTCTCCCCATTTAAATATAATCACTACAAGGGTGATAATTGTATCTGTTCTCTTCACTGCTGAATTATCAACACACAGAACAGTACCTGGCAAGTGGCAGGTACTTGATAAGTGTTTGTCAAGTGCACTGAACACTGGCTTTAGCTACGAGAGCCGTGAGCAAAGCTTGTGGCCAATCTTTAGCAAGGATGCAGGTTTGCAGGATAGGCACTAGCCTTATTTCTGGCTCTATTTGCTTTTACTGTTTCTTTCTCACCTACTTTTACTGTACATTCTGAGATAAGATGAGGTATAAACAAATATATTCACAGTGTCAGTTTTACCATTTACATATTGACACTGTGACACTTGTTAAATTCTGGTTATCAGCTCGTAATAAGGGTGACCATTTCTCTGAGTGGATGTTATGTGCGGGGCATGTGCTAAGGGCTTTTCATGCACTATTTCATTGAGTCCTCCTAACAATCCAACGATGTGGACACTTTTATCATCTTCACTTTTAGACGTAAGAAAAACAGGTTTAGAATGGGTGACAGAACTTGACTAAAGAGCCACATTTGCAAATAATGGCCTTGGAATCTGGTCCTAGGTCTGTTAGCTCCTGGGTCTGGATTTTCCACATTTTGCTTCTCTGCTTCCCTGGTGTTTGTCCCTGCAGCTCCCCTTCCTCCAACATCATCGTAAATGACCTATTTTGGGACTATTCAAACTTTTTATATCCATGAACTCGGATTAATTGTGTGGATGGACTTATCCTTCCCATAAAGTCACACTAAGTAGAAAATAACAAATACCTCCTTCTGAAATAATAAGTCAAGAGCTAAGAAATAAGAGTTTCTTCAACCCACTGAATACACAGTCTCCCAAAATATTTGGTCACTTGCAGTTTGCATTTTCCTTCTCAGGAAATATAAACGTTTTATAAAAACAAGACACATGCCCAAGGGATCTTCATGGCGCTGAGATTTGCCTCCGTGCTGCGTGCAGCAGCCAGGTGACGGGGAAGGGCAGCCGGCGGGGCTCCGCGCCAGCAGGCAAGCCCCAGCCGAGCCACTGCCCCGTCTGCAAAATGAAAAGCTTGAACGGGATGACCTTAAAGATGCTCTTCAGTTCTAAAATTTGAATATCCTCACCCCCAAGCTTGAGTTAGATGTGTTTCCTGTGTGCTCTAGTGACAACCCCCCCGCCTGTGCTTCCTCCCACCTGGCCCTGAGCACAGTCCCTGATAATCCCTCCAGACCCCAGCTTCGAAGTCTGGCACAGGGACGGCCAAGGGTCTGGTTCTCTGCCCGTCCCAGCACCTCAGGCTGGGCCTGGCAGGTAGGAGTCACTCAATACACATTTGTTAAATGAATGACTGAAGACTATCGTACATGGTCTATGCCTTTTCTTTCTTGACTCGGGCTTATCCTATAAGCCACTGTGACAGCATTTGGACTTCATCTAACCCCACGGTGAGCTCCTGTCTAGCAGATCATTCTAACAGACAGAGCATCGCTGGAGAAGAAGCTGGAGGCTGGTACCCTCCTGCCTGTTTTAAGGGCTCTGGGATAACGACCAGGCTGGTTCATGGCCTCCCCCGTGAAATGCTGTAGCTCTGACAAGTCTTTGTGACTTTACTGCAACTATACCCAGAGCTCCGGTGGACCGTGGTGCTTTTCAGTCCTGTGGCCGAGTGATGATGCCGAAGTTACGTATAACAGGAGATTTCCTTAATATTTCCATTGCTTCTCTCTAAATAATAAGCGTAATGTAAGAGTTTCTTATAATAAAGGGAAAAGAGACTTCAGAATGTCACAGGCAGAGCCTTGGGAAGTAAAGTTATGAAGCCAAAGCAGGAGCAAAGTTTTCATACTTGACAAGCAGTTAACAGTCTTACTTGGAACAAAGTCACGGTCAAACGTTAATTTAGAATCGCTTGGCCTTAACTGAAGTGGTCCCTCAAGTCTCCCTTTAGGTTTTAAGAATTGTTGTCAAAAGCACAATAAAACTCCTTGTGTTCACACATCTGCTGAAACAGACATTATTATATCCAACATTTTAGTATTGTAGGCCCTGGGATGGGGCAAGGCGCCACTGTCCCTCCTTGCAAGACAGAAACTGCATCAGGTATCACCTCACATTGGTCAGAATGGCCATCATCAAAAAATCTACAAATAATAAGTGCTGGAAAGGGTGTGGAGAAAAGGGAACCCTCCTACACCGTTAGTGGGAATGTAAATTGGTGCAGCCACTAGGGAGAACAGCATGGAGGTTCCCTAAAAAGTTAAAAAATAGAGCTACCATGTAATCCTGCAATCCCACTCCTGGGCATATATCCGGAGAAAACCATAATTTGAAAAGATGCATGCACCCCAGTGTTCACGGCAGCACTGTTGACAACAGCCAGGACACAGCTAAATGCCATCAATGGAGGAGTGGATAAAGAAGATGTGGTATATACATACCATGGAATACTACTCAGCCGTAAACAAAATGAAACAATACCATTTGCAGCAACATGGATGGACCTAGAGGTTATCATGCTAAGTGAAGCTAGACAAACAGAGAAAGACAAATATCTTATGAAATCACTTATACGTGGAATCTAAAAAAAAAGAATGATATAAATGAACTTATGTACAAAATAGAAATAGACCCACAGACATAGAAAACAAACTTGTGGTTACCAAGGGGGAAGGGGAGGGATAAATTAGGAGTTTGGGATTAACATATAAACACTGCTATGTATGAAACAGATAACCAGCAAGGACCTACTGTATAGCACAGGGCACTATTCTCAATATTCTGTAGTAACCTATAAGGGAAAAGAATCTGAAAAATTATCTATCTACCTATCTGAAACTAAATCACTTTGCTGTACACGTGAAACTAACACAACATTGTAAATCAACTATACTTCAGTAAAAAGATTAAAAAAAAGAAAGAAACACTATCTTGGAGGAGTCATTTATTTGAAGTTCTTTCTACTTGGTATATGGGGCTGTTAACTTCTAGTTGAGGACCAAAGCAAAACCCCAGCTCTGCCTCTCATGAGAGCTGCCTGCTGCCCAGTGTGGGTATAGTTTAATGCAGATGCGAGCCAAAGACCCTGAGGAAGCATTTCCCCTCCCCTGCTGCCTAACTTCATCCCCACTAAAGCCTGCAGTTCTGCTCTGCAGCTTCTAATGGTGCTTCTTAAGGCTTGAAAACAAACACAAAGTAGACACTATAGCTTGGCTATGGTTTTTTCTGTGTACTTTTTAAAACTTCATCTTAGTCTTGCACTTGGCAAAGGAGCTCTGGTAGGGTAGATGAAGAATTAGCTAAGGGATCAGTGGGCTGGAGTTCAAGTCCTGGTTCTCCACTTGTCAACAAGGTCCTCCCTTCTCTAGACTATATCCTGGTCCTCAAATGGGAATAAGGTTGGCCTACCTCACACAGGTGTGAGGAAATGAAATAGCATGAGGAGGTGCTTTGCAAACTGCCAATCATTAAACACAAATATATGAAAGCAGGAAACAGAAAGGGGGAAGAAAGAAAAAGAATCACAGAGAAAGGTTTAAGATGAACTTCATGACACCTATGATGTAAGACGGCTTCATCGAAAGCTCAGAAGAAGCTGTGTCCAGCCTTCCGAGGGAACAATAAGAATAAATGTCAAACACCTTCCTTACCCCCAAGCCTGTTTCCTATTCCCTTCCTTATAAATGATAAAGGTAACAGCGCTGACATAGCTCTTAGAAAAGAACAAGGGAAGATAAAGAGGCCAATACTAAGAAAGATAAAGCAAACAAAATAGTCTAAAACAGTGTTCATGTTCAAGGTTCAGAACATCTTAAAGATGGAGATTCATGAAATTACACAACCGTTGCAAGTGCATCTGATACAAAGTCCTATAAAAAGGGGTCCCCCCCCAGGGGACTTCCCTGGTGGCACAGTGGTTGAGAGTCCGCCTGCCGATGCAGGGGACACGGATTCGTGCCCCGGTCCGGGAAGATCCCACATGCCACGGAGCGGCCGGGCCCGTGAGCCATGGCCACTAAGCCTGCGTGTCCAGATCCTGTGCTCCACAGCGGGAGAGGCCACAACAGTGAGAGGCCCGTGTACCACAAAAAAAAAAAAAAAAAAAAAAAGGGGTCCCCTGATTCTCCACCTTAGGCCTGTGGGTTGATAGTCACAATAGCCATATGAGACGTTCTGACTCAAAGCAGAGCCAACGGGGCAGGGAGAAAGTGGGTCTCTCTCTTCCTCTCAAGCTGGCTCTCCCTCCCTCCTACTCATGATACTTCAATGTTCATATTACTTTAATTATTGGTAGGTCTCACTCTGGCTGGGGCAGAACATCTTGCCACTCAAGGGTAGCTACATAGAATATAGCTTCATGGGCAAAACAAAGTTGTCCCAAGTATTACAGAAGGTTTCAAACTTTTCAGCTGCAAATTCTTGGTGGACTCGTCAGTAACTGGGCCACTTCTTGGTTTAGATCCTTCTGCCAGCACCTGTCCCCATCTCCTCCTAGCCCACCCCTGCCCAGCTTTTCTCAAGGAGTTGCTGAGACTTCAGGAACTGAGTAGAGCTCTTTTGCTGGCTTTCATAAAGAGCTCACAATACAGCCCAGCTGCGTGATAAGCTTTCACTCTAGAAATGGTGCGTCAGAGCCTTTGAGAGGTAGGGGTCAGGGGTAACTTACAAAATCGGGCGAGACTGGAAGTCTTCCTGGTTCATCCTCTCAGACTGGCGGATTTTCAGGATCTCGGTGTAGCTCAGGTTCTGCAGTTTGCTCTTGAACTGGTCCAGGGAGCTAGGCTTGGTTGTAAGAGCTCTCATAACCTGCTCCTTCACCACCTGCATTACCTGTGAGATTAAAGGAAGACCATAATTTTCCTGGGGATTGAACTTACCCATTCAGAAAAGTCTTCCACAGATAACGGTTCCCTACCCACTGATCCCTTTAGTTTGCACTCTCAGCCCTAACTTCGAGAGTGCTTTTCCAAAGAGTCAACTACCATGATGTGCAGCTTCTATCTTCTCCTGTACCGCTGGAACCGCAAGGAAGGAGGTGGATTGACTAACTATGAAATGGGGGGGGGACTGTGGGAGACTTGGGGTGGGAGGATATATGCATATTCATTTGCTTGATATATTACATGACTGTAAACAACGCAAATTCAAGAGCGAAAGAAGTCCAAGCAACAGCTAGAAGTCTGCATAATCATTATTTTTTTCCAGGAGAAAATCGCTGAGACACAATTAACTGTGGAAGTTTGGTTGGCACCGGTTCAAGTGAATGTGAAATAATACCCACACCCACCCCCTCCTGGATTGCTTTCCCCATGTAGTTAAGGCCTGAGTGTTCATACAAATGATGTATTTGGAAATGTGCATGTGGTATTGCCTCTTTGAGCCAGGCACTAAAAAAAGAGGTCTACTGAATTAGAATAGATATATCCCATTGGAAACCTCAAGAAAGAAGAATATGGTAATTTTCTGCTTTAGAACAGGTCCAGCCCACAAGGAGGCAATTAACCATTGCCTCTATTAATGTGGATTTATCTTCATCAGAATATCTAGAGCAGGAAAAGACCAGAAAACACACAGAGGCATCCAAGAGACTGTAATCTTGCTGCTGCTTTTTTTAATCTTACATTACAGATGAGAACAACAATTGTTACCCTTGATAACGTACCTACTATGTGCCAGATACTAAGGAAGGTGCTTTATATATATTCCTCCTCTTAATCTACTCAAATCCACGAGGTAGATATTATCACCTTTTACATTTCCATATGAAGAAACTGAAGCTTCGAAACCTTAAGTTAACTAGTTCAAAATCATACAGCTGATTGGTAGGTGAGTGAGCTGAGATTGGAACTTAGGACTGTAAACACTGTATTATACTGCACCCCGTACCACCATTTTTGGGTTGTTTGCAACTTACAAATAAGAAAAAATCACAAATGCACCTCAATTATGTGCTAGGTTCTGTGCCAGGCACTTTGCTGTTCATCACCTCATTTAATCCTCTTTCTGATACAGCAGCGTAGGTGTTTTTAAACGCTATTTTAAAGATAAGAAAAATGGACTCAGTACTCTGTGGGAAAAGGATCTGAAAAAGAATAGGTATATGACTATGCATAATTATATCACTTTGCTGTATGCCTGAAACCAACACAATACTGTAAATCAACTATACTCCAATATAAGATACAAATTTTTTTAAAAAGGTTAAGAAAATGGAGACTGAGAAGGACTGAGAACTTGTCCAAGGTCACAGATACCTAGTTGAATTCTAAGATACCCGTATGGTGTTCAGAGCATACACTGGGTGTTGAACAGCCCTGGGGTACCTCTCCTGTCACTATAAATGTGATCTCAGTATGCTCCTACGGCTTCTAATCAGTTGTTCATTCAACGATTCACGCATGGTGGATACTTCAGTAATTGTTCACTGACTAGTCCCACCAAAATGCCACTTTCATGAAATGTTATTGTAATAGAAGTAACAGTTTGACAGCACGGAAAAGACTGAGGCAATTCAGAACTTTCAAACCTGCCTGATGGCCAGGTGATGGGAAAAATCTCACTACCTTGGGACATATTAGACAGCTGAAATATCCTCCAAACATGGGACAGCTCCTTGCACTTGCTGAGCTCTATTTAATGGTGCTGCCCCCTCTCTGATGGTGCAGGTTGCTTTCTCCAAGTGTATGTCTCTCCTATAGCAGTCCTATCGTGTGAGGAGCTGTCCAGTGATCTGCTGGGGTCTAGAGACATCGGGAGGCTGAACAAGAAAGTCAGTCCTCCTTGGTAGCAAAACCCAATATGCCTTCAGAAAAACCTGAGCATCAGGGGAACCCACAAGCCCATGAGTCCCCTCAGCTCAGGGATGCCCGATATCCTCACTCTTTAGTCATCTGCGTACACATTGCTTGCAGTGTCCTCGTGTAACCAGGAATCCCATGTCAACCGCATTTTCCTTTAGTCAACTGAACATGGCTGAACCAAGGGTAAGATAAGCCACTGGTGGCTGCGAGACAAACAGGTCTATCTATTTTCAAGTGATATCAACCCTCATTTTTCCTTATATGCTTCTGACCTTTAGGAATCCATGTCCACAGTAAGAATACCCTCTACTAGGTAACCTATTTGCATTTTCATAGGGGCTATCTGGGAAGCAATACTTTATCACAAGAAATAAATCTAATGGCAGGAATCTCGGGAAACTGCAGACGAAACAGTGAAGGATAACAGATCTGTATCATCCACTTATGGATCTGTTTTATCCAGTAGGCACCACTATTCTCAGAGGACCTGCGTGCCATGCTTGCCCTGTGAAGAAGAGGTTGCTGGTGATAACAGTGATATACAAGGCATGAAGGCAACTGTCTTCCAGACCACTGACTCATGGGAGTTTCTAGGGCCATGGCTGGGCTGCTCTCTTCAGTATAACTCAACTGGTTATTAGCTTACTATAAATCAGACTGTATTGATAGAAGCTATTACCAAAAATCTGCTCGAGAAGCATTATTTGTGACGTCAGTACAGCAAATGTTGCTGAGTGCTTACCATGTGTCTATGCTGGGTGGACAGTATAAGGGACATTAAGGCCCTTGCCTTAATGTGAACGAAGGGTCTAATAAGAGAGCCAGGACGGACAAAGATATGACAGCAGGAGTGTGGACGAGACAGAGCAGGTGGACTGATGAACACTGCTGGCAGGGGGGGAAGGTATTTCAGAGAAGAAGACATCACATGGATTTTGCAGAAAGAATGGCTGTTCAGTGGTATGGAAATAGGTAAATAATATGGAAATGACCACATCTTAGCCACTTGGAACCTGGGCTGTATCTGAATTGGAACCAGTTACATAAACATTGTTTCATGCCCCCAGCATAACAGCAGAGAGGAAAATTTCCAGTTGACCTTCCACCTGATCTGCTTCTTTAGTTACTCAGGCAAAATGCTAAATTTGGAATGCTTCACAGATTTTGAGATTGTTACCATCTCATATCATGCAGTATAAATGGGGCTAAATTTGGTCCAGGCTGAATTATAACACTTTGCAGTTTCATGTGAGGGGCACCACAGGAGCTGCCCCTTTCCTCATTTAGAGAAACTCTGAGTTGAGCCGAGGAGGTAACTGTCATCTCCTAATGTTATTTGACCTTCTGGTGGGAGGTAAGACACGTAAGAGAGACAAAGATATAGCCATTTGAATGCCAAAAATGAAGAAGCGATTTTAAAATAGAATCAGGTTAATGCTGAGAGAGTTTTAGAGCTATCTCCACTTCCCTTGTTTTATAGATAAGAAGACAGAAGCCCAGAGGGCCCGGTGATTCCCCTTCTTCATGTGTTTCTTAAGGTGTGTCAGAGATGACAGTCACCAGACTACATGTGACTAGACACAATGATCATGCTAGTAAGTGGGCATGTGACATGAACTGACCAATCAGCATCCTTCCCCAGACTTTCCTGACTTGACTTGAGGCATAGCTGAAGCATGTTCTTTTCCCCTCAAACTGAGACCTGTAAGACTGTCCCTTAATATTTGGGAAAGTGGAAGATAATGAGACCAATGCCAGTAGAATCAGATGGAAGAAAGTGTGTGTGTGTGTGTGTGTGTGTGTGTGTGTGTGTGTGTGTGTGTGTGTGTGAAAGAATGTGTTAATGGTGACGCCATATTCAACCACAAAGTCAGTTCGACCCTGACATTTGCTGGTTTGGTTACATAAGCCTTTTTCTTTTCTTAAAATGGTTTGAATGGGATTCTTGTCACTTTCAACCAAAGATCTCAACAAATACATGCAATGAAGTATGCAGGAGTACCAGCTTATGGGGCTGAGGTTGCCCAGATTGGAGAAAAAATAGGAGAAGGAAGTTGGATAGAAAAAACAAAGCTGCTTTGATAAGAAATAACTTAAAAAATCATATTCATTTATATGCTCATGGTTGTACCTTTGCATGGAAATGATGATAATCCCCTATGTAAGTATGGGAAACTTTGTAGCTCCTACTTATATCTTATGCTTAAAATCCAGTTGGAGTTCCATTTCTCTGGCTTAAGACTTCGATCCCTGCTAGATGTAGGCATCCACAGGTGGAACAATTCTTTAAATCCCCAGCAATCATTTACACTTCAATTTGAAGAAAATACAGCCCATTTCCTAAGAGTAGGTTGATAGGGGAGACGAGGTCTAGAGGGCCCTGGCCCTAGGGAAAGGGATGCAAGTGGTAGGTATACAGCATAATACAGAAGCCAAAGACTGGTTTTACCTACTTCACAGTTTTGCTTGGCACTGGCCATTGACCATTGTTCTATGGTCACTCCGTGTGCCAAGCACAGTGACCCCCACGGCAGATGTCATTGTTTTTTTAAGAAGGGACAAAATAGTCAGACAGGTCAACTAGTCTTCTATTCCTTTGCAAAGTAGCTTCTACCAAGATTAGAATTGATGGCGTAAAGTCTCTGTTAATGCTCTATGCGTGCGATTTAAATCAAGACTCTCACAACCACCATCCTTAAACTCTGTCCTCTTTGGAAATTATCTGACCTTTAATCACTGTTTGAAAAACCCACAGATGGCGCTGCAGGGGTATCAGCAAATCAATGAACTTAAAACTTCTTCATTACAACATGTGCTTTACAGTGTGTTTTCAAAGAAAACATACTCTTAGAATCTGAATTTGGTATTGACATTACTTAATCCAGGTCCGAACCTTGCCTGTGGTCTGAGCCGTGTGTTTCTGGAGTTTTCCCAGCACATGTTTGCTGTAATAACGTCACACGTTAAATACAAAAGAAGTTGGGGGGGCGGTCTCACAAGACACTTGTACTTCAAATGGAGAAAACCTTTTGGCTCCTCAGAGCGGATTAAAGGGTGTAAGTGCTGGGGATCCCTGAATAGAAGCGAGCATGCTGTTGGTCTAACTGTACGCTCTGGTTTCATCGTTGTTAACTGAAATGTGCTCCGGATCCTCTGAGCCCCCACATGCTTGTGGTCTCGTCACCTTTGACCCTGCCTTTAGAGCCACACCTTTATCCAGCATCGTTCATCCATTTATTCAACAACTGTTTTTGAGCACCTACAATGTACAAGGCCCTGTGAGCGAGCGCTTGTGCTGAATGAACTCCCGGTCTGGGAGAGTGAAAGACACGCACATACTTGCCTCCCCCAAGAGAGTAAGTGACGTCACAGTGGAGCAGGGGCAAGGTGTTTATCCCCCAAATACTTACGGAGCCCCTCTCGAGGGCCAGCGGGCTGAGGGTATGGCACGGGGACTTTGGCTGGGGCTTAAGGAGAAGCAAGATGTGGACACAAAGAGGTGCAGGGAAGGAGCCAGTCTTGGTGGGGGAAACAGCATGAACCTTGGCTCGGAAGGAGGAGACTACAGCTCTGGGTGGGGAAGAGTGGCTGGTGGTTTCGTTTAGTTGGACGAATGAGGTGGGGCTGCAAGGTAAGGCTGGGCAGATGGTGGATGGCTTTGCTGGTTAAGATGAAAACCGTGGATTGTTTCTTCTGTTACTAATGATAAATCATCAGAGGATTTGGGGAGGTATGATGGGATTCAATAATAGAAAGTAGGCTGGGACACATGCGAAGGAATCTTTATTCCTGGTCCAGCTGGGGAAAGGAGGGATGTCAGCAAAGTCTACATGGTTGAGACAAAATTGTTGCTGGGACTTGAAGGATGAACGGGAGTTATGAGGTGAAGGAAGAGGAAAGGGGAATCCAGGCAGAGGGACCGGCAAGAACAAAGGCAGAAGGTAGGCAGTGCATGACTCAGGTATTAAAGAAAATATGCTTTTGGAGCCCACGTTGGTAGTTTTCAGCAAACAGTTGGGTACTGGGTTCAGGATAGTTTCACAGCCTTTAGAGCTCAGCGCACACAATTTTGAAGCCAGGCTGCAGACTTCCTCAAGACACTCAATCCCTCCCAGACTCATTTGCATCATCTCTAAACTGGGAGAACAAATCATTTGGGATTCATCAGGTTATTGTTACTGAGATGAAGCCTAACACCCTTTAAGGTACATTGTAGATATTTAGCAAACGTGAGTTCCCCTTCTCAAGCCTTAGTTTGCTCATGTAAAGTGGAAGCACTGACACAGTAGCACGCATACTACTATGCATGCTACTATGTAAGCACAGTACAGAGTTCGCAGGGCTGTTGCAAAATCTATTCAAGGTATTACATGCAAAGTACCTGATACATTAAATGGAACATACTAGAATCACAACAAATGTGAGTTCTCTTACCTTCTGATAATGAAGTTATGTCAGAGGTTTCTCCTATAAAAATATTCCCAGACCACATCTGTACCACCTGGGAAATTGCTAGAAATTCAACTCCTCGGCCCACCCCAGACCCACTGAATGAGAAACTCTAGGAGTGGGGCTAGGAATCAGTGTTTCAACAGCTGCTCCGGGTGATTCAGATACACCCTCAAGTGTGAGAACCTCTGATCTCAGCAGACCTCCAGCACCACTTCTGAGCCTTCAGTATGGCCTCTGTAGCAATTCTTGTCATATCACTGTAGAGCAGTTAAGTTAGTGATTGGTGTACCTTTCACCCCATCTAGACTGTAAATCCCTGGAGAGGAGGCACTGTTTCTTATTTGTATTGTGGCCCACGGGACTTAGCCAGTATCTTCCAGACTGTAATGATGCATATGTTCAACATCAAAGATTCTCAGGCTCCTACCCTTCATCTGTAGAATTAAACAAATGCATCCTTAACAGAACTGTAAGACTGTTAACAGGGTTTTCAAAGAATACTTCTATACAGCCTAAAGAATAACATCTGCGGCTCTGAGATGGTGTTGTAGGGTTCCAGAGGGCATTCTGGGCTTCCTTCCAGAGCTGAGCTGGAAGGGGCTGATCTGAAGCTGAGTGGAGGGTTTCTGAAGAAGCCACAGCAGTACACCACTAAAGGAGGGTCAGCGCTTACAAAAAAGTGCAATTTCCCCAATCCATGGTGCCCATTAAATGGATTTATCTTCATGATGGAGAGAAAAGGCTGTCTTGGAGAAGACAGATGCCAACACAGTCCAGCTTTAAAATGACTCATGGCGGACAGTTCTCATCGCTGGGCTTTAGGACTGGATCAGTTTTATTCCCAAGAATGTTCTTTTTTTTTTTTTTTTTTTTTTTGCGGTACGCGGGCCTCTCACTGTTGTGGCCTCTTCCACTGTGGAGCATAGGCTCTGGACGCGCAGGCTCAGCGGCCATGGCTCACGGGCCCAGCCGTTCCGCCGCATGCGGGATCTTCCCGGACCGGGGCACGAACATCGGCAGGCGGACTCTCAACCACTGCGCCACCAGGGAAGCCCAAGAGTTGGTTTTTTAAACAGTGTTCTCAACTCTCCCCCTGAATGGTTTCAGGGACTGGAAGATGCTTTGGCCCACCTTTGCACCCTCCTGCCATACCTCCCACTGGGGTTTGACCAGTGCAGTCCCCTGCTGACGGGTCTGGCTCTCCGGGGCCCCTTGGGGTCGGCTTAATGCAACTGAACAGAAAGTGTTCTGAAATCACAGAGGGTCAGCTCAGCTGGTGTGCAACCTCCAGCCCATCCTCGATCTCATCATATGTCCTCAATTACACCAGATGAATTTGAAATAGTTTGTTCATTAATAAAGGCAAAAGAGTGCCTCTGCACTTCACAGAGGATGTGATCTAATCCTGGCATGCAGTAATCATAAGAATCAGCAAGCTATTTAACTTTTCCTTGTCTCTGTTGCTCCAGTGGGTCTTAACAGCCCTCTGAGGTCTGAGCTCCTGTGGGCATCCCTCTGAGGGGTTGATGATGACTTAATTCTGGGCCAAAGGCCAGCGCTGTGTGTGACGTGGACAGTGAGGTCACCGTGACTGTTCCTCCCTAAGATGGTATTTCCGAACCCAGCAAATACTAGGCTTGTTATGCATCACGTTAAAAGCCAAGATTTGTACCCAAGAGCTGAGAATAAGAACAGTTCGCTGTAGACTGGGACTGTCCATTGGTTTCACTTCTCCCAAGTTCGAGTCTGGAATGCAAACTGCTTATAGCCAAGGCCTGTTCTCGGGACACTTCGTATCTGTACTGTGCCCGTAATGCAACTCTGGGTTACATTATGTCTTTGGTGAGTGATGAAAAACTAGGTAGCAATGATCAAACTAATGGAACTACCTGGGCTTAGGAACCTGAATGTTCATGAAAGTTGGGAACTTTGCTCTGAGGATTATAGTTTTCAGGAGTGGTGTGATGTTCACTCACCTCTTGAATATCTGTCCCTTCCTCTACTTCATGTCATTCTCACTGACTCGTCCCTGGACCCCTGCCCCATTACCTGTCCAGGTTTACCCAACAACCTCTGACTTCAACTTTACCCCTTCCAGCCCCTCCTCACAGAGGCCAGATTATTTCCCAAATGCAAATCTGATCACATCGTTTGCTTGGTTCAGCATTGCCTGCAGGTGAAGACCAGCTCCTCTAGTGTGACCACACGGGCCCTCGTGGTTACCTTCCACTCCCACCCCCCCAACCGATGCCTCCTACATGGAACCACCCTTCAGACCCCATGACCTATAGCCGCACTGAGGTCCTCTCAGTGCCTCGAGCGTCACCCCGTGCCTTCATTTGTGCTCTCCGTTCCACCTGTGACTAATGCCCTCCTTTCTAACACTTGCTCATTCTTCAGTTCTAGAAATCCATTTCTGACCTGCAGCCCTCCCCCTAAAGGCAACGTAGGACCACATATTCTCCCATCATAGGACTGTTCCATAATGTCATGGGCTGTGTCCTTGGTTACTCTTGCATATCCAGAGTCTGCATGATCCGATCACATAGTAATTGACAAAATGTCTGTTTAATTTATGACTGATGGACTCGACAAATGATTAAAAGAAAGAAATAGCCTCAAAACCAGGAATTCCCAACCCTCAGTCTACAACAAAATGTAAAACGTACCTCTGCCTGGCCTCACCCCCAGAGATTCTGATTCATCTGGTCTGGAATGGGTTCCAGACACTGGTCATGCTCTACAAAGCCACCCAGTGGGTACTAATGTGCATCTGGGGTTGAGGGCTACTGGTCTAAATGAGGAGACGTAAGAAGGTAGGAAGGAGCTATGATGGTTGCCATTCTTAGGAAAAGAGAAAGGGACATGCGACCTTCCCTTAGAAATGTCAATGTAACTTACAGATGAGAAGCCCAGGCCTCAGCTTGTTACTGCCCTCAGTTCCCCCAAGGGGTGGCCTTTGGGTACCAGCTACAGTGGGGACAAGATGAGTGCTCTCACCTGGGAAGTCACAGAGATGGTCAGGAGAGCGTGTCTGCTCTGAGCATGCTTGGGTAGGGCTCTTAGAAGCCACCTCCACTCGGTGGGCTGCTTCTCACCGAGGCAGCCACAGCCACTGTGGTGAGAGCATCTGCCTACCTGGCTCAGGTGTCTCTTAAGGGCTTTTTTTAGCAAGGGCAGCCACCGTCTCCCCAGTAAACCCACAATCCGCTGGGCAGCAATCAGCATCAGTGTTTCCGGATACAGGGCAGTAGCCCGAGTGCCGCCCCTGAGCGGGCAAGCCGTTAGCAGCGTCCAGATGGGCCTGGGGAACCTGACGGAGGATTGTTATTAGAGAGAGTATAGAAGATGACTTTTCAGACTCACCCGGAGAGCAAAACAGATGGCACCGGAGCAGTTAGAAAGGGAGCTAGCTGCTTGGTACTGCTGTTTGCTTGCTGAGAACGTCCCCTGGTTTTAGCTACAAATAAAGTAGGAATCAGATGGCAAGGGTAGTGATGCTTAGTCAGCTCCAAGCATCCTGAGAATCTGATCATAATCCAAACCGAGAGCTCCGAGGGCTTTGCCATTAGCCCCCTAATAACTTATCATACAACACCTGACCTGCGATTCCCCGCAGATGCTATCTGGGTGATTTCACATTCCAAAGTCTAAGACACTAAGAGCTGCCCTCCTCCTCACAAGAAGGCATTTTAATTTAAGGTTTCAGGCATGTTTATAGCCAGTAAAAGAACTAAACCTTTCAACCAGCAATTAGTCTTAAAATCAATTAATGCTGGGTTTGTTGAAGAACAAAGGATATGGAAGAAACATCCTTCTCACTTTCTTCAGCAACCACAGGAAGCCAGCTCAAAAGAGGAAACAGAAAAGGTGAGGTTTGGGATCACTGCCTTCCCTCTGTATCCTGCCCTTGAGGGGAGAGAGATCAAGAGGCAAACAGTCCTGTGACCAAGCTTCCTTTCCCCACTGAAATGGGGAGACAAATTAATACAGCAATCAGGCTAGATTTGCAGGCTGGCTAACTAAGGCTCTGTTGGACAGCAGGAAGCTATTTTCACCAGTGTCTGAGGATGCTGGCCTCAGGCAAGCAAAGTCCACACCAATCATATTAGTGGGTGGCATTTAATCCACAGCTTTGAATAAACAACATGTCAAGTTAGTCAGTCAAAATATGGGACCATGAATGGTGAGAAGGGCAGAAACCAATGGTGCTGGTTTTCTGGCAGAGAAGGTTGAACTACTCTCTTCCAATAGGTTTGGGGGGAAATGGCTACAAATTTTTAATAATTCTGCTACTGTTGGTTTTCTAATGCTCGTTTACCAAACTTAGCCATACTTTGTCAAGCTCAAGTGTTGAAAGCAAAGACTTAGGCAAAGCTTCTGAAAGTTACAAAGAATGACCTTCCCAACGGGCCAGTCTCCCAAACTAGAGTTGCTACCGAGGTGCTGTGCTCTACGGTACCCTGGCTGACCACGGTGGGGGGTAGGGGCTGGACTGCCTCTCCTAGGAGCTCCCCAAAAGCAGGGGAGGAATTTTATTGAAGAAGTAACTGAGCCTGCAAGGAGTTTTCTTTTTTAAGTTCCACAATGATGATGCCCAAATACACGGTACTACATGATAAGCAATTTCCTAGGTCTGTTCATGGGTAAATGGCATCCACAGATACCCCTTTAAACATTATGGGCTGTTTACCAACAAATCTGAGATCCATTCACTGCCTTCTTCACTCATTCATGGGTAAGGTGTGAAGAAAAGCAGTGAACGGTGACCGTCTGCTCAGGTGTTGAGCTTCCCCCATGTGTCTCAACCTCTGTGGACGGTGGGATTTTACCCAATTCATCTCTGTGTGTCCAGCATCCAGTATGAGTTTCAAAAATATTCGCAGAGTGAATGAATGAGCTAAACGGAAAATGGACAGAAAAAATACCAGATAAATCAGCCCCAAACTATTCTAAAATTAATCAACCTTAGGAAATAAATGCACTGTCTACTGTCTCACATGGAGGTAAATCCTAAAGCCTCGCACATTTGGCTCTCCCAGCATACTTTGCATAAACTGTTAGATAGCGACAAACGAAAGGGGACAATGGGCCCCTCTGGAAGGGAGAGTTAATAAACTTTTTGTAAGCAGACTGCTCAGGCAAGACCACAGGGGATATGGGGTGGGAAAGGCAAGGTCTGGCTTCTATAAGCCAGCTCTGCCACCAGGCAAGGCTCCCGAACTCGGAGGACATGGGAATCGCTGCTTTGGCAAGTCACTCTAGAAGGACAGTGCCACCAAAAGGAAAGTGTTGGTGGAAGCTCCTCAGCACACACACCAGGCAGGGGGGATGGCCACGCAGTGGGACTTAAATGAAGCAGAGCCCACTGGTCTAAACTCTGACATACAGGGAAGGAATGTTCCTGCCACACTTGTCCAAATACTTTTCCCTTTCGGTATGCGTGAAATTAAGAGTGCGATATTTTGTTCCCACCCAGTAGTCTTACTTCATAAAAAAAGTAATTATAAACTTTAAAATTATGAAATATTTCAAACAGAAAATAATAGAGCAGATAATCATCCACCATGGCAATTTTATTTACGTCAACATTTTGCCGTATTTGTTTTAGATGTCTTTTTTAAAGATACAAAATGCCATAGGTGTCATCCTTTCCTCATTCTACTCTTGCCTGAGATCTATTCTTTCTGTAGATATTTTTATAATTCTACATATGCCTTATCCATAAATAACATGTAGTATTTTCTTGTGTTTTACAGTTTTAAAATGGTATATCAAATGTTTGTTTCTGTAGTTTACAGTGTGATATTATAAGCGGACCGTTCTTTGTTGAGAAATTTAGAACACTATGGTATGCTTTTTAATTTCCAAATAGATTCAGCTGAATCATCAACGAACACATTAAGAGTAAATATGTTTTATTTTCTAAATTTTCTCTAATAAGTTGTCGATGCTGGGTATTGCATTAGAAGCTTTAGAAGTACAGCTGACCGTCGAACAACATGGATTTGAACCCTGCGGATCCACTTATTCATGGATTCTTTTCAATAGTAAATACTGCAGCACTACGTGATTCGGAGTTGGTTGAATCCTTAGATGTGGAACCACGGATACGAAGGAACGGCCCAAACTATATGCCATATGTGGATTTTTGACTGTGCAGAGGGTTGGCGTCCTAACCCCCATGTAGTTCAAGGGTCAGCTGTATACGTTCAGTCCTGTATTAGCTCAGCTAACGTTTGTCAGGCATCTAATACATGCTAATCACTGGCTGAAGTGCTGGCAACACAAAAACCAGATCCAATGCTCACTCTTGCAGAACTCAAAGGCAGTTAGTGGGAAGTAGGTGTGTCAACAAATAATAACAGTGGCCCTCAATAAGTGCTACGATGGGTGTGAGTTACCAATATAATTTGGGGGCAGGGAAAGCAAAGCGATGATTTAGCACACTACCGGTTTTTGCACATACAAACATATTTCTATTCTTGCCCGATCGCTTCAAGGACTGCACTTCTCAGAGTGTACTGAAATTATGTATTCACTACTGGTTTCCCGTAGGACCCTGAGTCCCTTGAAGGAAGAGACTATACCTCATTTTTCTTTTTATCACTAGTGGATTTTAAAATTTCTCATACCTGGGAAATTTCCCCCTCAGTCTAGTAAACCGAAGGTCAATTTGACTGTATTTCTGAGTTACATGTTTAAAAAAGATGAGTTCTGGCCCGTCTTTGTGAAGACTGGGGTCAAATCTGTGCGATGGTTTTAAGCCGAGGGAAAGAGGGCGTTTATAACAGTAGCAATGATAGATTAACTCTGGTTAACACACTACTGTACCAACATCCTGCTGTATTTCTCCCAGATGGTTGTAAACTGTGACATCTCATAAATCCCCAGGCCTTTTCTTTTCCATGGCTGGTTATTACACAGTCCCAGGGCAGAAGAGCACTTCCGAAACTAAAGTAATTGTGAGCCATCTTTAAAGGAGAACCTGTCAACCACCATGGCCACAAAGCTCAGACAATTAAAACAGCCCCAAATGCCCTGATTCTGCAAAATCCTTAGTCATTTGGTGGTTTGGAGCTAATGCACCCAAGGCAGATCTGAAATGGTTCTTGTGTTTTTTCCACTCAATACCCCTTCCTTTCTGCTCATTCACTATATCTCTCTCAGCTGGATGAAGGCAGCTATTGCCACAGTTTCCAGAAATCCACTGGGTCTGCCATGCTTTCACCTGAATGTGATTCCCCCCCTTACTGATGGGTCCTTTGGAGGAAACAGCATAGATGGCAATTATATGGCATATATACCATCATTCTTCTCTCCCATGACAATGGCAGACATGACTAATCTATCATGGCACTTTTATTTCCTGCTGAACCAGGACTCTGTCTGCAGGCAGTCCCTACCAATCAATTGAATTTGGTATTCACAAGAGCATCCACCCATCATCTCTGAAGCAACTGATGTTGGTCAGCAATAGTTAACCTTATCTAACACATCTGACTGTTCAGTAACTTTGGATTAGACTTTCTTAAAAGTCCCAATGACCCAGACCAAATTTTTTCAGGGCCTGAAATTATGTTCAGTTTTATGTCCTTGTGAAAGTTGTTCAGCTCAATAGCTAAACAGTATTTCTATCTCACTTACCATCTTGGCAATTGAAGCCAATACTAACACCTTTGGAAATGGTGTACTGTCCAGGGAAAGGACTTAGTCATGGGCCTAAGAACAGTGCCAAACACTCAGGAGGGCCTGACACATTTGTTGAATGGATAAAATAGTGGGAAGACATGGGTCTTCTTGTTCAAACTGTAGGCCTTCTTATGTTGAACATAATCGCCTTTTCCCTTCTTTTCAAATTTCAATTAGCATGAACATCTGACAGGTGAAAGCTAGAGTCCAAGAATTTTCTGGGGATTAGGAGGGAGGAAGATGAGATCTGTTTTGCCCAGTGGTGTCTGCTGATGGGATAAGCAGAATCACTGTCTCCTAAAGGAATGCTTGAGGACCTGCAGGAGCTAAAGATTTTAGGACCAAAAGGGGACAAGTGTCACTGAAGATGGTAGAGAAGATGATAGTCCTTTGGAACCAAACTTGAAACCTGGTGACTTCAATTAATTGGTAGCCATCCATTTTTCTGTGCAGGTTGGAAACCATGGGCTGGTATGCACAGGTGCGCAAGGATTGATGAGATGCTGAAAGAGCCATGACACAGAAAATGTTAAAAAGTATTTATCGGTCCAAACTTCTTTTTCTGAGATCTCATAATGTCAAAGTGACTTCTCCTTCTGTTTTATCTGCTTTGAGTATAAAAAATGAAAAGTCCTTGCCTTCAAGGCATTAAGTATTGCCCAATAACTTTTCCCAAACCAATAACTATATCGTCTAAAAGTGGAGGTGAGGCTTCTAGGACATCTCAGGAAGGATCATGGAAGTTACAGAAAAATTCAGCCCTAGCAATAAATAAATGAATGGATGACTAAGTGAATAAAAGAGACAAACAAATAAATGGGAGTGAGTTGGAATTGAAGACTAGATGCGTCTCTCCACAATACTATCTGCTGTGCCCCTCCTTCTGCATAAGGTACTGTACTAGCCAGTGGGAAATGGGGATGAGGTAGGCAGAGAGATACAGGACTCAGCACATACAAGAAATTATATATAACTTCAGAATTCTACAACTTTTGATTGGGTAGAACTATGGAGGTCAGGTTGCAGCATACGCCAAGGTAGAATTAAGTGACTTACTCAAAATCACACACTAGACAGTGGTACAGTAGCGATTTGAGCCCAAAGCTCCCGACGCCTACCTGGCAGGGGAGACCACTTCCAGCTGGGGTGGTTAGGAAGCACTGTATGAACAAGGCAGGCTCTGGGTGGGGTCCTGCAGGATGGGTATGATTTAGATCTAAAAAGAGAAGTGAGGGGGATGGGCTTTCGAAGCCAATAGAAAGGCAGTTGCTCAAGATCACTTTGGCTTTAGTGAAAGGAAAACAGCAAGCCCTGGAGTCAGGCAGAACTGGGTTTGATTCTTGGCTCTCTCACTTTTACCACCTATGTGTCCTGGAGCAAATTTCTGAACCTCCCTAAGCCTCAGATCCCCAGCAAACTGGAGATTACAGTGTAGACCTTGCAGTGTGGTGTAAGGATTAAAGGAATGTTTGTTGAGCAGCTTCTATGAGACTAGACATACATGATGATTATTGTTTATTCTTATTCACTTAGGGAGAGGGGTAGGAAGTAAGCTGTGAGGGACAGGTCAGGATCAAACTATGGATGCCTGTAGCTGCCGAGCAGAAGAATCTGAACTGTATCTTGCAGGAAGTGATGAAAAATTAAGATCTTTGAGCAGAGGAACAAAGTCATAAAGTCAAACACTAATGACTAAACCAGGATACCTAGTGCCTACCTGGCTTTGCATTTTTCTTCTTATCCTGCCTCCTGTGTAACTTTGGGCTCATCCTCTCATCTCTGTATTTTCTCCCACAAAGTAGATTTGGGCATCCTTGCAACTTTTGAGTTGAGCATTTTGGATGGGCTAGTGAAAAAATGCCCTCTAAAAAGGGGTTTATTTATCTTTTGGAAATAAATATTCCTAAAGTCTCGGGCCAGGAGTTGCCAATGGAACTTCAGAGATGCTTTCTGTCAGTAATAGGGAGAGAAGGTCATTCTGGAAAGGATAAAATAAGGTGCTGTGCCCATTTTGGGGATACCACTAAAAGGCCAGCACTCTAATTAGCACTGAGACATTTTCTCTATAACTTCAAGATCAATGTAACTCTTCCTTATTGTCCCACCTAAAGGACAGAAAGAGGCAAAGAGGAGAAATCTTGAGTAAAGAAATGGATGTCAAACCAACATGGTACAACAGGTGAATGAAATGAGAAGGAAAAATAAGGTACAAAGGCAAGAAAAACACTACCCTTAAAACTTTGTGTGTGTGTGTGTGTGTGTGTGTGTGTGTAAAGTTCATTTGGTAAAGAAAATGTAAAGCTATAGATGCTTGTTCTTTGGCATAAGATCTTCAAAAGGAACATCTCAAGATACTCACTGATACAAGTGCCTTTTGTCTGAAGGTGTGGCTGGGAAGCAGGTAGGCTCCATAAGCAAGTTTATAAATGGTGAGACCCAAAGCACAGAAAAATAATGCAGTTGTACAAGTATTATACATCAGTAACATGTCTTACACTGAATCGGGGTGCCTACCAAGAAACCACACCTCAAGGCTTTTTTTTTTTTTTTTTTTACCGCAGAACCTGCCTCTTCCCTAGTTAAGACAACCAAAAGTCATACGGATGTTTCTAAATGACTCCCCCTCTCTCAAAAGCACACCTCCTGTGCTCCCATCGGCCAAGTTCCAGCTATTTGTCTTTGGCTAACTGGGTTTCTAAGATGGCTCTGAGAATGGCTCACTCTGGGCACATCATTAATCAGTGCCAAACTAAACAGGCTCTAGCCCCAGCTGACAGTACAGCGGTTGGCTCATCACCCCAACACATAATGAACAAACATGAGTGATGACTACTGGGTAAACATCATGCAGAGAACGCGAGTCACCTCAATGAGTCTTGCTTTAGACGTTACACCTAGGAAGGCTGTCTGACAGATATTGATATCCCAATTGTTTCAGACATATAGTAATTTTCCAATGAGGTGAAGCTTGTTGGCTTTTATTTAAAGTGTTAAATTGTAAGAAGGTTAAAATTTGGGTCGTTTATCAAATATATCCAGCTACTTGTGTGACACTGGATAAATGGATCTGAGCTGTAATAATTCCCATCCAGTAAAGGAAACTTAAGAGTGGCTTTGTCAGTAGTTTTGTTTAAAAGGACATTAGAAGGCCTTGAATTATAAGAAAAGGTGCCTGCCACATCTATGTCTTATTAAGAAATGTTCATACTTTAGAAAAAAGATGGCATGCCCATGGAAAGTCATCCTGTAAAGGTAGCAAATTTAATTATCTCTAATGTTAATGCTACCTGGGACTGAGGAAATCACAGGAGAAAGATAGGAGCCAGTCGCTGAGCCACATCCAAAGGGATTTATTTTTGAAATTGCCATAATATTAATGATAGTTAAAGCTGGTAAGGGACAAGCCCTAAGTATGTTCTAGGGTATGTACTGACCCATAAGGGGCAGGGCAAAATACATAAATGAAGTTGAGAGAAAACTGGAACACTGAGCAGTAACTAAATGAGTATATTCTGTCTCACTTTATTATTTTGATATATTTCCTAAGGTCCTTTTAGCAATATAGAGTGGAAATATCGTGAGTTTTACAAACAAGGAGATCTTCGATAATTTGCTTGTCATCTCTGGGTCTTAATTTGTAAATTAAGGTAGAAAAGCCTAATTAAGCCTAAACACAGGTAGGAGCATTCAGTTAGAAAGTGTAAATGGAAGTATCTAGAATAATCCCTGACACATAGTATGTACTCAATAAATGCTAGTTTCCCCTTTGTTCTTCTTCATACTTACGGCATGTATCACTTCCACCTTCCATTAAAGCTTATTTTGTACATCTTTGTTAAGCCGTCAAAGTTTCTCAAATTCAAGATTTGTCCAAGTATATATCCCCACAGCACCGTGAAGCCCAGTCAGGAGGGGTGCAACAAATGCTCACAGAAAAATGACTGAAAAGACTCAACCCATCAGATAAGGGGTACCGTAGCATGCATATTATGAGCTCCTGGGTTCGATACCTCTATTAATGCAATGATCACACTGTATGTGATTTATAAATCTACATTTGCCTCTTTCGTTAGACTGGAAAGCCTTAAGGCAGACCTAGTCCATAAGAAGTACTCAATAAATATTAGGTGACAGAATCCTTTAATGCACCGTTGTATCTGTCTGGGGGACTCTGTTGATCCGAAGGACTATTTAGTGCATTAGAGGAGAGGAATGCCAACATTCCTCAGCATGAGAACAAAATGTGTGAAAAAGTTTATTGCACATGAACATGCATGGAGCTTGTAGAAAAAGAGTTAAAATATGGAGATGAAAGCTGTGGGATGTTTACGTTCTTGTGAAACCAAAAGTGAGTTGAGCGGAAGATGAAGCGAGGTTGTCCTCACAACGGGATCCTCACCTTATGATGATAATGAATTGGGACAAGAAAGACCACGTTTGCATCAATAAGTAGTAAGAGTCTGAACAACTCGTGTCCTATTAGCTCCGCCTTGGGGGAAAGTCTGGGGAGGAGTTTATGACACAGGCAAAGAATGGGGTCATGAGAAAAGATCTAAGTAGTACACAGAAGAGTTAAAATGAGCCTGTGTGCTCCACTTTCTCGGTATTGTAATTGCTTTCTGATCTCCCACTGACTTGTGTTGATAGTAAACCATGTGGTTGCAACTGGACTCCTCCGGTCATAGAGCAATAGTAGAAGATCCTTCACAGTCAATCAACATGTGACTTGGCTGCTCTGAGATTTAGATGGAGTCTTAAAGCTCCAAGTCCCATTGAAAGCAAGTAGCATTAACTTGGAGCTCTTCAAACTACCTGAAATTTTATGTCATGTTTTATGAACGTGTGCATGTGTGTTTTTCCACCCCCAGGGAATCCGTTGCTGTCATCGGATTTATAAAGTTGGTCATGATGAAGCCCAAAGGAATCACTGATTTAAAGAGAGTAGCACGAGAAAAAAAAAATGCAAACCAGAGCAAAAGCTGTATGTCTAGCTTTGAGATACAAACTGATTTCTTTGTCTGTAAAACACTGTCTTAGAAGTGTCCCATAAACACCTCTCACACATTTCTAAAACTCAACTTATTATCTTCCTCTTAAAACTGTCCTGCCTGGAGCCTGCCCTATACGGATTCATGGAGTTCTCCTTCAGACCAAAAATAATGAAGTCATCTTAGACACCTTTCTCTTCCTTAACCTCCGGGTCCAGTCCTCAAGTTGTGACTCCACCTTCTCCATGTTTCTCATCTCTGCCCTTTTCCTTTCACTCCTACTTTCTCTGCCTGTGGAGCCTCCACATCCCTCATCTGGACTACTTCAGAAGCTTCCTAACTTATCTCCCTCACTCCATGCTCAACTCCTCCTATCCCATCTCTACAGTGTTATGAACTGGGTCAGAAAAGATGTCCTCCATCACAGGGCCTCTGCCTATATCTGCCTATAGCTTGCCTATTTCTCAAGTTCAGACACTGCCTTTTAGAAACACTGAGTTACTGGGTGATTTCCTCGTTCTTCTATGTTGATGTCTCTTTTTGAAATCCTCCCTCTTTAACAGGCTAACTGCTCATCCTTCACGCAAGCAGGCTTGTCACCCATCACATCCCGGATCTCATTGTACCCCTCTACTTCCCACCGTATTGTTATATTCTCTGGGCAAGGACACTTCCTATTAACTGTGTTAGGCTCAACACCTAGAATATTGCCTAGCCTCCTGAGAATCCATGGTGTGCTCGTTTTCTTCTGGCTGGGGGATCCTGAAAGCCTGATGGCTGCTCTGAAGGCTTGGCCAACAGAACCAGCTGTCGGAAACCATCACGAAGGGAAAACAGTTCACAAATAAAGGCTCTACTTCTGACGTGGAGAATATCAAACCCTGCTTAATTCCATGAGTCCTGCCCCTCTGATACTGTCCTGAGTGTCAGCCAGCTGAAGGACAATTCAGTCTTACCTCAATTTTTTATATGCACCAGCTTCTCCCAAAGTATAGTATTATATTATTTCTTCATCAACACAGCATTGTTTGTGGCAAAAGAAGCTAATGACTCGCACGTGCTAGGTCTGGGTGACTGCTCAATGTCCTTATGCGTACATTTGTTTTTCAAAACGAAGGCTCTTTTATAAAGTTTAAGGCTCCTTGCATCTGAATTTACTTACATGAAATAGGGATGATAAAACCTACCCCATAGAGTAATTAAGGTAAAACAGACGATACATCTGAAAGCACTTCATAAAGTGTAAGGTGTTATGCAAACATACGTTCTTGCTCTCCATCATTTTAGAATGATCAGAAACATATGAGTAAACTGCCTCCTGGTATAAAATGCAAGAACCCAGAAGCACAAGCTGTGAATACCAGACAGCTTCCATTTAACAGAGCACAGTTTCATTGAAAGATTGGTCCTAGTGATAAAAGATTAAATAAACCTAGTTTTGGTAATTGTACTGTCTTGCTCAGAACACTAGTCATAATATATGCATATTTGAAATAAAACTACTCAACATCGTTATTCAATATATTTATTCTTTTATTTAAGAAATAGGTGGGGAAAAGGGTGATTGTGTGCTTTGAGGGATTCTGGTCAGAAGAGTGAAAACAAAGATAACCAAAGCTGATACCACATTTGGCCCCTGTTTGTGTCGCAGATGTACACCCTCTGAGAAGAGAGAAGAACGTTTCAATCATGCAAACCTCCTCAGCTTGCAGCCCAGAAGGAATTCATGAATGAAGAGAGAAAGCCAAGTCGAATCAACAACTTGGAGAACCAGAAGGCTGGACTGCTGTTTTCCAATCTTCCTATCTGAGGCAAGACCAAAAATAGCATGGGCTTGTGTTGGAAACCCAGGAAATCAAAGCAGAAAAGATGCTAACAGCTGAGTCATGGCAAGTGACCTCATCAACAAGGAGGCTGAAAGTAGCTATAAATGACAGATGATGCGGCTTGATCCAAAAGCAGGAGGTAAAGACCAGAGGGAGGGAGAGGACCAAGGCATTGATGTGATGCCCAGCATGAGACAGAATGACTCATGAAAAACTTCCTTCCAAATATAACTGCTTAAATGAAGTTCAAGGAGGCTGATTTTTAAAAGATGCAATGTTTATGTGGAGGTATCCTTATGCAGTGGGAAGAGCCCTGGTTTTGGAGCTGGAAAGCTCTGGGCTTCAGGCTTTTTTTCCCACTTAACCTGACATGGTTCACTTTCAACACCTTTAAAATGGATATAATAATACCTCCCTCCCAGAGTGGCTGTAAGATTAAATGAAATGAGGCACCTAGCACGGTGACTAGACCAGAGCGGGTGTTCAAGAAATGTGTGGAGTTTTTCTTTCCCCAGCAGACAAGAAGCTTAGTGTAGCCAATTCTCGCGATGTTACTTTCTTCTCTAAGCATTCCCAGTTATAACATCTTTGCACAAACAGAGAGATTAGATATCATCTAGTTCTACCTTCGACCCAAGCCGTTGATAATCTCTACTATCTCTTGGCATATGGCCCTTCAGCCCGCCTGCTAGAACAGGTGCTGCAAGACGGAGCTTTTAATTGTGAGAAAATTGTGCTGCAGCTGTTGAAATATGCCTACCTCACACAGAAATGTCAGTGTTTTTCAGAATGTAAAGCACTATATAAATGTAACATGAGCATAGAGATGAAAATATATCAGTTTATATTAAGTAGTCTAGTTCTCTAAGGCAGTGCTTCTCCCCCACCCTCCCTTTATCAGTAGAATCCCTTTTCAAATAGATCTGACATATCATCCAATACACACAACAAATAAAGGTAAAGCTTGACTGGGTTAAATTGGAGGAAAGGGCCTGTGTTCACGGTCCTTCCAGACTGCAACTCCCTCCCCCATTTCTCTTACATTATGAGACACTTGAGCTGTACCCCAGGGGTCCTTGGAAAAAGGCGGCTTGAAATCCCCAGCTTTAAGGAGAGACAGAGCTCTGATATCAGCCTTGTACTTTCCTAGAAAAGGCAGAGACATCACAGAGAAAGGACTGGTTTACAGTGTTATTTGAGCGAAATGGTTCAATTTGAGTCCAAGTAGTAATTAGCTTAATGAAGGCCAAAGCTGTAATTATGACCAGCCTGGCTGTAATGCAATTTGAGACACTTTGGAAGAATTTCGGGGCAGGAAGGAAAATTTAGTGAAATCTGAGGGATGCAAGCTGAAGACTGGTATTTTTGAGAGATCTCTGAGTGAAACTCACAGGATGTTTTTAGTGCAAATCATACTTGATTGGTTTAAAAGTATTGTGAACACCAAGATCTCATTTATTAACAGCTAATTATTAATAGTTTCAAATCACACTAACTGATAGCGTGAGCTTGGGTATCAAGACTGTGATCCCATTTCCTTACCTACAAAAATAGGAATCAAATCCTTATTCTGGGTGGGAAAGTACTTCATAAGATCCTAAAATCATTAACCATAAGATGAAAAATTGTTGGATTTACCTACATTAAATAGTAAGGATTTTTGAAAAAACATTGGTAAGTTATCAGACAAATAACTAACTGGGAGTTAATTATTGCAGCAGCCAGAGCTGACAAAGGATTAATACCTAGAATATAAAAAGAAATAGAAAAGTAGATAAAGGACATAAAAATGCAATTCTTAGAAGGAAAAATCCAAACAGGTAAGAAGCACATGAAAAGAAGCTCAAATTCACCAGTGACCCAAGGTATGAAAATTAACACAACAATGACATGTGCTCTCAGCCATCGGAATGACCAAATGTCCACACCAAATGTTGGAAGGGATGTAGGGAGGTGAGAACACTCATGTGCTCTTTCCATTTAGGAAACGAGTCTGAAATTAATATGCATAGATCGTATGACTGCAGGACCCAACTCGTGGGTACACATCCCAGAAATAATTCTCACACAGGTTCCCAAGGGTTACAAATGAGGATGTTCGTTGCATAATTTTTTGTGACAGTGGGGATCGGGAGGTAGCATGGGTGTATATCAACTGGAAGGATAGAAATAAAATGGAGTGAAATGCAGACAATGAAATACTATGAAAATGTTGGTAGTCTACACGGTAACAGGGATCTACCTGAAAATGTAATGTTAAGTAAAAGCTAAGAAACATTCTTACTTTCTATAGCTTATTTGTATTACAGATTTATCATTTATCAAAATAACAATATACACATACACAAATAATAAGATCTATTTTAAAAGGACACATGTATATTTGAGTTCCATCATATTTAGGTAGTTCTCTGTTGGGGAGGGGAATGGGTTTGGGAGCAAGGGTGAAGAGGAACAATAACAAAATAAAAGGAAAGTCTTGCATGGACTTATGGTGATAAGGTATGGACTGAGGAGTATGTATAACTCAAATCTGAGGGCCGATTCTTAAAATGTTGGTGAGTTCTTGTGAAGATTAAGTGAAATCTATAAGACAAATTTCCTGGCAATATTGGAGGTGCTCAACACCTCTTTGCTTCCCCCACGACTCTTAGGAAGTATAAAGGGAATGGAGTTTTCTTTCCTTCGTTTGTCTAATAATTTAATCGATGAAAATAAATGAGTCTCAAGAAAACAAGGTACCAAGAGTAGGACTCAGACATGGGTATAGAAGATTGGTTCTCAAACCTGGGTGCATATCAGAATCACCCAGAGGATTTACAAAAAATACAGATAACCAGGCTCCGCCGCCACATCCCCTGGAACAAAATGAATCATCATCTCTACACAGGGGAGGCAATGGGGACCAGGGCTGGGGTCTGAAGGGTCTGAAGGGTCTGAAGAGTACAATTTGAAAAGCATTGCCGTCGTGCCTGTCTGTCCACTGTGATCTCAGCCACTCATGTTCTTTGGATCATTGCTTTTAAAACCTTCAACAGCTTCTGCTAAATAAAGTAGCACTGAATTGCTCAAAAAGAAATATATTTCAAAATATATGACTAGTGTGTACAGTATGGTACTCCATCTGCTCTTCCAAAATACTTGAGTTTTAGAAAATAATGTGTAGATAGGTCTATAAATTGCTTCCTCCCACAAAACAAAGTAGACTCGCTTTAGGGGGTATGGGAAAATATTTTTTCTTTTGGTTTATCCATAGATAAAACCTTATCTGTAAGAGCAAGCAAACATGCCTTCATTCATTCATTCAGTCAACACCTGAGGACGGTTCAACTAACTCAAAGTAATTAGGCATCTATAATAAAAATAACTTGCACAAATTTAGCGACTTTCCTTCTCTTAGCTCAATATTCAAGCAAGTAAATGTGCATCTTGGGCTGGAAGATCCTAGAAGGCAGAGAATGCAGCTCTCTCTGTTGCGTGTCACTGTGTGTTCATGGACTCCAGCATTTGGTTAATACTGACTAGGACAGTCATTCTTTTGTATGATTCTTTTCTTTCCCACAGCATTTAGTACCATGCAGTCTCTGCCTTTTCCAGTGCTGTTCAGATGCTGGCTGGAGACCTTAAGACTATACCTGATAAATTCCTGAACCAATCTCTCTTGCCAGTGAGGCAGGCTTGGACTGAAGCAGCATTGAGTAAAATAGGAAGAATATGGGCTTTGGAGTCAGGTAACTCTGGGTTTGTTAAACTAGGCTCTGTCATCTACTGACTGAGTCTCAGTCTCTTCATCTGTGAAATGGGATAATGACATCAACTTTGCTGGGTTGCTGGGTTGCTGGGTTGCTGTGAGCATCACATAGTGAATGAACAGTGCCTGAAACAGAGTGGACCTGGAAAATATGGAAGTGAGACTGCTGCAAGCGTACTGCTACAAACCCAGGATCCAGTCCTCTTGTGTGAGCTATGGCCCCCAGTGCTCACAGAACTCTAGTTCACACCTCTGTGCTCTGTGATTCGTGCTGGGCTCATGTGGAAGAGTTTCTTCAATCCAAAGAAACTCATGAAATGGAGCCCTTCCTGAACCCAAATACCATCTTAGCTGCAACTGGAACAACCCATCTGGCCATTTCCAGCCCTCTTTCCCTAGAGGCCTAGCCGCTGTCATCCCCAAATCGCTAGCCAATGGAACTGAGATCTTAGATTCCGTGGACCATTCAGAGCTATACTGTGTCACTACCGGGAACTCTGCATGGGGTGCCAAAAGCCCCCCACCCTCTTTGGACACCAGCAGTAATCTGATCAGGAGGCTTGGTTCTTCCCTCTGGGCATTCTAGCCTGGGCTAATAAATGTCTAGTAGCTTTCTCCTCCACAGGCCAGCCTTAGACTTCATCCTGTTGCCTGGACTCTAAGACCCAGATCTCGCCCCTTCTACTCTGTGTAATATGCCCATTGGCCGAGCCATTCAAGAGCCAACACAGGGCTCCAGACCTACTCAGAAAAATATCTGTTGAACATAAGAGTCAGTGATTTCATGAAAATGAATGATGGAGCAAATGAAGTGCATCATTCCTCATGGCCAGATGAAATTTGGATTGACTGGGTGGCTGGTCTGTTGCCCAGTGCAGGCAACCGTCACGTGGCACTGAGACGCTGACCTCATGGAGCTCCTAAGGGCTCACGTTTTCCCAGTCTGCTGATTTGTGGATATTTAAAACAACTGCCACAACGTCCAAAACTAACAACAATGTTCCTTAAAACTGAATAATAATATAGTGTTCACTTTAAATCCTAAAACATAATCTCTCACCCAATATATTAATTTATATATCTACATAATGAAATTTATGCATATATACGTGCACATATTTTAATGACTATCAATAGATCATTATGATTTTATGCATAAAAGGTTTTTTAAAATTTGGCGTAAAACATATGCATATTAGGGCTTCCCTGGTGGCGCAGTGGTTAAGAATCCGCCTGCCAATGCAGGGGACACGGGTTCGATCCCTGGTCCAGGAAGATCCCACATGCCATGAGGCAACTAAGCCCCTGTGCCACAACTACTGAGCCTGTGCTCTACAGCCCATGACCCACAACTACTGAGCCCACATGCCACAACTACTGAAGCCCGCGCGCCTAGACCCTGTGCTCCACAACAAGAGAAGCCACCATAATGAGAAGCCCACGCACCGCAATGAAGAGTAGCCCCCGCTCGCTGCAACTAGAGAAAGCCTGTGCGCAGCAACGAAGACCAAACTCAACCAAAAAACAACTAACTAACTAAACAAATAAATAAAGTTTAAAAATATGCATATTAAATCACTCTCCACAACGGTAATTTATGAACAGAATTTCAGGCTGTTTTCTGCCATTTAACTTTTTTGTTGTTAGATTGACTATCTTGTCTCTCTTGAACTGTCACCTCTTTTGAGAAGTCCTTTCTGACTCCACTACAAGTCACTCTATTCTCTGTTCACCTAAAGCTCTTTTTATAGGCCTCTATGAGCACATTTAGGTGATCAATTTCCATGTCCCTGAGAAGCAGTGCTGCCTTGTGGTTAGGGGCTGGACTACTGGACCAGACCTGCCTTTAGAACTTGGCTCTGCCACTTAGTAGCTAGGTGGCTTTATCAAGTTACTTAACCTCTCTTGGTCTCAGTTACTTCAACTGTAAAGTGGGGATAATAATGGTACTCTACCTTCAAATAATAATAATAGTTGTTGTTGTTGCTGTTATTGCTATTACTATTATTACTACTACTCCCTTCCCACCTAGTCTGTGACCTCCCTGACAGCTAATGAGGGTCTGTTTCTCGCACTTGGCTCAAGTCAAGTATAATAATTGGTATACCATAAGCATTCAATAACTATCAAACGAGTTCTCTAAAATCCCTTATTTTCAACACAGAAAAGTTCCCAAAATGTTCTTCAGTGGAGCAAGGGTCCAGATAAGATTCTGTTTTAGTCTGTTTGAGCTATTATAACAAAATACCATGAAGGGTAGCATATAGCCAACAATAGAAATTTATTTCTCACAGTTCTGGAGGCTAAGAGTTTAAGATCAGGGTGTCAGCATGCTGGGTGGGGACGCTTTTCCTGATCCATAGCTGGCATCTTTTCATTGTGTCCTCATATGGTAGAAGGGGCTAGAGACCTCTGTGGGGCCTCTTTTATAAGAACACTAATCCCATTCACGAGGGCTCTGCCCCCATGACCTGAGCACCACCTTCCAAAGGCCCCTTTCCTAATACTATCATCTATGGGAGTTTGGGTTTCAACATACTAATTTTGGGGAGATACAAGTATTTGGACCATAGCGGATTCACTGTAAAAATCCCCATATTTACGGTAGTCATTTATCTTTCAAGGTTGTATGTCTCTTGAAAAAGTCCTCTGAAGAAGGATCACACTGACTCTAGGGCATTTGCTGGGCTTTAGCTATGAGAAAGTGCACAGGTAAGGTCTCTTTAAAGAGTGGTAGGACTTCTCTGCATGGGCCAGATCTCCTTCCCTTTCTTATGGAACTTTCCTCACTCTCCATCAAACACTTGGAATTCTCTATATTTGCTCCTTGCTAATTGCTTTTTTCCTGTTTTCTTATGAGAATGAGGGAAATTCCAGGGAAACAAAGTAGGGTATCTATTTAGAGTAAAGCGCTTAAAAGTTCCAATAATAATAAGTAGGTGGTAGGTGTCCAATTGTCCAGCTGAAGCAGTTTAACATAAGAGAGGAGGCTAAGTTGAATGATCTATTCTTGAAAGCAGAGCTACTGACTCATTAGTTATTTTACTATGAATACATTTTCTCTCAACTTCCAAACTCACAGACGCTCATGAACTTCTATTTATTATTTTACTTCATATCCTTAAAATTTTTTTTTTTTTTTTACCATTTTTCCCTTTTAAAGTCAGATATCACAGACTGAAGAAGAAACAACAGATAATTGAGTTTCTTTTATCAGCCTCCTCCACCAGGCACTTTAAGAGACATTTTATTTATTCCTGGCTTTTGGGAAAATTTCAGCCTACAGATTATTTGTCATTTTTCTCATTTTGGTCATTTTGTCATTATACTTAGTTTTATTCTTGGATTCTGGGATCTTTTCCTTCTGAAAATTAAGAAACCTTCCCAAACATGACAGAGAAGGAAAAGAAAAGGAAAACAAGGAAGACAAAGAAAAACATGAAAACCTCCATCTTACAAATGACTCGGCTTAACGATTAACTTGCTTCTGCTGGGAAGGTATCAAGGGGCGATGGGTGTCTGAGTTCCGGGCGACAGCGCACGCTTCCGTTGTGGATGCTGCCCCTGGCTCTCAGCAGGAATCAAGGTCTAAAAGCCTCCACTGCACATTTGTCTTTCATGATAGCTTTTTTAAATGGCCGGGGGTTAGCTTAAAACTTCATCTTAACGACGTGTTGCCTATGGAAAGTGTTCACGGAGCTTCTCAATGTACCTTCCATCTTTCTTAAGGGTGATAATAAGTAAGAAGAACCCCAGTGAAAGCGGTCAGGGAAGATGAATGAGAAGAGGATGTAATCAAGAAGGGCACCCCACAGGCATCCAAGGATTTCACTTTCACAACCCCCTGTGCAGTCTGTCTGGGCTTCCCTACACGCTCTCCCTCCTTCCGTCAGGCTTTCCCTATTCCCAGCACATGACTATGAGAGCATGTTTTTTGGGCAGTGGAAACATTAGATAATGATCTCACTAGACTGTGAATCCCTCGGTGGTGGAACTATACCTTTTTCTTTTCTACATCCCCTAGATGCCAATTAATTAATTAATGAAAATAAAGAGAGATTATTCAAACTCCCAGAATAGAACGCAACTTCGAGAACTAATGGGTTCGTTAACCTAACAATGGGTGAAATAGCTTCTGAATCTGGACTCCTATCTTGCAGGAAAGTCTTCTATGTCAGTATTACATCTTCAGGTAGAATAGCAAAGGTAAAGAGGAAACTTAGTTTCAGTTTAGAGAAGACAATCCTAACGATGCCACGGCAACTGAAAATCACAGAAGAAGGGAAACCATGACAAAAACCCGGTGATGGTTGGATTTGCAGCAGCAGGGGACCTGGTCTATGGGCTTAGGCTTTCCAAAGAGGAAGAGGTTGGGTGGGGACCTTGGAAATTTCAAGGCACCTTCTGGAATTTAGAACTTTAGTGAATGCATTTTTCCTTTTTTAAACTCTTCTCAAGAACAGCAAATTCTAAATAACTTTTTTGGGGACTGGGATCATGCATTAGTTCATTCGATTACGTTCAGGCGGTGTCTACTTTGTTGTCAGTATTGGAAACTGAGAAAGGAACATAAATAATTGTAATATATCAGGAGAAGAACCATAATATACCATAGGTTATCAGGCAGAGAGGTAGCACCAAAGATAAGATCTTTTGAGTTAGGTCAAGAATGATGCGTAGGAATTTCCCAGGTAGAAGAGAAAAGAGGAGGGACGTTCCTGGAAAAGGTGTGAAAAAGCCTGGCATGTTTGGAAAACTGAAAATAGTTCTGTAGAGCTGGAACACAGACAATGAGGGAACTGGCCAGAGGAAAGATTGGCGATGAAGTTTCTGTAGGCAAATCACAGAAGCCTTCTGTTCCAGGCCAAGGAGGATGGATTCCTTCTGCAGGAGCCAAAGCCTCTAAACAAAGAGTGAGATGGCCTTCTGAGCTGTGTATGAGAACAATTGTTAATCTAACTTCTACCTGTTCCAGTTAGGCTTTACTTCCAATACTAAATTTAGATCTTACTAAACATGTAGATCTCAGACAGTGGTCCAACAGCCCTGGTCTTGACTTCATGGTTTAGCTCATCTTTCCTAGAAGAAATGTTCTTCTTTCTTCTTTGGAGGTTTGTTGGATCTGGGAACGAGAAGCTTGCAAGTCCATGGGCTAGAACCTGTGGCCACTCAGTACGAATCACCACCTTATATGTAGGTGCTCTGGGGTGAGAGTAAAAGGAATCTAAGCTGTACACAACAAACAAACAAACAAACAAAACCCCAAAACCAAAACCCAGAAACACAGAGATCTCAGAACAAATATGTCCTCTTGGCGCTGCCTTAAAAAAAACACACGTAAACAAAACCAAATGGAAACACTGAGTGGAAACGTGTTTTCTCCTGCTGAGGCAGCACATTTGGCAAACTTTTCCTTAAAGAACATATATTTGGTAAATACAATGCAAATATTTCATGACAAGAACAGTGTGCATTAAACTTACTGCATATTATGGGGGATAAGAGGAGGGTGGAAAGCATTTCATCTTGGAGGCGATCAGACAATGGAGGGGGAATGGTGCCCCCACAGGGTGGAGAAGTGGATACGAAGTGGGCACAGGGGAGACCAGTGGTCTGGGGGATAGTTGATCAGTGAAGAAAAACTGAATGCAGGGGCCATGGGAAAGGTTGTGTTTTCCTGGCAGTGGTCTCAACTTGGGGTAATTTCGCCCCCCACGGAACATTTGGTAATGTCTGGCCACCCCAGCTGGAGGTGGGGAGGTGCTACTGGCATCTATGGTGTCGAGCCCAGGGATGCTGCTACACATCTTACAATACCCAGGACAGCCCCCCAACAAAGACTTGTCTGGCCCCAAATGTCAATAGCACTGAGGCTGAGGAACGCTGGGCACCCTACGAAGTTTCCTGCCTGCACCCATCCTTGGCTGTACCTTCCATGGCTTCATTTGAAGACAACTGCCAGTAGATTTCTTTAAAAAACACTGTAATGTCTAAAAATAAAATCATTTTTATACTTCAAGGAACAAACAGAGTGATCATTTTTTTCATGACGGCTCTCTCAGTAAGAGCAACCCTGCCTTCTATACATAGCTCCCAGCCCAGCCTCTAGGATCCTCCCTGTGCAGGGTGTTGCCGGGCCTCTCCGGGCTAGCTGCTGCGGCAGCAAAAGATAAGATCTTAAATTATAAAAGGATGCTATTCCTGGCAGGTAATGGCCAGAAATGTCCAGGAAAAGCATCCTCCCTTATGCCCAGCATCCCTCCCACCCCATCATTCAATCCCTAGCATTTGGTCCCTGTATTGCCCCCTACTCATTTCAATTTTCTTGGCCCCAATTCCAGGCCTGAAAGCCCAGCAAGCTTTTTTGCCTTTTTTTTTTTCACATTTCCCCAACTCCTCTGACTCTGATTGCAAAGACAGGCCAGAAAATGAATTTTCTAACAAGCAGTATTTTAAAAGGCAAAAGGTCCACTTGCCATTAAGAATTTGGAGCCCCGCCTAGCTATTACCTCCGACAAATCACCTCCTTGTAATTTTCTTCCAACAAATGTCTGCGAGGGCTGCCAGGCTGCAGCAGAAATTGATTTAATGACAGTCTCTGGAAAATTAAACACTCTGAGCCATGGTGATGGATGCATCTCCCTCCCAGCGCTCCCCCCTCCCGCCGCGGCATCTTTTCCAGCCCAGACCCAGCAGCCACATGGAGGACCAAATACGGATGAACGCCCCGGGCCAGAGGACTCAATCTCGATTTTACGTGCGTTCCGTTCCTTCCCATTTCCCTCTGAGTCGCCTTCATCTTCGTTCCTCCATCGCCAGAACCCAGCTCAGTACTGGGTTGGCTACAACTGTGGGGTAATATTTTTACCTTCCTGCCCTCTTTTTCCCGACCAAGTTACATAAGGAAGATCGCGGCCGCCCAAGGCAAGGAGGCGGAGGGAGGGAAAAACTCTGAATTCGTGACCGACAGAGACTCTGTCCTCATTTCTACCTTGCTGTGTACGCCTCAGCACAATTCACTGCTGTCAGGACAATGGAAGACTGTCCCACGGGAGGGCAGGGCTAAGACTCACGCAGGTCCCCTTGTTTTACAAAAGAACTAGGCTTGGGCCGGGAATGACTGGCTCAAGGTCATGCATTCTGTTAGTGGCGAGATTAGGGCCCAGGTCCCACTGGACTCCTGCCTCTGAAGAGTATGGTGGGCAATTTTTCCTTTTATCTCACATGTGGCAGGGTTAGGGTGAGTTTTCTCATGAGTGCCCAGAGTCCCATGGGGGAAACAACCCACTCAAACCAGCATTGTTAACTTCAGGTCTTTGCCCTTTTAGCTTTGGGCTTCACTCAGAACTGTACTTAAATCTCACATGATTAAACCTTCCCCTCTCCTCCTTCTCGCCTTACTGCGAAGAAGGGGAGGATGGAGAGAAACCCAGTAGTCAGTGCCTTGCTCTTACTCTACCGAAGGCTGCATTCATGTGTGCTTTCAATATGGAGGGGCAAGTGGGAACCACATGATCTGCCATTGGTAATTGGTACTTTTATTTCACACACTAAGTTCTGAAGCCAGAGGCTGTCCTTCAATGTTTCTAAACTATTATGTTCAAATTCCTATTTGACTCTCAGGATTTGTAGTTTTCTATATATCTAATGCAATGGAATCCCATAATTCATTGTGTTTCCTGCTTTTTAAATTAAGTTTGTCCTAATTCCACACATGCTGGAGAAGAAGAAATCCCTGTAACTTATTTTGAAGCAAACAACAAACAATTAGCCCTGCAGAGATTGGTTCCTATGAAGTTGTCTGTAGGTGCTTAGATGCCCAGTCTTTTAGTTTCAAAAATTACAATAATAATAATACTGCCACTTAGAGAGCACTTACCATGTACTAGGCATAGTTCTACATGTCTTATATGGTTTAATTCATTTAATTGTGTCAACAACCCGAGGAGGTAGACACTATTATGATCCCCATTTTACAGATGAGGAAACTGAGGCAACCTGCTGAGGGCCACACAGATAATAAGTGGCAGAGTAGGGATTTGAACCCAGACTATCTGGCTCCAGACTCCTTAATCACGAGGCTATCCTGCCTCAAAGATGCTCCTTGGCAACAAGTTTAATGGCCAAGGAGAAACACAAAGGATATATTGGAAATCTATAAGCAACTAGCAAATTCAAGATTCTTTGCTTAACTTAGTGTTTCCTCAAACTTGTTGGATCGCAGAACACTGCTACCTATTATACCTGCTTACAAAATCTCGAACATGTATTCCGTGGGATGTAATTTAGAATCTGCTGCTCAGCAACAATCCCACGTACAGGAAACCTTGTTTAAATTAGTGCTAGTAAAGTTCCAGAGTCTTCCTAGGCTGATTCTTACACTAAACACCAAGGGGGGAGCTTAATAACCTTCCCTTGAGAGAAGTCATTATTAACTGTCCACAGTATGGCTTCATTATGCTTCTTGCTGTTGAAGAGCCATGCAGATATCCTAATTAACCTACTGATTTCCCTGGATTCACTCCACCATTTTTGGCAGGGTATCTAGAAAAGTGTAACAGGTACACTCTGTTTTCTATCAAACCAAAAAATGGGGGGACCAGGACTTGGGAAAGACCAAGGAGTGATTGAGACATTTCATGTGTCTATGTTCCCCATTTCTTTCTCAACTCCCCTTGACACAATGGAAAGTGCTGTTCTCATTTTCCCTTTGAGTGGATTTTCGCTTCCAGTTTAAAGAAGCTGAGTGATTCCTGCCAGATGAGGCTGGTGAATAGCACGTTCAGGCCCTCACCACCTTTGGCAACCAAAACCCACGTTCCAGACAATGGGAGAGAAGAGAACTATGGGCCATGCTGATGGACATGGCATCCTTGGAATATGGCTCCAAGTTCACGTCTGGGGCAGCTGCTTCTGTTGCTTTTCTGAAAAATCAATTTCCAGTTTTCACCTGTGAGAGGGACCCACAGCTAATAAGATTCACTCAAACAGTTCAAATCACCAGTTGTAAACCTCAGCAGACAGCTGTAACTTGGGAGTTTCCAGGTGGTTTCTGAGCTCTAAGTTTCCAGGTGGTTTCAGGGATGCAGCGTGATGTATGGGCACGTGCATGGTCACATGTCAGGCAGAGCTCGAGGCAAATTCTAAATCCACCACTCTTTAGTTGTGCAACTTTGTGTAAGCTGAGCACAGACTTTCTCATGTGTATCTTCGAAATGTAATTTTGCAAATTCCTTTTTGGTATGGTTTGAGTAAAGGCTAGAGCTGCCCTTCCTTGCTCCCAGGACCAAAACCCCCTAGCACAGTACCAGACACAGAGCAGTAAATATTCAGTGAATGAATGAAGTCTACATTTATGAGCACCCAGTCATCCCCTCAGTGTAGCTGGGTGTTCTGCTTCTCTCTTTCATCTGCAGTCTACTACATCTCATTGTTGACCGGGATTACATAAAGCTCGAAGCTGGAGTAGCAGATTTGGAAGCTTACAGTACACAGGTAGCCTAGAACTACCCACTGTGGTAACACATTCAGTCCTACTTTTGGGAGACAGTACCAGACTTTATTTTTTTTTGCAAAACACATGCCCCTTCCTCCCATCCAATGAGTATAACTCTAGAAATCAAACTTGAAGGAACTAGTTCATACCAGAGTATGAATGATTGATAGAGGCCCAGAGGCTATGTACATATTTAAAGGAATTGGTTACTTCTTAGGACTGTCATTTCAATTACTGTAATAGGTTCAAGGGGGAGAGATTTTGGGATTCAAATGCAGAAAATAGGTGACTGGCTCTCAACTCTTCTGGGAAGCCAGACTTAAATTCAATATGAGTAAATCAAAACAATCAACTTCTGATTATTCAGAAATCCAAACTTAACCTCTTAGTGCTTTATCATTTTCCTTGGGTGCTGGTAAATCTCTGAAATCTCAAAAGGCAAATGAGGGAGAAGACGGTTCAGAAGTTTTATTTCTTGCCACTTGTTAAGCTCCTTCGGTTCAAGTGAGGCTTCAAGATTAACTCCAGGATTCATAAATGTGTCTTTCCTTTGCCCCAGAAAACAAAAGGCTGGCTGTCTCTTGCCACCTGCACTTCTTTCCAAGAACAGGGTTATTTTAAGACATTCTGACTCTCCCCTTACCTTCTATCCTGCAGACTCCAGGGCTTTGACAGTAATGCTTACCCTTCTCCTTCCAATCAATAGGACTTTAAGCAAATCATTCAGTGTAACCAGTCAAAAAGAACCATCTGTATACATCAGGTGCTGAAGGCAATTCCAACAGCATCAGTGACACATAAACAGCATTCTATCTTTGAAAAGTTGAGTCTCTGATAAGAACGGTGAATTTTGCCTTTTTTTAAAACCCCGATCCAGGAAGCACTGACAACAAAAGCAGCAGGGCAGTGACACCCTGCAACCAAAAGATAATGTCGACATCTATTTCAGGCCCTGCTTGGTTCCCGCTGCCTGGTTAATAACACTTGCCTCTAGAGTCGGCCAACCATCCCCCACCTCTATTCCCAGTCCTGGCTGTAAATACTAACTGTGGTCTAAAAATGCTGCAGCCAATCATCCCACCCATCGGGCTGCTTGGAGAGGCCCCAGGGAATCAGACAACCCCTGCTGAGGAGCCTCTTCCTACCAGAGTGAATGTGAAAGAGAGCTTTTCTGAATGGCAAGAATGTACATTCTATACATCTGACACATACAGAGCTGTCCGGTGTGTGTGTGCACTTGTGCACGTGCGCAAATGTAGACCATGCACTAGGAGAACAGGAGTGACAGACAGCAGTGGCAGCATAGCCACTCTAGCCACTGGCGACCAGCACTCATGGGACGTTTCTTCTGGCCAGCCATTGAGCTGAGTGCTGTACCTGCTCTAGTGGTGGAGATGTTATCCTCACATTACTAAGAAAGGGCAATTGAGACAGTTAAGAGCTTTACTCAAGGTTGCACCGCTAGTAAGTAGCAGACTGGGAACCAAACAGAAGATGCACAAGACACTAAAGCCCATACTCTTTACAGCTATCTTGGAGGACTGACCTCAGTGTGGGTAGCTGCAGACTGGGGTGTGGACTCACTTCCCAGTCCAAGGCCAGCCATATTGCTGAGCTTTGCCCTCCCCTCCTGTGTGGGTGCAACAGTAGATGCTGCCATCTCCATTTTTTTTTTTTAATAGAAGAGGAAGACAAGAAAATTTTAATTATCAATTTAAATTCAGGATATTAGACATGACATCATATGTTGAGGAACTAAATGTTCCAATTACATCACAAAGGTGGTCAGGCTAAGTTTTTTTTAAGTATATGCTGTTAATAAGAGATACGTAAAACACTCAATATAATTAACCAGATAAACATAATAAAGGAGAAGATCATAAGGTTAGTTGATAAATGCAGAAAACTGCCTTCTCCTTTTAATTTGCTAGGATCACTTCTCCTGTGCAGCCTCCTGCCTCCCATATCTGAGTTTTCTGAAAGAAGGTGAACACATTTTAAGACACTAGTGAAAATTTCTCACTCCAGGTTGTAATTAAAATTGTCAGGACTTTCCTGGTGGCACAGCGGTTAAGAATCCGCCTGCCAATGCAGGGTACATGGGTTCGAGCTCTGGTCCAGGAAGATCCCACATGCTGCAGAGCAACTAAGCCCGTGCGCCACAACTACTGAGCCCGTGAGCCACAACTATTGATCCTGTGTGCCTCAACTACCGAAGCCCATGTGCCTAGAGCCCATGCTCCGCAAGAAGAGAAGCCACCACAGTGAGAAGCCCACACACCCCAACGAAGAGTAGGCCCTGCTCGCCGCAACTAGAGATAGCCTGCACGTAGCAGTGAAGACCCAACACAGTCCAAAATAAATAAATAAAATTGTTGTATAACTATTTCTTAATGGGCAAATACACCACGACCTCAGTAGCACCTTCTAAACCTTTATTAAGCACCTTAAAGTCCTCAAGCTCCAGGTTCAGTGTGGTCCAGCTCTGAATGGTGGGGACCCAGTCAATACTTGCTGAATGAATGAACAATGAATGGTTCAATCAGCTGATGAATTTATAAGAGGATATGTCTCAAAGTCACTGTAGCAGAACAATATAAAAGTAGCTGGCAAAGGCATACTGTCATATTAAGTATTAAAGTTATGGTAGCCAAATCCATCATATTGGTTTCCAAATGCACTTGAAAAACACCACTGCCCCATCAGTCCTCTAAATACGGGCCAATGCTTATCTGGTCAATGATTGACTCCCAAAGTGTAAGGAGGTTCATCAGCTTTGCACACCCCTTTGGGAAGAATTGAGAAAATGAAGAGTCTTCTGCTCCATGAGATCCAAGCGGCCTAATAAATAATGCATTTCCACAAGGGCCTAAATTATGTTTGGGGATTATGTTGCTCATTAGGTAGCATCCCTGCTGTGAGGAGAACTGGTCAACCCAAAGGAAAAAGAGGTGGGAAACACATTAAGTCACTGAGCAGCCATGAGCTCGTTCCTCTCTCTCTGTTTCTCTTGCAACTGAGCTGAATACCGTGGTGTGCTGGATTCCCCCACCTACAGGCCAGCTGCCATTGACCAGGGAGTATCCATGGCCCCGGATGTGTCTAGAAATTCTAGGTGGGCTATTTGGGGCCCAAGGCAGTTTTGTTAATAATATCAATAGCAGGTCAAGGTTAGGAAATTCAAAAGCTATATTTTGCTTCCGAATTACAGATTCAGTGAATTTTATTCCACACGCGTATGTTGTAATATTTTAGGATGTGCCTTTTTAAGATGAAAAGAGTTGAAAGCCTACCTCCCTGCAATTCCCTCAAGTTAAAGCTATTTTAAATTTCCTAACCTTTGAAGGTTCGTTTCTCTGTGCTGTCATTAAAATTACTTATGCTTTTAATTTGATGAGTTGCATTTAGTGGGAAGCCTCCCAAGCCACATGCCGTGCTTCGTTACTCACTCCGTGTTCCAGGGCACCGTTCCCCGTAAGAGTAAGCCATAATTGAAATACCCACTAAAACAGGATAAAATCATCTTCTACAGAGCTTGCCCAGGTAGATCACTTTTTAATGTTCTGCTTTTAGAAACATCTCACTGATTTTAAAAAATAAACTTAACTGTGTTTTCCCCTCTCACTGAGAAAGTCCAACATTCCAATCATGTCATATTTAGAATTTCAGCTGTTTTCCAACCAGGCAAGTGGAAGAAAAAACGGTCAGAGCATGTTCTCCAGGGTGGGAAGGGCATGCTCCCTCCCCTTCTGCACAAGGAGGGCATGCAGACAAATTCAGTGGGCATTTTCAGACAAGCTCACGTGTGAGATGAGAATGTGGGCACTTTTAGTTTCTTTCTCTCTCCCTGCATCTCCATCATATTATTAGTCATTGGAAGGGGTCAGAATGAAAATGAGTTTCTGGCTTTCCTACTGCACTTGATCCATTAATGTCAATTTAACAGTTGATGCATTTATTCTTTATGCAGAATTTGAATAACGTGGAAACTTGGGCCACTATCACACTATTGAGCACCATCTTACAGTGAGAAAGATAGATGCAAACTTGGAAAGAAAAATGCTTCCTTTAGAACATGTAAGGCAGCTTTTGGGGATTTATCCCAAGGGTCCACCTCCTAGGACTAGTACTAGTTGCTTGAGCTGTAAGAAGCACTACTGGAAAGGGGGCCTGTCAGTATGAACTCGTGGCCTTAAATAAAACTCATTTACCTTCTTAAGGCCTCAGTTAATCACGCCGTTAATACAGACTCTGAAGAGTTGTCGTAGGATTAAATTACAAACACACAGACAACACCTAATGGCACATCCAACACATAGCAGGTCCTCAACACATGTAACCTGAACACAAATCCAAAACGTGAGCTGTGACCTTGGGCACACATACAATAACCTCCATGAAAAGGAGAATGGTATTACCCATTTTACAGAATTCATTTAATGACCATCTGTATGTATCAATTAGTAACTGAACAAATTTTATGTGCCAGGAACTTTTGTGTATATGTGTCTCTCTTTAAGGATGTGAATAAAAATCAGAAAAGTCCTGTATGATATAAGGTATTGTTTCAGGTAACCAGATACTATACACAAGAAGTTATACGGGTCCGGGTGGTACACATGTGCTGAGATGTAAAATGGCCTGCTCTTTAGAGGGTAAACCTTATTCATTCATAAATCATTTATTGTGGGTATTAAGAGGCAGGCAAGGCACTAGTAGACCCAGTTTAATAAAACACAGCCCCTGTCAACACAGGGTTCCCACACAGTTCCTGGCTCAGTATCCTTCATAATCAGTGTTAGTTTCCTTCTTTTCCTTCCTCAAGGAGATCTCTGATTAACTGGGAGACAAATGAAAATCAGTTCAAGGATTGGGTGATAAGTGCTAAAAGAAAGGAATGTGCTAATACCCTTCTGTCACTTTCAGATTCATGGATGGAGGGGAAAAAATATATTAAGATTGAGGAGTCTATCTACTTCTAACTGGGTACCTTGAGATGCATGGATAAAAAATGTCATTAGTTCAGAACCTGCTAATTGAAAGTCTTTGTAATTTAGAAAAAGATTAACTGTGCTTACTCTTGTAGAGGTAAGGCGGGGGGAGAAAGAGAATGCTAAGGAAATACTAAGTGAAACAAAACTGGAAGGTTTTGCAGGGTATATGTTTCTGTTGATTGAAGAAAGTGTGCTGAGAGGATGCAGAGAGCAGAGGCGGGGAGCAAAGACAAGAGCTGATTTCATTCTTTCCTTTATGTCTTGCGCTCGCTATGTCTTAACATCCAATAGTCTCTTGGATGTTCCTAAGATGAAATGTCCCCATAATTCTTCAGTCTGCTGAGTCAACTTGACAACACTGTCCCATGAAATCCATTCATCCTTCAGTACCCAGCCCCAAGCTCAGTGGCTGCCACAAAAAAGACTGTAAATGTATGTTGACTGGACAGATGAATGGGAAATGCTTGTTTCCCACCTCAGGGTTCCTCCAGGGGCTGCAGAGACGTGGATGGAGAAAAGCCTTCTCAAGGCTGGTGCTCCAGACAAGGCTCAAGGATTTTGCTTGGATTTGCCCCCAAAAGGCAAGAACAATGAGTTCTGCCTTTTTTTTTCCTTTTAACATCTTTATTGGAGTATAATTGCTTTACAATGTTGAGTTAGTTTCTGCTGTGTAACAAAGTGAACCAGCTATACATATACATATATCCCCATATCCACTCCCTCTTGTGTCTCCCTCCCACCCTCCCCATCCCACCCCTCTAGGTGGTCACAAAGCACCAAGCTGATCTCCCTGTGCTATGCGGCTGCTTCCCACTAGCCATCTATTTTACATTTGGTAGTGTATATATGTCAATGCTACTCTCTCACTTCATCCCAGCTTACCCTTCCTCTCTCTGTGTTCTCAAGTCCATTCTCTACGTCAGCGTCTTTATTCCTGTCCGGCTCCTAGGTTCATCAGAACCATTTATTTGTTTTAGATTCCATGTACATATCTTCACATATGGTATTTGTTTTTCTCTTTCTGACTTACTTCACTCTGTATGACAGACTCTAGGTCCATCCATCTCACTACAAATAGCTCAATTTTGTTTCTTTCTATGGCTGAGCAATATTCCATTGTATACATGTGCCACATCTTCTTTCTCCATTCATCTGTGGATGGACACTTAGGTTGCTTCCATGTCTGGCTATTGTAAATAGAGCTGCAATGAACATTGTGGTACATGACTCTTTTTGAATTACAGTTTTCTCAGGGTATATGCCCAGTAGTGGGATTGCTGGGTCATATGGTAGTTCTACTTTTAGATTTTTAAGGAACCTCCATACTGTTCTTCATAGCGGCTGTATCAATTTACATTCCCACCAACAGTGCAGGAGGGTTCCCTTTTCTCCACACCCTCTCCAGCATTTAGTGTTTGTAGATTTTTTGATAATGGCCATTCTGACTGGTGTGAGGTGATACCTCATTGTAGTTTTGACTTGCATTTCTCTAATGATTAGTGATGTTGAGCCTTCTTTCATGTGTTTGTTGGCAATCTGTATATCTTCTTTGGAGAAATGTCTATTTAGGTCTTCTGCCCATTTTTGGATTGGATTGTTTGTTTATTTGATATTGAGCTGCATGAGCTGCTTGTACATTTTGGCAATTAATCCTTTGTCAGTTGCTTCATTTGGAAATATTTTCTCCCATTGTGAGGGCTGTCTTTTCATCTTGTTTATGGTTTCCATTGCTGTGCAAAAGTTTTAAGTTTCATTAGGTACCACTTGTTTATTTTTATTTCCATTCCTCTGGGAGGTGGGTCAAAAAGGATCTTACTATGATTTATGTCATAGAGTTTCCTGCCTATGTCTTCCTCTAAGAGATTTATGGTGTCTGGCCTTACATTTAGGTCTTTAATCCATTTTAAGCTTATTTTTGTGTATGGTGTTAGGGAGCGTCCTAATTTCATTTTTTTACTTGTAGCTGCCCAGTTTTCCCAGCAGCACTTATTGAAGAGGCTGTCTTTTCTCCATTGTATATGCTTGCCTCCTTTATCAAAGCTAAGGTGACCATATGTGTGTGGGTTTATCTCTGAGCTTTCTATCCTGTTCCATTGATCTATATTTCTGTTTTTGTGCCAGTACCATACTGTCTTGATTACTGTAGCTTCACAGTAGAGTCTGAAGTCAGGGAGCCTGATTCCTCCAGCTCCATTTTTCTTTCTCAAGATTGCTTTGGCTATTCGGGGTCTCTTGTGTTTCCATACAAATTGTGAAATTTTTTGTTCTAGTTCTGTGAAAAATGCCATTGGTAGTTTGATAGGGATTGCATTGAATCTGTAGATTGCTTTGGGTAGTAGAGTCATTTTTATAATGTTGATTCTTCCAATCCAAGTACATGGTATATCTCTCCATCTGTTTGTATCATCTTTAATTTCATCAGTGTCTTATAGTTTTCTGTATACAGGTCTTTTGTCTCCTTAGGTAGGTTTATTCCTATTCTTTTTGGTTGCAATGGCAAATGGGAGTGTTTCCTTAATTTCTCTTTCAGAGTTTTCATCATTAGTGTATAGGAATGCAAGAGATTTCTGTGCATTAATTTTATATCCTGCTACTTTACCAAATTCATTGATTAGCTCTAGTAGTTTTCGGGTAGCCTCTTTAGGATTCTCCATGTATAGTATCATGTCATCTGCAAACAGTGACAGCTTTACTCTTTTCTGATTTGGATTCCTTTTCTTTTCTTTTCTTCTCTGATTGCTGTGGCTAGAACTTCCAAAACTATGTTGAATAACAGCGGTGAGAGTGGTCAGCCTGGTCTTGTTCCTGATCTTAGAGGAAATGGTTTAAGTTTTTCACCATTGAGAACAATGTTGGCTGTGGGTTTGTCATATATGGCCTTTATTATGTTGAGGAAAGTTCCCTCTGTGCCTACTTTCTGGACATTTTTTATCATAAATGGGTGTTGAATTTTGTTGACAGCTTTTTCTGCATCTATTGAAATGACCATATGGTTTTTATCCTTCAGTTTGTTAATATGGTGTATCACATTGATTAATTTGCATATATTGAAGAATCCTTGCATTCCTGGGATAAACCCCACTTAATCATGGTGTATGATCCTTTTAATGTGCTGTTGGATTCTGTTTGCTAGTATTTTGTTGAGGATTTTTACATTTATGTTCATCAGTGATATTGGTCTGTAGTTTTCTTTCTTTGTGACATCTTTGTCTGGTTTTGGTATCAGGGTGATGGTGGCCTTGTAGAATGAGTTGGGGAGTGTTCTTCCCTCTGCTATATTTTGGAAGAGTTTGAGAAGGATTGGTGTTAGCTCTTGTCTAAATGTTTGATAGAACTTGCCTGTGAAGCCATCTGGTTCAGGGCTTTTGTTTGTTGGAAGATTTTTAATCACAGTTTCAATTTCAGTGATTGTGATTGGTCTGTTTATATTTTCTATTTCTTCCTGGTTCAGTCTTGGAAAGTTGTGCTTTCCTAAGAATTTGTCCATTCCTTCCAGGTTGTCATTTTATTGGTATATAGTTGCTTGTAGTAGTCTCTCATGATGCTTTGTATTTCTGCAGTGTCAGTTGTTACTTCTCCTTTTTATTTTCTAATTCTGTTGACTTGAGTCTTCTCCCTTTTTTCCTTGATGAGTCTGGCTAATGGTTTATGAATTTTATTTATCTTCTCAAAGAACCAACTTTTAGTTTTACTGATATTTGCTATTGTTTCCTTCATTTCTTTTTCATTTATTTCTGATCTGATCTTTATGATTTCTTTCCTTCCGCTACCTTTGGGTTTTTTTTTTTTTTTGTCATTCTTTCTCTAATTGTGTTAGGTGTAAGGTTAGGTTGTCTATATGAGATTTTTCTTGTTTCTTGAGGTAGGATTGCATTGCTGTAAACTTTGTTCTTAGAAGTGCTTTTGCTGCCTCCCATAGGTTTTGGGTTGTCGTGTTTTCATTGTCATTTGCTTCTAGGTATTTTTAAATTTCCTCTTTGATTTCTTCAGTGATCTCTTGGTTATTTAGCAGAGTATTGTTAGCCTCCATGTACTGTATTTTTTACAGTTTTTTTTTCCTATAATTGATATCTACTGTCATAGCGTTGTAGTTGGAAAACATACTTGATGTGATTTCAATTTTCTTAAATTTACCAAGGCTTGATTTGTGACCCAAAATATGATTTCTCCTGGAGAATGTTCCATAAGCACTTGAGCAGAAAGTGTATTCTGTTGTTTTTGGATGCAATGTCCTATTACTATCTATTAAGTCCATCTTGTTTAATGTGTCATTTAAAGCTTTTGTTTCCTCATTTATTTTCATTTTGGATGATCTGTCCATTGGTGACAGGGGAGTGTTAATGTCCCCTACTATGATTGTGTTACTGTTGATTTCCCCTTTTATGGCTGTTAGCATTTGCCTTATGTATTGAGGTGCTCCTATGTTGGGTGCATAAATATTTACAATTGTTATATCTTCTTCTTGGATTGATCCCTTGATCATTATGTAGTGTCCTTCTTTGTTTCTTATAATAGTCTTTAGTTTAAAGTCTATTTTGTCTAATATGAGAATTGATACTCCAGATTTCTTTTGATTTCCATTTGCATGGAATATCTTTTTCCATCCCCTCACTTTCAGTGTGTATGTGTTGCTAGGTCTGAAGTGGGTCTCTTGTAGATAGCGTATATACAGGTCTTGTTCTTGGATCCATTCAGCCAGTCTATGTCTTTTGGTTGCAGCATTTAATCCATTTACATTTAAGGTAATTATAGATATGTATGTTCCTATTACCATTTTCTTAGTTGTTTTGGGTTTGTTATTGTAGGTCTTTTCCTTTTCTGTGTTTCCTGCCTAGAGACATTACTTTAGCATTTTGTTGTAAGGCTGGTTTGGTGGTGCTGAATTCTCTTAGCTTTTGCTTGTCTGTAAAGGTTTTAATTTCTCCGTCAAAACTGAATGAGATCCTTGCTGGATAGAGTAATCTTGGTTGTAGGTTTTTCCCTTTCATCACTTTAAATATGTCCTGTCACTCCTTTCTGGCTTGCAGAGTTTCTGCTGACAGATCAGCTGTTAACCTTATGGGGATTCCCTTTTATGTTATTTGTTGCTTTTCCCTTGCTGCTTTTAATATTTTTTCTTTGTATTTAATTTTTGATAGTTTGATTAATATGTGTCTTGGCGTGTTTCTCCTTGGATTTATCCTGTATGGGACTCTCTGTGCTTCCTGGACTTGATTGACTATTTGTTTTCCCATGTTAGGGAAGTTTCCAACTATAATCTCTTCAAATGTTTTCTCAGTCCCTTTGTTCTTCTCTTCTTCTTCTGGGACCCCTATAATTTGAATGCTGGTGCATCTCATGTTGTCTCAGAGGTCTCTGGGACTGTCCTCAATTCTTTTCATTCTTTTTTCTTTATTCTGTTCTGTGGTAATTATTTCCACTCCTTTATCTTCCAGGTCACTTATCAGTTCTTCTCCCTCAGTTATTCTGCTATTGATTCCTTCTAGAGAATTTTTAATTTCATTTGTTATGTTGTTCATCATTGTTTGCTTACTCTTTAGTTCTTCCAGGTCCTTGTTAAACGTTTCTTGTATTTTCTCCATTCTATTTCCGAGATTTTGGATCATCTTTACTATCTTTACTCTGAATTCTTTTTCAGGTAGACTGCCTATTTCCTCTTCAGTTGTTTGGTCTGTTGGGTTTTTACCTTCCTCCTTCATCAGCTGCGTATTTCTCTGTCTTCTCATTGTGTTTAACTTACTGTGTTTGGGGTCTCCTTTTCGCAGCCTCCAGGTTCATAGTTCCTGTTGTTTTTGGTGTCTGCCCTCAGTGGGTGAGGTTGGTTCAGTTCTTGTGTGGGTTTCCTGGTGGAGGGGACTGGGGCCTGTATTTGATGGGTGGGGCTGGATCTTGTCTTTCTGGTGGGCAGGGCTGTATCTGGTGGTGTCTGTAAAGTTAGTATGATTTTAGGCAGCCTCTCTGGTAATGGGTGGAGTTGTGTTCCTGTCTTGCTATTTGTTTGGTGTGGGGCATCCAGCACAGGATTTTGCTGGCCGTTGGGTGGAGCTGGGTCTTAGCGTTGAGATAGAGGTCTCTGGGAGAGCTCTCGCTGATTGATATTATGGGGGGCCGGGAGATCTCTGGTGGTCCAATGTCCTGAACGTGGCTCTCCCACCTCAGAGGTTCAGGTCTGACAGCAGGCTGGAGCACCAATACCCTGTCAGCCACATGGCTGATCATGGAGACTGAGAAGTCCAACAATCTGTGGTCTGGGAGCTGGAGATTCAGAAAGCCAGTGGTGTAGTTTCAGTGTGAGTCCAAAGGCCTCAGGAGTGCCAATGGTATAAGTCCCAGTCTCTAATGTTTTCTACTGATTCAAGTGGGAATGCCAAGGTATTCTTGCTTCCAGTTTGATTCAACCTGCAGATACGGATCAAGTTTGGGGCATGCTACTTAACAAGGCTATGATGAATCATTCTTGATACATGCCATGTTGGATATTGTGCATAAGTAATTTGAAGCCAAGTCATATAGAGAGTGGTTGAGGGCTCTAGGGAGTCTGGTTTGGAGAGGCATAAACGCAGAAAGGGCAAGCTCCTCTGTGCCCTTTGGGGAGCTCGTCTTTGGGAAATGGCCATGCTCAATGTCTTCTATGATGCAGGTCTTAAATTCTTAAGATATATTTATTGGATTACTTTTCCTCAACTTGGTATGAGGAATGCTTGCCAGTGAATTAAGGTGTGAAAAAGACACCAGGCATAAATACTATGTTCAAAGCACTTTGCTCTGCTTTGATTTCCTTGTCCTCGAGGAGCACACTGTCCACGCTGAAATACTGTAGAAATGGTAGGCATCAGAGGCAGAGGAATGTTGGCACCTGAAGTAAGCATCCAAGAGACCCAGAAGTGGAGGTTATTCATGGACTCAAGACCTCTAGGATCTCCATTATGATGGCAGACGTCCTGTGGAAAGGTGTTGCGTGCAGTGCCAACTCTCTGGTTCCACATAGCTGCCTTGTTTTTTACAGCAACCCAGAGAAACACTACCGTGATAGAGGCACATCAAGGTGTCCATTTGGCTTAGTTAACCCTTGCCTCAAAGAGCGTATGGGACTGGAAATTACCTTTTATGCCACTCACCATACTTGGAGAAGACTTTACAAGTCCAGGCTTCAGGCCGGGAATGACTGTATTCCAAGCTCACTTAGATATTACTATTCACAATGTCACAGGCTTTGTATAGCTAGAATTTTGTAGGAACAGAGTGCAACTATGACATTTTCAAGGACACTAATCCATTTGGTTCAAGACACCCCAGATAGGAATGACTAGTCACTTTCTTCCAGAAAGATCAGGTCATTTTCTCCTTGAAGAACAGGAAGGACCCTAAGTCTATGTGCTTCTTTTGGAACTTGGGTGTGGGAAGATGCACCGTAGCTCCCTCCAACCCTCCAAGGTGAGAAGTTAGTGGTGAAACCACAATTGTGTGAACAACAGTGATCCAAACTTGTCTATACACACACCTTAAAAGCTTTCTGGGAAATACTTTCTGTGCTCTGGTGAGCTACAGTGACAGGTGTATGACCAACACAAGCCCTTGGGAGGAGAGAGCTCCAGAATCAGGGCAATAGAATGAGGGTAACACTCTCATGAGAGGGTAACACTCTCAAGGGCTCCATCTCTGTGAGAAGAAGGGTAATTCCATGGGAATCTTCCAGACACATGAAAAACTCTGGGAGTCCTGGGGTCTCCAACTACTAGGCAGAGAAGCAAGGGGCAGCAGAGCAGAATGCAGGGTGAAGTGACAGTCCCAGCCACACCAGAGATCTCTTGGTTTCAGGTCTGTGATTTTTACACTGTGTTCAAAAGAGATGGAGGGATTCACCTCAGAGGACCAAGGGGCAGGACATCAAGTTGTCCCCTCCTATTTAAGTGAGAATAGCTCTGCTTTTAAGTTTCCCCTTAGCCTTTTCCCCCTTTCTTCCTTCCTTCCTTCCTTCCTCCCTCCCTTCCTTCCTTTCTTCCTTCGAAAAGTTTTGACTGTGGAAATGTTTGGAATATGTGAATCTAGCTTTCCTGGTAGGATCCCAGGAGATGTGGGTGGGTACAGGGGCTAGAGAGAGCCCTGTTAGAGTAAGGCCAAGGGTTGAGGGCAGGTCTCACTCTTGGAAGAAATGTGTATCAACAGGGAGAGAGAGTGAGGTCTTGTAGAGATTGGGATACCATGACAAGGAGCAGGAATGTGGAGAACTGGGGACAACTCAGATGGCAAGTCACATTCCTGGCATCCTGCAAATCAGGCTTATTATGTGCATGTTTAATTCAGCCCTTCCCCTAATGGAGACAGCGGGATCGAGGCTGCTGAAATCCTCTCCCAGTTGGCTCAGGAGCCAGAATGGTCTGAGGAGTGGACAACATCTGCCTTTTCCTTAGAGACTCTGCAGGTAGGGAAGGGCATCAGCTTTACAGCATTCACAGTATTTTCCTCTCCCTGAACACGCATGTGAAACCAAACCTGGTGGGAGTGCCTTCCAAGGGAAAAGAGAACCTTCAGGCATGGGTAGGTAAGGTCAAGAGCTGTTTACTTTAGGGCATTATAAAAGTTAATAACATTGGGATTATTTCTGCTTTGGATGCAAGTAATTGAAATGATTGAAATGGAAATGAAAACATGTGCTTCGATGATTAGGAGATGAAAAAAGAAACAATTAGCATGAAGGTTAATAATGGGCAAAACAATTTTTTTTCCTTGACAATACAGATGCTCACAGAGGAAACGTCCTTGAAAAACTTTTGGATTTTGCAATGCTCCACTGGTGTTGCTGGAAAAAACTTGAAATAGCCAAGGGCCAGAGAAATGCTAAAGGAAACTCGGTAGAAGTAGCTCAACTAAGGGTTAGAGACAAAGACCCAAGGTCTGAGTGTGAGGAAACTCATTCCTCATTTCTCATCACTTGAGTGAGATGCTGGGCAGGCAGGAAAGTTTCAGTTCTTCCATCTTGGACGTTAATTGTTCCTGCTCAACCATAATAGACACCACCACGGTTTCTATCACTGCAAGTTCCTCCTGAGAGGCTATAAAGGTATTATCTTGTCTCTCCCAAAAAAGAACCCAATACCCAACTGGTCTAACTGCAAAGTTGGAGGGAGTACCTTTCTCTTCTCTCTCTCTCTCTCTCTCTCTCTCTCAGATATTCTTACTTGGTGAGCCAGCCTCCCTGTTATCTTGCCCAGAGTGTATTAAATCACAAAAGGGAAGCTAACAATCCAGTACTTCTATTGAAGCTGTCTATTCAGGTGCGGGATCCATCCTCCCAGCACAAGCCCTCCTAGAATTCTCTCTTGCCACTCAACGCCTCAGCAGCCTTATTCATTCACAGAAGCACATCACATGGGGCTCTTGGCACTCTTATAAGAAGGTGCACAATCAAGGATGTGGAGACCAGGTTTCTAAGAAGCTGAGACTAAATAACTACTCCAGAAAGCACACAAAGAGCTCAGCCACTCCAGTAATGGAACTGGTGGTAGCCTGCTACATGAGAAAGTCAGAGACCTTCGGTGTTGAATGTTAGTCTAATACTCATAAGCTATGCAATTTTGGAAAGGAGTGATTAACTTCCCTAAATCTTAGTTATTCATCTGTGCACTGGTCCTGCTGAGGTGGGCATTACTGGTGACTTACACGGAGGTTGCCCTCCTCCTCCTTCTTCGTAAGAGAACCCTAATTTTATTTAGATATCTACCTATCCTCCAGGCAGTCGTTGAACCCGGGTTAATGCTTCCCCTGCCACCCTGACTGCAGATGCAGATCTGACTGGTCTGAGCCCACATCCCCGCTCCCCCCGACCTTTTTTTTTTTTTTTTTTTTACAGTATTTTGCTCAGAACAGGGTGTGTGTTCAAATTCAAGCCAAGGGGACAAGCAGACGGTTGCCTGGGTGCTTCTATAAACGTTCTTGCTCTTTCTGGGATCATATCCTAAAGTGACTCCCTCTCTCTTTCATGGGATGTTGTGGTGTGCAACGTTCAGCACTAAAGCTGCCACACAGATGAGGGCAGAGTCCAGAGAATCACAAAGCTGTGGAGGCCAGGGACTCCAGAGGTACAGCCCCTGGTTTAAATTAGCCCTGAGGTCTACAATTCTAGCTTCTAGTTATATGAGCCAATACATTTTATTCTTGTTAAAGATAATTAACAATTGCAAATTTTCTGTTACTTGAAAATTAAAGTATATAAATTAAAGTATATAAATTAAAAATTAAAGTATATAAAATAATAGACATCTATAAGAATTTTGGGGAAGATAAATAAAGTATAAAAAAATGGATGTGCTGTGCTTAACATAAGACTAAATACAGGGTATGCATTCAAAACCTGATAGTTCCTTTCACCGTAGTGTCTTTTCTGGCTATACTGCCTCACCTTGATTAAGGGATTATCCCAGAGACCTATTTTGGTTTTATTCAAGCACAGGGACATCACGGGCATTATAAAGGGTGAGAGGCTTTGTTTTGTTCATTGGCAATGTCTAGGAATTGTGTGGAGGGCAGGGAGAAGAACTATATCCAGAAAATCCTTAGTGTCTCTTATGGGTTGAATTGTGTGAATAGATCAAAGTCCTGATGCCAGTACCTCAGAATGTGACCCTACTTGGAAATAGGGTCATTACAGATGTAATTAGATAAGATGAGGTTACACTGCAGTAGGGTGGGCCCCTGGTCCAAGGTAATTGGTTTTCTTATGAGTAGATGGCAATGTGAAGACACAGGCACACAAGGAGAATGTCATGTGATAACAAAGGCAGAGATTGGAAACATGCAGCTGCAGGCCAAGGAACTCCAAGGATTGCCAGCAAAACACCAGAGGCTAGAAAGAGGAAAGGAAGGCTTCCCTTACAGGTTGCAGAAGGAGCATGGGCCTGTTGACACCTTGATTTTGGACTTCCAGGCTCCAGCACTGTGAGATTACAAATTTCCACTGTTTTAAGCCACCTGGTTTGTGGTGCTTTGTTATGGCAGTTCTAGGAAATGAATACACTGCCTATTCAGAAACACTTAATGGAAAGAAATCAGGTGGAAACCAGGCATTTAAAATCATCTCTCTTTTTAAAAACTTTAAAATGTTATCAGGTGTCCTCTATCTATGGTGGTTTATGCCAGGCTGCTAAAAGTCTAAAATTTCCTCTCCAAAAGTTTCCCAATAGCCGTTACTTAAAGATACAATCATTCTCTAGATCTTTTCTTTAAAAATGAAATCAAATGCAGCAGTCAGATGTATAAAACAGATGAAAGTGCAGCTCCTACAGTTGAAGGAAGTTAGGGAGATTCAGACATGCTGCCAACTCTTTCTAATGATCCCTGAGCCCCCAGGAAAATCATCAGGGTTCCAAATGAGAAATACTGTTCTAGGGGATGCTAATAATGGGTGCTTATGGCCACATTCAGGAGTACAGTAGGAGTTCTCTTAACTGATTACTGCATAACTGACTTGCCATATTAAGAAATGCTTGCCATCCTTCCTGTTAATATACTGACTGACACCCAAGCTGATACAAGCTAATCGTCTAATTGCTGGTATGCCCCTGTGCTTCTGCTTCTACCAGGTGTGATGTGAGATTTTGGGATGTGCCAGTTATACTTGTTAGTGTAATTATGCAATTTGGTCGCATATTATATACACTGATGAAACGTGGGTGTGAAAAAGAAAATGCTCTAAGTTGCATGCTTTAGAAGACTGAGGGAAAAAGTTGCTAAAATAAAATCAAACCTGCTGTCGAGCCAGGTGTGAGTGGGTCAACCACAAAAGACTGGAATATTCTGTACTTGGATTGCTTCCTGAGGGCCTTCAAGATCTCATTCCACTTTAAGAAAACTGAAACTGGGAATTGCAGATGATGCCTTTTAGGCAGGGTTTGTCTAAGAATGGTCATTAAAAACTCCAATCAGCAAATCTAAAAAATGCTTTAGTCTCACGTTAAAAAAATGGTGAATTAATATGCATTTATATGTTTTAAGTTAAAGTAAAATATTTCAGGTACACTTATATCATGTTATGATTAGCCATAAGCATGTTCATGGTCTTTTTTGTTAACTAATTAGCTACCAGCTCCAGCGGCATGGGGTAAGAGGGTCTTTATTGCAGTTGCTTCATTTTGGATGCTCTGTTCTTGGATGGGCAAATGCTGGTTTTTTACCTTAGTTGTCATCAGTGGCCACCTAGATGGAAGCTCCATGAGGGAGGGAATGCTTGCCTGCTTTGTTCAGTGATGCTCATTTAAAAAAAATTCTATTGATTCAGAACATCATAGGCATTGTTAATTTAAAAAAAGGAACATGTGTTTGCTTGCATAATTTTTAAAGCTATTAAAAATGGAAGATGACCCATAAATCACCTCCTTTTGGATATAATTATACCTTAGGCATGAGTCTCAGGAAGGACTTTGTTGATTTCCTGACCACATCATATCTGGGTCAAAGACTTTGTCACTTACCAGAGACAGAAGTCTGAGACCTCTCCCACCCCTAACCCCGGCAGGTGAGGGCCAGCACCCTTAGAACAGCTCTATATATAGGCTCTGCCTGTTTCACCTCCTGCAAGTAAAAGTCTACAGAGTGTAAATCCCACTCCGACTTGCATTTCTGTTTTTATTCCATTCACTTACCACGAACTGTGTTTTCTGAACATTCTCAGAGATGATGGGGTAAGTAAAACATACCAGCAGTATTGCAATGGTTCTGGATTGTTCCATATGCTACAAAAGTCCCCATCCCCGTTCAGACTGCAGATAAACGCTTTCCCTGGGGAGCTGCACCCACTATGAGAAAGTCAGATCAAGCAGGAGAGAGCAGCACGTGCCACAGCCCACCCTCCTGCTTCCAGCTGAGGAGACTGGGGGTCAGAGGGGCCAAGTGGCTGGCCTACGGCACGCATGGAGTGTTATGTGATCGAAAGTGAGAACTCAAGTCTCCTGTTCTAATCTTCACCATACTCTAAGCCCCTGGCAAAAGAAAACCAGGAAAAAGAAGAATCAAAATGAGTGTGAATGAGTTCTTAGGGCCACCCTGTCCTTACATGTGGCTTGTGCCCAATAGATACTGGCTGGTTTGACGTCCTGACTCCACAGGTGGCAAAAGGCTGAAAATCATCCTGTGTGTAAATCATCAAGACTTTGTAAATGAGAAAAATCTGGAGTGGCCTATGTTGTTGGCATCCTCCTAACCCCATTAGCAGCTGGGTAAGTGGAGAGCAAAGAGACAACCATTTCCCAGTTCTGAGCTGTTCTTTCTGGAGGGACTTTCTAAAGGAGAACACTGCCTAAACTGGCAATTAACCCAAACTTAACAAGGGCTTACAGTCACAGCAGGGCGTAGCTGGTGAAAGCAACCTCAGACAGAACAGGCCAAAGAGGGTCTTCCACACTCAAACTGTAGGAGAAAAAGCAATTGGCTGGTGGCCTATAAGTCTTTCATTTATGAGGGTGATTTTCTCTACAGTGGGACTCAGAATGGAGAACTACAAAGGTACCACTGAGGCTACTCTTCTGGTTTGCGAGTATTTGTCTATTCATTAGCCCCTGAGAGGATGACACTTAGTGATCTGAAGCACAGGCTTGGGCAAGAGACACCCATAGTTTGGAATACTGGTTCTCATGCTGGGCAAGTTATTTAGCATTTCTTAAAGCCTAGGTTCCTTTATTTGTAAACTGAGGGGAAAAGGTATCTACCTCAGAGTTTCGTTGTGAATATTAAATGAAAGAATCAATGCCAAGTGCTTAACACATAGATGTTTAACAAATATTGGCTAATGAATAAAAGCTAAGTAATAATAACAATAATAACAGTAACTGAATAATCTCAAGGAGATATGAGAAACTCTACCAAGGCAATCATCTTAGTGTCTAGGACATGCATGCTCTCTGCCAGGCACTGTGGGGCTCTACGAAGCAGTCCGCAAAAGGAGCTTCTTGGTCAGCAGGGGAGATAAGCCATGTACACAATTAGCTCTTGAGTGAGGCGGAAAATTATAAAGGCACAAGAGAGGCACAGTTAAAGTGTGATAAGAGGTTGGGAGAAGGAAAAGACAACTTCTAGCTGGGGAAGTCAGAGCAGCTTTATGAACAAGCTGGCATTGGCCCTCAGCTATGCGGTTTATGAAATATCCCTAAGCAATGTAAACTAAATTCGAAATTAGTTTCCAATTATATAGTATATGTTCTTGGAATAAATTCCATTACTCTTATCTGTATTGGTTCTAGAAAAAATAAATTGATTTCTCAATTTATTTTAAATAAATAAATTGATTTCTCAAATATTAGCTAAACAGATTTCTCAAATATCAGCTAAACAGAGACCATATAGGAAAAAACCCCTACTGCTTCAATCACCTTCATTTGCTACTTTATGGTATATTCAGAAGTCATGTATCAACACTTTACACAGTATTTGGTATTTGACATTATCTATGACACCATGCCTTTCTACTAGCAAAGGTATAAAAAGCTAAGGGTAGTTTCCTTAGAATTCTTTGCATCAGCATTTTTTAGAATATGCTTTGGGTTACACTAGTTCCACGATATGCCGGGTGGGGTAGGGGAAAGGAAGTTGGCTGTATAGTTGGATCACATTCTGTGATGTATAGTTTTGAGAAATTTCAGTTTTTGTATCTCCCTTCTGGAGCCTCGCTATATATATTAGCGTATACGAGTTAAATCTATTCAATTTACTAAACCTAGGATATCACAAACACATTTGGTCATTAAGACTTTTTATCTCCTAGCATAATACCTACTAATTTTCTAGTTCATCTTGGAAATTGTTGCCTTGAGCAATTGGCATGCAATGCCGATGGGTCATTAGAATAGCATGTCAAACCTAAACCCATTCAGGCAATCTGGAAAGAAAGTCTGTGGCTTCTGGCCTTGTGACCTTGTGGCCACGCCTAGGGAAGATGATCAAACATGCACTTCCAAAGGATTTAACTCATCTTCTGCATCTTCTCTACAAAACACCCTTACACGGCCTTTCACAATGCCTTGTGAGGTGGGCCTTAGTTCTCTCCTTTTCACAGGTGAGCAAACTAAAGCTCAGAGAAGGTAAACCAACATGCCTAAGACTGCACAGCTGGGAGGTAGCAGGACTTGAATTCTGTTTCCTAAGCCTTCCTGGTCACTCTACCCCAGCTGTCTTGGATTCACAATAGTGCTGGAAAGCTAGTATCACCTTAGTTTAGTGCTGGATGATTCTAGGGAATAAGGGTTTTAGGGACAGAAGTAAATAGCAATCTGTAATTTACATAAATCCAACGGACAATACAGTCATCATCTCATCAATGGATATTCAGAGACAGATTTTTTTAAGGTACAACAGTCCAAGCACTCCCCTGTTAGGCCAGATCTCCACACACTGGTTCACAACCTGGTGGACACTGACCAAAGAAGTCACCGAGCCACACCCATCCCTGACTCACTAAGTAGTCACCTCCTCTGCCACATCTAGGGAATCTTTCCTGTTCCACCAGGAAGTGCAGCTGCACGTTACTTCTAAGACCCCTTAGCTGTAGCTGGAAGAAACAAAATGATTTTTCCAAAGCATCAGCCAACAGCCCTTGAAATAGAAACATGAAGCAATTACAAGTGACAGTCCTCAAATTGTGCTAAGGCTCAAAAGCGGAGCTTTCTTGGTCTCAGGAGACAGACAATGTGGGATGGGAATTTCAGGAGACTTATGGAGAGGACATTTTCTTTGCTGTAGACAATGAATTGTCTTAGTTACATGAAAACCATAGATTTATACCATGAACGAGAAAATCTGGATAAATGGCATGACCTCTTAAAGGAAGCGCTTCCTTCAGTGGCGGGTTCACTGTGTTTTAGCTTGAAGGAGTCATAACATGAGATCATACATGGCCTTGCATGTTAATTAGTAGATTTACTGCCCCAGCCAGGATATCTTTAGGCTCTGTGAAAAAACCTACAGGTATGATGAACACACAGTACAGGAAGCCCAAGAGTTGTTATACTAACTGGTAAGATGTTCCCAGAAGGATAGAGGAAGATGCCCGAAGAGCTGGAATAAAAAAGGCGGTTGTTACAACATGCCACTGAGAGCTTCTAGAGTTCGCTTGCAGGGATAAATCACCCTGACAAACCACCTTCAGATCACAGCAGCAGCAGGCTGGCCTAGCAGGACAGTGCACTGTGACAGGGATCTCAGCCACCTGGGGAACCTGGAGTCCCATCTCACAGGTGCTCCCTATGAGTGGCTAATCCCTTATTCTCTTTGAGCTCCAGGTTCTTCATTTGTACATCAGGGACACCCTTGATCACATGGTTAGAGGACGATGAACATGCAAGTGAGAATGAAACAAATTCACCAAAGTCCTTCCAATGTACACATTCATGATCACTTACTTAGATTGGTTATATAGTTCTGGGATTGTCAACAATATTTTTTCTTTAACTATTAAGAAAAATTCAAAGTAGCACTGGTGTTTATATAAATTCAATCTTCCTTGCCCCACGTCTGCTGTTAAGCTCTGCCTTAGCTAAGGTACTACACCAGTCCTAACACGAGGTTAATCACCTTCCCCTAGTCTAGAGTTCCCTCTTGGTATTCTGGATCATCATTCATGAACAGACCTTCATTCAATTGCTTGTGTCATCAAATTTCATTAACTGGCATTGCCAATTTGACTGGAGTTTTGGGGGCTAAGACAGTCTTGCTCTTACTTCTATCCCCAGCACCTGGCATACGACCCAGTGTACAATCACTGCATAAGAGAGTCTGAATGAATGAATGAATGATTGGAGTATATATCAACATCTTGAATAAGTGAAGTACATTATATGCCTCTAAAAAATACACTCACCTCTTACTAGGTAAACAAGCATATTATTTTGGATTTTTGGGAATACTTTGCAATTTTTTTTTCAATTAAAGAACGTATGTTCATAACAGAAGAGAAACAGAACCTTAGCTCCAGCTCTGCATAACAACACTCACCCCCTCTCCCTCCTGGGGCCTCAAAGGCTTCCTTTTTGGCTTTGTGTGGAAATGACACAGGTGCCGTCTTGGTGAGGCCATATGTATTAGACAAGAGCTGTGCAATCCTTTATGAAGATGCCAATACTGTGGCTGGTTCCACAATTAATAAAATGATCAGGAAATTGTTCAGAAAGGCACAGGGAGAGTAAGAGAGTGGGGTGGAGGGAGCAAGCACCCCAGGCAGGGCATCTTTTCTAGTAAACGGCAGAGCAGGGAGGTGAACCTGGTAATGTGGCTCCAGAGTTCCCGCTTGCAACGGTGACATTAGGCTGCCTTTTGGATGTCACAATCTTGAGGATTTGGTGATGACTTTCATCTATATTTTGAAAATGAAGAAGCTGAGATTCAAAGAGGATCAAAAACTTGCCCAGAGTCAGCCAATTCACATAAGGAATGCACAATTTAAAATAAAGCCTGTCTGATTGCAAAGCTCCACTTTGTAATTGCACTTTCCACTGTCCTACTGGGGCCTCCTGTAAAATACATGTTCTCTCCTTCTCACAGCTTGAGTGGAAGATAACTCATTATTTTCTATGCTGAACACCTTGCTCAGCTATACTATTGAATATCAAGTTATAATTTTACCCGGGAAGAATTTTTCTGGTCTCTTCCCCAATATGGAAATGAGATTCCCTGATAACCAGAGCTCATTGAGTTGGCTTCACTCCCCAAACATTGTTGCCTGTTGCCTGCTGGCCGCCGGGCACTGTATAGACTGCTCGGGAAGCAGAAAGCACTGGACAAGCCCAGCCTAGGAGGCGTTCAAAGCCCTTCTTGGAAACATAGGCCTTTATGCATGGAGACCAGACTTGGGAGAAAAGGCCCAAAGCCCTAAATCCTAATAAACGAGTAGTCCTTCTGAATGTGTAAGTTTAACTAGAAGGTAACCGCAGAAAAAGAAAAAGCCAAGGAAAACTCTGCTAACGGTCATAAGTCGCCTAAGAGAGGAATGAAAAGTCCTGAATTCACTCTGTGAACGCAGAGCACAGCAAATATACGTGCTATACTTTATACCGATGGCTGATTCCCGTCAGCGTTGCTCTCCTCCCTTGGGATAAGGCCAAAGGGAAAAACCACCAACTCTGCTTTGGATGGGACGCCAACATTGCTTCATTATTCACGTGTTATTTCCTATTGCAGTTCTCCACAAAGTTTTCCTCCTCATTTTCTGTTTCGAATTGTTTCATTGCATGATATCTATTACTACCATTTGCTTTCTCCAAACTTTTGTGGAAGGGGAAAAATAATGATTTTTTGATCACTATTGCTATCTTAGGCACCTTCTAGAAACATTTGACTCACTTTATATGATTTATACCTTGTCTACTTCCAAAAGAGACTGAAGAGGCTTACAATAGAATGCACTAGATCAATGAGCCCAGAGAAATAAGAAGCAGCAGGAAAAAAACAGTAGGGAGGGAGGGAAGTACAGGCATACCCCAAACCGGAGCCCAGCCACAGTGACGGAGCGTTTAATTTAGCACAAAGCTTTCTGGGCATCCTTAGAATGGTCATTTAGAATGCCTTCACTTCAATCAGCATTATTTCAGCTACAGGCTCTTAGCCCACTGTTTAAGAAATAAGAATGCCCCGTATTTTTCCAACAGTGGCTCATTATATTCCCGTTGGTTCTTGGATGCGGTGAGATGGCCACTGGGCAAATTTTCCCAGGAAGATGACTTGCTGATGTGAGTGATTCTCCACCCCGCCCATTCTCTTTCAGGTCAGCATCCATGGCGTGCCCACACGCAACAGCCCAACGTCTGCCCAGAACCCTTGAAAGCATTATTTTTAGCAATGCAGCCACATAGCACACAATCCAGGGTGACTATGTGTCTCACTTCACCGGATTTTCTTTTCTTTTTTTTTTTGCGGTACGTGGGCCTCTCACTGTTGTGGCCTCTACCGATGCGGAGTACAGGCTCCGGACGCGCAGGCTCAGCGGCCGTGGCTCACGGGCCCAGCCGCTCCGCGGCATGTGGGATCCTCCCGGACCGGGGCACGAACCCATGTCCCCTGCATCGGCAGGCGGACTCTCAACCACTGCGCCACCAGGGAAGTCCCAGGATTTTCTTTTCAATTGGACCAACTGAAATTAGAACGGGCCAACAAATCCCTATATCAGACAAATTCTCACTCTGACTGCTAAACTTGAAAAGGTGGCATTTTAAAGAAACCCCTTTGGAATCCTGGAAGGAAAGGCATTGAAGGCAGGTTATTAAAATGATTGATTTCCACCTGTCCCCGCCTCTGCCTGCCGAAGGAGGATGGGACGGGGACAGGCTGCCGGCACAGCAGAGGCGTCCTGAGCTCACAAGGAGCACAGCAAAGCTGACAGCTGTGCTTTTCTGCACCGAACACCCTGGGAAAATCAGCGCTTGGGCAGCCGTGCTGCCATCTGTGGAGTTTCTACAGCAGACAGGTTATTTATAGAAACCTGTTTGTGCAAAGCCAATATTTACCTGTCGGGGCTGTCAAAATTTACAATTCATCTGTGCCATTAGCCTGCCGTTTTCCCGCCAATGATGGAAATTTCCATCACCAGGAAGAGAGGCTTGGGGTAGCTACAAGGGCTACACTCCCTCCCAGTAGGTACGGGAATGAGTAGTGTTACTCGTTACAGGGAAAGTGCACCTGCTGTCCAAGTGGCCACTGGGCACTCCTGCTATGCTGTGAAGATAAAAGGCTGTCTGGACAGAAAAGTGGAATTGTCCCAGTCACTTCTTTGTGGTTGAAGCTTCAAAGACACCCCTGGCTAAAACCAAAACGGCATTTGCTGCCAGCAACCTCTATGTGTGTGTGTGTTGCCTATGTGTGTATGTCGTGTGTGTGCCTGTATGGGTGTGCACAGGAGTGCGCATGTCTGTGCCTTCCAAAGGAAGACTGATACCTATAGTCAGAATGGGGGTGGGGTGGTTTTCCAGAGGAACCTACAATTTCCTTCTGGACCCCCTATTTTTCACTGAAAGCAGCCTTCTCTTCTACTTCTCTAATCATCCTCTTCAGTGTCTCTTGTGAGTTTGCCTTCATCTGCACATCCCTTAGATGCAGTTACAGAGGTAGAAAACAAACTTATGGTTACCAGGGGATGAGGGGGGGAGGGATAAATTGGGAGACTGGGATTGACACATACACACTACTATATCTAAAATAGATAACTAATAAGGACCTACTGTATAGCACAGGGAACTCTACTCAATACTCTGTAATGGCTTATATGGGAATAGAATCTAAAAAAGAGTAGATACATATATATATATAAAACTGATTCAACTTTGCTGTACACCCGAAACTAACACAACATTGTCAATCAACTATTCGCCAATAAAAATTAAAACAATTAAAAAATAAATGCAGGTGTGTAATCCTGGGCCCTCTTTCTTTTCTCACTCTCCACCTTCTCCCTCGGTGGTCTCCTTTATTCAAATGACTTACAGCTCTATCTCGTGCTTGTGACACCAATTTTCTATCTCCAGCGCATCCCACTCACCTTTGCTCATTAGACTGTCTAGATTTGCATAGGACATTATTCCCATGTGGATGTACCCAAAGCACTTCCCACCTAGCTCAGAAACTGAACTCATGTCTCCCCCAAATCCTGGTTTGTTCTTACTCCCATATTCTCTGTCTTGGTTGGAGGCTCCAATATCCACCAGGAAGTCATGCTCAATGTCTCATTCTCCAACTCACTCTCAATTACATCCAAAGCATCACCCGAATCTGTTGATTCTACAGCCTACACATCTATGGACTCCGTTCCCATGTTCACCACTACCTGGATTCAGGCCCGTGTCATGTCCTTGTTAGATTAGGCAACCACCTCCTACACTGGTCTCTCCTCTGGTCATCTGGGATTTTTCAATCCAGAGAGTTCTCTTTCTAAAGCACAAATCTGACCATGTCTCTCCTTGGCTTAAAATATTTCTGCAGTCTTTAATAACCCTGGGACAAAGCCCAAGCTCCCCACAGCAGGTTGTACAAAGCAGGTTGTAGAGCAGGTTGTACAAAGCCCTTCTCAAGCTGACCTGGCTCACCCCTGCGGCTGTACTTCTTGCCTTTCACCTGCTCACACGCTGACCAGTGACCTGGAAGCATCCACAGGGGAGCATCCACATTCCTCTGCCTGGAATATCCCACAAGCCCCCAGGATTCCTATCCTCCTTCAGGATGTAGCCTGAGTATATCGATTAAATAATATGACAAGATTCATGAAGGTAGGGCTCAAGTGACAGAAGATGAGCGAACACTTGTCTGTGACAGTCAAGTGGAGGATTATGTGTTCTTTGACTTAATTTTCCTAGCTTCTATGATAGTTCCCAGCATGAAGTAGATGCTCAAGAAATGCAGACTGAATAGGTAAGTGGTAAAAAGTGGTGAAAAACATAACTAGAATGAATAGGATCTTGATTTTATATGAAAGTTATCTTAGAGCAGCTTATAAGCACTTTAGAGGACACTTTGTCCTTAAAATTGTTTGGTGAGATAGATGGGGGAGAGGGAGAGGTGCTTCCGTGCACTGATGGGGAAGGTAAGGGAAACTAAGGCAACATGTGGGATCCAAATGCACATAACTGTGTGCAGAAGAAGCTGAACTCCTTCAGTTAAACTCTGGAGCAAGGAGAAGATCTGGCATCTGGTTAGTAAGTCAGCCAGGTATAGGCACTTTGCATACATTATCATTTTACCCTTACAAAGGTTCTACAATGTAGATGAGAAATACAGAATTTTCATTATAACCAACTGGATGCTCCATAAATGGGCTGGGCTTACTTACCTCTGACCTCTCTGTCTGCCACAGCCCCCAGCTCTCCCACACCACCTCACCTGGTGCCTTACACATAGATGGTGGGCAGGGAATATTTGCTGATTTCCCAAGAGACTCAGACAAAAGCTGGAATTACAGGTGTGATTTCTCGGAATTTTCTCATCTTGTTCCTTTGACAAGAGACCAGCAGACAAGCACCGTTTCCCAGTGTGGATGTCATACCCTCTTCTGGCGGCAGGCATCGGACCACGCTTTCTTATTCTGTCCTCCTCACGTGGTACAGCCCAGGGTTTTTCAACCTCAGCACTACTGACATTTTGGTGCAGATATTTCTATGTCATGGAGGCTGTCCTGTGAATTGCAGGATGTTTAGTAGCATGCTTTGCCTCTACCTGCTGGATGCCAATAGCAAATTCCACCCTCTCCCACCCCTACCCAAATGTGACAAAAGTGTCTCCAGACATTGCCAGATGCTCCCTGGGGTAAATCCCTCCCCCTATTTGAGAACCAATGGTCTCAAATGTTTATCATGTAGAATGTAAACATCTTTCCAAAGCAAGTTCCCAGAGCTCTCCTGGCTAAGCTGATGCTACTGGATCAACTTCTCACCTTCTCAGGTCATGGCTCCTTTGGTCGGAGTTCCCAAGCTCTCTTTTCCCCCTATGCTTCTTTACATTCTTTTATATCCCCCTTGTCTAACTCACCAATTTTTTCAGAGTTTAATTCTAGAAGATGAAACCACCTGCATATCCCAAACAGACACAGTAAATGAGGAACAAAATACTATGCACAGCGTACAAACACTAAGGCATGTGGACAATTGGAGGTGACTGACTCCTGATTGGCTGACATGCCCATTACTCACAGATGTGACAGAGGAGGTGACATTTCCTTTAGCCTCATGAGCAAGACACAGGAATTGAGCAGCCCACAAGCAGCTTTTTATGTAACCAGCCCACCATCTCTGCAGGAGATGCGAAGAGTTTAAACATCTGTCTTCCTTGCTATTCCCTCCTGCAGTTCACTCTTCCTGGTGGGTAACTGGGCAAAGGGTCACTCACCACAGAGCCCCAGATTTCCCCAATTTCCTTCTTGGCCTCTGGCCATTCCTGTCTTCTGCTTCTTTTGGTTCAAGCCGCACTGGATTCCAGGGCCAGCTGTGCTTCCTGACCCCAGGCAATTTACCTCTCTTTTCTCTACTTCTTTTCTCCTTCCTAAGGTGAAGATAGCAAGTATGCACCTCTTAGCAAGGCTGGGGACTGACTCCATCCTTTTCCAACTGGAACACTGCTCTACATGCCGACATAGCCATTTAGGTATCCCTCAAATCTTCACGCACACAAGACACTGTGCCTTAGGGACAGAGCCCTTATGGGGACCAGTCCAGGGGCTCCTCTGTCAGGCATCTGGGTCGGACTGAGGATGTAGCCCGCGAGTCAAGCTGAGCATAGGCTCTAGGAAGCTGTTACAGTGGGATGCCTGACCAAACAGGTTAGGGGGCGGGCGTCTGAGATAAAGGCCAGAAAGGCATACTTACCCTATTACCCCTCCAGAGCAGTAGATGACACCTCCATCCACCCAGTTACTCAAGGCAGAAACGGAGGAGTCGATTGTGACCCTTCCCCACTCCATAACAACTCCCCACCCATAGCCGGACCGTCAACTTCTCTCTAAAATACAGCTTGGAATTACTTTCTTACCTCTATCTCCTACTGCCTTAATCCAGGCCACCATCACCTACTGCTTAGACCAGTGAATCAGCCTCCTAACTGGTCTTCCTACCTCCACTCTTAAGCTGCTTCAATCTAGTTTGGGCTCAGTAATGGAGATCACCTCAAAAATAATTCAGATCAGTGCATGGTACTGCTTAAAATGCTTCAATCGTTTCTCACATTAGCTGAAGTCCAACCCCCTTACCTGGTCTACAAGAACCTGCATGATTTGATCCCTGCCCACATCGCACACATCATCTCCTGCCACTTTCCCCCTCACTTTGCTCTGGCCAAAGCAGTCTTGATTTCACTTCTCTGAGCAAGTCAAGCTCTCTCCCTTCTTGGGTCTTCTGCACCCCCTGCCTGGAATGTACTTTCCTCTACACACTTTCACATAGCGCTACCTTGTTAAACACAGACTGCTGGGCCCACCCCAGAGTCTCTGAATCAGAGGTCTGGGCTACAGTCCAAGAATCTGCATTTCTAACAGGTTGTGGGTGATGCTGGTGCTACTGGTCCAGGGACCGCAGCTTTCTCTGACCACACTGTTTGAAAGAAGGTTTCCCCACCCCTGGTAGATTCCGTCTCTGCCCCTTTTTTGTTTATGTCTTAGCACTTCTTACATTTGAGACCATTTTGCTTTGTTTACTCTTGTTTTGCTTTTGCTTGTCTTCCCTGCTAGACTGTAAACTCCATGAGGGCAGAACCATGTCTCTTTGGCTCAGCATTGAGTCCCCAGTGACTGGTGCAGGGCCTGGCACATGGCAGATGCTCCATAAATACTTCTTCAAAGAATGACAACACAAAGGGGGATTTTCAAAGGCCAGAGCAAGAGACTCTGAACTCAAAGACGTCTACATGAAATTAGCAAGTAGATTGGAGCAGGAGCTGGCTGGGAACCAAGGAGGAGGGTCTGGGCACCAGCAGGATGTCCCCTGTGAGGCACAGTGACTGCTGAATAGGTGTGTTACTCTGGCAAAGCCCACACCATATAAATGCTCAGTGTCGGGCGAAGGCCCATCTCCACCCCGGGGGCTGCCATCTGGCTCAGTGTAGAACATGGATCCCAAGAAGAAGCTCCCAGAGGATCCAGGCAGATTTGAAAGGAAATCAGTCAAAGAGGCCATCAGAGGCTCTTTAATTAAATATTCTGCTTGGTAACCTCTTAGTGATCGTTCCCTGCCCCTGGGGGGTCACACACTGCACCTGGCCACGGGAGGTGAGAGAGAGAGATGGAGCCAGCTACGGAAGCATCGGTGGCATTTTAACGAATGCTGCAGAGAGTGAGCGGGGTAGTCAGACAAGAGCAGTGAAAGATGACACTAATGAATCTTATCCAGCTGGGTGGGTTTGTATGATGAATGCCCAGTGCAGAGCAAACATCTGATTAATAAGACAGCCCCTCCATGTCATCGCTCTCACCTTCAAGGCTCCAGGTAAAGGGACGTTTGTAAAGGGACTGGGATGCTTTTAAGCAAGGTTCAAAGAAAAAGCAATCACTCTAGACTCAGTTAGGAAACTGAATGGAGGAAAAGTGAGAATTGTAATGGTGCTTTAAAAAAAAGGAGAGAAAAAGACTTAACACATTCTTTCCCATCACAGAGAGTCTCAAGAGAGGTCCCCTTACGTGAAAGAAATTCTACTGGCACGTGAACAGATGGGGAGGAAAACAATACAGACATCGTAGAAGACTGGAGTTCTTTCCACTCTTGGAGGAGACAAATCTCTTTGTTACCTCCAAAGCATTGCTTAGGGGACCCACAGGAAGATGACAGGACTCTCACGCCATTTCAGTATCACGAGGTCAGGTGTCAAATGATGGAAGATAGGTACTGCCCTCTTCAAATAAATATGAACATCACATAAAAGCCCCAAATTAGCTGCACAAATATTTTTTAGGTCTGCAGTTAATGTCTGAAAGCCCTGACTGTTCCAATCTGTTAGATATATTTATCACACAAGTATGTTAAATTCAATGTAATTAAGTTAGAAAGAATAGATAGCAATATTTAAAGAAATGATCCTTAATCCTACCATCTACAAAAAAAAAAAAACACTTAAAATTTTTGGTGCATATCTTTCTAAAAGTTTTCATGAGAATAGTTTTAGTAAAATATTGTACATACTGTTTTTAAAAGCTTTTGTTATATAATAACATAAACACCTTTTCTATATAAATATCTATGCTAATGCATCATTATCTTTAAGGAAAACACAGTTTTCTATTTATTTAACTTTTTTCCTACTGCTGAACATGTAGGTGATTTTCAATTTTAGCCTGTATGAAATGGACCCATGGAGAGCCTGGCATCTCATGGGTGTTGAGTGCTACCATGTTGCTGAGTGAACGACTAAATTTAACCCTTCCTTGCTCCAGACCTTGGACAGTATGTAGTGTGTGTGTGTGTGTGTGTGTGTGTGTGTGTGTGTGTGTGTGTGTGTGACCTGTAGGGAAATTTTGGAAAAAGGGGAATTAATGTTTCAATCCAAAGTTACCATCTTTATTCAGAAGCTAACAGACTTGTACTGAAAATTTTCATGCTCTTGACTCCATGCCTAAAACTTGGACCCTTGCTCTGACTCCTAGGCAGTCTTCCCAAAGATACTGCTGTTGCTCCTAAGAGCGTAAACACACAAGTTTCTGGGAGGCAGGAGCTCATTACCGTCTGGATGGAGAAGCCCACACAGCAGGCTTACATAGAGCATTTAGCCATCTCGCCTCATCTTCATAGCAGTGTTGCAAGCTAGGTGTGTCACCCTCATTTACAGTTGAAAAATGGAAACTAGGAAAGTAAAGGAATTGCTGGAGGTCACAGAGTGACTAAGTATCAGGATCGGAGTTCAGACTAAATGCTTAGGGTACCTCCTACTGATGGCAGATGCCGTGGGGCAGGGCTGGTGGAGAAGTAGGGGAAGGATGGACATCTCTGGAAGGCAGTTAGGCTGATTCTCACCAGGGGACACTGCTGCCGAATAAAGGCTCCACACGATAGGAAGGGGAGGCCTGTGCTCGGTAGCAGGTAGGGTAGTTGGGTCTCCTATCCTCCGCCCCAACACAATCACGGGACTTCAGAAAGGTGGTGTCTTCTTGATTTGGCTCAAGGTAGTGAGGCGAACTTCAGCTGTGGCACCCAGTCAAAGAGCACCTCAGAGCTCAACAACGGGTATGTGCACTTTCTCCTGGAAGGTAAGAATCCAGGGTTTTATTAACCGGCTGGAAACTTTCTGGCCTGATTTTGCTAGGTGCATATATCTTTTCAGATCTTTTGGAACTGTTTCTCTAAAAATGGTCTCCTTGGATCACCTTCTTTGGAATCACATAGGGTATTTGTTTAAAAAGCAGATTCCTAAACCTTATCTCTATTAAATCCTACTGAATCAGAAGTTCTGAAGGTGATTCCACATATTTGGCATTTTTACAAGTATACCAGGTGAGAAATGTTTCTGGACCCGAAAATCTGAGAGTCATTCTCTAAGTTCATTGTACAATTTACGACCTTGGGGTCTTAACAAAGCTAAGTTCACAACTGAGAGATTAGTGTCACTATCAACTCTCGTATCTATACTTGCTGTCTGATATCTCAAAACAACTCATCGGTTCCCCCTACACAGAGGAAGGAACAGATGCCAGGAGGGCACGTGACTTTAGTCTCCATCACATAGCTCCTAACTGCTCACACTAGGAAGTAAACCCTCCTCTCTTGTCTCAAATCCTCTGCTTCTTTCTCTACACCATCTCATCTCTCTTAATTCTCACCTCACCACATCCCTTGGTCTCATTCCCAAAAGATGGAGAATCCAGTTTTAAGAACAAATTCCTGAGTAGGTGTACTTGGAAAAACAAGACGCTGAGCAGGTAAAGCCTTCCTTTATGAAAACACTCACCAAATGAATTATTTGGACTCATTATAGAAAAATGGTCTAATTCCATATTATTTCAGTAAAATAATTTGATTTCTGAATGTCTCCGAATAACAAATAAAAATGAGCATTCTTCATAATGTCTTGGAAACATGTATACATCTTTTTATTCTCCCTATGTTTGTCAAAGGTACAAAGAATCTCAGTCAGAGTTGTGACATCTTTCTGCCCTTGCCGCCTCCCCAGGGTCCCACAGGCTACCCTACTCGTGCCTCCAGTCCTCTGCTTGGGCTGTGGCTTCCTCTTTGAATTCCCTCTCAGATGACCTCTACCCCACTCCTATGGATGTGGCAAATTCTCTATCATCTTCCAAAGTCCCAGCTCCCCCCTGCCCCATCCACTACCCACTTTCTTTCTTCCTCCATGAGGATAAACTGATCTCACGGCCTCTACTTAAGTCTAATGGAATTCAACAGGGTAATTGGTTTATGTCTGTCCCCTTTGCTAGACCATCTGATGCTTGAGACAAGATCCTTTTTTCATTTTTATGTCTCTCTCTCTCTTAGTCAGTGCCTGATGCATAAATAGATGCCTGATTCAAATTTATCTCTCAATATCTGTTCGCTTTTTCAAAACCTTCTTTTGTCTAGGGTGTCCTTAAGCCTATAAACATTTTGATTCAGGAACAGGCCAGGACAAAAATCAATAATTCTCTCCAAATTCTGAATCTGCCTTCATCTCTTTTTTCGAAAGAAAACAATTAAGCCAGAAACTTTCCAAACAAGGCCTTGGTTTCTTCTATATCCAAGAAGTAATTTTAGGCCCAAATGCCATCAGATCAATCAATGTATTAAATGCTTGTAAAGGACAATTCTGAAATCAGCTAGATTGCATAAAAGAAAAAAGGTCACTTTATCCAAGAAGTTTTATTTTACAGCTTAAAAATGCACCAAGATGTACAAGAAAACTAATTAGACGTTAAGACTAAGAAGTGAGGCCATCTTGCGACAGGCTGTAGAGACAAAGCTTTTTAGCAATTGTTGGAAAGACGATCATAAAAATATGTGGTGCCTACACACAGGTCATCAGTCTGCATAAAAGTCATCAGCTGGGCCATTTTTCAATGACGACTTTGAAATGGGAAAAGCAGGAAAGCGAAACTTACAGTAGGTAAATAACGAGTGGTCTGTAGGTTTGATTATAATGCAGGGAAAAAAAATTACAAGGAATGACTCGCCGAAGCGAGTCTCTACTGCCCTTACGTATTAGCTACTTCTCTGGTAGTCTGAGTTTCCCAAGTCCAAAATGTCTAGTGGTGAGCAAAGAAAAATATCATTTCCAAGTTATGTTCCAAGTAATGTTGTCAATTTCCCACCAACTGCAATCTCCCCAAGAGACAGCCAAAGCTATTTCAATGCTGTCAGCCTTGTTTTTGTGGAGAGGATGGTACCAGCTCTTTTCCAATGTAAATTTGAAGTTCTCTCCATAAAAACAGTACTTATTGAAGGATTCAACCAACCTAGTAATTCTGAAATACATTCAGGCAAAGAGCCTGAAAATCACTGGATGGTGATTTTCTAATCTAGAGAAGATAATGGACAACTAAGGAGTATGGTTTCCGGAAACCTTGAGGTTGCTCTTGACAGGATGGAGGCAAGATCCCTAGAGCTCTGCAGCCCCTGTCAGACCACTCTCCTTGGCATCCGAGGAGTCCTCCAAGCGCTTCTGGCTTCTGGTGCAATTTCTGCTCTGCCTCCTCCAGTCCTTCCCACCTCCTCATAAGAACCACCAAAGAGACCAGTCCCAACAAGTAACTGCTTTCAGTGTCGAGTATCCCACTCCCTCTGAGACCACCAGGATCAGCCTGTCACATCTCTCATTCCTTTGTACCTCAGTCATGACTCCAGCTCATTCCTCATCTCCCAGACTCTCCCAGATCTGCATTCCCAAAGGTTCTGCTTATTCCCTAATCTGCTTGAAGCTCTGGCCACCCCTCCTGTCATCTTCAAACCTTTCCAGTGTGCCCTCTGAAACCCAAGGTCTGTCACTGGTAAATCCTCCTGTATCTTCTCTAAGCATTTGTTTCTCTTTCTTGCCCTGATGGAAATCTGGCTGACTTTCTAGGCGATTGTTTCTCTTGTAGATTTCTCAAGTTCTTCCTCCTACCTCTTGGTACTACTGAACTTGCAGGTTGGACAGGTTGTCCTTCTTGCTCCTCCCTGCTCCTTCCAGACCACTGTCCTTTCTACTCCCTAACCCCTGCCCAGTCCCTTTGACATGCCTGCCATCAGACTATGATACTCACTATCCCTCATGTTATTTACTCTCCTCCTGGTCATGCCCACAATTTATTGAAGATTTTCTTACCTTTTTTCCCTTTGCCATCATTCTGTTACTCTTCTCAGTAATTTCAATACGCTCACAAACGATCCATCCAACATCTAGCTTCTTAGTTCCATGGCCTCCTCAACCAATGACTTGTCCATTATATACTCCAAAGCCACTCTGCTTTGGATACTCTTTGACTGTACCCTAAATGTTGCCATTGCTGATACAGAACATTCGCCAAAGTCTCAAGATTACAGCTATTATCTCATCTTTCCAACTCACTCTTTCTAATGTCTCCATTCCAAACATTCTTTGAACCTACTGTGACTTTTGACATCGCCATCACTTCCTTCGCCATTCACGTCTTCGCTTTTTTACCTAATCTCTAATCCATTATAATTTTAATCACTCCCTGACATTTACTCCCAAATACCCAGCACCTTTTCCCTCCATCATATTTGCCCAGTAAAACACTGATCTTCCTTAAATCCTATCCTCTGCCTCTGCCTATCTACATAGTTGGGTGGCTGGAGGAGAGCATACAGTGGTGCTGTCTGGTGTCATTTTAAATCTATAACCTCAACTAACAAGTGAGTTCTTAGCTCTGCTGGCAATCCTACTGTACTTACCCGGTTGATTCACTCTTCATAGCTTCTCCTCTATTTGAAAACCTCCAAGGCCCCTTCCTTCCTTCTTAGTTTTCATCATATAACTGATTCTCATTTCACTAAGAAACTAAAACCAATCACAAGAGAACTCCTCTAATTAGGCAGTGAATTAGAACTGAAACTGCTTTAATCATGAGCACCAATGACCTCCATAAGGCCTGTTCTGATAGATAATTTACAATCTTCACTCCACAAAGTGCTTGAAACAGATGATTACTGCCTCTTCCTAAAAAAATTCTTTCTTCTCCTGACACTCATAATGCCACATTTTGTTGTGGTCTGTGTGCTTCCTATCTCCTTCTTAGTATCCTTTGTTGAGTTTTTCTCATCTCTCTGATCTCTAACTGTTGGGAGTGCCCTGAGTTTGGTCCTTAGACTTCTGTTTTCACTCACTCCCTAGATGAGCTAGCAACTCCCAAATTATATTTCTGGTCCCAACCTCTTCCTAGGAGTCAGATGCATCTATTGCACTGCTCTCTCCACATCTGCCCTTGGATGTCTTTCAGCCATCTCACATCCAACAGGTCCAAGCTCAACTCTTTCTTCCTCTTCCCTCACCCCAAATCTGTCATTTTCCAGTGTTCCTCATGTCCATAAACAACGCCATCAAAACCCAGAGTTATCCTTGGTTTCACTCATTCTCTCCTACCCCACGCCCAACCTGTCATACCCAGCCAGCATATCCTATTGGTTGCGCCTTTAACACAAATTCAGGATGTGAGTTTGTCATCGCCAGTCCTTCCACTTTAGTCTAAGCCACCACCCGTCATTGCCTGATCTGCAGCCACAGCCTCCTCACCAGCCTCACTTCACCTTTACTCCTTTGCAGTCATAGCGATCCTTTAAAACCTATCAGATCATGGCACTCACGTGCTCACAACTCTCCAAGGGTTCCATGTCTCACTCAAAACAAAAGCCAAGGTACTTTCCATGGCCTACAAGGCCCTGCAAAATCTGGTCCCTGGCTCTCTGACCCAGTTCCCTACCACCCTCCTCCTTATTCACTGCCTTCCAGGCACACTGACTGCCTTGCTATTTTTTATACACCAAGCTTGCTCTCATCTCAAACCTCTTGAGCCTAATCTTCTCTCTTCCCAGAATGCTCTTTCCCAGCTATAATTACATAGCTTTCTCTCTACAGCTCCAGTGTCACCTCCTCACAGAAACCACCCAAGAGAACTCTGACCAAAAAAGCAGACCCTACCTTTCTCTAACCCTTTAGCCTTATTTTTTTTCTATGACGTTGCTTCTACTTGACATGACATTATATATCCATCTATCTATATAAATATAATTAATTATATTATTTGTATTAATTATTATCACATAAGTAATTAGTGGAGAAATAACCATATAACAAACTGAAAATGATACTTTTAAAAGGAAGTTTGGAGATTCCTTGAAGTAGATAAGACTTTGATGAAGATCAGTGCTGTTCAAGGTGTGGTTGTAGAGCCGTGCTAGTCTATGAACTGCTTGAGATCCAATCACAGCAAGATAGAGAGCTTGCATGAGAATGCAAGGCAATGTGCTGCTTCCCGCATGAAGAAAGTCTTACCAGGGGAAAGGTATAATCTGAACTAAACTGTGTGCTTAACGACATAGTTGCTTTACATTCTGTTGCAGATCAGTTACAAAGAGCTCACTGACCGGCATTTTGAGTAACACTGATGTAGATCATCTAGCCCAGTATCTCCTGCAACTTCTTATCTATGGTTTTGAAAACTACTTTTTAACCTCTGAACATACCTGGAGATAATTGTGTTATGAGGAAGATGCCCCTTCCACATACATATGACATATACATTAGTGACAATTTTGGAATATATGTATTGATTATGTGTATCAAAAAGAGGAGAGAGGATAGATATGAAAGAAGACAAAATAGATTTTCTATTGAGAATCATGTTGCAATGTACATAGCATGATCATAATTGGATAAATCAGGTGGGCAAGAAAAAGAGGTAACTGCTACTATTATAAGCTTCCTTCAGGTAAACGGTCAAATTTCCCTCTCCTTTTATATCTCCACAGAGGAGTATATTACACAAAATCTTCACTCTTTGGCAGGCAAACATTAACTTAGCAGATATTTACTGGTGCCTACCATGAACCAGGGGCTGGGGATGCAGTGTGAACAAAACAGAGACTCTGTCTTCATGAAAATTACATTTTAGTGGAGACAGAAAGAAATGGTGGTGCAGTGGTTGAGAGTCCACCTGCTGATGCAGGGGACGCGGGTTCGTGCCCCAGTCCGGGAAGATCCCACATGCCGCGGAGCGGCTGGGCCCGTGAGCCATGGCCGCTGAGCCTGCGCGTCCGGAGCCTGTGCTCCGCAACGGGAGAGGCCACAACAGTGAGAGGCCTGCATACCGCAAAAAAAAAAAAAAAAAAAAATCCCAACTCTGTATCTTCCACGTGTAATATTAATGATATTAATGACTATGTAGGGTGTTCACGTTACCTGGCATGACAATTAGGGAGTTTTAGTCCACCAAACTCCTTGAGGATTAGCAAGAGATAAGATGAAATAAACCTCTATTATAGCAATATCTTCTTCAGTCTCACAAGTGTACTGTTTCTTTAAAAACTTCACCATTAATCCCAAGAAAACATACAACTGTTCCAAAATCTTTTTCTCTTCTTTTTTTTTAAGTCTGAGGATGTTTATGAATATCATTTTCTATAAGGAACGCAAATAATTCAGTGGCTTTTCAGTATTTCTCTAAGAAAGCTAGATTTTAAATGTCTTAATTAAATAAAAACGTTTCACATGGTGCTTTAACAAGAGTTAAACAAAATGCCCTCTCGCCCCTCTACCCCACAAAACAATACTTTATATTCTGGACGTTGATGCAGCCAAGCATGTAGCAGTCTCTGGAGCCAGTCTCTAATTTCTACTACCTATTTTCTATTAGCCAAGAAGCAAAAAATCCTGACTCAGCAGGGAAAAGCTTTTACAGCTTAAAAATTGTGTCACTTAATTAAATTAGGCTTCCTAAATGGAAATGATTTTCTAATCTATACTCTTTGGCGGAATGCTTTTGAAATTTTTCCTAAAATAATCACATCGTGCTGAATAATTTTAAGCCGTGGCTGAGGGAAGTTTCCAGCTGTAGCTGGCCTCCTGCTCTAGAGTGGGTTCCAAGCAGACCAGTGCTTACTATGTGCCCATCCTGTGACTCATGAAGGGCCAAACTCCTTGCACTGCAATCACAGAGAAGGTGTGACACATACAGATTCTCAGGACTCAGCTTGGGTGACTTGGCCCAGAAACAGAGGCCTGTATACCAAGCTGCAGGCTCAGAATTTTATCTAGAAAGTAATATGGCGTCATAAAAAACTTTGAGGCAGTGTGGCATCATCAGATTTACATTAAAATGAAATATGAAAGATGGATTAGAGGGTGAGCCAAACCCAAGAAGAGGAGAGCATTTAGGAAATTCTGCAGGAATCAGGGTCAGTGATCAGGGCCAGATAAATTAAGTGGGAGGAAGGCAGCGTACAGATTCAGGGCATTTTTTAGGAGGCAGAACTTAAATAACTTGGTGACTAATTGGATGTGGTAGGCATTGAGAGAATAGAAGGAGTTGACAGTGCTATCCATCCTCTGGCCTGGATTATTGATTTAAGGTAATTAATGGGATTGGGGTGGGAAGAAAGGAAAAGCAAATGAGAATCTAAAATTCAGGGACTCTCTTGGTGCTTTGAAGCCCCCTTCCCTCTGTCTAAAAGATAGCTTAGCATTGCCTGCAGTTACAGTCAATCAGCAAAGGTCTGAAGGAAAGGCTTTGGGTATGTATGTGACTCAGTTAGAACTAGGATACTTACTCCAAATCACCGCTCTCTCTGCTTCTAGAAAAGTATTACAGAAAACTGAAAAAGCGGAAAAAGAGATATTCTAAAGATTGTTCATCCCAGCATTAATGCTAACATTGGAGCAACCTATGTGTCAACTCTAGAATATTGGTTAAATAAATAATGATACATTTGTACACTAGAGTGCCAGGTAGCAGTTACTAATGACATCATTGAACTGTATGTCTCCATGTTTAAAGAGATGAGGAAAGGGGACCACAGAACAGTATAGATGGTATGATCCTCTCCCCATACACACACGTAGAAAAATGAGAGAACACAGATTAAAATCAACAGTGTTTTTATTTTTTGTGGTATATAGGCCTCTCACTGCTGTGGCCTCTCCCGTTGCAGAGCACAGGCTCCAGACGCGCAGGCTCAGCGGCCATGGCTCACGGGCCCAGTCGCTCCGCGGCATGTGGAATCTTCCCGGACCGGGGCACGAACCCGTGTCCCCTACATCAGCAGGCAGACTCTCAACCACTGCGCCACCAGGGAAGCCCTAACAGTGTTTTTATTTAGATAGATGAAATATAGGTGTTTTTCCTTTAGTGATGCCTACATTTTCTATTTTTACCTATAAACATGAATTAATTCTATATAAAAATATATTATTAAAATATATTCTTTTTCCTATTAAAGAAAGAAAAAGCACTATTCAATTTTCATAAGAATGTCAGTTTTCCACCTGCACATCTGCTATCCAAAGTTCATGTGTCTCTTCAGTTAGCAATACAGAATACCTGCATCCCATGCTCTGACAAAGAGTCACCTTTGAACTGAATGAGGACCAGTTCCTCCTTGTGAGATGAATGAGGGCACAGAAAGCCAGCCTACAGAGCCTGCCCTGCTGGCCTGACCCTGGGTACTGTGATAAGTCCTTGGATTATGGAAAATCTATAAACCTGGCTGGTTATTTTAAGTCTTACCTCTAACCATGAAATTTTGCAGAGTCATGCTTTAATGCCATACCTGGGATTGACACAAAGTTCCATGAAAGTGCATTTCAAGAGACTCTGAAAACAAACTTAAATTTATTGTTACATACCTTACTTTGTAGTATAGTTATTTGTGTATGTTTGTTATGCACCTTATTAAACTGCAAGCTCATGGAAGACAGAATTTATGTCTGATTACAGTTTGTATTCCCTAGAGGGTCAATAGTTTGCATATAGTAGGTATTCAATATTCATAAAGAGAATTATTGATGTTTCTTGTATAAGACACAATGAAATATGTTATGTTTTGAATTTATTTTAGAAGTTTCTTCCAGAACAGATAGTCTTCCCTTTTAATTAATCAGAATTACATAAACCATCATTCTCTTCCTTTTTCTTTTCCCCTGGGCCTGATGAAACACAGAACTACATTTTATTTACAAAATAGTTATTATCATAATTATTATTTTTTTGCGGTACATGGGCCTCTCCCGTTGCGGAGCACAGGCTCCAGACGCGCATGCTCAGCAGCCATGGCTCATGGGCCTAGCCGCTCTGCGGCATGTGGGATCTTCCCGGACCAGGGCACGAACCCAGATCCCTTGTATCAACAGGCGGACTCTCAACCACTGCGCCACCAGGGAAGCCCCCCAAAAATTATTTTAAACATCTTTATTGGAGTATAATTGCTTAACAATGTTGTGTTAGTTGCTGCTGTATAACAAAGTGAATCAGTTATATGTATACATATATTCCCATATACCTCCCTCTTGCGTCTTCCTCGCAACCTCCCCATACCCCCCTCCAGGTGGTCACAAAGCACCGAGCTGATCTCCCTGTGCTATGTGGCTGCTTCCCACTAGCTATCTGTTTTACATTTGGTAGTGTATATATGTCCAAGCCACTCTCTCACTTCATCCCAGCTTACCCTTCCCCCTCCCCGTGTCCTCAAGTCCATTCTCTACATCTCTAAGAGTTTTATAGTGTCTGGCCTTACAATTAGGTCTTTAATCCATTTTGAGTTTATTTTTGTGTATGGTGTTAGGGGGTGTTCAAATTTCATTTTTTTACATGTAGCTTTCCAGTTTTCCCAGCACCACTTATTGAAGAGGCTGCCTTTTCTCCATTGTATATTCTTGCCTCCTTTATCAAAGATAAGGTGACCATAGGTGCGTGGGTTTATCTCTGGGCTTTCTATCCTGTTCCATTGATCTATATTTCTGTTTTTTCTGCCAGTACCACACTGTCTGGATTACTGTAGCTTTGTAGTATAGTCTGAAGTCAGGGAGCCTGATTCTTCCATCTCCATTTGTCTTTCTCAAGATTGCTTTGGCTATTAGGGGTCTTCTGTGTTTCCATACAAATTGTGAAATTTTTTGTTCTAGTTCTGTGAAAAATGCCATTGGTAGTTTGATAGGGATTGCACTGAATCTGTAGATTGCTTTGGGTAGCAGAGTCATTTTCACAGTGTTGTTTCTTCCAATCCAAGTACACGGTATATCTCTCCATCTGTTTGTATCATCTTTAATTTCTTTCATCAGTGTCTTATGGTTTTCTGCATACAGGTCTTTTCTCTCCTTAGGTAGGTTTATTCCTAGGTATTTTATTCTTTTTGCTGCAATGGTAAATGGGTGTGTTTCCTTAATTTCTCTTTCAGATTTTTCATCATTAGTGTATAGGGATGCAAGAGATTTCTGTGCATTAATTTTGTATCCTGCTACTTTACCAAATTCCTTGATTAGCTCTAGTAGTTTTCTGGTAGCATCTTTAGGAAGTATAGTATCAAGTCATCTGCAAACAGTGACAGCTTTACTTCTTCTTTTCCAATTTGGATTCCTTTTATTTCTTTTTCTTCTCTGATTGCTGTGGCTAAAAATTCCAAAACTATGGTGAATAATAGTAGTGAGAGTGGGCAACCTTGTCTTGTTCCTGATCTTAGAGGAAATGCTTTCAGTTTTTCACCATTGATGCTTGTTGTGGGTTTGTCATATATGGCCTTTATTATGTTGAGGTAATTCCCTCTATGCCTACTTTTTGGAGAGCTTTGATCATAAATGGGTGTTGAATTTTGTCAAAAGTTTTCCTGCATCTATTGAGATGATCATATGGTTTTTATCCTTCAATTTGCTAATATGGGTTATCACATTCATTGATTTGCAAATATTGAAGAATCCTTGCATTCCTGGGATAAACCCCACTTGATCATGGTGTATGATCATTTTAATGTGCTGTTGGATTCTGTTTGCTAGTATTTTGTTGAGGATTTTTGCATCTATGTTCATCAGTGATATTGGCCTGTTGCTTTTTGTGTGTGTGTGTGTGTGTGTGTGTGTGAGACATCTTGCCTGGTTTTGGTATCAGGGTGATGGTGGCTTTGTAGAATGAATTTGGGAGTGTTTCTCCCTCTGCAATTTTTTGGAAGAGTTTGAGAAGGATCACTGTTAGCTCTTCTCTGAATGTTTGATACAATTCACCTGTGAAGCTATCTGGTCCTGGACTTTTGTTTCTTGGAAGATTTTTAATTACAGTTTCAATTTCAGTGCTTGTGATTGGTCTGTTTATATTTTCTATTTCTTCCTGGTTCAGTCTTGGAAGGTTGTGCTTTTCTAAGAATTTGTCCATTCCTTCCAGGTTGTCATTTTATTGGCATATAGTTGCTTGTAGTAATCTCTCATGATCCTTTGTATTTCCCCTGTGTCAGTTGTTACTTCTCCTTTTTCATTTCTAATTTTACTGATTTGAGTCTTTTCCCTTTTTTTTCTTGATGAGTCTGGCTAATGGTTTATCAATTTTGTTTATCTTCTCAAAGAACCAGCTTTTAGTTTTATTGATCTTTGCTATTTTTCCCTTCATTTCTTTTTCATTTATTTCTGATCTGATCTTTATGATTTCTTTCCTTCTGCTAAATTTGGGGATATTTTGTTCTTCTTTCTCTAATTGCTTAAGGTATAAGGTTAGGTTGTTTATTTGAGATGTTTCTTGTTTCTTGAGGTAGACTGTATTGCTATAAATTCCCTTCTTAGAACTGCTTTTGCTGCATCCCATAGGTTTTAGGTCGTCATGTTTTCCTTGTCATTTGTTTCTAGGTATTTTTTGATATCCTCTTCGATTTTTTCAGTGATCTCTTGGTTATTAAGTAGTGTGTTGTTTAGCTTCCATGTGTTTGTACTTCTTACAGATTTTTTCCTGTAATTGATATCTAGTCTCATAGTGTTGTGGTCGGAAAAGGTACTTGATACGATTTCAATTTTCTTAAATTTACCAAGGCTTGATCTGTGACCCAACATCTGATCTATCCTGGAGAATGTTCCATGAGCACTTGAGAAGAAAGTGCACTCTGTTTTCGGATGGAATGTCCTATAACTATCTATTAAGTCCATTTTGTTTAATGTGTCACTTAAAGCTTGTGTTTCCTTATTTATTTTCATTTTGGATATCCTGTCCATTGGTGAAAGTGGGGTGTTAAAGTCCCCTACTATGATGGTGTTACTGTCCATTTCCCCTTTTATGGCTGTTAGCATTTGCCTTATGTATTGAGGTGCTCCTATGTTGGGTGCATAAATATTTACAATTGTTATATCTTCTTCTTGGATTGATCCCTTGATCATTATGTAGTGTTCCTTTTTGTCTCTTGTAACAGTCTTTATTTTAAAGTCTATTTTGTCTGATATGAGAATTGCTACTCCAGCTTTCTTTTGATTTCCATTTGCATGGAATATCTTTTTCCATCCCCTCACTTTCAGTGTGTATGTGTTGCTAGGTCTGAAGTGGGTCTCTTGTAGATAGCATATATACAGGTCTTGTTCTTGGATCCATTCAGCCATCTATGTGTTTTGGTTGTATCATTTAATCCATTAACATTCAAGGTAATTTTCAATATGTATGTTCCTATTATCATTTTCTAAATTGTTTTGGATTTGTTATTTTAGGTCTTTTCCTTCTCTTGTGTTTCCTGCCTAGAGATGTTCCTTTAGCATTTGTTGTAGAGCTGGTTTGGTGGTGCTGAATTCTCTTAGCTTTTGCTTGTCTGTAAAGGTTTTAATTTCTCCGTCAAAACTGAATGAGATCCTTGCTGGATAGAGTAATCTTGGTTGTAGGTTTTTCCCTTTCATCACTTTAAATATGTCCTGTCACTCCTTTCTGGCTTGCAGAGTTTCTGCTGACAGATCAGCTGTTAACCTTATGGGGATTCCCTTGTATGTTATTTGTTGCTTTTCCCTTGCTGCTTTTAATATTTTTTCTTTGTATGTAATTTTTGATAGTTTGATTAATATGTGTCTTGGCGTGTTTCTCCTTGGATTTATCCTGTATGGGACTCTCTGTGCTTCCTGGACTTGATGGACTATATCCTTTCCATGTTAGGGAAGTTTTGAAGTATAATCTCTTCAAATACTTTCTCAGTCCCTTTCTTTTTCTCTTCTTCTTCCAGGACCCCTATAATTTGAATGCTGGTGCGTTTTGTGTTGTCTCAGATGTCTCTGAGACTGTCCTCAATTCTTTTCATTCTTTTTTCTTTATTCTGCTCTGCAGTAGTTATTTCCACTATTTTATCTTCCAGGTCACTTATCTGTTCTTCTGCCTCAGTTATTCTGCTATTAATTCCTTCTAGAGAATTTTTAATTTCATTTATTGTGATGTTCATCATTGTTTGTTTGCTCTTTAGTTCTTCTAGGTCCTTGTTAAATGTTTCTTGTATTTTCTCCCTTCTATTTCTGAGACTTTGGATATCTTTACTATCATTACTCTGAATTCTTTTTCAGGTAGACTGACTATTTCCTCTTCATTTGTTTGGCCTGGTGGTTTTTACCTTGCTCCTTCATCTGCTGTGTATTTCTCTGTCTTCTCATTTTGCTTAACTTACTGTGTTTCTGGTCTCCTTTTCACAAGCTACAGGTTCATAGTTCCCATTGTTTTTGGTGTCTACCCCAGTGGTTCAGTGGGTTGTGTAGGCTTTCTGGTGGAGGGGACTCGTGCCTGTGTTCTGGGGGATGAGGCTGGATCTTGTCTTTCTGGTGGGCAGGACCATGTCTGGTGGTGTGTTTTGGTTTGTCTGTGAGCTTACTATGATTTTAGGCAGGTTCTCTGCTAATGGGTAGGGTTGTGTTCCTGTCTTGCTAGTTGTTTGGCATGGGGTGTCCAGCACTGGAGCTTGCTGGTCGTTGAGTGGAGCTGGGTCTTAGCGTTGAGACGGAGATCTCTGGGAGAGCTCTCGCCAATTGATATTACGAGGGGCCAGGAGGTCTCTGGTGGACCAATGTCCTGAACTTGGCTCTCCCACCTCAGAGGCTCAGGCCTGACACCTGGCCGGAGCACCAATACCCTGGCAGCCACACGGCTGTTGTGTAGGAGATATGGGGCAGGTCCTCCAGGCTGGCCGAATGATGTCACTGCTGGATGGTGGGCAGGTAGCTGTCCTGTTCAGGGATGGTCATGGTCAGGCCCACAGATACACGATAATGCTAAGCTGCAGCTCTTCCTGCTAGTGTTGGAGGGTCTCCTGCAGAGGTGGGAGGCAGCTGTGGCTCACTGCAAGGACAAGGACACTGGCAGCAGAAGTTCTGGGAAATACTCTTTGGGAAGCGCCATCCCAGTGTCCACCATTAGCCCCTGCAAAGGCCAGAACTATATTTTAAATTCTCAGTCCCACTACCTATTATTTCATTCTCCCTCTAAATGGTCTTGAGCTTTTATTTGAAAGCACCTGTATTTAGGCAGAATATATATAAGTTACCTCAAAGCCATTTAGGAAGTTAAGGGGATAAAAATGTGAAGAGTTTAATCATAAGTGGGTAATAATAAATAATTAAACCAAGATTAAAAGTAAATTTAAAATAAAATGAGAAATACAGAATTTCCATCATGGTATAGTAGATGCTCCGTCAACAAGCTTCCTTAACTTTGACCTCTCTGTCTGCCACAGCCCCCAGCTCCCCCATAATCCTGTTGGGCTCCAGGTGCCTGCCTGTCAGACATGCCTTGAATACCCTTGCTTCAGGGCTTTCAGGAGCTTTCTTTGCCTGAAACACTTTCAAGCTCTGGATGTGGCCACTCTTTCCCAGCATTCTAGTTCCTTACCTGACTCTTCTTCCTATGTTAGCCCTCATCATAGGACCCCTCCCTTCATCCATCATTCTTTACTTTCTTCATATCACCTCCTGGTTACCTGGCCATCTCCCTCACTATCTCCCTGAGAGCAGACACTTGGTCCTTCCTGTTCACTGTTGCATCCCCAATGCCTAGAAGAGGGCCTGGCTTATAACATCACTGAAAAAAATATTTATCCCAATAAAGAATGAATGAATAATTAAAGGCATTTCCCCCCTCTAGGTTATAAAGAAGAAACCTTGTCTTTCTCCCAGAAGACTGCTTTCAAACTTGGCTATGGGGAGATGTGAGGGATGCGCTGGAAAAAAGGCTCAGTTGGGGAGGGGATCTCTGAGATGTCCAACCTCGTTTCCATCACAGAGCTGTACTTCCATGTGCTTTATAACTAGGGGTCCACTCTGTTTAGAATAAATGTTCTGTGGCTAACATAAAATGTGAAAAGGAATAATCAACATAAATAATAAGCCTGCAAAAGAATCCTGTCTCTAGTTAGTACCGAAAATTGGAATCGAGTTGCTATAAAAAACATAATCCTTATCACTATATGGTGCAGTGTAAAGATGGCAGTGGAAAGGTTCAAACGCTACTGAAACCCATTCAAAACATCATTTCCTCTGCATTACCTAGCAGATCATTAACATCTCTTTAAAGCATCGCATTTGCCTGTATGATATGACCTTAGTTGGAACCAAGCATATTTCCCCACATGAGGAGTGCTGGGCTATTAAATATGTACTGCTAGATAGAATGCTTACATCTTCATGTCTTGATTCCCCCATGCTGCCTGTGTTAGTATTTCATTTTTTTTTTTCTTACAGAATGCCTTCAAAGAAGAGCTCTGAAGAAAAATGAATACAGTTCATTTATTTTTCAACTCTGCCAAATCATCTCAGTCAGGCAATAAAAAGGAAAATAGGAAAGTGCTTGGTGTAATAGAGGCATATTTTTTCTGCAGCTCCTCCATTAATTCTCAGGACCTCTGGCTGCCTTCCTTTCAGAATGTAACCCCATTCAAATCTTACATTATCTTGCCTATTTGCAGCTGTTATTTATTACAGAAGTCATGCCACAATGGCATTCTGCCAACATGAGTTTTAATGTCACTTTTATATGACCTAACTGTATACCTTAGAAACCACTTGTGAAATGGGAATGAGACCTGAATCGATGGGTCAGCTCAAATGTAATTTATACTTGGAATCCTTTGTTTAGCAGTGAGTACTAGGACCACAGGTTTTTCAGGTGGGACTCCTGAAAACTCGATCCACATACGCCACTCCTCAAATAATGCCATTTCACATGATGAGAATACTCCTTCCCGAAGCAGAGGCAGCAATGGACACTGCCTGTCTGTGGTTCCTCAGCAAGAAGGCTCTTTCCTCTCTTAATCAATAATGATGACAAACCTATTCTCTAAAACTTTACATGCAGATGATAAACGATTTGGGTAATGTGTTGATATTAATATGAACAGCCTCCTCTTCCCTGCAACTACTATTAACATCAATGAATCGAATTAAAGTGCCATTTGACAATTCTGAACAAGGAAGTGGTGAAAAGGGATCACCAAAGACTACAGAGAAATAATGAAAAGAAACTCCGACCATGAAACAGATGATTTTATGAAAGGGACCAGAGTAGAAACACCAGTTAGAATAAGGGCCAGTTTTATTTAAGAGACCCATTAAAAAATCTGGAAAACATGATAAGCAGCATGTTGATGAAATCAGCAGGCTGTTCTGAATGGGCTGGCAATCTAGAAAATGGAGAGAGAAATCTAAGGTGTGGAGGATGTTTAGAAATATGAACAGAGAATAATGAAGCAACAATGCCCAAGTACAACTGGCTTGTCTGTAATTTATACTCCCGTATATGCGCAGGTAGTATAAGGAAGAAAAGTAGCAGCAAGGGTTCTCGCAAGTGCTCATTGTAGAAAATTAATACAAACACCTCTGGCTCCTATGCTTTTTGGAAATTAATACTAAGTTAGTTTATAAGAATTTCTTCTCACATTGCCCATCTTTTCTAAATCATACAGAGATATATAACCTAGGTCAATAGACGCAAACTTTAATTATTTGGGCTGCTTGTTAGAAGAGTGATATATATTCTGAGCCACCCTTCTGATGTGGAGCCCAGCAATGTGTTTTCATTAACAACCGCCTCCGTTAACACAGGCTGGCATGGCTTTCAGCCCTGGCTCTTGGGTAAGCCATTTTAGGAGATTTGTTAAATTGCCACTAGGGGGAGTGTTTGCCAAATTTTGTGCTTCTGGTAAAGGGAGGGTGCTGATTGCTTCCAAAAGCTCAGACTTACAGAAAGAAAGGATAAAGGGGCAAAACAAGGAAAAGGAGTCAGTGTTCCTGGGTGAGTAAGAGGTATTTTTAGTAGAGATTTAAATATCTGGCAAGGAACAGATGACTTCCTAGGAATTAATGATAAAAGGCCCATGATGGAAGCACTGGGACACCAAAGACCTCAGCATTTGGAGAGAGAGCATGTACTAGCTAGAACCTTCTCCCTCCATCTTTCATTTATTACCCCTTCAAGGAAATGGAAAGTACACACACTACCCAGTGAACATTAGAGTCCGTGGCATCCTCAGTCTTGATATGCCATGCATACATGCTTTTTGTGTCACCTGTGCACTAACTGAGTGAGCATTATCCAGTATAGTAGCATTTTGCCACCCATCAAATTCATTAATAATGTTTTAGTCACCTAATGCCTGTTTTCACCTTATTTTCAATGATAAGTTTTTAAATTCATGTTTCCTCTATATTTTCTTTGATAAAATTGTCAATGGTTGTTAGTTACTTAATAGAAGTAGTTCTTGGATTTACTTACTGTTTCTATTATTTCTCTATTTTCTAGTTTATTATATCTTTCCTCTTGCCCCTTCTTTGCTCTTTTGTTGTTGTTTTCTAATGTATGTCCTTAGTTCATTTATTTTCATTCTTTCTACAAAAATAATGATTTTTAGGGCTATAAATATACCATTTGAGGACAGCTTTGGCTGTATCTTGTAAGTTTTGGCATGCCATGTTCTCACTGTCACCACTTTCTAAATAGCTTTTAATAGTAGCTTTTATTTCCTCTTTGACTCAATAGTTATTTAGAAGCCTGTTACTTTCAGAATTTATTAAGAACATTTGGCCATGTGACATATTTTTTAAAAGTTGCATGGATACTTGAAAAGAAGGCATACATTCAGTGTAAGGTGCCAATTCAATATGTACCTATTGGTTGACAATTACGTTTTTAAAATCTATATATTTTAAAATCTATATATTTTATTTGAAACAATATAGTAATAATGCAATGATGTTTTATAACAGCTATATTTTTGTCCATTCTTTTTTCCTTAACTTTTCCTTTTTCTTTTGATGATACTGATATGTTGTGAATAAAGATTCAGGACTTTTTATCTATGAAATGATTATCTATGAAATGATTCTCTGTCCCATTTGATGATTTTAGGCTTAATTTCTTCTTTGATGTCCATATTGCTATTCCAATTTTCTTTCTCTCCAACTTGTGTGCTATATTTTTCCTTCAAAATTTTTGTCTGTCATTTATTTAGGTGATTATTTTGTGAGTAGAACATGGTTATATATTGTTTTTTAATCCAATTTAAGATTTTTATCTTTTCTCAGGAAGTTTAACTTAGTATGTATATGGCCAAGATGGGTGGCATTTGTCATCCTTTCATTTCCTCTCTAGCTCTATGCTTTAACTTGGTGCACATCAGAATCACCTGAGTAAGTTGTTGTTGTTGGTGGTGGGGTGTGTGTGTTGTTTTTAAACACACTTAATTAAGCCCCACTTGCAATTCTGGTTTATAAAGTTAAGGTGATCCAGGGGCTGGGTCTCTCAATTTTTAAAAGAATCAATAGGTGATTATAATGTGCACCAAGGAATGAGAACCACTGCTTTGAATATTTCCAAAACAAACTCAAAATTACATTTCTCCCATAATTAAATTCAAGAGTAAACACACTTTCCTATATTGATAATATTGTAAAATGTTTTGATTTTTACTAATATTTTATTAAGATTTATATTTTTTAAGAATTCACTTTGATGATTAAATTAAAATAAATATAAAAGTCAGTGTATACTTACAGCAAAAATGAGTAAAGAAGAACATCATATTAAAAATAAAAGTCCTCTTCTGGGTTCCCCAATCTCATCCTCCAGCATTAACCATTCTTGACATTGTCTTATTCATTTTCCAGACTTTCCTTACATATATGCACACACACACACACACATTCATACACCTAACATACACACATAGACACACATACCAGGGATCATATGCTGTGTATTGTCCTCCTACCTTCTTTGTTCACTGAGAAATGTTTCTTGGTCATTTTTCCTGTCAAATATAGGTCATTCTGTGTAATTAACTCATATTATCATAATTTATTTAGACAGATGCCACTTGGGTATCACACACAATAACTTGGTTTAGGGAAGCCCACGCAAGTGTAGAGTGCAGTGCTCTTCACCATGGGACATTTTTCCAAACATACTAGTGACAGAATGGTGGCCTAGGACTGTCCTCTTGAAGCTCTCAATTTTGTTATTAACTAGATAATACTGTTCAATATGTTTACTATCTTGTAAGCTTTTCACTCTTTACTAAGATCCCTGAGAGCAAAGTCTAGACTGTGTTCTCTTTGGATTCCTCCCATTTACCAAACACAGCACTAGGCACTTAGTATTCACTTGATAAATGTTTTGTTGAATCAATGAATATTGATGACAATGCAAAACCATCACACTACTCTTCTGAAATAAGAGCTAAACCATTTCTTATTTTCTGTTTTCTCAAATGCAAGAACAAAAACCAAAACCCAGTGACTTAGGTATGTGGTTATTCAATGTCAGAGCTGGTCACTCCGTCTAGAATCCCTTCACCAGAACTCTGCCTTGTGGAATCAGGACAAAGCAGTGGTCACTCAGAAGAGTACAGATGCACAGTGCAAGGCTGTCCATGTGATGAGTCGTCGAGGGAGAAGCCAACAGAGCTGAACACCAGGATGGCCACACCATTCCAGCTGTCACTACCAAGGGGATGGTCCCACCCCACGGAGAAGCTCCCTGCAACTACTGAGGACTTGCTGGGGAGGCTGTCTATGATTTTATAGTGTGAGAATAATTTCAACTGAAGGGAGCTTGAAAAGAATTAGCTGCAGAGGTCTTCTTAAGCAAAGAATGAAAGGGCTAAAGATTTTGAGTTTCACCAAACACTATCTAAGAGGATATGATTATTATCTACAAGTACTTAGCAAGCCTTCGCACCAAGATGAGGTATGAACTGTGTAAGGTGCCTTCTAGAGGTATGAGAAAGCCTTGGCAGGTAGTAGTAATTAAAATACATTGAGAAAAATTGCATTTCATCTGGGGATCTAGGAAAGTCTCTCTTATCTGTTACGCAGGAGTCCCAAAGGATATGCTTAAATCATTTAAAGTCAAACTGGGCCAGTTATTTGAGGACATAAGAGAAGAAATCATTTTAAATGGGAGGGTGTTAAGAAGGGAGGAGATAGCTAGTTTAATTAGTCACATTTTTCCTATTGCTTTGAAGGGTTATAAACACCTCACTTTCAAATCTAGCTGGGAAAGACATCATCGAGATTCTAGTGACTCAGAAAAGCAATAACATCGAGAGATCTAAGTAAGCTTGGCATGACTTACCCACCGAATTTACTTTAAAATGTGTTTGGTCAGCTGTGCTTGGCTTTTGTGACTAGCTGTGTTTGTCCAAAGGCTAATTAGCTGGAAGGGTAAAAAGATCAGTGAGCTAATCCATAATCTTGAGTGACTGATGAAATCTACCTGCCAACTGGTACCAGAGAAGATACTTTTTCTTTAAAGGATTAATAAGGCATGCTGGCTATTCTCAAATATTAGCCTTTCCAAGAATAAGACAGGATAAAACAAGAAAAGATGATCAGAGATTTTTTTCAAAAACCCCCTTCAAACACGTATATGGTAATTTCACAAATAAAACTTCTAGAATTCCAGAGGAACATGCGGGTAGTTCTTGCTAGGTGATTCATGGGTCTGGGGTGGTCTTAGGCAAAAGCTGTTCTTCTGGTTCCCAGTAATGAACACTTCACTGTTGAGTACTTACTATGTGCCAAGCACTAAGAGTTTTACCTGTTATTAACTCAGTTGATTCTTACAATAACCTATCAAGGCAGGTACCATTATTCTTCTATTTAACAAGTGAGGCTATTTGGGCCCCAGGTCACATGGCTGGTAGGATTTAAAACCCAAAATCACTGGCTCCAGAGTTTTTGATCTTAAATGCTCTGCTGAACTGTTCTAAGGGAAAGGAAGGAGACTAGGGGCCAGGGATAAAGTCTTCCTGGTTCCAGTCCTCCATCCTTAGATGTATTCTGATAACAGCTTGTATCTTCTCCCTGTGTCTTTTCACATTGTCTTCCCTCAATGCATGTCTTACCTCTGTACCCACATTTCCCCTTTTTTTAGGGACACCAGTCTTCTTGGATTAGGGACCATTCTAATGACCTCATTTTAACTTGATTAGCTCTGTAAACACCCTGTCTCCACATAAGGTCACATTCTGAGGTGCTGATGGTTAAGACCAGCATATCTTTTTTGGAGGAGGACACAATTCAACCCCTAACATGTATCAAGGTTGCTAGGCAGGTTTAAACATCCACTTGTCTGGTACACCCCACAGTCAGTGCAGCTGGAGCACAGCACAGGCTCCCATCAAGTCTACAGGCAGATTCTGAAAAGCCCAGCCATCTACATTCTCAAAGGGCACTGCTGGCTGATAGAAGGGCCAATATAGGGACGCTTGAAGGATTTCCTGATCTGTAGGACTGAGCCCAGATGTTTAAGAAATCACTCTTTGGCACTGTCCTATTAGAGTCTCACATTTCCATCAGCTAGCCCTCGAGGATGTGGGAGAACAGCTTGATTGAGGGGTGAGGTACACACTTGGGGCTCAATTTGCCCCATGAGAAGGAAACAAGCTCCCATTCATCACAGGATGGCCTTGAACTATGGAAAGTCACATCCCTGATCTGTACTCTAGGGCAGTGGTCTCCTAACTCTCTATTTTTAAAAGTCTACATACCCTCTTACACATTTTTAAACTGACTTTGAAATTTTTTTAATCAAAGTTAAAATAGTTGCAAAGAATATAATTTTCAGTGTATTACAATATTGATATTTAAAAAATAAAATGATTGCATCACTTTTTTTGTGTGTGTGTGGTACGCAGGCCCTCTTACTGTTGTGGCCTCTCCCGCTTCGGAGCACAGGTTCCAGACGCACAGGCTCAGCGGCCATGGCTCACGGGCCCAGCCGCTCCACGGCATGTGGGATCTTCCCAGACCAGGGCACGAACCCGCATCCCCTGCATCGGCAGGCTGACTCTCAACCACTGCGCCACCAGGGAAGCCCTTGCATCACTTTTAAAAATGCATCCTTGGATATACATACAAGAGTGATTTGATACCCATAATTGCTCATTTAAACATACATGAACAAACTCTTCTTAATAGTTGGAAATTTTACATCCTTATTTTTCTCCTTTAATACAGGTCAGCAAACTTTTAATATAAAAGGCCAAATATTATTTTAGGCCTTCCAAGCAGTATCTGTCATCCCTAATCAACATTGCTGTTGTAGCATGAGAGCAGTCACAGACAATATATAGACAAACAGGCATTGCTGTATTCCAATCAAATTTCATTTACAAGAATAGGCCATGGGTTGGATTGGAGTCACTTTTGCCAACCTCTGTCCTAGAACTCAAATTCCCATTCTGCTTCCCATTTCCCCCATACTATCTTGATTCTACTCAAATGGAATTTTATCATAATAGAATTTTATGCTAAAACGTCAGCTCTTAATCATGCTACCATACTTCTATGAAACATAAACATATATATATATATATATATATATATCACTTGGAAGTCATACGCGCACGCACGCGCACACACACACACACACACACACACACACACACACGCCTGGGAGTCAGACAGACCTGGATTTGAACTGCACTCTGCCACTTACTAGATGGGTCATAAGCTAACTCTTCTACATCTCTGTTTCCTTATGTGTAAAAGGAGATATAAGATCTTTTAACATTGCTCTTACCACTGTACTGAAACTATGTTAGGAAAAAGGATAGATACTGGGAATCAGCACTAAAAGTTCCCTGATTCCCTACTTCCATTCATCCTTTGAGTATATGGGGATGCACTTTTTGGTAAAAAACTTGTATCCTGATAGACCATGGCATGTGGCAATTTAGAAATAATAGTTACACTAGAAATATTTTTTAAAGGTTTGGGAAATTCCATCATAAGGACCTATGCATATGCAAAGTGCCTAGCACAGAGAGGGCACAATTCATATACCCACCAGACAGTGTTTCTGACATTGCTCTGGCCTTGACGCAAGTGACTGCGAGTGAGCTTATGAAGGCCAATCAACCAGGGATGGGAGAGAGAGACAGATCACCACACACAGTTAGTGTGATTATTGTATAGTTACCTACAGTGCTCAGAGTTTTGGCTAAGAGATTTTCCTGTCCACTGCTATTTATACCTCTACCCAGGTGACATGGAATTGCCACAGTTCTCAATCACCATAGTTGCATTCTTTGTCCTTTGATCATTCTAACAGTTCAGAAACCTTTGGTAAAGTGAAAAACAGTTGGTTCATCCAAATTTCACCTTGTAAGTTGCTTTGCAAAACTAAGATAGTGTACAGTTCTTGAGTTTGCTCTTATAGTTCAGATTTTCTTCTGTGTTCATTTCCAACTCTGTGCCAGCAAGGCCGAAAAGGAGGCTGGGAGGAGGCATGGCAGAAGGTAAGGGCAGTAATTGGTCAATTTGTTTTCATCAATTTCTTTCAAATTGTTTTCAAACGGCTCTTACAAAGCCCCAATTTTTGAAAGTGGATATTTATTCTTTATGGAACTGGGCATGGAAATAAATGCATAAGTGAATGCATGAATGAATTAATGAATATATAAATAACTAGTCTGTTGGAAATGTTTCTTATCATAGCCTCTGTATTCTGGGCAGTTCCAACACCAAAGACTGCCTGAAAAATAAAGCTCTGTGCAGGTTAATTCATAGATCTTCATAGATTATCTATGTTCATTGATAATACCAAGGCCTAGAACTTACACGCAGTAGGCATTCAGCAAGTACTGGTTGTTGAATAAACTGAGAGAGCAAGGAAATGTGGTTGTTGGCCCTTGTTAACAGAAATATATTAGCAAGTCAATGAATTTCCCTGAACCTCCCTTTCTTTACCTGTAATAAGGTAACGGCATGCTGCTGCCCTCCTCTCCTTGCCCACAGGACCACTGAGCCCAGATGTGGAGCCCTGGGCAGCCACCACCAGTGCACCCAAGCTGTCACTAGATGAAATTTATTTGCCGCCCCAGGACTCAGGTTTCCTCAAGATCTAGGATGTTATGGGATTTCAGTAAACAGAGCACCACTGTTACAAAGGAAGAAATCACTTCTTCTCCTCTCTTGACAGAATATGTAATTCAGGGGGTGTGAAGGACCTGGCTGGCGACAGTGGCGGTCGGGAGGGGAGGGGAAGAAAGCGATCAAGAAGTGGCTGAGAACGTGCATATAGAAGAACCCAAATATGAATGCTTTTCAAAGCTTTTATTGTGTTTTCAAGAAGGACAGAGCTGGTGCTATATGGCTAAGGTTTGGCTATCCAGAAAGATTTACAGGCCATCTGCAGAGACCAAGAACATCTTGACTTACAAATGTAAAAGCCACCAATTATTTACGGCAGTTCACAGCCTCCCTGAATGCCACAGACATCTGCCTAGAAGCATAATATCATTTGATCTTGACTGGCTTCCAAAGTCAGGAAAGTATACATCACCATCCTGGAGCTTCTGGTACTCTGCCTCCAGAAGCATCTTCCCAATTATCCCTCCTCAAAAAACAAGGCTGAGTTGTTAGGAGATACTAGATTGAAATAATAATAGTAATACCTTATGTTACAATCCACAAAGCACATGGAATATGTTAATTCATTTGTACTCTAGACATTTCTATATGTTAATGTAGTGTAGATAATATCTATATTTTATCCATGAAGAAAAGAAATACTAAAGACTGGAGAGGTAACATGGAAAGACCTAAACCTTGCTAGTGGCTAAGCTGGGACTTTTATCTCAGGCTTCTGGTTCTAAGTGAAGTGCTCTCTTCTCTCTGGGTGGCCTCCAGTGCTAGCAGGAGTTGGGTAGTCTCTGAGGATTTAGGAGCATGATTTGAGAGCAGACAGCATGCACCCTGGTTGTCCAATTAGAGAATCTTCCATAGCCAAAGAGCTGAGCTAGACATTCTATGAGATATGAAAAATAAATGGCTTCTACCCAAGGAACGTAATCATACTATTTTCTCATTACATAGTGCATTATGGCATACTAATCATTCACATAGACATCACTCTAATTTTCATTCAACAGCCCTGTGAGATATGTACCTTTACATCCATTCTTACAGATAAGGAAAACTAGGGTTCAGGGAGGTTCAGTAGTCATCTACACAGTGCTCGGGAAATTTAGGGTGGGCAGGGATTGCCCATAAGGTGATCTTTGCAAATCTTGTTGGGTCTAATTTGCAAAGGCATTTGAACCTGGCTCACGGAATCTAGAATGGGGGCTTTGCCCCTTGACCTCCACCCTTCTCCAAAGCTGGAAGGGGATGGCCCTGCTATCACTATTGTGGGTACCAGAACGAGTGTCAATGGACAATACTAACATAACACCTCCAGAACCCGAGTCTCAGATTAAAGCCTTAAATGTTGAGGAGTCTAGGTCTAGGTGCAGTACCAGTGTTGGTGGCTTTCAGACATTTCCTGCTTTGATATCACTCTTTGTAAATAATAAAGCTTCTAAAATGCAGATTTCACATTGCTGGCCCATTAGACATGAGTGGGTTCTACCTTACCTGCTGGGACCTATGGACTGGCTGGCTCTAGTTAGAAATGATTTGCCCCAAGAGGCCCTGACTGCATGAAAGCCATTAGCTGATGGGTGCTTCAGTCCAACTAGGCAACTGGATGTTAGAATTGCCCCAGATGCTATCTCGAACGTTCAGCTAGAAGAATTCCAACCAAGTCAGAATGAAATTTTATTTCATTATGTTCCAGGTCTGGGAATGATGCCAGTGAACTGCTCTCCTTGACAGGTCTCTCATCACTTATAGCTCAAAGGAAGAGAAAAGTGAGCTCCCCAAGTGCAGGCTGCAGCTCTCCTTGTCAGATGGCAACACCTCCATGGAACAGCTGAGCAAGGGGCTGAGTAAAGAACTGTCATTCCCTTATCGCTGGAGTCCTGCATACTGATGATAATTCCCTGTATATTCCTTTCCAAAGTCTTGCACAAGGCACAGAGCTGAGGAAAGGACCTAAGAGAGGGACGAAAAAATCATTTCCAGCTGTAAGCCAATTCTGATCACTTATCAGTGGCTGGCTTAGAGCAGTGTTAAGAAGGATCCCAAGGCTCTATCTGGGTATAGTGGGAAAGACTGCTAGGATCAATGGAGCATGGGCCATGGAGGATAGATTGTTTCGAAGCTTGACATATACAAGACTTTGGAAGTCACCAAGTCTAAACTACTCTTTACCCATGTGAAGATGCTGAGGAGCATAAAGGGTTAAGTGACTTGTAAACTTCATTCTTAAACTAGAGACAACAATCCAAGACTACTGTTCTGTCATCTATGCAAATAATTTTCTAGTTCTGTATTTCTAGAAATATCACCGATTGCTTGAAATAAGCCAGAAAATTAGGGAACTTCAAAATTCTGTGATAATGCAAAGACAATTATTGTAATGATAATTTTACTTATGTAACCTACAGCTAGTTCCCAGTGTCTCTGCAATCACTGAAATCCCACAGCACTTCTTTCTGCTCCTGATTGATTGAGTGTATTAGCCGTTGGCTTGGCCAAATGTCAGCAGATTCACAAAGCAAGTCATCTGGCTCTTAAGATTCAACCCTGCCTATGGTTTAATCTACTTGGTTTGCCACTGTTGCCTCAGAAACAAAGATGAAGTCATGCCACGAAAAGAAAGAAGTTGCAAAGGATCCACACAATTTAATCCAACAGACGTTTGTTGAGTGCTAAAGTGCACAAGGCGTTCTCCTTGGCAACTCTGTCCAACATGCTAGAAATGGATAGAGTTGGACTCGAAGGCATCCCTGATACTAGGGATGGTATTGAACGCTATGGATAATTTTCCTTTCTCAGTGTTGTGTGTTATTTCTAAAACAGCTCTTTATGAATGGAAAGTTCAAGAGCACCAAACTTGGAGTGAGCTTTATCCTTCCACTTGCAGATTTGGCTGAAATTGCAGGTCATCTTCAGGAGGCTGGGACTGGATGCCTCTAAGAAGGCTTTGCAGTATGTTACTGCAGAGCTTGATTCTGTGTTCATGGTTGCTTTTGTACTAAAAAAAGAAAACTTTAGATAAGGATGTTATCTGATGTTGAAGGTAAAGACTTTAAGACCAAATTAATTGGAAGAACTATTCAGTCAATAATTTCTAGTTAAAATTTGTAGAATTGAATAAGATGACATCAATTAAATCGTCCCTTAGCCTCAATTTATACTTGTCTTCATAAAGAATTAACTGTTTGAAGCAGATTTACCTTCTTATTCTGGTTTGCTTAGCTTATTATTAAAATGAAACCCACGTTCCCTAAACATACTGAGTTGAAGGAGGTAGTTCCAAAGCACAGAGAGTGGCAAGGCCAAGATATCTGAGGACTGAGAAATGCCACACATGGTGTGTTGACTTTCTGTAATGGGAAATGGCACACCTTTTAATTCCCCCATGCGAAACAGTGCAATGGAGAAACCAAGATTTAGCCACATGCTGGGTTTGACACATGCAATGGTTAAAGGCAAAGGTAAACACATCTGTGAATACTACTGTTCTATTTCTCTCTTTGTTACCAGGGCAAGTCTGCCAGGTATCTACTGGAGATAAAAGAGAGGAAGGTGCCACGGAGTGATGAGGAAGTGAGGAAAGTAACTGGCCTAGTTTAAGAGGAGAGTTAGGGTCCAGACCTGCACTGTCTGGTAGAGTAGCCACTAACCATACATGGCCATGGGAACCTTGAAACATGTGGTTAGCGTGACTGTGCCATTAAGCTTTTTTGTTTGTTCTGCTTTACTGTTTGTTTTTGAAGTTTTAAATTTTATTTAATTTTAGCTAATTTAAGTTTTAAAATGGATACTTCAGTTACTGGAAAACTTTTAAAGAACAATTTCCATTCCTGAATCTACTTTTGTAACTGTAAATCTTGTGAAATCTAAATATAGATTTCCTGTGAAAATTCAGTATCCAAATCGTGTTGTGCTGTAAGTGTAAAATATATATCAGATTTCAAAGACTTAACATGAAAAACTGAATATAAATATTTTGTTAATAATTTCATAGTTGCATACTGAAAGGATAATATTTTGGACATACTGGGTTAAATAATATGTATTATTAGAATGAATAGACCTGGGGTTTTTGTTTTTGTTTTACTTTTTTAATGTGACTACTAAAAAAATTGAAATTACATACATAATTTGCATTGTATTCCCACTGGACAGTGCTGGTCTAGAAAGAGATCTGCCATATTGTCCCTGTAGGACATTATTTATTGAACAGTTATTTAAATTGTCTTCTACACATATGCATAATTGGTGTAATAATAGAAACTACATAACATTAGGCATGCATAACAAATAATCCATGTTTTTAAAAGCTGTTACTAAGACCCCTACTGATTCCTTTTCCATATAGCAGTGTGGGCTGGCTTATATGCTCTGGTCTTTCATTTCTTTATATGTCAATTCGGAAATTTTGAGATCAATAGTTTTTATTTTTCCTTCTAGTAGCCTAACCTTCCCTTTCATTTTTCATTAGTAAGTCTTCAGTGGGGATTGACAGTTTATAAAACAGACAGAAATGGAGATGCTCTGGTTAAAGTGGGAGTTGAAGACCTACCACCCCCAACCACATAACCCCTGTCCCCTCAATGACCCCAACTCTGGGGTGCATATTTTGAAATCTATGTCACTCGATTTCCAGGCCTAACCTGAGTCTTCAGTTGCTCCATCTTTTTATGTCCACTATTACTATTTGGAATCTCTTTCTGAGCTGGGATCATCACTCCTGTTTACAAGGTCTTCAGAAAGCACAGTAGCCCTGGTAATCCCCACAGCCATTGCGAGACATGAAACCCCCTAACTGGCTGCCCTGTTGTTCTGATCTGTCATGACCCTCACCATTGCTATGGCAACTGCAAACCATTCCCGGCAAATGCAAGCAAAGGGCAGCCATGAAACTGGCGACCTTCCACCTCTCACAGATGGCCCAGGAGGAGCTGGTCTCATATAGAAACTGACCCAGTTCACACCAGTCAAATAAACACTCTGCAGAATAAGGTGGCACGTCGCACAGGAACACAAGGGGGCGAACAAATGCAACACTTTGGTGACAGGTTTTTACTTAGTTCAAAATTTTTTTCTTAAATGGCATTATTAATAATTCAACCAACCACCCCAAAGTGCCTTTCTAATTTGACTTTAATTATTGCAATGACTGTTTCGCTCAACGCCCTGTGCCTTGACTCCACTAGTCAGACTGATAGCCTAGGAGACCTCCTTCCCTACCCACTCAGACTCCACCCATCCATGAAGGCAGCAAACAAGTAGATCAACTGTGTGAGCACGCCAAGCACCTGCCAGCTTCTAGCTGGGTAAACGTAAACAAGTTCTTTAAATTTTTGGTGACTCCATTTCCTCATCTAGGAAATAAGGAGTACAAGTAGTGCTGTTGGGCTGTTATAAAGATTCAATGAGTTATTACACCTACATAAAATGTATTGAACAGTGCCTGGCACACAGCTAATGCTCGAGGCAGGTTAGCTATTCCTGTTGAGATTGATTTTATTTCAACTGCTGGGAGAACTGAGGAATCCTATGATTCCAGCTCTCAGTGCTGAATTTCAGGGATTAGATTCAATGTATTTATATTCATTTTGACTTATACTGGGAAACTCTGATGGTCACTTGAAAATCTAAGGGAATTCGCTTTTCTTTGTCTTTACATTTATCTTTCTAATATGTCCCACATCTTGCAAATGCCAGGAAGAGGCAGTGGGAAGAAGCCTTCTCTCCCAGGAACAAATAGAACAGTTACAAGCATATGCAGTTAATTCTGGTCCCTGAAAGAGCATTTTCATTTCAAGTCCCATAACTCCAGCTTCACCAACCCTCCAAGCTCAGGAGTGAGAAAACCACCGTGATCTAGAATCATTTCCAAAACTTCTTAACTCAGACTTTAAGTGACAATGCCCAGGACCTCATTCAGGTACTGAAGCCACTGCTTAAGCCAGCAGCTAAATGAGATAGGGCTGTGGCCGTATTCGGTGGACCCATTTGCAAAAAGGAGATAATGAACTTGAGAGTACAATAAATTCTTGGCTAGTCACGCAGGGCAGAGATCTTACTTGACCCTGAAATGGGCTGTCACTGAAGTATTATGTGATTAGGCATAAATGTATTTTCTTAAGGCCAGGGGAGAGTTTCATAGCTTTCAAATTCTTAGACTTCCATGATCCCAAAATAGGCTAATTAACTACTCTTAATTTTTTTTTTTTTTTTTACATTTTGACTGCTTCCATAAAAGGCTGTTTCTTCTCTCATTCTTGCCAACAGGTGCCAGCACTTCACTCATGTCAAGTGACACTAGTGGGGGAGAGAAGAGACCAAGAGGATGGAGGGTCATTCTAATGAGATGACTGTCACTTAATGCACAGCCACTAGAAAACAGACTTCCTCCAAACTGTGCCTGTGTTGAGGTGTACCGAGGAGTGAGATGCAGCAGGGAGAGATGCTCACGCTTGCCTCCCATCAAGTGGAATGCTCAATCCAGCACACCATCTTGAGCTTCTTGGGATCACAGGACAGCCTACATTTCTAGAGACGTTTCAGCTAACAAACAGGATACTGACTTAGTCTGGCCAGGTTTCCCCTGTGTTGTGTGCAGTCACCCAGAGTTGGGAAACTCTTTCTCTCCGGACCCCATCTCTTTACTGGTCACAGAAGTAGAAGGTCTCTCCTAAACACCCAATCACCCTCACCCTGCTTTCGAGTCTTCCACAGGCAAAACATTCCTAGCTCTTTTGTTTCTTTACCCGTTCATCACAGAGCTCGTTTAGGACACAGCAATTTCCACTGTAGAGCCATGTGAAGACCCGCAACACTATTCTGTCAATAGGACGTTGTTTCACAGGATGAGCCAGTAAGATTTTCCATATATGACTCTTTCACGTGCATATATTTATGAACCAGATGATAATGTTTTTTTTTTCTCTATTCTCTCTGTTATTTGAACCCAAGTGGACTGCAAATAGAAGACATCAAGTGTGCTGTCAGCCTCCCAGGCACATAACATAGGAAATCACAAAATCAGCAGACAGAGACGCTGGGGAGAGAGAGGTTCTTAGGCAGAGCTGGAAGCCCCAAGTTCAGCCGCCACTCTCTGCACCCAAACCAAAAGCAATGCCTCTCCTCTTCTCGTTTGGAAGGGTTATAGTTCCTCTAAAATCCTACATTTGAGTGTAGTCCTTGAGTTCTGTCTTGCCACATATATTTTTAAGTTTTCAGCTAGGAGGGTCCCTGAAGGAAAAGAGTTTCTCCTTTCACACGCTGCCCCCCCCCATTGCCTGTTTATAGCACTGCTTTCTTATTCTTCCTTCTTCTACCCAACAAAATTGAAAATTTCATCACCAGTGTCAGAAAGTTAAACCCCAGGGAGCAGAGCAATAGCCCAGAGCATCCCTTCCCTGGCAAAGAGCCAATCCTTGAATACAACTTTGCAAACCCTCTCTGGTTTAAAAGGATGCAAAACAGAGTCATTTAGAAGCATGGTTTTTGACAGCTAGAATCTCTCTGACTGTACTCTAACTCTTTCTGCAAATAATTTTTTAAAAAGAGAGAGGACATATTTCAATTTGGAGACTGGTTTCACAAAAGAAGAAAGGGACACGACCTAGCTCAGTTGCACCGTTCCCGAGCAGAGCACGGCAGCACACCCAGAAGAGATGCTTCTTTCTGTGGCTGAGGGTCTGAAGAAGTGTTTGACAGACCATTGTAATAACATCTCCCTTCACAATGCAAACACCAGCAACACAGTCAAGCAGCTCACAGCTCAGCTCCGTGCCTGCACCTTTCTCCCTCTTCCCAGCAATGCACAGGGTTGACTCTTATAAATTTAGTTTTAAAAGCATCTTCTTTTGAAATGGATCAGTGCCCAGGGAGATAATGCAAAACTCCACTCTTCACACCGATCCTAACTAGACAAACCGATGTCCCAGTATAATACACAGTCAACTACAATTCCGGTCATAACCAAGCAGTGCATGCAGCCTTTGGAAGACAGACGCTCACACATCACGGGAACCCCAGAATGCTTGTTCTTCCATGTGCTTGCTCCAATTCACAGTTTTCTCGGCAGACAATAGGACAAAGCTACATTTTAGCTCAGGCTGCTAATACCAGCAGACAGATGTGTACGACTGAGGTTTACTCACCGAGCTCCCGTAAGTCCATCTTTCCCAACTACAAATACTGCTTCTAAGCTGCTGTTGCCACCAAATGACTTAAAGTCGACCCCCAGAAGAACAATGTGCTGGAATATCAGATGGTTCCTGAGTAAGCTTATTCACGAAACAGGTTTCCAGTTGAGCCATGTGAATGGAGACCCGCCGCACACCTTTGAATGGTATACACTTCAAGTCCAGAAGAATAAGCATGTAGCTTTGCTTATGTTTATGGAGCTGGAGCCCAGGGGTGCTCTGATTGGCAGGAATCGCAGAAAGATCAGCCAATCAAAGGGAGCCTCCATTTCAGGGAAACTCCTGCTCATTTATTTAGCATCTTCGGAGATCATTGGCTTTTCTAGGAAGAGCTTTTCTCTTATAGTATCACAAGAGAAAACAATAACTTCATTTAATTTTAGTGCCCTATGCTCTTTCATCAATAAAGAGACAGCTCCTTTTCTTGGTACTACTCAATACTCTCCCCTTATAAGGAACTAAAAACAAAAGAAAAAGAGGAGGAAGAAGAAGAAGAAAGAGCTGGTGGTGGGCTGGAGATGGTTCATATTCATCAGCCTCCACCTTGTTGGGAGAAAGGAGGGGGGAGCTCCCGGGCTCAATAATTACTGATTCTGTTGCCATGGAAACAGACTGGCTGCAGCGAGTTGGATTCATGTAGAACATCTGCTGCCAGACCCATAATCAACTGCAATCTCATCTCTCCTCCCTACTTTTATTTGATTGTGAGTTTGCTTTCTCCCTCCTCTTCTTCACATACAGTTTTTGTCCAGAAATGTCATGTAACAGCCTCACTCTGTACACATAGCACACGCATGCCAGGGGTGCTCACATACCCATAAATGCCTTCATGCAAGAGTGAATCCCAGCAGGGTTCCCACGGGAGGATCCATTCTCTGATTCCTACTCAGGACGTAAACAAACACACACAGCTCCTCCCGTGCCTCCACCTCTAATTAAAATTTACTGTAAGTCACCTAAAGAATTAGTGCAGTAGCTTTTAAAATATTTGTCATCTAACAGCCCTAAAAGCCCTCAAATAGAAGTTTGCAATGGCATTTCTCGGAGGGCACTGCGGCGATTCCTAGCAGACCTTTGGAATAAAGCGACGAAACCGGGTGCTTGCGGAAGAAAGCTTGCACAAAGCCTTTAGGCTCAGCTTCTTCTCTGTATTAGCACCTCACCAAAGCACCCTGAACGCTGGAGAATCCCCCTGGGGATTTCCTCAGTCCGTTTACATCCCCTCTGACTCCTCCCCTGCTTGCTCCAAATTCTTCTGGTTGCATGACCAGAGTTATGTCACACTTTGGATATGCTGCTACATTTCTCTTTAACAACAGGGGCCGCCACTGAGCAACGAATGGCTGCTTGGCCTGGTCAAACCCAGGACGGGGATCAGATGGTGGTAATCTGCCACGTGGGTCTGTGGGAAGTCCTCAATTCTACAGAAACTGACTGAAAATGGCAAGTGTCAAAGAAGGCTATGATTCTGGCTTAAGTTTGAGAGAAAGGAATTATTCTCTGTCCCATCATAATGAATCTCAAGGAGAACCTTTTCTTTCTTAATGGTCTCTGCAAGTCTGGTGCCCTCAAACTATCAATGACACAGACCAGGGCTTCCCTGGTGGTGCAGCGGTTAAGAATCCGCCTGCCAATGCAGGGGACACGGGTTCGAGCCCTGGTCCGGGGGGATCCCACATGCCGCGGAGCAACTAAACCCGTGTGCCACAACTACTGAGCCTGCACTCTAGAGCCAGTGAGCCACAACTACTGAGCTCGTGTGCCACAACTACTGAAGCCCACGCGCCTAGAGCCCGTGCTCCACAACAAGAGAAGCCACCGCAATGAGAAGCCCACGCACTGCACCGAAAAGTGGCCCCCACTCGCCGCAACCAGAGAAAGCCCGTGTGTAGCAACGAAGACCCAACACAGCCAAAAAAACCCCAAAAAACCAGACACAGACCAGGCTTCCGAGTGAGCTGAGGCCAGCTCTTTGCATGTCTCTGGCCCTTGGAGGCAAGGTGAGCTCTTCATTACCACACGCCCAGTGTCTAATAACCCAGCGTCTAATAAGCCCTGGACCTCCTTTATTCCTAACTGACTCTTGCTCCAAACCATGTCTCCAACTGCTCAGTTCTGGCCCAGTGGTCTTGATGTTGTATTTGCCCTCTCCAAAATCTGAGTCCTAGCTTTCCATTTTGTCTCTTTGTGCCACTGTGAGCTTGGGAAGGAATTCTCACCCCAGCTCTGCCTTCCAGGGACCCAGCAGTCTTTCTCAGCTCTGTCCAGACTACCTCCATGCTCCAGGGGCGTGATCTCAGGTCTCCTCTACCACCTTTCTGGAAACTTTCTAACCTCGCCTGCCTACCTTCCTCTGCCGTGGGGACACCTACCCTTTGCCCTCTCACCCTCCTGAGACTGTCCAAATTGCCACTGCTTTTATGCAGAAACATCATTCCAACCAGGTCTTCCCTGGTTGGAAATTTAATCAAAATTTAATCATTTGTTTAACAAATATTTAGTGAGTGTTTATGTGCCCAAAAAAACACAAAAATCAAAAACTGTGCTAGTGACAAAACAAACTGGCATGCTTTTTGCCTTACAGCACAATGACCCTAGCAGAGGACACAAAAAGTATTAAAATGTAACTTTCGTATGGGGGATGAAGGAGAGCTATGTGCTATGAGCACAAATAATAAAAGAGACTGAACTTAGTGAGGTAAAGAAGAATATCTTGGAGGAAGTGATACTTGAGCTAAGATCCAAAGAAGAGTAAAAGTTAATGAATTGAAAGTGAGGGGAACAGTGTCTCAGACATAAGGAATAATACACGCAAAGGGCCTGCCTAGACGTGCACTGCCTACAAGGGAGGGTGACATCTTTGAAAACCTGAAAGAAGCCAAGCGTGGCTCATCAGAGTGAGAATGATTCAAAGGATGGTGTGAGATAAGCTTTGACAGCAAGCAGAGGCCAGACCTGCAGGGCCCCAGAAATCATGTTCAGGAGTTTGGTTTTTATCCTGTAAGCAATGACAAGCCACTGAAGTACTTCACTAAATGACTCCCTGCCCTCACGCCCCAAACACACTTACATAACTCAATATATTCCCCAGATACTCTCAGCAACAAGTTAACAGCATATCAACCTGATTGAAACTGTCAGTTTCAAGGCACCCATAACATGTTGGACTGATGTAGCTAAACATCTATGAAGCAGTTAATAGTCCAGGTAGCACGTGATCTGGCTTAACCAATTTAAGCCTCACAACAGCCCTATGAGGTATTATTATTATCCCTATAATAACCATGAGGAAGTGGAAGCATAAGGAAGTTAAGTAACTTGACCACGGTCACGAAGATAAAAAGCGGCAGAGCTGGGATGTGAACAAAAAGATTCTAGCTCCAGTTTCTTTAAGTGTGATGTACAGGGACCACCCGGATCAGAATCACTTGGACTTCTCAACAAAATGCAGGTTGCCGGGATCCCATTGCATCCCTCCTAACCCACAATGTCAGGAGTGGAGCTGAGGAACATTTTCCCAAACTCTCCAGGGGATTCTTATATACACCACAGCCTGAGAATCACTGCTAAGACAGGTTTAAATAAAGGAAGAAAAGACTAACCCTAAATTAATTTTTAATGTATAAAATGGAGAAGGGCATTTTTTTTTTTTTGAGAATGGGGGCATCTCACTACTCCAGGCCACCCCAAAGGACCCATTTACATCAGAACAAGGTAACGTTCCTTTGACTGACTACCAATTTTAGAGTTGAGGGTGGGTACGGTAGCACAGTTTGGGCTCAGTAGCTATGCTGGTGAGCAGGTATGTGAAGAAAGAACACGTGAGCTCCTGAAGACCAGATTCACCAGGTAGTGAGAGATGCTATCAGACCTGCCAGCAAGAAGACAGGTAGATCACATACTAGCGTGAACAATCACATATTATCTTTGGGTAATTTTTTTCTAGAAAATTCATTTTTAAGACAAAATTGCAAGGAAGACAGAGAATACTTTTTGGCCTTCAGTCTGATCCACTCCCCTCCTCTATTCAAAAGCTAGCGAGCAGGAACTTTGGTTCACCTAGCTAGTCATGGTTTTAGTTCTGGAAAATAAGCAGCTTCATCCACATTTCCAAAGGAGTCACTTTATACAGAATAGCTACAGAGTCTTTGGGAAATCTTCCCAAAATTTTTCCCGTGGAAACTTGTCTCGTAGTTTTGTTACTGAGATCACAGACTCGGTGAGTTAACTTGGCCATTATTGGGTATTCTTCCCTTTCTAGGCTATGTAATGAAATGAGCATATACAAGCTTAGAGAGCTGTTGATGGATGCAAACTGTTATATAGAGCACGGATAAACAACAAGGTCCTACTGTATAGCACGGGGAACTATATTCAATATCCTGTTCTAAACCATAATGGAAAAGAATATGAAAAAGAATACATATGTATAACTGAACCACTTTGCTGCACAGCAGAAGTTAACACAACATTGTAAATCAACTCTACTTCAATTAAAAAAAAGAGAGCTGCTGCTGGACCTCAAAAAACAGGGAAACCTGGATTTTATTAGCTTGATATTTGAATTTCTGCTTGTCAAGTCCTCAAGAACTGGTATGAAGCATACATTTAATGGACTTGCACACTGGAGGCTCAAAATGTATTGTTGGTAGTGTGTCATCAAGCTTCCGAACACATTCAGATTTATTATATGGTGTCTACAGACAGGAGAAGGGAATCACAGCATCAAATACCTGGAAAATTCAGGGAGAAGTAATCATGCTGGGGCATCTGAAAAAAATCAGAAGAAATCTCTTTCCATTTCACCTACACATTACAGCCTGAACTCTCTGCTCCGTTCCAGGTAGGCACTGCCGGTACCATTTATCCAGGCTTTTCTTAGGGAAAGATTCAAGCTAATTAAATTCTATTCTTTTCCATAAACATGGTTTATTAAATGTATTATTACCAAATTTGATGTAAGTCATATAACTTTGTAATGCTTTAAAAATAAATATACAACTCAAGAAAGAATTACATTAGGGGACAATACATTTTGGGATCAGAAAATAGTGACTATTGTGGGGTGATTTCTGCATTTTCCTTAGTCTACCTACAGGTTTTAACTAAAATGAGCACCATTTACATTGGGCATTTGAAAGAGAGCTGAAGAAGATTCTACTCACTGAGTTATAAAGAGGCGGCACTAATAGCAAATCCTCCTATTTGCCAACTCTTGGTCCCAAAGAGATCACTTCCACAAGCTGGGCATCCGTTTCATCAGGATTCGTGTTCATTGCTGGCAATGAATGTGATGGTAATGACCTCCTTAATTCATGACATGGCCACACTGAGTCCCATTTTTGTTTGGTTGATTCATTCTTAAGAGGGAGGGAGGTCATTAGGGTCCAATTGAGCTCCAAGTAAACTTCGAACAAGTAGGGTGCCTAATGCACAAGGCTCACCCCCAACAACATCTTGGCCTTCTTAAGGCACCCCCTCTTCCTACTGTGAGAACACCCACACGCCGACTTCAATTCTACCCTAACAGAAACAGTCCCAGGACAGACTGGGCCAGACCATATTCCCCAAGCGTGTGAGGTCAGAAGTAAGGACTCTGTCCTGATAGGTCAGAAGTGTAATTACTGTTGGTCCATTCTGTAGCTTTATTTCATTCAAGAGATATCGAGAGATGTTTCTCTAGTTGGTTGGGCTGGCCAGTACATAGTTAGCTCTGATTTTTTTACAGGGTGTATTTTAAAATGAAAACATATGTAAAACCTCAACTAAACATGGTCTGGATACCTTTTACATATCTTTTTATCCCCAAGGGGAGATAATCACGACAACATCCCATAGACAAATCCCCATACACAGACAGCCGCTTCTCTTATTCTCATCTTCATGATGAGGTGATCATAAGCAGAACTGACAAAGTCTCTTATAATGTCTGTATCTTTAGGTCCCAGGACGTTAAGCTCTATGTGACGTAGCCTCAACATCCATGGAAAGATGAGAGAAATAATAGCACATGCATATGCGGAACCTATAATTGGCCAATATCATAATAATGCCTGTTTTCCAAAAAGGGTATTAAGATCCGTGATATTTAAGTAGAATGTCTACAGTCGCCATCCAGTAAATGGTAGACTCAGGATTCAAAGTCAGGTGTCTGTCTGTGAAGCACCATTAGCAGTATACTGCACCATGCCTCAGGACTCCCATAAGTAAGGAGTCTAGAGCAGGCGAGATAGTCGCACTAGCATCCTAAGACTGCGTTATATTTTGTAACTCACATTATGAGACGTTAGTATGAAGAAGTTTATGTCCCTGAACTTTGCTATTTTTGTATTTCCCTTAAAAATGCCTAAAATATCAGCAAAACCTACAAACACTGAAATAAAACCAGATCCACGAAGTGCAAACCCATCTATAAACAAGCCTCCAACCCATGCATTTCTTCTTTCCTCTTCCAGAGTACAGACCTCTGAGAGGTGGTGGCCATGATTTGCACTCATAAGGTTGGAGAGTCAAGGTCTAGAAGTCCTTGGGGTGTGAAGGACTTGACCAAATGGAATGAGCTGACCTGAGAAGACCGTGGGGGCCAGAAGTGCTAGCAAGGCCTAATATGATGCATCTCTTATAATTCTGGCTGCCTTTAAAGGAATAGTTGGTGAATTCTGAAAGCTTATGGTCTTGCCAGCTCAAATTTTTCAAGTACACTATGGAAGCGCATTCCAGAACTGCAGGGTGATGAAAACTCATGCCAAAAGGAAAAATGAAAATGCCAAAATCCTCAGCTCAGCCTTGCCAAGCATGTCCACTGGCAATATGGTGGCAAAAAGCTACTGGGCCAATGGTAGATTATTCTTTAGACGATGCAAAATGGGAAACAGCGTCTTCACTACTAGGAAAAGGGATGATTCTGGGCTGTCATCACATTCTTGATTTTCAGATCTAATGCATAAGTAAACCTTTCTCAATTCTGAAAAACACAGAATTTCACATGCAAATAATTCTACCTTTTGAGAAAAAATTTAGTTTCTGATATTCTCAATAAAAGGACCAATTGCATTGCAGTTGGTAGAGATTAAATCTATTGTTTCATCAAATGGTTGACATTTGATGCCCTCACTTTCTCTGCTCTTTCTGCTTACAGATTCACAGACAAACTATGTGTCCTGGTCTCCTGTTATAACAGGGGTTACACTGCAACGGAACAGGGTAAGCCAGGGATGAAGGGGAAGGACAGAGGGTTTGCTGGGCAAGAGGGAAGCCAAGAAGATCAAGAAGATAAATAGATGTGGTTTATTCAGGCAAGGAGGGAGGAAGAGGAAGGCACTAGAGATTTAGTCTGTCAGATTTCAGGAGGTCATGATCTGATGTGGAAGGGGATGGGCAAAGCAAAAGAGTCTGAGGGCTTGGAATAAGGTCCAAGAGGTCTGTACAGAGCCAGGTATGAAACCACAAGGTGAGGACACCCACAGGACCAAGGGGGTCACCGTATGAAATTCTAGGCTGAGTTCTGTTTGAACTCAGTTATTTTACTTTGTCCCTTGATAAAGGAGCTGGCTTTGTCAGAAGCCAGTCACGTTACAACCATGTGTCCAGTGCTTCAATATCAGCAATAACCCAGCGCTTCTCTAGAAAAACCAACTCAGAGTGTGAACACTCATGGCAAACCGGCATTGCCACCACAAGGACAGGCTTATTTTTAATCTCAGTCCTTCAATATCATCAGCTTGTCAGAGCCAGATTGCTTGCAAACTGTTCTCTATCCTACTTGCAATTAAAGAAAGCTTTTTAATGTGAACCATGACCCCTAGGCAAATGATATTAACAGGTTATTCCCAACTCTCACAAAGAATGAGCTCTGCAACCTCATTTGTGCAGTAATTAAATTCAGACCAAAGTATAATTTTATTTTATTGATCAGTACTGGCCTGCATTTTTAAAGCCAGTAATTGCAGGAAAGAGTTAATTTGATAATATAAATAAAAATTGGACCCAGAGGGCAATAATCAATCCATTTTAAATGCAAAAATGCTCTCCCTCCAAGTCATCCCACAGCAAATATGAAACATGATTTCCAAAATGCATTGCCCATAATTCTCTTAATGCAGTGACAAGCATGAGAATTGTGAAGCAAATATTTCAAAAAATGACATATGTTCAACCATGAATAAGTGCTCTTGTTTATATTTGGGGGCAATCTATTGTGTGTCAGACATCTCAGTTGTTCTGTACATACACTGAAAAAATATCTTTCACCAAAAAAGTCCAGTTTTTAAGTAAGGACTTTGGGCCTCCAACTCATTCAACTAATGTTTAGGAAGTACTGACAATATGCTTTCACATGTTTCTTCATGTTTTTTCTTTCAAGTCTTGGGAACCCAAGAATACAACCTTAAAATCTTGAAAGCAAGAGAGCTCCATTTATTAAGTTTTCTCTTGATGTATTCATTCTATTTCATGTCTTTTCCCAGTCAGTTCTCTTCTGCTCACCTGGTAAGCTTCTATTCATACATTAAAACCCTCCTAAGTAGACTCCTTCTCCTATATAATCCCTCCTTTGAATTACTTTCATACAACGTATGGGCTTTTGCTGTTGCACGCCACATTCTTTTGTAATTACCTCTTTCCAGGGCTATGCCCAATGCTGTGAACTCCTTAGAGTCAGATTTATTCACACAACACTAGGAACACCATCTCTACATGTCTCTGATACCTTAGCCAAAAATACAATATCTTTTTGCAAACCTTTACACTTAGGGAAGTGATAAAATCCTTCTGAGTACTTCTCTGTCACTCTACCCAACATCATGGATGAAGTTATGAGATGAGTATATCTTTGAAAACATCTCAGTGACTCATCTCATGTTTTCTCCCATTCCTCCCTCCTCCCACTTCTGCATCCCCAACGTCAGAAGGAAGAGGGTGCACTGGAAAGCAGCTGGAAACCTCCCTTTCGCAAACCCATTTTATAAGCAGCCCAGGTGCTGGGACCCGCTCTGTCTGTGATCCGGCTCACTTTTTCAAGGATGTGACATCTGCTCAGCACTTTTTTCCAGTTAATGAGTCTTCCTCAAATGGAGCCTCAGAGGGTTTTGATCTTAGTACCAATCAACTTCAGGTTGAAGATGCAGGGCACTGGCTCAGCTGGCACAGCTGGCTCAACCCCATGCTTTATTTTAAGGAAGACTAAACAAACTTAGCCTGAGTGTATAATGTGGGGTGTAGAGGTCAAAGAATTCCCTCTAGACCTGTACCACTTAACAGACTACAACTGGAGCTTAGTGACAGTTCTGTACTCCCATACTTTAAACTTGTCTTTTAAAATATGACTGTAAGAACATACATGCTCAGTAGAGAACATGCTTAACATTAAAACTTAATAAAAGAGAAAAAAATTACAATTAATCACACCGTGAAGAAGAAACCATTGTTAAAATCATTCAAATTTAATGTTAAGAGCTTTTTTGTTCATAGTTTTACTTGGTTGAGATATAATGTTGCATCCTGCTCCCTCACTACATTTGATATAATATTAAAAAATGTTTTCTTATATTTAAATACTATTCACAAATGTCATTTTAAATGACTGAAAAATCTGACATATAAATAAATGTGGCCATAAATTAATTTATCATCTTCTCATTGTTAAATTGTTGGTTTAATTTTCATTTTCTTCCTTCTGTAAATAACAATGACATGAACATCTATACACAGACCTTTCATTTTCTCACTGGAATGTCGATGATTCTAAATAGCTGGATTGTATTGCATGGCTTTATAAGTGAGGGTCATCAATTGTTGGTGAATTTCCCAACAGGAAATTTGTCCCAATTTGTTTCTTAAAATTCTCTGAAATGTCAAGGTTTCTGCCAACAAAATGGTAGCAAGGGACCCTTTAATGTCACTGGGGATGCCAATTCCTCCTTTCTTTTTTGCAGAGGGAGCTCCAGGTCTTCCGCCCGATATAAAAAAGCGAGGGAAGGATGGGAGGTAATCAACCTCACAAACAACTGGAGGCTAGGTCTCCCAGGCTCAGCCACAGGCTGGTTTGGGTTGTGAATGTGTTTGTAGCATCTCAGGCCCTGGCCTCTGTGCAGGAGTGCACGCCAGCACAAAAAATCAATTGGCTTTTGTCAGGCACTAAATACCACCAAAACAAAATCTAAAGGTGTTTTTAAGGCACACACACACAGTATTTCTTTTCTTTCTCTCCTGGAAGTGCCTTAATTTTTTTCCCGGTCCAGAAAGGAATTGTCACTGAAGCATCTGTCACTCCTTCTCCTGTCTCATTGTAGCCACACAATAATACTTTTCACTTAAGAATGAATTTGTTCTACAGTTTGCAAAGTTTGTTCTGGGATGTGCCTTTTTTCATTTTAAAACATGATTATCTTATTAAAAAAATAAACATGATCAGCTTTTTTCTTTTCTTCCATTAGTGGAAGGATAAAGATTCAATCCATGGAATGTCTGTTGAGCAACTGTATAATTTTTGGTAGGCACCTTGGGATAGAAGGACGAGGCAGAATCTGTCCTTATTCTCAGGAGCAGAGTCAAGAAGGAGAGAGTGCAGGTAACTAACTATAATCCAAGACCATGGTTTTCAATGGGTCCTTCCAGGATTCCACAGTGTTGCCTCAAAGTAGCCATGAGGTGGGATCAGAGGTGGTAAGGGACCTGTCTGAAGCAAGCTAACTGGCTAAAAGAAGTTCTCAAACTCAAGGTATGGCCAAGCATGTTAAGTGATACAAGAAAGGGAAAAAGAAAGTGCATCTAAAAGAAAAAAATTAATTATGCCTCCTTGGAAGGGCTCTGCAGAACACATGGGCTGGGCCTTGAAAGGATGAGCAGAATTTCAACAGAAAAAGTGAAGGGTCTTCCTTGTTGAGGGAACATAGGTAAAGACAGAGACTTGGATGTGCAAGGCATGCTTGGGGAGCCATCAATATGATTAATTACAGGTTAGTAGGGGGTGTTTTGCAGGGTGCAATCAGCATTTCATTTAGAAAAGTGGTTCACAAAAGAATAGTGGAGCTTTTGCTATCTTGCTGTAAGAAGGGGAAGCCGAAGGTTTTTGAGTATGGATGTGTTGTTAGAAGACTTGTGTTCTAGAAAGGTGTTTCTGGCAGCTAGGGGAAAGAGAACTTATAGGTGGGCTGAGTCCAGATTCAGGGAGAACATGAAAAGACAAACACAGTCTCCACCAGAGGTAATGGTGGCAGGAGGCAGGGTAAGAGCAATTAAAGCCAGATGACCCTTTATCATACGCTGCTGGACCCATAGGATCTGGGGACCCGTCAGGAGAAGAGGTGAGGAGAGCCAGGGATCATTCCAAGGTTCCAGGTCTAAGAGACAAGGTGCCACTCGTGGAGTCGATGGATGACTGAAGATGAGAGGCTGTGGGTAGGGAGGAGGAAGCGATAGGAGAGAAACCAGAAGAAGGCCTGGGGGAATGCCTATGCTTATGGGGTCACTGAGAGGTGGTCTCAGTGTTTTGGGAGTCAAGGAATGGAGAGGATCCCAGGAAGCACAGGTGGGGACACGAGCCAGGGCTTTAGGGCCATGGAACAGGATGAACATAGGGAACAGGCTGTCAGATTGAAACTCAGGCGGTGACTGCTGACCTAGATACAGCAGTCTCAGTAGGTGGACTTGGGTGAATGTCAGACCACAGCGAGTGGAGGAGGTGCGCAAGGAGATTGCAATCTCTCTTGGAAAATTTGGCCGTGCAGGGAACAAAAGAGAGCGTAAAGAACTTGAAAGAGGAACAGGGGTGAAAAAAACAGGACCGGAGAGATTATTAGGTGAAGAGAAGAAAATGAAGAGGGAGGAGGGAGGGTGCCAATAAGTCTAAAGGAGTAAAGGATAAAAGATTTATTTTTATAAATTTTTTGATGTCTTTTCCATCAGAACACAGATTCGTAACAATGTAACTTCTTTCCAGTCTTAAATTAGAACAACTCAATGATTCCTCTCAATCTCCACTTGCCTCTTAGAAATTATGCCTTTAAAGAGGTTTTCGAGTATTCAAAATGTGGATTAGTGCATTTTAGAGTCGTATTTCTCTTCTTGAGCTGTTATATTTTTAGTTACCTTTAAAAATTTTTTGTCTAAAAATATCTCTAGTAACTGGAACAACGATAATTATTTTATTTCTTCCTTTAATATGTATAGCGTATCATGTATGTATCTTGTGTATGTGTTCATTTCCAAAGCCACAGTAAGATAGTTTTTAAGAAGAGAGTGGCTAACAGGGTAAAGCGCTCCAAAGAAGGCAAATAAGACAGAGATTTTAAAATGTCCATCAGAGGTCATTCTTGACTTTGTCAAAACTGGTGGCTTTTGTGGCTAAAGAGGTTTTCAAGTATTGACAGTATAATTTAGTGCTTTTTAGAGTCCTATTTCTCTCCTTCTACTGAGTTATATTTTTAGTGAGGGCAGAAGACAGGTTGCAGTGGATTAATAAGTTAATGGCAAGGAAAAAAAAGACATGGTACATAGAGGCAACTATTTGAGGAAACCTGGCTTGAGGTGGAGAGAGGATTGAGAAGGAGTTATTTATTTGTTTTTTTAAAATGCAAGAGATTTGAGTACATTTTTATGCTGGTGAGAAGACAGCACCCAAGAGGACGAGACTGATGATGTGAGGATTAGAAAGGAGACTAGTGAGTAGAGTCCTGGAGCAGACATGACAAGCGAGAGAATTCAAAGCACAGAGGGAGGAATCGTCTCAGGTGCCACCTCTGTCTACAAAGGAAAGAGGTGTTGAGTGCAGGTGTAGGAGAAGCGCCCAGGGTCACGTACTAAACTAAAGCCAGAACTAACTAAAGCCAGAACTAACTAAACTAAAGCCAGAACTAACGCCTCCTATGCCTCATCTGGAGCACTGTGTGATCCTCATGGGAATGGCCCAAGTGCTTTATTAGGATAAACCATAAAGAATTTTCAATTTTGCAATTCAGAAATGGCCAAATATTGCCATTTCATATGATCAGGTTCATATTGGCTCAGTTAATCCTTAAGGACAACTATATTAAGTTCCAACTATATTATTTCACAGATGAAGAGACTGAGAAACAGAGCAAGGTAATTAATCTGCCAAAGAGCACTCAGCACTAGGGTTTGAATCCCACTCTGGGTTCAGGATCTTGACTTAGGAACTCTTGATGCTCTTGCATGCTCTTGATGCTCTTGACTTATTGAACTTATTGACTGAACTTCTTGCTTCTTTGTGAATTTCCAACCCCTCCTCTTGATTCCTCGGCCACGGGAGGGGATTGGGAGTGAGGTGGTGAGGGCAGTGAGGAGGGTGAAGTGGGAAGCCAAGGCTGAGGCTAGGCCTGTGGCAGCTTCTGGGCTCTTTCCTCAGCCACGTCTGTCCTAAAGAGCTCTATAACTTGAAAGTGTAATGAATACAAAATTTTGGTAAACTGCATCAAAAAACCATCAATATCTTTTATTCACAGTCGTATGTTTTCTGGTACGTGCACCACTGAATTTCCTCGGTCTGAAAAAATTCAAAACCAACTCTACAGTCCTGACTGATATCTGCCTAGCTGAGGCTTGGAACAGATATCCAGGGTTGCCCAGTGCCCAATAAAACAAGCCAAGCAGCTTTTTCTAACACACTTGAGGGCAACAGCATCTCCATTTTACATAGACTTCTTATTGCAATAGACACATTTTAATAGGAAGAGCATCTCTGAGATGTGGTTCTTATCCTTTTCTGCTTCTGCTTTAAGAACACACAGCGGCCTGGGAGCTTTCAGACAGAATCCCATGCTCTGTGATTCAAAAAATGGAAATCTGGCATTATATGCCAGTGACATTTACTTCTGTGGCAGCTCAAGCGGCAAAAAGCCATATGCCATACACCTCGAATCAAGCCAAGCCACGCAAACGGATATGTGAAAGAGAAATAAGGAAATCGGGACCAGAAGAGTTCCAGGCACTTGACTTCCTCCAGCACTTAAAACACACAATCACTGCGGCACGAATCACATCTTCCTGCTCTTAAGAGACTCTTGAGGAATGCAACTTTGTTTTTTCTAATTTAAGAGAAATTTGGGAGGTAAAGGTAAAATACAAAAGATAATTTTTGTGAACTGCATGGTGTGCTCACGTTTACTCTCTGACATGCTATACAGGCACAAGTTTCTTGGGTGTGCTCGGGGAGAGAGGAGTCACCTAAACGGGATGGACTGCTGGCAGGCGCGTCTGTCCTCTGCACTGGAAAGTCTCTCGGTGGCCATCTTGTGAAAGGATACATGCCAGTATCGGCACTATTTTCCCCAGTGGCCCGGAAACAGGACTAGGGAGAAACAGAGTACTCCCCAAATGGCCAGGGCATGTGAATTAAGCAGATCTAAGAGGGATATAAGAAATGAGTGAAGGTGAAAAAATAAAATAGAGGGATTTCTTTTTAACTAGGGGGTCCAACCACTCTCCTTGGAAAAAAGAAATTCAGTTTATTTTGCAACTGTTCAATGTGTTTGAGGCTTTCCATCCATCTTATATAAAGCTACAGATGTGGGAAAATAATTTTCATTTTTCTTAAGAAATGAATGGCCAAATCCATTTGTAACTCCCTCAAAGTTTTGACATCTGAAGAAGAGATTCAGAAAAAAGGGTCTAGAAGTGTTTCTCAATAAGGTCTATTGGAAATTGGGGCAAGAAAATCCTTTATTCCGCAGAACTGCAGAATACTTAGTACCTATAGTCTCTAGGAATAGAACAACAGTGACCATATTAAGATATAAAGCTATAGTTCTTGCTTCCGATGACATGTTTACTTAATTTAGAAAGATAGCTTTGTAAATAAACTACTAGTCTATAGTTCAAAGATATTTTCCAAAAGAAATTTTGAATTCCATGCTGTGAAGGCAGAGGGGCAGAATTTCATTCTGAATGAAAGGGAGATGGTAACCATCTTACTGGGGTGGCACTTGTGCAAAATCCTAAAGTAGAATTTCAACAGGCAGATGGAGGAAGACATTTCTGGCAGAGGGAAGGAGGATGAGCAAACACCTCAGCTAGGAAAGCATGATGGCATATGCAAGGAATGATGGGAAGTTCAGGATATGCAGAGCTTAGGACAGGTGCAGGGTGAAGATATGGGGATGAAGCAGGAAAAGTATGTTAGGCCAATTGAAGAGAAATCTGAACATCTTGCTAAGGTTATGAAACTTTATAAGGCAGGCAATGGACAGCCACAGATGTGGATTAAATCAAGTATGATATGGTCAGATCTGTGTTGAGGACATTTGGAAAGTGGGAAGGTTTTGAAGCTGGGAGATAAGTTACTGCAATAGTTGGTTTCTTAGTCAGCTATTACCAGTGCTGTGTAACAAATAATCCCAACAGCTAAGAAGCTCTTCTTATACTCACAGGTCTATAGGTCAGCTAAGGTAGCTGTTTTAAGCTGTAATTCTATGGGCTAGGTATGGAAACTATAGTCCATATGCCTCATTCTGGGACCTACAATGAAGGGGTAGTGGCTGCTCAGGTTATATACTTCATCTCATGATGAAGGTAGAATGCAAGAACCCAACCCAACCACACGGGCCATAGTCAGGCCTCTGCTCACTTCACATCCATGAATATCTCACTGGCCCAAACAAATCACTTGACCAAGTCAAAAGTTGAAGGGCAGGAGAAATACACTTCACTCACCATGATGTCATGGCAAGGATGTGGAGATATACCACTCCCATGGAGCAGTGACGAACTGCAACCAGCCATTCAGTCTACCAGATGTGGAGAGAAGAGGAATATCTGAATCAAGGCAATGATGAGAAGGCAGAGGACCTAACAGTGATTGTAGTGACTTTGGTCACTGACTAGTTTCACAAAGAGGGTCTAGTCCATAAACTTCCAAATAGAAACTCACCAGACTGCCAGCCCCATAAGTGCAGGAACCATCTGTCTAGTTTACCTCTGTATTCCTGGTGCTTGGGGCAGTGCCCACTGTGTTGTGAAAACACAATAATGTTTGTTGAAAGGATGGACGGCATTTAAAGTTTAGGTTGGATAGTAACACTATTAACCAAAAGTGGACCACTGATGTGGCCATGCTGTGTATATGATGGCTGTGGGACAGTAACACTGAATACCTTCTATATCCCAGATACTGAGTAGATTCCGAGAATACAGAAAAAGCAAGGCTCTGCTCACTAGAAACCTGACAGACAATTGAAGTTCACTGTGGTAAATTCTAGGTATGGGTATTCACAAGGACAGAGCAAAGGGAGCACCTGAAGGGGATCTGAATGAGCTGTCGCCAAAAGAGATAGCTGTGGGCTATAGAACTTTCCTAGGGAAGGTGTTGGTCAGGTGTGGGAATAATATCTGAACTGACTACCTGCCTAAATGACTTCCTCCCACATAGCTACACTGAGCACTCACTATTTTTTTTTTTGTGGTACGCGGGCCTCTCACTGTTGTGGTCTCTCCCGTTGCGGAGCACAGGCTCCGGACACGCGGGCTCGGCGGCCATGGCTCACGGGCCCAGCCGCTCCGCGGCATGTGGGATCCTCCCGGACCCTCCCGGACCGGGGCATGAACCCGTGTCCCCTGCATTGGCAGGCGGACTCTCAACCACTGCGCCACCAGGGAAGCCCCTCACTATTATTTTTAATTTTACCAGAACTGCATGGAAAATACACAGCAACAATGCAAGAATGGAGAGAGGAAGGACAGGAAAAGAAGAAACTAGCAGTTTGGCATTCTCATCTCTCAAATTCAAGTTTCCATGTTGATTTTTCTCTCTATAACAATCAGCTGTGGAAACTGCTGTAAACTTGAGTGTTACTTTGGTACCCTCTTTTTGTCTCTCAACCTTCGCTCCTGCTTTTGACCTGTTAGACTCAGTGGCTTATATCTACGCCTGGAGACGGCGTGGGCAGACCAGCATCTGGTGTTGAACCATGCAGGTGAGTGCTTTAGCTCCTGTTTGGGAAAATGAAGGTGGATACTCTTGACCCATCATTTACCACTGTTCAGATTAAAAGCATGATTTTGAAAAACCTGCACAGGCATACAATTAGTGTAAATGAGAAGTTTAATTTCTACGTTTAAATAATTAAGTATATATTTTAACTCCTGACCCCCAAGATCTGGTATTTTTGCAAGGGGTATTTGGAAATTTCACTTGGGATCCTCTTACTTATCCCACCTCTTCTATTGGAGTCCCAGCAAATGGCTTCTGACGCTACCATCTCATTCTGAGTCCTCAGTTTATCTAGGGCCCCTCTTTGCCCTCCATCCCCCACCTCATCTCAACATTTGGTACCCTCAGTTGGCAAGAGGGGGACCTGTATGACACGACCTTATGTACTTCTTTTCTACCTTTGGAAACACATCCCTCTGTAGGAGTGTGTTCTCGACTCCTTTTTAAGATAATTTACACTTTGCAATTACAAGATAAATATTTTCTTTTAAATCCAAAAGGACTTGGAAGTTTTTGAGAGATTCCCATCTAATGGTACTCTTCTTAGCTTTCCAACTCTGTTTCCCATCTGCCCTTTAATTTAAAATGCCTAAATCTCATTATGCCTAACTTAAAATGTAGGTAATTTCCTTCTAATTGGACATATGCTAATAAAATGGTTACTGTGTCACTATCAAATCCCTCACATAATCCACCATGGAATATGGAATTCAGGTCATAGGAACCAGTTAGCAGTGCATACAGTGCCCCAAAGTATAGTTAATGAAAGGGAAAAAAATTTCAAAAGTCATTGAATAGAGTTATAGAGAGCAGTTAACTTAAAGAGTTGTCATTATTTTCATGTTCAGGGATGGCCTGCAGTTGAACCAAGGGACTGAAGTACATGGGGGTGTCATGTACAGCATAGAAAATATTGTCAATAACATTGTTATAACTGTGTATGTTGACAGATGGTAACTAGACTTGTCGCGGTGGTCATTTCAGAACGTATAAAAATATCGAATCACTATGTTGTATACCTGAAACTAACATGACATTGTATGTCAATTATAATTCAATAAAATATATGTATATTAAAAGAAAGGAACTGATGTGTCTTACCGCTGTCCAGCAGAAGAACCTATCGACTCTTTGCTTCTCATAATTGAGAAGTTTCGCACATGTTACACATTCAGAGAAAGATGCATTGACTCTAGGAAGACTTTGGTAATAAGAAGAGCCCTAAGCCAGACCCTGCACACAAAGGAACCCCCAAGATGTATATTTACTATTGTCAAGCTTGTCCCAAAATTATTCGTAAGACTCAATCTCAGTAAATATCATGTTTTATAAATGCTCCAGTTATAGAGAATGTCAAGAAAGCAAAACATGTTAGCAGTGTTCTCAACCAACTAAATCTACCAGTCAACTTTTAAACAGATTTTAAACAGTTTAACTATTTCTTATGGAAATTACAAGAACAGAGTCAACAAAATCTAGTTCTTTCTGGATGACTCAGGATCCCCGTATAAAACCACTTCATAAGGAGGCACACCCAGGCTCTTAGTGGCAGTCCCTGGAAATGAACCCCTTTACGGCCATCCCTGTTTTCTCATAAAAGTTGCACAGATGCTATGCAGCTGGGACCACTAAGATGGCACTCTGAGATGGATGTTCTGTTAAGTTAATCACTAAATCCGAGGGAAAAGCCTGAAAATGTTTTGCCGTCAGCTTTGTCATGAGTATCCTTTTCTTTTTCAGAGGGATTTAGAGTCCTGTGTCACCTGGTGCTTGCTCCAGGCCAGACGGTCCAGGGCTCACAGCCCGCCTAGCCGCGGTAATGTTCCTGCCCCACCTCACAGATGAGGAATCTGAAGCTGACAGGGCTGAGTCCCTTGCACAAGGTTATCCAGCCGGCAGTGGGGGACCTGGGCTCTTGAACGATCAGCGTGCCCCGCCTCTGAGATTCAGCTAAGCTCCCGTATCACCTGCAGTACATCTTTGGGCAGGCTGGGGAGAGCGTCCCTCACCACTACGAACCTGCACAAGAGGACTGCCTCCTCACATAGGAATTTGTCCCCACTGTGGTCAAAATCCCCTTTTGCAGCTAAAGTTCAATGGCTCCCCTTACAGAGGTATGGGGAAATCTATATTTATAGATATTTGGACTAACTACCTTGGGAAATCAAAGCAGCTCAATTATACTGCACAACCAAGTGCAAATTACTATTTGTTGAGATCAGCACCTCCCATTTGTATGTGGCAATTTACAAAGCCCACCTTTGAGGGCCTAATTCTCACTGTGATTCAGGGAAATACCACTGCTATTATTATCATTATTGTTATTATTGCTATTCAGCGTACAGATGGGAAGGGACTTGACAGCTAAAGGACATGCTCAAGGTCACGCTGCTGGCGAGGGACCATGCTGGGACTGCCAGCAGACTCTCCTGCTTCTCTCAGCCTGGGTTCTTTCCTCTCCACCTTGCATTCTCAATGGGGCATGGGACAGTGCCCCCAGGGGTGAAAACTGGTTCTTGGAGGAGCAAAATTCTTAGTCTTTTAACGTATAAAGCGCAGATGTACACACATTATATAAACAGATAACGACATATCTGCATAATTAAAATTGCAGGAGGAGGGTGATTAGTGGAAAGATGTCTACAAAACCTCCTTAACGCAAGAGTTGGAGAAATACTGCTTCACACCACAGCAGCCTCCCTGTCTTGGCTGGGACTGTTACTTATAATTAATACATTTCTTCTTAGAAAGTGTAGACACTGGGGTCTGTTTGAAAAGATAACTCTTGAAAACAATAGATTAGTGAAGTCTGTCTCTTTCTTGGTCTTTCCACTGTCTCTAGACTGCATAATCGATATTGATGACGACGTGCCGTGATTTATGTCCAACAGAAACTGGCAAGTTACATGAAAAAGGGTAACACTACCTTCAGTGGATACCTTAAACACACTCAAACATACATACACACACACACATACACACACACACACACAAACCATTCGCTACCTCTCCCACGGGAAACATCAAAGGAAAAAAATAAATCAATTCATGTTAACACATTTGCTTCTAGAGGAGATTCCATTTCCTGCGTTCCAAACCTAAAGATCTTTGTGAAACATGAGAAGCTTTTTGAATAAATACTTGTAAATGGCCTAGACAGCTGAAAAATGGATAACCTCATACGACATGAGGGCCCTTTAAAAGACTTCTCCTCTACTTAAATATTCATGTTTCAATTAAAACGTACACCTACTTTATTAACCACACCAGGCCCGGGTTCAGATCAATAACAGCAGCACTAGATGGAATTCTAATGAAGATAAACAACGCCGAGTCCTCCCCAGCTTCCCCTGGGCACAGAGGCACAAAGCCTCCTTTCACAACTTGCTCCAAGATATTTTACAGTCACCTGCCTCATGCAAATGAAGAGCTTCATGTTTATTCATGGTGAGAGTTACAGACCACCTTTCATTCCCTAGGCCAGCTCAGCTAACAGAGCGCCCTCTGCACCACTACGCAGTTGAGCTGGCCTAGGAAGGGGACTTCTGAATATCTAATTGTCCCCTGAAAAGCATGCATAGAAAGTCAGTAAGCTGGAAGCAGTTTGGGGAGCAAACATATTTCCCTTTTTCATTCATGCGATCCCTGCCTTTGAGCTTTCAAACAATCCCTTTTCTATACCACACCATAATCCATTAGATGTGACGAGTTAGAGGTTATTTTCCAAGGATAACCTTCCAGGGGACTTCTCAGGATGTTTCCTCCGTCCTGTGTCCTGCTCTCCGATTCTTCCTACTGAATTGATATTTTCACACCCATTGACTCGGAAGAAGCTGGTAAGCTTAGCCAGAGGCAGCTGCAGCTTTGTTTGATGGGCCTGGGTTCTCCCCGTGCACAGCCTCTCCTCTTTGAAGGGATGGGTTCTCATCTGTGAGCCTGAGTATAAACTCTATCACGTGCGCTTTGCTTCTTATGCTGCCGGGTAACGTTTCAAAATAGTGCTTTCACTCTAGAGTGACTACATTTTTCAAATCATTAGTTTCTTCCGTTTTGGTAATTTGAAAGCATGGCAAAGTCATTTGATCTTGGTTTTTAATGCCCATTCTGATAGTATCTGAGGTAACACTAATGCTATGAGCAAATATCTTGATGGTATCTCGAAGGCTCAGCCATCCCTGGAGAGGTCTGGGCAACTAGGTAATTGCAGGAGAGGCCTTAACTCTTGCCAGCCATTAAGTACATGAAAACTGTGGGACCTGCTGATTTTTAGGCTGCTACTCATGGCTTGTCACGTGGAAAACCAAGGTACTTAATAAAGCTGTTTGGAGAAAGACACCACCAAATTTTCAGCTGAAACCTTATTTCCGCCAAAGTTAAATGAGTTGTTTAATTCAGTTCAGAACTTAACTGGGGGTACATAGACAGCTTCACTTTTCTTTCTTCCCTTTTTCTTAACATAATGGCCAAAAAATGTCTTCTTGTGAAAAGGGCAATTTACTCATATTGTATAGACAGGATCTATCTTATTACATACAAAAAGAACACGTTACAACTGCATACAATATTTTACTTCCTCAGAGTCTTTTTACATTTATTACTTCAATTTAAGATCACACCACCATAAGAGACAGCGGTGGAATACTGATATCCACTTTTTTTTTTTAAACTTTCAGGCATACAGCTCCTGAGTAGAAGAATCAGGAATAGAGCCTGGGCCTTGCAGACCAACAGACACACTACTTTACCAATGCATGCCACGAGTTGGTGACGTGTTACGTGTGTCAACTGATGGTAATTCTACGGACACAATTCACTTTTACTGATCAAATGTACCTTAGTGAAAATCTTCATCGACAGCATTGGCTCCACCCCAAGGATTTAATTGGCACGTGGTGCAGTTGGGCGCTGGGATAACAGGGCTTTCAAAAGCCCCCAAGGTGATTCTAACGTATAGGCAGGTTGAGAAACGCTGCTACACACAGGTACAGATTTTGACGTGTATACCCTATTTGAATTTTTAAAGTGGAGCAGTCAGCCACAAAATCATTAAATGAGATTCCCATACCTGAAATAGCCAAATCACTTGCGTCCTCTTTCCTAAACCCTGTCCGCGCTCAAAAATAAAGGCTTCAAGAGACCTTCAAGATGGTGGAGGAGTAAGATGTGTAGATCACCTTCCTCCAGACAAATACATCAGAAATACATGTACATGTGGCACAACTCCTACAGAACACCTACTGAATGCTGGCAGAAGAACTCAGACTTCCCAAAAGGCAAGAAACTCCCCACGTACCTGGCTGTGTGGCTGACAGGGTCTTGGTGCTCCGGCTGGGTGTCAGGCCTGTGCCTCTGAGGTGGGAGAGCTGAGTTCAGGACATAGGTCCACCAGAGACCTCCCGGCTCCATGTAATATCAAACGGTGAGAGTTCTCCCAGAGATCTCCATCTCAACGCTAAGACCCAGCTCCACTCAACGACCAGCAAGCTACAGTGCTGGACACCATGTGCCAAACAACTAGCAAGCCAGGAACACAACCCCACCCACTAGCAGAGAGGCTGCCTAAAATCATAATAAGGCCACAGACACCCCAAAACACACCACTAGATGCGGTCCTGCCCACCAGAAAGACAAGATCCAGCCTCAACCATCAGAACACAGGCACCACTCCCCTCCACCAGGAAGCCTACACAACCCACTGAACCAAGCTTAGCCACTGAGGACAGACACCAAAAACAATAGGAACTACGAACCTGCAGCCTGCGAAAAGGAGACCAGAAACACAGTAAGTTAAGCAAAATGAGAAGATAGAGAAACACACAGCAGATGAAAGAGCAAGGTAAAAACCCACCAGGCCAAACAAATGAAGAGGAAATAGGCAGCCTACCTGAAAAAGAATTCAGAATAATGATAGTACAGATGATCCAAAATCTTGGAAATAGAATGGAGAAAGTACAAGAAATGTATAACAGGGACCTAGAAGAACTAAAGCGCAAAAAAACAATGATGAACAACACAAGAAATGAAATTAAAAATTCTCTACAAGGAATGAACAGCAGAATAACAGAGGCAGAAGAACGGATAAGTGACCTGGAAGATAAAATAGTGTAAATAACTACCACAGAACAGAATAAAGAAAAAAGAATGAAAAGAATTGAGGACAGTCTCAGAGACCTCTGGGACAACATTAAAAACACCAACATTCGAATTTTAGAGGGTCCAGAAGAAGAGAAAAAGAAAGGGACTGAGAAAAGTTTTGAAGAGATTATAGTTGAAAACTTCCCTAATATGGGAAAGGAAATAGTCCATCAAGTCCAGGAAGCATAGAGAGTACCATACAGGATAAATCCAAGGAGAAACATGCCAAGACACATATTAATCAAAGTAACAAAAATTAAATACAAACAAAAATATTAAAAGCAGCAAGGGAAAAACAACAAATAACATACAAGGGAATCCCCATAAGGTTAACAGCTGACATTTCAGCAGAAACTCGGCAAGCCAGAGGGTGTGGCAGGACATATTTCAAGTGATGAAAGGGAAAAACCTACAACCAAGATCACTCCACCCAGCAAGGATCTCATTCAGATTTGAAGAAGAAATTAAAACCATTACAGAAAAGCAAAAGCTAACAGAATTCAGCACCACAAAACCAGCTCTACAACAAATGCTAAAGGAACTTCTCTAGGCAGGAAACACAAAAGAAGGAAAAGACCTACAATAACAAATCCAAAACAATTAAGAAAAGGGTAATAGGAACACACATATCGATAACTACCTTAAATGTAAATGGATTAAGTGCACCAACCAAAAGACAGACTGGCTGAATGGAGACAGAAACAAGACCCATACATATGCTGTCTACAAGGGACAAAATTCAGACCTAGGGACACATACAGACTGAAAGTGAGGGGACTGAAAAAGATACTCCATGCAAGTGGAAATCAAAAGAAAGCTGGAGTAGCAATTCTCACATCAGACCAAATAGACTTTAAAATAAAGACTGTTACAAGAGACAAAGGAAACTACATAATGATCAAGGGATCAATCCAAGAAGAAGATATAACAATTGTAAATATTTATGCACCCAACATAGGAACACCTCAATACATAAGGCAACTGCTAACAGCTATAAAAGAGGAAATCGACAGTAACACAATAATAGTGGGGGACTTTAACACCTCACTTACACCAATGGACAGATTATCCAAAATGAAAATAAATAAGGAAACACAAGCTTTAAATGACACAATAGACCAGATAGATTTAATTGATATTTATAGGACATTCCATCCAAAAACAGCAGATTACACTTTCTTCTCAAGAGCTCATGGAACTTTCTCCAGGATAGATCATATCTTGGGTCACAAATCAAGTCTTGGTAAATTTAGGAAAACTGAAAGCATATCAAGTATGTTTTCTGACCACAACACTATGAGACTAGATATCAATTACAGGAAAAAATCTGTAAAGAATAAAAACACATGGAGGCTAAACAATACACTACTTGATAACCAAGAGATCACTGAAGAAAAGAAAGAGGAAATTAAAAACTACCTAGAAACAAATGACAATGAAAACATGACAACCCAAAACCTATGAGATGTAGCAAAAGCAGTTCTAAGATGGAAGTTTATAGCAATACAATCCTACCTCAAGAAACAAGAAACATCTCAATAAACAACCTAACTTTACACCTAAAGCAAGAAGAACAAAAAAACCCCAAAGTTATCAGAAGGAAAGAAATCATAAAGATCAGATCAGAAACAAATGAAAAAGAAATGATGGAAACAAGAGCAAAGATCAGTAAAAGTAAAAGCTGGTTCCCTGAGAAGATAAACAAAATTGGTAAACCACTAGCTAGAAAAAAAAGGAGAAGATTCAAATCAATAGAATTAGAAATGAAAAAGGAGAAGTAACAACTGACACTGCAGAAATACAAAGGATCATGAGAAATTACTAGAAGAAACCATATGCCAATAAAACAGACAACCTGGAAGAAATGAACAAATTGTTAGAAAAGCACAACCTTCCGAGTTGTGAACCAGGAAGAAATAGAAAATATAAACATACCAATCACAAGCACTGACATTGAGACTGTGATTAAAAATCTTCCAACAAACAAAAGCCCAGGACCAGATGGCTTCACAGGCAAATTCTCTCAAATATTTAGAGAAGAGCTAACACCTATCCTTCTCAAACTATTCCAAAATATAGCAGAGGGAGGAACACTCCCCCACTCATTCTACAAGGCCACCATCACCCGACACCAAAACCAGACAAAGATGTCACAAAGAAAGAAAACTACAGGCCAATATCACTGATGAACATAGATGCAAAAATCCTCAACAAATACTAGCAAACAGAATCCAACAGCACATTAAAAGGATCATACACCCTCCACAAAGTAGGCATAGAGGGAACTTACCTCAACAATATAAAGGCCATATACGACAAACCCACAGCCAACATTGTTCTCAATGGTGAAAAACTGAAACCATTTCCTCTAAGATCAGGAATGAGACAAGGCTGTCCACTCTCACCACTATTATTCAACATAGTTTTGGAAGTTTTAGCCACAGCAATCAGAGAAGAAAAAGAAATAAAAGGACTACAAATCAGAAAAGAAGTAAAGCTGTCACTGTTTGCAGGTGATGTGATATTATACATAGAGAATCCTAAAGAGGCTACCAGAAAACTACTAGAGCTAATCAATGAATTTGGTAAAGTAGCAGGATACAAAATTAATGCACAGAAATCTCTTGCATTCCTATACACTACTGATGAAAAATCTGAAAGAGAAATTAAGGAAACACTCCCATTTACCACTGCAACAAAAAGAATAAAATACCTAGGAATAAACCCACCTAAGGAGACAAAAGACCTGTATTCAGAAAACTATAGGACACTGATGAAAGATATTAAAGATGATACCAACAGATGGAGAAATATACCATGTTCTTGGATTGGAAGAATCAACATTGTGAAAATGACTCTACTACCCAAAGCAATCTACAGATTCAATGCAACCCCTATCAAACTACCACTGGCATTTTTCACAGAACTAGAACAAAAAGTTTCACAATTTGCATGGAAACACAAAAGACCCCGAATAGCTAAAGCAATCTAGAGAAAGAAAAATGTATCTGGAGGAATCAGGCTCCCTGACTTCAGACTATTCTACAAAGCTACAGTAATCAAGACAGTATGGTACTGGCACAAAAACAGAAATATAGATCAGTGGAACAGGATAGAAAGTCCAGAGATAAACCCACGCACATATGGTCACCTTATCTTTGATAAAGGAGGCAAGAATATATAACGGAGAAAAGACAGCCTCTTTAATAAGTGGTGCTGGGAAAACTGGACAGCTACTTGTAAAAAAAATGAAATTAGAACACTCCCTAACACCATACACAAAAATAAACTCAAAATGGATTAAAGACCTAAATGTAAGGCCAGAAACTATCAAACTCTTGGAGGAAAACATAGGCAGAACACTCTGTGACATAAATCACAGCAAGATCCCTTTTGACCCACCTCCTAGAGAAAAGGAAATAAAAACAAAAATAAACAAATGGGACCTAATGAAACTTAAAAGCTTTTGCACAGCAAAGGAAACCACAAATAAGGCGAAAAGACAACCCTCAGAATGGGAGAAAATATTTGCAAATGAAGCAACTGACAAAGGATTAATCTCAAAAATTTATAAGCAGCTCATGCAGCTCAATATCAAATAAATAAACCCAATCCAAAAATGGGCAGAAGACCTAAATAGACATTTCTCCAGAGAAGATATACAGATTGCCAACAAACACATGAAAGGATGCTCAACATCATTAATCATTAGAGAAATGCAAATCAAAACTACAATGAGGTATCACCTCACACTAGTCAGAATGGCGATCATCAAAAAATCTACAAACATCAAATGCTGGAGAGGGTGTGGAGAAAAGGGAACTCTCTTGCACTGCAGGTGGGAATGTAAATTGATACAGCCACTGTGGAGAACAGTATGGAGGTTCCTTAAAAATCTAAATATAGAACTACCATACGACCCAGCAAACCCACTACTGAGCATACACCCTGAGAAAACCATAATTCAAAGAGTCATGTACCACAGTGTTCATTGCAGCTCTATTTACAATAGCCAGGACATGGAAGCAACCTAAGTGTCCATCAACAGATGAATGGATAAAGAAGATGGGACACATATATACAATGGAACATTATTCAGCCATAAAAGGAAACGAAACTGAGTTATTTGTAGTGGTTGCATGCACCTAGACTCTGTTATGCAGAGTGAAGTAAGTCAGAAAGAGTAAAACAAATACCGTATGCTAACACATATATATGGAATCTAAAAAAAAAAAGCAGTTCTCATGAACCTAGGGGCAGGACAGGAATAAAGACACAGACGTAGAAAATGGAGTTGAGGACATGGGGAGGGGGAAGGGTAAGCTGGGACGAAGTGAGAGAGTGGCATGGACATATATACGCTACCAAATGTAAAACAGATAGCTAGTGGGAAGCAGCCGCATAGCACAGGGAGATCAGCTCTGTGCTTTGTGACCACCTAGAGAGGTGGGATAGGGAGGGTGGGAGGGAGACGCAAGAGGGAGGAGATATGGGGATATATGTATATGTATAGCTGATTCTTTGTTATAAAGCCGAAACTAACACACCACTGTAAAGCAATTGTACTCCAATAAAGATGTTAAAAATAAATAAATAAAGGCTTCAATGAAATAATTATGGGGCCACTTGCGTGCCAAGGTATCCAGCTCTGGTTTAGCTCTTCCCATGTCAATGAATAAGGCATGCTCTGAAATATTGGTAATAAAAGGCAAAAACACACAATACAAACTCAATGGTCTGAACCAATGGATTACTCTGCGGAGACTACTATATCGAGAAACTGTAAGAAAGTACGTTTCAAAGAATAAATATTTTAACCACTCTCTAATTCTACTTCTCTTATATAAATAAAAAACATCGCATCTGCTGCTTCCCCAGGCCTGGAGGAGCAGGAAGACAGCTGCTTTTCCAAACACTCACTTCCAGCAGCAACATTAACTACCAAGCACTAGGTATCTACCAACTAATGTCCCCATCAAGGCAGGTTGTCGAAGAGATTCCTGTGTCTGCTGGAATCTGATATTGTTTGTTGGAAAAAAATCACAATTTTAGAGTGAGGGATGCTGCTTCTCCAGTAATGAGCTAAAGAAGGCAGATAGCTAAGCCGTTCTTACAGAACCCTGGGTCTCAGGTCAACAATTAAATCCACCATCTATGCTTCCATTCAAAGTGGTAAAAGCCTGGAAAGATGTCCAAGAAAGTTCAAAGAAACTGTGTCTCATGTTGGGCTCTTTTAAGATACTTCTGAATTCCCATTTGGACAATCTTAGCAAACAAGAAAAACATTAAATCTACCAGTAACACCAAACCCACATTTGTTCCTAAATTCAATCTCTTCTGCTACCAAGTTAATAACAAGAAGAAAAGTGAACTGATTAAAATTTCAGCTTCTCTCTTTTCCAATTTATTATCTGGTAAAGCAAAAGGTGGCTGATAGGCAGCAGGAAAAAATCAGAAAAGACATTCTTCACATTGAACTAGAGGCCCTCACACAGGGTCCTTTTTTTTGTTAAGGCCGAAGAGACAAAAAAGAGAAGTAAAAGAAAAAGGACATAATTATATCTGAATTTGAGCAACCACTAGCAGAACTCTGCAACAGGTATTATGCTAGTCTACCAGCCAAAAGAACAACAAAAAACCTCATCTGTCCATGTTTCATTAATTTAAACTGATACCCACAGCTACAAATCTAATGTACTTACAACTTAAATACACATTATGGTAAGCAGAATAATGGCTCCCCGTTGATGTCCGTATTTTAATCCCCATAATCTGTGAATATATTTCCTTTTATGTCAAAAGGGAATTTAGGTTGCAGGTGAAATTGAGGTTGCTAATCAACTGACCTTAAAATAGGAACGATTACCCTGGATTATCCAGGTGGTCCAATGTAATCACAGGGGTCCTTACAAGTGAAAGATGGAAGCAGAAGAGGGATCAGAGTGATAAGTAATGTGGAAACGACTGAACCTGCAGTTGCTGGTTTTGAAGATGGACAAAGGGGGCCATTGAGACAAGGAATGCAGGCAGTTTCCAACCTGGAACAGGCAATGAAATGAATTCTCCCCAAGAGCCTCCAGAAAGGAACATAGCTCTGCTGACACCTTGATTTTAGCCCTGGGAGACCCATTTTTGGCTTCTGAATTATGGAACTGTAAGATAATAAATTTGTATTGTTCATGCCACTAAGTTTGTGGCAATATGTTCCAGCAGTACTAGGAAAGTAATAATACACGAGATAAAAAGTACATCACTGATAAACTCTTCTGGTTACAAAAGGAAGGCATGCATAGTATTAGAAAGAGGAAAGCAGACACAGTTAATGTAGAAAATTGAAATGCCTTGTCATACCCATCCCTGATCCTCCTCTGATATCCATTCTTAACCAATGAATGGACATGTGGAGTGGGACCCTCTGCCTCTCAGGCCTCCAGATGCCTGCCCACGGCCATAAGCTACCACCCCTACTCGGCAGCAGATGTGTAACATCACAGCTGGTTTACAATCGTCCATGGCAAAAAGATGGCACTAGGGCCACAGTGAGAAACTGTACTGGAACCTGGCTCTGAGATCTTGCTGCAGGAAGTTTTTGCAGCCATATAAGTTAATTACAAAAAGGTTTCAGCATGACCCTTTGGGGGGCTTGCCATCACCTAGCAGGACCTCACCCTGAGCAATGAGAATATCACCTCCACCAACCCGAGCACACAGCCATCATGAATAACACGGACCTGAGAGCCACGCTCGTCTCCTCCCTGAAGCCCCTCTCAGCAACTCCAGACGGAAGCCTCTGGTCTCCTTTGCTAACAGTGTATGTATTCTTGGGGCTTCATGTCCTAAACTTGTAAGTTCTACAGAAATTAAGTGTCTAAGTACTCATTCCCTTGAGCCATTCCTTTGCAGGAATTTGGTAATGTTTTCTATATACCTTATCTGTGCATAGATCAACAGCAATAATATTTGATTTTATTATTTACAGAAATGCAGATTTCTGTAATTCTGGAGAAGCGGGATGAATGAAATGCCCTCAGCAGATGGATAGCTCAGTGCCAGAACACATGAGTCAGTGAAGTCTCCTTCTCTTGGAGGAGTAAGTGTCCCAGGACACAAGAGCTGAGGACTGGATGGCTTTCAGAAACAGTGCAGTACAGGAAGAGTTGAACTGATCCAGAAGCAACGTGGCCATAGCAATTTCAGAGACTACTGATTTAACTTTCCCCTTTTTTTTTTGTGGCCTGATTGAACAAAGGTCTCTGTGCTCCTTCTTCCCTCTCTCCCAAGGATAATTACACCTGAACTGCAAAGTCCCTCATAATCAAGTGAAGTACACTCAGGAGGCTACAGTTAACAATCATAAGGGAATTAATGGGCTTCTTTCCTCCACCTCCCCTCCTGACTCACGTCTGACCTTGGCTCTAGTTGCTCAGACACTTGCAGCTCTAGCATGCAATTTACAGATCAGTGTTTTCCACAGAGGGGAGTCCCTGGGGCCTATTTCAATGAGTTAAATAGATGGCCCAGACAAATATATAAAAGGACTGAAGATCACTTAGGCCCGTATACAGAGTAAAAAAACAATAAAAAAATTTTGTAAAAGTGATTATAACCACAATGAACAGCAACAGGATAAACACGAAGATGTAAAATAGGGCATCAAAATCACAAATTGTAGGGGAGGGGAGTAAAAAATGTGGATCTTTTAGAATGTGTTTGAACTTACACGACTGAACGTATCAGCCTAAAGCAAGTCAATACAGTTACAATACTCGAAAACCATGGTAACCACAAATCAAAAACATGCAACAGATTCCCAAAAACGCAAAAGAAAGGAACTGAATAGGTGGCTCAGAATGACTGGGATGGAATGGCGTTCTCTGCTACAACTGCAGCTAAGATCATTATATTGATGGAGACCGTCAGGTTCTAACCTTGGGGAAGGCTTGGGGAAGAGTGTCTTCTTCCCAATTTTCTTTCTTTATAACCAATATTGGTTCAAGATGCCATGGACCAGAAATATGGTGGGAAAGAAGAACCAGATATAAGTTCAGAAAAAAGAGGACTGGGAGGCAAAGACCAACAAGGACATCGAGTGACGCTGGAATTCAGGTATTATGTTATGCCCCAAGCACAAACCCATGAAGGCCCCACGGGATGACTGTGAGACCAGACACTTAGACGCTTAGAAACAGTTATGCCCCCCGTTACCAGGTCAGCAGGCATGGGTGATGGGGCCAACCAAAGCCAGAGTCACATATAGTAGCAAACCAGAAGGATTAAAGACCTAAGCATACCTGTCCCAACCATCAGTTATTACTAGCCACGTCATGATTGCTAACAAGGCTTTGATCCAAGGATAAAGACTTCGTTTATCTTGAAAAGTGTCCACGATGCTTCTGCTTCCTTTAAGTTGGTCAGCACTCTTCTCTCCACCCAACATTCACTCACAAACAGAACTGTGAAATTCACACTCTTCAAAAAAACCAAATGCTTTCTGTAAACCAAGACATGTTCCATATAAACTTACTCAGCTCCCTGAAAGAGGTCTTGCATTTTAATACTCGTTGTGACAGAGCAAAGGGCAGTTATCTCAACGCAGCCATAACCCACAAAGAAACCAAGTGACCACAGCAGCCTTCCTCATCTCATTCTCTCCCTGGCAGCCACCTGCACAGGTGGAGTGGAGGCATTTTCCCCACTAGATCTGTAATAACAAGGCATCCCAGACCAAGGCTTTTAAAGGAAAAAGTTCATCTTATCAATATTGCTCAAGAAAGGGTCTCTGCTGGTGGCCCCTGCTTAGTAAGCCAAAAAGAACAAAGGGGCTCCAAACTTATCCCTAGAGCGATAAGAGCATCGCTGGCACCCAGCTTCCTGTCTGTATAGGTACGCCTTTCCTTCTCCAACCTTAACGTCACCTAAAATCACAGTCGTCCTCATTCTCCTTCCACACCCAGCGAAGGGACCATGCAAAGGTGGGTGGGCCTCCACCGGGCACACAGGAAGCTTCTGTCTCTGCTTCAGATTCTCCTTACCTTGTTGAAGTCTTCAGAGGTTGCCCTCATTTCCTTCCATGTCTTGTTCAGGAGCTGGATACAGATGCAGAAAAACTCCTCGAAGGATCTGTCGTGGGTGAAGAACATCGGGTGGAAATCGTTGCAGGTCTCACTAGCTGGAGGAAAGAGGAGGGAAAGAAGGGAGGAAGTGTGAGAAGGGAAATGAAAGGATACAGACACATGCTCCAAAGGGAGATGACGAGAGGCATATTTGGCTCAAGCCACACTGGAAAAAAAGGCATTTTGAAAAGGCAACCAAAGGGTAGTCACCGTGAAACTTCACAGTTTAAGGTCAGATGGTCAGACCTACCCTTAGGCGCATATTTTGACCGAAGGAAGTGAGCTCCTAACTCACTCCATGATATGATCCTTATGGCTTTGGTCCAGGATCCATGGTGTTGAATATGGGCTCTGCATCTGCCTTCTTGACCTTATAAAGGTTATTCAAACTGCCGTGTCAGTCACAGCTCTTCCATCACCCTTAATTTCCTATTTCTCAACAGAATAACTGGCAGAAGATGAGTTTTCCCGAATACACAATTAATTGCAACTTTGAAAATAGCATCCTTTATTTCTCCAGGGGGCTTTTTTTCCTCTTATGGCATTGAGTAGGGGATATTTGAGATCATTAACCTCAGACACCATTAACCATTTGTTTTACATTCTCAGACACAGATGGCTGGAGGTCAAAGCAACCCAAGTGGCTTTGAAGGCTGCAACTGGTTCGGTCCTGGACCAAACCCTGAAGTCAGTCAGACTGCCTTCAATCCACCCCATTACAAAGCTTCCTTAGTAATGGTCAGACCCAGTGCTTTGAGTTCTAGGTATGGCCACCTCTCTCCTCCTTCCCAGACCAGTACACCAGCCCCTTCATTCTCAGCTCTCTGTCAAGCTGACCTTTTTATAGCCCTTTTACGTACATTCATTTGATCTTTAGAACGCATCTTACTGTTTATGTCTTAAGGGATGAGGACTGGAGCCCAAGTAAGTGGGCTTTGTGACCCCCCAAAACAAGATTCTAAATTTTATTTCTTTAAATATAAGCTGTTACTTACAGTGAAAGAATTCTGATTTTAATTGGAATCTATTTAAAGACCAATGCGTCTTCAAGACCCCAAATGATAGAATTTTAAGCTCTGGAAGCCCAGGAGAGGAGGATGGAGTGGGGCGGGAGTAGGGTTTACAGCAGAGAACTTCTGTACTTGGGGAAGACCCTGGTGCCCATCGTGTAGTTGAACATGAATTCTACTTAGAGAGGATCCTCGGGTGAAGGCCCCTGGTGAGTGAACCCTGATCAAACCTAAGAGGACATGCTCTACTTTGGGGGACACACTTATACACAAACCTCTTCTATCTTCACACTTTATCATAGTAAATTCTGTTTTCTTCCAGAGAAGGTAAGGGCATAGGCTAGCAACAGCTTGCAGTCATGCAGAAAAGGTTTGGGTCTGAGGGCAGAAGGTTTGAGTTCAAGTCCAGCCCATGACAATGAGAAGCTAGTCACTTCACCTTTCTAAGCCTTGATATTCTAAACTAAAAAATGGAAATGAAACCTCCTTGCCTTCTCTGTAGGCTATGGAGAGGCTCAAATAACACGATTCACAGGAAAGTGCTTTGAAAGGATAAAAGTTGGAGCAAGGCGGTGGTGATAACAATGAATGTCGTGCCAGCATATTGTTTCCAGGAACATAGGCTGTTTTTTGATTCCTCCAATTCTTAAGTCAAGCCTGTTACATCTCAGAAATTAGAGGCAAGAACATATAAGTTATCCCACTCCAGCTCATTACCAGTAGAGATGGCAAAAGTGACATTCTGACCTGATACACAAAGCTATTTAAGGAACTTGAAAAGTAAACACAGGATTATGTGTTTGCTGCCCTGGGCAATGAGCTGTCACTTTCATAAGCACTGAAGCCAATAAAATTTAGCAGTCTACAGGAGCACTTTAAACCACTATCGCCATACAAAGCCTCATTATTAATCACATTATGAGGGTATCTTTTGGGGGGCTAGTGTGATTATATGTGTATTTTATGCCCTAGTTAAAGTTTTATGGGACTACTGGAGCTGAGCTAGCCAAACAAAACTGCGACCAACAAGCCCGTCTCTTGTTTGGGTGAAGAGGGAGGGAAACAACATCGTTAATAATAGGGATCGGGGCGGGGGGGCGGGGGGGACAGAAGATTGTGTATAACTCCCCAAGGGCTCTACAGGCGTTATCTTCACAGCAACCCAGGAGGTAGGCACGATGCTTATCCTCACTGTATATATAAGACAGGTGAAACCTGGAGAAATTAAGCCTTCCCTCACAAGCCTTTTTTAGGTGGCTCCACACGAGCATTGGAAACCCACAGTTTAGTTGACACAGCAGCCGCTTCCTGCCTTAGTTGATATCAAGAGCTCAGGGCATTTCCTTGTTATTGCTACTTTGAAAATTAATTTCTCCACCCACACTCCTAGATCTCCTTGGATTCCTCCTTCAACAGAAACCAGCATCCCGACCTGCAGCCCAGTGGGGCTCACAATAAGTGCCCAGCCAGCACCTGTTGATGGACAACACCTGGCCATGTGACAGTACCAACAATGGCCATGCCACTGTCACCAGCCACGTGCCAGGCACCATTACTGTTACTTATTACATCAAGCCCCTAGGAAGATAACATCAATTTCTTTTTATAAAATTAGAAATAGGAGAGTTAGAAAATTGTCCAAGGTCACGTGGCTTTCAAGTGGCAGAGCTGGGTTTCAAACTCAGGTCGACTTGGCTCCAAAGCCCATCATTGTTGCAGTGACAGGACCAGGAATCACACCCAACATTCTACACCAGAGCCAGTGTTTTCAACCTCCACATGAGGATGGCTTTGCCATCATCCTAAGATTCTTTGAGACTCATCCCTTGGGATGAGGAACGGGCAAAGAGCAAATCAAAACAATTTGTTCCTTGACATGTTACAAAAGAAACAATGAAAAGACTGATATATTTTGGGATTTTACATCCTTAAAAGGATGTTCCTGTATTAGAGGCAAGGAAAAAGTAATAAGTATTAATACTTTTTTCCTCAAAAACATTCAAATTGCAGATATTCAGGATTGAGGATGATCGAGCAGGAAGGACTGGACCAGATTATCTGATTTGTTTCCCTCTTTTATTTTGCAGGTAAGAGTAGTGAGAAAGGCAAAATGACTTGTCCAAGAGATCATGATGGTGGAAAAGGGGCAAAGATGCTGGGAGCCAGGCTGCTGGGGTTCAAATACAGGTTCTTTTGCCTACTGCTGAGTCACCTGGGCAAGTCATTTCATCTGTCAATGTCTCAGTGTTCTCATCTGTGAACTGGGGGCAACAGTAGTATAAACTTCATCAGGTGGCTGTGGGGATTAAAAGGGAACAGTGACTACATGGAGAAGCTCAGTGCAAGTGTGAGCCAACAGGATTATGATGCTCGTCATCATATAGCAAGTGCACCCTGGCCCAGGCCATCCCAGTGATAAAGGTGAGCTTGTATCAGCTCACAGGGATGCCCTGACTCTCATGAACAGGTTCCTTAACTCAGAGGTTTAAACAAACAGATAAAAACAGAGAGGGGGAGGTTTACTACTGCTTTTTAAGGAAAATAAAAACACTTTTTGAGGAAAAAAAGTGAATTTGTAGGCAATGATTTTATACATGAAATTTAAAGAGAAGTTTTCAATGGGACAAAAATAGCAAGACTTTTCAAAAACCAATTTTTTTTTTTTTTTTTTGCGGTACATGGGCCTCTCACTGTTGTGGCCTCTCCCGTTGCGGAGCACAGGCTCTGGACGCGCAGGCTCAGCGGCCATGGCTCACGGGCCCAGCCGCTCCACGGCATGTGGGATCTTCCCGGACCGGGGCACGAACCCATGTCCCCTGCATCGGCAGGCGGACTCTCAACCACTGCGCCACCAGGGAAGCCCCCAAAACCAAATTTTTTTAAGCACACTATTTTTAACACAATGAGATTCTCTTTTATAAAAAAAAATCAACTTACTGGTCTTTTAAGTCTGGAATATTAAGGTATTTTCAGGGCTGAGGGTGAAATGGGTTCTTATTAATTTACTGACACCTAATTCATTTATAAATAGGCCAACTTTGAAAGCTTCTATAATCCACACACCTTTGTTTTAAAAATAAAAAATAAGAATGCTATACACTTATGTAGCATTTTGCCTTTCAAAGTAGATTTGTCCCCATTTTTCATTGGATAATGTCAAGTGAGGCAGGTATCATCACTGGAGGCTCAAAGAACAAGGGCTACTGCAGTGCAGCAAGTAAACAATGAAAGGTGCATACAAAGAAAGGGTTCTAGTGCTGCCTTGTGACCTTAGAAGGTCACCTCAGCTCCAGGGCTCCAAGTTTCTTACCTGTAAATGGGCTGGTAAGGTTCCTGCCAAGTCTCAGATTCTAAGACATTACACACACGCACATACTAACACACACACCACGTAATGTATTTTTAAGTCCCTAATATCCATCAATAATTATAGAACTTGGAGATTACACCTGCATTTAACCTATGTCCTAAAGTATTATTTCCTTGAATGACAGGATGGCTACACATTTCAGTTAGGGTGTTAGGGCATCAAAGTGGCATTTGATAGGCTTAGAAAATGTTTGATGAGATAGTATTTACTCTTCTTTTCATAAGAAACTTGTTATTTGTTTTCAGCCCCTTTCAATCTATTAATATCACCTAATGCAGACCATTACATAAGAAAATTACATGACTAAAGATAGAATGACAAGATGACACAGGCAAATGCACGTAATTTCTGCACTTTCACGGGAATTTTCTTAGACAAACATAATTTTTGACATGCTGAAAAGCTCTGTCCCATGCTTTCCATGACCCTTGTTATACTGAGACTGTGAACCCATTTGCAAGTGAATACAGGGACACATGTTTTGGAGGCACTAGGCAAACTTTGAGTATTTTTACCATGAAATAATGAGCTATTTCAACTGCAACAGTGTTTGGAAATGGTGCACTTTGAAAGAGAGATAAGCACTGGCCTAACACAAAGGGCATTGTGTCTTAAAATTCTGAGCTGCAGGAAGAAGGGGATAAATCATAAACACAGAAGCATTTCATACATGAAAACTGCCAGAGCGGTTGTAAAATCTTACTAGGTATCCAAAGCGTGGAAACTCAAACTAGAACTCTTTGTGGCTCTAGGGTCGGTCTGGGTAATACACCCATGAATTCTCAGATGCAATGTCTCTTTATACCTTTGCAGAAGATCTTACCCTTGTGACCTTTGAGTTTCTATTTTTAGAACGGCTATTCTTTAATAGCTTGGTTTTGGAGTTTTGGTGCTGTGTAGGAAGATGCTAAAAGTTCAAAACCTTTTGTAGGTGGGAGAGGTGAAAAGGCGAAGAGAGTGAGGACAAAGAATGTGAAGTTCCCCCACTGCTGAGCTCTGCTAGTGTAGAAGCTTCCACCCCTGCTATTTCAGGACAGGGGATCAGAGGCTTGAAAGCTGCTCAGCTCTACGCAGCCCCTGAAACCTGGTTTAATAGAACTCTGGATATTCTGTTCTATCCTCTCTCATGCCTAAAAATAGTATGAAATCGACACTAAAAAGACACACCGTCTAATCCAATGCTTCATTGTTCACTTTCCTTCTGGGCCTTTTTTTATGGACATGGAGAGAGAAAAAAATACCTACTAGTGTTAGGACTGAAAATCAGACACTAGCATCAAAAGATAGCCGACTCACAAAGATTGACCTGAGGCCACATCCCAGGCACACAGTTATGTGTTAATAAAAGAGCAGGTTCTAGAGCAAGGTCGGCCTGGGTGCAAATCTTGGTGTCACTACTCAATAGCAATGTGACCTTTATCAACTTACCCTTCCTCTGGGCCTCAATTTTTTCATTATAAAAAAAGGAAATGCATCTTATCAGATTACTGCTAAGATTAAATTTAAAGTGATACATGATTCACATATTAACAGATAAAACAAGCAACAGTAAGTGCTAGTTGTTACCAGTTTTAATAGCAAAATTATTATTGTACTTAGGTAAAATGACAAATTTGGAGGAATTATATATGCGGATAGAAAGACATTATAAAATTATAGTAATTAAAATAGCTTGATATTGGTCCATGAATGGAAAAACAGAATAGAATAGGATAGGGGGTTCAGATATAGTCTTTTTTTTTTTTTCAACATCTTTATTGGAGTATAATTGCTTTGCAATGGTGTGTTAGTTTCTACTTTATAACATAGTGAATCAGCTATATATATACCTATATCCCCATATCTCCTCCCTCTTGTGTCTCCCTCCCACCCTCCCTATCCCACCTCTCTAGGTGGACACAAAGCACCGAGCTGATCTCCCTGTGCTATGCGGCTGCTTCCCACTAGCTATCTATTTCACATTTGGTAGTGTATATAAGTCCATGCCACTCTCTCACTTCATCCCAGCTTACCCTTCCCCCTCCCCATGTCCTCAAGTCCATTCTCTACGTCTGTGTCTTTATTCCTGTCCTGCCCCTAGGTTCATCAGAACCATTTTTTTTTTTTAGATTCCATATATATGTGTTAGCATATGGTATTTGTTTTACTCGTTCTGACTTACTTCACTCTGTATGACAGACTCTAGGTCCATACACCTCACTACAAATAACTCAATTTCGTTTCTTTTTATGGCTGAGTAATATTCCATTGTATATATGTGCCACATCTTCTTTATCCATTCATCTGTTGATGGACACTTAGGTTGCTTCCATGTCCTGGCTATTGTAAATAGACCTGCAATGAACATTGTGGTACATGACTCTTTTTGAATTATGGTTTTCTCAGGGTATATGCCCAGTAGTGGGATTGCTGGGTCGTATGGTAGTTCTATTTTTAGTTTTTTAAGGAACCTCCATACTGTTCTCCATAGTGGCTGTATCAATTTACATTCCTACCAACAGTGCAAGAGGGTTCCCTTTTCTCCACACCCTCTCCAGCACTTATTGTTTGTAGATTTTTTGATGATGGCCATTCTGACTAGTGTGAGGTGATACCTCATTGTAGTTTTGATTTGCTTTTCTCTAATGATTAGTGATGTTGAGCATCCTTTCATGTGTTTGTTGGCAGTCTGTATATCTTCTTTGGAGAAATGTCTATTTAGGTCTTCTGCCCATTTTTGGATTGGGTTGTTTGTTTTTTTGATATTGAGCTGTATGAGCTGCTTGTAAATTTTGGAGATTAATCCTCTGTCAGTTGCTTCATTCGCAAACATTTTTTCCCATTCTGAGGGTTGTCTTTTCGCCTTGTTTATGGTTTCCTTTGCTGTGCAAAAGCTTTTAAGTTTCTCAGATATAGTCTTGTATATACAATCACTAGATTTATGAAAAAGGTGACACCACAGTGAAAAGAATTTTCAATAACTTGTGCTGAGCCAATTATATATGCATCTAAAAAATGAATTATGACTCCCTACCTCACACCATCTACAAAACTCAACTCTAAGTAGATTATAGGTCTCAATGTGAAAGAAAAAACAATGAAGCTTCTATAAAATAAAGCAGAATACATTCATAACCTAGAGGTGAGCAAAGATTTCTTAAACAGGACCAAAAAGATTATTAACCCTAAGGAAAATGTTCATTGGCTTATATTAAGATCAAGAACCTCTGTTCATCAAAAGATACAAAAAAGATGGCAACTTCAGGGTAGGAGAAAAACGTGCAACATTACCTGGCAAAAAAAACTGGTATCCATAATACATAAATAACCCTATAAATCAATAATAAAAAGTGAGACAATCTAGTAGAAAAATAGGCAAAGTGTAAATAGGTACTTCACAAAATAAGATATCTAAGTGTCCAATAAACATGAAAAGATGCTTGGCTTTTTTAATCACCAGGGAAATGCAAATTTAAACTACAATGAGATATTTTCAAACATCACCAGAATGGCTACAATGAAGAGATTAGAAAAAAAAAAAAAAACTAAGTGTGGATAAGAATGTGGAAAAAATGGAATTCTCATAAACTGTTGTTAGGAGTTTAAATTGGTTCAACTACTTTGAAAAGCAGTTTGACAGTATTTAGTCAAGCTAAAATATTCATAGCCAATGACACAGCAATTCTACCCAAAGATATAAACCCAAAAGAAATGCATACACAGGTGCTACATAAGAAAGGTACCTGAATGTTAATAATCACACTACTTGTTACAGCCAAAATCTTGAAGTAACCAAAATGTCCATCCAATACATTGGATAAATTATAGCTTACTCATATAGCAACATAATTACTACAAAGAAATAATTTTTAAAAACTATGCTGCACACAGTAACATGAATGAATAGAAAACACAATGTTGAACAAACAGAGCCCTCTACAAAGGACGACATACTATGTGGTCCTATTTATGTAAAGCTCAAAATGGAAAATTTATTGATGGTGGTGGAAACAGGGTATTGTTCTCTTGGAGACAAGAAGAAATTGGGGAGAGGGCAGCCCACAATTGTCTCTGGTGGTTGCATAATACTCTCTATCTTGAGCTAAGGAGTAGCAAAATGGATAGCTGGTGACTGGAAAATTCACTGAGCTGTGTTGTGCTTTCAGGATTTGAACACTTCTATTTATTTAAGTTACACTGGCATAAAAAAGTTAAGTTAAAAAGGTAGAATATGAGCTTTCTAAGCAAATAAAAAGGAACAACAACATTTCAGACAGTGTAAAACTACAAACTACTGCAGATGATTTTGATGGGCTTTCAGAAGTAGTGCTATATTTGCCCTGCCTATCACCTCTGGAGCCAGGGATTGGCATTTCATGCAGCCAGGTTTACTGGCTGGATCGAAAACATATAGCCTGTCTATGCAGGCATCCTAGTCCAATCACCTAAGTGGTATCAGCCTCTAATGTTGTTCAGGGGTACCTCTCCACACCTGGACTTTAGTTCAATTTCATCTGTTAGATGGATAAAAGAGTATATGTGTGCATTTACTTTTGTGAATGGGGATCCTGATCTCACTGAAGAGTATTGCAGATGCTGATGGAAAAGCTATAATGGATTTGACTAGTTGTATATAAACTCTGAGTCACAAGTCTGTTTGAAATTAGTTTCCTCCCTGCCTCATTTACTTCCTTCATTCATTTATAGATCCTTCCTTCCATCCACGCATGTACATGTCCACCTAACTGTCCATACATCGGTCCATCGATGCATTGATCCACTCATCCATCCATCCACCCACCCATTCCTTCATCTACCCATTCATCCATCCATACATCAAACTAGCAAGGTAGTTAAGAGCATGGCCCTGGAGTCATTCTGCCTGAGTCTGGATCCTAGCTCTGCCACTCATTATCTATATGACCTTGAGTTCAAGGACAAAGAGAGATGAGTGAAAGATGAGGTGGAAGAAGTAGGCAGGCGTCAGATCATCTAATTCTTTGTAGAACATATTAGGGAGTGTGGGCTTTATTCTACCTACAATGGGAAGCCATTAACAGGGTTTAAATAGGAGTGGAATAAAGTAACAACTTCCTATCGCCTTTCTTCCCCTACCCTTTCTCTCTTTTTAATAGAATTAATATTCAGGTAATTTGAGGATTCCTGTTATTCTGGACTCCACTTACTTGATACTTCAGTGTATTAAGGACGAGTGATGAATCACATAAAAAAACTTGAGTACTAAGTGGTTAGGAGTCAGGACTGCGGCTAGAATTCTTCCTCTATACCTTCTCAACTGAGTCCTTTAATGTCACCAAGTCTCTGTTATTATGATGATAATAACAGTAATTTATATCTGTAGAAGTGAGTAAAGATATAGTGAGAGGATTCCCATAAAACACTTAGCATAGTGCCTGGCATATAATAAGCACTCAATAAATGGTAGCTATAAAATGTTGTGCAGAATACAAATATGATGTGTAATTTTCCCTCAAATCTTGAATTTAGTACAAGGTTTAGCTTGTGTGAAATCTTATTCACTTTAACCTCTTTCATGAAGGTATCAGTTCACCTGGAAGATTACAGAGCAGCATCTCATCATCTTACGTTTAACCAAATGACAAAATGTGCAGAAATTCCAGGAAATTAAGATTTATGATAAGAGTGAGCTAGGTAGGGCTTCCCTGGTGGCGCAGTGGTTGAGAGTCCGCCTGCCGATGCAGGGGACACGGGTTCGTGCCCCGGTCCGGGAGGATCCCACATGCCGCGGAGCGGCTGGGCCCGTGAGCCATGGCTGCTGAGCCTGCGCATCCGGAGCCTGTGCTCCACCAACAGGAGAGGCCACACAGTGAGAGGCCCGCGTATCGCAAAAAAAAAAAAGAGTGAGCTAAGTGACTCCTAGAAGTTAGCTTATAATTGAAAAATGGTCTTACTGACATGCTCTGTATTTGTGCTTTTTCTTGGTCCTCTGGCCGAAACAACTAAGAGTTGCAGGAAAACAGAACCTGGATCCTTGACACCTTACCTCTTGGCAAAATAATTGTTTCTGCATCCACTTAGAGGTCTATGAAAGGTCTCTTTCTTAACTCAAAGAAGAAAAGAATAGGAAAAAAAATGAATTCTTTGGAAAGGAGTATCCAGTTTGTGGTATATATTAGTAATGTAAAACCAAATGTGAAATATTTTTAGCTACCTTTTGGGGGTGGTGTGGCTGCAGCATTGGGAGGTACAGTGGAAGATAAAGAAAGAGGAAAATTCTACTTGGGTGGTAAATAGTCCAAGGCAGGGCAAAGGACAGCACATCCAAGAAGCAATTTCTGCATGCCCTTATTGAAATTTCCTTTATAAGGAAAATTATTCTAAGAAGCGACACATTAAGAGACTGTCATACAGCAAATTTAGCATGGATATAAATAATTGCCCATGTGAGATGGGCACTGGAGGGTTATGCTGGGATAGAGGCTGATTAATGAGCAGCTGGGATGTGCCTCACTGAAGACCCAGCAAGTACTGCGTGCCATCACATGACCCTGGATGACATCTTGACCTGAGGCTCAGAGCCTTAACCAGAGCTGGGGAGCTGGCAAAAGGGGCTAAAAATAAGTAACCCTAAGTCCGATAAATACGAAATTAAGGAAAGAGGACAGGCCAAGACGTTCTTTCTTGTCTTTTGTACTCAGTATATGACTCCCCTTAAAAACTCAGTGATTACCTGTCGGTGTTAGGATAAAATGCAAATACTTTAGCAAAACATTCAACACGTCCCAGTCTGCCCCTACTCCATTCTCCTAACTTTCCTCTGACCTATGACTGAATGCTAAAGGCAGCCATAGTTTCTACCTCTTCATCAAATAAAACACCCCTGCTTGTATCTGCACATGTTAAGCTCTTGGGTTTCCCTCTTCGCGGAGTCCATTGAGTCATCCTCCAAAGCCCATCCCTTTGTTAAATGCACTTCCCTCTAGCCCTGCCCAACTTCCACTTCCCTTGTGTTTCCATAGACCTTTTATTTCCTCTACCTGCTCGGAATCCCCACACTTGATTATGAACCTACAAAAAATAGGAATACTGATTTAGTAATTTCTGCATTCTTCATGGTTCTCACATGGCCCGCCTTCCACGGACACATGCCCACATTCCCTTCCTTGGTTTCCTTCCCCCTCGTGCCTCCCTTAACATGCTTTTCTTCTACATGGTTTCTATTATGCCCCACTTCATGCACTTTTAATAAAACGGGATGAGGGATGTCCGCCAGCTTTTGCACAGCACATGTCTCAGCACTCTTGCTGTGACAGGGGCACTTTGGAAGGCTCCACACATGCTTCACCCACTGCTTTAAAATAAATATTGCAACCTGAAAAATAACCCAGTCCTCTGCCTTCTCTCTCCCAGTTTTCTGAAATCCAAATATAGGTGTTCTCTTAATAAAAAAATGAGGAACTTTATAAAGGAAGCAGATTAATTACACAAATGCACAGAAAAGAAAACCCAGATCTGATATGTACCCAAAATACAGTAGGTAATCCTCCTCTGTAGATCAACTGCCAACCAACAACTAGTCCTGCCAGGGAGGGGGGGGGGGTCACTTACCCACCCCCACACGCCTCGTTTACCACACATGGCCTTCAGCAGGAGCACTAGGACTTAGTGCCCATCTCAGGTCCGTGTCACACTCTGTCACACGGCACATACGGCCTCAAGGATTGCAGAACAGTGTTAACAATGTGTACCCCCCCGGATGGTGGAATTAAGGGAGATACAGGGGGATATCGAAGGAATAATCTATTGACAATCATGCTTTTGCCAACATGGGCTTTGAGAGGATGAAGATTTATATTAGTGAACAAACTAGAGTTAAATCCCTAATATTTTTGTCTATATATAGCTCCATTCAATCCTCTTACAGAGGAGTGCATGATAAGGAGCATGGCTCTCTCCCACCCAGGATCACGTGGGCAGGTTTGTGCAGAGGGCCCTCTCAGCGCACAAACAGAACACCAGGCCCCAAGAAGCATATCCTCAAGCATCGTGTAAATAATTTAGGAAAAGGTCAAGCTTCCCACAGGTACTGGACTGAGATTTACCAAACAGACAGGAAACTAAAGGATAAGGCATTACATATCAGACGAGTAACAGCTGGCTGGAAAACTTGAAAAGGACATAATCTGAATTATAAGACACTTGGGGAATTTATTTCAGCAAATTAGAAGGTGAGCAGCCTAGAAAGGTAAGCTATTTACTTCAGAATATTGCCGTGACCATGTACAAGAACTGTTCTAAGCTCCTTACAAGTACCTTCTCATTTAATCTTCATAACAATTCCACAAGGTAGAGTTATTATCATCCCCACTGTACAGATGAGAAAACTGAGGCACAGAGGAGTGATGTAGCTTGGTTCACAGAGCTAAGAAGAGGCAGAGCCAGGGTTTAACAACAGTTTGGGTCCAGAGTCCCTGTTATCAAGCCACTCAACAGACATCAATTTCCCTCTATGGAAGATTTTTAAAGCAGAAAGTTAATACTTTCTAGAACGCCTATTTACTGTGATTTAAAAATAAATTTAATTCCATTTCTTTCTTCTCTGATCCATTATTTTAATGAAGACTTGATCTTGGTAACTAAGGTAATTTTTGGATATGCAGTTCTTAGAGTTGGTAAGAACACTGCATTTTCCAATTTATCTATGGTAGACATGTATTCACATGAAAATGTTACTGTTTTCATGCCAGAGGAAAAAAATCAACAATTCATAGACTCTTAGGGACATGTTATTTGTTCACTGGCTTAATAGATCCTTGTCTTAATAAAGAAGATACAAAATTTGTCTCTTTTAATGCAAGACTAATATCCTGGAAGATTAAGAAAATCAAGCTAATCAGACCAATCTATTTTTTGTCAAGCAATTATATAACGCTTAATATATACCAGCCAATGTTCTCCGTGCTTTACAATTATTAAATCATTTAATTCTCATATGAGACAGGTTCGATTCTCATCTCTATTTCACAGGCGAGGAAAGTCAAGGCACAGAGAGGCTAAGTGATTTGTCTGCAGTCACACAGCCAGAGAGAGGCAGAGGCAGAATGTAAGCGTAGGAGGCATTCAGCCTGCAGAGGCTATTCTCTGAAGAAAATATGTGTGTAATCAGTGTACTTGGAGGTCTCCTTGCCCCAGTGGCTTTTTAACTGCACAGTTGCTGCTGCTGCTGTCCGAACCATTACGCAGCTAGGACTTTCCCAGTGTTCACATGATAAAGCCATTGAGCCCCTCTGACCCTGACGGATCACACACATACCCATGACTATCCCAGATGTCTCAGATTTAGAATAAGTAGCCAAATTATACTACCTCTGTTCATTAAAAATAGCCCTTATGCACTCTGATTTCTTTAAAATATTATGTTAGGACTGGATTTCTATTTCACAGAAATAGCCTCAAAAACAAACAAACAAACAACCAGGTATTTGGTGGTGTTTTGGGAAATACATTTGAGTAAAATGTGGCACATTGACCAGGGTGTGTTCCCAGAGTACATCTCACTGTCTTGAACACACAGACATCCTAGAAGTGAATCTGGTTTTGCAGTTGATAAAATTATTTTCACTATTAAAGAGCACTAATAAAATTAGGTTTAAGCTCTTGTTACTGCTTTAATGAGACTAGTTTTTCATCTTATAGATTGCGGGCTAATTAGTATTCCAAGGAATGAAACTTTGGTTTCTTGTTCCTGGGCCTCTGGGATGGCCACACATATAGATTCTGCCTCAGAAATGTGTGTCTGTGAAGAAGTCAGACAAATTGATGGGTAAAGATATATTTTAACCCTTCGTTATCCACACTCTTCTTATACTGAATGTCTACTACTTTCCGCCCCTGGTCTTGCTGACATACAATGATAATTAACTCCTGAAGTTTCTATAATATCCTTGTATTTTCAGGTGGTTGTTATCCAATCACAGACTGCCTCCAGTTGAATTTGTCCTAAACCAAATGCAACAAAGGTTATTTTGGTCTTCAGCTTCTTGGCCATCATCGTTCTCTTTCTTTTTTTTTTTTTTTTTGCGGTACGTGGGCCTCTCACTGTTACAGCCTCTCCCATTGCGGAGCACAGGCTCCGGATGTGCAGGCTCAGCGGCCATGGCACACAGGCCCAGCCACTCTGCGGCATGTGGGATCTTCCCGGACCAGGGCACGAACCCGTGTCCCCTGCATCGGCAGGCGGACCCTCAACCACTGCGCCACCAGGGAAACCCTCTCTTTCTTTTTAAACCCTCACCAAGAAGAGGTCATTTTAGATAAGAACACATCTTAATGAAGAAACGAACTAAGGATGAGACTAAAAATAAGATGTCCATAACTTCAGGAGAAAGATTCTGATGAAAATTCTCAACCCTTCCTTCCATATGAAATAAAAGTTAATGTTCTCAGACACTTTCATTCCCCTTCTTCGCAGACAGTTATTTTATTTTACTTTTTGGTCTTTTGATCTTGTTCTTGATATTTTGAAACAGTTTTCTCCCTCTCCCATGACAAATGCATTCAGGAACTTTCATTTTATAAAAATTCCCCAATTCTTTAAAAACAGAGAGTGTTTCTGATATCACTACCATTCACTTACACATACACGTGATCAGGACATCTCATACGGTCACTGGAATATACATAAGATACCCAACATGGCACTATGTTTCCTGGTAAAAAAGACATTATATCTAGCATGTATATATGCATACGGATTCCTTGTGAATGCTTTCAAGATTATTTGACAGCCATTAAGGCCTCAGAGGAGAAAAAAATAATGACAACAGCCCACTAGCACTGGATAATTGCTTTTCTTCTCAATCTCACTGCTCTTTCTTGTCTCCTTCATAGACTTGTTTCTTTTTGTTTTTGTTTGTTGGGGCGGGGAGGGGGGGCTTTTTTCTGCCCAAGGCTCTGTTCCCATCTTTCTTTTCTTCTCTCTCTTCGCTCTTACCCTAAAAGAACTCATGTAGTCCTAAGGTGTCCATGCTCACAGTTGCCAAAACTCTCTTTTTGAGCCCAGAACTTTTCCCTGAGCTTCAGACAACCAGCTCCTTACTGGACATGTCCGTCTGGATGTCCCTTAGTCACCTCACACTCAAAATAACCCAAACTGAATTCACTCTCTCTGTCTGGGCTGGGTTCCCCGTCTCAGCTGTCTCCTTCGCTCAGTCGTCCAGGGTAGCCTGGACTCCTCTCTCAGTCACCTTAATATCCTGAATATATTCCTGCCTTTCCCTTCCCACTGTCACTGGGCTGGGTTCAAGCGTTCATCACTGCTGTGCCAGATGGTGATAAAAGGCCTGAAAATGGTCCCCCACCCTTAAGACAGACTCATTTTCCTCACTGCCACGCATGAGGAGTTCATGAATATCTAACTATAGCCATGGCAAGATACAGATAGAGCAGTAACAAGCATTTAAACCTAGTTTTATTAGTGCTTTATCATGGTGAAAATAATTGAGCCACTCTGCTTAAGATCCCTCAAAGTCCCAACTCCTCCCAAAGTCTTTACCATGTGTACCCTGCCTAGGCCTGAAGACACCAATTCCACATTTTTAAAAATAAAATTTCCAGAATGTATTTATCAAGTGAGAGGGAGAAAACAGTTTCAAATTTTGAGAACAAAATAGAATGACCAAAACAAATCAAATCAAATAAACTGTTTGCAAGACTTCTAGACTCGAACATACACTTTTCCTCTACTTGAAACACCCAGCCTCATCTCATTCCCCTACTTGGTGGTAATTCCAAAGGTCTTTCAAGACCCAGCGCAGTTGTTACCACCTCTGTGGGATGTCTTGCCCCCATTATCTTTAGGCCGACACGTCTAAGTGTCTCCATCTCACCCTCTGTCAATTCCCCAATCCTATGTCTGCTTTTGTGTCTCTCCATAGAAATTCAAAGACCCTGGAGATCCAGGACTACTTCTCTGTCTTTGTACTTAGAGTTTCCAAACATGTTTGTTGAATGCATGGTTAGATGTGAAGTGGTACCTGTCCCATGGGGCAACATTACTGAAGTTGCAATATTCAAAAAGTCTTCATCTCCTTATACTGAAATATTGCCCTGAAATCTTGTATTCTCACCAGTGCCAGTTAATCACTAAACATTTCTCCCCACTGACAAAACAAAACATGATCACAGGAGAAGGCTCCACAAAGACCACGCCCACATATTTCAATGCCTGGGCTAAAATAATCATGTAAGTGTGTAGGACTCATCAACATACTGTCCCAGGAAACATGCCCTCCCGTATTTAAAAATACTCTTGTTTGGCTTGATTCAGGCTGCTCCTCATTCCAGGCCTACATGAGTCACTGGAGAAACATCCTATTAGAGTGCCCCCCACGGACTGGCTTCCTTTGCATGTTTGCAATGAGTCAGGAGGTATGAGTCACAGTTCACTCTTACGACAAAAAGAACCTGCTCTCCCTTCCTATCCATTACCAATATTTCTTGGGCTTCACTGGCACGTTTTAGAAACATCTAAGGGAGCCAGGGGCAGCTTGAGAATGAGTATTATTTATTTTTTACAAGCTACGCTACTTAACGCACCTTTCATCAGAGCAGCAGGATACTTCGGAGGTCTGACACATCCAAAGCTCACCTGGGAGGCCGGTATCTGGCCGTGTTGCCCTGCCCTGTCATCAATGGGGAGGAGGAAGGCACGAAGGAGGTAGAGGCACTGCACGAGGTCCCTCTGCACGGCTGACACTTCAAACTGGTCTCCCAGAGCCACTGTTGATAAATGGCTGGCTGGCTACTCTTTCTTGGTTATGATATGCAAATGCTTGGCTAAGGAGAGAGACATTCTCCAGGATAATCAATGGCCAAGTCGTGAACATGAAGCAAAGTGGAAGGACAGCCAAAGGACTGCAATCTTCTAGATGTCATCCAGGGCACTCAGACCCTGCCAACGGAAGAAGTTTTAAGCTCCGTGATAGTTATAAACAATAGAGGTTAATTCCTTTCATTTCATTCCAGGAACCATTTTAAGTGGCTAGCCACAGAGGGCAGTCAAGCATGGAATCAGCTGCAGAATAGGGTGCAGTGAGTTACATACCACAAAGGAAGAATATGTAAAGGGCAGGAGAGTCCCGGGAAGTGCAGGTTTATTTTCTTAGAGGAACTGGCATTTGAATTGGACCAAAGGATGGGTAGAATCTAATTCATAGTTCTGACTGTGTTTTTCATTCAGAACAATTTCCCAGCCAGGCGCATTTCAAATTCACTTACATTCAGACTCCAAATTCCATAATCAACGTCTCTTGGAAGCCATTTAAATGCATGAATGTAAGTCTGCCTGCAAGGGAGATGCTTCTATGCAGTTCTATCACGAATAGCTTTACAGTGGCCCAAGAATTAAAGAGAGCAGAGACTCACTAAGTCCAGATTGCTCTGCTTTCCAGGGGATCATGGTGCAGTGAATTCTGCCTCTGCTTTAATAGAAGGTGATAAAAATACTTGCCACCCACTTACCTCAGAGGAACACTGCCAGGATGGATAATGTTCAAAGCACTTTGAATTTTTAGGCAAAAAGTGCTCTGTGAAAACAAAGCTGTGTTATCATGAATGTTGGGTAAAAAGGAAGCAAAAACAATGTCTAGATCATGTGTTTAGGGGGGAAAAACCAGACACTAGATTATAACTTTCAAGAAAGTCAGCATTACACAGTCAAGGCCTGAAAGTCCTTTCCCAGGAGGTAGGACCATAACTATTCAGGGTACACTGAATATATGAAGAAATGAGGCAAATTTGGTATCTTTGATAATAGAGGTTTCTAAGAATAAAGAATCAGGAAAAGGAATTGTAAGGCAGTTTGTCCCACAATGAGGTTTTGGGGACATAAATTTTGGAGGCCAAGAGAATCAGAATTGATTCTTAAAAAGTCAAGAAAAGAACACACAGAGGACACCCGAGAGAAAAACCTTTCAATGACTTTCAAGGCCAAAAGGGGTGAGTGGTATTCAGTGATGCAGAATAAAGACAACAGAGGATAAAGGAAAGGTGTAAACAGTTAGTGAGTAACGCTCTGAATTAGATTACAGCGCTATGTAGAAGGAAGAAATTAGACTCTTAGAAGCCTTAGGTAATAGTCCACTCTCTGGTACCAAATAGACATATGTTTTCTGGGGGAATTACTTAATTTCTCACAACTTCACACAGCTGAGAGAGTCAAAGGAGAAAATATATAAAAAGTATCCTCAAAGATGTTCTGGTATCATACAAATGTCAGGGATGGTGATAACTGAGCTGAGTTGGTGGGAATGAGGAAAAATCAGGAGAAAGTCCACAAAGGAGAGTCATACTTTCTGGTGGTGGAATTTTTTCTTCTTTTTAAAATACATGCATGATACTGAAGTTGGAGGGAAGCTTCTGGAAAAGATCTAGTAACTCAGAAGTGATATAACCAGGGTTTGGACTTCCATAATAGGGAACTATTCATGACAGGTTTTCAACAAATTGAATATAGAAGATAAAAGAAACAAAGATCACGTTGAGAGCCTGAGTGGGCAGAAATCACAGGAGAATGAAGTGGCCAATGAAAATGGAAAGGTGGGGAAAGAAGGTGGTAAAACGGTGAGGAGTAAGTACTTTGCTGGTGAGAAATACCAGTGGGGTTATTATGGAATAAAAGGTAAGCGTCCAATAAAATTATAAAATGAAGGGTTAAAATTTATTTGTGGAATTCTCTGCATCCACTAGTCTCACAGCAAAGAAAATGGAAACTCTCCTATGGAGAAAGAGTAGCATATGCCCTTTAATGTTTTAACAAAAGAAAATCTGCAACAAAGAAGTGTCTCCTGGGATTAGGTTTGACACCAGCAGTTCCTGTGCCTGATGTAGGAGAGTCACACATGTTTTTCTGTTATTTTCAGTAATTTCAAAAGCTTTTTGTTTTTACTCCAGGGTGATATATATGTTTGCATTTCCTTCTCCAATTTAGCTAAAATCATCCTCAGAGCGCAAAACTAAAGTCAAGTAGAAATAATTTGAGATCATTTTACTCATCAGAGGCCCCTGTGGCACAGGTTGAACAGGTGACATTGTTAAAAGTAGCTGTGATAATGTACAAAGAGTTCTTGCATAAGTCTTCCAATCCACGACCAACAGAAGTGAATCCACGTGGAAAGGAGTTAGCATCATTATGACAAAAACATTAACTGCGGGCTTCCCTGGTGGCACAGTGGTTGAGAGTCCGCCTGCCAATGCAGGGGACACGGGTTCGTGCCCCGGTCCGGGAAGATCCCACATGCCATGGAGCGGCTAGGGCCATGAGCCATGGCCGCTGAGCCTGCGCGTCCGGAGCCTGTGCTCCGCAACGGGAGAGGCCACAACAGTTAGAGGCCCGTGTACCACAAAAAAAAACAAAACAAAAAACAAACAAACAAAAAAACAAAAACATTAACTGCTACAGAAATAACAAAAATATAAACACTAGAGCACCTGGCTGTGATGAGTATTTGCCTGATGTGACAGGCAACACTGTAAGAGTGGCAAGTCCACCCCCCCCACCAAGATATGACTTCATTGATAGTGGGCCCTAGAACAAAAACAACCAGTCCCAACCTTGTAGGAGTGTATGTTTCTCACACCATGTTGCCACCACTTGGTGTATTTCTCTGCCAGAGAAGGAGGAATAGGACATTCTGCTGCCCACCTCATCAGTCAAAAATGGTGGGTATAAGAAATAAATGCTGTGCCTTCCTTCTACTTGCACATTATGATTCTATATAAGTCTAAAAGTTATTTGGGAAGAGGAAGTTGGGGAGATCAGAGAAGAGAGTAGCATATATAATAGGTAATGTCAACATTCTGTATAGGAGAGGAAATAAGGAGAAACAATACTAAGGTTACATGGTTGCATGACCTTGGCTGTCCCTCTAATGTCCTTAGGGGAAAGGAACAATGTGAAGATTAATGTTGCCATTTGTCATTTTACAGCCATAAGCCTGAACACATGAAGGCCTTATTCATCATGCACAGACAGCGGGCCCTTGAAATATATAAGGTATATTTCAAACAGCAAGGTCTTTGCCTACTTTGCTGAACTACTGTGGGCTCTTATCTTTGGAACAGTTCAGGTCTGTGTTTGGCAAAGGAAAGCAGAGGGGGGCCAAAGGAAGGCTGCTCTTTCAGGCCTAGAGAGGACACACACATTTATAATGTTTGAATGTGTGTGTGTATAAATATATATACATATATTTCCCCCTCTGTCCAATTTCTCCTAGAAATTATCAGCTATAGTAAGGGAGTGGGGAGTAGAATATAGGCATTGTTTGAAAAGCACTACCAAAGAGACACAAAAGATTGAGTTTTTGACATAAGTTTTAAAAATGCAGCTAACAAGATGAAGTCACAACCGCTGAAATACTGGCCAAGGAAAGGAGACTAAAAATATGAGTATCGAGCCATGCGCAGTGGTGACCTTGCCCACAAGAACACAGTAAGGCAGAGCAGCCGCCCACCCAGTCGCATGTCCTGAGAACTGCTGTCTGTCGAGTTACCCCAAAGTGGTCTTAGATGTCCCTGATTTTGTTTCTATCCTGATGAAACACTTGTAGCTAATTACACTTTCCAAAATAAAGAGGTTTGTGATTTATGCTTCACAACATATATAACGGCTTTCATGTATTCTTGACAGTTCTATTTTGTTCAAGAGTTACATGCTCCCTGGGACTTTTTAGTTTTCTATTTTATCTTACATTTCATTGTAAAGGCATATTCCGAGGCAGCTGTTTTTGTAAAACCGAGTTTATTTGGGGCAGTTTTGTAGGAATTAATCAGAAGTTTCCATATTAACCCTATTCCTGCTGCTAGGCACTGATTTCTCTTAGTTGTAGCCTGATTTCTTTCTTCCCTGGGTTAATCTGCAGCCCAAGCAGAGCTGCTCAGTTGCCATGTTGGGGATATCGGGGTTATGGCTTAATGTTTTGGGGCCCAGAAACTTGTAATTCCAGGCAGTGATTGGTGATATGAACAAAAAAAGATGCAGGTTATATGGGGAGAGACAAGGAGAAATCTATCACAAGTGATCAGAAATTCAATTCCAAAATCTGAGACCGCCTTGCTCTTTCTCTCAAATCCCACACCAAATCCACTGCCAGTGCAGAGGAGCCCCCTCTCAAAGGCCTGTCTTTAAAAGTCGATCTGAATCGGTCCACTGCTCTCCAGCCCCAGTGTTAGGAGCCACTGTCCTCTCACCTCACCAGCTTCTTAGCCAGTCCTCCTCACTCCATCTGTACCCACTCCACCTGCTACAGCCCATTCTCCACACAGCACCCCAAGTGGTATTTTAAAATACATCAGAGCATGCTCTTTCCTGCATCAAACCACATGCCTATCACACTTGGAATGAAATCTATTTGGATGTCATTCTGCAAAGCCCCAGGAGCTCTGACCCCTGCCCACCTCCCCAACTTCATCTCTACCACTCTCCCCTTGCCCCTCCCACCAGATGCACTGGTCTTCCTTCTGTCCCAACACTCACAAATCTCCGTTCCAACTGTAAGGCCTTTGCACTGGCTGTTTCCTCGGCCTGCGATTTTCTCTAATTTTGCTTGGCTACTTTTCTCCAGACATTCCGGTCTCAGCTTAAATGTGACCTCTTCAGAGAGGCCCTCCTGGACCACCCAATCTAAAGTAGCCTCCATGCTGCTCTACCCTATCACCCTGATTCTGTTCTGTGCATGGTGTTTTCTACTACATGATATTTTCTTCTTTGTATAGGTTTTAATTTGTTCATTGCTATCTCCACCCACTTGAAGTAAGCCCCAGTTGAGCAGGGGCATTGTATATTTAGTTTACCATTGTGTTCATGATGCTAAGAACAGTGTGGACACCTAGAAAAGACTGCATACATATTCGGTGACCTCACACTGCCCACCACGGGAGGTACGGGAGGTCTGCTCTCCCAAGGCAACGCCTCTGAGCCTCTCAAACACTCCATTCCCTTCTTCTGCCATTAAAACAAAGAAACAACCACAGCAAATAGTAAGCAATAGACTGGTCTTCTCTCAGCTAGTAAAGAGAGCATAAGTATGAGATAAACTGATGGATTTCCTGCATATATTAACAGAACGCCTCAGATTTCCTCTCCTGTGTCCCTGAATTTTATTAAAGACTGGTAGACAGCTCTAATGACCATGGCTCTCAATCCTGGCTGCACACTAGAATCATCTACCTTTAAAGAATGTCAGTGCCACAGAAAACAAATGAGTAGCCTCCAGGGTCAGGGGGTTCGGGGGAGAGGTTTTCTGAAAGCGGCACAGTGAGGTTTGGGGGTGATACAAATACTCAGTGTTTTGACTGTGGTGTTGGCTGCATGACTGTATGTGTGTATGTCAAAACTCAGAGAACTGTACACAGAAAAGTCAACTCTACCATATGTAAATTACACCTCAATAAACCTAGTTGCAAAAAAATACTGGTGTCTGGGCCTAACCTAGATGAATTAAATCAGACTATCAGAGTGCGAGCCAGGACATTACTGAAAAGCTCCCTAGTGATTCTAACATGCAGCCAGGACTGAGACCGATGCGAGTCTAGAACTTGTGGCCATAGGACAGTCACACGAAGAAGGGGAGGCTGGCTAGAAGCGGCAGGGCCGAAGGCCAGCTGTGCTGCCAGCTCTAGAGAAAGAATTCAGGGTTCTCAGTTCTGAGGTCTGTGAACCATGTTCTTCTGTCTCTTCGTTACAGGGCTGCCGTCCCCATCACGCAGTGAGGGACTAGAAACAACGAGTCTTTTTTATACGAATTAGACAGGCTCAGTGGGTGTGTTGTGAAGCATGGGATGTTTGTAAGAGAAGAGCGCTACAACCCACTCAGTTTGGTTTCTTTTTTTTCAAACAAAGACTTAAAATAAACAGGTGCTTATTTGTTTGGTTGGTTTTGGTTTTTTTTTGGTAATACAGCAAATAGGCTATTTTGGGGCTAATGTGAAAATCCTCCGTGAGGTGCAGATTGTGAAGAGCTCTGTCCCAGAAACGTTACTACTGATACTTCCCTCTAATCTCTCTGAGGGCAAGTGTCCTTACTATTAAACAAGGACAAAGGTTGTAATGGCCATTCCTCTCCCTCAGATCACTCGGGAGGCTCAGAACAGCCAACCTACATGAAAGTGATCTGTCAACTGTATCCTATTAAACTAGCTAACGTGAATTGCACATTTACTGTGCTAAGCACGTTCACGTCATATATTAATCCTGACAACATTATAGGTAAGACTATTACTGTCTTCAGTTAAGAACAGGGACATTATGGCTTTGTCGCCATCTCCACGCTACCAAATCCAATGGTATGTGCCAAGTTATCCTTCCTGAACATCACTCGAGTTTGACGTGGTGCTCACTTTTCCCCTTGCGGGCGAGACCTCACTTCCTCTTGGTTCTTCGGACAATTGATCTCCTGCTTCACTGGTCCTTCCTCCTATTCTTAACCTCCAAACCTGGGGCTCAGTCCTGCACGTCTTGGCTTCTCTACCTGTACTCACTCCCTGGGTGATGACGTCTCATCTAGTCTCCCGGCTCTGAGTCCCCTCCCTGCAGCCAATGCGTATTTTCCACTGTCATCACCATTCAGATGTCTCACAGACACCTCAGACAAACAGCCAAGACTGGATTCTTGATTTCCCTCCTCAAGCCCTCCCCTCCCCGAGCCTTCCCTTCTGTAGTAAATGGCCAAAGGCCTTGAGGCATCTTTGACCCCTTTTTCTCTCAAACCCATATCCAATACAACAGAAAATCTGGCTGGCTCTCGAAAATAAATTCAGAACCTGACACCTGGTCACCAACTCCACCACTACCTGGTTTAGTCACATCACCTCCTGCTTCAAGTGGTCTCCTAATTAGGCATCCTGTTCCACCCTTGCTATAGTCTCTTTTCCACGAAGAATCCAGAAGGATCCTTTCATAATGTAAATAAGATTATCGGTACAGGAGAGAACAGAATGTAAGCTCCCCAAGATGGGCCTCTGTCTCATCTGTTGATTTTGTACCCTAAGTGTCATCACAGGCTGGCTGGCGCTTAGCTGAATATCAGTTGAGAGGATGGATGAGTTCATGACGGCCACACGTCCTGCACCAGCTCACAGTCCTGACCCAGGATCTGCCAGACTCTGTGCCTTTCTTCCCCAGGTGGTACGGCCTCTCAGGTGGAAGAGTAAGTCACAACTATTGAGCTGTTTGAGTACTTCTAGCTTTAAAAGGATGATTTACCACTCATCTACATACTCCAAAGAAATGTTCTAGAAAAGTTCCTGTGAGATAAGCAGAGCCTAGAGTTAGACACTGAGCTTTACTACCATGCCCTTGAACACGTGTACATTGTTATTATTCTCATCATAGGCCTCTTTACTCATATCATTATACTGAATTCAAAAGCTACTAAAACCATTAAAAGAAGAATACTTTTATCCTCACTATCTTCTGGGTCTTCGGTCTGAGATTTATTCTAGAGTTTCAAGTAGCCCTCAGCTATTTATAGGTATAGACTCATTCTGAGTCTGAGTTTGAAGCTGAGCGTTCAAAATATTCGATGGTGCCACAGTGGTTAAAAATGTGGGTAAAAAAAAAAAAGTGGGTAAAATCAAAATAAATAAGTATGAATTAGAGAAGTAATGCTAGAAGTGATGTGCATGAATATGGTTGGCACTCTGTCATTTACTGCAACTGTTCCAGGCTATTTTTTAAATTCCCATGCTAAGTTTTTGCCTGTGCTTTGCTCAGATAAAGTGGCTACACAGTTGAGCTCTGGGATGGAGGTAACATTAGTCTCCCAGTATGAGGCTATGAATGCTATACTAGGATGATCAACAGAGACCCTTAGAAAGAGAAACTAGTTTAACACAGAGACACACATATAGACACACTACAAGCTAGGAACTGGACTCTGGGCCACCTAGAGTATAAATCAATGACTAAATATAAAGTGTGTTCTGGGTAGGCTAGTGGAACAGAAAAAGAACATTTGGTAACAACCAAGGAAATCTGAATATAGTATGGACTTTAGTTAATATTACTATTAATAATGGAAACAAATGTAACATCCTAATGTAAGATGCTAATGATGGTAAAAACTGGGTACTGGGCATATGGGAACTTTTTGTACTCTCTTTGTATTTTTCTGTAAATCTAAACTATACTAAAAAATCAAGTTCATTAAAAAAATTTAGTGGCACAAGAAGCTAAGATTTTGCATTGTCTACTTACTGCCCAAAACTTACAACATATCATTATTATAAAAAACTTATTTATTTTGATAAGACAGTACAGATATGTTTTTCAAATGACAATAGTTCAAAAGCTTTTTTAAAAAGGTTTCCCCCAGTTGCTGACTGCTTTTGCTCTGCAGCAAGTTCCTTGTCCTTTATTCTCTATTAAATCTTAAAAATACCACTTATTTGGGAGGAGAAAGAGTTATTTATATATTTATGAAGTGCCTCATTCTACAAAGGAATTAAGAGAAAGGGAAAACGGTTAAATAAAGTCTTCCTTTTCCTAGTTTCCCTAAAATAGCCTAGGAAGACAAAACAGCCTATATTTCCATGATAAAAAGTATATTTTATGCGATATTTCAGAGTTAACAAAGCATTTCCCAACACATTGCCATACATTACGTAACTACTGGGAGGTTTAGAATTATATCTATTTTAGGGACAAGAAAACTGAGGCTCTCAGCGGCAAAGTAAAACCTTCCAAGCCATCCAGGACTGTCTGCTTCCTGCAGACCTTATGGCTTCTCCTACACACTGCTGGTCCTGGAGCCACTGCTGCCACACCAGACGCAGCCTTCAATGGATTAAACCCACAGAAGCACCTTGCCAAATTCTAAAGCAATCCTCAGTATATAATCACGATGTCCACCTTTGCATGTACACCACTTCCCTGCTTCCTGAATATAAATAAGCCAAGAGCCAGCTGATCTCTCCTTATCACCTAAAACATACATTTTACCTGTCTCCTTTTAAAATTATACAGTATGTGTAACTGTCCAGCAGTTATACACAATTTCAACAGACTACCTCAAGGTCAGCTTTGGAAAGAGAGAAAAATGTTTTCTATCCATGTATAGTCATATTTGTTAGAAATCAGAACCATCTCAGATGACTCTGCCAGAAACTTCAAGCATTCTTCACATTTTTCCCACAAGAAATCCCAAGACATTAGTACTTACTAAGGTGAGAAAAACGGGGCCCAGGCCTCTGCCCAGCCACCTTCTTGCTGGCGAAAGCAGCGCTGTGAGCATCCCACTTGGAGCTGCCTTCTGGGCTTCAGTCAGCTGAGAAAAGAACCCTGGCGTGTCTGCTCTCATTAGAGCAGCAGTTTAGGTTTGATGTTTTTGATATTTTATAATCATCGAGGAATCAGATGGGGGAATGAGAATGATGAAAACAAGACAAAACAAAAAAATCAAAGCCTGAGACAAATCAAAGACTGAGGCAAACGTCTGCAGTTAACCCTGACGCTCTGAAACTCATGAAGAGATCAAGGGGAAGGCAACAATACATACCTTGCATGAGATTTTGACAGACCGGGAAGGGAGATCTTTGAGAGATCAAGGGAGTTTCTGGAGCAAAATAACAGCTAATGTAAATTCACTTTCTGATTTTTTAAAGGGAATCCGGGAACTCTCTAAGCAATTCCAGCACAAAGGGGTTTTCAAGATCCTTTAAGCTTGTAGAAGGGGCTGTGAAATGCTGGGAACAACTCACCATGTGCTCACTAATGAAACAAATTCTCCTTCCATGTTTACAAGTCACAGATTGCCATATTAAAAAATTATCACTTAGGATCAATCAAATGTTACACTTAAAAAAAACAGTCTGCACAGTTTGTCATTGGTAGTTGCTGTTGCTGCTTCTTTAACTTGCAAAGGAGAAAGAGGAAGCACTGAGCCATAGAAACGAATGTCTAGAGGAGCAGGGCTCCGCTGGCTCACCTTCCTGTCCCCAGCCTCTAACACTTTGTCTGCAGAACATGTTTGTTGAATACAAATGACCTGGCCTTCCATTTTAGAGGCCAATTGAACAAAATAGCTTGTTAAATACAGAAATAGCTTATTAATCAATGCACCTGCCTGTCAGAATTTCCTCTCTACATTTTTCTGATTTTTGTTGTCTTGTATAAGCTTTGAAACACACAGCTGAGAGAGCTGGACTGACCACAAAAGCAGGTTCGGGTTCAATAATGAACAAGAATGCCAGCTTGGCCCCAGTTTTAGCTTATGAGAACTTGAGGTATTTAAGGTGTATAGAGGAGAACAAATACCCAGTGAGTGGATGCAGCTACCCACTCTCACTTGCTCCCCATGGGATTAATACATCATCATTCAAGGATCTTCCCCAATAAGAAAATTCTGGCTGCACCACAGCGGCAAACTCTTCCTAGCTGGGTCATGTGGCCTATTCCAGTTAAGTACCATAAGCATAACCATGCCTGCCACCACAAACAAGTTCTGAATTGTATCTAAATTAAAAATAAACACACCCTGTGCATGAGTCTGAGAGACTTTTCTAAATAAAGTATATGAACTTTAATGCTTAAACTTGATGTTATCTATTTATCACCAAGAGATTTTTTTTTTTTTGGTACGCGGGCCTCTCACTGTTGTGGCCTCTCCCGTTGCGGAGCACAGGCTCCGGACGCGCAGGCTCAGCGGCCATGGCCCACGGGCCCAGCCGCTCCGCGGCATGTGGGATCTTCCCAGACCGGGGCACGAACCCGTGTCCCCTGCATCGGCAGGCGGACTCTCAACCACTGCGCCACCAGGGAAGCCCTCACCAAGAGATCTTTATGCACTCAGTTGAGGCTATCAGATAAGTGTTCCCTGGTATGGAATTCCTATCACAGTTTTCTCTTTCCCTATCCTCTTACTAAGAGAAAGAGCGATTTCTTTTTTTAAAGGCATCCTAAAAAAAAGAGAACCTTGCTCTCTTTGATCAGAATATATCACTACCTTAAATATCTACTCTGGCAGTTTAGCTGAAAAATCATCCTACTTTATCATAAATCATAGGTTTTGCCTTTATTGTGCTAAAATTTCACATCTTGACAAAAAATTGTACTGATTTAGGCTGGGGTTTTTCAACCTCGGTACTACTGACATTTGGGGCTGCACAATTCTTGTTGAGAAGGGGCTATCCTGTGTATTGAAGGATGTTTAGCAGCGTCCCTAGCCTCTACTCACTGGATACCAAGTAGCAGCCCTCTCACCAGTTGTGACAACCAAAAATGTCTCCAGACATTACCCTGGGTGTAAAACCAACCCTGGTTGAGAGCCATTGATTTGGCTATGAAAACCTAGTGGAAAACCTACTTTATTAAATGTATTATACACTTACAAAAATAGCTTTTCTTAAATTATAAAAGTGAAATGATTTCTCTGCACTGTAGCAACTGATTTTAATTCTTTTATCAGAAAACAAAAGAAAAAACTTCTCCTGTGCATTTGCACAATAATTAGATTATTCTGTTATATGAAATATTGAAAAGACCTTTGGTATGAAAGAGTGGAAGCTTTTGTCTTGGGATCAGCTACCCACCCAGCTCACAAAATAAATAAGTACCTGTATTTCAAAGCTGCTATGCAAAGACTTAGTCTGAACACATGTTTAAAAATATTTCATCAGGGCATCATCACAGTGATTCCTATATAGGTCCTTTAACATTTTCCAGGTGCTTCCCATGCACTGCCTCTCTTTAGACTCATGTAGCCACTGTCTTCTGTAAGATTTTTTTTAAATAGAACCTAGGTAGTAACCTATTTGGATAACTAACAGTTCAGTTGACCTGGAACATCCTGCATTCACTGAAAGTGCTTGGATTATGTGGGCAGCTTTCTTTTTCTTTCACAGATGTGAAGATGGGGTGGAGAGGGTTATTCTCAATGAGCCTAATGGAGACAGGCCCACCGGGAAAGCAATCACTTGCTTGTTATTCTAATTTTTTAGTCCTCTGATCTATTTGTAACTTTGCTTTATTCATAGCAATTTGCAATTATTTAATTTCTCTTTAACTCGTTTTCTCTGTCTTCCAGTTGGCATGCCAGCCTTGACAGAGACCACCACATTTACCTTGTTAATGGATAAATACAAAAGCACATACTGTACCACCTCAGACACAGCTGGCGCTTAACACATATTACTGAATGAACTGGTTAAATAAATGCAGGATCTGAGCTGGGGGAGAGGCACTTCCTGCAGCCTGACCACTGCCAATGTCGCTCTGGGACTCCCAGGATCCTCTCCCCAAAAGGTCCTCAGTTCAGCTTTCTGGCAAGGATTCACCTCTGACTGTATCTCCTCTCCATAGAAAGAGCATTCTGCCACAGAAAGGATTCAGCTGGTGGCCTTTTTATACTAATTAAGATATGGGGCATGTTCAACATCCTTCTTCTTTGTGCAATTCAGCTTTCCTATTCTAAAGGAAACCAGGTGGTGAAGGCGGGGGGTGGGGGTCGGGGGGTGGGGGGGTGCGGGGGTGGGGGGAGAGTTGAAGGTGTAGAACTCTCCCACTTTCCTTGAAGAGCTTACAGGCTTTGTCTGATTTCCAACCACACACTTGCGTAAATGAATTAGCTGATTTTGGTCTCCAGATCAGCCCAGGGAAAGAGTGAAGAAAGGCAGGCTTATTGAGAGAAAACAATGAAATCAATTTCCTTTAATACAGTTTTGGGGGAAGAGATTTATCCTGAAATGGAATGGTCAAGTTTTCTCTCACAAGGCTTTCTTACAGGCTCTGAACTTTCATACTGAAGACTTACTTCTACTAATACTGTCAGCACCATCAAATCCCCCATTTCCAATGACTAGCATTGGTGAGGGCTTTCTCTAAGTTAAGCATTCTGGTAGATATTTTACATACATTATCCCAATTATCCTCACAAAACTAGGAGAAGGTATTTTTTATCTCCGTTTTAGAGATGAGAAAACTGATGTGTAGAGGTATTAGTTGGATAGCTTGCCCAGGGCCACCCAACTATTAACTGTAGAGTTATGGGGATCTGACAAGTCTTTTCATCCTCAATACCTATGCTGTTGGAAAATACCACCTTTTCATCTGTTAAAAAATTAATAGCTTTATTGAGATACAGTTTACATGACATAAAATTCACCCACCTAAGTGTGAAATTCAATGTTTTTTAGTGTACTTAGAGAACTGTGCAACTATCATCATTATATAATGTTAGAAGATTTTCAGCACAACCAAATGAAACTTCACACCTATTAGCAGTCACTCTCCATTCTCTTTTTGTTTCTAAATCTTATTTTTCCATCTTCTATCATTCTGGCCACTGAAAAGCATTTTGTTTCCTTTAATAAATTTTAAATTTAGAACCATAGCAATCAATAGACACTTGCCTCTCCAAGTGTGGCTTTCTCTTGGGAATATTTTGTCTTATCATTTTCTTTAGAACAACTGGAGAAACCAAGAGCTTAGGTCAGCAGCCCTATTTGCCACATCCAATCATGGGATTCAAAGAAAGCTGCCCTCTGGACTTCCCCTCAGGAGGAGATGGATCCATCATAGACTTTACTTAGATATGAGGCCTTCAGGGACAGATGATACCTCGGTGTTTGGCAAGAATAATACTTACTTCCCAATTCTCTTTTTTAGTAGTGTTTAACATAGCCTTGAAAGAGAAGGTGGAAAGAGAACCAACAGTTATTGTGTCCCTACAATGACCCAAATGCCTTAGAGCTACTCTACAAGGTAGTTAACACAACCTATATTTGATAGATGTAGAAGCCAAGTTCAGAGGCTGACTAGCTTGAAGCGTTTTTATGAGTCTCATCTGTGCTTCAGTGGAAGAAAGTCAAACAGTGGTTGCTGATATTTAGCCTGTTCTAACTGAGGTTAACTACCATCCAGGGAGACAATTTAACCACAGAAGATAGCACAAATGGAGGGCCTGGTTTACTGTAAGGGCTTTGGACAGGATGCCCTGCCATAAATGTGGAATTTCACATAAGAATTCTTCCTTTTGACATGATCAGCTTCTTTCCTCCTCTGGCTATTACAGACTGCTTGATCAAATACTGTTTTCTTTCAGAAGAACTGCAATGCTAAAAAAAGGGGGGGAGATGAGAAACAGGCCTTGTGTACTTGGCCTCTTAATCACATTGGGTAAGATATGATATTAAGAGCTTTGCAAATGGACACTGGGACACCTTTGCTCTGGAGAATATTTTACTCAGGAAAAAAAAAAAACTTTCAAAGAGAATTATTAAATAAATAGACCAGCTCTTTAGTAATCTGTATAATTTTTCTAAGTCTAATAAATCTGACCTTGAATTTGACCAGATGTTAAAAAACTGGTCTAAATTTTGAATGAGCATAATTTCTTTCACCTCAAAGTTCTTTATGTGAATTGTTATTTAATCACAAAACCTTACAGGATGAATCTTGAGAATAAACTATATCATTTGTTATATTTCCGGAAACCATGTTTCTATTTTTTCCCTTAATTTTAAGGGGATTTTTCTCTTTCTACCAAACCTACATGTATCATAGAAAGCATTTACTAAGTCCATAACTGGGTACAGCAATGTTCTGTAAGTTGTAACTAGTGAACTTTCAATGAATCCTTTTCTTAATGAATTCTACATTTAAAATCTAGCTATATAATTTATGAATCTTAAATGGTTTGGCTTCTATGCAGGTTTTTATATAAGTTATTTATCATTAAATATCTGAGATTTTCAGACTTTTCTCTCCATTATGCTTTATAGTCCTTTTCTCCATTAGTAGTTCCTTTACTTCCTTTTAATTTTAGGTTTCCAAAATTTTCTCATTTGAGCTCAATCCTAGATCTCTGGGTCTGCAGAGAACAATACTCACATCAGTCAATTTCTCTGTGTCTGGTGAGACCCCACAGGAGGACAGAAGTACCTTTCCCTGGTTGGTCCAGTTGTATCATCCTCTCATCTGCAGAACGTGACTGTCTACTCTGCACAGACTGAGTTTATCAGATCTCTGTTTCTTTTGTCAAGATGTTCTGTCAGTGCGGTTCCTCAAGTTGTCATGTAATGACCTTTACTCAAGGCATTTCATTCGATGCAAGACCACGTTAGTGTAAAGAATTGATATTTCCAGCAACCAAGAACAGGGATTTGTATATATGAGAGAAACAAAAAGTGTAAAGAAAAAATTCCAGTTTTAAAATCTAATTTATCAGGAATATAATCAAACCCTTAAGACCCTCTTTCTCAGCCAGATACCCATCTTATCCAATATTTGCCTTCATTTCTAAGTCTACCAAGATCAATGAATATATACCATGAGATGATTTTGCATGTTATTAGAAATGTAATTGTTTAATAGGTCGAGAGAGATATATGAATGTCATGTTTCACCTACTGCAGCTCTCTCAAAATCTCAAATCTCTTCCATAACTCACCTCTCTTGAGAGGTCAGTGGATTGAGATCAAGGCAGGCTGGGTGCCAGTCAAATTTAAGAAAGGCAGGCAAAATTATCAGAAAGCTTGATGTAAGGGTGTGATCTATATGGTACGGAGCCATAATACTGAGGGATAACAACAGGCAATAGATGCAGCCTGAAAGGTCCTGCCTTGATTCAGCACCACGGAGAGCACCAACCACATGCCGGGCTTGTGGAGGTTCCCTAATGATGACAATCTAGTCTCCTCCACAGAGAAAGCCTGGAACCAGCATCTGTGGTTTATGGGATGTTCAACAAATGTCTTGGGGTGGGTTGGGTATCAGGTAAAAATAATCCAGCTATCAGTTTTTCTATCCTTGGAAGTAGTTTTGTTAGAATATCCCTCTAAGAATCTACATTTCCAGACATGGAGAAAACCCATTTTTAAAAATTTCATAATTAGCAACATCCATGAAAGACCATCATGTAATTTTTGGTTAAAAGCAGTGCCTCACAACTTCGAAATACACTTTCATTTGTTTAAACAAAATCAAACAAAAAGGGCTTCCCTGGTGGCGCAGTGGTTGAGAGTCCGCCTGCTGATGCAGGGGACACGGGTTCGTGCCCTGGTCCAGGAAGATCCCACGTGCCGCGGAGCAGCTGTGCCCGTGAGCCATGGCCGCTGAGCCTGCGCGTCCGGAGCCTGTTGCTCCGCAACAGGAGAGGCCACAACAGTGAGAGGCCCGCATACCGCAAAAAACAAACAAACAAACAAAAATCAAACAAAAACAAAATTCATTGCCTAATTTCCTAAAACTCCACACACATTGGTCCTAGTTTACCTCTAGAGTTATATGCAGTAGATCAGATAATTTTTCACTTGACAGTCCTTGAAATATTTGAAGAAAGTTCTTATTTCTCCTCTTAGCCTTCTCTACAAAAGGCTAATCATACCTCATTTCTTCAACTGTTACTTACAGATATTATTTTCTTCTATATATGCTCTTATTTGCCAAGGACCTTCTTAAAATAGGTGCCCCAGAATAATCCCTAGTATTGCAGGAACTGTCTAAGGCAAGTATATTTACCATGAGACTATTAACTCTCCTTGTATTTGGGAACTCTATTTTGGTGAGTGCAGCCTGAGATGGCACTGGTTTTACTTAACAACCATTTACCTTGGGCTTAACTGACAATGTCATCAACTAAAATGCTCATGTTCTTTACCCAGAAAGATTGATCGAAGTCATCTCCTTGGTTTTAAACTTGTGCAATGGATTTTTAAAAACTGAAGTGCAGAATTTTGTCAAAGTTAAATTAATCTTGATATTTGTCCCACTGTTTCAGTCTACTAGGACATTTAAAAATCTTTAATTATGAAATGTTCCTCTTGATTTGGGTATTCTGAAAAGTCTGATAAGTATAGTTTGCATGCCTTTATTCAGATTATGGATTCAAATCCTTAAAAAGATACAGCGCCCTCCAAGAAAATGATTCTAAGAAATTCCTAAAATGTGCCCTCTCTTAGAAACTAGATACACTATATTTAGGGCACCTATCTAATTTATCATGTTAATATTTATGACAGAAAAGAAAGTAATTTTGGGTAAAAATTAAATTTAGGAACCCAAATGACTCCAAGTATCTGTTACTTTCTCTTGTAAAAACCAAAAACTAGTCTTTTTCAACAATCTATTTAAAATGTTTTCAGTGATAATAGTTTTCAGAATCCACTTTTAAAGATAATGAAAATAATAACATTCACCCCCAGTCCCTTAGCATACACTGATTAACTGCCTGCATAATATGCATAAAGATGCATAATAAATGGATTCTATTTTCAAAGATGTGGAAAGAATGGGGAATTGGTTACGGGCACAATTACATTGGGGTTAGTAACAAAAGGCAAAATATGTTAATATTTTATTAAATACTTTAGGAAATCACAAAGGATGGGAAAAGAAAATTTTTAGCATTTTGCATAATCTCAATTCAAGTTAAATTTAAGAATCTGTGTTTATTCAAATTATGCTTAACATATCTGGGGGATTTGTATAAGATATATTACGTAATATTTTACAGAATCATAGGATTTCAAGATTGGCAATAATGTTACTCTCCCCTTGCAAATAGTACGCAAGCCTATAGTAATTTGGAAGAAGGCATCACTACGTAGCAATCCCCAGTTTCTGGCACCTCTCCCATCTTCATTAAAAATCTGCTAAAAAACTTCAATTTTCATTGCCTCTAAATGTGAAACAGACAAGCTTCTTTGGTTCAACCATCTTTCCAATTATTCATGCACATATTACTATATGTATTGCATTTCCTGTCCTAGCAATAATGCTACTGCTTATAAACAATAGAGCGAGGCATATTCCATCACCCAGGGAACAGATTTCTAAGGAGCTTACTATTTAGCTTCCCCAAGATACCCATGTCTCCCTGTCAAATATGTCAAAAGCAGTTGTGACTCATCCTGAAATGTAAACACTGAACATTAAAATGAATAGGAGAAAATGGCTTCTGCAGCCAGTGGACAAATACATAGAGACAATAACAAGAAACCAAGAGCTGGAATGTCTATAGAAAAAACTTACCCAAACTAGAAGCAGCAGAGTAACTGCAAAAAACACAAGCTTTAAAGATTTGGGGGAACTCTATCTCAACCACTTACTAGATACGGGAATTTGGGCAAGCTGAGTCTCTCTCTGAGCCTCACTTTCTTCATGTTTTGACAATTGATACTATAGCAGAAGCTAAAGACCCCTGGGTCCATTCAGGTATGTGTGTAAGCCTAGAATCAAAGCATTAGCAGTCAAGATACCAACCCACCCCCTATAGACTCATAGCCCAGCTCTTCTCCCCAGAACCAACAAAGCATGGTCTCCACCACCCATTCACGGGATCTGCTCCAAACAGCCTGTGAGTCAATGTTCAACAGGGTGTTAGCTCCAGCCAAAATTTGTGGAGTAGTTTTTATACTTTGGACGAAAGGTGATTTATAAACACAAGCTATTTTTATTGACTATAGATCCCGAGCCAGTTCTTTATGAGGTCAGTGTACCCACGAGGAAAGAAATGCAGTGATTAAAAAGCAACAACAGTTGCAGTTTCTTCTAAGTGACTTTCTTGACAGGAGCACCAGGCAGGGTCCGCTTTTCACTCATCAGTTCACAACGAGATAACTAATTCTGGGAGCACCATCCTTCAGAATTCCTACTGTGCCCACTGTAATCAGACCAGGCACAGCTCCCATGGAAAAGCTGAAATCGAACTGTGGTCCATTAGATGGAGGGTCATTGCCTGTTAGAAAACAAAATAGGATATCCCTACCACGACTTAGGTCTACTTTATCTGTCAATTTTTTTTAAATACAAAAAGGATGATATAGTAAAAGAAAGAAATATGCCCTCACCTCTGGTTCCTTCTAAGCAAGCAGATTTGACTATGTGGTTTACTCTGAGTTGTAAGGCACCAGAATGGGACCCCTTTGGACACAGAGGAAAGTTGTTCTTGGACTAGCGGATGGAATTGCTCACCAACAAAACAGCTTCTTTTGACCTTGTGTGGGTGTGTATATGGTGGTGGGAAGGTAGGAGGAGAAATGCAATGATACACTCGGGACCAGAACAGTGGAGCCCAGTATGAAGGATGGAGGCTTGGAGACAGAGACCTGAGTTCCACTTGTTATCTGGACCCCTTTTTGTGTTGTGCAATCTTGTGCCAGTCACTGGACCTCTGAATAACTGCTCTCATCTGTAAAATGGAGTTTAAGATTGTATCTGTTTTTTAGGACAGTTTAAGTATTAAATGAGATAATAGATGAAAAAATTCTTAGCAAAGTGTCTAGTACATACCAAGTAATAAAAAATATTGGTATTGTATCTTTAGTATGTGAGGTATAATAAGAAAAGAGGAGGAAAAGGGTGAATAAACGATTGTTAAATGGATTGAAACAAATGTAACAAGACAGATGTGAATTATGATCATTTTGAGGGAAATTATATTACCAATGGCACATTATACATTTTTTTATTCCTTTTATACATTCTTGGGTGGGGTCTGCATCCTGGCTCTGATTTAAGGTTAAAAATCGATGATAGTATGGGGCAAATTTGTCAAGTTTTTGAGGAAAAAATAAGTTTAACAATGATTTATGCAAATACCTAACTTTACAGGAGTAAAGAAAATGAAGTGTTAGAGACTGACTCTTTTAGTGACCTCTGTCAGGTACAGCTTGCTTTTCACAGGCTAGGTGTCCTGCTGCGTTACTCCAGGTAGAAAATGGTAAAACCATTTGGGAGTAGAAATCAAATTCTCCCAAAGTTGTGAGGCTCTCATGATATAGTCTACAAAAGAGATTCTTTCCTGACTTTTATTCTTACAAGACTTTCATCATTCCTCCTTTCAGATGTCTCTAATATACAGAGGCGCTTATCCAGCTTTGTAACACACCCCGAGCCTAGCAAATTTAGAGCATCAGAGGAGGAGGAGAGGCTAGTCTAAGCTTCTGACGTACAGGTGTGCACACACATGCACATGTGCACCATGAGTTGACCTCTGTGTCTATTAGTGAGGACACTTCTCACATTTCTGAGCTTCTTCTGAAAGCCTGGGTTTGGTGGGGAGTGGTTGCTGGCAGTTCTGCTAGATAATGGTGTCTATTTTGAGCTTTCTCAGACTAGCAAACATTTTCTTTTAAATTTGGGAACTGACATAATGTTGTCAACTCCCCTTTGTGTCAAGTAGAACCATTTACAGAGTCCTCTACCATTACCACCAACATTTAATAAATAACAAGTCATTTTTAACCCTAAAAAAGTTGGCAGGACACAGATGGGGAAAAATGTTAGTCCCTCTGTGCTACAAAAGACAGATGGCAACTTTATACTAACATACACAAACACATATAATACATTACATTACATACCACTGGTTGCTGAACAGTGGAAATTCTATCCTAGGCTAGTAAGGTCCTCAGTCCAGAGTCCCTTAGACTCCCTTACGCTAAAATTCCTACTGATTCTCTTTCTTTGATTCTGTGGGGCTGGTTTCACATACATGTTAAATTCTCCAAGGTATATCACTCAACTCAAATGAGCAGAGTTGCAAAATTTTTAAATAATCTCCTGCTGCTCTTGTGGGGGACTTTTTAGCTGGTTCATCACATTTTCTTTGCAGATTTACAAATCCACTTTAAAACCTGAGAGGCAAGCAGCCATGTGGCATCTGTTCTCTCTCCTACCCTTGAGGGTACCTCTATACTGCTCCTTCACTTTCCTGCCAATTGGGGAGGGTGGGCAGGCCAACCAGAGGGGAGCAGGAAAGAAAGTGAGGAAAAGGAATCCTGCCAACCTTTCATCAGACTATCTAGAGGCACTGATGGGAAATGACTTCATATAGCCATGAGGGTAAATAAATAACTTCTGCAGATTCAGCAAGGGTCAAACACCTTTTACCAGAGCATGATGTGACCTCGCCTTCAGAGAATCTCAATACAGGAAACCCTGGGGTGGTTCCCCAGGACCAGGACCGCCTCTGGGTATTGAGTGCGGTATAGAGATAACCCCTAGAAACCAAGAGGCCCTGATTCCACATGGGCAATATCCCTATCCAAGAATACTCGATGGAGGGATTCCTCAAAGATTGTGAACCATTGGAAAGTCTAGAGCTGGTAGTCTAATTTCATCCTTACCCTAAAAGGATTTTTCAGAGACTTCTGAAACCCATGGTAGGTTCCTTCCTTTCTAGGGGGACTTCCAAGAAAGGACAAAGGGGAACTGTGGGGAGGGACCTATGTCATCAGGCATTGTGCTGATATCCACCAGGCATCCTATCAGCTTGAGATTTCCTACCAGGGCCCCTAGGGCACCTCGGGTCTCCCTGTGATGAGAGTCTCTAATAAGAGCTGGATGCTGGAATCGTGTCCAGTGCTCAGTGAGCCACACTGAGACAGCTCCCTTACCTTTGCTCTTTTGTATTTTCTGTATTGATGAATTATCTTAATGAACCCAAGTTGTGTGCTGGGGGGCGGGTGGAATTCTGATCTGCTCAGGGAAACTACCACATCAGTTAGAGGGCTTTCACAGGCAGATGTTCTGTAAGACAGGGAGCCTGACGGGCTACAATTTTCTGTAGTGCCTGTTGTCGGGAGTATGATTTCAGGGCAGGAATGTGAGCCTAGAGCCAATGTATCAGCTCTTTGCATAAGGAACAACATGAAAATTGGATAACTTACCTTTATTCAAAACAAACAGTGTGCGTGTCAAACTTTTAGTACACAGTAGTAGAAAATATTTTATGGCCCGTTAATTAGCTGCTATATTTTTCTGTTTCATTGTATGGTAGAAGCCATTTCTGTGTTCCATTGCTTTTCAGTACTGCCATCAATAGTATCTCACAGAGCCAAAAAATGATTCATTATTATGTTAATAATTAAGAATTATTCTAACTGGCAAGGAGATTAAACCTTTAACTCCCACTTAAGGAAATGTGGCTTTGAAGTCACGTGAAGGAGACCCTAAGATAGCACAGCTTAATTCTAGGCAGGTTTCTTTTTTTCCTTTTCCTCCCTCAAATTTTCCCACATGAAACCTCATGACACCAGAGCAATAATGATAGCAATGCCTTCCATTTTCCATTAGTTTCCAATGGCTCCAAATTACCAATCTGAGCTGGAAATGGAAAAAAGGCAAATTAATGATGAATAAATGACTTGCCAAGGGCAGGCGTAGACTTCTACCTTGGCTACCTGTTGGCATGTAAGTTTTGACAACTGTCACTTTTAGAGGTTTCTGTGATACCACTGCAGGAAGAGAATGGCAACGAGGAGAGTTACGAACAAGAAAAGACATGTACCGAGCACCTTCTACGGATTAAGCCCTCTGTTAGGGGCTCTCATATGTTTCATAGTTTCACATATGAAACTGTGAGATAAGAATCGCAGAAGGGCTTATGAAAGTACTCATCTGAGGTCACAGAATCGGCAAGAGGCAAAGCAGGGATTTAATCATCTAACTCGAACCCTGGTGCTAAGAAAGCAATAGGAATGTCTTTAATGAGGCATAGCTCCTTTCTCTTTGTCTGGTTAGAAATGGGCCTGCAAAATTCTACAACAATCAACCAAAACAAAAAACTTCAGTCAACAATTCTTTTGTGCTTTATAGCCCATATAATGTTAGGTCACTGGCTTTATTTTATTTACAGTATAAGTAAACCAAGTAAATTTATTTGTCAAAAATGTGGGTTAGGGGCTTCCCTGGTGGCGCAGTGGTTGGGAGTCTGCCTGCCATGCAGGGGACGCGGGTTCGTGCCCCGGTCCGGGAAGATCCCACATGCCGTGGAGCGGCTGGGCCCGTGAGCCATGGCCGCTGAGCCTGCGCGTCCGGAGCCTGTGCTCCGCAATGGGAGAGGCCACAACAGTGAGAGGCCCGCATACCGCAAAAAAAAAAAAAAAAAATGTGGGTTAACATCCCACGTCACCAGTTCCAGCCCAATCTGGTGATGGGCTGGGGTCGGAGGCACAGAAGAGGAGGAGCAGAGAAATCAGACACAGAAGGTTTCTGGCCTCAGAGGCTCCTCGGGCTGAGATTCAGATTTCCTAGTACACATCTGAATGATCATTCTGAAGAATGACTGGTTTTGACCTCCAAAATTTGCTTATTGTTTATATGTTGGTTTTGGAAAGTGGATACCTGCCATAATATCAGGTTTGTTTTAGGATAAAATGTTTCACCCTTAATTTTCACTGGCTAACATAATAGAGAACTCAGAGAACCAGAAATCGTTAGAATAATGGTGGTAGGGGGATCATTTTGCATGGAAATCCAGTAGGACAGGGGTTTTGAGGAAGAAGGGGTTAGAAAGGAATAGATTTAAATGGTGATAAAGACCTTGGTCTGCCACCTAGTTTTTATTACCAGGAGATATTTACAGAGATAGCCTCCCTTCAAAGCACTAGATACAGTCAATATTTATAGATGGAAAAATATATGTTCTAAAGAGAAGCCTTATTTCTTTCCTCACGCAGCAAGCCTAACAAATGGTCAAAGAAAGTGACTAGGGCTGCCCAGAATTCAGCCTCATGGTGGTAGCACTTACTGACCCATCCCCTTCCTCCCTGCGTCCCTCCCTCTCGCCTTTCCTCCCTGCCTCCCTCTCAACTCCTGTCCTCCCTCCCTATCTGCCTTCCTTCCTTCCTTCCACATTGCTTTCTTGCCACCATATATAGGACAGACACCGAGTTGGACTCGTGGAGAATAGAGTGATAAAGCAGAGAGTGGTCTTCAAGGATGCACGTCAGTAAATGAATGAAGTCTTTTGGCAGTGGAGTGACTGAAGAAGGCTGCACTGTCTGCTGCATTTTAGTAAGAGCATGGATTATTATTATTATTATTATTATTATTTTTTCGGTACACGGGCCTCTCACTGCTGTGGCCTCTCCCGTTGCGGAGCACAGGCTCCGGACATGCAGGCTCAGCGGCCACGGCTCACGGGCCCAGCCGCTCCATGGCATGTGGGATCCTCCCGGACTGGGGCATGAACCCGCGTCCCCTGCATCGGCAGGCGGACTCTCAACCACTGCGCCACCAGGGAAGCCCCAAGCATGGATTATTTTAAAATTAAAAAAAAAGAAAAAGAAAGTATGTTTGAATAAGTACAATGAGAGAGAGAAATACTCATGGGACTTTGTGACTCAAACATTTAGATTAATTACCAACATTAAGAGTTTCCTCATTCTAATATTTTTTAAATCAGGGTTTTATTCTTTTAATCCCTAATATTCTGCAACTAATATCATCCCAAGTGTTAGATTCTTCATCTAATAAAATGAAAATCACACTGAAAGACGACACGTGACTTTGGATGGAAATAAACCCTGGCTGTGTTATATTTCATTCTATGGAAAGTGTTCAGCATTCAACCCGCAGCGTCCTAGTTGACATAGCAGCATCCTGTAATTACCCCTAAAGGCCATTTGATTTGATAACGTATTCACCACCATGTATAATTTACATAATGTTTTACAATTATCCATTAATATGCAAATGTTAGGCTAAAGATTATGTGGCCTAGAAATGCAATGCAAGTACTTCTCTGATAGTCACACTCTGTGTGCGTATAGATATCTAACCCAAGAGGCCTTTCAATTTTAGCAAAGACATGATTCATGGTGGTGAAGACGAAAGGTGAGTGAGCACCACTTATCATCGTACACAAAGCCATGTGATGTTCAATCATCAATTATTCAGTTTGGGGCACCAAGTTGGACACCCAGAGTATGATGGTGAACAATATTTTTCTCTCTTTCTGCAAGGGCCTCCATGACGCTAGAAAGCCTGTCAAAAGTAGCACCAACCAAAGGCGGGAGGTAAAGTTTAGACACAGGCATCCTTTGGATGTGTAACTACCATGAAAATAACCTGCCGGGTGAACATTATGACACACTAATCAGATAAACCAGTTTGTGAAATTCAATCCTCCTCTCCTTTCCCCAACAGTAATCCATCTAAAAAGGGAAAAGGAAATGAAAGTGGGAAAAGGAAGACATACCTATGTTACTATAGCATCACTGTTGATGTGTTAAATGTACTAATGCCAGGAAATTCAGTTACTGTTCCTATAGCAACTGCAGCTCGCCTCCTGGACCTGGTAAATTAAGTTATGAAAATTAATCCTACTTAGAGCATGAGGAAACACTGTCCCTAAGCAAGTGAAACCACAGTTAGGTTGATCTTCACATTAAGGGAGTAACCAACTCACCTCAAGAGGAGGACCAGGGGGAAAAACACTCACATTAGTAAACTCACTATGGGCTGCTGCTCAGGGGAAACAGCACTTGTATTAGTAACTCACTAGAGGCTATTGTTCAGGAAGAGAAATGTTTCCTTCTACCGACACCACTTGACCAGGTGAGGGTACAGTGCACATGGGCCCAGGAATTCCAGAGAGATGAAAGAGAATAAACAGACCCCTTTGCCCTGCACACTAAGGCATGGGATGCGATTTTATGTCATCCACCCAGTAAGAAAAGGATCCACAAAATCTGCACTGTAACATACCGTTACTTGCGAATGCCAATTCCCTCTAGGTTTGATGAGAGTCCAAGAGAGAAAAGGAGGCACGGATCTGAAACTTAGGTGAAGGGCAAAGTTTTAGTCTTATGTGATTGTCAATGCAATTGATGATGCTCACAGCTGAACAGAGTCTGATTGTATCACCTGAGAGGAGCTGAAGATTGCATTTTAAATCAATAAGTAGCTTCTAGGGAATAACTAAACCTTGACTAATATTAATCCAATTAGGATTTCTTTATTATGCCAGCACTCATTTTCAGGTTCAATAAGGAATCTAAATCTTTAAAAATGATACTAATAAAAGGTCCCAAACTTAGCACTGAACAAAGTTTAAAAATTTATGACATGCTTATGCTTTCCCTCTCTGATGAATACAACAGACCTGTATAGTTAGTGAACTGTAAAATTGTCAACTAATGTCAGCCATATCCAAAGGTCATTCATACAAAGATGTTAAATGATACGTTATTTAATAATAAATACTCTGGTAATAATACCAGGACCACAGTCTTTCTCTTCACCACCACTTCCGCCTTCATCCTTCATCCTTAGATCCACATGTATGACCCGTGACCTCTGTGTCTTCTGGTTCTGCCCTCCCCCTCCTGCCTCTCCTTTGTGTATCCTCCTCTTCCTCTATGTGGTCCACACAGAGGAAGGTTTCCCATGGGTCTGCCTCCGGACCTCCATGCGTCTCACTCCAAATTCCCTGCAGACAACATTACCAATGCCATGATTTTACCGCCAATTCACATGGCAATGACTCCCAGTGGATTATCTCGAGCACAGCCTTTCCTCCTGTGTTCTCTGATCTGAATGTGTACCTATTTTGACAGTAAAAACACGACAATCCTAGCAGACCTGGAGGAACAAACAAGAATAGGAACGCTGCCTGCCTTGAACAGCAGTCAGGCTATCTGGGAAGAAGGGAGAGTCAACTACGCAAGTCCCTGAAGGAAGATCTGGAGCCAAAGCTGCAGGGCACTGAGTTTTGCAGTTACCATTCAGAGGGGCATGTCTGTTAATGGAAATATATAGGCATTTATGCCTGATGCTTCTGAATCTAGTATTTAGCACTTTGAGGGCAATGGCAAGAACTAGGCAAAATGCAATCTCTCTTGGCACAAAGTGACTCTCGAGGAACAGGGACCCTGGATGCAGACACAGGGGTGTCTGTCAGCACCCAGCACCCAGGCCTTCCGGAGTCATCCTCTGAGAAGGCATTGTGACTGCAGGTCAGTGGGCCTTAGTGCCTCAAAGAGCTACTGACACTGAGAAAACTGGACTCAAGGGCTCATATCAATTTTAGGGTAGAGCAAAACTAATTATAAAAATAAGAAACTGGAGGGCAATGTATTCGTGATTTGCTCCTGATACTTGAAAATCCACTTGCATTACCCAGTTAGGAAAATCTAGTAGGGTACAATCACCTGCAAGAAGATTTACGACTGATTGGACAGAGATGCCGATACAAAGGACTTGGGAATAAATTTTCCATTTGAGCAATGCTAGGGGCAGAAAAATTCTGCACAAGCTGTATTTATGAGGCAAACTTTGTCAGAATTTAAAGAGGATCCCATAAAAATTGCGATCCATGTATTCTACAGAAACTTATCCATTCACTTTTAGATGAAGCTCTTAAATTTGCAGATGTCACCCATTAGTTGCCAGTATATCTGCAATGCCCTCTCCACTAAGGCATACAAATTTTAACATTTGTTTGAGTAAAACATAAATAAGAAAATTAACTTTACAAAAGAACAAAACAGTTACAACACAGCTAGCTCAGAAATCAACATGATACACGATATTTAAACTTGCAGAACTGACGGAGTAGGGCACTGACAGAATGAAACTCAGGAACGTTCAGGCTGGTTTACAAAGGAGGAGATGGAGCTGCTGACAAAAGAATGGATATCTTGAGGGGTCCTAGAGAAATCCCCTTTACAAGGTCTGGGCCCCTCAAGCAAATATTGCTCAGTAATGATTCTGCCCCCTAGGTCATCATATGGTCCCCCAAATTATTTGAAGGCTGAAGATCTTAAATATAAAGGTGGCTGATAGAAATTAATTATAAAATACCGGTTTGAATTTAAGTAACAATTCTGCCTCTGAAATATGAAAGTGTTAAGGACCTCACTTTAAAATGATTGATGGGTCACTTGTTTCCAAATGCCTGATCCCTCCAATTGAAAGTCAGAACTGTACCGTGACAGTCTGGCAGTGACCTCTCTCCCAGGACACGCCACCCATCACATGTCTACTGTTGCAGCTGCTGCTGCCTGGGGAGCCTCCAAGTGTGGAAATGACTCCACTCCAGTTAGGCACTGCCTGAAGTGATGAGAATTACTACGTTTACTTTTTACTCCACCATTTGGACAGCATCTCTACCCTTCTTCCCCACTGGGTCTAGCTAGGGAAGACGGGGATTCATATGAAAGCTTGCTTTATCCATACCTTGCAATTTTGTTCCTAAGACTGATCTATTTAGAAGGAAAAGTATCTGTTTCTAGATCCAAACCACTGGAATTAGAAAGTTAATCTTCAATCAGACTAACAAAGAAAAACCAAATTCTACTCCATCACTTCCCAACCCCTTCACCTATGAGACAGGATAAAAATCCAGAACCAGAGTAACTAAAAGCCGAAAGGTTTGTGGGCTGCAAGTATGAAATGAAGAAATCCCAATTCTCAAATTGTGCCTTAGTGCAGCAAAGAAATGTGAACTACTGATAGGTGCTGAAATTGCTAATGTCTCACATCTCAACATTTCCCAAATTTTTAATTTATTTCATAACAAGCATTTTTAGGTCAATCTTTGGGAAAATTATTCCAAATGGAATTTATCTCCAATTTCATACCAAAAGTTAATGAGAAAATTGATCTCAGACTTCGTAATCAACTTTGCTAGAATGTTCCTACTCACTCTGTCAAAAAGTATGAATTGGAAGAATTTTGGAATCTGATTATGGGTTATATTCTATTTTGCTCCATCTCACCAGCATTGTCGAAATTTTTCTTATGTGAAATTGGTCTGATTTCACCCTTTTTAACTTTTAGAACATGAGTTAATTTGCGTGCTCACTCTGCATATTTATATCTAAATCCTAGATTTGCTTGGAAATGTGAATTTTATCAGTTGTCAGAGGCAACTCAACATGGGATGGTGAGATGGGGAAAAAAATCAAATTATATTCACACGAAACTTAAGCTGGCTCCCATCTGGCTAAACTTTAAGCTTAAAATAAATGCAATTTTCTCTTCTTCACCTCGTCCGATTAGACATGGAAGACATTCCTCTGTGGTGGGGTGAGAAGAGAGTAATCAAGGGGGGTAAAAGAGAGGAAGCCTAAACTGCCTCATTTTAAATCCTCATTACCCTAACTTCGTGGCACCATTTGACGGCAGAAGAGGCTGTACTGTACTGCTTAACTCCCTTCACTCTGTAGTGCTTCCAGAGCCTTCCACATCTTGCGGGAGTGTGATAAACAGACTTAAAGAGGATATGGTACGCTGAGAAAAACTCATAGGAAGATACAATCTTCTTTTATTCTTTATTTCTTTATCGTCGGTAGGAGAGGGCTTAGACCTATAAAAGGGCTTATTTATCAACTTGGTCAGTTCACTAAAAATCACACCCTTTCTTGACTTCCATGGACATCTGTGAACTTTGTGGGCCTGTGTGTGTTTGTGTGTTTTATACATAACCTGTGTTTAAGCATCAAATTTGGATAATATCTGTAAATTAGGAACAGTGGTTAGCGAATGAGGTGGGTTTACCCCCACGTTGTCATCTATAAACCCTTGTTCTCTTGAGCAAGGCTTTCCTATTTGGTTCTGGACATTACTGACTTCTAGTTAAAGATGATGTGATGAATCTCAGAATGATGGGCATGAGTTTTGCTTTGTTGTGAGGGAAAGGTTCTGGTCCATCCCAAGGAACTACCATACTAAGATTAAGCAAAGTGTGGTAACCCAGTGGAGAGGAACACATGCCATCTCTCGACACTCCTGTGACGTTCCTTTCTATATGATTCACAAAGGGTGGGGGGGGGGGGACACTCTCATCAAGGAGTAGTCATGTGATTCTGAAAGTTGAGTAGGTAAGATTACTGAAGGCTTATGGCAATCAGGTTAGATATAACTTCACCAGCTCCCCGGTGACCCCTCCACTCTCTATTGGTTAAGGACTATTGGTCAAAGGCAAAATAAATTGTCAAGAGAACACTTTGGGGGGAGATGAAAACAGTCTCTATCCTGATTGTGGTGGGACATGATTGTACACATTTATCAAAACTAAAGAACTGAATACCTAAAAAGGGTGAATTTTACTGTGCTAATTATACCTCAATACGCCTGACTTAAAAGGAGAAGGGAAACAAAACAAAACAAAGCTCACACTTAGCATTCAAACAGTAAGTGACAACCTGGATGACTCTCAAAAACATTATACTGAGTGAAAGAAGCCAGACACAAAAGGCTACGTACTGTATGATTCCATTTGTATGGATCGTAGGTAGAAGAGGGTGAATCATTCATCCCTTCCACCCACATACACACACGTACGCACCTCATACTCTTCACCACACTCTCAACCCTAGAAAAAAAATTCTAGTTTTCCCAAAGCTGGCTTCATGCTTCCAAGAAGAAAGTAACAAGGATTTCATAACTGTATTTCAGAGTCTTGAGTGGGACTATTGTTCAAGAATAGAATCAATTTTGGACATTCTGATTAACTCTCCTAGACAGAATTCTAGAGAGAGCTCCTTGATGATGTACTTTCTGTTTATTACTCTCCTCCCCAAATTTAACTGGGCTCCAAAAAAAGAGGAAAATTTAAGTTTGGTATCATGTTCCTTTACTTGGCATAACTTTAATAAAATACTCATGCTATACCTTCTCTACTAACATTAGTCAAAAAAGGTCATCTCCTGGGCCCCTCAATTTCTCCAACCGATTAAAATAAACAAAATTCCCTAAACCTAACACTGTTTGTGTTCACATTTCAAGCATTATATTATGTCAGACGTTACTCTGGAATATTACCCAGCCATTTAAAATAATCAGTTCTAGGGGCTTCCTTGGTGGCGCAGTGGTTGAGAGTCTGCCTGCTAATGCAGGGGACATGGGTTCGAGCCCTGGTCTGGGAGGATCCTACATGCTGCGGAGCAACTGGGCCCGTGAGCCACAACTACTGAGCCTGCGCGTCTGGAGCCTGTGCTCCGCAACAAGAGAGGCCGCCACAGTGAGAGGCCCGCGCACCGCAATGAAGAGTGGCCCCCGCTCGCCACAACTAGAGAAAGCCCTCGCACAGAAACGAAGACCCAACACAGCCAAAAATAAATAAATTAATTAATAAACTCCTACCCCCAACATCTTCTTAAAAAAATAAATAAATAAATAAAATAATGAGTTCTATAATATCACACACACACACACACCCCACACACGATACATTAGTATATGCAATCAGAAAGAACTAGAAGAGCCCATCAAACCAAGGTTACTGCTGGGAGCTGGGACCCAAGGAGAAACAAGATGAGGATGGAGAGGGACATTATTTCTCTCTATTTTAAATCTCCTATATAATTTAACGTACTTTATAATATCATGTGCTACTCTTTTAACAAAAGTATTAAATGAAAAAGAATCGAAAACCTTAACAAATTAAATACTACCCTATAGGCTTTTGGCAACTCAATAAAGAGAAGACTGTCCCCCAAAGTGGTTGAAGCGCCTACAAAACGGACTTTTTTTAAAGGTCCCTCTGACAATAAGAGTTTGGGTCTCCACAACTTAACTTATCATTTCAGAAGGCAAGTTGATGCATAGCTCCTCTAAATATTTTAAAAACAGTCTGAAATATCTAAAGTAAGATGATCAACCTATATATGTTCCAAATTAGAATCGCCCATTCTCATTTATTTCAAAGAATCGATCTTCCTAGTCCCTAAACTCAAAAACGTGTCATCTGATAATGTCATTGGTTTCTCTGATTCATATAACATAAGGCATGCACGGTTCTCATGCAATTAAGATTAAGATAGAACCAATTTAGATAGAACCACTCATTTTGATACACAAAATGTATATGGCCAATACATACATCAAAAAATGTTTAACATTTCTCATAAAATAGCCAAGACTGAGACAACATTTTGAACTCTCAAGTGAATGATGAGATTGCTTGGTTTTGTTGTTCTTTTTACAACAGTAATCAGTGTGGTGAGCAGACACTCTCTCACATTCTGTTGAGGGGGATGCAAACATTGAGATAACCTTTTCAGAGGGGAGTCTGGCAACAAGTAACCAGAACTTAAGGGTGTACATGACTAGCAATTTCACTTCTAGGAATTTATTCTGAGTAAAAGACTAAAGATGAATGTAAGATTTATCTGCAAGCATGATCATCTCAGCAGTGTTTATGATAGTAAAAATTAGGAAAAACCTCAACATATAAAAATAGAGATCTGTTATATAAATTACGATGTAGCTACACAGTGGAATGGTATCTAGTCATTAAAGAATATATCCCTGAAGGATATTTCAAGATAAAGAAAGTTGTTATAGATATTATAATTCTGAGTGAAGAGAAAAACAGGATTCTGAGGCAGTATGATCTCACATTTTTAATATATGCAAGTATATGCAAACATATGTATGTCTACAGATAATATACAAATATTATACAGTGAGGATACAGACACAGTACAGGGTAGGCACACACCACTTTGCTTGTAGCTGTTATCAGGGGGGGCAGAATAGTGAGTGTCTTTAATTTTCTTCTTTAAAAATCTTTCCCATTTTCTGGCCATAGTACCTAAAGCAATCTATAGATTTAATGCGATCCCTATCAAATTACCCATGACATTTTTCACAGAACTAGAACAAATAATCCTAAAATTTATATGGAACCATAAAAGTCCCAGAATTGCCAAAGCAACCCCGAGGAAAAAGAACAAAGCAGGAGACATAACCCTCCCAGACTTCAGACAATACTACAAAGCTACAGTAATCAAAACAGTGTGTTACTGGCACAGAAGCAGACATATAGATCAGTGGAATAGAATAGAGAGCCCAGAAATAAATCCACACACCTACGTTCAATTAATCTTTGACAAAGGAGGTAAGAATATACAATGGAGAAAAGACAGTCGCTTCAGCAAGTGATGCTGGGAAAGTTGGACAGTCACATGTAAATCAATGAAGTTAGAAAACACCCTCACAACATATACAAAAATAAACTCAAAATGGCTTAATGACTTACATATAAGACATGACCCCATAAAACTCTTAGAAGAGAACGCAGGCAAAACATTCTCTGACATAAATCATACCAATGTTTTCTTGGGTCAGTCTCCCAAGGCAATAGAAATAAATACAAAAAGAAACAAATGGGACCTAATCAAACTACATGCATCTGTACAGCAAAGAAAACAATAAACAAAACAAAAAGACAACCTATGGACCAGGAGAAAATATCTGCAAATGATGCAACTGACAAGGGCTTAATTTCCAAAATATACAAACAGCTCGTACAGCTCAATAACAGAAAAACAAACAACCCATTCGAAAAATGGGTAGAAGACCTAAATAGATATTTCTCCAGAGAAGACAGGCAGATGGCCAACAGGCACATGAAAAGATGCTCAACATCACTAATTATTAGAGAAATGCAAATCAAAACTACAGTGAGGTTCCACCTCACACCAGTCAGAATGGCCATCATTAAAAGGTCTACAAATAACAAACGCTGGAGAGGGGTGTGGAGAAAAGGGAACTCTCCTACACTGTTGGTGGGAATGTAAATTGGTGCAGCCAATATGGAAAACAGTATGGAGCTTCCTCAAAAACTAAAAATAGAGTTGCCATATGATCCTGCAATCCCACTCCTGGGCATATATCCAGACAAAATTATAATTAAAAAAAATACAGGGCTTCCCTTGTGGCGCAGTGGTTGAGAGTCCACCTGCCGATGCAGGGGACGTGGGTTCATGCCCCGGTCCAGGAAGATCCCACATGCCACAGAGCGGCTGGGCCCGTGAGCCATGGCTGCTGACCCTGCGCGTCCGGAGTCTGTGCTCCGCAACGGGAGAGGCCACAACAGTGAGAGGCCCGCGTACCGAAAAAAAAAACAAACAAAAAAAAAACATGCACCCCAATGTTCATTGCAACACTACTTACAATAGCCAAGACAAGGAAACAACCTAAATGTCCACAGATGAATGGATAAAGATGTATTATGTATACACAATGGAATATTACCCAGCCTTAAAAAAGAATGAAATAATGCCATGTGCAGCAACGTAGATGGACCTAGAGATTATCATACTAAGTGAAGTAAGTCAGAAACAGAAAGACAAATACCATATGATATCACTTACATGTGGAATCTAAAATGTGACACAAATGGACTTATCTCCAAAACAGAAACAGACTCACAGATGTAAAGAACAGACTTGTGGTTGCCAAGGGGTGTGGGGTGGGGGAGGGATGGATTGAGAATTTGGGATTAGCAGATGCAAAGCATTATATAGAGAATGGATAAACAACAAGGTCCTACTATATAGCACAGGGAATTATATTCAATAGCCTGTGATAAACCATAATGGAAAGAATATGAAAAAGAATCTATATGTATGTATCACTGAATCACTTTGCTGTACAGTAGAAATTAACACAACATTGTAAATCAACTATACTTCAATAAAATAAATTTTAAAAAACTTTCCCATTTTCTAAAATTTCAACAGTGGACACACACTGTTTTTAAAAATTTATTTTTAATGTGTTGATTTTATAATCTTTATATATATACGTATAAATGTGATATGATGCTGGTTTATTTAATTTTCTGATAGAGAAATGGCAGAGAAAAATCAAGGGCAATTACTATGTAACCATTTATTTAAAAAAATAAAAATCTGATCCTCTATAAAATGTATAATATCATAAAGGATATTTAGAAATAAAGTACATGCTATAAAATACATGCTACAAAATATCCCTTGTCTAAACAATGATAGAAACTAAAGGATACCTTTGGGGGAAATAGCCTTACTAGTCTTTTATTTTGTTTCTATAGAACACTTTGTTCAACATCTTAAAACGATGCATGGAGATTTTGTTATAGCTCTAATAAATAGTTTTATTCACATGGCTGCACTGATGTTAGGATATAAGTTAATGAAGAGCACAAAGATAATTCCACAACTGACTTTTAGATTATCTTCCACAGATCAGCAAAGTTCCAATGCCTAGAACGAGGTGTGGGGCATGGTAGATGCTCAAGACATATTTGTCTAATGATTCTGAACGTTGGCTTCTCTGGAGGGAGAGATGATGAAGAAGCATGTATTTTTTGAGCACAGCTCTTGAATTGTGGTTAAGTGCTCTGCAGAAGCACACTGAATTCAAATTAATCAGGAGGATCCCTAAAGGTTTTGTGCCAATAACCTGGACCACACAGGCTGTGTTGATACTAGACCAAAAGCAGCTGTGACGGAAAATGCCAAAGAGCCAAGGCACAAATGAGGTAGTTTGACTTGTTTAAGGAACTGCAAATGGGCTCTATCAAAATAAAATGCAAGCTGGTTGTGGCAGTTTACGGTTTAGGGGGTTTTTTTTCTTTATTTTTAAATTTAAATTTTATTTTTTGAATTGTACAGTCAGGTTAGAAAAGCAGACAGAGGCCAGATTATGAAGTCTCTAAAGGCCCAAAGCAACAGTGGACTGTCCACAGTCCTAGGCTTGAGTGGGAGTGAGTGACTGTTCAATGATTTTATTAGTCAGAACCTCAAAATTGCTTTCTCATGCCCCACTTATTCTTATTCATGTTCCTTCGATGGCATGAAGGGAGCTCGGGAGGAAAGAAGGGCATTTATCATTTAGCAAGACATTTCTGCTCGAGTTTTAGATACAGGTTTTTACATCAATGGTGGTTGAGGGCTTTCCATTTAGAATTGTTTAAAACAGACACAACAAGAATTGTCTTTCAGATACAACACTGGCAAAACACTGAAATAAATCAGAAACACAAAAGCTGTTCGAAGGCTCTAGTCATTTTTGGCACAAAAGACCGGATGCTGCCCTTTCATTTAAAGACGTGTCTTGTGGCTCCCTCTCAGGTACACGTAGGAAATATCACGTATACAATTCTCATCTTCTAATCTGTAGAGAAGCCCTTCTAAGAGGCAAGAACCTAGAAACTTGGGGACATCACTGAGAGCCAGCGGTACCGAGAGAAAAGCCGTGAGCAGGAATCATGCAGGAGATGCTTATGGGAGATGATCAGCCTCACGTGTACCATTGTGAGGTAGGCACCTCATCCATTAAGATAAACTGTGATAGAATAACACATTTGAATAAAAAAACTCTGTAATGCATATACTAGTGTGAAAGCAGACAATGCTCTAGAGTAATTTCAAGGTGAACTGCCTTATGACGGGGCAGGGGAGGGGGGCTTTTAAACTTTTTCAACCATGACCTACAGCCCAAAACACATCTTGCATTGCATCCCAGTATACGTGCAGGTCAAAGTGATATAACGGAACACTTGTCTTTGCTACTTGTGAAGCGCTCTAAAAATTATTTTATCCCGTTTTTTAAAAACACTATTCAAAACACACTAAAGTGATTTCGTTACCAGGATGAGTCACTCTTCGCAATTACTTCAAGATTGTAATCCATTTGACTGCCTCCTTCCAGATATTTTCTTCCTATTTCTTCAGATAAAATGCTTATAACCACATCTCATGAACAATTAAAGTTAGAAATCAAATGACTCATGACCCAGAGGAATGTTCAAAACAATAGAAATTATGGTATTATCTTAAGCATAAATGCAGGCAGCCACTTGGTATAAGAAGTGGTAAAAAAAAGGTCCAAGGGTCCCCTTCTTACCATCTTACCAGCTGCAATGACCGATGTTCTGAGAGAGAAGCAAAATGGGTCAACAGCTAGAGGGTTAGATTTATTTTGGTTTTGTTTGGGTTTTGTTTTAGTTTATTTCCTCATCACCTGAAAACCCAACCCTCTAGGCAGACAAAATAGCCATAAGTGTCACTGCCTATACTTCTGACTTCTTCTCAAGGCCAAGAGCAGCAAAGAAACTTGGGCTCCACTCTCCCATAAAGAGAACACAGATCTTGCTTCTACTGGTGATGGGACACCAGTGATCTAGACACAACTGGACTCACCTGCTGGTTTCTGACCTCCATCTGACTGACAGTGTCATATCAATCTGGGGCTGCTCCACCATCCAGCAGGCAGGACCCAGCAGAGCAGAGGGCAAACCCTGGGGGGCAGATTCCCAACTGGGATGAAGGTGACAGGCAGTATCTGCTGAGCTCTTCCTGCCTGTCATACACTATGGCTAAGACCCAACCCACTGTCTTCTTCATCCCACATGACATTGCTTGTCCTGGTTGGGGGGCTTTATTGACTATTATCTGTCCAAATTATGGTCCCAGAGCCAAAGGATTCAGCTTTATAACAAAATCTGTCTTCCTTCCAGTTCTCTATGACACCCACTAGCTGCCCCCCATGTAGCCTCTCCGCACTTCTCATCTGTGCTGGATTAATGGACAACCTTATACAAGAATCTGGATGGAACTGTACTAATTATGAAGCAGATGAAGGTGAAGGGAGAAAATGTGCAAAGACAGACAAGTAAATGTCATTTCCATGTAGTGTGAGATGTGCCTCAATGGGGGAAGATCAGGGGTCAAACCCAGCCCTGTGGAAGGTTGCTGTCAGGGAGTGGGGGCTGAAGAGTGAGTCTGAGGTAGGGATGCAGAGGAACAAAGGACGGATGTTCTAGGAAGGAGCCAGCGTGTGCCAAGGTCCAGAGTGAAGAGGAAGAACGTCATGCTGGGATTGCTGGAGGGTGAGGGTGGTAAACGGAAGTTTGGATTTTACTCTGAGAGGAAACAGGAGCCAACAGGAGCTTCTCATTTTAATAAACTGGATTAAACAGATCTGATTTATGCCCTAGATAAAGCCCAGGTTGCAGGATGGGGCAGGGGTGGATTAGAGAGGGCAAGTGTCGAGGCAGTACCATGGTGATCTGAATCAGGATGATGGCAGTGGAAACACAGAGAAATAGGGAGACGGAAGAAATGTTTAGTGGTCAAAAGGTACAAACGTCTGGTTATAAGACAACCAAGTCTAGGGAATATAACATACAGCATGGTAACTATAGTTAACAATATTAGAGTTAACAGTACTGTATATTTGAAGAATGCTAAGAGAATAGCCCTTAGAAGTTCTCATCACAGACACAAATTTGTAATTATGTGAGGTGCTGGATGTTAACTAATTCTGATCATCATTTTGCAACATATACGTACATCTGCTTCCCTTCCCAAATCATTATGTTGTACACCTAAAATTAATACATGTTACAGTCACTTATATCTCAATTTCTTTAAAAAGAAAGAAACCTTTAAGTGCTGACTTGACAAGACTTGGTCATTGATTGGCCGTGGACATGAGGCTGTGACTAAGGATGACCTCAAGTTTTAGGGCGGACAACCAGGTGAATGCTGGCACCAGAGATCAGGAGTAGTGGCAGGTTTGGGAGGAAAGCTAGTGAGTTTTTACTTTTACTTTTCTTTACGGCAGGAACCAAGTCTTCCGTTACAGCCCACTGATAAGGAGGAAATGGGATGGAACATAAGAGAGGAGAGGAATGTATCTCCTCCTTTTGTGGGTAAAGTGAAGCAAAACTACTTAGGGACCATGAATATTTATAAATTTAGTCTGACATTTTTCTCTTGTATGTTTTGGTCATATCTATTCATTATTAAAAATATTAAAAGGACAGAGACGCATAATCAGGGCCAATCTATCCATGGGGCTTGGCAGGCACAGTTCTGAGGGCGCATGGTACTTTCGAGCCCATGAAACTGTTTTCATCTTAATTGCTTTTAAAGTTAGAAGAAAAACATAAATAGGATAATAATGAACATATAATAATGAATCTAGCCTGGATTACAGTCATCTTTATAACAATGCAGGCTTAAAATATAAAATTTAATATGTTTTACAGCGGAAGCTGCCCACAAAGGTTAAAGCAGCTGGGGCTCATGAAAGTCATAACGTGGCTGTGGTCGAGATAACTAAATGTCATGTCTTGACCTACAAGCCTCTATCATCTACAATACATTTAGGAGATATATGTCCATCTATCTGAACATCTCCCTACATATCATCACCCCAGATCCCACCACCTCAGTTAGGTTTCTTCCACCACCCCCAATTCTTTCAGTAGTTTAAAAAACTGTGTTAAACCTTGTATCTAAATCTACATGACTGCTCAGTGGAGGGCAAACGCTTCATCCTTTCTATGGGTAAATTGTAAAGGAATAAAAAGTTATAAATTTTCAGATCATTTGACATGGAACTTCTACTAAGAATTAATTCTCAGGAAATAATCAGATGGAATTACAAGGATGCTCATCACAGTGCTATTTCCACTAAAAAAAATGGAAACATCCCTAAATATTCTGTAATAAGAGTCTGGTCAAATTAATTATAGTTGATCCACACAATGAAATATTAAGCAGCCATAAATAATGATACATGTAATTATATATTTGTTGTTGTAGGAAGACAGTCACAATATAGGAAATGGAAAGGATAGGATATGTTAAATATTATGGTTTAAGCTCATTGTAATGGAAAAGATATATACCAGTCTATCTTGGCGGTAGGATAATGGATAATTATCAATTTTGCTTCTCTGCATTAAAAATTTTTTCAACAATGAGCATATATTACATTGAATTAAAAAATACTAAAAGTATGTACCCTTTGATTCAGGATCTTTTGGTAGACATTTAACTAAGAAAATTACTAAAGATGTGTACAGAGATGAAGCAACCAAGATACAGTTTCCTATCATCAAGTCCCGCACGCTGAGTGGGACTTGTCTGTATTCACTGTCCCAATCCCTCTGCCCTCTCTTGCTGTTAACCCATCCAATCAGGCTCTCTTCCCCACCCCTGCACTGAAACCACCCTTGCTCAGGTCACCTCGGACTTCCACGTTGCTAGAATCAATGTTCAATTCTCAATCCTTGTTTAACTCCACGGTCTGCAGCATTTCATACAGGCAATCTCTCCTTTACCTTTAATTGAACTTTCTCTTGGTTCTCTTCCTACATCCCCATGATTCTGCTTAGTTCTTCCTCTTCTCCTCAGCCTTCAACTTTGGGGTGCTCAGGGCTCAGTCCTGGAGCCTCTTCACTGTTCTCATCCAATCTCATAACTTTAAATAGTATCTATATGCTGATGATGCCCAAAGTTAAATCTCCAGCTCAGAACCGTCCCCTGAACTCTAGACACACGTTCAACTACAAAGTCAACATCCAAAGTCAACATTTGGATGTCTAAAAGGCATCTCAACCTTAACATGACCAAAACAGAACTGCTGATCTTCTATGACCTACATCAATCTCAATGACAATTTCCGGCTTCTAGTTGTCCATCCTTGATTCCTCTTTCTATTTCCTGGAACCCAACTGCTTTTCAGTATCTCCACGGCTAACTCTCTGGTTCAAGACACCATTATCTCTCAGCTTGCTCATTGTAGTAGGGTGCATTAACTTGCCCTCCCCTATAGTCTAATCTCAATAAATAAACCAAACCATTCTTTCAAATTATAAGTCCTATAATGTCACATGCATACTCAGTCCATCCCATGGCTTCTCTCTTCACTCAGAGTAAAAGCCAAATTTGTTACAGTGGCCTACAAGGGCCTGCAGAATCTCTCCTTCCTCCAACCCCCTTTATCTCCTGCTACTTTCCCCCAGATTCTCTCTGCTCCTGCCACACTGGTCTCCTTACACTTCTTTTCCAATGCTATATACTCCTGCCTCAGGGCCTTTGCACTGCTGTTCCCTCTTTCAAGAAAGCTCTTGACCAGATACTATGTTGGTCCACTCCCTCACTTCCTTCATATTTTTGATCAATGTCATCATCTCATTGAGGCAATGTCATGCATCCTCCCTTTTCTGTCTGATCTGTCTCTGTTGCATTTTTTACCATGTGACATACTTCTCCATTTGCTTATTGTTTGTTTTTCTCCAAGTAAAATATATGCTACTTAAGAGAAGGGATAGTATTCTGTTTTATTTTACTGCCACAGCCCCACTGCTAAGACTCTAAGTGTATTTACTGAGCAAATGTTCATCCTGATGCCCTTTATAAAAACAAAGATTTGTAAACAATGTAAATATCTGCCAATAAGAGACCCACACTTTCAGAAAATAGGATACTATTTATATCTATATCTACAAGATGCCCATACATATGAAATGGAATACTATTCAACTGTTAAAAGTTTGCATAAACTGCAAATGAATACATTTACTAAAAGGAAAGAGGTCTGTTACCACCTTAAGAGAAAAGTATCAGATTACAAAGTAATATGCATAACATTAGCTCATTTTTATAAGGAAAATTTGTTAAAGTATATGCATTAAGGTAAACTCCTAATCCAAAACAAAAATTTTTTAAATGATCAAAACAGTCAACTCCACGAGGCCTTAACTTTGAGGTTTCCTCTGATGACATTAATGACACAGAAGAACAGCAGGATTAGCAGGCCATCCTAACCAGGCCACGTTGGGATGGTGTGTGCACTTTGGTAGGATTCTACGGGCTCCAGTGCTAAGCAATTCCTCAAACCACTAAACAGCTAATAAAAGCCATAGAACTGTGCTTCTCGGAGTGGGGATAGATATGACTTGCAGAAATGTTAGGTAGCATTTGGATTTAGGCTTGTGTCTTCTTCCAAGTTTCAAGATTATTTAAACACTCCTGTTTCCAAATAAAGACGGGTGAGGCAGCTGCTCCAGCCCCATGACAGCCCCACCGCACCATGGCGTGAGGCAAAAGCCATCAAACCCAGCTGAGAGGATGACAAGGTGGGAAGAGACACGGTGAAATCAGCTAGGCAGGGAAGAATGAAGTGAGAGGAATGTTTTCTTGCCATTTCCTTTATCTTTTCTGGCAAAATTAAGGCTTAGTTCTTCTCAAAGGACACTGCTGGCAATAAAGTTGATACTTCAAAAGAGGAAAACATTCAGAGAGGGAAAATCATATTTAAACAGAAGTTTCTGTTCAAAAGGAGAGAGCAGTCGTATCTGCAAGTCTTCTGGTCCATGCTGGGAGGTTGCCTTATCACTAGCAGCCCCTCCTCACAAGGTCTTTGGGCATCTCTTTAATTCTCTGGCACAGAATCCACTAACCAATCTAGGTTATATACATGGCACTCGAGAACTGATGATGGCAAAGTTCTAATTAACTAATGCAGTGGTTAGGGTCACCTTATTGGGTTGATAAAAAGGGCTCTGCTTATTAACACAGCAGTTTTGGACCTGGAAGCCACCTGGGCAATAGCAGTGTTTTCACCAGAGGAAACTGAGGACATAGGAGGCGAGATTTATCTAGAGCTGGTCAGTAGTGGATCTAGAACTAGATTCCAGGTCTTTTAGTGCCCAATCTAGAGCTCTTACCACCCCATAAAGATAACCGTTTAACCATGACCCAAATTAGCATGGGGGAGGGAGAGGGGGTTCAAAAGAGATTCCCAAACCTAGGAGAGGCCAGTCTGGCTGCCTCGGAATGCACTGGAGAGTTTATAAAACATGCTGATTTCAGGATTCCATTGCAGGAATTTACATTTCACAGAAGTTCCCCCAAGTGAATCTGATGCATGGCCAGGTTCAGGAATCACCGGCCTGGATTATGCAAGACAGAAGAGCAAAGAAACCAGCAGATTTCTATTAAAAAATGCAAGTCACTCTCCTTACTCACTCTGTGAAAAAACAACATGGAAATATGCAATTATAAAGCTCAAAATAGCTTCTTTAGGAGAAAAAAAAAATGATTCACATTTCTAAAGACGCTCAGGCCACAGCTGCAATCTGTTCTTGTGGCCAAAACCCTTGGAAAGCCCAATTAAGGGAAGCCACATTGGGCTTGATTGCTGGGACCCAAAGCTCTGTCCCGCTCTCAGGAGACAGGGAACGGCCACACTCCAGACAGACACACAGGCAGCTGGCACTGACCTTCAAGGAGCTAGCAGCTTGGCTCCCTAACCTACAGCTGCCATTCCGTGGAGCCTGGCTCCCTTAGGGTCCTAGTGGCTGGACGCACCTGCTTGGGGAGGAGGCGTCTTGGGAGGAGCCGTTTACTGGCCTCTCACTAGAGTCCAAGCTCTGGACTGGTTAAAGTCTGCCCCGTTTCCCATAGCAAGGGGGTGGGTAGAAAAGAAGAAGCAAGCTGAGAACTGGAGGCAGATGGGGAATATAATAAATTAGGAAGTCACACAGCTGTGTGTTCTGAAACATAGGATTGAAAATAGATAATTTTTTCCTCTCTGGGGAACATACTGTAGTGTTGATATTCTCTAATTCAAATTTGGACCCAAGAGGCCCTCTCATCAAATTAGCCCAGAAGGAGGAGGGGGAGGAGGGATGAAGAGGACCCCTTTTGCATAACTCGTTCTCACTTACTTTAGAAGAAAAAGGGATGATGGTTTGAGAGGTTTTGGGGTAAAACACATAGTGTTTGTTCATAAAAAAATTTAGTGATGTCTGCAAAATATTTTTGGAACGGACCCTGAAGCAAATAGAAAGCTACTCTTTCCATGTAGTAAATACTTATTAAATGCAGATTTGCGTAAAGCACCAGACCAGACGCTAGGATGGAACATGAATTCACTCTGAGTCTAGTCCTCGAAGTGCTTACAGCCTGTAAGGAAGAGAGGATATTCTTTTAAAAATGAAAGCAGTGGCTGATAGTTTTGCACGGTAGTTATAAGTAAACGGCACAGCAGTATCCCATAATAGTTAACTGCATCTAATGTTTTGTGACCTCAGTCTACTTAACCTCTCCCGGAGTCCCAGGTCCTTCATTTGTAAATGGAGATGCTTAAGGGTTAACAGAGTATTGCCCTTATAGAATTGCCCGCCAAATAGAAAGCATCTAATACATGGTAGTGGTCTTGTTTTTTTAAATAAATTCTTTCCATTCATCTTTAAATCAACAGCGGTTTTTGATTGAAGTTCAGGTGCCCAGGGTTGGGAGATTCCACTGGCATCTATCTCCTAATCTACTGCAGCAACCAGGAAAATCTCTCCATTCAAAGGCCTCAGGTTAAGGATGAGATGTTTTCAAAGGCATCCTAGAGCTTTCTGTCCTTTGCTGCTCTCCCAACCAATGCGGACTCCCTGGGGGTCAATCCAACACTGTAGGAATTATGTTAAAGACTGAAGATGTGTGTATGCTCCTGGGGTTTTGTTTGTTTGCTTTCGTTTTGCTCATGTACATTTTGGTTTTAAAAACCTTATTAGTTAGCATTTCATCACCATTTCAGTGCAGTATGGCATCCTGATTCCGTTGTTTTAATTCCTTTCTTCTGATCTATTTTGTTCCGCTTACCATCTATTTGAATCTTCCAGAATTCTGCTTATACTTTCCCTCTAATTTCATGCCTCTAATTTCACCCCTCCCAAATTAATATTCTACTTTTACAACATCCTAGGGCCTTTTAGCTCAAAACCTGCTGCGACACAATCCTACAGTAAGTGCTAGGAAGTGTGATTAATGCTCAGAAGAAAAATAGCCTGTGGGTCCAAGCCCGGGGTTTGGAAGAGAAAGACATCTGCAGAACTAGGGGAAGATGGTTTCCCTTCACATTTTTGGAATGAGACTAGTAACTTTAATACTAGACTGACTTCTCAGATGAGGAGTGAAGACAGCCTGCTTCATCTACTGGGATCACTTTACTTTTATGGGCTTTTTTTTTTTAAATGATGTTTCTGCTTATATAAGAAGCTGGATGTCCTGAAATCCATGGTTTTTCGTATCTATAACCACTGGATTTTAGGTAAGCCACATCCCCAGTGTTGTGGAAGAACAGAGGGGAGGTGATGAAACTTTCACCGTATATACCCCTGACCTGCACCAAGGAGGTGATGAGTAGCAGTGAGCCTCTCTCAGACCTCCAGCGGCAAGGTGAGCAAATGTTCTGAGCTAGGCTCCCACCACTGCTTCCACGATGATGGCTTGTCCAGTGACACCCTAACCTTCCTCCCACAGCCATCCTAGGAACCCTCTTGCTAGGCAGGGCTCCTAGCACATTTTGCTCTCTCCAAGAGCCAACATGCCAGAGCTGGATCCAACTTAAAATCATTTTTTATTTAGTTATTTTGATTTTTTTCTTCAAATTATATTAAAATCTTTTTCTGCTATAAAACATATTTTTTTCGTATTTTTCACATACCCCCTATTGTGAACGTGTGTATGTGTGTATGTGTAGAGAGAGAGAATGGTAAAGCAATTGTGGCAAAATGTTAACACAACAGTAGGTGAAGCAGAGTGAAAGATATATGCATGAATTCTTTGGACTTTTTCACAAAAAAAGTCTTTAAAAAAGGAATATATTTTTATTTCCAGTCATTTTTCACGGCTCTTCTTTATCAGTTCTCCTTCCCAATTTTCACGTCCTTATTCTTCCAAACGAACTCTACCATCATTCTCTGAAGTTTCCATCCTAGATCCCATTGGTATTTTGGAACGAGATATGAGCCTGCACATTGATTGGGGAATTTAGATCTTGATCAAAATATTAATGTTTTCCTCCCAGGAATAAAACATTTGCTTGTTTCTTTATTTGAAACTTGTGCTGCATGTCTTAGTAAAGTCTTACAGTTTTCTTCACATGAGTCCAGGATGTTTTCCATTAGGATTATTCCAAAAGCAGTTTACATTTTTATTGCCACTGCTAGAAGAACTCTTTTTATCCATTTTATAATTAATTACTGCTGACATATGGAAATGCTACTAAGTTTTGTTTACCCACTGTATAGCTACTCTTCTAAATTACATTCATCCTAACAGCTTTTCCTTTGTTTCTTCAGGGATTTCTAGAAAGTTTTATTGTCTCTAATTTAAAATACTTTGTTTCTATCAATGTGCTGCCTAGTGAGTATCAGCGTCCTTTGCATCCTACTCTAGTTCCAGTTTTTAATGGCAAAGCTGTTTTGTTTTTACCATTTTAAGTATCATGTTGGCTTGTTGCTTTATAGTAGTTTAAAAAATGATGTTAAGAATATATCCTATTCCATCTTTAAAAAATGGTAATAAGTGTTATCAAATACTATTTTGGATTAATTGAAATTAGCATTTCAGTTTTCATATGGAGATTATTGAAGTGAGATGGGCAAGTGATCTGTTTCCTGTTACTGAACTTCTTTTGCTTCCTTGGCACAAACAAACCTTTGAGACAAATTCAAGGTCCATTGCTAGTTAATACAAAGGTCTTTACAACATACTTGCAAACCTTCATAATCCATTTTTTCAGTTTTATTTTTTAATTGCCTTTGTTTTCACCATATATTTATTTTTAAATTATCTGTATGCTTTGCTATAAACCACCTCAACTTGTAGGGGAAACAGGGCCACAAATTAAAGGAAAAAAAAAAAAAACCTCTTTATGCAGTAGAAAGTACAACGGAAGAGACACAGATAAAGTGCTACAGGGGTTTAGAGGAGGATGCTGTCGGGGTCAGGGGAGGAATCAGACCTGTCACCCAAATGGGATGTTTAAGATGAAACTGGAGGAAAAGTATTTCTACAAAAGGTAGAAGAAGACAACAGGCAACTGTGTTCTTTCAACATGTCTGCATCTCTCTTCATCATGACACTGGGCAAATGTACCAGTCTCCCCGCTCAATCTACAACCTAAGAAATAACAGGAATGGGTACTGATTGTTTCCAGCTATATATCTTTCCAGAAATAATGTAAAAAGGAGCAAGTCCTAAAAAAGGCTATGGTAAATATACATTATTTGCATCCATTAATAACTGAGATATGCTTGATACATCCTTTCAAACTGCCAAGCTTGTGTAATTTCTCTCAGCAGTCATTTCCGATGGACACAAGCGTCACACTGATTCAGAAGGCTCTACAAGGACTGCTTCGGAATCACCAACAAACCACCATAGAACTTGAGATTCTTACAACGGCCCCTAAATGCACAGAAAGCGTTGGCTCTGCTATATTGGTTGGGATACATGTCAGGGTCCCTGAATCTGTGCATATTTGAGATAATACTGCTTCCTTCAAGTAGAGAGCGTTTGACAGTTAACAAAACAACTTAACAACAAAACAATTCTCAGTTGAGGAGGAGGAGGATAATGATAATTTTCCCATGTTATAAAGGGGAGACTAAGGAGCCAGACAGCTAGCCATCTGGACAAAAGACAAAACAGTTATGCCTATTACCCAGGGCTTCTGATTCTGAATCCAAGAATCAGTCCCTCTGTTTTATGGTACTACTATTATAAATCCTGATAACAGTTTTATAACTATTCTAAACAACCACTCTGGAGTGACTTTTAAACTCTCTCCTATGACATTTTAAACTGGGGCCAAAAGTGCCCAGATTAACTGGCACTTTCTAAATCCGGGCTCAGGCCTTGAATATTTTTTGCTTGCTTGTTGCTCTTACATTAAACTTAAGGTTGAAGTAGAGTAAGAAAGCAGAAGTAGAATATAAACATTTATGAAATAGAAGTGAAGAAAATGACAGCAAAGATCAATAAAACTAAAAGCTGGTTCTCTGAGAAGATAAACAAAATTATAAACCCTTAGCCAGACTCATCAAGAAAAAAAGGGAGAGGACGCAAATCAATAAAATTAGAAATGAAAAAGGAGAAATCACAACTGACACCGCAGAAATACAAAGGATTATAAGAGACTACTACAAACAACTATATGCCAATAAAGTGGACAACCACGAAGAAATGGACAAATTCTTGGAAAGGTACAATTTTCCAAGACTGAAGGAGGAAGAATTAGGAAATACAAACAGACCTATCACAAGTAATGAAATTGAAACTGTAATTAAAAATCTTCCAACAAACAAAGTCCAGGACCAGATGGCTTCACAGGTGAATTCTATCAAACATTTAGAGAAGAGCTAACACCAATCCTTCTCGAACTCTTCCAAAAAATTGCAGAGGGAGGAACATTCCCAAATTCATTCCATGAAGCCACTATCACCCTGATACCAAAACCAGACAAAGATATCACACACACACAAAAAAATTATAGACCAATATCACTGATGAACATACATGCAAATATCCTGAACAAAATACTAGCAAGCAGAATCCAACAACATACTGAAAGGATCATACACCATGATCAAGTGGAATTTATCCCAGTGATGCAAGAATTCTTCAGTATACTCAAACCAATCAATGTGATACACCATATTAACAAATTAAGGAAAAACCATATGATCATCTCAATAGATGCAGAAAAAGCTTTTGACAAAATTCAACACCCATTTAGGATAAAAACTCTCCAGAAAATGGGCATAGAAGGAAATGACTGCAACAGAATAAAGGCCATATATGACAAACCCACAGCAAACAACATACTCAATGGTGAAAAACTGAAAGGATTTCCACTAAGGTCAGGAAAAAGACAAGGATGTCCACTCTCACTACTCTTATCCAACATAGTTTTGGAAGTCCTAGACATAGCAATCAGAGAATAAAAAGAAATAAAAGGAATACAAATTGGAAAAGAAGAAGTAAAACTGTCACTGTCTGCAGATGACATGATACTGTACATAGAAAATCCTAAAGATGCCACCAGAAAACTACTAGAACTAATCAGTGAATTTGGTAAGGTTGCAAGATACAAAATTAATGCAGAAAAATCTCTTGCATTCCTATACACTAACAATGAAAAATCAGAAAGAGAAATTAAGGAAACAATCCCATTTACCATCGTAAGAAAAATAGTAAAATACCTAGGAATAAACCTACCTAAGGAGGCAAAATAATTGTACTCAGAAAACTATAAAACACTGATGAAACAAATCAAAGATGACACAAACAGATGGAGAGATATACCATGTTCTTGGATTGGAAGAATCAATATAGTGAAAATGACTATACTACCCAAAGCAATCTACAGATTCAATGCAACCCCTATCAAACTACCAATGGCATTCTTCACTTAATTAGAACAAAAAATTTTACTATTTGTATGGAAATACAAAAGACCCCAAATAGCCAAAGCAATCTTGAGAAAGAAAAATGGAGCTGGAGGAATCAGGCTCCCTGACTTCAAACTATACTACAAAGCTACAGTAATCAAGACAGTATGGTACTGGCACGAAAACAGAAATATAGATCAATGGTACAGGATAGAAAGGCCAGAGATAAACCCACACACATATGGTCACCTAATTTATGACAAAGGAGGCAAGAACATACAATGGAGAAAAGACAGTCTCTTCAATAAGTGGTGCTGGGAAAACAGGACAGCTACATGTAAAAGAATGAAATTAGAACACTCCCTAACACAATACACAAAATTAAACTCAAAATGGATTAAAGACCTAAATGTAAATAAGGCCAGACACTATAAAACTGTTAGAGGAAAACACAGGCAGAACACTCTATGACATAAATCACAGCAAGATCCTTTTTGGCCCACCTCCTAGAGAAATGGTAATAAAAACAAAAATAAAGAAATGGGACCTAATGAAACTTAAAGCTTTTGCAAAGCAAAGGAAACCATAAACAAGACGAAATGACAACCCTCAGAATGGGTGAAAATATTTGCAAATGAATCAATGGACAAAGGATTAACCTCCAAAATATACAAACAGCTCATGGAGCTCAATATCAAAAAAACAAACAATTCAGTTAAAAAATGGGTGGAAGACCTAAATAGACATTTCACCAGAGAAGACATACAGATGGCCAAGAGGCACATGAAAAGATGATCAACATCACTAATTATTAGAGAAATGCAAATCAAAACTACAATGAGGTATCACTTCACACCGGTCAGAATGGCCATTATCAAAAAATCTGGGGGGCTTCCCTGGTGGCGCAGTGGTTGAGGGTCCGCCTGCCGATGCAGGGGACATTGGTTCGTGCCCCGGTCTGGGAGGATCCCACATGCCACGGAGTGGCTGGGCCCGTGAGCCATGGCCGCTGGGCCTGCGCATCTGGAGCCTGTGCTCCGCAGTGGGAGAGGCCACAGCAGTGAGAGGCCCAAGTACCACAAAAAAAAAAAAAAATCTGGAAACAATAAATGTTGGAAAGGGTGTGGTGAAAAAGGAACCCTCCTGCACTGTTGGTGGGAATGTAAACTGATGCAACCACTATGGAGAACAGTATGGAGGTTCCTTAAAAAACTAAAAATAGAACTACCATATGACCCAGCAATCCCACTACTGGACATATACTGTGAGAAAGCCATAATTCAAAAAGAGACATGTACCACAGTGTTCACTGCAGCACTATCTACAATAGCCAGGACATGGATACCTAAATGTGTGTGTGTGTGGGGGGGGGGTATGTGGCCTAAATGTCCTAGCCTAAATGTCCATCGACAGATAAATGGATAAAGCAGATGTGGCACATATATAAAATGGAATATTACTCAGAAAGAAACAAAATTGAGTTATTTGTAGTGAGGTGGATGGACCTAGAGTCTGTCAAACAGAGTGACGTAAGTCAGAAAAGAAAAACAAATACTGTATGGTAGCACATATATATGGATTCTAAAAAAAAAAGGTACTGATGAACCTAGTGGCAGGGCAGGAATAAAGATGTAGACATAGAGAATGGACTTGAGGACACGGGGGGTTGGGGGGGGGAGTGGGAAGCCGGGGCGAAGTGAGAGTAGCATGGACATATATACACTACTGAATGTAAAATAGTTAGCTAGTGGGAAGCAGCAGCATAGCACAGGGATATTTGCTTTGCTATGACCTAGAGAGGCGGGATAGGGAGGGTGGGAGGGAGACGCAAGAGGGAGGGGATATGGGGATATATGTATGCATATGGCTGATTCACTTTGTTGTACAACAGAAGCTAACACAGTATTGTGAAGCAATTATACTCCAATAAAGATCTATTAAAAAAAAAAAGTCAAGATCTGAGAGGCTTCAACTTTCCATGGAGCATAAGTACAAGCTAGTATTATGAGGAAAAAATGTCCTTAAGAGGTTTAATTGTTAAAAGCTAATTTTCTTGAGTTTTCTTTAGCCAGGATGTTCTAAGAATGAAAGTGATGGATGGTACTTCTCAAAGTATGAAAACATCAATGTCCCAGAGTTAAGTGTCTATTCTAATTGCTGTGCACTCCAAAGAGTCCTTCAGATTGCTCATCTGTGTTATTTTTACTTGCTAAAGCAGAGGTGTCTGGGTGATGAATTATACAAGGTGCTTTCACTCAGCACCACTGGTGTGTTATAATAAATATTTCCACTGAAAGACAAAGTAAGGAAATGCCGAACATTTTCATAGTGTGTGATATAGATTTCATTCTTGTTTTTTTAAAGACAAGTAGTTATTAAATTTTAATCTAATTATGTATGGTCATACAGGTGAAGTTGGCAAAATTGTTTCAGAGAAATAAGAAGGCTTCAATCACAAATGTATGTCCATTCTGCCCTTCAGAACACACCTGAGAATAACCCACACACAAAAGCATAATTGAGGACGTGGAAATATCCATTTGCTAAAAGGAAAGTAAGGTAGTGGAGCCCTAGTAGCGTAGTGATGAAAAATGAAATACGTTAAAATCAAACTTCAATTTCCATTTTTCTGCAACGTTTGATACTGCTGCTTAAAAAAATACCGTGCATTTCCCCAACTCCCAATAAAAGCAAAATGACAGAGGGCTATAATCTGGCTTCAATTTCTTATGGTTTTTTGCAGCAGTAAGGAAACTGCAGAAAATACTCTTCTGGGTAAAGGGACAGAATTAAGGGTTTCAAGTAGTTTTTCCTTATCTTAACAGAACCCCAATTTTCTTCAGCTACCTACCATCCTATGGCCACTCAAGGAAGGCTGGTTTCAATCTTGGGAGAAGCTAATGAGTGGTCTGACCCTCAGAAGGTTCCAGCCCCCTCTCAATGACCGAGTTAGGCACAGGCACAGGCCATAGTGTTAGTCAGTGATAACGAGAGAAAGTTTGCTGAAGGGCTTTTGGGTCTGCGGCCATACCACCCTAATGCGCCCTACTTCGTCTGAGGGCTTTTGGAAACATTTTCACACACCTAAAAGAGACTCACTGGAAGAGAAAGCCTCTTGTTCACCTGGACCTTGTGATGGTAGCCACCATTTTGTTACCAGCAATGAGGACAAATTTGGTACACTAAGAATGGCAGAACCAAAAGATGGAAAGAACTTGGGTCCTTGGTGACACCACTGAACAGATAACCCCAGGACCTACTCAACTGTGAAACTGTGACACTCAATAAATGTTCTTCTTACATTGGCCATTTTGAGTTGGGATTTTGATTACTTGAAGCTGAAAGCCTCCTAACGGACTCCCAGCTGATTATTATTAGGTCAGGGCTAGAGTAAGGTAAGCTCGTCCCTGGTCCTGGTACTGCACATTATCATACTTGCAAGTTCTTGTCACACCCAGAAAATGTAATCCAATTTTAGAATTTTATGCCCAGGACTGGAACATTCCTTTTTGTCATTAAAATTCTTCTATTGGTTCCCACCGCCTGGTGAAATCCAAACTCCTCTGCACCGCAAATCCTTCTATCTTGACTCTTGCCTCTTCTTCCAGCATCTCCTCCATTTTCCTCTTCCCTCAAGCCTTCTGCTTTAGCCACACTAAAGTACCATCCCTCAGTATCTGCAGGGGATTGGTTCCAGGACTGGCTGAATCCGAAGACGCAGAACACGGAGATACGAAGGGTGGACTGTAGAATTCTCTGAACCTCTGGGTTACTTTCACCTACAGTTCTCCCTGCCCAGAATTTTCAACAGCTGCTGCCCACCATACACACACAAGGGCCTGCCTGGTCACACACAAGGGCCTGCCTGGGTATTCTTCTCTTCATCTTTGTGACTCCACACACTCAAATATCTCTTCTTGGAACATGTCACATTGCTTGCTTCCTCAGCCCGCCTGGCTCCCCATGAACAAAAAAACCTGAACACTGCCTCCTAGTGACATTAATATAATTTAAATGTAACTTACAAATAGTAAGATGTTTTGTAATTATTTGTTTATGTGAAAGACTCTCCAGTCAGCATGTGAACTGCCTGAGGATGGAGTGTGTACTAAGTCCTTGTCATCAGGGATTAGATCCTGACTCATAGAGGAGGAGTCCTAGTTATTGAATGAATGAGTGAGAGACAAAAAGAAATATCCTAGTTCTGACTATAACTGGAATGTAACTGAATGAGGTGTTACTTACTCAAAAGATAAGTAATTAACTTATTTATATCAGAAATCAAGTTTTCATTACCTCCCTCAATGATTTATTATTGCTTTGGAGACAGTACTACAATAACAAAAACAGTAACATTTTTAGCTCCTATTAGGAGCAGGGTTTCTTCATGAGGACTTCATAGCTGTAACGAGTCTTATCGATTTATCTGTATTACGCCTCCCTTCTTCGGTAAGGAAACCGCTTCCTGCTTCCCCCGACCCTCACCCACCCCACACTCACAAGCATACCTCTTCTTTTGAAAACTTGCTCCTCTACTTAATCTTGTTCTCCTAAGTGGGGCTGACAATTCTACAACCCAGGCCATGGGGATATGCGACTACATCCAGGTCAACAGAATTCTTCTTTGTGATTTTTAAAATTGAAACTAAGAACACAAGTCCCTTGCTCTCAAACGAGCCTCATGAAGAAAGCAGGTTAAAAGAAAAAAATTAGTCATAATATAGAGAGTGAAGAAACAAGGGACGCTGTTCCAGGTCCTGGTTCCAGCTGTCACTTAAACCAGGGCACTCTCCCTCCTTCGCTTAACCTGCAGTTTCTTTCTAGAAAGTAAGATCCTACCACTTGCCAAAAAACTATCCCTCTTCCAACTAAAGCAACATCCATTATCTCATTTAACCCTCTCAGCAAATATGTGCGGCAGATATTATCTTTATTTTGATAAGGAACCAGAAGCTCAGAACAGAGAAGAAGCATGCCCAAGGCGTCTGAGTAACAGCTGAGCTGTGATTCAAATGGGTCATACAGATGCCAAAATGCAAGCACTCGACTTTCGTGCCTCTTTCTGCACCCTTCTTTGGGCAACCTGAACGCCAATTTGAGCTCAATGACCCTAGACAATATGCAGTAAGTACAAGTCTTCTCTTCATTAATAAACATAGATGCTATTGATCTTGATTAACTCCTGGGGTTCTTATAGACTTCAATTAAATAACCTTGATAAAGTGCTCTGAGTACGTAAGTAGGCATTGTTTTTCAGACCACACTATTAAACATCTGCACCTTACAATGCCAATAATTGTGATACAGAAACAGCACTTTTTAAAAAGTAATCTAAAAAGAAAAACTCTGTGCATAAATATTTGGTGTTAGTAATTTAACTGAACATTATATGTTTGCTTTAGACACCAAAATATAATAGGTATTTCAGAAGTGGGTTTCCTCAAAAGACCTTAAGTTAAATCAAAGGACAAAACATTTCTAGAAAATTGAATCTTTCCACTTTTGTAGAAAAATCAGTTAGAATTTTAGTTGGGTACTTCTTTGGTCTTAGTACTTCCTTACAGATGTAATGTGACCATGATGTTCCAGGTCAATTATTAACATGAACCTGAGAAAAACCATGAATTTAGGAATTGAGAAAAGCAAACACACACAAACCAAAGGAAGATGAATCTGTGTGTGAACCTAATTTTCCTCAGAAGAAAAACAGATATCTCCTCCAACATAAGGGTTCGTTCAGATTTACTTTTCCTATTAGTAACTTATTTAATATGGCAATGAACAAAAGGCAATCCATTAAAAAGCAATTTTCCTCTTACTACAGGGTGTTTTATAATTTGATGTCTAGCACTCAATCAGAATGTAGCAATCCTGGGCTTCCCTGGTGGCGCAGTGGTTCAGAGTCTGCCTGCCGATGCAGGGGACACGGGTTCGCGCCCCAGTCCGGGAAGATCCCGCATGCCGCGGAGCGGCTGGGCCCGTGAGCCATGGCTGCTGAGCCCGCGCGTCCGGAGTCTGTGCTCCGCAACGGGAGAGGCCACAACAGTGAGAGGCCTGTGTACCGAAAAAAAAAAAAAAGAATGTAGCAATCCTTTAATATTTTATGAGCAGAAAGCAACTAATTTGGGCATTTCTGAATCTGTAGATTTCAGAAATGTGGGAGTCTTTGGTAGGCCTTGCAAAATGTCAAGAATGGCCTTTGCAGTCAGTAGAGGGTGAACACAGGTCAACCTGAAATCTCAAACTATCAAAATATTGGAAAAAATATGCTTTACAACAGATAATGGGTAGATAGATAGATAGATAATATATAAATATATATATAATATTTATACACACATTTATAACCAATAGGAAAAAATATCAGTCCCACCTCATTCTTACACTTTCCCAAATGCAAGACTGACTCTTGGGGCCAGAGACTGTATCTGGTTCACCTTTGCACCTGCAGTGTCCAGTCGAGTCCCTGGTACATTGTAAGTAATCTGTAAATTTTTATTAAACAAATGAATAAATGCATTTGTCATCTTAGATGAAGGAAGCCTGCCATGAGTATGTCAGGTCCCAGCTGTCCAAGCCCAACCTCACTGCAGAGACCAGACCTGACCAGATGCTAAGCAAACTGTGGCAGAATGTTGAAATCCTTCTCTGCAACAGAAGGTTCTCACCTTCTGGAATAATATATAGTGCAAGAACAGCATCTGGGGCACCTCCAGAGATCCCAAAGGTATTTGCTTTCATCCCCACTCTGTTACCTCAGCCCATGCGAATGGGATTCTATCCTGGCTCCTGGCTTGACTACCAGGTCTTGAAAAGTCTGGGAAGGCTGCTGTACACCAGCTAGAGGTCAGCCCTTACTCTGTACCAGTTCCCTCCCCCAAAGCACAGAGTGACGTCCACCTGAGCAGCACTGTCTGCTCAGACTCCTGCCACCAAGGTTCCCATCTGCCCACCAGACGGGGTCCCACTGACAAGGAGGAGAGTCCAGATCAGATCCACGTTTACCTTGCCCACACACAGCCTGAAATTTGGCTATCTTGTCCAAGTTAGTTTCCCTAGGTTGAATACTATCTGTTCCCAGGATACTCCTCTCACGCCTCCCACTGCAATTTCAGCCACCAACGTTACTTGTGATACACACAAAATGAATGCAACTACTCAAATCATCACCTCAAATCCTACCAATCTATTTCTGGGGAAATGTAGGAATATAAGTGCACGGTGAGATTTATGAGTACATTACCCAAGGACACAAAAGTCATAAGTGGCAGAGATGGAACCAAGCTGGCCCTTGTCCCCAGTATTCTCCTTCTAGTTCACCATATCTCTGTTCTGTGCTAACTTTTAACATGTCCATTAGGCAAAGGAGAAGAGGAGAAAGCGGGGTACGGCAGTCAAAGCACAGAAGAGTATACCTTCTACTGCCATCAGGATGAGAGCTAATAGCCAAAGCAGGCCATTGGGGAAGATGAAAATGAAAGCAGGGTAAGAAAAGGACATTGCAGGGCAATAACCTGGACACAAGAAGTACCAGCCAAGCAGAGCATGATTCTGCTTCTTCTCCAGTTTCTCAAAATCCTGGATGGTCTTGCAGTGCTTTTAAGCAAGTGACTTTCTACAGTTTCCCCCACCAAATTGAAATGAATGCAAAATACGCATGGTTATCAGACTGAGGAATTCAGGAGAATTTGTTTGATTCAGGACTTGAATCCTTCAGCGGAATACACAGTAAGCTACAGAGCGGACATAAATCTCCACAAGTTAGTTGAATGAGGAGTAGGAAGAATAACTCACTTCAAGCACCCAGATAAACTGAAATGTTAACATTGGTGATGAGTGAACCTGAGAACAGAAATCTCTCAGGTCAGGCTGCTACTCTTAATGCAAAAATGCCCTAATTTGGGCTCACTAGTAACAAACTTCCATGGCAGTTCAACGTCCACTTCAACTTCTTTCCCCCCCACCCCTACATGGGAGGATGATAACATCTTGGTCAAACACCTCAAACTCTTAGCTTCGTCCTTATTAAGTTGTAAATTTTTAAATTTACCTCAGCAGTGTGTGTAGTCAGTTCTACACTGTAAATAAAACATAACCCCCTTCTCAATTTAATCTTTAGATTCTTTCCCATTAATCATTTCAGACCACTATTTTAAGCTCTCAAGCAGGTGACTAAATATTTACGCTTTCACAATAATAGCAAACACTTGACATTTCTCTGGTATAAACAGCCTTCTCTGGTGCCCATTTTATTAAGCCTACAAGGAAAGATTTATCTGTGTGTCAGCTCTATAGCTGGTGGAGGGAATGGAATTTACCTACTATAGGAAGACTCAGTGCTGACAATGATTGCAGACCAGGTTAAATCATATTTGCCTTAACAAGTTAAAGCCAAATTATGCCAGTGAGCAAAAGGCAAGAAAATTATCATGCTCTCTATTTCTAGGTGTCCTCTCCTAAATTTTATAATATAAGGAAGAAAAAGAGCAATAAGCATATTTCTGACAACATTTTTCATTATCATCTACCCATTTCCTTCAATAATTCCTTCTTTCATAGAGAAAGCATTCTAAAAAAGTAAAATACTGGAAGCAAGAGGATTTCATTAAGGTATGCAGTTGTTCTTTACATAAAAAAGATGTTTCAAAAAAAAGAAAAAAGATTCAGCTTTATCGGAACCAAGATGGTGGAGTAGAAAGATGTGCTCTCACTCCCTCTTGCGAGAACACCAGAATCACAACTAGCCGCTGGACAATCATCGAAAGGAAGACACTGGAACACCAAAAAAGATACCCACATCCAAAGACAAAGGAGAAGCCACAATGAAATGGTAGGAGGGGTGCAATCACAATAAAATCAAATCCCATAACCACTGGGTGGGTGACTCACAGACTGGAGAACACTTATACCACAGAAGTCCACCCACTGGAGTGAAGGTTCTGAGCCCCATGTCAGGCATCCCAACCTGGGGGTCTGGCAATGGGAGGAGGAATTCCTAGAGAATCAGACTTTGAAGGCTAGTGGGATTTGATTGCAGGACTTCGACAGGACTGAGGGAAACAGAGACTCCACTCTTGGAGGGCACACACAAAGTAGTGTGTGCATTGGGACCCAGGGGAAGGAGCAGTGACCCCAGGGGAGACTGAACCAGACCTACCTGCTAGTGTTTGAAGGCCTCCGGCAGAGGTGGGGGGTGGCTGTGGCTCACCGTGAGGACAAGGATACGATACGGGCAGCAGAAGTTCTGGGAAGTACTCCTTGGCGTGAGGCTTCCCAGATTGGCCATTAGACCCACCAAAGAGCCCAGGTAGGCTCCAGTGTTGGGTTGCCTCAGGCCAAACAACCAACAGGGAGGGAACCCAGCCCCAACTATCAGCAGACAAGCGGATTAAAGTTTTACTGAGCTCTGCCCAAAAGAGCAACAGTCAGCTTTACCCACCACCAGTCCCTCCCATCAGGAAACTTGCACAAGCCTCTTAGATAGCCTCATCCACCAGAGGGCAGAGAGCAAAAGCAAGAAGAACTACAGTCCTGCAGCCTGTGGAACAAAAACCACATTCACAGAAAGATAGAGAAGATGAAAAGGCAGAGGGCTATGTACCAGATGAAGGAACAAGATAAAACCCAAGAAAAACAACTAAATGAAGTGGAGATAGGCAACCTTCCAGAAAAAGAATTCGGAATAATGATAGTGAAGATGATCCAGGACCTCGGAAAAAGAATGGAGGCAGAGATCGAGAAGATGCAAGAAATGTTTACCAAAGACTTAGAAGATTTAAAGAACAAACAAACAGAGATGAACAATACAAATGACAATGAAAGCATGACGATCCAAAACCTATGGAATGCAGCAAAAGCAGTTCTAACAGGGAAGTTTATAGCTATACAAGCCTACATCAAGAAACAAGAAAAATCTCAAATAAACAATCTAACTTTACACCTAAAGGAACTAGAGAAAGAAGAACAAACAAAACCCAAAGTTAGCAGAAGGAAAGAAATCATAAAGATCAGAGCAGAAATAAATGAAATAGAAACAAAGAAAACAATAGCAAAGATCAATAAAACTAAAATCTGGTTCTTTGAGAAGATAAACAAAATTGATAAACCATTAGCCAGACTCATCAAGAAAAAGAGGGAGAGGACTGAAATCAATAAAATTAGAAATGAAAAAGGAGAAGTTACAACAGACACCGCAGAAATACAAAGCATCCTAAGACACTACTACAAGCAACTCTGTGCCAATAAAATGGACAACCTGGAAGAAATGGACAAATTCTTAGAAAGGTATAACTTTCCAAGACTGAACCAGGAAGAAACAGAAAAAATGAACAGACCAATCACAAGTAATGAAATTGAAACTGTGATTAAAAATCTTCCAACAAACAAAAGTCCAGGACCAGATGGCTTCACAGGTGAATTCTACAAAACATTTAGAGAAGAGCTAACACCCATCCTTCTCAAACTCTTCCAAAAAACTGTGGAGGAAGGAACACTCCCAAACTCATTCTATGAGGCAACCATCACCCTGATACCAAAACGAGACAAAGATACTACAAAAAAAGAAAATTACAGACCAATATCACTGATGAATATAGATGTGAAAATCCTCAACAAAATACTAGTAAACAGAATCCAACAACACATTAAAAGGATTATACACAATGAACAAGTGGAATTTATCCCAGGGATGAAAGGATTCTTCAATATACGCAAGTGAATCAATGTGATACACCATATTAACGAATTGAAGAATAAAAACTATATGATCATCTCAATAGATGCAAAAAAAGCTTTTGACAAAATTCAACACCGTTTATGACATAAACTCTCCAGAAAGTGGGCATACAGGGAACCTACCTCAACATAATAAAGGCCATATACGACAAACCCACAGCAAACAGCATTCTCAATGGTGAAAAACTGAAAGCATTTCCTCTAAGATCAGGAACAAGACAAGGATGTCCACTCTCACCACTATTGTTCAACATAGTTTTGGAAGTCCTAGCCACGGCAATCAGAAAAGAAAAAGAAATAAAAGGAATACAAATTGAAAAAGAACAGTAAAATTGTCACTGTTTGCAGATGACATGATACTATACATAGAGAATCCTAAAGATGCCACCAGAAAACTACTAGAGCTAATCAATGAATTTGGTAAACTTGCAGGATACAAAATTAAGGCACAGAAATCTCCTGTATTCCTATACACTAATGATGAAAAATCTGAAAGAGAAATTAAGGAAACACTCTCATTTACCATTGCAACAAAATGAATAAAATACCTAGGAATCAACCTACCTAGGGAGACAAAAGACCTGTTTCCGAAAACTATAAGACACTGATGAAAGAAATTAAAGATGATACCAACAGATGGAGAGATATACCATGTTCTTGGATTGGAAGAATCAATATTGTGAAAATGACTATACTACCCAAAGCAATCTACAGATTCAATGCAATCCCTATCAAATTACCAATGACATTTTTTACGGAACTAGAACAAAAAATCTTAAAATTTGTATAGAGACACAAAAGACCCTGAATAGCCAAAGAAATCTTGAGGGAATAAACGGAGCTGGAGGAATCAGGCTCCCTGACTTCAGACTACACTACAAAGCTACAGTAATCAAGACAATACGGTACTGGCACAAAAACAGAAACACAGATCAATGGAACAAGATAGAAAGCCCAGAGATAAACCCATGCACCTACGGTCAACTAATCTATGACAAAGGAGGCAAGGATATACAATGGAGAAAAGACAGTCTCTTCAATAAGTGGTGCTGGGAAAACTGGACAGCTACATGTAAAAGAATGAAATTAGAACACTCCCTAACAGCAAACACAAAAATAAACTCAAAATGGATTCGAGACCTAAATGGAAGACCGGACACTATAAAACTCTTAGAGGAAAATATAGGAAGAACACTCTTTGACATAAATCACAGCAAGATCTTTTTTGATCCACATCCTAGAGTAATGGAAATAAAAACAAAAATAAACAAATGGGACCTAATGAAACGGCAAAGCTTTTGCACAGCAAAGGAATCCATAAACAAGATGAAAAGACAAGCTTCAGAAAGGGAGAAAATATTTGCAAATGAATCAACGGACAAAGGATTAATCTCCAAAATATATAAACAATTCATGCAGCTCCATATAAAAAAAACAAACCCAATCCAAAAATGGGCAGAAGATCTAAATAGACATTTCTCCAAAGAAGACACACAGATGGCCAAGAAGCACATGAAAAGATGCTCAACATCACTAATTATTAGAGAAATGCAAATCAAAACTACAACGAGGCATCACCTCACACCAGTTAGAATGGGCATCATCAGAAAATCTACAAACAAAAAATGCTGGAGAGGGTGTGGAGAAAAGGGAACCCTCCTGCACTGTTGGTGGGAATGTAAATTGATTCAGCCACTATGGAGAACAATTTGGAGGTTCCTTAAACAACTAAAAATAGAATTACCATATGATCCGCCACTGGGCATATACCCAGAGAAAACCATAATTCAAGAAGTCACATGCACCCCAATGTTCATTGCAGCACTGTTTACAATTGCCAGGTCATGGAAGCAACCTAAATGCCCATCGACAGACAAATGGATAAAGAAGATGTGGTACATATATATAATGGAATATTACTCAGCCATAAAAAGGAAAGATATTGGGTCATTTGTTGAGACATGGATGGATCCAGAGACTGTCATACAGAGTGAAGTAAGTCAGAAAGAGAAAAAATATATCGTATATTAACGCATATATGTGGAACCTAGAAAAATGGTACAGATTAACCGGTTTGCAGCGCAGAAATTGAGACACAGATGTAGAGAACAAACGTATGGACACCAAGGGGGGAAAGTGGTGGGGCAGTGGGGGTAGTGGTGTGAAGAATTGTGAGATTGGGATTGATATGTATACACTGATGTGTATAAAATTGATGACTGCGGCTTCCCTGGTGGCACAGTGGTTGAGAGTCCGCTTGCCGATGCAGGGGACGTGGGTTCATGCCCCGGTCTGGGAAGATCCCACATGCCGCGGAGCGGCTAGGCCTGTGAGCCATGGCCGCTGAGCCTGCGTGTCTGGAGCCTGTGCTCCGCAACGGGAGAGGCCACAACAGCGAGAGGCCCACATATCGCAAAAAAAAAAAAAAAAAAAAATTGATGACTAATAAGAATCTGCTGTATAAAAAAAAAATAAAATAAAATTCAATAAAAAAAGAAAGAAAAGAAAGTGATCTACTGGTAGCGTAAAAACTGGAATTTTTAAAAAGGAATCCATAGATCTATTTCCTAAACAGAGAAATATACACTCATTTCTTAATATACATTCTTTTTTATAATATTTGAAATTCAGTCACAATACCTGCACATTTTTCCATCCCTGTAGATTTTAATAAGATTTATTCCCAGGGCAGACATGAAGAAATACATACACTGGAAACCTGAGCCAAAGAATGTTCGGTCCATGGGGATGCTCCTGCTTAGCTGTCAGCACCTTGGGAACCCTGCATGTAGGTCAGGGCACTACCCTGGAAGCTGGGTCTCTGCCAAGCCTCACACCCGGTGGGAAATATGTGTACTTACGCAGCTCGCCCACTTTCAAGATCTCACACAGCATCTTGGTCAGCTCTATACTACTGCGGCCAAAGGGACATTCATGCTTATCTTCTCGGCTACTGTTCTCAAGCACAATCTGCAAGCAGGAAAGGGAACAGGTCAGAAAGGAAAGTCAGTTTGTAGAAAACATCAAAAATGTTGGCTCTACTATAAAGAGAAACAGATCCACTCCAGACCACCAAACTAGGGCTCTTGGGGGCAGAACAAAGCTGTACTTTAAGTGTATTCTCTGTAAAAGGACTGAAAACTCTCATGTTTTCCAAATCTCCTAAAACCATTTTCAACTCTGTAAGAGGATATTTTGCTCATTGGTTTCCACTTACACAGAGGTGCCCATGGAGAGTTTTTTAAAATAGCACAGTAAAGACTTTTTACTTAAGTGACAAAACCACTCTCTTTTTCTCCCGGTCATATCTTCTCTTTCCTGGGAATAGCAACTCTCTTTCTATGACTTCAGCTCCTACATTTTTTTCCTTTTCTTAAATATTTTTTTCTATTTATGATAGGATATTGAATATAGTTCTCTGTGCTGTACAGTAGGACCTTGTTGTTTATCCATTCTATATATAGAAGCTTACATCTGCTAATCCCAACCTCCCACTCCATCCCTCCCCCAAACCCCTCCCCCTTGGCAAACACCAGTCTGTTCTCTATGTCTGTGATTCTGTTTCTGTTCCATAGATAAGTTCATTTGTGTCATATTTTAGATTCCACATGTAAGTGATATCATATGGTATTTGCCTTTGTCTTTCTGGCTTACTTCACTTAGTTTGATAATCTCTAGTTGCATCCATGTTGCTGCAAATGGCATTATTTTGTCCTTTTTTAATGGTTCAGCTCCTATGTTTAATCACATATTTCCCACAGGAGTTTCCATGTTCTTACAAGATCTCTCCCTTGGCACTAGTTGACCGGACCACACCTAAGGGACACGTGACACAAACTGGACCAACCAGAGTCCTTCCCTGAGACTTATCACACAAAAAGGGAAAAACTGGCCCAACTACGCTGACAGTACCCACGAGGTATGAGTGTAGGAACTACCTGAAAGTGAATCTGCAAGAAAAAAAACAAAAAAAGGAAAAAGGAAAGCAAGCCAAAATGCAAGGGAAAACAGAGAGGAGAGGCACTGGTAGCCCTGGCAGCGTTTGAGCGGCTGGTCCCACGTGTTCCTGGAGCACAGCTACTTCCCTAACCTTACGGTTTATTTGCTAAACCCTTCCACTGAAAATCCTTTGGGCCATCCAATAAATTCTCCTCTTTCCTTAAGCTAGTTTGAGATATTCCTACCATAACTAAGGGAGGCATTCTGCACATGTATTAAACAAAAGGAAAACAAAAGAGGAAATCTCTATTTTAAAGTTACTAAACTTCAAAAATAAAGGGGAATTAGCCAATTGTTCTAAAATGCACAAAATTAAAAAAAAAAGTTGCCAATCTTCAAATTCATACGTTGACAAAGGAATAATCAGCATATCCATCTCTGACACCATCTCCAACTTCCTCAATGGAGTTGTCTGGAATGTCCTCAAAAGCTACACCGCCCTGAGTAGGTGCATCCCAGTAGCGTTTAAAACAATGTTGTACATCAACTTATGTTGTTTTTCCCCCAGACTATGACCTCTTCGGTGGCAGAAATGATGTTTTATTCATTCAATCTACAGTAGTAAATGAGTACCTCTTGTCTACCAGGAAGATGTCTAGGCCTATAAAATGGAGAACAAGACCAGGGCTCTGACTTATCAAAGCATCCACTCTAATTGAGGGAAACAGATAAAACAAAAGAGGTAATTACAGTTTATAACAAGTGTCATGAAAAAAAGTAGTTGAGGTGGCAAAGAATAACAGGGAAGACTTGGGGAGGAAAGTGTAGACAACTAGGTGACTATTGGGAATCAAAGGGTGAGAAAGAGCTTGCCATGTCAAGGTCGGGGAGAAAGACTATTTCAGTCAGAGATCAAGGACAGAGCCCCTGAGTTGAGTAAGATGTGTGTTGGACACAACCTCTGTACACTGCCTGGTCTACCATGTGGAGAGGTTTGGAATTGTACAGGGCAGTGTTCCGGTTCCAGGAGCTCAACAACAAAAAAACAAACAACCCAATCCAAAAATGGGCAGAAGACCTAAATAGACATTTCTCCACAGAAGACATACAGATGGAAAAGAGACACATAAAAGCCCGCTCAACATCACTAATTATTAGAGAAATACAAATCAAAAGTACAGTGAGGTATCACCTCACACCAGTTAGAATGGGCATCATCAGAAAATCTACAAACAACAAATGCTGGGAAGGTTTGGTGGAAAGGGAACCCTTTGCACTGTTGGTGGGAATGTAAATTGATACAAGAACTATGGAGAACAGTATGGAGTTTCCTTAAAAAACTAAAAATAATTACCATATGACCCAGCAATCGCACTAATGGGCATGTACCCAGAGAAAACCATAATTCAAAAAGACACATGCACCCCAATGTGCATTGCAGCACTGTTTACAATAGCCAGGTCATGGAAGCAACCTAAATGCCCATCAACAGACGAATGGATAAAGATGTGGTACATATATACAATGGAATATTACTCAGCCATAAAAAGGAAAAAAATTGGGTCATTTGTAGAGACGTGGATGGACCTAGAGACTGTCATACAGAATGAAGTAAGTCAGATAGAGAAAAACAAATATCGTATATTAACGCATATATGTGGAATCTAGAAAAATGGTACAGATGAACTGGTTTGCAAGGCAGAAATAGAGATACTGCTGTAGAGAACAAACGTATGGACAGCAAGGGGGGAAAGTGGGGGTGGGGTGGTGGTGGTGGGATGAATTAGGAGATTGGGATTGACACACATATACTAATATGTATAAAAAAGATATCTAATAAGAACCTGCTGTATTAAATTAATTAATTAATTAATTAATTAATTAAATAAATAATAACTAACCTCCCCATACCCTGGGGCCTCTTGCCTTCTGAGATGGCCCACACTCTGTCTGTGGAGTGTGTTTCTAAATAAATCCACTCCTTACCTATCAATCAAACAATCAATCAATCAATAAAATAAAATAAAGCCAAAGGAGTAGGTTTTCAATACAAATGTGCTCCCATTGTTATCTGCACAAACACTGTAACAATAACACACACACACACACACACACATAATTATTGTATGCACTGACAGTACCACACTAACAAATCAACCATTTCCATTTGGGGATGTTCCTCCAGCATCGCACGTATACCTAACCCTAATCACAACCTAAACAGTTCCACTTGCTGAATCACGGCAGTTTTCGAAGTTCCTCATTGTTGCTTTATCACCCTTATGATTGTCCAAGAAGTCGATGAACCATCCCATTTTGTGGAACCTGTCAAGTGTTTGCAGCACATGCTCACATAAATAATTATGCATTGCATATCAGCATGAACCTAGCCTTTGCTGTCCTTGGGATTTATAAAATTCTTCCTTACAGTCTCTTTAGCCAACACGTGTTCTGAGTTGGTTGTTTTTCCTCTGAGAAAGCTGGTCATAAAATCCAACTAAATCCTTTCTCCTGGCAAGCAGGAAGGACCAGCGCTGGAGTCCTTGAAAGCCTCTGCCCCTCTTCATGGTCTCTTTTGGAAATTTGCCTGAACGTGAACAGTCTCATTCGCCTGAGCCTGTATCACCCTCTTCTTTTTAGGAGAATCCTTTCTGGCTCTAATCAGGAATTCCAGTTCAGGAAAGCAGGAGGGAAGAACAACTAAGTTCCCATCAATCAGTGAATCTTTCTCTTTGAAAATGTCTGTATCTGAGATTGCCCCATCAAGGGGCAAATCTGAATCTCTTGATGAAGGGAAATGAGTGGGGAAAACAGAGCAAGAAGAACATAAAGAAAAGACAGGAGACAGGTAGTCTTCAGCCAGCCCCCAGCTCCCAGCGAGGACATTCCCTGGCATTTCACATTAACAATTCACATTTCACGAGAGCATCAATATTTAATGAGGACGTGATCTGAATACACTGTAGGTGGAATTACTGCAGCCAATAAATGTTCCGAAAACATTTCCAAGGCACTGTTTATTAGCAGGTACTAAATTAAGGAGTAATTTAAGTAACCAATACGTAAATCAGCTTGGAAAAGCCCTTCTCTTTACTCTTTAATGTACCATCCATCTCTAGGGACTACCCTGGTGGCACAGTGGTTAAGAATCCGCCTGCCAATGCAGAGAACACGGGTTCAGGCTCTGGTCCAGGAAGATCCACATGCTGCGGAGCAACTAAGCCCGTGTGCCTCAACTACTGAGCCTGCGCTCTAGAGCCCTCAAGCCACAACTACTGAGCTCGTGTGCCGCAACTACTGAAGCCCGTGTGCCTAGAGCCCGTGCTCTGCAACAAGAGAAGCCACCGCAATGGGAATCCCTCGCACCACAACGAACAGTAGCCCCCACTCACCGCAACTAGAGAAAGCCTGTGCACAGCAACAAAGACCCCACGCAGCCAAAAATAAGTAAATAAATAAATAAATAATTTAAAAAAGAGTCCTATGAACAAAGATCTGTTTTTAAAAAAAATGTGCCATCCATCTTATTATATTTACCCACCTAGAGAAAAACAGACTCTCCTTCTTGATTGGTTTCTTTAGACAAAGCCGACACAAACCTTTCAAGCTGCCTGTGTGGGCTTTAAGGTCAACACTGTTACAGAAATATTCAGAAAAGACTATGGTTATGAATGTTACTAATAAGATATTACTACAGTGAGAGATCATTCTTAGACTAGACAGTAGTTTTTTTTTTTACTTAATACATACACTAATATATCTATTTTCAATTTCAACATTCTGGTATTAATCATGTTTACGTGAGATATTTTGAGCTCTATCTGGAAATATCAAAGCATATTTTTCATCTGTATTTTTTTCCCTCACTCTTTGGTTTTAAAAGCAAACATGCTGGAACAGAAACCTCGATGGATGGAGTACATATTAAAAACTGCTATTATCACTCATTTTAGAATACTTCATATACCGAAAGTAGTTGAAACTGTCTGCATATTTTATAGAACACTTGATATTTATGCAATATTAACTATAAAAAACATTTTATTAAATACTTCAACTTTACAGAGTATATTTACGTATTTTCTATCCACTGATTCACCAACAAGTCCATAAAATGGATAAGGCAGGTATTATTATTATTCTCTTAAGAAAGTTAAAACAAGAGGAAGAGGTGATCTGCTTAGATCATAGCCTAAGTCACTCCTGGAATTCAATTTTTAAGGTCTTCAATTTCCAAATCTCCTCCTTCCCCATTATATTTCACACACTGCCTTCACATATACATTGCCGTGAAACTCAATGGATTTCATGTCTCAAGAGGCTAAGGGAACTTTGATCAATTTCCTCTATCTCACTGAAGTGGGTTTATAAATCCCAGACCCTTCTAGACAAAGGTATAAGGTTCTCTCTTATCTCATTTATCCCCTAAGGGTCAGTAACTATTGCTCAGGGTTAATGACTTTGTGTGGAGGGTTCCCACAGGCTTTACTTCCATGCATTTTGAGTTCTTCTTCTCCATTAGTGACAAACTTATCTGGCTTGGGAGTTACCTTTAAGTGCCAAGTACATGGCCAACCACACTCTAGTACTTGTCTCTTAGCTTCAGCATCATGTTGCTGACTTACGTTCAGCTGATTGTCCCTGTCACACTTTCCTCCTCTTTCTCTTAAGCTCTCCTCATCTGGGGTGAGTCCAGTCCATTCTGCTTTCCCTGTAGCCAGCCCTGGACCAAGCCTCAAGGGCTTCTTCCATCTCCTCTCATCTGTGGAGGTTTTTGTTCAGGCTGTTTTGACTCTGACGGTCACATGAAGCTTAATGGTCTCCTCACAGGCCAGCAAGGACAGTATGTGAACCTGGACCGTGTTCTCTCCAAGAGAAGGGATTGTCCGTCTCGCCCCAATTCTGACCCAAAGCTGCTGCGGGAAGCATGTGTAACATAGAGAACCTGGGCCAAACTAGTGTAAGCTTGCATGAGGCATTGCGTCTTTTTGTGAATTGTACACAAATTCCAGAAAGCCCACTTCATAGGACTGTTGTGCATCCTAAATCACAAAACAAAGGCAAAATGCCTAAAGCAGACTTGACAGAGTTGGTGTTTATAATCGCTTTATTGCCCTCCCTCTTCGTTTTTCCTTGAGGCCCTTGGCCAACATTTACCAGCAACTAAACAAAAATTATGACTGCAGTGAGACTGGCTCTTTGATGACTGGCCTCTGGGGACAGATGAAAGCAATGCAAAGGCTCTCCCATCATTCTAGCATGAGAAGCATAAAAACGGTGTCACCACCTACTTACACCAGAAATGCAAGATAGGAAGTCCCATGTGCTCATATTCAAGCAGGAATCTTCCACAGGAATACGGGGTTGTGCACGTGCAGAGAATGAGCAAGGACACCAAAGAATAAGTCACAGCCTGATAGTTTTGGCAATAAAGTCCCAATACTAAACAGTTACAGCCACCATAGGACACCAGTCCTCGGAGTCTTGTCAACCCCACAAGCTCTATTAAAACTTGTCTGTTGGGCTTCCCTGGTGGCCCAGTGGTTGAGAGTCCGCCTGCCGATGCAGGGGACATGGGCTCCTGCCCCAGTCCGGGAAGATCCCACATGCCGCGGAGCGGCTGGGCCCGTGAGCCATGGCCGCTGAGCCTGCGCGTCCGGAGCCTGTGCTCCGCAACGGGAGAGGCCACAAGAGTGAGAGGCCCGCGTACCGCAAAAAAAAAAAAAAAAAAAGAAATAAAAACCTTTATTTTATCCATGAGCCCCCTCCCTACCCCCAACACAGGGGTACTTTTACATTAGTAACAGAATCAGGGAACACCCCAGAGTGAAGTGTTAGCCCTTAGATCTCATCATCAAGACACAGACATCTTCTAAAGTCAACGGGTAAGGCCACAGTGGGGTCCTCTCACAGAGACTTGCGGGCCAAGAGGGAGCCACCTTCTATGCTCCCTTTGGTATTAATGCTAATGGTGATTGGTCTCCGAAAGCCAGAGGGAAGCTTTAGAAAGAGCACTGAACTGCCTCAAGGGGGTTGCACAAGAGCTTAACCGTGATCATGAATTTTGAGCAAGTCCCTAAAATCAAATAAACATGCCAAAGCCTTAATATGATTTTAAGTGGGCAAAGAACAAAGAACATTAAAATTATAGAAACTATGCCAAGCAGGAAGATAAACCAGAAAAAAATCAGAATTCCAGGCTGTTAGTCCACCTGATCCACCACTCCTTCCTCACAGATCAGGATAGTGAGCCCCAAAGTAAAGAGGTTTAACGGCACAGACAAGAGGGCAGAGGAAGAGAAATCACAGCTAGTATTCATCAAGAGCATTTATTTCCCAGGTCTCGTTCGAAGTGTTTTCACTCATTATCTCACGTAAGGTACATGTACTACCACATGACAGAAATAATGCACTATCCCACTTTACAGATGGAGAACCTGAAGCAAAAAGATGTTGTATAATTTGCCCAAGGTTCACATAGCACAAAAATAAACAGACCCAGCTCAGGAACTTAGGTGGCCTAACCCTAGAGCACACATTCCTGGTTACTGATTCCTACTGAAACACATGATACCTACACTTACTGAAAAAGGAGAGGATGAAATAATAATAATAAAGCTTTGATCAGGAAAGTCCTTAACATGGTAGCAGATGACTGGATAATGTGGCTCTGGACAGAGACGATTTTCCTAGATCTACATCTAACAGACTTGGTGACTTAACACATATTCCTTAACGTGAGTTTCCACCTATAAAAATGGGAACAGGAATACCAACCTACAAAGGGCTGTAAAGATTAAATGAAAATAAAAAATGGAGGTAAAGATCTCTTAGTGCCTGAGACATCTCAAATACTCAGTGGGGGAGACGATTGATCTATTATTGCTATAATAATTACATGAGCTCTTGATTTACAGAAATATTCTTATAACTCTAGGGCAAAGATGTTGATAAAAACCACACACAACAAAAACCCAAACACAACTGCTATCGAAATTATTAATCTTGCTCTTTGGCCAAGTAAGGACTCAGGTGGAATAAATACTGTTTCTGACTTAGGTGGGTTTCCTGAACGTCTTTCAGCATCTTTTGAGAACAGTGGCTCTCAAACTTGAGTGGGCATCAGAATCATCTGGGGGCTTATAAAACCCAGACTGCTGGCTTGCTCCCCGGAATTTGATTCAGCAGGTCTGGGATGGAACGTAAGAAAATATAAAAGCAAGCAAACCAAACTCAAAATTCTTCTGAGGCACTGGGGGGACTGAGACAGGGAGTGTTAGTAAGGCATTTTAGAGGTCTTTTAAAAATTATTTTTAGCAGCATAGTCTTTAAAAAAGAAAAAAGCTTCTTCCCTGATCCTCAATTGGCCCTTTAGAGAGAAACCACTGTCCATGGTATGTCCAGGGCTGAAGAGCTGGGCCTCCAGGCCTTTGGAAGGGCCAATGACACCAAGCAATCCAGATGGAAAAACCAGTTAAGAGTGAGTGTAACAGATCACCAGGGAAAAGACCACCCAGAGAAGAGTGTGCAAAAACTTGAAGAGCTGTTTCCAAGGGCAAAAGAACAATGCATCCCAGGAAAAGGAGAAGAAGTATGCACAAAGGGTCAGATTGGTGAAAAAATAAGGTGGAAAGCACACACAAGGAACCGAGATAAATAACAATATGGACAAATGAGAAGAATGGTACAAAACCCAGCTAATGAGGTGAAATTCTTCCAGAATAAAATTAGGCAATTGCACATGCAGAGGCATAATAAAGGCCATAAATATAAAATGGCAAGGAATTGACTGGGTAATGGTGTAGTAATTAAAGCCTGGAGGTTCATAACAGACCTCGAATTGAACATTAATCAACCAAAAAGAAATGCTGCCTGCACTTTGATATCGTGCAACAAAAGCAGGATGTGTGAAATACAGCAAGCAATCACACCCACACGCTGCTGAAAAGTCCTCCCTTTGAGTATGAAGTAGCACCAAGAGGGGAAACGATTAAATAACAGTGTATTTGTGCCTGTGCCTGCACAGTAACCCTGATGTCACTGGAGGAAGCCTAGGCAACAGCTCTGTTGCCTGTTCCAAAGGCCAGAGGATAGCAGGAAAGATTCCCTAGCTGATGCCTGCATCAAAGAAATAGGGCTGGAAGACCTTCTCTCCTGTGCCAGTACACGTCTTCCTGGGCCCAAGGATGGCACAGGTGTGCGTGAAGGCACCTGTAGGCATCCCTAGAGGCTTGGAGAGGTGATATCTGGTTTATTTAAAGCAATGGTTCCCTAACGGAAGCATGCGTTAGAATCATCTGGAAGCTTATTAAAACACAGATTGCTGGGCCCCACCCCCAGAGTTATGATTCAGCTGTTCTGGGGCAAACCCAAGAATCTGCATTTCTAACAAGTTCCCCTGTAATGTGGATGCTGCTAATTTGGGGCCACACTTTATGGACCACTGCTTTAAAGTTATATCACATCTCTACTTCCAGTTTCCATCATTAGCAAACCTCCTGTTTTTCGGACCATGGAAAGCAATGAAAGCAGACAGAAGAAGAAATAAATCTGAGTTTTTTGGGTTTGTTTGTTTTTTCTGTGACTAATAAAAATATCATTAGTAAGAGTTAAAATCCATAGAAAGAGAATGCAGATTGGTAGTGGCCAGGGGTTGGGGGGATGGAGAATGGGAAACCACTGCTTAATGGGTACATGGTTTCCTTTCAGGGTGATGATAATTTATGTCTGGAACTAGGTAGAGGTGACGTTTGCACAACATATCATGAATGTACCAAATGTCGCTGAACAGTTCACTTTGAAATGGTTAATTTTATGTTGTGTGAATTTTGCCTCAATTAAGAAAAGAGTGAATACCCATGGACTGATTACCCTGTGCAAACTCTCAAGTGTTTAACTCCTTTAGTCCTCATAAGTCATCAAAGCAGGACATGTTGCAGATGAGGAAACCATACCTTGGGCATTGAATAACATGCCTGCTGTCCAGCAGTTTAAATGTGATGTACCAGCATCCTGAGTCAACAAGCAAGGCTTCTATGTGATTTCTATACTGTGGTTTGAACTGTTTCTTGGGTGAAGTGAAATGTGTCTATTTCAAACTGGGGTTTAGGACTGACCAGATGTGGGCCCTAGAGGTGATGGTCTGGAAATGGCCCAGGATGACAGTCCTACAGGACACCCAAGGACAGCCACACCCAAGGACAGCTTCACACCCAGGGAGTGAAGCATGAAGGCCTTACAAATTCCTTCGGTATACACTGATGGATAAGGCCTCCACTGCATACTGCTTAAATGCAAATCACATGCCTTTCCTTGCATTTATTTGTGAAAGCTCACTTTTTTTTTTTAACATCTTTATTGGGGTATAATTGCTTTACAATGGTGTGTTAGTTTCTGCTTTGTAACAAAGTGAATCAGTTATACATACACATATGTTCCCATATCTCTTCCCTCTTGCATCTCCCTCCCTCCCACCTTCCCTATCCCTCCCCTCCAGGCGGTCACAAAGCACCGAGCTGATCTCCCTGTGCTATGCGGCGGCTTCCCACTAGCTAGCTACCTTACATTTGGTAGTGTATATATGTCCATGCGTCTCTCGCGCTTTGTCCCAGCTCACCCTTCCCCCTCCCCATATCCTCAAGTCCGTTCTCTAGTAGGTCTGTGTCTTTATTCCTGTCTTACCCCTAGGTTATGATATTGCAGATATACAAAGGACAACCGTAAGTTGGCTCAAGCTTTAAAGCACTCACTGATCACCTGAAGATCTTGTTAAAATGCAGATTCTGATCCAGTAGCCTGGGGTAAGCCTGAGGCCCTGCATTTCTAACCAGATCCCAGAAGATGCTGATGCTGCTGGTCCAAGCACCACATTTTGAAAATCAAAATACTATCCTCCCCCAAATCTACCACGGAAGTTCTAGCCCCACTCTCCTCCACACCCTTTGATTGATTCATTTATCCAACAAAGCTTTTCTTTAAGCCTTGATTATTGCTAAGTAACTTGCTGGATGCTAAAAATACACATACGAGTAAAATACCATCTTCAGGGGCTTGCAGTCTACTTGGAAGACATATGGGGATGGGATTTGTAGGGCGGACAGACTTTCATTTGCTATGTAACTCTTCTGTGTCCTTCTAAATTGTTTGCATTTTTTACAAGGAAGTACGACTCTCTGGGATGAAGGTTCATGTGAAACGCAGTGGGCAGGCAGGCTAAGCTTCATCAAGAGGATAAAACTTGAAGGAGCAGAAACTAATTCGAGACTCTCTTCCGAGGCATCTTTTTAACATTCCAAACCAGAGGTGAGCTATGGACTGTAATAAAGATTAATTGCAACTGGGAAATGGATACCGAATGAAGGCAGAGAAGCCCCTCTGTATCTTGGGCTATATTAGCAATAAATCACACGATCACAAGTCAGAATTTTGACTCACTCAACGTTGCATTATTGAATACAAATGCCTCCTGTCTCCTTCAGTGGAATACAAAGACACCAAGATGTTTGGCATTGTCTGACAGTCACCGTTGGATGAAAAATTAGCCTTGACATTTCTCAAGCCTGACTTCTTACTGAGAAATTGTCACCACTTGTCTTAACAGTTATTGCAGTCTTAAAGCTATGTTACACTCACATATATTTGTCTGAAACATATTTGGATGTAACTCACTTTACTAAACAAACACATTCTCGGAGAGCTAGTGATAAAATGGATTCCTGTAAGTCAGATCACACCTAACTTTTTTTTTTTCGTTTTCTCACTTGGCTCACAGATTTATAAATTCACTCTGGTTTGGGAGAATGGACATGAAGGGATGAAAAGGTGAGGAAGAGAGAAATATTTTCCATCACCCTCTTCTGGACAATAATAATCTGCCTTTGCAGAAATATTTTCAAACAAAAAATGTCAATTTTCCAATTATACACATATTAAATTAGCTACAATGGAAAAATTATTTATTGGAACCTAATTAAGAAATTAAGCCATACATTGTTTTACTTCAAGTTAAAGGCATGTGAAAAGGAAATCTTTCTTCTATTAAATCTCGCCTTTTAAAAGGAATTTATCTCATTATATCTAATTCTATATAAGCATCCCAAATTTTGGCTAATTCTGCCAAACGAGAGATCTCTGCTGTGAGACAGCCCTCCTACAGGGGTAGGTCCATATGTGATTCCTTCTGTGGGAATTGCTTCCCCTGACACCCGTCCACCCCTACCTCCCCTCCCGTGCCTGTCTAAATTGTCCTTCTCCTTTGGCCCCAAGCCAGTGTCACTTTCTTCATAAAACCTAATGCAATTCCTTTGTCTAAAAACCCACAGTCCTTTATCTATATCTTTCTCACAGCAATTCTCACTTTCTGCTCCAAATTGTGGTGAAATACATGTCTTACTTCCCCTGGTGGGGTTGAGCCCTTGAGGTCAGGAACCATATCTCAGTCACCTGTGAATTCCCCACACCACAGCATACACTAGGCACTTATTAATGAACAATGAACACTAGCTTGCCTGGTTTTTTTTTTGGCTGCATTGGGTCTTCGCTGCTGCGCGTGGGGTCTCTCTAGTTGCGGCGAGCGGGGGCTACTCTTCGTTGCAGTGTGAGGGCTTCTCATTTCTGTGGCTTCTCTTGTTGTGGAGCATGGGCTCTAGGCACATGGGTTCGGTAGTTGTGGTTCTAGAGCGCAGGCTCAGTAGTTGTGGCACACGGGCTTAGTTGCTCTGTGGTATATAGGATCTTCCCAGACCAGGGCTCGAACCCATGCCCTCTGCATTGGCAGGCGGATTCTTAACTACTGTGCCACCAGGGAAGTCCCTTGCCTGGTTTTAATATGAGAATTTTCATAATCTATTATTTAACATTCACGTGCATCCTGAGTTCCAATTACCTCCTTATCCCCCGTCATCCACATTCCCCATTGTATTTCCCTGTGGATTTTATCAGAAGCAATGACTTCTGTGATGCTCCCAGCAACCTCTGACCTCACCCTGTCCTTTGCTGAGGGGGTGCTCAGGACCCAGAAGTTACCTGGAGTCTAGCCGTGTGGCTAGGAATCCAAGCTGTGGAGGAAAACTCATTTAGAAACTCTCTGAGTCTACTGCTTGTGCAGGGACAACATGGCCAGATGAAGGACAAACTCAGAAGGGAATTCTCTCTGGGCCAAAGCCCACATACCAAAGGCCTGCTTAACGAAACTGAATACTCACCTTCTTTGGGCATGGGGAAAACAAACATTTACAGAGAGTTGGAATGTGGGAAAAATGTCCTTAGTTGTATGTTTATGGAAAACACTTGGCAATTATTTGCTATAAACACTTCCTGTGATGCTGAGAATGAAAACCAGCAGGAAAAATTGTCTGAGATGATAGGAGGCCAACTTCCATAGCAAAGGAACGTGCCCCCCACATACCCCTCACGCTCCACTCCTCAGCCTCCTGTTGCCATGAAGGGGGACCCAGAATCTGGGTTTGCGTGAATGGGGGCAGGTTCTCTTAGTCATTTTCTTATACAGAACCCATGTCTACTCATGTAACATACACTTATTCTCACGGCTTTCATAACTAAGATTTTAGGTGAGGCTTGATACCATGTAGCTCATCAGTTCTAACAAACTGTGGCCATTTCAATGACCCCACCCACTGAAAGGCAGATTTCTTCCAAGTCTGATTTCAGTTTTGATTCTCTGACAAATATCACATATGGCTATGAAGGACTTCCGAGGGGAAAAGAGAGATGTAACACTGGTCAGGGATTCGACATATCAACTCTTTAATCTTTTGTTTAGTGAATAATTTAAATGTCCCGGTGCTAGACAGTGAGGACAAAAGACCAAAAAAAAAAAAAAAAAAGAGGAAAAAGGTCTCTGCTCAAAAATGTCATGCTTGAGAGAAATAATGATCAAATAATAAAACAAGTAATTATATAATTCCAAGTTAAGTCAGTGCTATAAAGGAAATAACAAGGAAAGAAAAGCAATAAAAGAGGAGCCTTCAGGATGAAGTCCTAAAGAATGAATGAGAGTTACGTGGGAAAGTAAGTATGGGCAGAGAAAAGGGGGGCTGAGATAACAGGAACAGCATGTGCAAGAGCCCTGTGGCACAAAAGCATCACCATTCAAGAAATGAAACTGACTTCCCTGATCTTCGTAATCACAAGTTTGTAGACAGGTATGAATGACATATATCAGGGTCTTCTAAAAGCCACCAAGTTCAAGGACGCTTGTACTTATGTACAGAATAGCATTTGATAAACCAGCCAGAGAGAAATTAGTTGTTAGGGCTGTTATATCTGTTACTAACAGTGTTTCAGTTGCTCTATCAAATGTAAGAAAAATATTGTCTATGATTTATACTAAATTTTGGAACCTTGGGTTTTACCAAGGCAGAGGAAAAGTTGATAAAATTAAGGTCAATGTAAAAATAAAGTTACCTGACAGTGTCAAACACTCCTGGGTGTACCAGGTGTATTGCCTAGTTCTGAAGGGGAAAGCTATTTTTACAGAATACAATGAAACATTCAGGAACACTACCACCTAAATTCTATTATACCAATACAAATTGCCTTCTGATTTGGTAGGCAGATTGCTAATACTGGCTGGACTCTGGTCACATGAATACAATTTAAAAATGAAAGTCAGCAGTGATTCACCCAAGTATAAGCATCAGCGTATCTGGGGCAAGCCCATTTTGGGCCACACCAATATAACTGCTAATTTGGTTTCCATTCCAGAATGCACAAAGGCCAGAAGGACAGCTGTAGTCAGGGAGATGATAGCATAGTCCAGATAAAAACCTGTTCTGTGGTATCTTACCTTGGGGTGACTGGCGATCCGGCCAGACGGCAGAACACCAGAACGCACTCAATTCAGGTACCGATTTAACAGATATGTGCTGAGTGCCTTCTGTGTGTCTGCCACTGCGCTGGCACTGGGGCACAGGAGAGACGCAGTACACAGTCCCTGCCCTCATGGAGCTTACACACTTGTACAGGTAAACAGGAAATAGACACAAAGGTAAATTTAGAGTATGTAAACAAGCATTACATTTGGAGCAAAACAAAAGAGGTAAGATGGACAGGGAGGTAAGGGATGAAATTACGGCTTTATATTTGCTGGTGAAGAAAGGCCACCCTGAGCCTAGAGTAAGCGAGGGAAGAAGGTCCCTGGCTAAGTGGGGAGCAGATTCCCTGGAAACGAAGAGGCAAGTATAGACATACCTTGGAGGTATTATAGGTTTGGTTCCAAACCACTGCAATAAAGTGAATATCAAAATAAAGTGAGTCACAGATTTTTTGGTTTCTCAGTGCATATAAAAGTTATGTTTACACTATACTGCAGTCTATTAAGTGTGCAAAACAATGTCATCTTTAATTAAAAAACACTCTACTGCTAAAAAATGCTGACCAGCATCTGAGGCTTCACCAGCATCTAGGCCTAATCTTTTTGTTGGTGGAGGGTCTTGCCTCGATGTTGATGGCTTCTGACTGATCAGGGTGGTGCTGCTGAAGGTTGGGGTGACTGTGATAATTTCTTAAAATGAGACAACAATGAAATTGGCCCCATTGATTGATTCTTCCTTTCATGAATGATTTCTCTGTACCATGCAATGCTGTCTGATAGCATTTCACTCACAGCAGAACTTCTTTCAAAATTGGAGTCAGTTCTATCAAACCCTGCCACTGCTTTATCAGTTAAGTTTATGTAATATTCTAAATCCTATATTGCCTTTTCAATAATCTTCACAGCATCTTCATCAGGAGTAGATTCCACCTCAAGAAACTACTTTCTTTGCTCATCCATAAGAAGTAACTCCTCATCTGCTAAAGTTTTATCATGAGATTGTAGCAATTCAGTCACATCTTCAGGCTCCATGTCTAATTCTAGTTCTCCTGTTGATTCCACCACATCTGCAGTTACTTCCTCCACTGAAGTCTTGAACCCCTCAAAGTCATGCATGAAGGCTGGAATCAGCTTCTTCCAAACTCCTGTTAATGTTGACATTTTGACCTCTTCCCATGAATCACAATGTTCTTAATGGTATCTAGCATGGCAAATCCTTTCCAGAAACTTTTCAGTTTACTTTGCCCAGATCCATCAGAGGAATCACTATCTATGGCAGCTATAGCCTCACAAAAATGTATTTCTTGAAGAGCAGGACCTGAAAATGGAAATTACTCCTTAATCCGTGGACTGCAGAATGGATGTTGTGTTAGCATGCATGAAAAAAACATTAATCTCCATCAGAATTCTTGGGGGACCAGGTGCAGTGTCGATACGCAGAAATATTTCGAAATGAACATTTTTTTCTGAGCAGTAGGTGTCAACAGTGAGCTTAAAATATTCAGGAGACCATGTTGTAAACGGATATGCTGCCATCCAGGTTTTTTTGTTCCATTTTAGAACACAGGCAGAGTCAACTTAGCATAATTCTGAAGGGCCCTAGGATTTTCATAATGGTAAATAAGCATTGGCTTCAACTTAAAATCACCAGCTGCATTAGCCCCTAACAAGAGAGTCAGCCTGTCCTTTGAAGTTTGAAGCCAGGCATTGACTTCTCTTCTCTAACTATGAAAGTCCTAGATGACATCTTCCAATAGAAGGCTATTTTGTCTACGCTGAAAATCTGTTGTTTGGTAGAGTCACCTTCATTCATGATCTGAGCTAGATCTTCTGGATAACTTGCTGCAGCTTCTGCATCAGCACTTGCTGCTTCACCTTGCACGCTGATGTTACGGAGATGGCTTCTTGCTTTAAACCTCATGAAGCAAACGCTGCTAGCTTCAAACTTTTCTTCTCCAGCTTCCTCACCCTCGCAGCCTTCACAGAACTGAAGAAAGTTAGGGCCTTACTATGGATTAGGCTTTGGCTTAATAGAATGTTGTCGCTGGTTTAATCTTCCATCCAGACCACTAAAACTTTATTCATATCAGCAGTAAGGCTGTTTCACTTTCTTATCGTATGTGTGTCCACTGAAGTTGTAGTTTTATTTCCTTCAAGAAGTTTTCCTTTGCATTTACAACTTGCTGTTTGGTGCAAGAGGCCTAGCTTTCAGCCTATCTTGACTTTCCACATGGCTTTCTCACCAAGCTTAGTCAACTCTAGCTTTTGATTTAACGTGAGAGACATGAGACTCTTCCTTTCACTTAAACACTTAGAGGGCATTGTAGGGTTATTAACTGGCCTAATTTCAATATTGTTGTGTCTCAGGGAATAGGGAGGCCCAAGGAGAGGAAAAGAGATGGGGGAATGGTCAGTCGGTGGAGCAGTCAGAACACAAGTGTTTATCAAGTTCACCATCTTATACCGGTGCAGTTCGTGGTGCCCCCGAACAATTATAATAGTAACATCAAAGATCACTGGTCAGGGCTTCCCTGGGGGCACAGTGGTTGAGAATCTGCCTGCCGACGCAGGGGACGCGGGTTCAAGCCCTGGTCTGGGAGGACCCCACATGCCATGGAGCAACTGGGCCCGTGAGCCACAATTACTGAGCCTGTGCATCTGGAGCCTGTGCTCTGCAACAAGAGAGGCCGCAATAGTGAGAAGCCTGCGCACCGCGAAGAGTGGCCCCCGCTCGCCGCAACTGGAGAAAGCCCTCGCACAGAAACGAAGACCCAACACAGCCAAAAATAAATAAATAAATTTTAAAAAGATCACTGATCACAGATGATCATGACAAATGTAATAATAATTAAAAAGCTTGAAATATTGCAAGAATTACCAAAACGTGACAAAGAAACACAGAGCGAACGGATGCTGTTCAATAGACTTGCTCAAATACAGGTTGCCACAAACCTTCAACTGGTAATAAAACACAATATCTGTGAAGAGCAATAAAATGAGGTATGCCTGTACTAGGACCAGAGGTTGGAATCACCTGGGATGTTCAAGGTAGATAGAATGTTATGAACTGATCCGTGTCCCCCAAAAATCTGTATGTTGAAGGTCTAACCCTCAGTCTCCCACGATGTGACTGTATTGGGAGACAGAGCTTTTAAAGAGGCAAGTAATTTAAAATGAGGCCATCAGCATGAAGCCCTAATTCAATATGACTGATGCCCCTATAAGAAGAGAAAGAGACACCAGGGATGTGAGTGCACAGCAAGATGACCACGTGAGGACACAGCAAGTAGGCAGCTGTCTGCAAACCAAGGAGAGAGGCCTCAGGAGGAGCCAACCCTGCAGGCACCTTATCTCAAACTTCTAGTCTCCAGAACTGTTAAAGGATATATTTCTATTCTCTGAGCCACCCAGTCTATAGTGCTTTGTTATGGCAGTCCTAGCAAACTAATACTGAGGTTCATCAACTTGATAAAGAACACCTATAAAAACTCTACAGCTAACATCATACTTAATGGTGAAAAACTTGACTCTTTCCCCCTAATATCTGGATATTCCTTCTTACTATTACTATTCAACTGCTTATTGGAAGTCCTAGTTAATGCAATAAGATAAGAAAAGGACTTAAAAAGTATAGCGATTGGGAAGGAAGAAATAAAATTATTGGTGCACAGATGACATGATTGTTTATCTAGAAAATTTCAAAGGAACAACAACAAAAAAACCTCCTGTAACTAACAGGCAATTACAGCAAGACTGTAGGTTATTGGTTTCATTAAATCAAACAAAGTACTACATTAATGCAAGATGTTAATAATGTGGGAAACTGTGTGTGGGAGAGGGACAAAAGGGGATATGTGGGAACCCTCTGTACTTTCTGCTGAATTTTTCTGTAAACCTAAAACTGCTCTAAAAAATGATGTCCATTATTTAGAAATAATTTAAAAACCAGTGAGGTCTATAACACCTTCCAGTTGGAGACACACAGAAGAGAGGGAATTCCCAGAAATCTTTCCCGTCTTAAAGGGACAGGCAGATGTGAAGGACAGCTCTCTCGGAACTTCTGCTCTACAACATGGCACAGCAGTTACAGCAGAAAGGGGAGAAGCCACAGCAAACCTGCAGCACAGCAGCTACTGAGCCCTCCACAATGAAGGTAGAAAATGCACAATTAAAGGGGGAAGCTTGGTCAATGACAGCAGAAAGGAGGCAGCTTGTCACAGAGAAGGTACTCAATAAATATTTGTTTAACTAATTTAGTGAGACCAAAAAAATGGACAATGTGGACTGAGAAAGAATCAGTTTGGAGAAACAATGGGAAGATATTACTGGGTCTAAGATAGAGACCCCAGGATAGCCGCTGTTGACTAAGGGTTTTGCTGGTGCCCTAACGAGGGACAGTGTCATCCACACATAAGGCTGTCTGTAGTTTCTAACCTTGTAATTCACACTGGGCCTAGGTTTGCACTGTGTCAACTGCATATAGTTCATTCTATTGGTTGGTTACATTTTTTCTCAAGCAATCCATCAATGTGTTTTAAAGTCCCACTGTGCTTTAAAGCCCCACTGTGTTTTAAAGTTTAAAAAAACAGAAACAAAAAACCCTTCAGATAGCTAAGTAAAAAATTCTAAACCTAATACCCAGCTTGGGCTGGTAGCAAAGGAGAATGCAATAAGTAACTACCATGTTTTAGACCTGCTTCAGACTCCAGGTACTGAAGCCAGTACCAAACGAACTCAGATGGCGAGAACTCAGAGTACAAGCACTGTTATATCCAGCAATCATTAATGGATGTGGAACCTGCCTTCCCTCCCTCCGATGATGGATCTTCTGAGATAAAACCAAGCCCATGCTGAAAAATGATCTCATCCTGAGGCCTGAAGCGTTCCATTCAAATCACTGGTTTTCGAAGTCAGAAATTCTACTTGCCAGCGCAATTAGTAAAAATCTAATCACATACATTCAGACTCTCAGGGGGTCCTGATTGTTTGGCAATAACACTTGGTTATTCACAATCAACAAAATTAATGCCACTATTTTTAAAACATGAAAGAAAACTACATAAAAACAAGCCTCCAGGGGCTTCCCTGGTGGCGCAGTGGTTGAGAGTCCGCCTGCCGATGCAAGGGACACGGGTTCGTGCCCCGGTCCGGGAAGATCCCACATGCCACGGAGTGACTGGGCCCGTGAGCCATGGCCGCTGAGCCTGCGCGTCCGGAGCCTGTGCTCCGCAACGGGAGAGGCCACAACAGTGAGAGGCCCGCGTACCACAAAAAAACAAAACAACAACAAAAAAAACAAGCCTCCAAGCCGTGGACCTTGGTCAAAGAAAGAAAAAAAAATTAGAAAGAATAAAGTATTTAAATGAATTATTAGACAAAGATTCATTTTAAAGTCCCAGCAAGGCTTTGCCTTGAGGTCCTTGTTATTCTATGGATTCTGTGCTCCAGATCACCTAGAAGGAAAATGTCACTCAAACAAAAAAAAAAAGGTTCCTTTACATGAAACTGTGTGTTTCACTGGCAACATATAATTTCATTTAAAAAAAATTAGGAGCAATTGCTGCTGAAGCCATTTCAGGGACAAGGGGAGGGAAGGATCTGTCAGCACTACGGGAACAAAAAAAATGATGTGCCACCAAGCTTTATTCCAATCATTTGCTTCATAGTTGAGTTTAATTACACATTACACACTGTCTCGTAATTATGTCGCTTGGGAAACTGCCAATTTCCCCCTTGAAATGTTAAAAGTGCCTTAATTTATTTTAAAGGCTCAGCATTGCCTCCATCACACCCCCCTTGGTACATGAGGGATACTTGGTTTCTGTCCCCCTTAAAGGGCAGCAAGAACTCCATTGTGTGGTCTGACACACAGCGCAGAGGGCTGACTGTGCTGAGAGCGCCAAGCACACTAGGCCTCCGTATTTATAATAATATCTGATGACTTTTTTCCTTTAATATTTACAACCAGAGAATTTGAGAAGCATGCCTAATCTTTTCCTCTACACTTGGGAGGTTGAAATTAAAGTCCTTTAGTCTCAGCAAGGGAACAAATACACAACACAAGATGAAGAACCTGCTCTCCGGGAGTTGACCACAAGGATGGAAGGACAGCAAACATTAAGTGCAGAAATATGAAACCCCCAGGAGAAGGGACAGTAATCAAGTACAACTTTATGTGGAAAAGGAAAAGGCAAGTAAAAGAAGTTAAGCACCTACTGTGTGTCGACAATGCATTCAGAACTTCACAAAGGTCATCAATATCATGGCCACCAAGTCAAGCCCCTCAAGTACCAGGCAGATAACTAGAATTCATAAAGCAGCCAGACAGAATATAATAGGGAGTCCTGGGGTTCATGGTTATTTGGAAAGGGAGTTCAGGTAATTCACATTCTCTTCCCTTTAAAAGTACTGTGCCAGTTGAGCAAAATACATCCTTAGAACTTACTTGAACTGTGGCTGCAACCCCTATATGAATCTATGAACTCCTAAAATGCAGAGTGTGGACACTGGAAGCAGACTTTTGTCTTAAATTCAGCTCTAGCACTTCCTTCGCTGTGGGTAATCCCTCCTGTGTGTCAGTTTCCTCATCCACAAAATGGAAATAATAACAGTGTCAACCTCACAGTGGTGCTGTGAGATATTAATGAAAGTGTTTAGCATACTTGTTATCTCACAGCAAGCTCTACGTTTGCTATTATAACTATGTTTATGCCCTCTGACACAGGAAAAGTTGAAGAGTTTCCCTAGAATAACTTTGAACTTGAGGTGGGCCTCAATGGACAGAGAGATCTACATACGGGAAGAAGGGGGGTACCAAAGCTACCTTATCTTCCCACCTCTGGGAGCACCGAAGAGAAGATTACAAATAATGTATGTGAAATACAAAATACAGTAAAGACTTAAAATATGGAAGCTTTTCTCATGCTAAATCATCTCATAGCATTTTCTTGTCAGTACTGCCTCAAGAACAAGGCCTCTCATGTCCCAGCAGTGAGTTAGGGTCTAAACCAATATTTCTCCCAACTATTCGTAAAAAGTATTGTTTATTATGTACGCATCACGAGGAGGAAGAAAGGTTTTAAAATAGTGTAAACATACTTAAATTTTTTCATCTGTTTAAAAATGGCTACCATAAAAGAACCTTGAGAAAACAACTCTTAGGTACAAATAGCCGTCTTTCCCCATAATCTTATTTACTTGACATATTATAAATATTTCTGTTCTGATTTAGTAAGATACTAAAAACACATGTGCCCTGGCTCACAACTGCATGAAACCATTGAAATAAATCTTGCTTTTGAAGGCATTTCTATTTTCCCTTCTCAGGAAATTCATTCTCTTCTATCACAGTCACCCAGTCTGCAAATATATTCCAACTGGATGAGATGTTGACCGTAAATTTTGAGGGATGTTGAGGCAAAGAACTTCAGGGCACATAAAGAACAAGCCGTTTCCAGAATTTACTTTTAATTTTGTTACTAGAAGACTTGAGATCTTATAATTGTGTAATTAGTTCGGAGACAACCTCATTAAGGAAACACTGGGAGTTCCCTGGTCCCTAGTGGTTAGGATGCCAGCTTTCACTGCCGTGGTCTGGGTTCAATCCCTGGTTGGGGAACTGAGATCCCATAAGCCGTGTGGTGTAGCCAAAAAAAAAAAAAAAAAAAAAAATTTTACTTATAACATAGCACCACACCAAATAAAATATACAAAAAGGGTCAAGTTTGTTCTTTTCCATATTGACTCAACATCAGAATATTTCTCTAAGAAGTAGTGCCACTGTTTAAAATTAGGTCTCTGGGGAAGGAAGCAAATCCTAAGTGATTGTGATATGGTTAAACAGTATGATAATTTATAAAACAGTGAAATGTTTATCTGCTCAATATCTGCTCAATATAGTGTAGAAAACTGCAAATAAATATCAAGTAAAACAGTTTTATGACTTGATAGATGTGCCAAGGATAGGTCACTTTTAAAAATTCAGAAGAAAATTTTAAAAAACCCAAGGGGGAAAAAAGAAAACAAGATAAAACGAAACAAAACAACAACAAAAATTATACTCTCTTCCTTTGCTTGCTGTTCTATTTTCTGTTACCTAAGAACTAGACCCTGCCACTCTTATTGACCACCACTGCCCATATCTCACTGCCTACTAGAAACACCCACCTGGACAGTTGTCCCATATGCATATAGTATCTGGATGTCTCCAAATGACCAACCCCTCAGACCCACAGATCTAGTTCATCAATGACACCACCATCCATCCACTCAAGCCAGTATCTCCCTTTTCCTTGGAGAGAGTCTAGTTTACCTTAGCTCCAAAATAATTCATTCTAACTGCTTCTCCCCAATGTCACAGCCACTAGCCTTATCAAGTTGCCATCATTTCTCTCTAATTTCCCCAATTTTATTTTTGCTGCTAGTCTTGATTTCTCACATTTGTTTTCTGGCAGGAGAGTGATTTTTCTAAAATTAACTCTCATCATCTTTACTTAAAATAGTTCAGAAATTCTTCACTGCCTTTGGGCTAAGGCACAAGCGAGCACCTTAATACGGTGTGGAGGGTCCCTAATGAACTAGCCCACATTTGCCTCCCAAGCCATGATCATATTTGCCACTCCCTGTCTTAACCATGCTGTACTATTTGTGGTTCCTTGAACAAAGCACACACCTTTATGCCTCTGTTCACATGTTTCCCTCTGCTTGGAGTACTCTCTCACATCCTCCTTCCCCTCACCTGATAACTAGTACTATCCAACAGGCCTTAGTGTAGATGCCACTTTTTTTTTTTTTTTTTAAGGTATGCGGGCCTCTCACTGTTGTGGCCTCTCCTGCTGCGGAGCACAGGCTCCAGACACGCAGGCTCAGTGGCCATGGCTCACGGGCCCAGCCGCTCCGCGGCATGTGGGATCCTCCCAGACCAGGGCACGAACCCGTGTCCCCTGCATCGGCAGGCGGACTCTCAACCACTGCACCACCAGGGAAGCCCTAGATGCCACTTCTTGAAGGAAATTTTACTGACCTGACTCCCACATCTGTGTTTATGACTCTCCTCTGTGCCCCCAGTATCACTCCTGCCCAATCAAAATCCATTCTAAGTGGCTTGGAAAGTGCTGGCATTTAACTCTTCCTCCAACTACCCCTCCTTCCATCGCTAGACGGTAAAATCCTCAATGACAGGACAATGAGTGACTTGTTCCTTGGGGAATCTCTATCCCCTCCCTCACTGCAGGCCATTTGATAGTTACTCAGTCAGTAAACATGTGCAGCTTGAGTGCCTGAAAAAGAAAAAAGATCCACAGACAGAGTCGTGAGGATTATGTGCATTTGATGGGCAGGCAGAGGGAGAGAAACCCATCAGAGAGACTAAGAGAAGCAGCCAAGGAGAGAACCAAGACAGACGGCAAGGGCTGCAGGCAAAAAGGGAGAACCAGCCAATGGAAAGTGTCCAGCGTCAATGGCAGGACAAAGAAGACGAAGGAAGAGGAGAGGGCTCCCCATGTAGCAGAACAGCTTCTAGAAAGTGATGGGTGCAGTGTTGAAAAGTGAGCAGCAGGGGAGTTAGAACACGGGGTAAGAAGACAACTTGGAAAAATATACATTGTCTGACGCAACAGGATAGCTGGAGGGCATGGGCGTGTCAAGGGCAAAGAGGGAATGTGTGGTGTGTGTGTGTGTGTGTGTGTGTGTGTGTGTGTGTGTGTGTGTTACAATTCCTTTTGAAAATCTCAACCATAAATCTGACTGGCAAAGTGAAAAGTGAGACTATAGATTTAGGTACAGAATACGTGTTTATTGAATGAAAGATATAAATAATAAATGAATAACTGCATTCAGACAGGAAATTTACCTCATCAAAAAAAGGAAATTTTATCAAAATGTAAGCTTATTAAAAAACCAAGAGCCCATCTTTATGTTTCAGAAAAGACAACTCAGCTCATAGATCAAAATTTAATTAGCTGTCTGGGATGACCACTTTCATTGTCTCCATCACTATGTCACTACCACTGGGACATCTGTTTTCATAAGTCACCACAAAGCTTCCTTGCAGAATGCCTCAGCTTTATATATGATCCCCTAACCCCATTCATTCATGTAAATAGCTTTAGCTTTCCATGCAGCATTTAATGGTCCCAAAGTCAGATGGGACACAGAACACATTAGGAAAGGAACACTTTCGAGAAAACATTCCTTTCTCAGTCTAAGCAGAAAGAAAGTGCATGTGGACAAAAAAGTCCACACCTTTCTTTTCAAATAGGATTTTCTTTTTAAGTTCCCATCAGATATAAAGTTCTGTCAGGTTGCCATGGTATTAATTTCACTTACGACAGTTTAGAGAACACATTGAAGAAAATGGGATTAAAATATTAAATTACTCTTCTTGAGACGTATGCTTCTTATGCAATTTACAATACATTCAGAATCAATACTCTAACTTTAGAAACATTCATCCACAAACATTAATCAGGAAATGCTAAATTCAATTTCTGCTAGGCTTCTTCTTTTCACACTCAACTCTCCGAGGCTATACCACAAGGTACCTCAAAAATATTAAATTACTTACTGTGAGAGCAGATTACATTCCTAGAAAAAAAATCTTTGCAATAAATATATACACATATAAACCAAATTAAACTTTTATGAAAAAACAATTTTCTTATGAAAAATTGCATTTCTAATCAAATACCTGAGAAGCACATAACACCATTCAGAGAAACGCATAAAATCCTTCATATAATTAAAGTACAAATAATGTTTCAATATAAGTCAAAGTTTGTCAAATTGCATATATAGAAAAACAGATAAAGTTAAAATATAGTGCTTACAGGGAATTCAGACCTGGCATGACTTTTTTTTCAAAGGGGTCATTACTGGGTAGGACAATTTTTCATGGTGCAGACTGTCCCATGTTTTAGAGGGCTGTGGCCAGTAGCACCCCAATGGGCATGATGACTACCGAAAAAACATGCCCACACATTTCCAAATGCTCCTTCAGGTACTAATGCTCCCTAGTTTGGAGAAGAAACTATAGCCCAGTCAAAAGGAAGGGCCCCATTTGCATTACCAGGTAACAACAGTGCCAGGTTTTGAACCCTGGTCTCCAGAAAGCCAGTGTCAAGAGGGAGCCAACAGAGAATATCAGAGGCACAGGCTCATACCTTACTCTGATTTCAGCTTTACTCTTCCGGCATTAGGATATTCATTCATCGAATATTTCCTAAGTTTATATCTAGTCATCATTTTAACCACTTGCCAATGCCCTTGTCCCATTTATTCATATCCTCCTTCATCTCAATCGTGGATCTGTATCCCTCGCCCAACTGAACCTGGGCTCCTCTCCCTGGGGACAGGGGACAGGGGTCAGCACAAATCCAGGGCCTCCAGTGGAGCAGCCTTGACTCGCAGGCCTTCTCTGTCACTGTCCCTATGCTCCAATTCATTCGCACTTTGTCCTTCCCGCTCCTGCTCTGCATAGGCAGGTGGCTGCTTCTGTTTTCCTCAGCCCCACCCACAAAGGCATTGCCTAGTAGCTGGAGTTTCACTAATCTGTTATGAAATGAGAGAAGGCATTTCTCGTCCCTCCCGTCCCTCCCACACTTCTCTTTCTGTTTATCTGATTGTATCTCCAGCATTAGATTGAACAGAGCAGTGCTAGACAGAATCCTGGGCCTCTTTTCAAGAAGCCAAATAAGCCTAAGTGGTTTTCAGTAACGTTGGGATCATGCAGGTTTTTGGTAGATAGTTTGTCTCTCTTCTTTGTTATTTAAGGCTAAGAGTTTTTGTCATAATCAAATAAACTATATAAAATATTCTTCCAATATCTAATATATTTTTAAATGTCATGTGAAAAAATTAAAAGTTAAAAATCCCTATTTTGGTGCTCTTTAATTTCATTTAATTTTCATTTTTACTTTACTAAGTGACAAAAGCCAATCTCTGGGGCGACTCATCTAAAAGTAATCCCTCCATATCCGTAAGTGTGAAATTCGAATTCAGTAGGAACCCTACAATAGCTGAAAGGGGCTGTGCGCTTACCCGAATGTAGGCATCCTGGTGGTGCTTGGCAAAGTAGAGCATATTGTCCAGAGCTAACATCCCAGGAGGTGTCTGGGTAAAGTCCATGGCAGGGTTGACATGATTCTGTGATTAAAACAAAATGTTTGATCAGGTTAATTCTTCAGCAGATTTCACCAACCGCCGGAGGTCTGATTTCCCTCCAGAAGACCAAAGTACCACAAGGCAAGCTCCGAATAATCAAGTAGGATGACATTTGCTATCTCCATGTGAACCGATCAGGGTGGCAAAGAGGGCTTCCTTCTACAAGTGGAGCAAAACCAGCTTCTAGACCCAGGGTTGGGAAACTCAGCTGAAGATCGAAATATGGGATTATTCTTAGACATGTGACACTGCAGGAAAGGAAAATAATGTAAAAACTGTATTTTTACATTATTGGCTGTGCTTTAGCAGAACCAACAGCATTTGGGGAGAAAAACCTGGGATGAAGCCACATCTCTGCCATTTACCTTTTTTCACCTTAACTTCCTCATCCTCGTGTGTGAGGGTTAGGTATGGACACACCTGTCCATGGTGTTTGTGAACTTTCCAGACTTACACAGTCTGTAGGTCTCTGAGCACAGGCACTCTATAAAATTCAGAGGTCCACAGGGTCCTAACATCTGCCTACTTGCAGGGAGTGTTCTGGCCTTGTGGTCACCCACACTGTTCCAAGAACCACAAAGACAAACAATAGTTATAAATATGCCCAACAAATTCTCCATATGCTGGAGATCACTAAGTAAACACCACGAGACCCCTATTCAGGGCAGTAAACCACGCTCCACTGCTAATTGTCTAAAATGATGACCAAGATCTGTCCTGAAAATTCAGATCTAAATGGCTAATGATATAAGGGAAGTCATTCTTACGTTCAAAAAATGGAAAAGTTAAAGAGATATTAAAGAAAACTCTTATCTCATAATCTAGGTAATTTTTATGAAAGGACATATTTTTGTTTTCTTCCTGAATATTTCTTTTTTTTTTTTTTTTTTTTACCAGTACGCGGGCCTCTCACTGTTGTGGCCTCTCCCGTTGTGGCGCACAGGCTCCGGACGCACAGGCTCAGCGGCCATGGCTCATGGGCCCAGCCGCTCCGCGGCACGTGGGATCTTCCCAGACCAGGGCACGAACCCGTGTCCCCTGCATCGGCAGGCGGACTCTCAACCACTGCACCACCAGGGAAGCCCCTGAATATTTCTTAATAAACAGCTTGGCTCTCTGATTTGCCAGGGATATTATGGTCAGCTGTAATTTTTTCTAATTTAAGTACAGGAAGGACATTTTGTTCATTTGTTCAAGGTTCAAACAACCTACACTTTTCTACATTATTCAAGAGTACACAGAACCTGTCTTTTGCATGCTGATTTGAAATTTTTTTATGAGCTAATAAACAACACCCAGAATTATAGGACAGTGATGCTGCCTACTGGCCACAGTTCCACAATTTCCAGAGCACTCCTGTCCATATCTGCATAGCAAGTTGGGTCAGTGTAGTGACTTCGATATTTTATTTTAGCATTTTATCCTGATTTGCTTGTTAAGATGTTGGAACATTTTTAAAATACAAAAGTATACTACTTATGATAAGAAAGATATATTTCATAAAATAAATATAATTGTAACAAAAATGAAAATCACCGGGCACATCAAATGCAGTGGGTTTCAGCTTTAATCTGATACTCATTGGTGTATTCAATAGCGAGGGGAAAATCAAAACGCTGGAAATCAACGATCAGAGATTTAGTCTCAGAAGTAACTTGCAATGAAAGATTTTATGATATTTTCAGTTCTTAAGAAAAGAATAGTGAACTTCCCTCATTATGCATACATTTATTATTTTGACTTCGATACGTTCGATTTCCATGAACACAAGAAACATAAAAATGTTAGAATTTGCTGAGTACTTTCTTGGGGTTAGCACTAGTTTGGGTTTCACATGTGTTACCTCATCTAATAGGTGGTGGGCACTATTGTTACCGCCATTTTATTTTATTATTTATTATTTGTTTTTTAATAATATGACCCTGTTTTATTTTTTTTTTTTAATTCTGGAGTACAGTATTCCAACATGTTAAATGGTTATCTCTAGGTAGTGGAACTATGGGAGATTTTTATCTCACATTTTTTTCTTACCTGTAATTTTTATTGAAGTATATAGTTGATTTACAATATTATATTAGTTTCAGGTATACAACATAGTGATTCAATATTTTTATAGCTTATATTCCATTTAAAGTTTTTATAAAATATTGGCTATATTGCCTGTGCTGTACAATATATCCTTGTAGCTCATTTATTTTATACATAGTAGTTTGCACCCCTATGCTGCCCCTCCCTGCTTCCCTCTCCCCACGGGTAACTACCAGTGTGTTCTCTATATATCTGTGAGTCTGCATCTGTTTTGTTATACTCATTCATTTGTTTTATTTTTCAGATTACACACATAAGTGATAGCATACAGTATTTGTCTTTCTCTGTCTGACTTATTTCACTGAGCATAATACCTTCCAGGTCCATCCATGTTGTTGAAAATGGCAACATTTTATTCTTTTTAATGGCTGCGTAGTATTCCACTGTGTGTGTGTGTGTGTGTGTGTGTGTGTGTGTGTGTGTGTGTGTGTGTACACACACACACACACACACCACATCTTCATCCATTTATCTGTTGACGGCACTTTGATCGTTTCCATATCTTGGCTATGCTGCTATGAACACTGGGGTGCATGTATCTTTTTGATTAGTGTTTTTGTTTTCTTCGGATATATACCCAGGAATGGAACTGCTGGATCATACAGTAGTTCTATTTTTAGTTTTTGAAGGAAGCACCATACTGTTTTCCACAGCGGCTGCATCAATTTTATTGGTGAGGAAACTGCAGTTCAGATGAGATAAGAAGCTTGCCCAGGACCTGGCAACTTGAATTTGGCAGAGCAGGCAATGTCTTGCTTGGACGATATGTTTCAGCGTGCTTTTGTCCATACCTTTTTCCTTACCACCAGTTTATAAGTTGAATGCATCTGTTTTAGTACTGCCAGCATTTAGACTTTATATAGCCTGAGAAAAATTGATTTGAGAAAAACGTAGGCTAATCAGTATTAGCTGCTACACAGCATGGTCCAGCCAACAAAGGAGAGTGTGCCAAATATAAGAGAGAAAAATATGACATTTATTTGAGAGCTATTTCTAGAGTTGGTCTATGAATCTATTCCAAAAATAAATACACAAAAAGGAAATCAAATGAGAAAAATTAGTTTCTCTGAATCTTGTTTGAACAACCCCCCAAAGCTATGTGCTAGTGAAGTTGACCAGGGAGAAGCCCCCCATGGGTTAAGAATCATCAGGCTTGTTTGAATTGTGCTCCCAGGATGCCCTGGAAGCCTCTTTGCATCAATCACACACCTCCTTAGGCACACAATGGGGGTATCAAATAGGGCACTGCTGCTTTCTAAGGTCTTACAGTTATGAAACGGTGTAACACATTTTTAGAGTTCTTTTAAAGATCCATATGGCTATTTAATAAAGTAATGCCTGCTATGTGGCAGGTGTTATATAAAGCACCTTGCATATGCTAACTTTTAATCCTCATAAAATTCCCACAAGACAGGTCTTATTATTTTCCTCCTTTGACAGAAGGAAACTGAGGCACTGAGCATCTGGGTAGCTTGCCCAGAGTTTCAGAGCCGGTATGTGGCAGAGCCAGAATTTGAACTCAGAGGACAGGCTTTTAACCAGGGTTTTAGGGTCAAGTTTTTGCTCAACCGGACGCCACTGGGAATTTCACAAAGATGTCCAGTGCAGGTTCCCCATCGTTGTGGTTCTCCTCAATCAACATGCTTTGCTCAGGCAAAGTGGGTCTGCGATCCATCCTTTTCAATAAAAGCTATAATCTCTCCATCCCTCCCAGACATAACAAAGTCTCTCTCAAGTCCAACAAACCAGGTCCTATTGTCTCCAACAAATAGACTTTTAATTAAACAAAAGCCAATTAGAAAATTGCCTTCGATTTTCTATGACTCGCTCTAAATTATGAAGTGTCACTGCGTTTTAGATGAAACATAATTTTTGCAGTTGTGGGTGAACTATATTCTTTTTTTCTGTCTCTCTCTTTTTTAACTCTGAGTATCATCTTCCCAGCCTCTCTCTCCTTGAAATGATTGTTTCCTTTTTCTCTTTTGGTTTTAACAGCCAGCAAAATAATTTTACAAGCATAGATTTTGATAACGGAAACAGTATAAGAATTACTTGCCAAAACATTTGAGAGCTTTCTGTACTGTTACAAAAATACTCTGAGAACCCAGCAAGGCCAACAGACCCCCGCTCCTTCCTTATTTATGAGATGCTCTGGATACAGATTTATTTTCTTTTCTTGTTCCATGTGATTTTTTTCCACCTGTCTTGAAATGGAAGCTGCAAGAGCTTTCATAAATGACTTGAAAATATCCCTTGTTTTACTGCAAAGCCTGTGTACCTCTGTACATCCTTCTGAAATGCCATTTGTTAGAGCCTGTAGAAGTGCTGCTCTGTGAATCACATCAGACAGCTCTCAGCCCCTGGAGAAAGGAGGAGCGGCCACCTCCCTTTCCAAAGCACCAAGGTTTTTTCACTTTCAGAAAATGGTACCAACCAACTGAAGATAGCACTATTTATTTAAAGTGGGCATCCCATGGTGCTTTGTGACCACCTAGAGGGGTGGGATAGGGAGGGTGGGAGGGAGGGAGACGCAAGAGGGAAGAGATATGGGAATACATGTATATGTATAATGGATTCACTTGGTTATAAAGCAGAAACTAACACACCATTGTAAAGCAATTATACTCCAATAAAGGTGTAAATAAATAAATAAATAAATAAAATAAAGTGAGCATCCTATATGGGGTTTGTGTATAGAGTTCCTAGAGATCTGTTTCTCTTCTGTTACACACATGCCAGTTTTTTACTTGAATTATTTCAATTGCACATTCAAGGTCTACGACAGAGACTCTTTCAACCTTCCAGAACCATACACTAAGGCCACTGGAGAGCTGAAGTGGACCTCAAGTATAAACTAGGCTTGTCACCTTATTTTGAAGTTGAGAAAACTGAGTGCCTGGAGAACAGCGGTGCTCAAACTTGAGCAGGCATCCGAACGGAATCTCTGGGAGGGTTTGTTGAAGCACCAATTGCCAGCCCCACCCTCAGAGTCTCTAATTCAGGTGGGTTGGGGAGAGGCCTGAGAACCTGCCTCTCTAACAAGTTCCCAAGTGATGCAGATGCTGCTGTCTGAGGGCCACACTTTGAGACCCGCTGATGGCTGGAATGGCACATCTCACACAGCACAGGTAATATCAAAGTAAGATCTAGGACCCAGATCCACTGATCGCTTGAATCCCGTGAGCTTCTACTCTAACATGCTTTGAACTGACTGGTTCCAAAGGTCAGTGCATTTTACATATACTTGCTGTTCATCTGCTTTGTGCTTTGGCCTCTTATTGAGAAAACGGAAACGTCCTCATTCAGAAAAAGGAATTGTAATTTAGAAGCCTCTCACTTCTCCTACTGCTCAAATTTCTGACTAAAATCATATTATTAGTACCTCCACAGAGAAGGTAGGAAACTGTCATCAGTCAATATTTTCTAGTCTTGAATGACTCCTGGTTGGGGAAGCAGTGCTGGCACTAGCCTGAATGATTTGTAAATGATCTGTGTTTCTCAATTACCAATGCCATGCTAGTCCTTCATTAGTGTGGATAATAAAGAGATGATTACAATAATGCCTGCCAGATGGCATATCACAGGGAAAGCCTTGGAGGATTTAGGAGTTAATATTTGTGCTATACAAGTGCCTACATTTGCTGAACAAATACAGCATTAAAAGCAACCTTTAAAACAAATCACATTAAGTGAATATTCATTCAGTCTAGGAAAGGCCGTATCAAAGCTCTTTCTTTTTTTTTGCGATACGCGGGCCTCTCACTGCCATGGCCTCTCCCGTTGCAGAGCACAGGCTCTGGACGCGCAGGCTCAGCGGCCATGGCTCACGGGCCCAGCCGCTCCGCGGCACGTGGGATCTTCCCGGACCGGGGCATGAACCCGTGTCCCCTGAATCGGCAGGCGGACTCTCAACCACTGCGCCACCAGGGAAGCCCTCAAAGCTCTTTCTTGAGGCTGGTAGTTTAAGGTCATGTTCTCCAAGGGGAAGCAGGGTTTGATGGTTGCAGCAGATCCCTTGGGAGCTGTGCCACATTACACGTGCCTCCCACTCTTCCCCTCCCCACTCAGGAGAAAGGGTATGTGGGTGTTTCAACAGGCTCCTAGAAGAGCACTTATCCACCTTGGATGCCCCTGAAAATCCCCTTGGGAGCTCTGAAAAATTCTGATGTCCAGGCTGATACCCAAAATCAGCTTTACTTTTAAAGCTCCCCAGGTGATTCCAAAGTCCAGCCAGGGTTGAGAACGCTTTCCCCAATCAGTGGGTCTCAAATTTGAACGTGATCAGAATCTCTTAGAGGGTCTGTTCAAACAGATTGCTGGTGCTGCGCCCCCCCCCATCCAGAGTTTCTGGTTGAGTAGGTCTGGGTAAGCCCTGAGAATCTGCATTCATACACATTCCCAGGTGCTACTGATGGTCTCTGGATCATACTTTGAGAACCTCTGTTCTAAAGCCACAGTAACCCAGTGCAAGAGCATTCTAGGGATCTATACTCAACAACTGATGGAGTTGGAACCTTGCTTCCCTGTATCGAAGTGTTTGGTTTGCAGCGGCTTTTATTGGGATGCCTGCTTTAGGGAGGACATGCACTCTCCGAGCTGACACAGGCCCAGCACTCTCTCACCTGGCTGATTCACACATTTATATAAGGAGATTCTTGACAGCATCCGACCTTGTGACCCCCAACATGGATCAATGTTCCAAAGAGTCCTAGACATAGCCTTTAGACATCTTCAGGTTCTGTTCTTGGTCCCTCTCCAGTAAATTCAATAAAAATGAATAGTTTGCATGAATACAGAGAAGGCAGCCTACTAAATCTGACCTAAGAGTGGGCAAGGTGGTATGCTGAGGGGCAGAAAAATAACTGTGACCAGGGACAGGCAGGCGTCATGCCAGGCACTCCAAAGGCGTGATTTCATTTAATCTTCCCAGTGAGGCGAGTTATGAATGAGGTAAATGTTATTATTCTCTTCCTACAGATGGGGGTGAGAACTTGTGACTTGTGCAAGAGCATGGTTAGAAGTGGCAGAGTCACCACTTCAGCTCTGCAGCTTTTGTTTTTCCTATTTAGGTTCAAGCGGCCTTTGGAGAATAGGAAGATGGGCCCCATTATCAAAAAGAAGTTTAATCAGAGAAATGTAACGTCCCATAAAAATTTTTTTAAAAAAATTCAAAAACACATCTACTACAGAACAAGGGAAATCTGGCTTACAAATAATTCATGAGATCCCAGCTCCACATCATTAAAATTTGATTCTTTTAGGTAAAGTACAAAGGATCTGCATGAAAGAAACACCCAGGAAGATGTTACGGGTTCAGGCCAACAGATTCTAAACTACCTGGCTTCCGTGCCGTACCTCCCTCTCAGCTGTACATTCTCTTCTCCTTGCCTGGCCTCTGGAACACCTCTGCTAATCTCTCTAATGTCATTCATCCACCTGCTACCCTTTCGTTCTCCTGACCTTCAACCTGGCTCCATCTTCCCTCCTTGGCAGGTCCACAACTAATCTTTTGGGGAATACCTCTGGTTCTAGAGCTCTGGGACCATCCACAACTACCCACTATCACCAGGACCCCCTCCCTGGGCTTGCTCTGCAACCTAGGAGCGTCCATGACCAATCCTATTATTAAGAACTAAGAGTTAGAGTTGGCAGTGTAAGTCCAAGATGAGTCAATTCTGAGTGGCAGTCAGGAGGCTCTGACAGGCTGGGATTTATTAACAGGAGAACAGCAAGAAGAACAGAGGAGAGTTCCACCGACGGGGCCCAGCTGAGGCCACATTTGGACACAACACACAGTTCTGGGGGCTACGCTGGGAGCCAGCTCCTGACACACAGGAAATCATGTACAAAAGCGTGGCCAGGAAGAAGCAGAAATATCTAAACAGTAGGATATATCAGAAAAGTTCAAAAAAACCTTTAGATATTTAGCCCGGGGGAAAAAAGTATATGTGGTGGAGGTAGGATGGGGGTTGTGAGTTGGACCACTACTGTCCTTAGGCATCTGAAGGACTGATACTATTGTGTGGGCAGCTACAGGAAACAGGATTAGCAGAGAAGTGAGTTTTTAGAAATATTGAAGCAGGATGTCCAGCAGGAATAATGCCCAGAGAACTAAAGGGTAGAGAATTGGAGTAAATGACCTTGAGATACTTTGCAGCCCCTGATTCATTCCTTCTCTCATCAAATCATTTTGGATTTCTACTACTGTGCAAGGCACCATGGGAGACAGACATGATAAATTTCATCCAGAGATTAATTCAAAACAAAATAGTACTTGTCTTCACAGAACTTCTGTCTCAGAAGTGAATTATTAAAAGCCTTAACAAGGACTTCCCTGGTGGCACAGTGGTTAAGAATCCGCCTGCCAATGCAGGGGACACAGGTTCGAGCCCTGGTCCGGGAAGATCCCACATGCCACAGAGTAACTATGCCCATGCGCCACAACTACTGAGCCTGTGCTCTAGAGCCCGCAAGCCACAACTACTGAAGCCCGCAGGCCTAGAGCCTGTGCTCCTCAACAAGAGAAGCCACCACAATAAGAAGCCCGTGCACCGCAACGAAGAGCAGCCCCCGCTCGCCGCAACTAGAGAAAGCCCGCGCGCAGCAACAAGACCCAACGCAGCCAAAAATAAATAAATAAATTCATAAAATTAAAAAAAAATCCTTAATAATATAGCTTTGAAATATGCATGTTTGCACACACACACACACACACACACACACACACACACACCACAGGCATAAGTAACTTCACACATGCACACTGTGGAAGCTCTCACATAGAAAATTCTGGATTTAAGGCAAATTTCCTTTGTTAAAAAACAATGTCCTTTTTAAAATTACTCTCAAAAGGTCAGGAAAGGCCGTGCAGTGCCGTGTATTCAATTCATGAAAATCTGGATTCACTCTCACTTCATTATCTTGAAGAAGCAGAGTTGAGACTTACCGAAGAAAAGAGTAAACTCCAATATTGTTTATTTGGTATGTTGATTTCACAGTCAATACAAAGAATTACCATGAAGACGCAATTAAAATGCCTTGGGAATAAATCTTTAAAATGAAGCTGGTTATGGTTAAAAAAACAAAAGTCTTCATGAATAATGAAACAATGCTGTCAAGGTTTATAAAGATGTCTGCAATTTTTCTACTGAGCTGAGTGCATGCCAGATTATGAACGACCCAAGCACTGTGGCTTGCGCAGCAACACCCTACTCTTTCTTCCCTTAACTCCCAGCTCCTTTTTCACCGATCTTTTTAGAACTCCCACCTTTTGTAGTTTTAAAACAGGAAGTGGACTAGCACCAGTTATGCACAGTGGGTTTCTCTGTCTCCCTTTTCCACTCATCCCCAGGAAGAGCACAGGCTAAAAGTTCCATCAAAGGACACGGAATGGGGCTTCCCTGGTGGCGCAGTGGTTGAGAGTCCGCCTGCCGATGCAGGGGACGCGGGTACGTGCCCCGGTCCGGGAAGATCCCACATGCCGCGGAGCGGCTGGGCCCGTGAGCCGTGGCCGCTGAGCCTGCGCGTCCGGAGCCTGTGCGCCGCAACGGGAGAGGCCACAACAGTGAGAGGCCCGCGTAACGCAAAAAAAAAAAAAAGGACACAGAATGTGTGCTACCATCACTCCAGGGCTGGTCTAGCTAGTCAAGCTGGAAACCTGTTCCCTCCAGCCCAGCAAAGCTCTCCAGGCAGCCTCTGGTAAGGGAACCACCACGTACATGGGAGATGAAACCTCTCTGCCACAATGGAGCCAGGAGCTGATCAAGCTACTGCTGCTACTAATGGACTCTCAGGAGGTCAAAGGGATGCGCAGGCTTGTGTACTGCAGCCCTGCCCTCCTCCAGGGCCTAGCACTGCATGGCGCTAGGGTAGAGACAGTGATGATGGTGATAACTTTAATCATGGAAGTAGCAGCTAACACACACACAGCACTTAATGAGTGCCAAGGACTGTTCTAAGGCATGGGTTACTTTGGCCCACGGGCTAAATTGGGTTTACCACTCAACTTTGTAGAGTTGTGAGTTTAAAAGTTTCCTGTCTTTTTTTTTTTACCTTTTTAAAATCTTTTTTTAATCAAAAGGAAAATACTTATCTCTGACACGTGAAAATTACATGAAATTAAAATGAAATTAAAATTTCAATGTCCATAAAGAAAGCTTTGTTGGAACACAGCCATGCTCATTTATTTACATATTGTCTATGCCTGGTTTGGCATTTGGCCTACAAAGCCTAAAGTATTTACTTCCTGACCCTTTACAAGAAAAGTTTGCCAAACCTTTTTCTAAGTGTTTGTTCTCAAGGCAATTCAATGAGTTAAGAAAATCAGTCCCTCTTTAACCAAAGTTAAAAATCTCAATTAACAAAGAAATGCTAATGTTTTGGCTCCTGGACAACATAAGCCCTTTGTAAATGTTCATTGTTTTGCTCCCCTGGATAATATCGTAATGATTTTAAAGATGCCCAAGTTTTAGCTGGACAAAATTCTGTGTCTTGCAAATGTTATGTTGAGATGAACCTTTACAGTAGCCTTAACTTGTGACTCAAGGCCTCATCTTGGTGTCTTTGGGCCCCTTCCCCTTGCTGACCAAAGGCAAACCTCGGAGGGGTTCTGTTATACACTTTTATATAAGACCTTTATACTTTTATATACATTTTTATTATTTTATATACCTTTATATAAGACTACCTGTAAGTTTGATGAGTTAGGGACCTGGATTGTGTCTGGTAAGCACTCTCCTGCTCCCCCCCTTCAGTGCAGCTCTTGTAAATGGCAAAGTCTTGGCTTTTAAATTTGGACACTGTGGTCCCTTTTTCCATACCAGAATAAGTAGAATTCTTATGCTTATTTTAAAAATGAAGAAACTGAGGTGTAGAGAGGTTAAGGATATCGCCCACATTCACACAACCCATTATGCTTAAATTTGAACCCAGATGTACTAGAGTCCATTTCTTAACTACTATTCTAAAAGGAGAATTGGCTACCTATGCAGTGGGGGGGAAAAAAAAAATCACTTGATGGAATACTACACAGCCTTTAAAAATTCTCTTCATAGAGTACTTAGTTATCATAAATGAAAAAAATAGGAATAGAAAATATATGTTGTAGTTTATATAGAATTTCAATAGTAGTATATATTCCTTGGCATTGTGTATTTTATAGAGTACTCTCTATATAATACAGTCTTATTATATTATATATATATTATATATATATGTATGCAATATCAAGATATATATTTAGCATGTAATTGTGAGTTTTCTAAAAAATGCTTTTAAAAACTGGAAGGAAATTTACCAAAGTGTTAATAGTAATTATTTGTGGTGGTGGGAAGATGGAAAACTTTTTTCCCTACCTGTCCATATTTTTCTAATTTTCTCTAATGAGGATGCATTGATTTTTACTTATATTTGATCAGAGCTGTGCCCACTGTTCTCTAAAAGGAAACAGAGACCATCCTGCAGGAGAACATGAGATACAGTTTGGATTCTTACCCTGGAGCCTCCCAAGCCTTTGCTGAAGCCCTCCCTGCAGCTCACGTCCAGCTGTGCCCAAGGGATGTGCTCGAGCAGAAAGGCTCATCTCCACCTGCCCAAGTAAGTCCTATGCAGGCAGATGGACAGCTTGGATTAACAGCATTTCAGAAAGTATGTAAATTCAGACATTTCCTTCAGATGAAGGAGGCCAGGAAGAGGTACTTGTCTGATCTGATCTGAGCTGCAGGGTGTTTGCTCAATTTGCCTGCCCTACCAGGGTACAGCCCTCTAGGCTTAAAGCCCCCCCCACCCCCCGCTCCTTTAACATAACCCCTTTAAGCCAGCATCTCCTGAAGCCTGACAGTTCACAGCACACTTCACTTCATTTGTCAGGAAACTGTATGATCACAGCTTCGGCCTGGATGAGTCACTTGACCACTGAATGGGCAATCCTGGGCCAGCCCAAGGGCGATCACCTGTAAATGCTGAGAGTTGGACAATCTTGATGGGACCTTCCAGCTCCAAAGTTGAATTGTAAATGTTCAGAGTTCCCCAAATATGTAGGGTAGAACCACTGAAACTGCCAATATCTGACCATTTATGACCTACTAAAATGGAATTTCACGTGGTTCAACCAAAAAATGGTCAAGCTAAACAGATGCAATCACCTCCGGTCGTCTCAAAAATTCTTGAAAGGAGACGGCCTTCTGGAGGATGCAATGGAAGCAGTTCCAAAGGGACTCAGCGGGGGGCTGAGGATAAAAAGACCTGAGGGAGTGCCATAGTTTTAGTCTGAAAATAAATATTAAAATTGATTTTTTAAATGAACTTTTTAAAGTGCATCTTGTAACACACCTCCCGCCTCTGTGAAATCAGCAAAAACCAACGGGAAATATCTCCCCTCCTGGCTGTGACTCCTAGGAGGCCAACAAAAAGCGGGCAACCTCTCTTTGGTTTGGTTTTGCTCATGTAAATCTACCCATCTGCAGACACAGTGACTGTGACTTTCTCAGTCCTAAGAATAAGGATCTGAAAAATAAGAATCTGAGACCATTACTCATCAGAGAGCAATAAACCCTGAAAGAGGATGAGAATTCTTGCAAATGTTAGATAAATAGCATGTGAATGCCAAGTTGCCCATAACCTTAGCAAACAGATTAAACAGAATTAAAAACTTTCATGTCAAAAAAAAAAAAAAAACTTCTCAGTTGTCTTGCAAACCTCAGGTGCTCTGGGAACTTTGTCCCAAAGGCCCCACACACGTGGAAGGATCCGTCAGGTTACTCAGGGGCTGAGGGCAGTAAGATGGGCAGGAGAAACCAGAACTAACCTCTTAAAATCTAATTTATTTTTTGGTAGTTACTTTACTAACTTCAACCTCCTCTAACAAGTGGGTCTTTGATAATTATACACCACAGAAAAAAATAACTTTAAAAATATACATTATGGCTTTAAAGTGAAGCTATCACAAAATATATTTGTGAAGAAAATTTGACTCGAAATTTCCACAACCATTGTTTCAAAGTACAAAAACATGCAAGGAAATAATATGTATCTGCATCACGATAAGACAGAGGAGGGATGAAAAGGGGACAGGCAGGGAGAGACATAGACTGAATATGTAATGTCCTGTTTCATGCCCCCTCCCCAAATAAAGATGTTTGAAGAAAATATAGCAAAATGTTACCATCTATTAAACCTGAGTGGTGGGGTACATACATGAATGCCTTTTATATGCTGTTATGTTTCTCCGATTGAAATAGTTCAAAATTACGATTTAAATTTAGAGAGTCTACATTTTATTAATTTTATTTGACCACAGCAAACTAATGTAGGTTTAATACCTTTAGGACTTTGCACCTTAAAAAGTACAGAATAATAAAACGTAAGATGAAAAGAGGTTGCTGCCAGGATCACAAATGGGCACTAACATTTATTACTTTCATACTGATTATGCTTTTGCCTCTGCTGTACGCTGGCATGTAAAGGAGAACTGAAATGTACTTTCAACAACAAAAGAGGAAGCCAAATATTAAAGAAGATTCTTGGAGATCAGTTTTCATATTACCTTTCGTGAAATTCAGTAGATGCCTCTGTTTCTCTTAGATAAGGAATATTAATAGGAATATTTCAATCCTCCGCAAATGAATCTTTCTTGAACAGACTCAGTGCATACATGGGCAGTCTGTAAAACCATTCGGAGCATATTTATATAAATTCCTCCCTCGTCTACAGAAGAGCATGATTTCCTCTCCCAGTCCCCATTTTCCAGTCAAGGATCGATTTTTCAATTCAGCGCCCTGATGGGAAGGAGCTTTGTCGAGTTCTCACGCATCAGACAACAGGCAGAGGCGGCAGGATGAGTTTACTCGTTCACAAAGTACTCTCTTCACCAGTAAAGCTGGCGTAGGTGGTACCTCCCTCAGTGGTCCCAGGTGCAGGGAGTGGGATGGGAAAAATCAAGGAACAGCTCAAAGGGAGCACAGCTGGCCCCCAAAAGACCCTAGAGAGGCCCCCTCCTGGGAGTACAGTGTCCTGCAGGAAGAAAGCCTTCCTGGGTCTTGTGCCCACCATGTTCATGGGGCTTATCCTCCAAATGTTCTACCTCAAGTGTCTTTGTACAGACAGGAACGTCTCTGGTCCTTCAAGCCTGACAAGGACTTCATCAGTAAAGAGCCTGGCTAACCTCAAAGGGCCAAACAAGCACAGGCAGGGGGCAGCACGGCGTGGTGGTAAGCGGCCCAGATCTGGAGAGACACCAACGCAGGTTCCAATGCAATCTTCAAAATTAGTTGATGCTCTTAGAAAAGAAACTTCACTTTCTAAAACCCACTTCTCACCCATAACACAGTGTAGACATTGCCTCTCTCATTGGCCTGGTTAAGATCAAACAGGATGATGTAAAGAAAACACCCTGAACAGAGAGCCAGGTAAGCCCCAGGTAAATGGTAGCAGTGGGTTACTCACTTTCCATCTAGAGCTGCATCAGTGTCCTCCCCTACCTTCTGCCAAAGATCCTTAGTTCGGAAACCCTGGTCATTTTTCTAGGTCTGGTTCCCCTCAAGATATCAAGGGACCTTGAACTCATAGGCTTCCGATGCCATTAATTCGAAGTTCGGCTTTCTCACTGGCCCCACGGATCCGATTCCCTAGACTACGCTCAGCCCACACTTACTCAAGGATCTCACCAATACCATGCTAAGGGGGCCTCCTTCCCGACACTGTTGAACAGATCCCTACCCCAGGAATCTGCCAACAGGATCAGACAACAACTAATTAAAGAATCAAAAGCTCCCCAAAGATCCTGGGGGATATTGTACCTTCCCCAACTCCCTGCAGTCAAGAGTGGAAAATTTCAGTCTCCCGCAGGCATAGTAACTTGTTCTATTTATAGGGACTTCTGGCAAAGAAGATTCAATAGCATTTCTCCTCTTCCACTCATTTATACATTCAGCAACATTTTACCTGACTTCCAGGTGCCGAGTTACATAAGATCATGCAGCATTGTACTTTGAGTATTTTGTCACTTCAAAACTAGTGTCCCTAAACCACTTCAAATATGAGACAGTTTAATTATCATCTTAGGAAAATGGCTTAGGCACACCAGAGAAGGTGATCAATGCAGTGTTCAAATACATAGGAAATTTCACTCTACTGATTTGTGTGTTTCATTGATTGGTAGTTACTGTGACAGCTGCTTCTAAGACATTATAGAAAGCCTTGAAGTAAGCAAACAAATGTATATCTCAGTTAAACATAATGCCATCTGCCATACCGTTCCAAGTCAGGGAGCATACCTTAATGGATAGAGAGGCAGAGAGAAGAAAGGAAGAAGGAGAAAAATAGGACTGATTGCAGGAGAGGTATAATGAGAGAATAATCAGGGTGTGAGAGGGTGACCTGAACTGAATAAATTTAATGTATGATAGTCCCTGAAGGACAAGGGTGATAACTCCAGGGAACCACTACGCACATGGCTGAGGGCTTAGAAAACTCCACTCCTGGCGCTAAAGGAGTAAACACAAAACAGGGCACCCCTGCACCCTAGGGCTGTTTCCTAAGATGGCTCTCAGACTTCTGTATACAATTCCAGCTCTGGCTAGAATCCCTTAAACAAGCCCAGCTCCATCTCCTGAAACTTTCCCATCCGCACAAGCAGAATCATCTTCTAATCACATTGGAATCACTGGATAAATGTCTAACTCATACAGCCTCAGCAATCTACTTTTGGTAGATTGCTGGTAAACAATCTGGTAAACATGCATTACCATGCTTTCAGGTTACTATGAACTACTACCACACACACTTGTCAATCTACAAATATATATCATAGCGCCTGGTAATAACTCTGTTTCACGAGACAGATTAAAATCTTGACAAAGGAAAATGGTCAAAAATTTAATAACAGGACTCTTATAAAAATACAGAATAAACACGTATCAAGATTTACTCAGCTCAATAATGAAGAAACCAGCAGGATGATAAAGCTGGTTCAAACAGCATGTGAGGGGGAAGGTGTTTGTAGCATTTGCAAAAAGAATTTGAGTAAAAGACTAGTAGGTTACTTACAAAGCTGGTTAATGTCCTACAGAGCATTACAACACTTGGGGTAAGCTTTCCTACTGGGCGGCTCTACCAGCTAAAAACTACACATTAACATATCATTTCCCAGCATCTAGGCCCTAGTAACAGTAAACAACCAAGTAAAACACAAGGATGCTTTCCTGGAGAATTAAATTATCCTTGGACAGACTTTTTTTTTAATGCTCCAGCACAACATTGAAAGGATATGCCACTCTACTTTTTACCTACTTTCCAAGTTTTGAATTTTTTTCGTAGTAACTTGTTGACAATAATACTACACATTTCAAAGAAGGAAAAAAAATAGCTACGACTTGAGCCAAGTTGGGGTGCAAATGTAGACTGTTTTCTCATTGTTTTTCCCTTTTTCAATTAGAAGATCATCCTTATATCTGATCTCTGAATTTCTTAGAGTAAAACAAATAGCTGACTCAGTAGAGGAGAAAAGAAAAGAGTTTTTAATCTGCCACGTAAGTATTCAAACTGACACACTTCAGATGTTCTGAAAAAGAAATGTATCGTCAATATTTGTGAATATACAAAGGAAGGGAAGGTTCACACTTACGAAACTAAGATATTTCAAAATCTCAAAGCTTAATCTTTTCCGACCATGACACTATGAGACTGGATATCAATTACAAGAAAAAAACTGTAAAAAATACAAACACATGGAGGCTAAAATATACACTACTAAATAACCAAGAGATCACTAAAGAAATCAAAGAGGAAATAAAACAATACCTAGAAACAAATGACAAGGAAAACACAACAACCCAAAACCTATGGGATGCAGCAAAAGCAGTTCTAAGAGGGAGGTTTATAGCAATACAATCCTATCTCAAGAAACACCTCAAATAAACAACCTAACCTTACACCTAAAGCAATTAGAGAAAGAAGAACAAAAAATCCACAAAGTTAGCAGAAGGAAAGAAATCATAATTTTCAGATCAGAAATAAATGAAAAAGAAATGAAGGAAATGATAGCAAAGATCAATAAAACTAAAGCTGGTTCTTTGAGAAGGTAAACAAAATTGATAAACCATTAGCCACACTCATCAAGAAAACAAGGGAGAAGACTCAAATCAATAGAATTAGAAATGAAAAAGGAGAAGTAACAACAGACACTGCAGAAATACAAAGGATCATGAGAGATTACTACAAGCAACTCTATGCCAATAAAATGGACAACCTGGAAGAAATGGACAAATTCTTAGAAATGCACAACCTGCCAAGATGAGTCACTAAGAAATAGAAAATATGAACAGACTAATCACAAGCACTGAAATTGAAACTGTGATTAAAAATCTTCCAACAAACAAAAGCCCAGGACCTGATGGCTTCACAGGCAAATTCTATCAAACATTTAGAGAAGAGCTAACACCCATCCTTCTCAAACTCTTCCAAAATACAGCAGAGGGAGGAACACTCCCAAACTCATTCTACGAGGTCACCATCACCCTGATCCAAAACCAGACAAAGATGTTACAAAGAAAGAAAACTACAGGCCAATATCACTGATGAACATAGATGCAAAAATCCTCAACAAAACACTAGCAAACAGAATCCAACAGCACATTAAAAGGATCATACAAGAAGATCAAGTGGGATTTATTCCAGGAATGCAAGTTCTTCAATATATGCAAATCAATCAACGTGATACGCCATATTAACAAATTGAAGGGGAAAAACCATATGATCATCTCAATAGATGCAGAGAAAGCTTTCGACAAAATTCAACACCCATTTATGATAAAAACCCTGCAGAAAGTAGGCATACAGGCACTTTCCTCAACATAATAAAGGCCATAGAGGACAAACCCACAGCCAACATCGTCCTCAGTGGTGAAAAACTGAAACCATTTCCACTAAGGTCAGGAACAAGACAAGGTTGCCCACTCTCACCACTATTATTCAACATAGTTTTGGAAGTTTTAGCCACAGCAATCAGAGAAGAAAAAAAAATCCTAATCAGAAAAGAAGAAGTAAAGCTGTCACTGTTTGCAGATGACATGATACTACACATAGAGAATCCTAAAGATGCTACCAGAAAACTACTAGAGCTAATCAATGAATTTGGTAAAGTAGCAGGATACAAAATTAATGCACAGAAATCTCTGGCATTCCTATACACTAACAATGAAAAATCTGAAAGAGAAATTAAGGAAACACTCCCCTTTACCATTGCAACAAAAAGAATAAAATACCTAGGAATAAACCTACCTAAGGAGATGAAAGACCTGTACTCAGAAAACTATAAGACACTGATGAAAGAAATTAAAGATGATACCAACAGATGGAGAGATATACAATGTTCTTGGATTGGAAGAATCAACATTGTGAAAATTACTATACTACCCAAAGGAATCTACAGATTCAATGCAATCCCTATCAAACTACCACTGGCATTTTTCACAGAACTAGAACAAAAAATTTCACAATTTGTATGGAAACACAAAAGACCCTGAATAGCCAAAGCAATCTTGAGAAAGAAAAACGGAGCTTCAGGAATCAGTCTCCCTGACTGCAGATGATACTACAAAGCTACAGTAATCAAGACAGTATGGTACTGGCACAAAAACAGAAAGATACTTCAATGGAACAGGATAGAAAGCCCAGAGATAAACCCACGCACATATGGTCACCTTATCTTTGATGAAGGAGGCAGGAATGTACAGTGAAGAAAGGACAGCCTCCTCAATAAGTGGTGCTAGGAAAACTGGACAGGTACATGTAAAAGTATGAGATTAGATCACTCCCTAACACCATACACAAAAATAGGCTCAAAATGGATTAAAGACCTAAATATAATGCCAGAAACTATCAAACTCTTGGAGGAAAACAGAGGCAGAACACTCTGTGACATAAATCACAGCAAGATCCTTTTTGACCCATCTCCTAGAGAAATGGAAATAAAAACAAAAATAAACAAATGGGACCTAATGAAACTTCAGAGCTTTTGCGCAGAAAAGGAAACCATAAACAAGATGAAAAGACAACCCTCAGAATGGGAGAAAATATTTGCAAATGAAGTAACTGACAAGGGATTAATCTCCAAAATTTATAAGCAGCTCATGCAGCTCAATAACAAAAAAAAACAAACAACCCAATCCAAAATGGGAAGAAGACCTAAATAGACATTTCTCCAAAGAAGATATACAGACTGCCAACAAACACATGAAAGAATGCTCAACATCATTAATCATTAGAGAAATGCAAATCAAAACTACAATGAGATATCATCTCACACCAGTCAGAATGGCCATCATCAAAAAATCTAGAAACAATAAATACTGGAGAGGGTGTGGAGAAAAGGGAACACTCTTGCACTGTTGGTGGGAATGTGAATTGGTACAGTCACTATGGAGAACAGTATGGAGGTTCCTTAAAAAACTACAAATAGAACTACCATATGACCCAGCAATCCCACTACTGGGCATATACCCTGAGAAAACCATAATTCAAAAAGAGTCATGTACCAAAATGTTCATTGCAGCTCTATTTACAATAGCCAGGACATGGAAGCAACCTAAGTGTCCATCAACAGATGAATGGATAAAGAAGATGTGGCACATATATACAATGGAATATTACTCAGCCATAAAAAGAAATGAAATTGAGCTATTTTTAATGAGGTGGATAGACCTAGAGTCTGTCATACAGAGTGAAGTAAGTCAGAAAGAGAAAGACAAATACCGTATGCTAACACATATATATGGAGTTTAAGAAAAAAAAAATGTCATGAAGAACATAGGGGTAAGACAGGAATAAAGACACAGACCTACTGGAGAACGGACTTGAGGATATGTGGAGGGGGAAGGGTAAGCTGTGACAAAGCGAGAGAGTGGCATGGACATATATACAGTACCAAACGTAAAATAGGTAGCTAGTGGGAAGCAGCCGCATGGCACAGGGAGATCAGCTCGGTGCTTTGTGACCACCTGGGGTGGTGGGATGGGGAGGGTGGGAGGGAGGGAGGCACAAGAGGGAGGAGATATGGGAACATATGTATATGTATAACTGATTCACTTTGTTATAAAGCAGAACTAACACACCATTGTAAAGCAATTATACTCCAATAAAGATGTAAAAAAAAAAAAACACAATATGGTGCTGGCACAAAAACAGACATATAGATCAATGGAACAGGATAGAAAGCCCAGAAATAAACCCATGCACATCAGGTCACCTTATCTTTGATAAAGGAGGCAAGAATATACAATGGAGAAAAGACAGCCTCTTCAATAAGTGGTACTGGAAAAACTGGACAGCTACATGTAAAAGAAGGAAATTAGAACACTCCCTAACACCATACACACAAAAAAACTCAAAATTGATTAAAGACCTAAATGTAAGACCAGACACTATAAAACTGTTACAGGACAACATAGGCAGAACACTCTATGACATAAATCACAGCAAGATCCTTTTTGACCCATCTCCTAGAGAAAGGGAAATAAAAACAAAATAAACAAATGGGACCTAATGAAACTTCAAAGCTTTTGCACAGCAAAGGAAACCATAAACAAGATGAAAAGACAACCCTCAGAAAGGGAGAAAATATTTGCATACGAAGCAACTGACAAAGGATTAATCTCCAAAATATACAAGCAGCTCACGCAGCTCAGTATCAAAAAAACAAACAATCCAATCTGAAAATGGGCAGAAAACCTAAATAGACATTTCTCCAAAGAAATATACAGAGTGCCAACAAACACACGAAAGAATGCTCAACATCACCAGTCAGCAGAGAAATGCAAATCAAAACTACAGTGAGGTATCACCTCACACCAGTCAGAATGGCCATCATCAAAAAATCTAGAAACAATAAATGCTGGGGAGGGTATGGAGAAAAGGGAACCCTCTTGCACTGTTGGTGGGAATGTAAACTGATACAGCCACTATGGAGAACAGTACGGAGGTTCCTTAAGAAACTAAAAATAGAACTACCACAGAACCCAGCAATCCCACTACTGGGCATATACCCTGAGAAAACCATAATTCAAAAAGAGTCATGTAGCACAATGTTCATTGCAGCTCTATTTACAATAGCCAGGACATGGAAGCAACCTAAGTGTCCATCGACAGATGAATGGATAAAGAAGATGTGGCACATATAAACAATGGAATATTACTCAGCCATAAAAAGAAATGAAACTGAGTTATTTGTAGTGAGGTGGATGGACCTAGAGTCTGTCATACAAGTGAAGTATGTCAGAAAGAGAAAAACAAATTACCATACGCTAACACATATATATGGAATCTAAAAAAAAATGGTTCTGAAGAACCTAGGGACAGGACACAATAAAGATGCAGACATAGAGAATGGACTTGAGGACATGGGGAGGGGGAAGGTTAAGCTGGGACGAAGTGAGAGAGTGGCATGGACCTATATACACTACCAAATGTAAAACAGAAAGCTAGCTGGAAGCAGCCACCTAGCACAGGGAGATCAGCTCCGTGCTTTGTGACCACCTAGAGGGGTGGGACAGAGAGGGTGGGAGGGAGATGCAAGAGGGAGGGGATATGGGGATATATGTATACGTATAGCTGATTCACTGTGTTATACAGCAGAAACTAACACACCATTGTAAAGCAATTATACTCCAATAAAGATGTTAAAAAAAAAAAACCTCAAAGCCTAGTGTTTTTGACTTATGGCTTTGAGTTATGAGCACTGCCAAAGTCTACAATCTAGAGATAATTCTCATCGGAAAGATTAAATATTTTAGAAATTCTATTTTTTATTAATACGACTCAGAATTAAGGTTATCAATTCTAAGATGCACTTGCTTTTCATATTTTAACAGTTCTAAATTTGGGGAGAATTTCATAATCAATGGCATGTTTCAAGTGCTCTCTACCAGACATCAGTTACAAAGTAATTTTCTTTGCATGAGCATGTGTGAATATTAAAAACATCAGCATCATGATAACAGAATGGGTATCAGGGTCTGCAGTAAAAACGCTGAGAAAATACTGGAGCTTTTTTAACCCTAAGCACCCAATGGTTGTGGGAAGAGGTAGGAGTTGAGGGAAACCAAGCATGCTTCGATACATTTCCAGCCCAGTGACAGCCAAAAATGTGTTAATTCTGCAAAACTGCAGAAGTAAGATAGCTTAAGAGCTCAGCACCAATGACTTTTAATTCGTTTTCAGATACTTTGTAAAACTGTATCACCAGTGCTCTTGACGGCACACAGGGCAAATTGTGTGAAAAATACAGTTAATAAAAGTTGAGGTGAATGATTCATAAGAGCTGGGTCCATGGGTAGTACTTTCAGGAATGAAACTTACCTAATTTATTTTCCTGCTATTTCTTTCCATGTGTTTACAAGAGTGTTGAATGATAAGCATCTATGTATCAGCAAGTCTAAAAGAGCTCTTTAAATAAATATTTTTTAAAAAAGTAGTATTATAAATATTTACAATTAATATTATAACTTAACTAAATAATTAAATAACAGGAAGTACTGGTTAATAGTTCACTGGCTAGGTTTTATTTTCATTCGTAGTTGTACATAAAATGCATAGCTACCACTGAATGGCATCTTGGACAACGAAATATGGGCATATAAGTGTAGAAGCAGTAGCAAGAAGATTTACCCAGGAGATTTCTAGGTAAACTTATGTGATTAGCTAAATATTACTCCATTAGTTTATTACTATAGCCAGGCCTTGCTTTCTCATCTAACACATTTTAAACTGATGGGAACCAATAAAGCACATCTAGCATAAAGAGCTACTTACACTCCATCAGCTCCTAAACCCAATCAGATTCAAACTAAAAGATAAAAATAAACTAAGAAATGGGCAGCAGTGTTTGCCTCTGAAGAAAGGAAAAGGGAGGCTGGAGAAAACAGGTGGAAGGAACAATTTTCACCATTTTTTACCTTCTGTACCTTTTGAATTTTGTACTATTGTCTACTCAATATATAAGAAAGTTAGTAAGGATTTCTTTCAATAAAAACATCATTTGGAAGAACACATTTTCACCATTTAGAAGATATAAATCATTGAACAACGATAGAAGTTAGGAGTTAAAAGAGCCTCCGATGACCATTCTGTAAGAAAATTCTCAAAGATGGAGCTGAGTTTCTAGGACTTAAAGTACAATATCTAGAGCAAAAGAAAAAGGAATTCCATATGGAGAGTTTTAATTTTAGATGGCTTCTCTTGTCAGCTTCATTTCTATTTCTCCTCTCCTTTGAAAATCTGTAAAGGGTTGAGGGTAGAAAGAGAATTGTCTGTGCTTTCATTTTTTAAAAAGTCATTTCATACTGAAATCCTCTTCTGAGCCACTTAAGATATTTCAGAAAAGAAATTTACTCTCAATATCTAGAACATAAGAAAGGCTAAGTGAGACATTCCAATGCATCCCTCATTTTGTTTCCTCCTCACACCCCTATCCAAAATATCACTCACCAAAACCAGCTTATTATTCTCCCTATCTTCCAATAGATTCCATCAGCCAAGCTAAGAAAAGGTAAGATTTGATGTGACATTTATGTAAATTTAGGATCTAGTCTGCTATCAAGAGGTACTAATGGACTTAACGATATTACGATTATAATATTAGAGTCTACAGCAATTAGCCACACCTTATCTTATGTGGAGGGCACATGACCAACAATACCAGAAACGGAGCTCAGGTTAACTACTCAATTACTGTCAAGTTAGTGCACACATATGCTATGCCTAGAAGGAAAATGGCCATCTTAGTTATTACAACACTGGAGCTAAATAAAGAGGTCCCATGTATGCATGTAAGTACCACATACTTGATACAGCAAACAGGGGTTTCCATGGACTACTTTCATTGAGCCCAAATTTCCCAAAACCGGAATAAGGCACTTAGTCATCTCAACAAGCTCCTAGCAGACTAGATTTTCTACTGTGCAAGGAGTAGAGGGCAGCAGAGAACACAGATCCTGAAACAATGAGAAAATTAAGTCAAAACAGACACACAACAACCTTCTGTTACTGTAAACAACTTTCACAAGACTTGACTTTCCTCTCTGATGAAATGTGAAATAGCGTTTCTTGTATCTTAATTTAATCTGCCTAATAAAATGTCTCAAAGGATTACATCATCTGCAGCTGTTCAGAATTTAAGGCAAACTCATTTAACTCTAGAGATACACTCTTTGAAATTAGATCTACTGGCCTCAGTAATATCCGCCTATTCTCAGACCTGGCCAGCGTGGGTGCATAGGAAGGCATACACGTCTTCTTATACCCCACCTGGAAGCCCCATGTCACCATCCGAGGGTCCAAGGAAAGGGACCACCGAGGTGGTAGGAGCCAAGTCACAACATTCCCCATTGATGGAAAAAAGCAACGAAAAGGATGACTGAAAATCCTTCTGATTTACCTCTGAATGTGTTATTTCAAATCTGTTGATTTTTACATGGAGCCAATTATCAGAGAATCCATTTCAAAGTAAATAGTGAAACTAAACTGCAAAAGCTTGAAGAGCTCCTAGCCCATGCTGACCTCCTCTTTCATCCCGGCGGTGGCATCTTTCCACAGGCAGCCTCAACGCATAAACGCAAGGTGAACTCCTTCTGTGATGCCATCTCATGTTAAGCTCAAAACTCATTCAGAGAAGAGATAAGAAATGTTTTCCTTTTAAAGGACCTCTCTCCCTCCTTCGGGCTCCTCTCAGGACCACCCCCACCCCCAAACTCAAATGCACAGCAGGGCACCTGCTCTGTTGGCTTTCGTGAGGCTGGACAAAGAAAAACCACAATAGTGGTGCCCCACCCCAGACTCCTGGAATTCCAAGAGTTACTAATTGACTACGCGGACATCTCTGCCCATCTTGTTGTGAAACCAAAGTCATCTGGTTTGTGTCCTGAATAACATCTTAGTGATTATTGGAAGACTGCTTACACTCAGCCTCTGAATCTGTCTGAACAACCTTGCTGAACCCCTTAACTAGTAAATGAAACCATGATTGGGGTTTGTAAATCTTCTGTCTTGTACCCCTACCCATTCTACCTCAACTTATTTTATGCATCTCAAGCAAATGAGCGTTATCCATTCCATGCTTAATACCCTCCCCACGTCTTATTTTCTGTGCACGTGCCGGGCAGTCAACTCATTCTCTGTTAATCAATACACAACACAAAAGCCATGAAAAGGGCTGAATTCAATGCAATACTCATCAAGGGAGGCAAAGCTACTTCACTATATGAATCTCTATGCAAGGTGTTTGGGGTTTGGGGAAATCTATTCAGAAGTCTAGTTTAATCACCAAAAATTAAGCCTCCCAAGCTTCATCTGGAAAATAAATTAAAAGGTATTCTGATTATCTCTAACAGCCAACACAGACGCTGAGCCTGAAGAGAAAAGGGTCAGTTTGCCTCTGGGCTCCTGGACACGTCAGCCTGAAGCTTCAGAGCTCATCCGCCATCTGTACTGAGCAGCTGTCTGGGGATGCATGTCAGAGCTCTCATAACCCAGCATCAGGCAATTGAGTTTAAATGTCACTCTTGGCTAGACATCCAGGCATACCCCATGCCCACTAGGTCCTATGGATAAGACAAACTTCAGGCATCACTATGTAATACTATTCCTTGAACCGCATTCACTTTATGATCTGTGGCTGGCACACTGTTAATTACATGGCAAAGAGAGGTCAAAACAGAATCCAGAGACGAAAATGGAACCCAGCTGTCCCACACATAATCAGGTCCATCTGAGACACGGAGCCATCACCCTTCAATCACTGCCATAAGCACGAGCTCCTGCAGCCTCTCTTTATCAATAAGCCACAAAATGCAGTCCCTGAATCCTGCAGGTTTTCACTGTGAAATGACATTCCCTTAGCACACTCAAAATATAAAGCCTATTTTCCCAAGGGAAAAAGGAAGGAAATGACATTCCCTTAGCACACTCAAAATTTAAAGCCCATTTTCCCAAAGGAAAGAGAAAGCAAATGACATTCCCTTAGCACACTCAAAATGTAAAGCCCATTTTCCCAAAGGAAAAAGGAAGGAAATGACATTCCCTTAGCACACTCAAAATGTAAAGCCCATTTTCCCAAGGGAAAAAGAAAGGAAATGACATTCCCTTAGCACACTCAAAATGTAAAGCCCATTTTCCCAAAGGAAAAAGAAAGGAAATGACATTCCCTTAGCACACTCAAAATGTAAAGCCCATTTTCCCAAAGGAAAAAGAAAGAAAATGACATTCCCTTAGCACACTCAAAATTTAAAGCCTATTTTCCCAAAGGAAAAAGAAAGGAAATGACATTCCCTTAGCACACTCAAAATGTAAAGCCCATTTTCCCAAAGGAAAAAGAAAGAAAATGACATTCCCTTAGCACACTCAAAATTTAAAGCCTATTTTCCCAAGGGAAAAAGAAAGGAATTAAGAATGGCAGAGACTAAGACGGAAGGGGGTTCTCAAAACGAAGTGAGGGAAGGAGGGAGAGAGGAATGATATAGAAAACGAAGAGCAGGCAGGAGGAGTGGGGGGGAGAAGGGAGGAAGGAGGAGAAAAATAGCACTGGAAACATCAGAAAAGAGACAACAATAGAGGGCGGAATAGGGATAAAAGGACAGAGAGAGTAAAAGAAAACGAAATTTGGGGTAGTTTTTGAGAAGAGCATATAAATAAAATGTTTATCACTTCCAAATGTTGAATATGGGCTTCAAATCAAGTTGTCATGTACTATCATCACCTCACCCATTACAAATTAGTAAGTACCCACAGCATTTTTTTTTTTTTTTTTTGCGGTATGTGGGCCTCTCACTGTTGTGGCCTCTCCCATTGTGGAGCACAGGCTCCGGACGCGCAGGCTCAGCAGCCATGGCTCACGGGCCCAGCCGCTCCGCGGCATGTGGGATCTTCCCAGACCGGGGCACGAACCTGCGTCCCAACCCGCGTCCCCTGCATCGGCAGGCGGACTCTCAACCACTGTGCCACCAGGGAAGCCCCCCACAGCTCTTTAAATTCCAGCAAATTTTCAGTGTCTGATTGGAAGGGGATCACAATGGTAACCCATCACAGAAGGCACTATTGGGCTAGAGTGAATCTTCCCCTTAGGACAGCTGAAACCAAACAGATTTTAAGAAAGAGGACCCTATCCTGGAGTTATATCAAGGCTCATCTTCAATCACCTCTCAACCCTACAGGGACACTGCTTTCCCTCTGCTCCATGCCCATCTCAAAACCCCAAAAATGCCCATGGTCATAGTAGAAGACAGTGTCTCTACCCTCTATGAAGAAGAATGTAGCTATGCTTAATTGCAAGTTGGACTGTAATACCTGAAAATGATTTTCCACAGCAGATTGAGATTCCGGTTAGACATAAAACTTTCAAATGATATTTGGAATAATATATAGGACACCAAGCCAGCTTTTAAAATAGTCTTTGATATTGTTGAGAATATATTGTTACTAGAAATAATTTCAGTATAGATTACAGTGGGCTGGCGAATGAATTTCCAATTGGCCTTTTAAATCACAACGATTTGATAAGCTCCCTGAAGACTCAATGGCTGCTTCGCTTTCACTATCGTTTCCTAAAAGCACATCTTCAGAACCCCAACAATAATCTCACATAAAAAGACTGCTTCCGAAATGGACTTCCTTATCATCATCTGATCCCAAGACACTGGCAAAGTGCCTTCGTTTTTAATTATTTTATTTTTTTTTGGCAGCGCTGAGAGGCATGTAGGATCTTAGTTCCCCCATCAGGGATAGAACCCATGCCCTGTGCATTGGTAGCGCAGAGTCTTAACCACTGGACCGCCCGGGAAGTCCCAAAAGTGCCTTCTTATAAATGACATTGTGCTAAAAACAAGCACAAAAGAAACACAGTGTAGAGCCTGAGAACAATGAAAATCTTCAAGCACTTTGGTTAGTGACCTATCCCAGTGAAATAATTCAAAAGAAAAGAGAAAGTCATGAGAACAAAGATGCACAATAGAATATTATTTATAAATAGAAAAATACTGCAACATTAAACGTCCAGCAATTAAAAATATCTAAATACATGACAGTGTATCAAACTCAACGACATAAAGTCATTAGGATGATGGTGATACAGCAATATGAAAAAAATCCTTATGATATAATGCTTCAAGTAAAATATGAAATAATCTGTCCTTTAGTATTACAGTTATGTAAATATTTACATGTATGATCAAAACCCAGAAACAGAACAAAAATTGCTGGTCCATTGTAATGTGAACATAGAACTGATGTTTCTTCTGTTTCCTTATTACTGTTATGCTGATGTTTGTGCAATAAACAAAAATTGAAAAAAAATTAAAGAAGGAAGAAGGGGAAAACAGATCACAGCTTTTAGAAGCATATACTATCGATATCAGACAATACAGACATAAACCAAGATGGTATACAGCTCAGTGAGAAAGCATGGAGATGGCATAGCAATTAAAAATGCTAAAGGAAAAAAATGCAGATGTACATTCCAGTGGAGAAAGAGACCAACTCAGAAAGAGATGTCTCATGTTAAAAAGACATGCGATAGAAAGGGAAGGAAGAGTTCTCAGTGGAATTGAAAATTAAGAGCTTCAAGGAATTAGAAAAGATCCTTTCCAATTAGAAAGCTCACTCATCAGTACTCTAGACATAGCGTGTTCAAGTAGAAGATTGTGAGTGGAGCAGACCTGAGATTTTCTTCTCTCTGCCCTGTCAGAAAACCTTCTGAGCATATGTGGCTTAGGAAAGCTCATGATACTCAACTCGATGGCGATGGCTGCCAAACACATTCACACATCAAGCAAGAAATACTAGCAATTAAATACATCATCTGCACGAGAAAGCACAGAGAAGTGGCATGGAAACAGTGCTTGTTTCAATAGTTCTCGAACTTCAGAGCTAATTAAATTTCTTTTTTTTTTCCCTCCCAATTGGAAGCGTAGGTGATTAGCAATATTCAAGCTACAACACAATAATTTAGAATGTGTTCTGGGAGCCATAATTAGAATTAAATCATAAGACGTAAACAAGGGTGATCTTCCTTCTGACGATTAGCTTTATAAAAAGAAAATTACGTATTTGTTTTGTTACGTGTTTTATTTTATTTGTCACTCTATGTTCAGGAGGCCATTACTATAAAGATTTTATGCATTATATACAAAACATTATGTTGTACACCTGAAACTAATACAATGTTTTATGTCACTTATACCTCAATAAAAAAGGGGGGTTTCTAATTAGAGGAGGCTCAAGAGCAACAATTTCAGCAACTGGTGGTCACACATTAATTATGGTTTGTGGACCACTTAGGCCCTTCCTCATTTTGACTCTGGTTTTTTTTTTTGGAATTTTATTTTATTTCATTTTTTTATACAGCAGGTTCTTATTAGCTATTTTATACGTATTAGTGTATATATGTCAATCCCAATCTCCCAATTCATCCCACCACCACCACCACCCCGCTTCCCCCCTTGGTGTCCATACATTTGTTCTCTACATCTGTGTCTCTATTTCAGACGTGGATGGACCTAGAGACTGTCATACAGAGTGAAGTCAGTCAGAAAGAAAAAAACAAATATCGTATATTAACGCATATATGTGGATTCTAGAAAAATGGTACAGGTGAACTGATTTGCAATGCATGACTCACTGTTTAAATTGAATATTTCTAGGACCCAGAAAGTTCATGAATGAAGGGGAAATGAGAGAAAATCCACACCCATGTTATTCCCTGTATTGGAAGGGGAAGTTTTATATTAAGATTAAAATCAGCTTTCTGAAATATCCACAGATGCTTTGAGCCAAACAAAGCCCCCCTCTCTGAAACTCAGAGAGTCAAATTTTGGCTTCGGTAGGGAGTCAGGCACGGCGGAACGCACTCAAGCCCTTCTACGTCTCTGGCATGATTTGTTCCAGTGCACAAGTCTGGTTCACTAAGAATAACCTTAAAAGAAATCTCAAGATGTGCCATGTTTTGTCCAAGATTCTCTAAACACTTTATAAAGGGGCAATACCCATGCTCTTCAGGTGGAGTTGAAAAGGCTGAAAGTATCTGAGAAAGAGGAAGCAATGCTCTCATTTGATTTTTTTTTCATGGAGATATCCTATGTTTACAGAAAACTTAAGGAGTTCTGAGGATTTTTGGTGAACAACCAAGTAACTGACCACAGTATTCAATTTTTTAAAAACAGCTGTAGTAGCATAAAGAGGTATTATAAATTACAAAACAGAGGAAGAATATAAGAAAATTATAGACATCAGCACAGATATCACATATCCCAGATATGAGGTGATGAGATTCTGTGATGAGAATGGGACTTCATCTCCATCATATTCTTTCCTAAAAACCATAACCCCAGTCTAATCATGGGAAAATATCAGACAAACCCAAACTGAGGAACTTTCTACAAAACACCTGACTAGATCTGCTTTAAAAGTGTCAAGGTTGTTATAAACAAGGAAAGACTGAGAAGCTATCACAGGTTGGAGGAGACTAAGAAGACATGACAACTAAATGCAACCCAGGATCCTGGAAAAGAAAGAGGATATTAGTGGAAAAACTGGGAAATCCTAATAAACTCCGTAGTTTAGTCAACAGTATCATACCAATGTTAACTTTTAGTTTTAAAAATATATACTATGATTGTGTAAATGTTAACATTACCGGCAGCTACATGAAGGGTTACAGTAACTCCCTGTGCTATACTTGCAACACTTCTGTTAATCTAAAATTATTTCAAAATAAAAAATTTAAAAAAGAAAGAGAAAAACAGAGGAATGTTTCTTAGTGGGAACAGACTGGTAAGGGGAATTTTGTCCATGTGGTTTAAAAATAATCCAAATTTAATCTGCATATATTTGCATATAGCTTTTTCATTTCAACTTTTACAACAAAAGCGAAAATTCTTTTAGGAAAAGCTGAGTTATCAAATACAGCAGGATGGGGAAAGGGAAAGCAAAGATTTGGGGGAGGCTGGATAAAGGGAGGAGAAAAGAGTAGAAAGGCAGAGTCACTTCCCTGGGTCTGCTTCTAATAGTTGCTCTACCACTGCTAATAAAATAGTCTTAAGAAATTAGCCATATATCAAAACTGACATTGTTGATTTTCTTTTTACTCTCAGGTAGTAACGTGTTTTTTCTTGGAGAGGGAAATGCCACTGCCAAGGAAATGAAGCGCTCCATCCTCTCTGGGAAGGGGTACAAGAGTCAAACAGGCAGCCTTCGCCATGCCCTAGAAGACTCGCTTAATGACTCCAACAATTTACATTGCAAATTGTCATTTTCTCACTCAACATCTGACATCTGATGTTGAGTGTCATTTTCTCACTCAACATCTAACTGTTCAACATACAGTTAAACTCTGTTTGGCTCCATGATAACAAAGAACAATGACTTTAACACAGAGGGATACACAACATGATTCTCAGTCACTGCCTTCCAGTCTTGAAGCCATAAACCTCCTGTTAAACAATTCCTGAATCCCCACGCTGCAGATGTCTGGTGGTCTTAGGGAAATTAAATCCCATATCACTGGAGCCCGCAGGGTTAGGGTATCTTTACAATGCAGAGCTAAAAAATGCCGTCTACACATAATTTCTGGCTTTTGAAGAGATAGTATGAGATGAACAATGTTCCTACGTCTAGCGTTTGGAAATCAGGACTCATTTTTCCATAGTATGGTATGAAATATAATGAGAACTTCAATCTAATCATGAAAAATATTAGCCAAACTCAAATTGAGAGACAATGTACAAAATAACTGGCCCGAAATGGTATTGGGAAAGCTGGATATCCACATGCAGAAAAACGAAGGTGAACACTTACCTTACACCACACACAAAAGTTAACTAAAAAAAAAATAAAAATAAAAAAATAACTGGCCCATATTCTTCAAAAACCATCAAGGAACGGAGAGAAAGGCAAAAGAGCTGCTCCAGATTAAGAGAAAGCAAAGAGGACAAGTAAGTGCAACACATAACTGTGGATCTGGACAGAATAAAATGGTTTAAAGGACATTTCATGAAATTCAAGTAAGGACTGGATTACAAAATAGTATTTATCAATGTTAAATTCTGAGATTTTGGTAATTGTGCTAGGTACGCTTTTAGGAAATATATACACACTAAAGTTTTAGGGGGAAATAAAGTTTAACTTGCAGTTGAGACATTTGTTCAGCACTGCAGTCCTGGCAAAGGGAATGGGTGCTCTCAGTAGAGGAAAGAACTCTATAATACACAGAACACCTCCGTTCATATAAAGAACCAAACATTTTAATGTGTATGCTAACATACAAGGGGTATTTCCTCCCTTTCACTGACCTCCCCTGAAAACTGATTTGCACTCACTTTGCCCACTGAAAATTGATTTGCACTCACTTTGCCCACTGAAAATTGATTTGCACGCACTTTGCCCTATTAAGATTGGATCATCTGGCTTGGAAAATAAAGGGTGAAGAGTGACCAGGTTTGGGGTGAACTTGATCACAGCATGCCATGGCCCACTCCCCCAAACGCCCACTAAATTGGAAACTATGTGAAGATGCTGCCGCCTGGTGGCAGCACGAGGCAATTAGCGGAGCACAGTAAAGACAGGAGTTTCTCATCTTCTAGGCAGCTTTATAACGTTGGCCGTGCATCTTACACACCACTGAGTTTTACACACTTGCAAATACTGGAGGGTAGATTCATATAACAATCCCATAGCTATTCACTTGCACTTCAATGTGCTCTTGAGAGTGAGGCAGCATAACAGCTCTCAGGAGAAGGAAGAGAGGTGTGTGCGTGTGCGTGTGTGTGTGCGTGTGCGTGCGTGTGTGTGTGTGTGTGTGTGTGAATTCCATCATGGGCTTTCCTAGAGGGAAAAGCTTAAAAACTATTACACAAAACCAACACAAAACTCATGCTCTACAACCACCTTCCATTTGCATTCCTGAGTTCTCTTAACCTTTTATTTCAGAGAGATGCAGTACGGTTCAGTGCCAAACAACAGTGGCCTGGGGATGAGATAAATTTATCACTGAATTTCTGGTGTCATTTCTTACTACCTGTGAGACCCTGGGCAGGTTATTTAACCTCAGTATTTTCAAATATAAAATAAGAGCAAAACCTCTGTTTCACAAACTGGTTGTGAAGATTAAATGAGGAACACGTGTCAAACACCCAGGAGAGGCCCTGGCACAGGATAATAAGTAGACAAAAGATGTCTAGTTCTTCTTTCCCCACTGGGGTTGGTGATCCATAAAGAGAATTCATATCTCTGCTACTTGCTCTTGTTTTTTTCTTCAAAGCCCTACCAAAAAAGTGTCAAAAAACAGCTCACACACTGAAGCTAGACTCAAAATGCAATGACTAAGACACATTTGGTAAAAGTGATTGATTGGTGTGTAGACATACTGTCACGGCACCATTTTAAAGGGGACTATTTTAGAGATGGACATCATAACACCTGCCCGGAAGGACTAATAAAGGAATAGAAGATGGAACACAGGTGTGGAGGGGTAGGAGGAAGAAGGACAGGTCTATTTATAGTGAGTGACACTTTCATTTTTACCGTGATTAAATACACTGTGCAAAAATAAAACCTGATGATAAAGAAAAATGGCAAACATTCTGCCAGTGTACTCAGTAAGTAATATTGCTTCAGTAATTATGTAATTTCTTGTAAATCACCCAAAAGCATTTGCAATAAAGACACGACAATTCCAAGAAAAAGGCAAGGAGATGACAGCAGAAACTGAGGGACCCAAAAGCTTTATTCATTCACTCAATGCCCATTCATTCCACTCCTATCAGGGAAAGAGAGAAGAAAGACCTAGAAGCTGACCTCCTATTATTCAGGGCCCATCAGGGGAGAGAGATAAATCAGGAGATGAAGTGGAATTTGCTCTATGAAAATCGACAAATCTGCGCCCAAAGTATAGAAAGTAGCACAGAAGAGATAGGAGTCAAGGGTCTATACGATATACTCCCCAACTCCCTCAACTTTCTCACTTCACTACTCACATTCCAGAACTTTCTCTTTTCCTCAAGGTTAAGGAGAATAAGGTTTAGAAGAGGAAAAGATGGCTAGAATTGCTTTATCTGGTTCTATTTCATTAGTAAAAATGTAATAAAATAAAAGCAAAATGCTTTACCTTTGTTCTTACAAATAATAATAATAGCTTACATTTGCAGAAGATTTATTATGTACTGGGAATTTCAGAGATTGTGTTTTTTATTCTAGAATGTCCATTTCATTCTTTCCTATTGGTTTTATTTCTCTACTGAGACTTCTAATCTTTCTGCTAAGATTTTTATTCACTGAAAACATGGTTTGCTTTTTTTCCACTGTGGACCAAGTTTTCATGATCTTTTAAAACTCATTGTCTGTTAGTGTCAACATTTGGTTCATCTTAGAGTTGGATTTGATAGATTTTTGTCTTCGTTCTTCATACATCAGGGAATTTGGGATTGTATTCCAGGCATTATGAACGTTATGTTGTGCAGACTCCGGATTCTGTCATTTTTCTCTAATGAGTGTTGTTTCCTTTGTTTTAGCAGATGATTTTCTTGTCTGTGCTTGAACTGCAGATTGTCTGGGGGGCTGCCGCTCTGGCCTCAGTTCAGATTCTTTGTCTGTAGCTAGGCTGCTTTGAGTCTGCTCCATGTACATGTCGTTCTGAGGTCAAAGATGAGGGCAGACAGAGCTTAGGATACATTCTCTGGCTGCCGAGGTGGTCTGACTTCAAGCACTAGAGCTACAACTGCAGACACCTGTTGATATGGGTCCCTCTAAATTGTTTTATATAGTGAGGGCAAAAAACCTAAAATGTAGCCTGGGAAACCATACTCCCTACAGGATAAAAATATAGCAAACCTAGACCAAAACATTCACCCAAATCAACCTGCATTTGTTGGAACTTCTACGTACGCTTAAGTCCATCACAAATCACTAAATCACCTTTTTTCTCCTGATCTACATATTTGACCAATCTTCATGTCCATTACATTAAAATCCTCTCACCTTTAGAAGTCACAACATATGAAGATCGAAACTTATAATTTCTCCATTATAAGTAGGTGGATAACAGAGAATGGGCTACTGTGAGGCATTTCCCATTTCCTCTCCCATCATATCATTAAAGACTTTCTAAGGAACTGAGTTATTCTGAATGGACTCTAATAGCCTAAAGGCAAACAAACTGCATCTTATGTTGAGTTTGTTGTCCATCTCTATTTTTAGCACAGCAGCAGTCAAGCAGAGTTTTAAAATAGAAACCATTTCTATACTTTTTAAAGAGATTACAATGGAATTTGATACACGACCAGCATATTTAATAGGGAGGTCTAACTAGTATCATTTATACAACAGAAGTCTTTGATAATACTTGTTTCCCTTTACTGCTTGTTAAAGTAACACTGTGTTTTAATAATTACAAAGTAAATGAATATTCCTGAAAAAATAATAAGTATTTGTTTTTCTCTTTCTGTCTTACTTCACTCTGTATGATAGACTCTAGGCCCATCCACCTCACTACAAATAGCTGATTCACTTTGTTATACAGCAGAAACTAACACAACATTGTAAAGCAATTATACTCCAATAAACATGATAAAAATAATAATAATAAGTATTTATGTGACCTCCAAGTTCCAAACAAAGGTCCACTTGCTGGGCAGGGAGCTACAGTGGACACTCTAATCATCTACACCCTATATACATCCTCTTGTTGGAGAAACAGTTCTGGATATAATCTGGAGGGACCCACTACCTTGGGCAGGTCTGATTGGGCGAAGGTGGTCATTTGACTCAAATTGGACAAGATTTCCATCCAGAAAATTAGAAGTACTTCTCTTAGAAGCCATGAATCATCAAATGGGCACAGGATTGGGTACGTTATATAAAGCTAGAGATGGAACAGCCATTGTCTTCCCTATTCATGCTGAAAAAAGAAAAAGCGGTCTGCGGAGACTTCCCTGGTGGTCCAGTGGTTAAGACTCCGCGCTTCCAGTGCAGGGGGCGTGGCTTTGATCCTGGTCAGGGAACTAGGATTCCACATGCCGTACAGTGTGGCCAAAAAGTAAAATAAAATGAGCCTTTAAAAAAAAAAGAAAGAAAGAAAAAGCAGTCTGCAGAAGTGACCAAAGAAGCAGATAAGCAGAGAGATGCAAAACTGCTGGCCTGCAGTCAGAGGAAGATGGAGCAAGGTGGTACCCTGAGGGCTAATTGGATGGCAGGAACTGGATTACTGCACTATCCTAAGTTAAATGAGTTATAATCCTTTATTCAAAGGGGGAAAAGTGCTTAGTTCTGGACTGTGCTTCTTGTTGGAAAGACAAAATCACAGGCCAGTGGAAGAAGATTAAAAAAAAATAATGATAAATAAGAGCAAAAGAAGACTCTAATAGGCAGACAGGAAATGTGGCTGTGGGGATATAGAGAAAAGGCATCTTAGGAGAGTTTTTAAAGCTTGTGAAATTAGTAAAGACAAAAGTCTTCAGAGTTATTGAGGATTCAGTCAAATGGGCACTTTCTAAGGCTCATGGTGGAAATGTAAATTGTTACAGTGTTTCTTCTAACAAATTTTGCAACATGCATCAAAATCCCTAAAAACACTGCACGGCTAAATCTTGTTGGGGACAAAGGCACGGAATTCTTGGCTGTGGCCGCAGGAGCCACCCATGACTGGTCCTTCTGCGAGAAGCTTCTATGAGTATGTACAGAAAAGGCAGGCTTCGTCAATAGTGTAGCTTAGCTCCTGTATTTTTAAGATTTTCACTAAGTTTCTGTCAGATAAAGCTAAGCATATACTAAAATGACATAATAAATTCTACTGCCTTTTCACTAGAAACCTTAAAATAAAAATTCACTTTGAAAATTTAAAAAGCCATAGGATCCCATTTTAGAGAAAGCATACTTATTTACGTAAGCATAGAAAATATCTGGAAAAGATGCGCACCAAAATTGTAACTATTTTATTTATATATGAAGGAATGTGGCTTCTTTTTTTCTAAATCATTTTGATTATCTATATTTCTGAATTCTCTGCAGTTTGTCTTGCTTTCGGAATTAGAAGAGTTAAAAAGAGTATTCAAATAATGTAGTTAGAAACAATGTGAATAAAAACCATTTCAAGGAAAGCAAGAAGAATTTAAAAATAGGAAGTACAAATAAACAAAATAATAAATGAGAGCTTTTATTCTTAAAGTTTGACCCAAGTGTCTAAAAATGTCTCCTAAGGAAATAATTCTAAATGTGGACAAATAGTTATGCACCATATGTTTGTTGAATCATTTTTGTGATTTATTTTAAAATATTCTTAATTATATGGGAGAACACCTAAGTAAATTACGGTTCAATCACTTATTGCAGTGCTATCCAGCCACTACACATGATTTTTATCAAGGTTTACTTGTGACAAATGGAAATGATAGGAAATTGAACATAAAATTTAATCTCAACTATGTAAAGATCAGAATCCATAGAAAAAGCAATAAAGGAAATATACTAAACAGTAGCGTGTTTGCGAGTGGAGGGTGGGGTCACAGGTATTTTTTTTGTGGTTTCCTGTATGTTTTCTTTGCTTCTTCACAATTTCCTCTCCTCTCCAAAGTTTCCACAATAGGGAAGTATTAAGTTGACTAGCAGAAAGAAAGACTGTTAAAAAGTGTAAATAGAAAGTCCACGAGGTAAAAGTACAAAAACCAAAACCAAACATTGCAGATACGTGTTTAGATCTGGAGAGAGAATTGTTTTTTTTTTTGTTTTTTTTTTTGTGGTACACAGGCCTCTCACTGCTGTGGCCTCTCCCGTTGCGGAGCACAGGCTCCGGACGCGCAGGCTCAGCGGCTCAGCGGTCCAGCCACTCCGTGGCATGTGGGATCCTCCCGCACCGGGGCACGAACCTGCGTCCCCTGCATCTGCAGGCGGACTCTCAACCACTGCGCCACGAGGGAAGCCCAGGAGAATTTTTTTGAGGGCTTTGAAGGATTCAACCTGACAAGTAATTATCCGTTTACCACGTTTGTTCTTGTAATAACTGCCAAGGACTCCATGAGTTCTTTGACCACCTCCCCCTTGGTTTCTCCAGGAGGAAGGAGAAGAACACACATGAGAACTAAGGCTGGGGGCAGTGAAGCAAACGCGAAGCCCCCATACCCGACAGGGATTACAGTGCAAAACCCACAAAAAGATGCTCATCCAACCAGGGCCCCTGGCTTCCCATACTTCTGCCAGGCTGATGTTTTCACAGAAATCTCTTTTAAGACGGAGGTAATTTTTTCTGACATGTAAACTGAATGAACATGACAAGCTGTTACATAAGGAGCAGTGGAGGACAGAAAGGACGGACCCTTTGCCCACTGGGGTAGGGACATGCTCTGCCGGGCTCAGGGTGTAACAGAGAAGGACACAGAGACACGAGCCACTACTCTGGGAGGGTCCCTGCCGGACCGGGGAGCTTGGAGGTGGGGCACCCTTGCTAACCAGCAGCCTTAGGCAGTAGACTCACACCCCGCACTAAAAACAGGGCAGTACTATATATACAGTGTTGAGTCACTAGGAAACACTAAAAATAGGACAATGCAAAAGGCTTTTTATAGGAAGAGTATCAATTTTGTTTCCTAGCTATAATGGCCTATAACACAGAGAGTTCCTGTGTTACAGGCCATCCAATTTCCAATTTTCTCTTCTCATCACTTTCTCTCCTGCTGGCAGATGGGCACGCACATCTGTGCACACACAGATATACGCATACACATGCACACACATCAACTTGTAAATCTATCACGCATCCTCTGCTCAGAAGAAACCACCCTGGGTATTCGAATCGTGCTGTAGCAGTACTCCTGCCACTGGAAAGCCTACAACATCCCCGTGTGTATGCAGAGAAAAGAGGCTGAAAGAATCTACTCCAAAACGGCATCTTCTTTATACTGCCACCAAAGTGAAATCTTCATGTTTAACCACATAATCTCCTAATTTAAAATGATCAAATATCATCCAAATACCCAGGCACAGATCTTTCACGGCCTGTCGTCAAAGGAGCATTTTCTTCACAATCTCCAGTTGTCCACCCCCCTCTCCTCCTCCAGGGCTAATCCGTGCCTGTCCCTTTGTTTGCCCTCCAATTCCCGCACATCCAAACACTTCCCATTCTATAAGGCCCATCTCAAATGTCCCCACCACATGACTTCATCTCTAAAATAGGAAAGATAATGGCTGTGCCTTGTGCCTTGTAGAGATGAAATGAGACCCTGCATGGGAACCCTTTGGCCCAGGTCCCAAGAAGGACTCAAAATGCTGCTGCTGGTGGGGTGCCACTGCGGCTGTTTTGTTACTGATATAAAACCAACGGAAACCCCAGTGGGCCAACCTGAAAATGATAATAGACTCAGCAGGCCAATCAGTTTGATGAACTTTTCAAGAGAAAGGGCAGGAATACTAAGAAAGCAAAGGGTTCACAAATACCCATTACCCTTTTTTAACTACGTTGTCTCCTATCTCAGGAGCTTGTGTCATTTCTCACTGGGAGGTCTGTGGGTTTGCAAGAGTTCACGGAGAGTTCCTCCCGTTTCCCTTTCTCTGCTCTTCGGAATGAACAAGTACAGAAAGTGTGCCGAGATGCCTGTGCCGGGACGGTTCTTATATAACCACGTTATTCTCAAATTGGTTCTGGTCCCTTCCATTGGAAAGGTTTTGACAGCCTTCCTACACCTACAAAATGCCATGCCCAGATTTAGAATCCCACGCCAGGGAGCCAGCTCCTGGTGTATAAATTACTTCCTCCCAGACATAAAACAGGTCTGCGTGGCGTGTTCACACCTCCTCTCCCGAGGTCACATCACACCGAATTCAGAACTATGAGACACATCAACAAATGGTGACCATTTGCAAAAAAGGAAAAAAAAAAAAAAGTCTCAGGAAAAAGTATGAGAATAGAAGGCTCGCTAACTTGATGTGGAGCTGTTCAGTGACTGTCCAAGGCAGGGTGGACAGCAAGCAGGCGACAGCATCAGGGGTCTCTGAACTGGCATTTCTTCACCCTCTGGCCTGCACCCCAGTAGAGCCAGCACTGCTCTCAGAGGTGCTTTGATACGATCCTACCAGGGGCAGAAACCACGAGGCCAGGCCAGGACAGCAGAGCCCAACAGGAGGAGGTGCTGGATGTTTACAGCAATCCATCATAGGTACCAGAATCCCATAACTGCTTGTCCTATTTTAGACTCTGATCTGGTTCTGGCTCTAGCACTGTCTAGCCTAAGTCCAAGGTACTCCAAAGGGTTATCCTGGATAGAGTCAGCCAACTGAAAGGTGCTTCCTGCTGTGAACAGCAAAATTAATTTGATTTATATAGTGATTTTGAGCCCTCCCCTCTTTTGAAAATTCACACAGGAGCAGGTGCCTATGAGAACTAGATCCCTAAGGACATGCTTAGGGATGGGCCTGCATGCTAGCTCCTGAGCTGCTACTCAAGGCAGAGGAAAAGGAACCACCTCTTCATTAAAGAGGCTTTTTGAGGATTATAAAACTCCTGCCCTGCCAAGCACTTTTATAAAAATTCTCTGGAATTCATGGACTTTGGGAGGTATCACCCTTCAGAGTAATCTAGCTCCACTTTGAAGCTACATATTTCTAATCTGTGATCCAGCTGGCTATGGTCAAATGAAGAACTATCCCAGTCAAAATGCAGACCCCATACTCACTGCGGCCATCAGACCCAAATGGTAACATCAATAATTAGAATTTATTAAAATTCTCTCAGTGCCAGGCAGGTTTCTAAGAACTCGACTTCTATGAACTTATTAATCCCCACAACAAAGCTTAGGTAGGAACTATTACTAAACCATTCTTACTAATGCAGATACTGGGATACAGAAAGGTTAGGTAAATTGTCCAAGGTCACACAGCTGAGGAGCAATGGAGCTGGGATGGAAAATCAGGCAGTCTGGTCCCAGAGGCTGTGTTCATAAAAGCTGTGCTATATTAGTCTCAGATGAACTGACCTGTTTATATGTCATAAGCCCACATTCCCTCTGTAACACCCTTGCACCTGCTGGATGGTGCTCCTTTGCTCCAAAGTTCTATGTACAAAGAAAGGATGCCAGGAAAGGGGTACTCTAAGGGGTTAATGACTAACACTGTTTAATAAGTTACCACCCTCTGCCACAGTCTTGTTTTAACGGGGACAATATTCTTGTGGGTTTTAAGCTAAAAGTGTAAGGCAGAAGGTTTCGGCTGGGGAATGGTTCTTCTGAACGTTTTAAAAATTACCCCTTTAGGGCTTCCCTGGTAGCGCAGTGGTTAAGAGTCCGCCTGCCGATGCAGGGGACGCGGGTTGGTGACCCAGTCTGGGCAGATCCCACATGCCATGCCGCGGAGCGGCTGGGCCCGTGAGCCATGGCCGCTGAGCCTGCGCGTCCGGAGCCTGTGCTCCGCAACGGGAGAGGCCACAGCAGTGAGAGGCCCGCGTACCGCAAAAAAATAAAAAATAAAAATTACCCCTTTAAGTACTCCACCTTCTCAGAGCTGCTCTTTACGAAAACATCTTCAGCCTGGAGAGTAATGGATACACATGCCTTTGTTAGGAACGCCCCCTAGTGACTAAAGAACAGATTCAGCACTAACAGGAGATAAACGGACATCAGGCTGGACAACGGGTGCTGAACAGGAAAGGAGGTGGAAAACACAGAGCAGGAGAAACCCATCTCCTCACTAAGTTTTCAATAGTCACCTCAGAAATTCTGCCTAGAATTAAAATTAATTACATTAAAATACAAGAAGAGAATGAAGTTCAAATATTGTCATAGCAATGAATCACAGTTCATTTGTTTTTCAAAGTTTTCCTTTCGAATATTTCCTTTAAAAATATCAAAGCATTTCAAGAGCACAATAATTCATGTGTCCCTTGTAGGCCTGATGTACTTTTCACCGTCTTCACATGGCATCTACAGCAGGTAACTGCTGGCTCTTTGGAGGCTGATTCTGAGATGAGATTATCCCCAGTTCTCACTGCGCCTCCAAGCTCCCTCCCCTGCCGGGGAAGGGGGAAGGGAAGTAACCTGTCACATATGTAAAGCCACCAACTTGAGGCAGCGACAGCACAAGCCCTGATGTAATAGGCAGGCAGCGGAAACGGGCCTACTTGTCACTTCTGTCAGCGACGGAGCACACGTGAGGGCTGCCCCCTGCAAGCAAGCCGGACACACTCTGCCTGTTTGGACGGTCCTTTCCCACTCCAGCCGAACAGCAAAGGAGGGACAGGGAAGAAAAGTCCTGCAAGTGATCTACATGGGACTTCTTGGTATCTCTCTGCATCACTAGCAAGTGAGATGACGCTACCCTGAGATGGAGGCGGCCCTACGAGGCTGCGGATACCAACATGAAGAGCCCACCGTGCAGGAGCTCTGTCTGGTGACCTGCTCCACTCGGTTCAATGATGGGGAGATAAAGCCCGATATCCAATCTTCCTGGGTTCTGCCAGAGACTTTCCAAAGCTATCTTTTCCTTTTCTTTATGTGCAGCTACAACTTCAACAAAGCTACGGTCCCTGCGCTTAAAACCAAATGTGAAGACAGCACGTGCTATGCTACGTATCGTTTACCGAAAACATCCAAGAAAGACACCGCAGAGCCCTCCCTGGCCATGGTGGTCTTCTCTTCACCTGTAATGAGGAGTCACTGGAAAGACAGGACTCTCAGCTGCCAATCAAGGAAGTGACCAACAGAACTGCCTGCAAGTTTTGGCTTAAACTATGGGAATCCTCAAAGAATGCTCTCCTTGGGTTGCTTTTCCTCTCAGCACCCCCCTTGCTCTTTGTTGAAGTGAGGAAGGGAAAGGCAGAGATAAAAGGAAAAAAATGTCTAAGAGGCTCAAGTACCCCCTACCATCAAGACGGAAGTTTCAGTGATATCTCTGAACATTGAACTCTGGAAGTGGCTACTTAAAAGAAAAAGTTGAAAAGTGAATCTCTAAGTTTCTACTCACCTGAGAAATACATATGAAGAATCAGCTCAAACTTCCCCAGACAGTTTTGTACCACATCCCAGTGATGCTCGTTCATTTTGACTCAATTTACCACTCCTACCCCCTCCAAGTTACTGCTGTCACACATTTTAATTATGTATATTTTTAAGTCCCCAAATACATTATTGTTTCTACAGTGAATATTTATTTGGATATTCTATTTCCGGTGCATTCTTTCCTGCATTTCCATGGTAAGAGAGGAGAAAATATTAGACTGTATAGATTGTTATGCCCCATATAAAAGACTTTCACTACAGCATAAGGAAAAATAATTGGGAATGAGAGTCAGGAGATGTGGGTACTACATAAATGCTCACGTGCCATGAACCGCAGGCCAATCTCGCTTAACAAGGAGGCCAGCTGGGCATCTTAGAATGGTCCTAGCTTCTGCAGGGCCTTGAGGCTAAACAGACCTCCCGAGGAGATCCTAAGGCCCCCTGTCTTGGTCCCACAACTTCACACTCTGCAGGCTGATAAGCAGAGCTGTAATGCAGTTGGGTGTCCCAGTGGCTGGTCCTCCGAGTCTGGGGGGAGGGGGCGGTCTGGCTGGGAGTCGTCAATGGCTATGGTTTTGCACCGTCTAGTGGCTGATTCTGCTCAGGCCTCACTAATAACTGGAATCTCCTGGCTAGTTTACAGCCAGATGGAGCAAGACTAGAAATGATTAGGACTGGGGTTTTGCTGCATTTTAAGTAGGGAAAGGGGGTTTCTGATCAGAATGGGCCAGAGCACACTGTCAATGAGGCAGAAAACAGATCTAGTTCTGCGGAATAGGTGCATGCAGTATGTGCCTGCAAGTCCACCCAGACCGAACCTAAACATTCAGGGGTCTCAGTAATCCCTCCACCAACGTCCGCAGAAGGTCCCTCGTGGAAGGGATAGCCTGGACCTGGGCGGACTGGCTACTACTTGCCAAAGCTTCCTCACAGAGGGCTCCAGCCCCCCCCGGGGACCTCCTGAATCCCGTGTGGCTGAAACTTACAGAATTTCAATAAATGACTGAAAAAAATATTAGTTTTTGTCCTTTTGCTTGTATGCCTATTGTTTATGGGTCATATCTTAAACTATTTGAAAGCAGGGTGCTTGGTTAGGAATACTATCCCAATTATTTAATCATTCCTATGGGAAAATGTGATTTTCTTTATTAAAATCTGCTTTAACTTGTGGTTTCCAGGTATGCCTTGTTGCAAAAGGGGGTTGAGGACCACAAAAACTAGGTAAATGTTCAAATTTATTTTCCGTATGTTCTAGATTCTTCCTAATGCTGTCCTTGTACTCCAAGGAACTGAATCACATTCTCAGTGACAAAACCTTTAAGAAAGTCCTGTTAGGAGTGATGCTGAGATATAAGCCAGGTCCACCATAGGCTGAGTTCTCATCTGTGTAGAATGCGTTTAGAATGAAAACTGATGGGAGAACGAAAATTCACCTGATTTCAGGGACGTGGTATTTTGGTACAGCAGCAGTTTCAAGGCAGCTTCTTGAAATAAATGACTCAAGTCACAGTAGGTTACAGTACTCTGCCCCTCCCAGTCCCATTGTCCTGAGCACTGCCCTGCTCTGCAAATGTCTGTTAACCTCTCACACGCCTGTGAGCTAGCGAAGGACAGGCTTTCTCTTCCCCACTTAACACGTACGGGACACGTGGCTAGGAGAGAACTGAGCCTAGGACCGCCTGGGATTCTCTTCTCCATGGCTCACCCCTGCCTGAAAGCTCCTCAGGGACTTAAAGTACATTGATTCTCCTTATTTCCTGTAGTTATGTTCTACGAAGTCACCACAAACCCTGAATTAACGAACACTGAGCCATCGGTCTTGGGGCAACACAGGGTTAGATTCCTTCGAGGCCCTGGTCACAAGACTTTTGTCAACCGATCAATATATAACTTTGTTTTACACGCGTTTCTATTTAAGGACACACTATTTAACACAGACTGTTGACTCATTAACACTGAACTCACAGCAACAGCACTATCACTCATGCATGAACGAAATTTATCTAATGCATATATTTTCTCTTTAAGGCCCACTGCAGCCTCCTACATGTACTTAGGAACCCTGGACAGCACTTGAGCACAATGCTTGGGGGCCATTTGAAACAGCAAAATCACCAACAGAAAGCACAAGGTTTCAGAAAACGCGGCCCCAGCTAGACTGCAAAAAGGACGCTCGTTTACACTATGAGCTGAAACAAGAAGGCAGAGAGCCACCTTGTCTGACCTCATGGGCCTGCCCAGCAACTCAAATTTTTTGCCACTCTGCTTGTCTGCAAACGCCTATGAAAGCACCACAATGGCTGATGTGGGGGTTGCAAATAAATGTTAGTGAATAGGTGAGTTTGCGGATATGGAATCCGTGAAGACTGACTGCATATTTCAACCCTTCTGAATTTAAAATTCTCTGTGATCTGTCTCTCGCTTGCAGTTAAACTCTACTTCTCTGTCCCCAGGCAACATAAACACTGGCCACAACAAATTACTTGCAGTTTCCCAAGCACACATTATTCCTTCATCTTTCACTGCTACTTTGAACCATGCAGTTTCTCCCTATCTTCCTGGGACAACTTACAACTCTCACATTCTCCCATCACTGTGTGTCACAGTGTCATGGGACACTGGGCAACATTCCAATAATAATATTAATAGTGGTTGTAACATCATCATAACAGCCTCCAAATTCGTAGTCTGCTTGCTATGACCAGGCACCGTTCTGTATGATTTATAAATATCTACTCACTTAATCCACGCAACAAACCTATTGATAGAATCAACTAACATGCCCCATTTTAAAGACAAGAAAACTGATTCATGACCATGTCAAGTACCTTGTCGGAATCACTCAGCCTGTGAGTGACAGAGTCAGGAGCAGCCCTGGACAAGCTTAATCCCAACGTCACACTCTCCCAGTAGCTGTTGGATTCTAGTAGCATTTAGACTAAGATGCTTTCCTCTGTGATATGGGAACAGGGATGGAGATGGAGATGGAGATGGAGATGGAGGAAGAGATATATAAATATGCATCTCATTTCACTCCCTGCCATCTGTATTTAAAAAATATATTGAAATGACACCAAGCACTGCATATGTAATTATGTAGAATTATACTTGTGCAACTATGCATAATCGTCTTCTATCACCTCAGAAGGTAAAAAATCCTTTAAAAATTTGAACATAAATCTGTATTAATCATGTTTTTTTTTCATTTTTTGTACTTTCTGATGCTTTGGTATCTTGGGTCCTTGCTGACATTAGAGGGACTGCCCCTTCGCAGGGTGACCTACTTCCTAGAGATAAGAAGCCTGCCTTTCATATGCAAACCAACCAACCCAGGTCCTATTCCCCAACAACCTCCTTTAGCTGGCTTTTGTACTCTGGGCCACCATCCCCCTGCCCTAATGACCACAGGGCCAGGTACCAGACAACTAGGGGTAGCAGGGAGGTTCCAGAACCCAAGGAGATTATTCAAAGTAGCCAATTCTGAGCCTACTTACCTTCCGTGCCTCGGTTTTCCCGTGGAAATCACAACAAAGGCTGTTGCCTGTGTTTTCCCCTGGCTCCCTCTGCCTCCTGACCAACCCTGGTGCTTCCCTTGTGTCCCTGTGTGATGTGACATGCTCCCTCCTCTTGGGAACTATGAATAACAAACTGTCTTTTCAACAGCAACCATCCCCAGGGACACTGCTGGCCTTACCACACCTGAATACAATAAAACCTACATTTTAAAAGAGTCTTAATTCTGAAATAAAATTTTTCCCGTTACTTTCTTCCACCTTTACATTTTAGCCATCTTTTTCTTTTAAGACAATCTGAAAATGTTAAGGGAAATGTTTATCAAAACGCTTCATATTAAAGTACATTATATTGTTCAGAAGCAGTTTCTTTTTTAAACTGAGCTTATTTTAGCCCCAGTCAAGCTAAAGAAAAAGAAAAGAAAGGAACTCGGAAAAAACCCAGCTTTGTCCAATTTTAACGTCAGCCTTGGTCCAAGAGGGCTCAGAAAAATGAACTACAGACATCTCTTTTTTAATGTTTGTCCAATAGACCGGACAAAGGTAAAATCCACAAATAGAGAAGCTGTCAATTCGACATCAAGACAGCTACATTCTGAAGGGTCTCTGGCCAGGAATTCAACTCCTCAGAGTATGAAAACCGTGCTGCACAGCTTCTGGTCATTATAATCAACAGGGCATATAGTTTGTATACAGGCATTTCCCCCATTTTCAAAATAAAATCATTCTAAACATAAGAATCTGCCTGTCACCTTGAGAAGTACACATGCCCCTCCTTAGATGTTCCCATGAGATTAGTATTAACTCAGACAACGCTGACCCCGTCTTCCTACCGGGAAACCTACAAAGGCATGTCCATTTTGCAACTAAGAAACCATTAACTAAGAGATCTCAGAAGAATAAGCAGCTTTGCTTTAAAAGCAAATACTTTTCTGTGTTAGGACTAAACATAGAAGCCATATAGCCACTTCAGACTGAGATTTTAGAATGATTTCACCAGAAAAATCTGCTCCGTTGGGATGCTGTGCTGGGAAGAAATGTGAGGCCCATGTGCCTTCTCAAAGGTGTTGTGCTTTATTATCCTGTAACAAACTGTTCTTCTTGCCTTGTTGGAGCAATGGCCCCTCTACTTTGGAAAACTTGAAAAGCTGACTATGATTTCCTTGCTCTCCAAAAAGCAAGGAAGGGAAATGCCGTCTGCTGGGTGCATCCGCTGTGCCCGGCACAGTGCCAGCTGCTCACAGATGGTCTCACAGGGCCCTGAAACAGCCGCAAAGTAGAAGAGCGCCTGCCCAGTTTCACACTGAGGAAGCTGACACCCAAATAGGTTAAATAACTGCCCCACTGGCCAGTTATTAATAAATGGCCTATTTTTAGTAAATGGCTTGGAAGTAGGCTGGAGGGCATTAAAATCTAGGCCCACTCAACTCCAAAAAGTTGTCACTTAACACTTCCTGGGCACGGCCTACTCTGGAGACATGAAATGAGAAACAGCAATCTCATATGAATTGAACTTTCCTTCAAGGAGATCCAGAAGGTTATCCAAATCTCAAACTGCTTCTGAAGGAGGTAACAGGAAGGAGGTCAGTAAGGAGTTAACGGGCAAGATTATTCCTCCTTCGGAAGCACAGAGAGAATCTTGCACCAGGGCAGCTTCCAGCATCCAGAGCTTTCGTGGCCAGACACTTGAGGTCCTCAAGCAGCTTTCAGCGCTTTGCACAATGGCCTCTAGGTGGCACAATGAACATGTGTTTCCATCACTGCAGCTGGTCTCTTTCTGGTGACCGAGGGTTAGTCAAAAGTGAAAATCACTGCTTGCGAAAGCAGCTGCATCATTTCTAGCATTAGAAATCATTACTGACTAGTCTTTCCAATTTCTCCATCCTCTGATACAAGATCGTGGCCTGGAAGAAGTTTCAGAGAAAGGACTAAATTGAAAACTCAAAAAAGAACAGGGGAAAAATTAAGGACATCGACACTCTCCTTTGGTTATTTTCTGTTCAAGGCCTTTGCTTTTTCTAAAACGACTTTTCAGGTCCTTGGAGTGGAGGCCACATAAGTACTAAAGGCCTTAAAACCACATCAAATTAACTTTCAGCTTAAAAATGCATTGTTTTTAATAAAGTACTCATGAAGCAGAACACTCATCTGACACTGAAAACTAAGACACTAGGATATACCCTAATAGCAAACTGTGGAAGGAATTAACAATCATGTTAAGACAGATGGAGCTCCATTGAGAGAAATCACTCAATTTGGCTCATGGGATATCCCAGCGATTTCACACAGAAGCAGAGCATGAAAATAAAAGGAGGTAATTCATACCTCCCACCCCCATTGTGTATATCCTTCCTAGGGACCTGTAATAACCCGAGAACCTGGGATAATCCGAGTCCCACCAAGTGGTCTTTCCCCAACTTCCCTCTCTCCTCCATCCCTCATACACATGCCCAGGAAAAGAAGTAATACTGTCCATTCTGAGATCCAACTGCCCCCAACAAAAACCACTAGGACCTGGGGTAAAGACACTTCAAGTCCAGGGATCAGTACTCATAAAGAGATCATTTTGCATTTTCTACGTAGTTCAAATGCACTAGAACTCCAAGTAAAATGGATCCAAGTAAAATCCAAGTAAAACTGAAGTGGCAGTAACTCAGGTGTACCCTACAACCAGGCTCTCCACCAGGACAGAATATCAGGATCAAGGGGAAGCATTTTGAAATGTACACACCTTGGTCTCTTCCCTGGCCATTTTGATATGACTTGAGGGTAAGAGAGATTTTTTGCTAAAAACTTTTTGCTAAAATTTAGAAAAATAGGTTCAGCTAAAAGGTCAAATGGAATGTCCAAGCCAAAATTTGGGATATGACAGTATAAAAATGATGTCATAATACCTCTGTCAAGCAAGTTGCAAAGCTAAATACAATGCTTCACAAGTATTCTTATTAGAAAAGACATGTTAAGACTACCAGTATAAAAGGAATAACATCAAATTACTAGGTTGCTTTTTTTTAGTTTAAGAAACATAGGAGAGGTTTATAAAACAGTTACTCTGATCCGCCGTTGGTTAAAGTGGAAATTACTCAATGTTTGTAGAAAGCAAATTGATGATGTTAAAAGCTGTAAAAATATATACCATAGAAATGCCAGTTCCACAGATTTACCCTAATAACATGATCATGGATGTACATAAATACTGGGTGGCAAAGATGTTAATTATGGACTTCTTGGTAATTTCAAAACACTGAAACACTCAGTAAAAGAGCTTGGTTAAATAAACTGTAGTACATCCAAATAATAAAAACTCTTCAGTAATGAAAACAACCCACGTACCTGATGTGGAAACATTTTCAAAGACAATTCCCATGAAAGACAAGGTTTCCCAAATAACAATAAGGCATGGATACCAATGTGTATAAATAAATATTAATATGTGTGTATGTGTGTGTGTGTGTGAATTCAAGAAAAGAGTATTTGCAGTTATAAAATAATGCCTGGGTTGGAGGAACCAAGATGGCAGAGTAGAAGGAACTGCTCTCACTCCCTCTTACAAGAACACCAGACTCACAACTAGCTGCTGGACAATCATTGACAGGAAGACACTGGAGCTCACTGAAAAAGATACCCCACATCCAAAGACAAAAAAAAGCCACAATGAGATGGTAGGAGGGGTGCAATCACAGTAAAATCAAATCCCATAACTGCTGGGTGGGTGACTCACAGACTGGAGAACACTTATACCACAGAAGTCCACCCACTGGAGTGAAGGTTCTGAGCCCCATGTAAGGCTTCCCAACCAGGGGGTGTGGCAACGGGAGGAGGAATTCCTAGAGAATCAGACTTTGAAGGCTAGTGGGAATTGATTGCAGGACTTCAACAGGACTGGGGGAAACAGAGACTCCACTCTTAGAGGGCACACACAAAGTAGTGTGCGCATCGGGATCCAGGGGAAGGAGCAGTGACCCCAGGGGAGACTGAACCAGACCTACCTGCTAGTGTTGGAGGGTCTCCTGCAGAGGCGGGGGGTGGCTGTGGCTCACCCTGGGGACAAGGACATGGGCAGCAGAAGTTCTGGGAATTACTCCTTAGAATGAGCCCTCCCAGAGTCTGTCATTAGCCCCACCAAAGAGCCCAGGTAGGCTCCAGTGTTGGGTTGCCTCAGGCCAAACAACCAACAGGGAGGGAACCCAGCCCCAACCATCAACAGTCAAGTGGATTAAAGTTTTACTGAGCTCTGCCCACCAGAGCAACAGTCAGCTCCACCAGTCCCTCCCATCAAGCCTCTTAGATAACCTCATCCACCAGAGGGCAGACAGCAGAAGCAAGAAGAACTACAATCCTGCAGCCTGTGGAACAAAAACCACATTCACAGAAAGATGGATGAGATGAAAAGGCAGAGGGCTATGTACCAGATGAAGAAACAAGATAAAACCCCAGAAAAACAAGTAAATGAAGTGGAGATAGGCAACCTTCCAGAAAAAGAATTCAGAATAATGATAGTGAAGATGATCCAGGACCTCGGAAAAAGAATGGAGGCAAAGATCGAGAAGATGCAAGAAATGTTTAACAAAGACCTAGAAGAATTAAAGGACAAACAGAGATGAACACTACAATAACTGAAATGAAAACTACACTAGAAGGAATCAATAGCAAAATAACTGAGGCAGAAGAACGGATAAGTGACCTGGAAGACAGAATGGTGGAATTCACTGCTGTGGAACAGACTAAAGAAAAAAGAATGAAAAGAAATGAAGACAGCCTAAGAGACCTCTGAGACAACATTAAACACAACAATATTCGCCTTATAGGGGTACCAGAAGGAGAAGAGAGAAAGGACCTGAGAAAATATTTGAAGAGATTATAGTCAAAAACTTCCGTAACATGGGAAAGGAAATAGCCACCCAAGTCCAGGAAGCGCAGAGAGTCCCATACAGGATAAACCCAAGGAGAAACATGCCGAGACACATAGTAATCAAATTGGCAAAAATTAAAGACAAAGAAAAATTATTGAAAGTAGCAAGGGAACCGTATGCTAACACATATATATGGAATTTAAGAAAAAAAAATGTCATGAAGAACCTAGGGGTAAGACAGGAATAAAGACACAGACCTACTGGAGAATGGACTTGAGGATATGGGGAGGGGGAAGGGTAAGGTGTGACAAAGCAAGAGAGAGGCATGGACATATATACATATATACACTATCTACTACTAAGGTAGATAGCTAGTGCGAAGCAGCCACATAGCACAGGGAGATCAGCTCTGTGCTTTGTGACCACCTAGAGGGGTGGGATAGGGAGGGTGGGAGGGAGGGAGATGCAAGAGGAAAGAGATATGGGAACATATGTATAAGTATAACTGATTCATTTTGTTGTAAAGCAGAAACTAACACACCATTGTAAAGCAATTATACTCCAATAAAGAAGTTAAAAAAAAAAAAAGTAGCCAGGGAAAAACGACAAATAACATACAAGGGAACTCCCATAAGGTTAACAGCTGATTTCTCAGCAGAAACTCTACAAGCCAGAAGGGAGTGGCATGATATACTTAAAGTGATGAAAGGGAAGAACGTACAACCAAGATTACTCTGCCTGGCAAGGATCTCATTCAGATTCGATGGAGAAATCAAAAGCCTTACAAACAAGCAAAAGCTAAGAGAATTCAGCACCACCAAATCAGCTCTACAACAAATGCTAAAGGAACTTCTCTAAGTGGGAAACACAAGAGAAGAACAGGACCTACAGAAACAAACCCACAACAATTAAGAAAATGGTCATAGGAACATACATATCAATAATTACCTTAAACATAAATGGACTAAATGCTCCAACCAAAAGACACAGGCTTGCTGAATGGATACAAAAACAAGACTCATATATATGCTGTCTACAAGAGACCCACTTCAGACCTAGGGACACATACAGACTGAAAGTGAGGGGATGGAAAAAGATTCTATGCAAATGGAAATCAAAAGAAAGCTGGTGTAGCTATACTCATATCAGATAAAATAGACTTTAAAATAAAGAATGTTACAAGAGACAAGGAAGGACACTACACAATGATCAAGGAATCAATCCAAGAAGAAGATATAACGATTATAAATATATATGCACCCAACATAGGAGTACCTCAATACATAGGCAACTGCTAACAGCTATAAAAGAGGAAATCGACAGTAACACAGTAATAGTGGGGGACTTTACACCACTTTACATCACTTACACCAATGGACAGATCATCCAAAATGAAAATAAATAAGGAAACACAAGCTTTAAATGACACAATAGACCAGATAGATTTAATTGATATTTATGGGGCATTCCATCCAAAAGCAGCAGATTACACTTTCTTCTCAAGTGCACAGGGAACATTCTCCAGGATAGATCATATCTTGGATCACAAATTAAGCCTCAGTAAATTTAAGAAAATTGAAATCAAATCGAGTGTCTCTTCTGACCACAATGTTCTGAGATTAGAAATGAATTACAGGGGAAAAAACGTAAAAAACACAAACATATGGAGGCTAAACAATATGTTACTAAATAACCAAGAGATCACTGAAGAAATCAAAGAGGAAATCAAAAAATACCTAGAGAGAAATGACAATGAAAACACGACAATCCAAAACCTACGGGACGCAGCAAAAGCAGTTCTAAGAGGGAAGTTTATAGCTATAAAAGCCTACCTCAGGAAACAAAAAAAATCTCAAGTAAACAATCTAACCTTACACCTAAAGGAACTAGAGAACGAAGAACAAACAAAACCCAAAGTTAGCAGAAGGAAAGAAATCATAAAGATCAGAGCAGAAATAAATGAAATAGAAACAAAGAAAACAACAGCAAAGATCAATAAAACTAAAAGCAGGTTCTTTGAGAAGATAAACAAAATTGATAAACCTTTAGCCAGACTCATCAAGAAAAAGAGGGAGAGGACTCAAATCAATAAAATGAGAAATGAAAAAGGAGAAGTTACAACAGACACCACAGAGATACAAAGCATCCTAAGAGACTACTACAAGCAACTCTATGCCAATAAAATGGCCAACCTGGAAGAAATGGACAAATTCTTAGAAAGATATAACCTTCCAAGACTGAACCAGGAAGAAACAGAAAAAATGAACAGACCAATCACAAGTAATGAAACTGAAACTGCGATTTAAAATCTTCCAACAAACAAAAGCCCAGGACCAGATGGCTTCACAGGTGAATTCTATCAAACATTTAGAGAAGAGCTAACACCCATCCTTCTCAAACTCTTCCAAAAAATAACAGAGGAAGGAACACTCCCAAACTCATTCTATGAGGCCACCATCACCCTGATACCAAAACCAGACAAAGATACTACGAAAAAAGAAAATTACAGACAAATATCACTGGTGAATATAGATGTAAAAGTCCTCAACAAAATACTAGGAAACAGAATCCAACAACACATTAAAAGGATCAAACACCATGATCAAGTGGGATTTATCTCAGGGATGCAAGGATTCTTCAATACATGCAAATCAATGCATGTGATACACCATATTAACAAACAGAAGAATAAAAACCATATGATCATCTCAGCAGATGCAGAAAAAGCTTTTGACAAAATTCAACACCCGTTTATGATAAAAACTCTCCAGAAAGTGGGCATACAGGGAACCTACCTCAACATAATAAAGGCCATATACGACAAACCCACAGCAAACAGCATTCTCAATGGTGAAAAACTGAAAGCATTTCCTCTAAGATCAGGAACAAGACAAGGATGTCCACTCTCACCACTATTATTCAACATAGTTTTGGAAGTCCTAGCCACGGGAATCAAAGAAGAGAAAGAAAAAAAGGAATACAAATTGGAAAAGAAAAAGTAAAATTGTCACTGTTTGCAGATGACAGGATACTATACATAGAGAATCCTAAAAATGCCACCAGAAAACTGCTAGTGCTAATCAATGAATTTGGTAAAGTTGTAGGATACAAAATTAATGCACAGAAATCTCTTGCATTCCTGTACACTAATGATGAAAAATCTGAAAGAGAAATTATTGAAACACTCCCATTTACCATTGCAACAAAAAGAATAAAATACCTAGGAATAAACGTACCTAGGGAGACAGAAGACCTGTATGCAGAAAACTATTAAGACACTGATGAAAGATATTAAAGATGATACCAACAGATGGAGAAATATACCATGTTCTTGGACTGGAAGAATCAATATTGTGAAAATGACTCTACTACCCAAAGCAATCTACAGATTCAATGCAATTCCTATCAAATTACCAATGGCATTTTTTACGGAACTAGATCAAATCATCTTAAAATTTGTATGGAGACACAAAAGACCCCGAATAGCCAAAGCAGTCTTGAGGGAAAAAAACAGAGCTGGACGAATCAGACTCCCTGACTTCAGACTATACTACAAAGCTACAGTAATCAAGACAATATGGTACTGGCACAAAAACAGAAATATAGATCAATGAAACAGGATAGAAAGCCCAGAGATAAACCCACGCACCTATGGTCAACTAATCTATGACAAAGGAGGCAAGGATATACAATGGAGAAAAGACAGTCTCTTCAATAAATGGTGCTAGGAAAACTGGACAGCTACATGTAAAAGAATGAAATTAGAACACTCCCTAACACCATACACAAAAATAAACTCAAAATGGATTTGAGACCTAAATGTAAGACCAGACACTATAAAACCCTTAGAGGAAAACATAGGAAGAACACTCTTTGACATAAATCACAGGAAGATCTTTTTTGATCCATCTCCTAGAGTAATGGAAATAAAAACAAAAATAAACAAATGGGACCTAATGAAACTTCAAAGCTTTTGCACAGCAAAGGAAACCATAAACAAGATGAAAAAACAACCCTCAGAATGGGAGAAAATATTTGCAAACAAATCAACGGACAAAGGATTAATCTCCAAAATATATAAACAGCTCATGCAGCTCAATATTAAAGAAAGAAACAACCCAATCCAAAAATAGGCAGAAGACCTAAATAGACATTTCTCTAAAGAAAACATACAGATGGCCAAAAAGCACATGAAAAGCTGCTCAACGTCACTAATTATTAGAGAAACTGAAATCAAAACTACAATGATGTATCACCTCACACCAGTTACAATGGGCATCATCAGAAAATCTACAAACAACAAATGCTGGAGAGGGTGTTGAGAAACCGGAACTGTCTTGCACTGTTGGTGGGAATGTAAATTGGTACAGCCACTATGGAGAACAGTATGGAGGTTCCTTAAAAAATTAAAAATGGAATTACCATATGACCCAGCAACCCCACTACTGGGCATATACCCAGAGAAAACCATAATTCAAAAAGACACATGCACCCCAATGTTTACTACAGCACTATTTACAATAGCCAGGTCATGGAAGCAACCTAAATGCCCATCGACAGACGAATGGATAAAGAAGATGTGGCACATATATACAATGGAATATTACTCAGCCATAAAAAGGAATGAAATTGGGTCATTTGTAGAGACGTGGATGGATCTAGAGATTGTCATACAGAGTGAAGTAAGTCAGAAAAAGAAAAACAAATATCATATATTAACGCATGCATGTGGAACCTAGAAAAATGGTACAGATGAACCGGTTTGCAGGGTAGAAGTTGAGACACAGATGTAGAGAATAGATGTATGGACACCGAGGGGGGAAAACCGCAGTGGTATGGGGATGGTGGTGTGCTGAATTGGGCGATTGGGATTGACATGTGTACACTGATATGTATAAAATTGATGACTAGTAAGAACCTGCAGTATAAAAAGACAAACAAAGAAACAAACAAAAACAACTAATACTAAACTTTCTTTGGGTTATTTGTATGGAAATATGTTAATATAAATGTTTCAGACATTACATGAAATTTCTAAAAATCTTATATGTTCTGGTATAATGTTATAAGTCATAATTCTAGTCATTACTTTAAAATGTATATCTCAGAAATAACTAAATTTCCTTGTCAATTGCATTATTATGAACTTTCATGAAATCTTTAACCGTGGTCATTTTTAAGTCTTTTGTCATTTACAGACAGTTCTGGGTGTGCTCTGATCCTTTTGCTAAAATGTTGCTATAAAAGGTTTTCATCTTCAAGGAATTCATGGAAAAGACTCTGACAAGTACAGGTTTCTGGTAACGGACTGTGCTGTTGAGCTGAATGAACAAGCATTTTCAGAACTCTAATGGAAAACTGATGAACTCATAAAAGTGCTAACAAAAGATCAAGATAAAAAAAATCACATGGGACTGAGTGAACTGATGAGAATGATTATAATTTTTGTGACCTTCTGTTTGAATAAAAAAAAAATCCCACAAGGACTCAGAGGCAAAAAACATACAAATCAATTTTCACTGCAAAGGAGCTGTTACAGTGGAGGATTAGTGGACTTAATGTCAATATTATGACAATAGTATGAGTGTGTTTCGTGTTTGGTAATTGCAATCATTCTTGCTTTTGTTGTGGTCATCCACTTACAATGCTTGGTGTCAGTTTATTTATCTCTTGTAAACATAAAATACAATGTGTGTGTGTGAAAAACTAAAAAAATAATGCCTGGTGATTTCTAATCACTGAAGCCAGAAATCTCATTTATGATGCTTATGAAGGAGGTAAACAAGAAACCCAAATTTACACCTTCAGAATTTGAGATTAATTAGCCAAAGGTCATATAGAAATATGATGGTGATAAAAGCAAGAATAGACCAGAAGTAGAAACAAAAACAACAGTTTATATCCAGGACAAGCTGTGTTCTGATTTGCAAACTGAAAGAAAGAAAATCTAGGAGATATCATCCGTAGCAAGACAAAACTTTTAGGAAAATACAAATTGCATAAATCAGATCGTGATTAAATTTCAGGAGACTCAATTTGATTTTGATACGAAATTGATGTATGTGAATAATCCAATCACTAGCCCAGTAATAAGATCCATCCCACAGCTGCCATCACCCATTTAATTCAAATAGAACCTTAAGCCTCTTGTGAAGTAGATTTAATGAAGTCTAGATGCTTTCCGAGCTAACTACTCTTGGTTACACTTAATCAGAACTGAATAAACAAACTCAGTATTAGTCACACTTGTGCAAGTTATTCCATTTCACTGCAGCCAGAAGAGATTTTCATGTGATCTTGTTTAAACCAGCTAAACATCTGGAAAATGTGGAAACTATTCTGTAAGGCACAAGAGGACCACACGCTTGGAGGAGACATCAGTTATGTGGCTGAGGTCAGGCCCCGGGATGCTGGAAGGAGAGCTTACTGGAGATGTCTTACTTACAATGAAGCCAAGTTTTTTATAATCCCGGGTGTACATGGACTTGCGCTTCTCCATGCTGCCGCTGCTGTTATTTGGTTCAGACTCTGCATCAAAAGCAATTCTTCGAAGTTCAAATATGATGTCCCGCTGAGCCTGAAGGGGTTAGGGAGAAAAAATGGGAGGGGGAGAGAGAGCTGCCTTCACTGTGTGACATTACATTTACTCCCTCATTCCCCAGGGTCTAAATGAATCACTGCATACAGGCGAAAGAAAAACCGATAAAAGGCAACCAATGTCCTAAGTTACAGCTCTGTATACTTCTTTTCCTCCTGCCACTCTCCCTGCTGGTCAGCCCTGGCTTTACTCCACAATTACCCTCACAGCAAAACCACTTGGAGCACTGATATCAATTACCTCGTGAAGTTCTAAATAAGAGCCCCAAATATGATGGAAGGCTTGTGATTGGAAAAAAAAAAAAAAAATTAGAGGACCTGGGAGTCCTGTACTGTCAGAAATAAAGCAAGAGGCCCGTAAGGTTTATGAACAATATGTAAGTGACAAGGGATCCCTAACTCCACTGAGAAGTGACTTCATAGAAACAAACCTTAAAAATGGTTAAAACGGTAAATTTTCTGTGAGGCATATTTAACCACAATAAGAAAAAATGTATCTTTTAGATAAAAGGAGGCAATTTCCAAGCAGGGAGGGCTGTTTCACCCTAAGACACATTGCCTTTAGTACTAGAAGTAGTAAGACAGTCGCATCTCTCTGGGGTGATCGCACTTGATCTTGCCAAAAGCGTGGGGCATGTTACACAGCTGCTCGAAGCCTCTCCATCATTCCTAATCTCATGGCCTCACGCCATGAATGAAGTGCTGCGGTGGTTACACAGTTTGCATGTGCATCCACATCTGCTAGAGATCAGACCCTCACGTGCCAGTAATGAGTGTTTTCCTTTCCAAAGCTGCAGCGCTATTTAAGTTGAAAATGTGCTACAGCAGGGCTCCCAGCTGTTTCCTCTCACTCCGTCCTCACACAGTAAAGTTCCCCCAAAGCGTTTTGGATCGAGACTTAATTTTTCATGCACAACAACCAGAGACCTAGAGAGAATTATAGCAAAGAGACAACTGACAAAGATGTAAGCCCAGAAATCAGATGTAACCTGGGACCTCCACCCGTGGCACTGATCACTGGAGAATGGAAATTACTCCTTCAGCCTGCAGAATCAATCTCACACAGAGCTACCAAGTGGCTAGGTGTTCTGGGAACCTGACTCCAAAGCTATCACCATTGAAGGTATTGGGGCCAAGGGCCAATGTTTGCAGCCATGTGACGTCAAGCTTTCTTATCCAATAAAGAAAGAATATGCATGTGTTTGATGCATAATGAAATAATTCATTTATTTTATTCTCTGATCTTAGATTCACTTAAATTTTAAATCCATTCCCCTAAGTCCTGAGATGATAATAAAATAATATTATCATCATCTAAAACCTCCTGGTTTCCAAGTAGCCCAAGGAAAGACTTTTAATGACACTCTTTCCCTCATGTGCTTTTACCGTTGTCTAACGAGCACTCACCTGGTCCTGGGGGTCCATCTTAGTCATCATCCTGTCTTCCAAAAGGTTAAAGGTTAGCACCTGCAGCACGTACAGCTGGTGTGCCATTTCATTGTTGATGGCCCGCTGAGCTCGGATGACATGCTAGGGAGATGGTTTACAAGTGAAATTTTTTTAAACAAAGGAAGAAAGAAAAAGCAAATAACCTAAGTTACCCCCCTGGTCATGATGCCAAGCAGAACCTCAGAAGTCCTTATCTGGAAGCATGGGGGATGTAAGTGGGTGGAACCACCCTTCAGGAGAAAGATGAGCACACAGGTGACCCTGGAGCATTCCCTTACATCTCAGGGCCCAGTAAGGTTCCTGATCTTTAGGCCAGAAGTGGAGAAAAGACCTACTGTGTGCAGTGAAGAGTGGAGGTGGGGAAGGCAGTGGAAATTCTGTGGTGATTACATCCATATAAACCAAGAGAAGGTGTGCCTGAAATGAAAGCACCTTGAGAAGGACTGTGGATTTCTACAACAGAAGCATCCCTTGCCTGCAGTAGAGAAATGAACGGTGCATACGTATTGTAAGCAATTTTGCCATCATCTTAACCCTGCCACTGTCCCTGACAAGTGATCCCACTTCTCAACAGGGAAAAGTTTTAGAAGCATCACACAAAAGCGAAGTAACTATCAGGTTTGTAGTTAATTCACCGTGGAAACTGTACAGTAACTACTGTCACCACAATGCAGTGAGTCAATTCATATATATTACTTTTTACTCACCTGTTAACAATGAATTCTTTTTTTTTTTTTTTTTGCGCTACGTGGGCCTCTCAACATTGTGGCCTCTCCCGTTGCGGAGCACAGGCTCCGGACGCGCAGGCTCAGCGGCCATGGCTCACGGGCCCAGACACTCCGCAGCATGTGGGATCTTCCCGGACTGGGGCACGAACCCGTGTCCCCTGCATTGGCAGGCAGACTCCCAACCACTGCGTCACCAGGGAAGCCCAACAATGAATTCTTTTTAAAAAAATGACCCTTCCCCTTTGAAACAGAACCAGAATGGAACAAATATAAAAGGAGTGGCAGGAGACAGATATGGGGGCCTTCGCCCACACCAGGGCTGGGTTTGAAATGGGAGGCCACATTTGGGTCTAATATACATCCAATTTGTCAGAGACCACTGTTGTGCCTTAAAACTGCCAACCAACCAGTCAAAGTGGTGAAACACCCGTTCAAATGAGTTATTTTGAACGTGCCAGACCCAACCACATCTTGCTGTCTCAAAGAACTTTCTCTGGGTGCCCCCCAACCTGACGTGCACCTGGACTCCTCAGCCAGCTCTGAGCACCATATCGAAATAAGCAATTGAAGAAGGAGGGATGGCGTGAAGAATGAGGAATAGAAGGAAGTGGCTGAACCAAAATTATGGAGGTTGGAGGGTGGGACGCCAGGCAATGGGATGGGGGGAGAATCAAACCTCATATCTTCCCATCTTCCCAATAGAATGTTAATTCATAGTATATGTTGAGTACCCAAAGTGTATGGGTACTAGAGCATATGGGTATCTATTTTATTAGCAGCTCAAAAGTATCTGCACTCCAAGTTACTGCCAGAGAATACCAACCTTGAACTTCTAGCCATCAAAATCTCATATAAAAAGTCCCATTGAAACAAACTGATCTTTGAGACATGATGGCCACAGTCATTCCACCCACCCCATCTCTGGGTAATCTAACTCCAACTGCCTTACCAAGGTGATACCAACAACAGGCTAAGACCTTAATTCCAAGTTTCTACTCCTTTATCTCCCCATTCTCCTCCCCTGCACAAACACCTTCACTGAACTATGCTTTAAACTCACTGCTTCAGGGGGCTTCCCTGGTGGCGTAGTGGTTAAGAATCTGCCTACCAATGCAGGGGACATGGGTTCGTGCCCCAGTCCGGGAAGATCCCACATGCCGCAGAACAACTAAACCCATGCACCACAACTACTGAGCCTGTGCTCTAGAGCCCGCGAGCCACAACTACTGAGCCCGCGTGCTGCAACTACTGAAGCCCACATGCCTAGAGCCTGTGCTCCACAACAAGAGAAGCCACGGCAATGAGAAGCCCACGCACCGCAACAAAGACCCCAATGCAGCCAAAAATAAATAAATAAAATCACTGCTTCCACCTTTATTGAGAGCCAGTATAAAAAATAACCGTATTATGAATCCCTCTGTGATTTCTAAAAAGCCACTCTTGGACCAAGAATCTATTAGAATGTTCTAACAATACCCATTTCAGATTCCAGTTCCAGGGGGCAAAATATGTCATCCCCCGAAGAACTGGGGTACCTCTTTTATCAAACAGTGAAAATTACACTCATATGGTTTCTCTTTATCCTTAACAGCCAGGAAGTTTAACATGAAACTTGATGACAAATTGTGGTCATTATTATTGGCTTTGGGTTCTAGAATATTTATTTTCTTTGCCCTCATAAGGTTTTTAATTTTTAAAGGCCTCATTGTATTGGAATGTGTGTATGTGTGTGTGTGTAACTATAAGCTTGCAGAACTTCTTTTCAGAATTACACGAGGACTTTTTTTTTTTTTTTTTTCTTGGTAAGCAGAAGAATCAATCACACATGCTTCTTTCAGCCTTTGGTTAGAAGTCAAGTAGCAGATAAGGCCTCAGGAAATCTTGCTATTTGATTTATTTCTAAACATTCACAACATAACATATAGAGCTTCTTTTCCACTGAGGTTTCAGGGCTTTTTCGCATCACAGTTAATGAGTGGGTTTCATGTCTGTCTTTCTTGCCTTTCTCTAGGAAAGGGACCCGGGAAAATGATGGTCGAAATTTCAGGACTTCTCTCAGAGTCTGATATGTTTCCAGCTAGTTTCCTCACTAAAAACAGTATAAGCTCATACTGGTGGAATTTTTAAAGTCAGACTGCCCCTGATTTCCTTAAACGCAAAGCTAAAGCTTCAGTGAGTATAATAAACCTGCCCCACCGGAGAGAGATTTCCAACCCTTCCTGCCGGAATGCGTTTCTCTCTAGAGCAGTTCCAGAGACGCTCTCCCTCCAATCATGAGGCCATTCCTGTGGGAGAGCTTTGTTTATTCCATTTCCAAAAGCACACTTTTTCCTCCTTTCTAGTTACTACTGCTTCACCACAGAAGCAAGTCACAAAACCAAGCCAAAAGAGGAGATGAATAAATACACCAGACCATTCCTTCCCAACAAGGTGGTCACAGCACATAGGTACTCACTGTTAAGATGATGGAACGCAGTTGCTTCTGAGCCAAAATATTCGCCATCTCCTGTGGAAGAAAAACACACGGCCAGGAAAGCTTTGGTTAGAAAGATACATTTCCACATAGCCCCAGATGACTCTATCCTGGGGCGTGCTTCAAAACTGGATATCAGCAGTATTTCTTAACAAAGAAAGGACTCAAGTGGATAGTAGTATTGGAATTACTTTTTGAATGTTGTTTAGATAACAAAGCAGTAGCCAACAGCAAAGGAAGGAAATCTGGCACCTGCAAATTTCTTTTCTTTGTTTTCTTGGGAATTTCCTCCTTCCAGGAAAAGGTAAGTGCTGAATAAAAATCAAACACTCCAAATGAAAGCGATGGCTCCCCACTGGAATGGCTCATCAGATTTTATTAGACTGTATATGTGCAGAGTTTTTACTACAAGGCAACATAACACCTGCACAGAGGAGATTTCAATACTAGAGAGCCATCACTTTAAAGGTCTAAGACTTCTAAAAGCCATTTCATCTTAATCTGTGCAAAACCAAAGAGTGAGTAGTACATACCCCAGGCCTTAATAGTCTATGCAAATGAACTGAGTGAAGTTTTAGCAAAGGACAAACATCTGGGCAGATGCAAAGCCCTAGGGGCCGCACTCAGCATTCCTGGGCCTCAACTCTGCAGGCTGTGCTTTGTGCTTTGGCCTGCCTGACTGGCATAGAGGATTTGCAGGTGATTTTATTAAATGAAATGATTCACAGATGCCCTTTCTGAATATTGTCAAACAGGTACTAAGGGGAAATGAAATAGTGGAACACAGTCTTGGTACAAACATCCCAAAGGAAAAATACTGCTCATATTCAGGAAGTCACTTGAATGTTGTTTTCTGGTGGTGGTGGGGGGGGGGGGTATTTTTAGTGTCACTACTCTTAATGAGTAGACAAGAAACTAAGCTATGATTTAAAAACACAACCATGAATTCGATCAAGGTCAAAATAAACTTGGAGATAGCAAGGAGAACTCAGAACCCAGGGAGGAAGTACGAGGGGGCGCACAGGCAGGGCTGGACGGGGGCAGAATGGGAGTGCAAGGCCCACTTTGTGCTGACAAAGGGAACGTGGGGACTTACAGTCAGAGGACAATCAAGGATGTCAACACTGCTCTCTACACCAACCTAACGGCCATCGCCACCACAGAAAGGAAAGCCAGCAGGAGAGAAGAAGGAATGGAAATTCAGAGCACTCCGTTAGACGTTACAGCTTAATTTTAACACCCCTGCTGACCCGCTGCGTTGAAGACAAAAGCACACAAATACGCTAAGGTGATCTAAAAGGGCTAGATGGCATCAAAGTCAATCCAATACTACACTACTATATATAAAATAGATAACTGATAAGGACCTACTGTATAGCACAGGAAACTCTACGCAATACTCTGGAATGACCTATATGGGAACGGAATCTAAAAAAAGAGTGGATACAGGTATACGTATAACTGATTCACTTTGCTGTGTAGCAGAAAGTAACACAACATTGTAAATTAACTATACTCCAAAAAAATTTTTAAAAAACAACAACAACAAAACCCAATACTAAGTCCTCTTCCAGCCCCTTGAAAACAAGAAGGCAAGGATGAGGACACCATCGGAAACAAGTTAAATGGCAATCCAGAAGGAACTGCCCTTCCATGGGTCGCAGAAAGCCATGCTTTCTTCCTGATCAAAACAGGAAGGTCCATCTTTTTTCTTCTTGGATCAGATGAAAACAAAAGGCCCAACGTTCTTTTATAATTCCTTTTCTTTAATAAAAATGAAATTATTGCTTTATTGACACACAAACAAAAAAAAAAGAAAAAAATTCTCTGTGCCTAAGTCAGCCTATCGACTTAACCATTTTTAAAATAAGTTAGAAGGGACAGTATATTTCCAACATCTACTACAGCAATTATTATAATGAGCTGCTTAAAATATTTATCTTCTGCATAAGAGTGTGGTCTTCTCAAGGGCACAAAGACTGTCCTTTTCATCTTTGCATTCTCAGCCACAGCACAATGGTTGGCACAGAGTAGGCAATGAATGTTTCATAAAACATCCCGCTACCCTCCTAAAGGAACAGGAACTTGATCAGAGAGAAAACAGAAAAATCCTTGTCCACATAATGGACTTTTTTTTTTTTTGCCCAATATTAAGGAATGGTTTGAGTGAATGTGAGAATCTATGGAGAATATTTTATACCATTAGGATGATATAAAAGTATATAGATAGATATGGATACAGGCATACCTCAGAGATAGTGCAAGTTTGGTTACAGACCACCACAATACAGCAAATACCACAATCAAGTGAGTCACACTAATATTTTGGTTTCCCAGCGCACATAAAAGTTATGTTTACACTATGCTATAGTCTATTATGTATGCAATATATTTTGTCTAAGAAAGCAATGTACATACCTTAATTTTAAAATACTTTATTGCTAAAAAATGATAACATCATCTAAACCTTCACAGACTCATAATCTTTTTGCTGATGGAGGGCTTGAAATTTTGCAAGAATTACCAGAGACACCATGTGAGCAAATGCTGTCGGAAAATGGTGCCAGTAGACATGGTCGATGCAGGGTTGCCACAAACTTTCAACATGTAAAATAACACAGCATTTGCAAAGCACAATAAAGTGAAATGCAGTAAAACGAGGTCTGCCTGTATGACATGGAAAGATGTCCACAAAATCTTCTTTAGTTTTAAAAGCAGTTAAAAAGAAACAAAAAAACAGTGCATGCCGTATGATCACATCTAGTGAAAAAATGATGTCTGCAGGAGAGTCTTTGCACAAAAAGCAAGAAGTAGGACCATGACAGTCCCACAGATGTGTGTAGTTGCAGTGGTTCCCTCTCTGGGAATGCAATTATAGGTTTCTTTAAAATTTCTTCCTTTGTAATCTGTATTTTCGGATTTTTCTATCAAATATTTTAACTATAAAGGGGTTTTTTAAAATAATCCTTATCAAAGCCATAAATATTTGTAGAGAAATTTGGAAGGGATCTGACCAACTTCTTTGCCATGAAAATAATAAAATAAATAATGGCAACCAGTTGTAAGAAAAAGGATCCACTTGCCCACCTAATAGCCATCCCCTCTCCCACAAAACAAGCACCCCTTCCCTTTGTTTGGGCAGAAAAAGGGAGAGTCTCCAATACCTAGGAGGCAGGGGAAAGCATGACCCAACCCCCCCACCTCCCAGGGAGGCTGACAGGGGACCATCCACAGAGGATGCAGTTATACCCCAGGTCCAAGTTCACTGCTCTCTCAGGCAGGCCAACTCAATGAATGCAAAACAAAAATATCGCCCAGGTCTGCCTGCCAAGTAAAAAGATCTGACTTTAGTCATATTTTTCTTCAGTAAAAGCAGAAATAAGGTATAGGTATTTAAAATCCTTCAAAATTCATTAACATTTTGAAAAATAAAGAAAATCCAGATAATAGAGTCCTACCAATGTGTTTGAGCCCAAGTTGGAAAGAAATGTTGAAATAAATAAAATGTTTTGACTGAAGTGGAATTTTATCCAATGTCCAAAAGCTTTAAAAAGACAAACAAACAAACAAGAAAAGGGACATTCCTGTAAATCCAGTAAATAAGTGTTTAGAATTATGTTTTAATCTGATTGGAGTAAGAAAATGGGCTTGATGTCTTTCAGGTGTCAGTAAGTTCTTTACCAGGCAAATACAAGGCCATTCTGCAGGTGATGTCTCCTTGACCGGCGTTCAGTGGGATGCTTTGCAGATAAGAGCAAGAATGAAGTTGGGATTCTAGCTTTGACTCTTATCAGCTCAGCAATCGGTCAAGTTCTCTACTTCCTTTGACTCTCAATTTCCTCATTTATAAAATGGAAATAATAAGACTTTCTATAGATATGAGAATTAAATGAAATGACGTAAGACACTGAACATGGCATGGTGCATGGCAAACCCTCAAATATTATCACTGGTGACTGGCTTTGGGAAATTTTCCTGTTTGCCAAAAAAATTCAGACCTTTCAATCTTTCAAAACACAAGCCAATAACAATATATAATATACAGCAAGATGTCACCAACTAGCTTGATCTTCTGCTTTAAAGGCCTCCACTGATGTTCAGAAAATAACAACAAATAAACTTTTCTTCATTATGAACTCAAAATAATTTTGAGCCAACGCTCTCTTAACTCACTAAAATGTACTTTAAAAATCGAAATATTCATTTTCTTGACCAACAATAATCACTGATTCATCTTAAATTCAACATAGTTTATAAAGTCCAAGTTAATTTTCTATCAACAAGTATCATCATTTTTATTTCAAAGACTAAATTAGTCATATAATACTTTGGATTTTCTGCTGGTTGATATACACCCTATCTTTCTTAGTTGAATTGTTTTCTTAAATGGTTTAATGTTATTAGACTACCCTTTGTGATTTATTATTAATATAGCAATATACAGCCAAACTGTACCATGTCCGTCTCATGGAGCCTAATTTTTCAAAAATAAAAAATGATTTGATTAGCGGAATCCAAACCTAATGTTAATGGTATTCCTAACATAATGGTATCCCCCATTATGTTTTCATTGTTATCATTGTCCTGGAGTCAGCATAGATTGGCATCTAATTCCCTATTTTTCCATGGTCGTTCAATTCCAATTCAACAGATTAACAGTAGTTTCAGTGTAACAGAAAGATGCAAGGTGTATGCATCTTACTCGTGTCTAGATGCAGAGATCCAAGTGAAATCGTAGCACTTGGGGTGAGCATGAGCTTTCATTTCCTCTAATCCAGCCACAGGAAAAAAGACAGTCTCAAGAGGTCCGATCAGCATTCTGACCTAGCTCTTGACCCCACTCTACAAGCAGCCATCAGTGGCCTGGCCAGTAGAAGGATCAAGCTTCTCAATGCCCATGTCAGGTTTATGTATGTGCTGCCCATGTCAGGCTTGTGAACATGCCCAGGCAATTGGCTGGGATGATGGGAATTATCATGAGCCCATATTTAGATATAAATATAAAAGGAGCGGCCCTACCCATGATCCCACTTAAGATCTGCAAAGTCACCCTTAAAAATCCAGCCTGGAGCATAGGCTTGGGGAGGACAGGCACCTCCTGGCTCCAGCCAACACCAAACCAAAAAGCACAGGAAACTAGAAAGCCACTCTACTTACTGTGCAAACATAGCCCCTAGGAATGAGCAAACAATCCTAAATTGAAAACAAACCAGAAACCTTCACATTTAGCCACTGAGATTTAAAATCCTTGGCAACGAAAAAATAAAGTAAAAAAATAAAATTCTTGACACAGTGTTCAGTAGCATGCTAGCTTTCTAAATTCTCCTAAAACAATTTATTGATAACTGTCATCAAGCTCCCCAGTACACCTTCTAAAGGTTGAAAAATCTCATATTTCCATCGAGTTTGTAAATGCAGTAAATTGTGACCAAGGTAACAAGTATGTTATGTTGATGGAAAAAAAAACAGGAATGGATTCTGAGGTGTGAACCAAATTCTAAGACATGCAAAAACCCACTTCTTCTACAACCACTTGATAATAGTCCTTTCCCTAGTTGAAGAAGAACCTGTCTTCTCACCTTCCCATCTCACACCTCCCTGGGGAAAGCATGACAACTCTCAGGGTCTACATTTTTTCATCAGGCAAATGGGGACAATCCCTCTCTGGACCCAGTGAGTATCCAATGAAATGACAGAAGATCACAGGGGCTTCTAACTCTGCATCCATCACAGAGGCAGAGCTTCATCTTTATTTCATCTCTTTGTTCTGGGCTCCTATGTTGGGTCTCATGTGATGAAAGGGCTCTACCACTGGAACACTCCTAACTTTCCTCATCAGACAGGGGCTTGCCCATCTCCACCTAGTTCCCACTGGATCTGTGAATGATCTCAGGCTGTCCAGGCAAACCACTGGGCAGCAAGGAGCCCCACAGGAGTTCCTGGGATGGGAAGGGGAAGGCTCTCTCTGCACCAAAAGTTGCCAGCACAACTGGGCACAGTCTTTAAGACAAAAGAAGTGCAACTTACCTGCCTCTTCTCATCAGGAGCCTTCAGGAAAAGTGCATTAATCACTGCAATGGTATAGGTTTGGATTTCTTGATCTGTCCTGTAAAGACACACAGTAATACAGAAAGTCAGAAGAGGCTACCCCTGAGTTAGACCATGATAAAGCTCATGATTATGTCCCCCCAAAATAATGAGAGAGAAAGCCAGGACCTAGAAAACGCATTCAGCACTGAAAAAATATTTCGACCATCACGAGGCTCGAAACACAGTGAGGGGACAATTACTATTGCTAGCCAGGCAAAACACGCTCAGTGGAGATCACCCAGACATACAGGTGGCCAGCTGGCTCTCTCCACTTCTCCTCTATTAGAGTCAAAAACATGGACCAGGGGATGTATGTGTGTATGTGTGTGCGTGTATGTGATTTTCTGTCTGATGCATGAAGTATACCTGGGAATAGTCCTGGGTATTCCCTACATTCCTGAGCTTATGATAAAGGAAACTGTTTTGTCACCATGACAATAATATTACATATTCTAAAAATCTATTTCTCAAATAGAAACTTTTTTTTTAATTTAAAATCTTTATCGGAGGGCTTCCCTGGTGGCGCAGTGGTTGAGAGTCCGCCTGCCGATGCAAGGGACGCGGGTTCGTGCCCCGGTCCGGGAGGATCCCACATGCCGCGGAGCGGCTGGGCCCGTGAGCCATGGCCGCTGAGCCTGCGCGTCCAGAGCCTGTGCTCCGCAACTGGAGAGGCCACAGCAGTGAGAGGTCCGCATACCACAAAAAACAACCCAAAAAAACAAACAAAAAAAACACTTTATTGGAGTATAATTGCTTTACAATGTTGTGCTAGTTTCTGCTGTACAACACAATGAATCAGCTCTATGTACAATATATCCCCATATCCCCTCCCTCTTGTGTCTCCCTCCCACCCTCCCTATCCCACCCCTAGGTAGTCACAAAGCACGGAGCTGATCTCCCTGTGCTATGCAGCTGCTTCCCACTAGCTATCTACCAAATAGAAACTTTTAAATAACAAAAGAATAGGTTTTTATGTTTACAAATTTGCTTTTCACAGGAATGAAATCGGAAATTTCAAATAAAGCCAAGATCTAATGTTAGCTGCATGGTAAATAGTAAATAAGAAGGACCCAAGGCTAAGGACCAGAGGCCTATAGGCTATATTTAGAGATAATTTAGGAAGAGGCAGAGCTTAGAACACAGTCTTTGGCAGGATGAAATTCTAAGCCCAGTGCCCCACAGCCCGGCTGTGTGGCCTTGGACAAGTTCACAGGGTGTCCCTACACAGTTTCCTCATCTGTAACACTGGGTAAAAACACTCCTATTTCAAGGAGCTGCCTTTAGGATAAAATGAGGTAATGCATATAAAATCTTTAGTACAGCACTTGGCAAATGAGAAACTCTCCACTTGGCAAAGCACTCTATAAATGCACAGTGATGCCCTCGAGATTCAGAGAAAAGATACAGACTTTTAAGTTGATACAGTTCACATTCAGGGACATGTGAAACTGGTATTATTTCCAGAGAGATTTCACACAAAATCATCATTTTAGAGCATATGTTAATTTCCCCTGAGGCCACAATCCATAAACTGTGTTACTTAACATTTTACATTCTAGTCACCATACCCCCTCCATATGAAGGAAACGTCTAATGCACTTTGGTAGTTTATATTATAAACACAGTCAACATTTTCGGTAGATTGAGAACTACTGAATACTCCCTCGCATCCCCATCCTACACCCCCAACCCAAACAGGCCAATCAGGTTTCTTCTTGAAAATCTGCCAGTGTGACCTGAGAGACCAGGGGCAGCAGTTACTGGGAGCCAAGTCACGTGACTGCCAGCCAGTACGCTAGAGAAAAGGCCTGTTGTGAAGACTCCAAGGAGGCCATAGTTTCTGTCCTTCCCAAGGCTTAGCTACTTAAGTCATTCCTCGGTTCTATAAAGTGCGCCAGTATCCTTTCAATAAACTCCCTGTCCTAGCTCAGGATGCTTCTTGCCACCTGCAATCCAAATACTTTAATTGATAAAGTGGCATTGTACAAGGGATTCCTTCTCAGGCTTGTATCATCGGAGGCAACCTTACTAGTTACCTAAGCATAGAGAGAAGGAGAGATCCCCAAAGACCGAAGTCTGCTAGGGCAGCTGTCTCATAGCTCAAGCCTCTTAAAAAATTCGTATATTATTGAATACAGCAATCAAAGGCCATTGTAATCACCTGGAGCCTAAGAAAGAAGTCTGGCTTTAAAAATTCCTAATTAAGTATGAAAATTCTCATTATATCACAGAAAGCACTATTTTATATGATTAAGGATAAAGACTGTTGAGAACTTAAGAGAACAAATTGTCCTATTGTGTCTTATTAAAAGTAAAACTCTACCGATATCTACCAACATTGATCAGAAGTGAGTGCCTACCAAGGCACTGGGGGCAGACCAGTGACAAAAGCAAACAAGGGGAGCACCCAGGGGCAAGTAACTGTGCCATGTCAGTGTGATGGGGGACAAGCGTGGGACGTGGTTTGATTATATACCAAATCAAGGTTCTTTTTCTGTGTATTAGTCAAACCAATATGAAACCTTTCCCAGGGGGTTATGGTGGCTGTCCACCTGAAGCATTTTCCCTTCCCACTGTGGTGGAGTCAATCTTGCTTACCCTTGAAGATGGGGAATGAGTTGGCCGATAGTGATCTCTTGCGCCACCTTCTGGTAGAGGTCATGGCTGTTGAGCACCATGGACTCCAGAATGGCCAAGGACCGCTGCAGGATGGAGACGTCTATGGCTGACTTGTTGACAAAACTTGCTATCTGAAAACCCAAGCGGGACACAACTCATGGTAAGCAGAGCAAAGAAGTAGAGAAGGGAGCAAATCAAGTAAATCGGGAGCTCATTTAAGAAACACCAGACACCGAGGACGAAAAGTACGTGGAATAGTACTATTACAGAAGAATAGTCAGAAACGCATGGAGTCAACAATGATTGTTCACCAGCTTATTACAGACCACTATTTATATCCTATTTCTCTAGCTCAGTAATAAGCAATCTTAAAAAGGAAACAGCTTCAAATAATTACTTTGTCTGGCGTTTCTGGAATGATTCTTCTGAGTTTCAGCTTTCAGGGGCAGACAATTTCAACACATATATTGTAAGAACTCTTGTGTTTCTTTGAGACAGTAATTTCAACATATACTAATAGCCATTCCCTTCCATTTCCAGGCTACTCCTTCACCCACACGATCTGTGGCTTTTATGTTCTTATTATGCTCCTGTTACATTCTTGAGGGACTCACACAAATCACACTTGTCAACACAATGCAACTGGCAACTTTTCACTCACTGGCTATTCTCCTTTTTATTCAACGGAACACTCAGTGAAACACTCTTTCCCCCATTCTTCCAATTCCTTATGGTTAAAATAAATTCTTCTCATCTCTCTCAAATTTAGCAAACAGGAAAACATTTAAATTAGAAGTGTTAAAAGTTAAAATAGTCGCTTAAGCTCTAAAATACATTCCCTAAGGAATTAATCACTAAAGCCTCAAGCATAATAAATCACAATGTAAGAGGGAAGTAAAATAAGCATTAGAATAATGGATCACAGTAACCCAAACACATGGGTACCATGAAGGTTTTATTTTAGAGGCCTCATTAAAAGTTCTTACTGTCTGTTGACAACTCGCACTAAAACGCTGTTATTATATCATCATAATGACTGCTTTCTTAAAAGCTAAATAATTTGGTTCCATGACAAATTGACACTTACTGCTCCCCCCCCATCAAAACTAATTTCTCCCTTTCTGCTGTCTCACTGTCCCCTTCTCATCCTCTCTCCATCATTGTACAAGATAAAATGCAAAAAGGACCATGACAACTGACAGTTACCAGCTCAACTGTTTTTAGCCCAATGACTCCCCAGTGAAAGTAGGGGTGAGGGGTACAGATATCAACACCCTCTGTGCCTCCAGATACACCTGGATCTCAGGGGGTGAAAAATAAATGACATGAAGAAATAAAGTAACATTATGATTTATATTCCAAAAAGCTATTATTTTATAATACAGACTACAGGAAGAGTATGAGAACTTTAAGATTCTCAAAAGACTGCTTTAGCTCCCTTCACAGCTAGTAAACGTCTCTAATCTGTTTACTGTCCCTGCCAAGCCCTCGCCTTAATCCTCATAGATGGGTCAGCTCCCCTATGATATCTATCATGCCACCTTTCCTTCTCTAAGGCCAACTTTCTCTCCCCCAAATCCAATGACCCTCATAGCGTGCTCATGGTTTAACACCTAACTTAGATCTCTTCTAAATAGAATATAAATTCTTTGACTTCCCCACCAGCACCACCCCAACCATTTTTCATTGTCCCAGTATAATTCTTGGCACTTAGTAGAAAACTGAAGAACTCACAAAGAAGTGCATTGACAATAACTCTTATTTCTCTGCACTAATTCTATTCTCCTTCCATGCTCCTTTTCTTGTCTCCATTTAGTAAATTTGGATGTACCTTTAAGACTCCATGGAGAATCCTCCAGCTGAAAGCTGATGGTCAACCTCCCTCCCCCACCCTCTAGCCTTCATCCCTTCTTTGCATTCATTCAAGTAATATGTATTGACCATATGCTATGAAACAGGCTTGCACTGACCTAGGATCTGGAAATCAAGAGATGAGCAAACACACATGATTTTTAAATTCAAGGACTTTATAATCTAGCACAGACAGATTAAAAAGTCATTTACGGGCTTCCGTGGTGGCGCAGTGGTTGAGAGTCCGCCTGCCGAAGCAGGGGACGTGGGATCGTGCCCCGGTCCGGGAGGATCCCGCATGCCGCGGAGCGGCTGGGCCTGTGGGCCATGGCCGCTGGGCCTGCGCGTCCGGAACCTGTGCTCCGCAGCAGGAGAGGCCACAGCGGTGAGAGGCCCGCATACCACAAAAAAAAAAAAAAAAGAAAAGTCATTTACTATGAAGTATGTTACGTGCTTATTCTCGGCATCCAAAAGTATACCTCCACTTAGACATTCCAACAAAGCCTAAAATTAAATGGGCTAAAAATCAATCTCATTGACTTCTTATTCCTGCCTTCTCAAGTATCACCTTTCTCGAAGTTTGCCATAATCATTAGTGATTAATAGTCTTAGTTCCCTACTTTCTATTTCCGTGGACACATTTGCAATGTCTCCCCTATGATACATGTTCAGTTGTATATACATGACACTGGCCCACGGTCCAACTCGTTCCTGGGTTACTAAGACAGCATCTTCTTCAGTTTCCTCTATATTCAAGATTTCCCTCTAATACAAATTTACCCTTTACTTCCATAAATATCCTGTGACAGTATTTCCTTTCTTGAAATACTCAATCAAAACTCTCAATGTTTTCCTGGTATGAAGCACACACTTTCTTATAATGGGTTTTAAAGTTCTCTGCAAATTATTAACTCTCACCTGGTCCCAACAGGCTTATACAATGATGGTAAAACAGGCTATGGTCTTTGCTTTCATTCAGACATTGTACCCCACATATATATTCCATTTCCATTTGCCATTTTTATATATTTCTCTCTCATGAAACTAATCCATTACCTTCCTCAAGGTATTGTTTAAAGTTAATCTTTTCCATCACTTCAGCTCTTCCTTGACACATAGATCCCATCTCTTCAGCAAGCCTGAAGCAGGATACAAAATTTTGTGTAACACACTAAGCTGGCAGAGAGCAGGCACACAACTCACTAGAGTCCTATGCACAATTCTGTAGGAGATCCTAGTCGTTTTTTGAAACTAACTTCTATCTTTTGCCTTATTTTGTCAATAGTTTTAACTAGACATCTAAATGACACAATATTGTCAACTAATGAGTACTAATAACCAAGGCATCAGGGCTGATTGAGCAAACATGATGACTGTAGACAGGCTCCTTATTGGTGCCTGGACGAATTTGTGACTGTATAAATGTTATTTTCTAGGTCTAGTTTAAAAACTATAGATCGTAGTATAGCTTATAGAAGGTTAAAGATAGTCCGGTTAAATTTTAATTTCCCTTGTCTTCCCAAAAGTCAATAATGACTTCCTTCGCCTTTAAATTTTTCCCAGCTCCATTTCTGTACTTTTGGTCAATACAGGTGAGCCGGCCTAAATCAATCAAAGGACAGCTTCTTGAAAGTAGGTCTGTATCAAATGGAAAAAGAGGTAGGAGGAACTACAAGTAATTATATATATTACCTCCACGTGCTTCCACTCATTTAAAAGTGCTACCGAAATAAAACATAGGAATATTTGGGTGACATTTTAGAAGCTATGGGTCATCACATGAATCAATGATACAAATTATTAAAATTACATAAACACTTCTTTGAATCACTTAGATTGAGATCTTAAAATTATCCTAAGTTATCAAAACTGAAAAGATCCATGGAGAACATGGAGCTCCACTCCCATATTTTAAACTATCTGGGCAGAGGCCCATAAATCTCTCAAGTTTTTAAGAGGAAAAAATTATTGGGTCTCTAAGCTGAAACTGGCTGGGTGTTTATCCAGGCACTGAAAATACTGCAGGGTGAACCAGGCCCTCCTGCAGAGCTAAGGTTTCAAGAGCATTTGTATAAAACTTTCCTTCCAAGAAAAATCACTGATATTATACTTGGCTAGGGGAAAACCAACTGGTAGCACAGAAAGTTCTAGGTTTTTTTGTTTTTTTTTTCATTTCTTTCCCCTCCATGCCTTCTGACCCTCTCCCTAAGAAGCCAAGTCTTTAAAAAGCAACAATGTTATATATTGGCATCAAGAGATTCCAAGTTTCAAAGTGTTTATGAAATGATGTTATTTATTACAGAAAAAGTTTGTAAACTAGAATCTAGATTCACACATAACAAAATAGATAGTGGAGAAGGAGACCAAGGCTGGCAGGGGAAAAATATTGCTCCAAAGTCGTATGAATTTGGCATTAATAGGAAGCCAAGTCTGGACCACAGAGATAAGCATCTTTTGTCGGCGCATTTCCTAGTTGATTTTTGTCTAGATAAAGCTCCATTTAAAAGACAGTTGCCTGTATACAATTCCTGGGTTGTCAAAGTGCTGAATTTGATCCAGCTAATGAATAAAAAAGTTAACCTTACAAAAACTATGAATTATAAAGTCATTTTCTGATGACCACTTTTTTTTAATTCACATAAGGAGTTGAGATTTAAGTAGCAATGCAAAGGAAGCAGAATGACTAGGAATGAGGATAGCATATATTAAACGTGCTGCCTTTTGAAAAATATTTAATTTTTAACTTAAACTGCCAAGACTGCTAGTCTGCTTCCTTAGATCTAATATGATTTTTATTTAATTTCAGTGAATGAAAACTGTTTTCATAAGCAGTTAGGAAATTAGATTATTGTCATTCTCTCTAACCACATCTCACATCATTTAAAGAAAGACAGCTTTGTAATTCCTTTATATTCATAACTGAATTTTTAATTGAAATATATTTAAATACAGTGGCACAGTATTTTTTTTTTTCTTCAAGTTTCAGGGTTTAAAAAAATGCTTCCAAAGCAAATTTCACTCATTCATTTCACAGAAACGTATTAAGGTCTTACTCTATGCCGGGTTCTAAGGATAGAGACAGGAAGAAAGTCACGGTTCCACCCTCCAAGGACTCATGGTCTCTTGGGAGAGCCAGTCAAAAGAACAAGAAGTCCTCAGAAATGTGGTAAGTGCTGGGATAGTGGCATATACAAGATCCAAGGAGAATGGGGAGCAGAAGAAATCAGTTAACTCTGCACCAGTGAGGTCAGGGAGGGCTGAACAACAGGTAACGCTGCTTCAACAGGATTATTCTTCAGGAGCTGTTCTTTCCATCGCTTAAAACACAGGTGCATGATGATGGGGGAGGGAGCCCTGACCCGGGGGACCAATGACACCCCGCTCTCTATAACCTCACTCAATCTCCCCAAGCCATTGTGTCCTCATCTCCTGACCAGGAATAGAAAGACTAACTGCTCTGTTCCGCAAAGGATTTGCTGTGGGGATCAAAAGAGATAATGTGGGTGAAAGCATAACATAACTTCAAGGAATTCACGTTCAGAACGGCACTGTTTTTATAGCAAAAGAGGCTCTAATATCAGAAAAGCTAAGCAATTTGGATGTAGGAAAGAAAGGCCTGCCATAAATTCAGAATGAACTGAAAAATTCTGTTAAGCATAAAAAATGTGCAAAACCCAGTATTTTTAGATTTGAACTTACTTCCCCTAGAACTTTTATTTTAAATTGAAGTCCAGTTGATTTACAATATTCTGTTAGTGTCAGCACAGCAAAGTGATTCAGTTTTATATATGTATGTGTACGTATATACGTGTGTGTGTGTGTGTATATATATATATATATATATATATATATACACACACATATATATATTCTTTTTCAGCTTCTTTTCCATTATAGGTTATTACAAGATATTGAATATAGATAGTTCCCTGTGCTCTACAGTAGGTCCTTGTTGTTTATCTATTTTATATATAGTAGTGTGTATCTGTTAATTCCATACTCCTAATTTATCCCTCTCCCCTTTGCCCTTTGGTAACCATAAGTTTGTTTTCCATGTCTGTAAGTCTGTTTTGTAAATAAGTGCATTTGTACTATTTTTAGATCCCACATATAAGTGATATCATATAATATTTGTCTTTGTCTGATTTACTTCACTTAGTATGATAATCTCTAGGTCCATCCATGTTGCTACAAATGGCAATATTTCATTCTTTTTACGGCTGAATAATATTCCATTTCTCTAGAACTTTTATCTTGGAAAGAAAAATTACAGCAATTTTTTCTCTGCATTCATAATCTAATGCTTGCATTTCCTGTCACCACCAAAGGAAAGTACTTCCTAACACATCAGGATTTCCTTGGCTTTCTCTTCTACAGTCATTTCTCCTTTTTTTAGCAATTCATACCACTGACAAATATAGGCAAAAAGAGGCTTCATCCTTCTTTGTATGTTTTCTAGGTGGTTCCCATTACTTGTTTCCCTCGTAGGAAAAAGGGATTCAGAGGTGCATCAAGAAGGCCCTGGGTTCCCAATCGGCCCTCCTCTGAAAAAAATAGGCAACATCATGAAGGCGTTCAATCTGTGGGGCTTCTGCTCCCAACACCCTCAATGAACAGACTAGGGGCTCTTCTATGCTCTTCAATTCAAGGCAGTGTCTCCCTCCAGGTACTGACTAACTTCAAAAAGAAAAGAGATAACTTCACAGTGGGGAGACCCAGAAGATACCACCTTATCCACATAATCAAGGTCAACATCACCATTAATAAGCATATTAACATCTCATACCCCAATGTGATGCTCTGAAAAGGGCACAACATTACTTCTCTAATATTCTTGCCGAAAATGCATAACCTTAATTTAATCATGAGGGAAATATCAAAAAACCCAGACTGAGGGACGTTCTACAAAATAACTGACCAGTATTCTTCAAAATTGTCCAAGTCATGAAAGACAGGGAAAAACTGAGGAAATGTCACATTGGGAGACACGCCAACTAAATGCAGTCTTGGATCCTGGATCTGGTCCTTAACCAGAGAAAGGAAATTGGTAGAAAAACTGCTGAAATCAAATAATGGTAACAGTATTACACCACTGTTAATTTCCTAGTTTTGATAATGATATATTATTATGCAAAATGTTTAGGGAAACTGGTTGAAGCTTATATGGAACATTCTGTACTGTTTTTTTTGCAAATTTTCTATAACTCTACCATGATTTCAAAATAAAAGTCTTTAAAGACTCAAGTGACTCATACTGGATTTTGCTTTGATTTTCCAGCTTTTGCACAGACTCTGAAATTCTTTATTTTAGACAACCCTTCCCAGGAATCTAGATACACAAATACAAATACAAAAAGAGGAAAAATAAGTTAACAAATTAATAAATAATAATGATTCTTGATTTAATACTACATTTAATAGTTATAAAGTCAGGGCTATTCACTTTTGGTTAGAACACTGGAAACAGAATTGTAAATTTGCAGACACGTCTTTATTACTATTCAACGCTGGAAATGGTAGGGTCTCTTCTGCCCTCTCTCCCCAAACCAGGTCCACCTTTGCCTGTACCTTCATTAGTTTCCTCCTAAGGAAAGTAGGAACCAATCGAATTAGTTGATCTCAGAGACATTTATTGCACCAAGATTACCAGTAAGCAGGCTTACTCGGCCTAAGAGGCATGGATCCAAGCACACCTTCTTCTCTTACATTCCTGCTTCAGACCCAGTCATATAATAATCAGTATATTTTGCCTCTTTCCCTTTTCCTGAACACCTGGTTAAGGGGAGAAGGATTGGGAAGGACAGCAGGAACTCTACTTAGACCTTGAGAACAGCAGAGTCCAGAACAGGGGCTCAGCAGACGCTTCTCTGATTTTAACATGTCACCTTGATTTTCCTTGACTACGGGTTCTCATGTATTATACAATCTCTTATGATCCCAGTGGGAAGAAAACATCATTTTTCATACAGAATTTAGGTGCCCTGACCCCCACATACATAATACTATCAAAAACCACACTCACACTTTAACACAAAGAACTAAAAGAAACCATTCTAAAATATGCTCAAACCAGAGAAAAACATCTGTAAAAGAAGGAAGTGATTTGACCTTGGGAAGCACAATCTGAATTACCTTCTTAATGAATGCCACCGAAAACGTATCCCAGGACACTATTCCGTGGTCCATCAGCTCCACAAAGGCCGTCAGGGTGAAGGACAGCATGTCTCCAAAGCTGGAAAACACAAGATGGTATAAGGGTGATGGGCCCAAGAGCTAAATACAAGGGAAGACAGAAGTGAGAAAGCTTTAGAAAGCTGAATACAAGCAGAACTGTAAGAGATCGCTGGGATAAGCAGCTGGGCCACAGGCAATGTCCTTGCAAACATGAGTCAATAGGCAGGAGGCAGGTGGCTTCACAGAGGGGAGCCAGGGCCTCCGTGGGACACAGCTGGGCTCACACTCTCACTCAGGTGAGCTGTGTTGTACTGGGCAGGTCCCTAATCTCCCTGAGCCTCTGTCTTCTCTGCTGAAAAACTGGATAGTGAAATCTATTTCATCACAGGGCTGCTTGTAGAGCACTTAATAAAGTGTGTAACATACAAGAATTCAGTAAATGATAGCTTAAAAAAGCTTCCCAGCAAACAAAAATTAGGAAGAGGGCAATATGCTTCTTTTATTATCTCTGGGTATCCAACAGGGAAGATTATAAATAATTCTATTAACAGTATTAGCATTTTGCAAAGGATTCTTGTGGTCTATATGTGTGTGTGTGTGTGTGTTTGGGTGAGTGCATTTACACACACACACACAGATACAAATATATATGTAAGTAAACATATTCATTTCTATATTACACTGGCCAGCATTTTATCTTTAGTTAATAGGCTTTATATAATATCTTTCTAGAATATTATACACAATAACTGTTTGCTGGCCATAGACTTGCTGTGATTCAAAAGGCTGTAGGAAGGGTCTCATGAGTGGGTTAGAAGTCTAAGCAGAGATCAGGCAAGCTCAAGTAAAAGAACGGCCTTCTAAACAAGCTCCACCCGTGACCCTTATCAGACAATACCCTGATTTCTAGGGCTTTCAAAACAACACTGAGAATCTTTTACAGAAACTCACCTCTACTGTAAGTTATCACCATAATAAATAGTAACTCAAAACTCTCAAGAGAAGTACTTTCTCTTCAAGTACATTGAATTACGCCCACCAGGATCTCCACACTATATACACCACACTGATTCATATGCTTGATTTTTTAAAAATAAAATTAGTTGTTCAGATTCTTAATCTGTAGACTCTTATATATCACAATTGCTACACTACAAAGTCTCATAAAGTGTCTAGATTGAATCTTCCCATCCATTTTCAATTAATAGAATAGGAAACAAGCTCATATTTCTTTTTTTTTTTTTTTTTTTTTTGCGGTACGCGGGCCTCTCACTGCTGTGGCCTCTCCCGTTGCGGAGCACAGGCTCCGGACGCGCAGGCTCAGCGGCCATGGCTCACGGGCCCAGCCGCTCCGCGGCAAGCGGGATCCTCCCAGACCGGGGCACGAACCCGTGTCCCCTGCATCGGCAGGCGGACTCTCAACCACTGCGCCACCAGGGAAGCCCTCATATTTCTTTTAAAACAGCTTCACAATTTCCCTTCTTCCTAGTGGTCTCAGCCCAGCCTCAATAACAGACCTGGAAAATTCTGCATCATCTCCGAAGCTGTGATGCTGAAAAGAGACCTACCAAAGAGGAAGTAGCTCTCAGGAAAGGACCGTGATCCCAAGCTGCCGGAGATCAGAGGGGATGAGGTGCGCCTGATAGAAATGGCTAAGCGGTTGGTTTCTGGAGTCAGACAGCAGAGGCTACCCTCCAGCTCTCAGTGGACAAGGACACATTGTATGCCTCGGTTTCCTCATTTTATAAAAATGAGGACGACAGTGATGCTGGTGGTGGTGGTGATACCTAACTCAGAGGATTGCTGGGGAAATGAAAGGAGCTGCCATACTTAGAGCCCTCTAAGCACTGTATAGCACATGGAAGGCAGTATGTGAATGTCAGTTATTATCATTATGCAAAGTGGTATTTTAAAAAGGTACATAAAGCCCATGATTTTCAAATGTCTGTCTTCATTGTGTCAAGAATTCTCTGTCCTTGGAGAGAGGAAAAAAAAAAAAATTGCAAGAAAAGCCAAACGTTTCAAGCCAGAGAGAAAAGCAGCAAATATTTTTTTAAGGCTTTTCTGAGTCACAGGCGGGCAATCCCAATCATACAGGGTGGCATCAGAGAATCATGCCCCAAAAAGGAAATTCCAAACCAGAAAACTCAAGCTTATTTTAAGAAAACAAAAAAAAAGCAGAAAGATAGGCGGAAAATGGATTAAAAATACTAGCAAGAAAGGTTATATAAAAATTCCAGAATGGCTCTTTCTACAGACAATGAGTCCTAAGAAAATCCAAACATTAGCTTGCAAAAAAAAAAAAAAGGCAGGAAATTGCCTCAGGAAAATAAGAGAGCCAGGAAATAAAAGCAATTAGTAAGATTTATTAACAGATTATGTAGGCATTAGAATTACTGTGAAAATATTATTACATAATAATGTATAGAATTATTAGTAAACAATATTAGCTAATTTATTATTTTATTATATTATTAGTGATAAACCATATTAGCAATTTTTTTACTTATAAAAAGGAAAAAACAACCACCAAGTGATAACGAATGGCTGACATCTGTTTACACCTGGCACGCTAAAAGACCTCAACTGTTATAAGATGCCCATCTATAAGACATTGGAGGATGGCATTTGTGACCTCCACACAGTGCAAAAATACTGCCTCAGTATTGTCACTAAAAGAACAAGCAATGGAACGGGCAGTGAAAAAGGAGTAACATGCTGCTGAAATCAAACTCTTCTTTATATTCCCTGTAGCTGGGACTAGAGATGATATTAGTCTTCATTAACTGCTTTAAAAGCAAAAGATAAATTGTATTTATGCTGTCTAATTATCTGAATGCAAAATGACTCTGCTCCTTGCTCAATGGACTCATAATCCAAATGGCCTTAGTAACATCTGGGGATTGTCCCTCAAGTGTTCCAGAGCTCTGCCTACAGGCTCCTCAGACAGGCTGCAAGGACCTGGGAAAAAGATGGAGAAAAAGGGAAAGAGTATTGTTTGGTTTCCAAACCTCCAAGCTGCTCTTGGGACCAGGATTTAACTCCCCAAGGTTGTTAAGGAGTTGGAGCACCATTTCTGAGAGTGCAGCTAGGGCTTTCTGTGCTTTGTGATAACCCATTAACGTGAACGACTGACAAATGAGAGAAGCTTCTTCACATCACACCAAGGTGCCCTGGAGAAGGAGAGCTCGCTTGGTCCATCTAATGTTTTATATAAATGTTATATAATTTATATTTATATAAATATTATCTAATTACATTTAATATATTTAAATATATAACTATATACTCTATGGATATAATGTTATTAGACATCTATTATATATAATCATATATATGTATCTTATAAATATATAGATATAAATGTTATTAGATATACTGTTTATATGTTATGTTATATATTATAAAATATATAATATGCATATATACTATATTATACATATAGTATATATATGACATATATAATTCATTATAACTGGTTGCTGGATGGCATACTAGGTTTACATGAGGGAGAATTTTTTCAAAATTCAACTTCAAATCCTTAGTTGCAAGAAAAGGAGAGCCATGCTAAAACTGTATCACCTTCCAAATCAACGGACTCAATCATCTCATTTCAAATGAGGCAGCTATAAAAGCTCTTCTTGAACCCTGACACAGATGCTTATTTCACTGCTAGAGGAGTGACTCAGGCTCCAAGAGGGAAGGCAGGAGCCGGGGTCCTGTCTCTGAAATCAGTGCTGGGTGCAGAAGATCAAGGCTAAAAGGACGACAAATATAAAGCAACCACATGGCACCTGCGGGGAGCATTTTTATTTGTTTGGTTTATTTTTTTTAGAAGGTGCCAAGCTAAAGATTTTGCAGCACTGACTGACACAAATTAAGCCGACTGCAAACTTTACATGCTGGTTGACAGCCATGTCACAGCCAACACACCATGTGTGCTGGAATGATTCAAATAAATATTTCTCATCAATTCAGTAGAGACCCTCTTCTTTCCAACAAAATTCAGCCAATCTCAAAGCATTTAAATTTTATGCTGCTAATTTTATAAAAGAATAGTGCTTCCAAATGTCTCCACTGGGTGTCATGCTCAAAAGAGAAGCAGAGAAAAGATGAAAATAAAGACCAGTTTCAAAGATATTAATAAATCATACTGAATATATCCCTAATTGCCAGAATTAATGAATATAGTTCTACCCTGCCCTTTGAGTTTTCCCTAGTATTTTATTTTGTTTCTGGTAAAACTTATATACACTGAAATGTATGGATTTCTGTTGCCCTTCAGACATTCCCCTACCCTTTAGAATCACAGCATTTCTTACGTCAGCATATATTCTCTTGGCTCCTTTGTTGAAAATTTAACTGTGGATCAATTTTGGACTCTATTCTATTCCATGGATCTGTCTATCCTCTTACACCAATATCATATTGTGTTAATAACTAACTTTACAGGAAGCCTTGAAGTCAGTTAATGAAATCTTCCAACTTTACTGATTTTTATGAGTTTTTCAAGACCATTTTAGCTCTTCTAGGTCCAGTACATTTCCTTTAAGTTTTTAGGATTGGCTCGTAATTACTTTTTAAAAGATTGTATTTCACTGAACCTAATTTGGAGAGAATTGCTATCTTAAGTATATTGTGTCTTCCAATCCATGAAATGGTATATTCTCCACTTATTTAGGTCTCCTTTAATTTCTTTCAGCAATATATTTTTTTTTCAGTGAACAGATACTGATGTCTCTTGTTAAATTTATTCCTAAGGATTTTATGATTTTTGACACTTTGTAAATGGAAATTATAAAATTTCATTTTCCAGTTGTTTGCTATTAAGGTATAAAAATATGTCATTTTTATATACTCATGTTATATCCTGAAACTTTGCTAAATTCAGCTATGAGATCTAGCAGTTTCTTTATAGATTCCCTAGGATTTTCTACATAGTCAATCATGTCCTCTACGAATAGAGTTGGTTTTACTTCTTCCTCTCTGATCATTATGTCTTTTAACTCTCTCTTGACTTATTGCTATGGCTAAAAACTACAATACAAGGTTGAATAGAAGTGCTACATATTTGCCTTATTCTCAATCTTTATTGGGAGGGGTGGGGATTCAGTCTTCCAACATTAAGTATAACGCTTTTTTTGTTTTGCAGATAGTCTTTATCAGGTTGAGGAAGTTCCCTCTATTCCTCGATTGCTGAGAATTTTTATGAATGACTGTTGGACGCTATGAAATGCTTTTTCTGTATCTATTATCTACTTTCTGTATCTGTAAAGATGCTTTTTCTCTTTAAGTTTTCTCCTTTATTTTGCTAAATACTAAATCACAGTGACTGATTTTTCAGATGTTAAACTATTTTTGAGATAAATCTTTACATCTTTACAGGCCACAAATCTTTTTTTTTTTTTTTGCGGTACGCGGGCCTCTCACTGTTGTGGCCTCTCTCGTTGCGGAGCACAGGCTCCGGACGCGCAGGCTCAGCGGACATGGCTCACGGGCCCAGCTGCTCCGCGGCATGTGGGATCTTCCTGGACCGGGGCACGAACCCGTGTCCCCTGCATCGGCAGGCGGACTCGCAACCACTGCGCCACCAGGGAAGCCCCACAAATATTTTTTATACATTGCTTGATTATATTTGTTCATACGTTTTGCACCTCTGTTGATTAATTTTTATTTCCTGCATTGGCTTTGTCAGGTTTTGGTATCAGAGTGATACTGGCCTCATAGGCCTCATAACATGACTGAGGACTTTTCCCCTCTACCTCTATTTTCTGAAACCATATGTGCAGATTTGGTATTTCTTCTGCATATGTATAATTAAATTCACCATTGTAACCTATTTTCATTGTGTAAAGGCTTTTGAAAATGAATTCAACTTCTTTAACAGATGTGGGTATTCAGATTTTCTATTTCCTCATAGGTCAGTTTTGTGTCAGTTTAGTCCTCAGTTAACGCTGAGATGGAGTAAGGAGAGCAAGAGGTTTATTGGAAGATAGGTGGTGCTTGTGAAAGATAAAGAGGCACAAAGCAAGACTGGGTAAGAATACCCTTCAGACCGCGAGGTAGACATGATGCCTGTGAAAGGAAAGGACGCAGACGTAGCTCTGACAGTCCCAGCCAACCCAAGAGGAAGCTCAGTATAAATACGGATTGTTAGAGGGGTCCCACAATGGGCAGAAATGGCCAGGCCCTGGTATGTGCACCGTGCTCATCAGGCTCACTGACTAGGGGCTGCCTAGAAAGAGCGTGTATGGTCTTGGTTTGAAAGCTGTTATGGATCTTGGACGTGCTATAGCAGGAAGCTATCAGCTAACTGTACTCCTCAGGGTTGATGAGCAAATTCTTTCTTGAAGGGAGATTAGAAATTAAAAAAGAAATTAGAAAAGAGTGTTAAAATCTCCAACCATGATTACAGATTTGTCTATACTTCTCTTTAGTTGTCAGATTTTGCTTCATGTACTTTGAAGCCTTATATATTAGGTACAGACACATTTAACACTTTATGTCTTCCTAATGAGCCAACCATTTTCTATTGTGAATTATCTCTCTTAATCTTTGATAATATGTTGCCTTGAAGTCTTATTGTGACTGATATTAATAAAACAAATGTTTTATTATTATCTCCAGTTACATGGTGTATGTTTTTCCACTTTCAAACTACATGTTCTTTTGTATTTATAGTATATCTCTTGTAAACAGCATATAGCTGGGTCCTGCTTTTTCAGATCTGATCTGAAGCCTCTTAATTGAAGAACTTCCTTCATATTTCCTGTAGTGTGTATCTGCTAACAATGAACCATCTTAGTTTTCCTTTATTTGAAAGTACTTTTATTTCACCTTCATTTCCAAGATAGTTATTAGAAAAGAATTCTGGGTTGACAAGTTTTTTTTTTTTTTCTTTCAGCACTTTTAAGAGGTTGCCTTCTGGCCTCCATATTTCTGATGAGAAGTCAGCTCTCATTCTTATTTTCATTTTCTTAATGTAATAAGTTGATTTTCTCTGGCTGCCTTCAAGGTATCCTTTTTATCCTTCAATTTCAGAAGTTTGACTATGATGTTTCTAGGCATAGTTTTCTATCTATCCCACTTGGGTTCAAGAAGCTTCTTAGATCTAAAAATTTATGTTTTTCAACAAATTTCAGAAATTTTCTATCATTATTTCCTCAAACATTTTTCTGCCCCGTTATCTTTTTCCTCTCTCTCTGGGACCCCAATTAAATGTATTTAAAATCAACTGTTACTATCTCACAGGTCAATTATTCACTATTCACCTTATCTAGTCCTCAGATTGGGTAACCTATACTGATATATCTTCAAGGTTACTGTCTCTTCTGCCATCTTCAACGCCTACACTGAATTTTTCATTTTAAATATTATACTTTTCAGTTTCATAATTTCCAATTGGTTATTTCTTATTTCCATTTCTCTGCTGAGACTCCCCATCTGCAAATTTAATATGCTAACGCTTTTCTTTAGTCTTTTAATATATTTATAAACATTGTTTTAAAATTTTCATCTGCTATTTCCAACATCTGGGTCATCTCAAGGCAGGCTTCTACTGCTTGCTTTATTTCTTTTCTTAAGTATAGGTCATCTTTTCCTATTCCTTATATACCTAGTAATTTTTTACTGTATTCTGAACATTGGGAATGAAACATTGCCAAGGCCATAGTTCAGCTTTGTTCTTCTGAAGAATTGGTTTTTGTTCTAGTAGGAAGTTAAGTTGGCTAGAATCAGACTCCAAACTCCTCAGTGAGTGACAGTTTAAATCTCTTCCCAATTCTTCCCATTTCCAGTTGCTAATCTTACCAGGTCCCTTTGGGGTTCCCATACACACGTATATTCACACTTTAGTGATCAGTGATAGATTTGGCAGAGTTTATATATAGATATGGGGTCGTCTCATACCCTCTGAGCCTCCTTCCTTTCATGGATTCCCCTTAATAATCTAGCCGCTCTGCCAGCCCCAAACTATATCCTCTTAGTAACTTACTAACACTGAGGGTTCTTGTCACCCCATGATACCTGGATAAGCAGGACTCCTCAGGCAAAAAGCTGTAAACACACAAATCTCATCTAGGGCTTATTTGTTCTCTCAAAGATTGACTTACTTCTTTCTGTCTGTTTTCAGTTGCTAGACAGTTTCTTCAGACACTTGTTTTTAGATGTTTCTGTTTGCAATATTTTGTCTAGAGTTTATAATTATTATCTATGGTACTTAGTCTGATTAAGCTACTTTGCAATTACCAGGGCCCCGAGCATTGATTTTGTCTGCGATTGATAAATGGAAATCATGATTCACGCTTAGTCACACTTCCAACACCTCTATATACCAAAAGATTAAAACTACTGGCAGATAAATTTTAAGAAATTATTTTGGCTTCAGAGCCCAAAATTCTTCTGCATTAGCAAATTGTATGAGGTTGTTAGAGAAAAAATCAGTTTGAATCCCAACACCACCTCATTTTAACTTCATCATAAAGGAAACAATTCTAATTTTACTCATCTTGTATGGTGGATAAAAGTGTGAATTAGAAGTAACGAGTGTAAACATTGAGACAATGCCCAGGACAGAGTAAATTCCCATAAAAGATGGCTTCTACCGCTATTACCATTAAGTGCTTCTACTGTATTAAAAATATATATCAAAGTTAGGTTTAAGAAGCTTTACCCTAAAAACTCAATATTTCTACTTTATTAGAATTTAATAACTGAAGAGTTCCTGCAGTTAATATTTCTTCTAGTGGGAGGGGTAGGGGAAGATGAATGATTTGAGACCACTATCATACACTGATCAGAATTTTCTCTGAAGGCTTAAAAAATAAGGTGCACATTTTCAGATACTGTTCAGTCTTCCTTCTCAAACCGAAACTGTACACTTAACAACTTAGCAAAATGGGACTTTGTTCAACCTATTATAGAGAGTTTGTTAGATCCTCTTTGGACTCACCTTGTTTAGTGGATAATAAGGGCACTGAGGAGGGAATACTCTAAGAAAGAAGTTTTGAGATTTCCAGACGTAATTATCAGGCAATTCACAAATATATAGGTGGTTGAACACATTCTCAGACTGAAAGTAAATAATTTTCATTCCATACTTCAGCCCTAAATATTTTTTTTAATGCGGATCTTTTTCTTACCAAACCACTGAAGAAAATCAGAGACTTTTGACTTTGAACATCACATAGGCCACAAAAAAGAAAGTTTTTTTTTAAGTAATACATAAAATTATGCCTAGCCTTGCTCCAGGAGAAGGGTAGCAATCCTGATGTGATCATTTTATGGTTACAAACATAAAATACTCTTTCTACCACAAAGCAAAGAGAAAAGGTTAATAAATTTTTAAAGAACCTGTTCATAAGAACATCAAAAAGGGGCTTCCCTGGTGGCACAGTGGTTGAGAATCTGCCTGCCAATGCAGGGGACACAGGTTCGAGCCCTGGTCTGGGAAGATCCCACATGCCGCGGAGCAACTAGGCCTGTGAGCCACAACTACTGAGCCTGCGCGTCTGGATGGAGGCTGTGCTCCGCAACAAGTGAGTCCGCGACAGTGAGAGGCCCACGCACCGCGATGAACAGTGGCCCCCGCTTGCCATAACTAGAGAAAGCTCTCGCACAGAAACGAAGACCCAACACAGCCAAAAAAAAAATAAATTAAAAAAAAATTAATTTAAAAAAAAAGCAAAAATAAATCACTTACTCAAAACATCTAGACACATAGTTACACAATCAGTCAGAGGACAGGGTTTCATTAGGCAGAGAAGAAGGAAGTGTTATATCATCTGAATCAACGCATCAGAAATTCTTACCAAGGCTTCATGATCTTCTGCAATTTCTGGTATCGTCTGCAAAATTCAAAAACAGTCACGTAAGGAGCATGTGTGAAAGCAATGAGTTTTACACAAATTACATATCACGAAGAAAGCCCAGGATGAGATATAGGGCAGATTTAACAGTCATTAAGAGAACTTAATTCATTTCAAAACATTTCTCCAAGCAATAAATTGGTGTTTTTTTTAATGATACAAAACAATCAAAAGATGGGAATTAAACCACTGTAACCAACCTATTGCATTTACTTAAGAGCAAAGGCAACAAGAACACTCCATTTGGCTCAGAATGGGTATATATTCAACAGGGGGAAATCCCTAGAAATAAGAGGGGCATATTTTCAATGAAAAAGCAGAGCCAAAAAACACTAGTCCAGTTGTTCTTAAGTACATGCTCAACAATGGAGAAATACTTGATTATCTTTCTTTGGTAAAATGCCCACTAATTCTACTTTCTCTTTTCTTAAGAGAAAAAAAAAAAAAAAAAGCTTCTTCTAAAGGAAGACACCGTGAGACATTGCAATAATTCCAGGACCACAGATGGAACCCTGGGACAGTAGTCTGCAAAAAAAGTGCACAATCAACAAAACATGTCTGTAAAAAAGGACAATTATGCTTCTTTAAAAACTAAAGATTAGGTCAAAAAGATTCGGAAACAAGTGTTTCTAACCTTATCAAACCACTTCCCATTCCTCAAGTCTGCCACATTTCTCTGGCATTAAGTGTGTTCTTCCCTCTGCTGGGGGAATACCCTTCCCCTCCCTGTCGGACTAGCTAAGTCCTACCCCAAATTCATCTGATTCAAGGCTCCTCTGTGCAGCCTCCCTGACTTCTGATTTCCCTTCCTTGACCAGACTGAGGGTGGCGCCCATGTCCACAGTGCTGAGAATACATCAGCTGCATGACTTAGGACATCTCACTGTCCTTCTAGCTACCTGAAGGCAAAGGCTCGCTCTGTAACTCAACTACTATAATGTCAGGCACATGCAGAGTAGGTACTCAATTCGGAAGAAGTTAAGTTTCACATTTTCGACCACATAAAATGTAACCACTTCAGAAACCTAACTGACCACGAGAAGATCAGATCTAGTATTTGATAAAACTGGCGAGTTAGGGCTTCCCTTGGCGAGTTAGGGCTTCCCTGGTGGCGCAGTGGTTGAGAGTCCGCCTGCCGATGCAGCGGACGCCGGTTCGTGCCCTGGTCCAGGAAAATCCCACATGCCGCGGAGCGGCTGGGCCCGTGAGCCATGTCCGCTGAGCCTGCGCGTCCGGAGCTTGTGCTCCGCAACGGAAGAGGCCACGGCGGTGAGAGGCCCGCGTACCACAAAAAAACAAACAAACAAAAAAAAACCTGGGGAGTTAAAAATGTATATAAGGTGATCTTCCTCTTCCTGCGCCCTTCCCCCTCCTTAACCTGCCTTTATTTAAATATATATATATATATATATATATATTTGATATATATAGAAAAAATGCACTACCTAAAAGTTGAGAATTATATTTTATTCGCTGGACTTTCTGAGGACTCAGTCCCAGAGGCAGCCTCTCAGATAGTGCTGAGGGATGGCTCCAAAGAGGAAAGGGAGGAGCCGGGACACATAGGAGTTTTGCAATAAACCAGGGAGTCAGAACATCAAAAGATTATGGTTAACTAAAGAAAAACCAGACATCTTAAGTTAATGGATTTAGTGCTTTTCCATATATGAGAAGATGCAACAGTCTGGGCTCATTGAAATCATTCCTTTGACATGCACCTTAGCGATTTAGGGCCAGTATCCTGCTTTTCTCCATCCTGAACCCCCTCAGGGTGGTGGGAGGCAGCTGCAGTGGCTGATGACGTGATGGCCACAATGTCCTTTGTTTACTGATATGGCAGGCAGACATTTTTCATCCACATATATGTTAGCTTCCTTTCCTTCTCCTTCAAATAGCCATTGGGCAGAGTGGAGGAAGTAGGTGGCCATGGGGAAGGAGGCCTGAGCAGAGTTTGGGCCCTTTTGCAAGAGCCAAACACTACCCTCCACTAAAAGGAACTGGGGTTCCTTGGAGAAATGACTCGGTCCAGGGCTGGAAAGATGTAGATAAGCCTGGAAAATTTCGCTGAGCCAAAAAGTACAGAAATGCTCAAAGAATAATGGGAGACAAGGCAGGACACAGAATACAGCTTGATGAAGTTTCCAAAGCCATATCTGGGACAAACTGGACATCAAAATAAATAATAATAGTGATAAATTATAGCCCAGTGAATAAAACAGGGAACAAATGGCCTACATTGCTTTAAAGAGTGGTGTGTTAGTATTGTTGAAGAACCAAATCTCTGGAAGAAAATATACAAACCTGATTTGTACCACTTTCCATTTCCCATGGTGTAACTACTCCAAAATTATTTCTTAATTATTTACAAAGGGGTGAAATTGCATTACAGGGAGATACCAGGAAGGCGCTATCTTAACAAGTGGTCAAAGTGAACATCAGTAATAAGACAAAGAGACATCATGTGCCATTAAGAGGATGCAATGAAATAAACACAAGCATCTGTGATGTTCTAGCCAAAGACATATGTTTTCTAAAAGAAGAAAACACTGGAGAAACCTGTAGAAAAAGGACTTCGTGTTTCAGTAGGAAACTATGCAGTGTCTCTGGCTTACTCTTCTGGGTTATCCAGCCCTGATTCCAGCCCTGCTGTCTTTAAGCTGTAGGTAACTGATGCATATGTATATTTTGTCCTGCCTAGTGGTGATTTAATTAACTTCCTCCCTGCAGGTGAAAAACCAGTTTTGTCTCCATTTGCAATTCACTTCGACATTGCTCTGTTTCATATAAATTTGTGCCCTTTTGACTCTCCCTTTGAACCAGTGAAAACATCTCCCTGGTTCCCTCATATCAGATGAGTAAAATACATCTTTTAACACATATTCAATTTTATAATCTCTATGAAAGCCATGTTTTTATCTTTCCCTGATAATTACCTTTTAATTAATTACCTTTTAATAAACCCCAACTGGGGAATATTCTAAAAATGGCTCACCTCTAATCTCAAAAAATGTCAAAGCCATGAGAGAAAAGGAAAGACTAAGGAATAGCTCCAGATTGCAAGAGACTGAAACCACCCGCCTTGGCCAGGCACTTGGATGAGTTGTCTGGCAACAAGAGGTCCTGATAAGGTGCTGCCACCAAAAACTAACCGGGAGAATTCGGGAGGGGCCGAAAGGAGGGAGGAGAGGCCAGTCCATATGTCCTATCAACCTCCCAGAATCCTTCTCACTGGAATCCATCTCGGCTGAGAGATGCACGTGCCACCAGGAAGGACCCCGAGTCAGTCCAAATATGAGCACAAGCAAGATGACTGGCCAGAGACCACTTGGAAACTAACCCCATTGCCATAAAACCTGAGATTGTGAGCCACGTGGAGGAACAGCTCTCCCAGCTTCCCTGACCCTGCTGCTCTCTGCCCGGACTCCCCTTTCCAATAGTCTTTTGCTTTGTCAGTACATGTGTCTCCTAGGACAATTCATTTCTGAGTGTTAGACAAGAGCCCACTCTCGGGCCCTGGAAGGAGTCCCCCCCTTCCTGCAACAATTAGGAGAAGACAGGACAACTGGGTGCCAGGGGCTCTCTGGAGTTAGGTCTTTGTAAAGGACACAAACAGGACAACTGGTGAAACTTGATCTTGTAACTTCTCCATTAAGTCTGGAACTGTTAAATTAATTGAACAAGGAGGCCTTTAGACCGAAGGGGCTCTAATGCTCTGGAGGCCTGTAAAAGCAATCTAAAACCCTAAACCTGCAAATGCCTCCAGGTTAGGAAATGGAAACCTAAGGACAAGCAATCACAAACAGCCAACTAGACTTTAAACTACAGCTAATCCAACAACTCCCTTGCTTTGCTTCCACTTCTTCTCTACAAGAGTCTCCCCTCTCCCCCACCAGCCCCGGTGGGTAGAGTGTTCCTAACCACTTCCAGTTTGGCACTGACCGATTCTAACTGATTTTTGCTCAAATACACTCTAAAAATTTTTAATATGCCTCAGTTAATCTTTTAACAGAACTGCTACAAAATTAATGCTGTGGGATGTGTGTAACATATAAAGCAGTCACTGCAATTTTCCAAAATAACTTTCTCGCTTAGGGCCTGAGCATCCTTAGGTTTATCTATGTGTTCTACCCCCTGTAGCAGACCCTGGCCTTAGAAAGTTCTCCCTGACCAGAGTGCAGAAAGAAATTCATTGCCTAAACAGTGTTTCTTACTTCTCCACTTCCTCACTTTGGCTTCAGAGTAAACGTAAGCAGAAGACGAACTTTTTGTTGTGATGTCTGTTTTCCTAACTGAGTTTCTCTCTCTCTCTCTCTCTCTCTCTCTCTCTCTCTCAATATATACTCACTTTAAAAGAAACATATCTGGAGAACAAATGATTCTCGAAAGACTGATGTTTCACAGTGATCAGAAGCCCCTCACCTCAGCCCAAGCTATGGCATCTCTTCCCTAGCAGAAGATAATCTCTTCTTTAAACAGGCTGTGTGACCCCTTCTCATTTCCATTACCGGAGTAATAGACAAAGACACAGAAACAAAGCAAAAAGGGATGGCCAGGCGGAGTTCCAGCATAAGGGATTTTCTGCCACACAACCCCCGACAAAGCCCTAGACGGTTGGCCCCTTTAGCGTTTGTGATGCAAATTTCTGGCAGGGCCCCAGAAGGGCTGCTGCAGTTGGAACTCCCTGAGCTCTGCTAACTGCAGCTCCAGGAGAGCAGACAGAGGGAGCTGGGAAGACGCAGCAGGCTTCTCAGCTGGGGCCCACAGACCACACAGAGCAGGTTCTTTCCGACTCTGTCTGGGGAGGTACTTGCTCCTCCCCATGGCCTCTGTCCGAGGTGAAGTGCAAGACACACATGGTGTGACCTGTGCTTGGCGGCTGGCAAAGAGTCGCTGATGAATTTGGCCTGGCCTGGACCTTCCAGAACAACCAAGGATTGTAAGAGACACTGAATTCTCAGAAGCGACAGCATGAGTTAGAGCCAACAATCCATGTCCGCGGAGGTTAACAAAGTTACTTTCAAAAAAGAAATTCATCTTTTGTGTGAAGACAAAATTTCAAAAAATGTCACACGTAGTCGCAAACTGTCATGCATGTTTGTATTTTCTACGCACACACATACACCCATGTGCCTAACCCAGTGTCAGGAATATTCAGCACTTAAATAATATATACTTTGCTAAATGAATAAAACCTACAAATCCATCCTCAAGTGTGGGTGCCAGGCAACATCAAAGCCAAGACATCATTTCAGGGTGCTTAATTCAGGTCATAACTCAATTTTCACATCTCCTGAGAAACAGTCACAGCTCTGATTCCAGCCAGGAGGAAACGATCTGAATAATCGAAGTTTAATATGAAACTGTTCGTGTGCTAACAATGACAATTGTTATAAACACAAACACACATAGCTATACATACACCCAAACATCCTCATCTGTGTCATCTATATGACAGAATGCGGAGGGGATTGATAGTTTATACAGCAAATGTGGTTTGTTTTTAAGACAATTACTTAAGGGCTTTACATATCTCTAAAACAACTACGGGACTCTTTGACCTGTTCCTAATACAGCCAATTTCGGAGAAATGACCAACCAAGCAAATAAAAAGTACTTATAAATTCCCCAGATCAGTGAAAGCTCCTCAAATACCTCACTGCTATTTTTCTTAGGAAAGCTAGAATCCCTAAGGAAACGCCAGCCCAGTATTGCCCAGGGTGTTAGGAATGGACATACCCCCGATATGAATGGTAAAGTACAAATTAGGACACGTCAACAAGCTATGGGGCTGTTCTTAATTTAACACAGCTTCAACATGTGTATATCCTCTGAATCGGGAATTTTATTCCAACAGAATAAATATTCACAGAGATTCTGCTGAAAGAAAAACTGATGAGAGAATGTTCATAATCCTGAAAAAACCTGAAAGCAGTGTAAATATCCAACAACAGGGGAATGGTTAACTCTACTCTGCATATCCTTGAAATTCTCCTATTACATTGCATATCAATTGTACCTCAACAGAGCTTTAAAAATGAATTAATAGGCAGATAACAAAAATGATGAGGGGAATAATATTTAACCACGTGGGAATATTGTTAGGTACAAAAAGCAGGCTACAGAGAGCATGAATAATATAATTCTACTTTTGTAAAGCCAGTGTATGTGTGTGCGTGTGTATCTAAAAGCATATACAAAAACAATATACACCAAGATGTTAAAAATATTTGTCTCTGGAAAGGGAGATTACAAATGACTCTTATTCTCCTCCTTCTGCTTATTTACACTTATTTTTTAAACAATAAATGTATTTTTTTTATTAAGGAGAAAAAGCTAATTCAAAAAAAATGAGTTTTTCGTAAACATGTGAATTTAATTTCTTTCACTCTTAACTTTTCTGCCAGAGTGTTGCTACTGCTTACTCATATTCCAAGGGCATAATTTTCCTGTCATGTTGCCAAGTGGGAAACTATAAGGATCCTTTCATTCTTGGAAATGTTCCCCCTGTTCTTCTGATGGGTGAACAGTAGAAGGGCACAGGGTAAACTGTCCAATTGTCTATGTGCATAGCAGCATAGAAAAAGAACACAGTGTTTTGTTAAAACCCAAAGAAAAGCAGTGTTATTCACTACAATGGATTTAGAGTTGCAGGTACAATATTTTTTCTTTCAAATAAAATAAAATATATAATTTCTGAGAAATCTTTACAAAAAACCACTGCCCATTCCTTAATGGGCACCATTTCCTGGCTCAGGTTGGGGAAACAAGTTTCCCCACAAATTTATTTGCTTCTACATCGATGTTTCAAGCTGAAACTAGACATGGAATTTCAAAATTCCACAAGAATGGAAAGATTAAAATTCAAGTTTTAGACACTGTGTTCTGCCAAAGTGACACTTCCCCTTGCTCCTTTGTGGCTAATTTTCCCCCCATCGTCGCTCCTGGTACCAGCTGGAGAGAGACCTTTAAAAGCTCAGCCTTGGGCAATGGCAAACAGGCAAGTGTATCTTTGAATCTCATTACAGCTCAAAGTAAGCAGAAAAATTCCAGCTACATTTCTTCAGTGTTTCCTAAAAATTTCCACAGGTCCTGCTCAGGAAACCTCTGCCCTTCCCAGCTGGAAGTCTGCCCAGGAGTCATAAGTAAATGCCTTCCAAATTGTAGGGTCTATTTAATTTGTGCCGTTTATATTCCAGAGGTTTCCTGTTAATTAATTAAAGTCTTGTTTAAGTTTAATTGAGAAGCCGGGTTTCCTTTTAAGAAAAGTGTCTTTCTCTTTTCTTTTTCATCTGAGCAAAAGATCTGAAAATAGCTGTGCATTAAATGAGCAGCTTCTTAGCATGAGTTGCAGGACCTTGCAGAAGGAAGGGAGGAGGTTGTACAGCACCAGTGCCCTCTTTCCTCCATCCCTAAGTGTAGCATGACCTATAACTTATATAAAATGGTGATGAGGGCACACACTAAGGTGATTCAGAGAGACATCATCCCTTCCCAGTAACATAGTGTGTTGGGAAAGTGTAAGAGACAATGCAAACCGGAACTCACCCAAGATCTGGTCTTGAGTTTTGCTCATCTGTCTGAAATCTGGCTGCATGTAACAAATTGGGATGGCTTACAGATTATAAATAATTAAAATATTAATGAGGATGATACAGTATAGAAAAAAAGAATTCAGTTACTGTGGTCCACATAAAGTAAATTCAGTATTAACATGTGAAACATAGAGATATAATTCAGACCTCCTGTCCCCAGTGATCAGTCTTTGGGTCACTCAGTAAGTCAAGATGAATTATAGAGTAAGGCAACAGCACAGATGAAAAGTCCTAATGTTGACAAGACAATACATAGTATCAGTTTTTACTCTTTCTCTTCTGGAGCACAAGGAGGGAGTGCCCCTTTGATGAGTCTTATCAGCTGAATTGTGTCCCCCCCCCCAAATTCATATGTCGAATCCCTGCCCCCAGTGCCTCAGAATGGGACAGTATTTGGAGGTAGAGCCTTTAAAGAGGTGATTAAGTTAAAATGAGGTCATTAGGGTGTGTCCTAATCCAATCTGACTGGTGTCCTTATAAGAGGAGGAAATTTAGACACACAAAGAGACACCAGGGATGCTTGTGCTCAGAGGAAAGATGATGTGAGGACTTAGGAAGAAGGTGGCCATTAGCAAATCAAGGAGAGAGCTGCAGAAGAAACCAAACCTGCCAACACCTTGATCTTGGGCTTCCAGCCACCAGCACTGTGCGAATGTAAATTTCTGTTCTTTAAGCCACCTGGTCTGTGCTATTTTGTTATGGAAGCACTAGCAAACAAATATAATGAGAAACTAAAAAAGTAAAGCCCCTAACATGCATTTTCCCTCATTGTCAAATATATAACTGCCAACCTCCAGAGGTACTGGAGCTCAGCTCCAGTCCTCTATTCAGGGCGCATATCACATGGACTCTGGCTATCAGCGTATGTACCACTGTAATTGTAATTAATTGCAATTCTGATAAATTTGGAAGTATTAACACAATGTCATTCTGAATATTCCAGAGCTTAAGCCCCTGGATACTTAGGTATTTGTGGCAGAACCACCTAACATTAGCAGGTTCCATTATGACTGGCTCCGATGCAGTGTTTTTGATACATCAATGGCTGGGACTTAGATAAATCAATAAACATGAGGACAGTTTTACATTTTTATCTAACACCTTGTAAATGTGATGGAGGCAGAAGCTCCCAGGGCTCACTGTCCCACCAGAAGCAGTGGTGGGCATGAAGAGGGGTCTACCACATGTGGCAGTCCCATGAAGTTGTCCACAGTTACCAGGGAAGGTGGTTGCAATCACAACTCGCAATCCACTGCTCACTAGTAACAAGGAACGAGGGATCTGACACGCGCTACCCTAGATTTCAGCTGGAGCTTCCAACAAAGACAGAACCCTCTTTCTCCTTTTCCTTGGGCCAGTCTCCTGGATCCTTAAACTAATTTAACTTTCCTCAAGCTGTTTCAAGCTCCAACCCCAATTTTTCAGTAACCACTTTGGATTCTGGTAACACCCAGGATTTGAGATTCTCTGCCCTACTCTAAGCTGATGTTTGCCAAAAATGTAATGAGCAGAGTTTTAGTCATCATCAAAAAAATAAATGATACCTGTCTACAATTGAGCCTTTCCAGATCACCCAGTCCTGCCTGCCAGTCCTCTTGGATTTGACTCCCCTGCCCCCATTCACTCCTAGATATTTTCTCTACTTCTTTATGAAGGCCTCCAACTCCAAACTCTAGAGAACATTCTTATACAGGAGATATTCTTGCTGTTATAAAACATGCTCTCTTTGAATGAGGGGAAAAAAAGAATCTTCATTAGTGCCAACTACAGAGGCTAAATAATGCCAAGTGTAGGAGGAGACAGGAAGGAAGAAAGGAAGGAAGGAAGGGAGTGGGTCAAGATAGGTCTCTACCATGTACAGTCAGCAGGTCATTCTTTAAATCACCACGTACTGAAGAGAGATTTAACTGGCCCAGGTTTACACCCCAATTCTAAATGCTATTTATTCTTTCCTAACAAATGCCTATCTCAACTCTGCACATTATTTATTTAGCAAATTACTATGTAGTTAGCTGGCTCAGCATTCTCACATGCTCTAACTGGCATGCTCTAACAGTCTTCACCAGTTGCACCTGACTATACGGAAATGAGCAGTGTCCTGTGGACCCTACCCTGGTATTCTGTGGTCAAGGGAGTTATCTGTCCACACATGTAAAAGCTAGACCCATCTGGCTCTGTAGCCAGAGAATCACACCAGAGATCAAACCCTACCCTGAGAAGGTGAGCTCCCCAATGCCCATTCCTTCCTTGCTCATGGTAGAACTCAAACTCCTTCAAGGCCCATTCACTGATACCTCCCCCCGCACCCCCCTATAAGGTTCCATGAGATGTAACTGGTCCAACCTCTAGACTCCCAGCCCTCAGGAGGAATTGTACCTCAACTGAATTCTGCCTCCATAAATATTTAGATGGCAAGGTTCACATCATTTAAAATTTTCCCAACTTCCACTTTTTTGCACACAATGGGTACCTAATAAATGTTTATTGTACTTAATGATAAATAATTAAGGACATGTATTTCATCAGTCAAGTGTTAATTTTTTAAAAAATTACTTCAGGGATGTTATTTTGACCTGGTTTAAGACTTTGAAACATAAGGAGGTATTCTAACTTTTTAAAAAAATGGAGTCAGGGAAGGAAACCTTTTTTTAGGGATAAGCAAAGGATGTGAGGGATTTATATTTTGAAGAATTATAATTTGTGTTGGAAAGGCCCTTAGAGATAATGACTAATATTTTTCCTTATAAATCTAAAATTTCAGAGATTGTCTTAGATAATGGCTAGTTGGTGGGTGGAGAACATAGTGATACATTACGAAACCACAGACCACACATTATCTTAAACGCCATTTTTTTTTCCCTGAGCCTAGACAATTCCTGGCATTTAAAACTAGAAATTGCAAGTACAAGAAAAGTAACAAATACCCAAAACATTACAAAGTACAGGACAGATTGGAAGTCTAGGTAAAAGATGCTTACTCAGTGCCGCTTTCAACCATCTGCGTGAGGAGAGAGATGCCATCCAGATTGATAAACTCCTGGGCAAACGTGACATCCCGGGAGAGGCTGGCCAAGTCCTTCAGGGCCTCCAGCTTGGCGTCCATACTCGACGACTGGATTCGTTCATGGAGCTGGTGGGCGTTTTGAGCCTCACCGGGGACAAAAACAAAGCACAGTATTCACGGAGGAAACCACAACAGACAAAATATTAACATCTCATTGAGAAATGAACACTCAAAGGCCAAAAGCACAAGACCAGATGAGTATTACAAACCAAGGGCAGGTTTCCAATCATAATGACTCCACCTTCAGGCAATGCTTGTCAATTTCACAGCGGGAATCAGTTGCCCTCTTTTGACAGGACCCATATTCCCATCTCAAGGAAAAGCAAGAACCCAAGAACAGTAAAACCCCAGAAATGGAGCGGGTATGGCAGTGCGGAGGGGAAAATGTTTACTTTTTAAGTAAAATTATTATCTATAAATGACAGAAAGCTATTTGCTTAATTAAGCAATTACACAAATTTATACAGCATGTTCACCCATTCCGTCAATACTCTGAGTAATAACTGCCTACACACAATGTTTAAAAGCTTCATTAGACACCCAAATCATCTTTCTGGGTTTCGGAAAGTCTTCCAGCACAGCACAATGCGGCTTGTAAATTCCACTTTTCAACAACTCGTGTTTCACTGTGCATTAGCTATTGCCTAAATAATTAGGCAACCAAATTAGCAGCTTTGTCTCCAATTAAAGTTCCCCTTTTTAAGGCATTTGCATGTTGCTTCTACATGCAGGACAGAAGTATACTGGAGGAGCTGAACTTCTAGATAATAATGTGTCTTCTGTATTTCTCATTCACCCAGTCAAGGCTTCCATATCTACCTTTCAGTTGGGACAGAAGGTAGGAAAAATAAGATAATAAATTTTTCTGCCTGTGTTTTTGCTTAATAGAAATAACTGAATATCTTTGTAGTTATTAACTCAAAACTGCAATGGTTGAAGCACTCTGCCATTCTCATATTCTCCTTTGAAACTTGTCATATTTCTGAGAAAGGGGAAGAAGGTATATTTGACCCCAACAATGAGGCATCTTCTCCCAAACAGAAACTGATTAGAAATATCAGAGGAGCCCCATGTGAACTATAAGAGGGCTAAGATTGCAGAGCAGAAAAAACAGAACCCACACAGGAACTGAGAGCAAAGGGACTCCACACCAAGTGCCCCCTTCCTCCCTGTCCAGCTTCCCTTCACTGTCACCTGGAAGCAGCCCCGCAGAAAGAAGGGGATTCAGCAGGGAAACCAATGCAATCCTTCAGTGACCAAGACAGATGAAACCCATACTGCTATCACTTGGTCAGAGACATATACTATGGTCTCCCATGTAATTATAACCAAAACTTGACATTTTGCATCAGAAACTAGAATAGAAGAAGGAAGCAAAGGAAGGTGCAGGAGAATAAGAACCTTTCCTACTCGTTCACTGATACCCATATAGCTGACAAACGGCTCAAACCCTAAATTCCATTGTTTAGAAAGGGAGAATCACTTTATTTATCTTTCTACATTGTTCAAAGATGTACCATTCTCCAAAATTTTCAAATGCAGATACAGCATTAACAGTAACATACAATATTTAAACCAAGTGAGTCACTTTGAATTCCTTGAAAAATACATTTTTCTCCCAGCAGGAAGTCTGCATTTACTATAGAGATTATGATAATAATGAGGACTCAAAAATGATTTCATTGTCATAATTAATAGTGTTTGGTGCTGTTAATACTACTAATAAAAACAGCTGACAGTTACTTAGAGATTTTCAGTTTTTGGCCGCGCTGCGTGGCTTGCAGGATCTTAGTTCCCCGACCAGGGATCGAATCCAGGCCCTCGGCAGTGAAAGTGCGGAGTCCTAACCACTGGACTGCCAGGGAATTCCCACCTAGTGTTTTTTATGAGCCACTATTCAAAATATCTTCCTGAAGGACTTCATTCAATCTATCAGGCAGGAGCTTTCATTATCTTCATTTTACAAAGGAAATGGAAGTGTAGAGAAGTTAAGTAACTTGCCCAGCGTCACACAGCTTGTCCATGCTGGAGCTAAGATAGAGCCTGGGCAGCTATGCCCCTTCAAAATCAAAGACAGAATCCTCACTCACTGATTCAACAAATACTCCTGGAAGCTTACTCTGAGCCAGGCGTTGCTCTATATATTTAGGATTCTGCAACAAACAGGAGGCAAGCTTCTTGCCCTCCTGGAGCTTACGTCCTTGAGGTGGGGGGCAGACAATAAAACAAATTAACAGTAAGAAATTAAATATCGCTGAGTTCATAGCAAAACCTAAAAGAGGAATGAGATAGTGACGAGTGGCGTTTTAAGATGGAGTGGTTTTCAGGGACAAGCAGCCTAAAAAGCAACATTGATGCAGAGATCTGATTGACAAGGAGTCAGGCACATCAGGCAAGGGCCGAGGAAGATATTCTGGGCAGCAGGAATGGTTAGTACAAAGGAGGTACAGGAGGAACAAGTCCGTCATGTCTGGAGGGACAGAAGGAGGACCAATGTATCTGGGGTTGGACAGCAAAGGAGAAAGTGGCAGGAGGTGAGGACAGGCAAGCCGACTGGGCCAGGCGGCCTAAGGAGTTCATGAGCAGCGGAGCTGGAGGAATCCTGGGTGGTGATGAGCATCCCTGACTGAAAGGATGCATTTAGATATCTAGACAGATGTGTGGTACCTTTGGAGCTCTCAAAATAGCATTAGATTCAAACCCTGGAAGCCACCAAAATGTTCAACATAGGACAATGGTTAAAAAAACTCATGGTATAGTCATAGGATGAAATATCATATGGAATTAAAAATGAAACTTTCAGAGAATATAGGATAGCATGGGCACATCTTCATGATGGAATATTAGGAGAAAGGGGAGGATGCAAATATATTTTCTTGTTTGAGGGGCAGAGGTATATGTGTATGGGTGTGGGCGTGTATCCACTGGAACGTAAAGGAGAAGAAGTATGTCAGATTTGCTCACCACTTTATCTCCGGTACCTAGAACAGAGCGTGGCATTTACCAGGAGTTCAAAAAAATTCCACTAAGTGCATGAAGAAATAAATGAATATTATGCACACATATTTGCATAAATACAACCCAAGGAAACAAATCAAGATATGACCCATTGTTATTTATGAATTGTAATATTCTACATAATGTTTTGTAGCAGGCTTCACTTTTCAAATATTCCATGAGTCTGCAATATTTTTATGTTTGGGGGGAAATCTACATTATTAAAAAATAAAATAACCTTAGTTCTGATTTTTCAAGCAGTTAGCACAACTGAAAAGAGTCTAGCAGCTATATGGGTGATTGTATCAGATAGTAAGTTTTATTTTCTGGAATTGTGCTAAGGATAGAAAACAAGTTTCGCCTTGAGCCCCTCAGACAGCTCAGTGTGACTGCCTAATGTCCTGGACTGAGAAAGTTCTGGGCCCGGGCTCAGAGGGAAACAGCCTCCGAGTGATCACAGGTGAACACAGAACGGGTATGTATGGTACAGGTGTGCCAGGTATTTACCATCTCTATTCTTTAAGGTCCTACTTAAAATTATTCCCAAGAAACTTCCAGAATGGTTCCGGGTCCGTGATACCAATTAAGAAGTAATCTAAAATGTCCTTAGGATCACAGGTTTCACAGATATTTTCAAATGTACACTCAATATTGCCCAGCAACCAGACTACGCTTTCCTAGAATGTCTGCTATGTCCCTCCAAAATGACTCCTTCACACCTTTTCTTCTCTCCTTAAACTCCCCCATCCCCTGCTTCCCTCACACCAGTGATCTTGCCTCACATTTTATTGAGGAAATCAAAGCGGTCAGCCAGGAGTTCCTGCACCTTCCTACTTCAAAAAGCACAGCCAGAGTTCCTTCATCTTCTTATTTCCAAGGACACGGCCCAGGGTCTCTACTCTCACGCTTTGCTTCTTCCTGATTCTATGCACCCGGCCCCTATTTCCTATCCAAGGTCAATCTTTCCCTGCAGCTCTAGAGCCCTTACCCTCTCACCTTCTCAGGTATTCTGCTTCTGTTTTGTCCCCCTTTCACCCGTACATCAGTTTCTCTCCCTGCAGTGGATCATTTCCAGCTGCAAACATATCTAATAGGTTGGTCCTGTCTTAAAAAAACAAACAGAAATGTACAAACCTTTGTACATTGAGCCAATCAATTCACTTCCAGCCAGGCCCTCATTTCACTGCTTCCACTCTCTGCAAAAGTTCTGGAACAAAGAGTGGGTCTAAAGCTGCAACTCACCTCACCTCATACTCTCTCTTCTCCTCACCTCCACGAGGCTTCCACCCTCACCCCTACCTCCGCGGACAGCAGCTCCATAATGCTACCAACACCTCTGTGCAGCACACCCTCCTCGCTCATCTGATCTTCCTACTGTCTCAGCAGCCTTCAGCCTTTCTTTCTCCTTGAGGCACTTTCTTCTGTTGGCTTCTTGGCCAGCTCCTCCTCCAAACCTGAGAGTGTGCCCAGGGCCCTGCCTTCCCTGTGGCGGACAACCTCACCCAGCGCATGGCCTTCCATGCCACGTACCTGTGATGGCTGGCACACCTGTATTCTCCAGGCTGCCCGACACACATTCCTAACTGCCTGGTTGACACGTTGTGCTCATGGGCACATAACAGGCATCTCGAACTCTTCATTTTCCCCTTCCCAAACTTTCTGTTCCAGTAAACAACACTACTGTTTATTGTGCCCAAATACCGGGCCATCCTCGCAGCCTCTCTCAAGGGGCACCACATCCAAAGTATCAGGAAGTGCTAGCGCTTGCCCTCTAACACTCCTTCAGACCCTCCGCATCCTTACAACGCAGGCAGCCCGCACCATCTTCATCTCCTGCCAGGACTGCTGCACTGAACTCCTAACCTGTCCCCCTGCCACCTACAGTCTGTTCTTGGGCAGCAGCCAGAGTGATCTTGTCACTCCTCTGCCTAAAAGCCTCCACTGGCTTCTCTCTGAGTTAGGCTCATAGGGCAATGGAGAGAAATAGAACTTAAGACAGCTTACAATTCTTTTCAAGTTTCTCAGCTCCGTGGAGAGAAATTGGTTCCAAAAATTTTAATGGCCTCCCTGTTAAGAATCTCTGGTAACCTGAATCCACAGAGAGAGTGAGATAACACTGCTTTTCTTTTAGCTCGGGTAACTGGCCCCCAAAATCAGTGTGACAAGCCCTCTGACCCAGATGCCTCTAATATCATTTCTCCAAACGAGAGAGAACAGAAAGGCAGGGTTATGCTTAGAGCTGACAAAGCAACAGTAGATACTTGATCAGCAGTTTTATTTAATATGTCCACACGGGCCAAATGAGGGATAAAAGGCAAGAAGAGCTCGGGTCATATATAAAACGGCTCTTAAAAATCTAATAGTTTGGAATACTGGAATGGTTTTAGCATGGAATGTTATGATTCACCTCTTGTATACTGTAGTGACATTATGATATGTATTTGTGTGTGTATTTATTTAATTAAAAATAACACCAGCACATGGTATAGAAATATGTAAGTACTACCAGAAGTTATAAAATGATAAATAAAGTTAGCCTAATGTTAACAGTTTCTTGTGCCCCTTGAGAATCATTTTTATCCTTTTATCAACATACATATATACCTCCTTTCCCTGTGCATAACGCTGTCACTCCATACACAATGTTCTGCAACCTGCTTTTGCACTTAATAAAATTTTTAGATGCCTCTGAGGCAGCATAACACATTCTTTTTTACAGCTACACAGTATTCTATCACATGGTTATTACCTAATGCATTTAACTAGTCCCAACTGATAGACAGTTAACAGGTTTCAGTTTTTGATTACTGAAAGCAATGATGCATACAGCCCTGTATGGGGTGTGTGTGTGTGTGTGTGTGTGTGTGTGTGTGTGTGCGCGCGCGTCCTGCAGTGCTTTTGTGAGTCTATCTATTGGATAGATTCCCAGCAGTAAAATTGTTAGGACAAAGACATATGTATTTTAAGCTTGGGTGGATACAGCTAAATTGCCCTCCAAAGAGGCTGTACCAATTTGTACTCTTGACACCACAGCGTCTTTGCCTCACACCTTGGTTATCTAGGAGTGTAGATTTTCATCTCTTTTGAGAGAAAGATTGAGTTTTTTCTTTCATATGTATCTATATCTATATAGATCTATACAGCTATAGCTAAATAGCCATATATAGATCTATATAGATCCATCTATCTATATATATCTATAGATAGACTATATAGAGAGATTTATAGATCAAGAGAGAGAAAGAAATCATCTTTGTTTATAGCTTTTGGCCATCTGCTTTGGGGGCAGCTAATTTATTCATAAGAGATCCTGCAGATTGAGGAATTAGGCCTCTATTTATCATGCACGTTGCCAATTGTTTTCCTTAATTTGCTGTTTTTGACTTTGTTTCTGGAATTCTTTCCAAACAGGAAGGTTTGGTAGGGTTGTTTTTATTTTTTGGTAGTCAAATTTATCAATCTTTTTCTTTATGACTTCTGGGTTTTGTGCCCTACTTAGAGTGGCTTTCCACACTCCAAGACTACAAATATATTTACTGTGAAAACTTTTAAAAACAAAAATTTCAGGAAAGTGAAAACAATGGTCTGGGAACGCACGCTTCTTCTAATAGGAACACTAGCCAAAATTTATGTAAAATATGCTTTATGCAACACGTGACCTCAGGTTAGATATCCATAGGTATTATTATCATGGCAGGTACAAGGGAACACTACTTAGCTGCACAATCTGAAGGTCTCCAAACCCTGAAATGCTCAGAAATTCACACACATTTGCACACATTCCCTGAGTATGTTCATGGCTAGATTTTCATGATACTGGAGAGATGGATAAGGACAGGACACCTACAAAAGATACATGTTTAAGATGGTCACTAGAGAGACTGTCTAAAGATGTGCAATGCAGAGGAAGACCGTCAGCCAAGTGTCGGACTTTTAAAAGAATAAAAATGCAGGTTGTTTTCTTCGATCTTCTCTTATTAATGCCCTATTTTGTTAGGAACAATCCAGAAAGGATAGTTCTATATAGAGGAGGACTGAAAATAAATCCATCAACAAAAATACCATCACTGATAGAGTGGAGGTGAGACTCAGCCCAGCTGCACATTGCCTAAAACAAGAGTGTGTGTATGCATGTGTGTATCGAGTGTGGGCATGTGCGCGTCTTTTCTGGCTACAGGGAGAGTTCAGCTGAGGTAGACGAAAGGACTTGTAAAAGCTAGCGCAGCACTGCTTGCCAGTTTCTTTATGGTACTCTAATACCTCCTAGCAAATTTAATAGAGACAGCTATTTTTTAATATATTTTTTTAATATATTTTTATTGTGTATGTAAAAAGTGAAGGAGTTAGCATATGCTGACCCATATTTTTCAGTCAAACACAAAGTAATTTTTAAAATATCAACCAGCAGGGGCTTCCCTGGTGGCGCAGTGGTTGAGAGTCCGCCTGCCGATGCAGGGGACGCGGGTTCGTGCCCCGGTCCGGGAAGATCCCACATGCCGCGGAGCGGATGGGCCCGTGAGCCATGGCCGCTGAGCCTGCGCGTCCGGAGCCTGTGCTCCGCAAGGGGAGAGGCCACAACAGTGAGAGGCCCGTGTACCGCAAAAAAAAAAAAAAAAAAAAGAAAAAAATATATCAACCAGCAACAAGTGAAGTTTACAGATCCAAACTACCTTGATTCTAGTATAATTCCCAATTCTATACCCTGTGGCTACAGTCAAATCATAAATACTTACTTAAACTGCAGGTGCCTGGACCCTATTCCTAGATACCATTATTCAGCTTCTCTTTAAAGGCTCAGACATCAGCATTTTAAAAATTCTACCAACGATTCAGGTTTGGGGACCACTGTCCTCTGGAAAATGTAAACCAATCTCTTGTAGTGAATTCCATCGTATAGTATTGCCTTGTGCACTGGCTTTCACATCTCTCCATTCACCGTGCTGGGTATATGAAGGGCACAAGCTCCATTGTCCCCAGTGATGCCAAGTCATGCCATGGTGTTAGTACTTGACTTTCCAGATGCTGACAAACTCCACCCTGCCCAACACCTAACATTCTTTCAAGGGGTAGCTTAGCGCTGCAGAAATTTTGTTCATGAACCCACGGCAAATAAAAAAGAGAATTGACTTCATTTAGTGAAGACCTAGATTTTTAACAAAAAGCAGTGCCTTTCTAATTCTGAGATGAAACAAAAGGCAAGGTGTACTCTTTCTGCCCATCAAGCAGGTGAATAATTTCAGCAGGATAAATAGGAACTACAAAACCCAAATGAAACCATGGTCTCTAAAGGTCAAATTAACATGAATTCATGCTGACTAAAGTAAGAAGATCAATGCTAAGGCAGACAAAAATGTCTCAGCTCATCATGTAGCCACTGAAAAGTGAGTATGGATCATAATTCCCATTAAGTGGAAAAGAAGGTACCAAAAGACACTTCAGCCAACGCCAGCGGCATATTCTTATGGAGTCCATCACTGTGTTTAGGCTCGAAATGTTACTGGGTAAAATGTTCAGGAGTTTGTAAGCCTCTCTTAATGTAATTTTCGACAAGAAGAATTTGTGGTGGTTACAGTACCCACAATTTAATTTTAGCCAGATGCTTTTCCCAATTTTTAAATTTATTTTTAGCCTACCACATGGCTTCAGTGGAAACTGAAAATGAGAGCTAGACACAGTTTTCATCACATATGCAAGTGAAAATAGTAACACTTGGTGTATTTTGTGCAGATTATTTTTTAGGAGAGCGGTAAAATGCACTGTGAAAACTACGTAGTTTAAATATGCTAATGTTACTACCCAAAGTATCTATAAGCCAGCAAGAAAGATCAAGATAAGCAACACAGTCAGCTATAGTAATCTAAATATACTGCAGCATTTTGTTTAGCAGCTTTTATCTGGAAGACTTTAAAGTGTTTTGGTTTTTTTTTTCCTAGAATCAGCTGTCAGTGAAACAGCGTTAAGTGGCAAACATTTTTTAAACTATATTTTTATGAATTGTCATAATAACTGACCAAAACTAGAAAATGCTTAAACACTCTCTCTCTTTCACACACAGATACACCCTCTGACTTCAAAGGGAAGTAACGGGCTGTCTCTAGTTTTATCTCCTTTGTTTGTTGTCTGAATTTGTTCAGATGGCCTTAGGTGGATCTGTGGACAGGTAGGTAAAAACCGATCAGTACAGCTGAGTTATCCCATCTGTAATATGAGAATTGCTGAGATGACCCCCAAACTCAAACTTTAAGATCAATTTACTTGCACATAACCTGGAACAAAAATTGCCCTTTCTGTAATGGGAAATAGAAGGAGGGGCATTCCTGCCAGTCCAGAATATGAGAACCGTCCAAAGATCTTTTGTTTCACACAAAAGTCACCGTGAAAAATTAACATCCCATAATCCCTTTAACAAACTGCAGATCAAAGACTTTACTAGAAAGCTACAAACAAAGATCAACTTACTGGAGATGTGGTTAATCGAAGGATAGTGCCATTTTTTATTTCATTGCGATTCTGGAAAAGAAAAAAAAAAATCTTTGTAACTCTTCGAGTGGACGCTTGGGAAGGAAGAGAACAAAGGTAAATATAATCTAGCAGAGACTCTATATAATAAGCATTCATATGATTCAGTTTATTCTCACTTGAGTAATTTTTAGTTATTTCACAAAGAACTTTAAACTGGGTCCCAGATGTATTAACTTTATATTTTTCCCTTCAATTCTTTTTGTTTAATTTAATTTTTATTTTATTTTGGAGTATAGCTGATTTACAATGTTGTGTTAGTTTCGGGTGCACAGCAAAGTGATTCAGTTATACATATACATATACCCATTCTTTTTCAGATTCTTTTCCCATATAGGTTATTACAGAATAGTGAGTAGAGTTCCCTGTGCTATACAGTAGGTCCTTGTTGATTATCTATTTTATATATAGTAGCGTGTATATGTTAATCCCATACTGTTAACTCATCCCTCCCCCCCTCCCCGACCTTTCCCCTTTGGGAACCATAAGTTTGTTTTCAAAGTCCGTGAGTCTATTTCTGTTCTGTTTCTTTATACCAAGTCATGGACAGCATTCAGTACAGAGGAAGTGAATATCAACCCAGAAAACAGGAATACGGGGCCCAAGGACAGCAATTAAAAAAAGCAATTTAAAAAGGTTATTAAGGGACTATGACCCAGCAATACCATTCCTACATATATATCCAAGAGAACCGAAACTGTATGTCCACATAAAAACGTGTACATGAATGTTCATAGAAACGTTATTCATAATAGCCAAAAGTGTAAACAACCTGAATGTCCATCAGCAGATGACTAGATACACAAAATGTGGTAAATCCATACAATGGAATCTTATTAGGCCATCAAAAGAAATGAAGTATCGATACACACTACCACATGGATGAATCTTGAAAACATCGAGTGAAAGAATCTAGAGGCAAAGGCCACATAGTTTATGATTCCATTTATCAGAAGAGGCAAATCCATAGAAACAAATCAGATTAATGGTTTCCAAGGGCTGGCAGAGAAGGATCTGGGAGTGAGTGCTAATGGGTTCAGGGGTTTTGGGGGGTGATTAAATGCTCTAAAATTGATTATGGTGATGATTTCAAAAATCTGTGAATATAGTAAAATCCAATGAATTGAATGCTTTATAAGGTGAGTTTTTTGGTACATGAATTATATCTCAATAAAGCTGCTCTTTTTTAAAGGAAAGGTTAGAAAGGAACCTGGTTTCTTAACATTTGCTGGTCCCTACTGCATTTTGCGTTGAAGTTAAGAACAAACAGCATAAATGAGCGAGCAGATCCCAAATCGGTCCACCTCCACCTGGCAAGTGTATTTGAGGTGTCTTGAAACTTTCACTTAGCATCTTTGGCATTGAAGGGAGAATTTCACTGGTAGTTTTCTTTTCGGCCACCAGAGTACGCACCATGCTCAGCTTTCAGAAGTTGGCCTTCTGGGAGTCACAACACCGCATCCCTCACCCTGGAGCACTGAGGCCAGGAGGTTAATAAAGTGCCTTGTGGGCCCTTCTCCTGTACCGTTTCAGACAAGTCCCAAGCTAGAACTTGCTCAGGATGCAGCAGGCACGCTGAATTGTTGGGAAATTTCTCAGGCTGAGCTGCCAAAAACACATAGAACACTCACTCTCTCCCTCAGCCAATTCTGACTACTTATTGGAAAATGAATTTTGTAAAAGAATTATCTGAAAGCGAACAGGCTTCAGGCCAATACTCTCTCCCAAAGAAAACCTAATCTGAACGTTTTATACTGAGTTCAGGCCTGAAAACTCCATACTGCCGGATCCAAACCTTCCTCGGGCAATTTCAGCGCAATCTAGAGCATCCCCAGCCAGACACCCTGGGCCACCTCTTGAGAGAGCAAGGTCCTCATTACCCGCAGTGTGCAGGCAAGGGCTGAAGAGCCACCTGGCAGCCAGGCTCAGGTATGAGATGGTGAAATGAATTTCAGTCTTTTAAAAAAAAACTCCTTTCAACTCTAAAATTCTATGCCTCTGTGAGAATTGGAGAGGAAGACCACAAATAGTAATTATAGAATTAAGGAAGACGGACACATAGCATACCTCTTTCCTGTCAGGTTCTAAATGAAAGAGAGTCAGAAGATGAAAGGCTAAAATACCTCCTTTATTAGTGATTGTGGAACACAAGGCTGAGAGTGAGAACCAGCAGACAGATAACTAAACCCTCAGGTTAACATACCCGTTGAGGTAAGACCAAAGGCAAGTTCCTTCCCAAGAGGAAAAGGGGGCCCGGTTTATTCTTCCCAAATAATGAATCAAGTAGGGAAAGAGGGTATGAAGAAACCAGGAGGGTTTAGCAATAATCTCTCCTCATGAAAATTAGGAGTGACGATGAAGCATTCCTAATAAAAGCAATAAACTAACATTTATTGAAAGGCACTGGGGTGAGGGTTTTTGGGTTTTGTTGGAATGCTTATTTAACCATCATAGTAACTTGATGCTCATTTTAAAGATAAGAAACCAAAGCTACCAAGAGGATAAATTATTTGCCCAACATCATGGAGGGGGAAGGGCGGACTCACACTCTTCAGGGTGGGGAGCATATCTGACACCAGATGCTGTGCTCTCTCTGGAAAAGGTAAGAAGATCTAGATCTTGCCTTTATCTTCAAGGGGGGAGCTCATCACCTGGTCAACATATATGAGAGCAAAGAAGTAAGAACGGTATTAACAAATGCTCTGCAGATTTCCAGGTGTTCCCTGGGATGCCCGGGGCACGGGGCACCGGGTGGGAGTATGGCTGGGGTGACCTCAAGCAGTTGACTTCCAGGCCCCCATGTTGGCTCCTGCAACGTTGACTCCTGACTTTCTGGGACCCAAGTAGGAGTTCTTTGAAGAAAGGGTCTTGAGGATTGTTTAAAACAAAAGCAGTGTTAAAACCACTGACAGGCAGGGCTGGGTTCAAACGACCTCCGTCTCGCACCAGCTTGTGTGCTCAGTGCGAGCTACTTAACCACTCTGATCTAAGTTTTCTCTTCCCTAATATGGGAAGAACAAGTCATCGCTTAGAGGATGTAGTAAGAACCAGACATGACAGATGATCTGTGCCTGGCCTAGAACTGGTTCAAAAATGAGAGCGATCTGGACTATTACACTGAAAGCAGCACGCCTCCCTTCCCAGTTGGCAGTCCATTTGCCCTCTGTCTCTTCCTTTTCCCTAAAAAGATGTTTCTTAATCAGCATTTTGTATTTTGGAATAAAAAAGATAAGTAGAAGAGCCACTATTATATGCATTAAAAACGTTAAGGTCCCGACAGAAAGGTAGATAAACTGAAAGAAATAGGCAATGGTAGACATCTGCTTCAGAGACTATTCTATCAGGAAGATCACCTGGATTGCACCTCATCTGCCACAGACTGATGACACCCTTTGCTCTCCAAGGCTGTCTAACTTGTGATGTAGACAAAGGAAAAGGCTTGGACTTACTCTTAATTTCATAAGTTCCATCCAGACGCTGCAGCATCATTTAAGAGTTGGATTTCCAGATAGGACAGTCTCAGTTGGACCCACATTTCACTTCTCACCTGGGGAATCTGCTACAAGTGACACAGCTGCCCTTTGTGTCAGTTTGTTCAGGTGTAAAATAAGGAGAGCACCTGTCTCCTAAGGCTGTTCTGAGGATTAACTGAAACGATCCATTTAAAGTGCTTAGAGCAGAGAATGGTAAACACCTTGCAAACACTCACGAAAAAAAGTTAGCTGTTTATCATTAGTGCAAAAATAACATCTAAAAGGCACAGTGCTGCATATGCTTATTTGTTTTTAGCTAGTCTCTCTCTATATGTAATCCAATCAGTAAAAAGAATAGTGCCATCTATGTTATCCTGAGTCTAAGACTTTAGGAAGTCAGCAGCACATATCCAGCAGAATAACAGTTAGCAACTGTACGCCTCTTCTATCAGCAGACCAGCATGGCTGAGGAGGGAGGTCTGGCACACAGCGGGCTCCGCATCAAAGGCTGGGGAGCTGCCACTCACTCTTTTATCATAGTCTCAGGCCTCTAGGTCTGTTTCAGAGGGGCCTTCTTTGATGCAGTCCTCCAAGCATTCAATAAGGGCTGTGTGTGTGTGTATGGGTGTGTGTGTGATTGTACTTCCTTATCCTGTCCATTGGCTGCCGCCCTCTACCCGCTGACCATCACCTCTCGTTGAACCCTGACCGATACACCTCTACCTGCCGAGGCGCTGCCACAGCTTGGCCTGGTACTGTTCTCCCTTAGTGAGGTGACTAATACACTGGCCAGCTTTGCCTCATCAACAGGTTATGCCACTGACCTTTGGGAAGCAGCTTTCAACAAGACCTATCCATCAGCATTCAACAGAGTCAAGGTCACGTCTCTCGGGCCAGACAAGGAACACCACTAAATGACATATAAAAGCACATGGGGAAGGAACAAAAAATAAAAGTGAACTCCCTCCCTTCAAATGGAGAGGGGGATTCTGCAATAATGAAGAATGTATCCATCAACTCACAGAGCCAAGAAACTGTCCCATGCCCCTCTCTAGGAAATCAGCCTTTAATCTCTGATTCTCATGGGATCTTCACACCATTGGCTCTAGAATCACCATGAGTATTAAAATGCAGATTTCCGGGACTCCCCAGCTCGCCAAGCCCACACTCAGGGACCTGGGACTCTATATTTTCACTCTGCTCCCAAGTAATTCTGATGAACAATGAAGTTTAGAATCATCCCAGTCTAATTCATAAGACTATGCATCACATTTAGAGTAAGTATTCTGAAATTCGAGGTAATAAAGTGAGGCAAACGAGACTAATGCCAGCTCCTCAAAACTGAGGAGGAGAAAGCAGCAGAGAGAACATTTCTGCGGGGTAATGTCCTAACGGCGCACAATGCGCGGGAAGAATGACAAGGGGCCCAGTGAAAGCCCGCTAAAGCCCCACTGTCCCAGTTACTCCTAAGCCAGCAGTGGCAGACTGTGCTAGCCCCTGACATTCACAGGCGTCTCGAGAGGATGGCTTTGTGTTTCTTCACAGAATCAGCTCAGTGACTCGGCCTCTGTGTGGACTGGATAATAAGATCCTGAAGAAAAACGTCACTGTTGTCATACTTTTCCCTCTGAAATTTATCTCAGTATGCCAACTTTCTATGTAGCCAGACAAATTAGGAATCATTCCCTGGTCAAAAATTCCAAATTCTACCCCTCTTCCTGCTATTGAGCAAGGAAAGCAGGAGGTCGGAGGGGGAGGCGGCGGGGGAGGGGGCACTTACAACCCCACAAGCCCGGGAAGCTCCAGGATCTTTTCTTGGGCTCCTTCTTCCCCTCCTTGCTCTGTCTTTGTCTATCACTGTCTCTCTCTCCTGATGTGATGAGGCCCTTACTTTGGATGTATTACTAGGAAATAAGGCTGTTCTTCGCATCCATTGCTCAATCATCACAAAGACTGATTTTGCATGTAGACCTGATCCTTTCCATCCTTTATGTGTCTATTTGCATGATCTTCAGATCTCTGGGCTGAAGGAAATAAGTGAGGACCGCATATGACATGCCGGTTGCTAGGTTACAGAGCAATGCCTCTAGACGGAGGACTACAGGTCTAACATTTGAGGAGGAGGACAGAAATACCCTAAAATAAATCTGAACCCGCAAAAGCCAGGAAAAAAAGGCTGAGAGGTGAGGTGGGGAAAAAGGATAAGGAAGAAAGGGTGGCAAACTATTCTAAATGTACATTTTCCGTAACTAATATTTCAGCCTTCCCCCGGGGTCCTTCCCATCAGGGACCACGTTCCCCCCCCCCCCACTCCTCAGCCCCATATGGCGTTAGTAGCTCATCATCACCCGTGGATTTGAAGGATCTTGCTTTGACTTCTGTTCCACTCTTTCTTCAAGCCTCTAGCTAGGTTCTATTCTCAGTTATTGTGTTTCTTTAATCACTTTACTTTTCACAGCACCCATGTACCATTTACACAATTCCCCAAACCAAGAGCAGACAGACAAGACAGGTGTTAAGTAAGATTCTGTTAACTACTTATTTGTGCTGTGTAAACACAGACCGGACCACTTGGCTGTCTTTCTACCTGTAATAAGACCTGGGTGGAAGAAGTGGAGCGAAGCGGTCAGACAGCCTGCAGGAGCCCAGGGAGTCTACGGGGTGTGGTGAGCCCAAGGGGAGGAACAGCAGGAGAATGCCTGCCTCCCTTGGCATTTTAATCAACTACTTGTAGGAGACAGAGAAAAAGAACAGTGTTTTTCTGGAGAAGAACATGCTTATCTTAAAGCAACAGGCACTATTAGATGTTCACTGCTGCTAAAAAAGAGGCACCCTTTTAGAAAGTCAGGGAAGATGCTTGTTTCCTCAGCCACTTTCATATGGCAGGAGTGAGCACACACCTGCCTCTACCTGGTGTCCAGGCCCCAGGACCAAAAGCTCAGGGTAGAACCCAATCCACGTCTGTGTCCCTCTAACACCCTAGGATAAGAATTGACTGAGTCCAATCTGGTAAAAAGTAATAGGACTTCCCTGGCAGTCCAGTGGTTAAGACTCCATGCTTCCACTGCCGGGGGTGTGGGTTCAATCCCTGGTTGGGGAACTAAGATCCCACATGCCATGTGGTGTGGCACAAAAAAAAAAAAAAAAAAGTAATGGCAGGTCACTATTTAGATGGAATCCACCTTGCAGTCAGAGTAGCCACTCCCTTGAGCACAGAAGGTGATGGGGATCTTTCTGGCAATACAGACGGTGGGATAAGCACCAGCAGAGACATAGTATGAGTGTCAAAGGATGCGGACGTGTATTCATAGACTCTCTTTCACTACAGGTGCTGTGCTGGGAGAACAACAAGGTGGTGAGGACAATTGACCAGCAGGGGTCTGGGAGCCTGGAAAGCGCAGTGAACTGGAAGGAAGGAAGCTCCAGGTTGAGCCTGGACCAACTGACTTCCAATGTGACCTTGGGCAAGCCCATTGGCTTTAGTTTCCTCATCAAAAGAATGGAAGCAAGGGGCCCAGCACCCAAGGTCAATTCTCTTCACTTCTCTTTTATTCTCAATACAATGAACAAAGAGGAAACATTTAAGGCTTTTGAGCATTATGACCAAGGGGATGTTTCAGAGAAATAAATCTGTCAGCAGCAGCGAATTAGAATGGAAAGGGAGTAAGTTAAGGAGATTGGGCAAGGTGGTGGAGGGTTCCAACAACACACAGCTGCCTCCATCACTGCAGGGCTTGGCACTTACTAAGTTAGACCCCAGGCTCCAACCATAGGACTCCTGGCTCGGAGCACCTCCAGTCTCCAAGTTCACAATCCAATAGATAAACCCAAGAACCGAAAAGCTAGTGAGTAATAAGTTCTATGACAAAAATATGTGCCTTTCCTCCCACACATAACTTGAAGGACAGTAAATAGAGACACATTTTTCATGGGTTATTTTGTAATGTTTAATAAAAGCCTTAAAAATCAAATTTTATGAATTTTTCCTTTGGAAACATCAGAGAGGCGGACATTTTACAAAAGATGTCCACTGAAACATTGTTTATAACAGAGAAATACAACTAAAAGCAAGCCCAAGTGTTTCAGTTATTCATTTATTGTCTCTCAACCCTAAATTCAACACTCTTGGCCTCACTTTGTATATTGGAGATGGACCCTGCAAGCATTTCCCGTTTGTCATCGTAGGAGAATGTTAAGCTTCACCAAAAGAGAGCATTGGAATAATCCTGCCTGGTCATAGAAAGGCAGTTCTCTTTTGAGCCACCATTTTAGTAGTAGTAGTAAGTGTAGAAGTCCACAGGTCTGATCCACCCTCAGGCCCTACTCCTACCAGAAGCCACTTGCAAGCAGCTCTGCTTACTCAACCTTCCAGCAAGACACACTCCCATAGTTCAGCACAGGCCTGCATCCGTCATCACTGTGGTGAGGCCTCTGTGGTAGCCATGCTCTCTTTGAAGAGCCCTGGGGAAGGGGGCCGTGCCCCCTGGGGGGTCTTTAGTTCTTAAATTGTCCTCTCCTCCTCAGACTAGAGGCCACGGCTACTTTGCTACAACTGCTCCTTCTGGGGACCCACCAGAGTCCTTTGCTACCCCTTTGCTCGCAGTTAACAGATTCCACTAGTTACTGATTTTTAAATCAAATTTCCCCGGTTCAAATAATGATATTTGAACTGTATCCTGACTGAACCCTGACTGACATACCAGATCTTCCAAATGTCACTTAATATGAAGGAAAATTTAAATAAAAATGGTAAAGCAGGCCAATGATACTTGATATAGCCATTAAAGTGTTGGTATGAAAGAGTGTTTAATAATATGAGAACATGTCACACTGTATTGTGAAGTATGTGAAAGGAAAATAAAAATGGAGTCCGTATTGTGAAGAGAGCTCTCTAAAATGAAGCTGGGGACCTTTAAGGAAGTGTGACCTATGCACATGTCACACTGGATGGAATCTGACCTTTTGACCTTATGAAGGGATCAGAACACCTGCCAGAAATTCAAGATACTTATCGGACCCTTATCCTAAAATAACTTGTGATGGTCTATCGACTTATTGGACCCCTTTCCTAAAACAGCTTGTGGTTCCTTAAGGACAAATATTTTCTGATTCACGTCAGAGTCAACCACAGTTCTCACCCCAGGCAACCTTTAACAACCCTGTGCCTTTTTGTCTTTATACGCCCCTGACTCTTTCTCTTCCAGAACACTCTTCCAGAGTTACCCCAACCTGTGTCTTCCGAATTGCAATTCTTAAGACCCCCAATAAACTCTTTTCTTATTTGCAGCCTCCTGCATTATTTTTTTAGTTAGCAAGCGAAAAATGTAGGCTGCAAAACAGTATTGCAGTATGAGTTCAAATTGATGGAGTATGTGTGTAGATACTGATAAAATCCTGGTGCCCAGGTAGATAATCAGGTGAACAATGCTCTCCACTTGCAACATGTGAAAAAACAAAAGAAATTAAGAAAAATGCCTGATACTGTATTTGCCCAACCCAGCTAACGAACATTGGCTATGTTTCTAGGGAAGAAAGCAACCTCCCTGGTTTTGGACAGAAGGACTTGCACAAGCTGGGGTGAACCACGTCGACCAGGCCTTGCCCTACAGTCCCATTTTTCTATTCATTTGAGATAGAGACTTGATTGCCAGGCCCTCCTGCTATCAATTTTAAACTACCCCTCAATCAAATGACATGTGCAAATGTTTAAACCTGGGTTGTGATGGGCAAATTAGAGCCTGTGGTCTTAGAAATCCACAAAGTTCTGGAGAAGAGAGATGCACTTACAGGAAAGAAGCTCATGCTTGCAAAAAAGAAAGATTTTAAAGGGCCATTCCAGTGGCATTGGCAGGGATCACTAAGGTTGCTGCTACAGCTGGGAAAATACCAACTCCATGGTCTATTCTAGGCAAAGCCGATGCAAACGACAGACTAAGGAGTGAGAACGAGACATAAACCTTTAGAGTGGAGGAGAGCTACGGAGCAAAGTGGGATGGAAACACAAGAGAAGGAAGAGTGACCGAGTTTGCTGGCTGCTTGCTGGCTGGCTTCAAAGAGACAGTGTGGTGTCACCTGTCATCCTGAACATCACCTGCTGTGATGTGAGCCTCCCCCACACTGGCATCAGATGGGCCTGAGTCAAACCTTGGCATCATCACAGACAGCTTTGTCACCTGGGCATTTGGCACAGAGCCTGGCATATAGCAGGTGCTCAGTGAACATTCGGTAAATTAATACATGGGCTTGACAACACCTCGAGCCTCCCTCACTGCTGCATGAAGACCGTCACACCTAGGCCATATGGTGCTGTCATGGGCATTAAATTAGACAGTCCTAATAAAGACCCTGCCTGGCACACGGGAAGGACTCAAAACATCATCCATAAAGAAGAGGCAGCTGGGCTCCCCTGGTGGCGCAGTGGTTGAGAGTCCGCCTGCCGATGCAGGGGACACGGGTTCGTGCCCCGGTCCGGGACGATCCCACGTGCCGCGGAGCGGCTAGACCCGTGAGCCATGGCCGCTGAGCCTGCGCGTCCGGAGCCTGTGCTCCGCAACGGGAGAGGCCACAGCAGTGAGAGGCCCGCGTACCACAAAAAATAAATAAATAAATAAAAAGAAGAGGCAGCTTAAGTACTGGGTAATGAAAACATGAAAAATCTGCCAGATCAAGAAGGGAGAAGGCAGAGGAAATACAGGTCAAGCCATTCTGCTCCCTGCCCGGAACACTGCAGGGCAGGGATTCTTTTTCCTTTCTTTTTGCCCCCTGGTCATGGATGTTTTGGCCGTCTGGTGAAGCCTATGGGTCACTTCTATAAATAACGTTTTCAAATGCATAAAATAAAACACATGAGCTTGCAAAGAAACCAACAGTTACCCAGTTTTTAAAATTGTACCATAGTAATATATATGCTTCTTTATCAGTACAGGTATCAGCAAACTTTTTCCAGAAAGAGTCAGGTACTAAGTAGTTTAGGCATTGCAGGGAAAGAAATTTTCTGTTGCAACTATGATACATAAATGAATGGGCATGGCTGTATTCCAATAAACTTTATTTACAAAACCAGGTGGCAGCCTGGATTTGGTCCACAGGCTATAGTTCACTGGCGCCTTTATTAATGCATGAAATAACAAGATACATTATAAGCGCTAATAACTACCGTAATTTCTAATTAATGTAATGATCATAAATGACATTTTGAGATCACTGCAATAACAGTAATAAGTGGAAATATCTATGATTTCTACCGGTAACATCAATACAGATACTGTTTATACTATCATGGCTGGTTGTCTACATTCATCATTGAAATAATGCAAAATTTTTATTTTCACACAGTTATAACTTTCTTCCTATACAAGTTCATGGAGCCTGGGTTAAAACAGTGGCTTTCCACTGTACTTAGAAGAAAATCCCTATTCCTACAATGGTTTAAAAAACTCCCGATGTGGCCCTGGCCAAACTCTAACAATCATATCTGATAGTCCCCCACTCCCCAGCTCACCATCCTGCTCCCCTTTGCTCCTTATCACACCAAGCCCTTCGTGCTTCAAGGCTTCTGTACTGGCTGTGCCTTTTCCTGCAATGCTATGATCTGCCTCCTTGTGACTCTCAAGTCTTGGCACAAATGTCACCTCTTTAGAAGGACACTCCCTGATGCTTTACAGCAATCTTGGCTTTAAACCAAGTCAAGTCGTATTTCTAATCCATTCTTGAACCTAAATTACATGGGTAGCCTGGCAGACTGAGCTCAACAGCAATGCCTGCCTACCACACTCTGCCCCCAAATCTTTATCATGTTACCCCATTTATTTCCTTCAGAGCACTTACTCCAATCTGAAAATACCTTGTTCATTTTTTTAAAATCTCCTGTCTGTCTCTACCCACACCCATGAGAACATATACACGAGAGGAGTGGGCATCTTCAGGTTTTGATCATCACCAGTGTCAAAAACAGTGCCTTGTATGTAAAACATGCTCAATACATACTTTTTGAATGAACGGAATGGATATTTTCATCGTAATAGGACCTAAAGCAATAGCCAGAATATATCTGTAAACTAAAACTAACTGGCCACTTATGTCTTCAAAGATAGAAGCACTGTCCCTTTCTTCCTCCCACAATTCAGATAAATCTCAGACCATCTTTCCTTTCCTTCCCTATTCTACAATCTTCAGTCAACCAGCGGCTATTTATTTCATGCCTACTAGGAGGCACGTGTATCATTAAGCATTTTTAAAAAAGGGATAACTGAGGTATAATTGCTCATGTCCCACTATCAATCCTTGTGTCCTCAATAATGTCCTGAATGGAAGTGAACCATATTCCACCATATTGTTCACCTAAGCCACAGCATCAGGCTGCTCTAGCACAGAAGCAGAGTTACAAACAGCCCCAGACATCTACAACTGAGCTCTGACGCTCACAAAACCGTCCAGAACCACTCCCAGAAACTCACCTGTTTCAGCCCTAAGAGGAAGGGCCCAGTGATGAGAAGAGGCCAGACAGGGGCCTTAGAAAAGCAGGACTGGCCTCAGTGTTGGAAGTGAAAGTACCCAACAGGACACACTAGAGAATAAATGGGCTTTAGCTTGAATCCCACTAGAGGTTCCTCCCTTCTATCCTATCTCTTCTTCCTTCTTGCACTAGGAGAAAAATTAGAGTTTAAGTAGACTTCTCCAGAGAAGTCAGGATGGATGATAAATGAAAGAGGAGGTAATTAAACAGTCAAAACTTTGAAGGTATTACCATAAAAATTCTAGAAGAAAACACAAGCGGTAAATTTCTTGACATGGGCCTTGGACTTTTTAGATTTGACACTAAAAGCAAAGGCAACAAAAGTAAAAAAATAAACAAGTGGGACTACATCAAATTAAAAAGCTTCTTCACATTAAAGGAAACCATCAACAAAATGAAAAAGCAACATACTGAATGGCAAAAAATAATTTACAAATGATTTACAAATCATGTAGCTGAGAAGGGGTTAATATCCAAAATATATGAAGAACTCTTACAAGTCAATAGCAAAAAAACAATCTGATGAAAAAAAAAAAATGGGCAGAGGAACTGAGTAGACATTTTCTTCCAAAGGAAAATGGCCAAGAGGTACATGAAAAGATGCTCAACAACCCTAATCATGAGGGAAATGCAAATTAAAACCACAATGAGATATTGCCTCACACCCGTTTTCATTGGCTATCATCAAAAAGATAAAATAATAACAAGTGTGTGCAAAGATGTGGAGAAAAGGGAACCCTTGTGCACTGCTGGTGGGAATGTAAATTGCTGCAGCCACTATGGAAAATAGTATGAAGGGTCCTCAAAAAGTTAAAAATAGAACTACAATATGATCCCACAATCCCACTTCTGGGTATTTATCCAAAGAAAATGAAACCACTGACTTGAAAAGATATATGCACCTCCACGTTTACTGCATCATTATTCATAATAGCCCAGATATGGAAACAACCTAAGTGCCCACTGATGAATGAATGCATCAAGAAAATGTGGTATACATATATACAATGAAATATCATTCAGCCATGAGAAACAGGAAATCCTGTCATTAGCTACAATATGGATGGATCCTAAGGATATTATGCTAAGTGAAATAAGTCGGACAAAGATAAATACTGTATATCTCACTCATATGTGGAATCTTCACACACACACACACAAAAAAGCAAACAAACCTCTAGTTCATAGATACAGAGAACAGATTACATTGGTGGTTGCCAGAGGCGGGGAGTATGGGGTGGGCAAAATGGGTGAACGGAGTCAAAGGTACAAATTTCCAGTTATAAAGTAAATAAGTGATGGGCATGTCATGTACAGCACGGTGACTACAGTTAATAATACTGTATTGCATCTTTGTAAGTTGCTAAGAAAAAAATTGTTAACTACATATGGTAAGGGGTGTTAACCAGACTTACTGTGGTGATCGTTTCACAATATACATAATGTTGAATCATTATGCTGTACACCTGAAATTAACATAATGTTGTGTCAATTATACCTCAATTTAAAAAAACTTTAAATGTATTAAAAAGCTCATCTACATCTTAGCTTTTCTTCTTGTTTTTCACTGGAGCATCCACCCTGCACTTGGACATCCAGGCCTTGCCTCTAGAAGCTGTCTGTCTTGTCGGGAGGACTCACCCTAAATTCCTCTAAGCACAAGTGAAGTAGTGAGCAAGAAAAACAACACATTAAGTCAATTAGGACAGGTGTTTTCCTTAAGAGTTGATCCAAAAATAACAGCCAGAGAAACATTTCTTTTATAGACTTATTCTCTGCCATAAACGTGCTATCCAGATGAATTAACTAACTGGTATGAAGGGACTTCTACTTGGTAAAATAAATGCCTTTTTCACATAGAGACTCTGTAATGAAATTCTGGGTTTTTACTATAAAAAGATACTGTGAGGGCTTCCCTGGTGGCGCAGTGGTTGGGAGTCCGCCTGCCGAAGCAGGGGACGCGGGTTCGTGCCCCGGTCCGGGAAGATCCCACATGCCGGGGAGTGGCTGGGCCCGTGAGCCGTGGCCGCTGAGCCTGCGCGTCCGGAGCCTGTGCCCCGCAACGGGAGGGGCCACAGCAGTGAGAGGCCCGCGTATCGCAAAAAAAAAAAAAAAAAATACTGTGAAACAAGATGACATACATCAGAGAAACATTAGCTGATTTAAAAGAAAAGGCTTTTAGCAAAAGGTAAAGATTTAGATAAAAGATTTAGATAAAACTGAGTTAAAATCTAGGCTGTACAGTTAATCATATATAATCATCAGGTTACTTAATCTCTCTGATACTTAATTTTGTTAATAATAAAAAACAGGAAATACACTGATAAATACATCTCGGTGTATTTGCAGAAATTAAGCTCAACAGAAAGCCTTGTACACAGCAAACACTCAATAAATCGTACATAAATAGTCATAAAGAGTGGAAGTGCTTAAAAACAGATACGATTTATGATAGATACAAAATTATGAGGTACCTAGGCACATATATTACTAAATATATACAAGAACTTTGAGGTAAAAATTATGACTTTGTTGAAAAAGTTTAAGGAACATTCTGATAAATGGAAAAATATATTGTTTTCGTGGATGAGATAAACAATATGCTAATGAAAGCAATTTCCCTCCAAAATTAATCCATAAGTTAATTCCATTTTAATCAAAATTTTTACAGGATTTGACAAACTGATGCTAAAATTCATTTGGCAAAGTAAAAGACTTACACTACGCAGGGTGATTTTGATAAAGGAAAAGAAGCAGATTCATCCCACTAAACATCAAGCCTTGTTACCGAGTTGTAAGTGCTCAAAGCTGTACGGTAAGGAACAAAACAGAAAGCCACTGAGATGCCTATAATCACGGAAACTTGACTCACTACAAAGGTGAGATATAAATCATGGGGGTGGGAAGGTGAGTAATGAATTACTCAATAAAAGGTGCTAGGAGGAAAAAGATAAAATTAGATCCCTACCTAATAGAAACATGCGTGCACACACACACACACACACACACACACACACACTCTCTCTCTCTCTCTCTCTCTCTCTTTCAAAATGGATTAATGATCTATATGAAAATCAAGACTCTTTAACTTCTGAAAGAAAATAAAAGAGAATACCTTTATAATACATGACTAGTGGAAGTGCTTTTAAACAAAACATAAGTAGCCCAAGCAATAAAGGGAAAAGTGATCAATCTGATCATATTAAAATGCTCTTATTAACTTCTGTTTGACGAGAGACACCATAGAAAATTAAACAGTTATGGACTAGGGGTAGCTAGATAAAAAAGAATTGTCCATATCCTATAAAGAACTCCTATAAATCAACGAGAATAAAACACTCCCCTCCCGCTATTCGACAAAGACTGTACAGGCAGTTTGCAGAAGGGATGTCTGAAGCATAACAAACATAGGAAATAGGCTCAGCCTCAGCAATTAGGGAAATACACACTAAAGCCACAAGAAGTCGCATGCCCCCCACGCCCCATCCAGTTGGCTAGCATTAGCAGGACTATGACAACAAACACAGGGTGAAAAGAAGGGAAGAGGAACTCTACTTTGTGGGTGGGACCAGGCTAGCAGAACCGCTTTGGAAAGCAGTTTGGCAACTCCTAGCAAAGTTAAAGATTCAACCCAACAGCTTCCTACTTTCTATTCTAGAGAAATGTTCAAATGGAATCACATGAATACATGAACAAGAATATTCATGACAGCACTATTTGTGATACCAAAACTGGGGAAACAGCTGCTTATCTGCAGAAAAAAGGATAAATCAAATGTGCTTTATTCATACCATGGGACATTATTCATTATTTATCTCAAAAATATAACTTTGAGTGAAAAAATGAAATTGCACAATGTTACCTTCCGTATGATACCAATCATTTAAATTTTAAAGTATAAAACAATTCTCTATATTATTCATGAATACATACATATGTAGAAAATCTATAAAACATTCATGAGAATAATAGACATCCATTTCAGGCTAGTATTTACCTCTGGGGAGGGAGGAATAGGAGGAGAAGCAGGAGAAATGATAGAAGAGCGTTGCAGATGGATTTGTACTTTTCTAAAAAAGAAAACCTGAAGCAACAGGCAAAATGTTAGCCTCTGTTAACATCTAGATGATTGGGTGTATGGGTATCAGTTATATCATTTTCTGTACTTTTTTTTTTTTTAGCGGTACGCGTGCCTCTCACTGTTGTGGCTTCCCCCGTTGCGGAGCACAAGCTCCAGACCCGCAGGCGCTCAGCGGCCATGGCTCACGGGTCCAGCCGCTCTGCGGCATGTGGGATCTTCCCGGACCGGGGCATGAACCCGTGTCCCCTGCATCGGCAGGCGGACTCTCAACCACTGCGCCACCAGGGAAGCCCCCATTTTCTGTACTTTTTGAGAGGTTTGAAATATTGCATGCTTTAGAAGTTTTAAATTACTATTTAAATGACTTCTGATTTCAAAACGATCACTAGTGCAAAACTCATCTGTCTAAATCAAAAGTAGTGGCTGGATTTCTTACATCTATGCATTACTTTGTAATGAAGGAACAATTAAAGATAAACATATATTTAAAACCAATGTGCTGACTATAAATTAGCCTTGTACAATCCCGCTCTTTTCCCTGCCAACAGCTACATTCTTAAAACAACCAAAATGCAGTCTTTTTAAAAAGTGCCTATTAGTCAAGCCAGTGGTTTTCAAATAATGGAATCTTTTTGTTCTAGAAAGGGAAAAAAATCCCTCAGAACCTAAAATAGACAAAGAGGTATTGTATTAATATTAACATGTTTTATGAGCTTAGGTTTGTAAATGTACACTTTTTAAGGTAATCAGCAAGAATAAGGTTTTTTTATGAACATAAAAATTTAATATCTGGCATTATGGATGATCATTACAATAATATAACAAGCTTCCACATTCAATTTGCTTTTGTGTTCTGTTATCTTATTCAATGTAGAGAAAATCTGGATACATTCACACAATGTGCTCATTTTCTGTTGTTACAAAACAAATTACCAAAACCTTAGAAGCTGAAACAAATGTATGATGTCACAGTTTCTATGGGGTCAGGAGGGTAGCACATTTTAACTCGGTCCTCTGCTCGGGGTGACACAGGGCTGAAATCAAGGTGTCAGATGGCTGCATCCTTATTTGGAACTCAGAGGCCACTTCCAAGTTCATTCCAGTTGCTACTTAATTTGTTTCCTGTGGTTGTTTGACTAAGATCCCACTTCCTCCCACTTCCTCCCATTTCCTCACCAGCTGTTGACCAGGGATCATGCTCAACTCCCAGAGGCTGCTCTCAGGTCCTTACCCTGTAGCCTTCTCCACAACCTGGCAATCTGCACCTTCTCAGGCCAACAGGAGAGCATCGCTTTAATGCTTCACCTTCTTTAAAGGGCCCATCTGATTAAGTCAGGTGCACAAGGCTAATCTCCCTTTTGATGAACCCAAAGCCAACCCAAAGTCAAGTGATCATGGACCTTAACTGTATCTGCAAATCCCTTTGACAAACTGTGATGTAATCACCTGAGTGACATCCCTTCAGATTCACAGGTCCAGACCACACTCAAGAGGAAGGATTTGTATGGGGCATGCAACAGTAGGGGATGGGAACCTTGGGCGCCACCTTAGAATTCTGCCTACCATACCCAGATATGTAGTTGTCAATGGTGACCTTTAAATCTCAGGAGTTTCTCCGGATGCTTGGAAAGGGAACAATAGGGCATTTTTTTCTTTCAGATCTGTATAACTAACATCTAACCTCAACTCTCATTCCTCATAATAAATACTGGAAGTCAGGCAGAAAAGCACCCCAAGCTTACAACCTCAACTCTCATTCCTCATAATAAATATTGGAAGTCAGGCAGAAAAGCACCCCAAGCTTACATAAAGGAATAAAATTGGGTCTTCCCCTGTTACTGGACACCTGACATGCAGCCAACCGAGAAGCCTGAACTAGCCCTGACTGTACATGAACCAGGCACTCAGGTGCGGCACAGGTAAACTTACTTAGGTGATGTTACTCGAGTGGGTAGATTCGTGCCTGATTTAAAATAAAACACTCCAATCTTCCCAGTCAATGACACGTTTATAAGAAGTGTAAATGTATGCACAAGGATGAAGGAAATAAAATGCTTCATGTTGAGGTCCACCTAAAGTCAACTTAACCCAACAGCTTAAGTTAATAATAATAAGGTTATTACTACAGTTTATGTTGATTTTTTATTCATGCTGAAACAGTTCAAAATAACCATTTAAAAGGCCAGATAAATCAAATACTTCTGCAATTCATGAACCATCCCTAAAATCCCCTGAAATGGAACGTTCTTCACAATAATATAGAAGATCTCAGTTTCAGTTCCAAAGATGACACTCATAGTTGTGTGACCTAAACTCCAAAACCTCCCAAGACCTCTGTGAGCCCTAAATGCTTAAATGAAATCACTCATGAAAGTGCCTGGCACCCAAGGGGTCATCAGTAAGCAGTGGCTCAATTAAGTCAGGACGACCCAGTTTGACTCTTCGTTCAACTTCTATTGATATTTTGTAAGGAAATGGTTAAGGAATTACACAAAGACTCAGTTTAAGGAATGGACACTTTAGTGTTGTTTAAAGAAAAGCAAGAGAGAGAAAGAGGAAGAAAGAAAAAAAGCAAACAATCTAAAAATCAAAACGAAAAGAACTGACTTAAAAACGGAGTTCAATACTTCTCAGCCATTAAGTTTGACGAATAAATAGGAAATATGACTCACTGAGGGATGACCGTGGGCTAAGTGCCTGGCAAAGTGTTTTGCCAGCATTATCTAATTTAATCTTCATTACATAGTGAAGTAGGCAGAGTACACTAACATGTTAAGATGCCCGCTATATATTAAGTTAAAATGCAAGTTATGAAAGAATGTGTATGCTATGATCACATTCTACAAAACAAATGCACACTCGAACTCAAATTTTGAAGTGTATATACTAAAATGTCAGTGGTTTTCTCTGAGCACTAGGATTCTGATAATTAAAACAATTTGTACTCTTTTTTTTACTTCTAATATGTCTCCAATGTGCTTATCTGTTTATGTAAATTTTTTAATGAAACTTGAGATTTCATATCTGTTTGCTTAGGAGTAGCAGATACTGAAAAAAGGGAAGTTTTATGTAAGTTGCATTATATTAGTCAAGTGGCACCTCACTATTTTTTTATACCTAAAAATCTAAACCTAACTACAGTGCTTGCAAGTCTAAAGTTTCAAGAGAGAGGGCATCTGAACATAGAGGAGAGAAAGAAAAGGAGATGAACAGAGACTAGGAAGAGAAATTTTTAAAAAGATGGCTAATAACCTAAAAAAGGAGATGGTAGTGAGGAAAGATGGAGTGAAAGAAAAATAAAGTTACAGACTAACAGAAAGGAAAGAAGGAAGGAAGGAAGGGGTCAGCAGGAAGAAAAAGGGTCAGACGAGAACTAAAAGTAAACAATAGGGAGCAGACTAACAATGAGAAAAGAGAAGAAATACATTTAAAAAATAAGAATAGAGGAGGAACCATCCCTTCCTATTCATCTCTAAATGAAATGGAAAAGCTTAGATAAGATCACAATGAATCACTTTTAAAGTAATTTTTTATTTTTTTGTATTTTTCCCCTGTAAGAGTGAGAAGTGATTGAAGAAGGTACTTGATAACCAAGGTTAACCTGCCCTGCACCAGCCCTAGAGACTTGATAGGACTGCAATTAACAAACCAGGTATCTTTCAGCTTTCTCTTTAGTCACAGTACCAAGCACAAGACTGTCTTTGATAAATGAAGAGCAGTTACTGGTTTACAAGTGGAGTTGATGGTAACAAAGCACTTATTTTTTAACTTTAATCTTCAGACACGGCAAAGGAAGTAAACCCATTTCCCCAAGAATTATACTCAAAAGAAGGTGTAAATATCAAGGTGCCTAATTCCCTCTAAATTCCTCTGAACACTTGTTCAATTTACCCAGCTTCCCCTCTCCACCCTTAAGAAAAAGAAGCAATAAATTGTTCCTCCTCCTGTATCTTTTATCAATGTGGAAAATCACCTCATTGCTGCTCTCTGTTTTAATGCTGTAAACTTCCTTCTATATTTCTTATTTTAACTACCTTTTCTTCTTCCTCTTAGCTTAAAAAGTTGAAATCTAGCAAAAGTAAAAGATAAATTTAATCTTTGGATAACTTCTGGAAAATAGTAACTCTATCTAACAGCTTTTTCCTGAAAAAGAAAGGTAATGGGATATGGCATATGGTGGTTTAATTAAAAAGCCCCAAAGTTGTTTGCCATCCTTTCCATAGAGAGGAGGAGCCCATGTCTTCTCCCCTTGAATCTGGGGAGGGTTATGACTAATTTCAGCAATAGAGTACAGCAGAAGATTCTACAGAACTTCCAAGGCTAGGTCATAAAGAGCCATACAGCTTCTTCTTGGTTCTCCTGGAATATTGGCTCTCAGGAAATGCCCTCTCAGGGGGCTTCTAGGAACATTGCCACCATGCTGTGAGGAAGCCCAAGCCACATGGAAAGACCACAGGTAGGCAGTCCAGTGTACAGTCCCAACTGAGCTCTGCCTTTGCGTCATCCCAGCCCAGGAGCCAGACATGTAAGTGAAGAAGCTTCCAAATGATTCCAGCCCCCAGGTATTTGTGCCTTCCCAGATGAGACTCCAGACATCATCAGAGACAAGCCATCATCCTTGCTTTGCCATGTCCAAATGCCTCACCCAGAGAATCAGTAAGTATCATCTCCACTAACAATGGGTTTTGCTTCAGGTTACCAAATATGGGGTATTTTTAATGCAAAAATGAACAGAACTATGGAGATAAAAAGAAATGATCATGCAATAGTTATTACTGTAACGTAACTCTGATCACAGTGGAAAGTGTGTGGGCATCCTAGAGCCCCAAATGTCACAGAGTGCCACATCCAGAAACCAGCTGCAGGCTTACTACCTTTCTTGGGTTGAGGCAAGATCTCCTTCCTCTGCCCTCTCCCCAGTCTTTCTACCAAATTTTGTATCTTTCTTTTATTTCTCTTCTTCCTTTTGTTCATGCCTATCCCTCAAGTGTGCCCTTGAGTCACTGATTTACTGATGTGGTGGGTATTCATTTTTTCATTAAATAAATATTTTTTTGTGCATTGTTCTAGATACTGGGAAAGTAAAGTGAGGATATCTAACTTTGCGACACTGTACAGCAAAGAACGTAATGAAATGTTTTTCACACTATGGATCACAATCAGTGAAAGTCATGAAGTCATCCTGATGGATCCTAGCAAACATTTAAAAAACATAAAACAAAACAGAATATAATAGACTAAAAATAACAACAACAATGAAAACGCATTTCGGTGACTATTGTTTCATGACTATTTTGTTAGCTTTGGCACAATGTATATATTCTGTCTTCAACTTAAAACTTGGAGAAATATAGTCCAATAGCTATTCAAAAATAAACCTCACTCCTAGAGTATAAAAAACATGAATGGGATTGTACTTAGGAAATTTGCAATTAGGTTTCTGGCTTTGGGACACAATGTAAGAGTCGCAGGGCCATTCTCAGAACTAATCTCCTCTACTGATAATGGGTTTTTGCTTTTTACTGTTGTTTGTTTTCTTTACAAGGGGTGTTCTGGTGTTTCTAGGATCATTTCTGGTAAACAAGTGCCTGCCTTTGCAGGAAACCCATGTGTCATTCATCCTGTAACTGAGCATTACACAGTTAAATGTTTCAGTACTTGAGTCAATCTATTCATTTGTTTAATAGCTGAACTGGAGAACATGGAATTATCATGACCTCTGGCATTTATCTTTGCCTGCAATTCTAGAAGCAGTAGTATCTTACCAAACACAAGCTAGGGAGCCTAAGCAAAAAAAGTTAGCCGCCTGTGCAATCATCTTGTTATAGCCTCTATCCAACAGTCGGCGGTAAACATTAAATAACAAGACATAAAACCCACTGACATCTGAGTAATGCTGGTGGCAGTCAGTACCCTCCTCTCCCCTGCTCCCTCTCATTTATATTACTCAACTTGGACTGTCTTTTTTTTTTACTTCATCCTGAAATAAGTATATACTCTTCCAAGTCCTCTCTAGAGGAAAAGCACTAAATGATTTTAAATGATAGCTCCCATCCAATTCCCAAACTCTTAATTAGAAAACTCTAAAAACACCCAAAAAATGTTTTTAGAGACTTCAGTAAGTTTAATGCCAATTTAGTTTGAGTCACTAAGAGCCAAAGTACCAGGAGAGGGGTGGGGCGACATTCCCAGAAAAGAAAACAGCTGGCTGAAGCCTAATGGCAGGGCTGGATAGCTCCTGGGGAAAGTTAGGACACTCTGATGCATGTATGCATGTGTACCAGTGTGTGAGTATACTTCAATTTTCACAGGTTGGGCTTGATGAACTGAGAAAGGGCTGAGGGAACCCAAGAGTAGTACGTATCATTCTATCCCAAACAACGTCCCAGGAACCAAAAACCCAAGTATGTCATGTGGCTATCATCCTGCCCTTAGCTCAACTGCAGCCTTTTGTCTTTGGTGACTGAACTGGGAAAAATCCAATATGTTCTTAAAGTAAATATGAATAATATTAATAATCTTTTGGTTCCTGGCTTGGAGAAACTCAAAATGTAAGGTCTGGGGGATGATAATAAAACTTTCTTGGTTCACATGTGGCATGTTGCTATAGACTAAATGTTTGTGTCCACCCAAAAGCCATTTGTTAAATCCTAATGCCCAGTGTGATGGTATTATGAGGTGTGGCCTTTGGGAGGTGATTAGATGATGAGAGGGGAGCCCTCATGAATGGGATTAGTGCCCTTATGGAAGCTGCCTCTCCCTTTCTGCCTTATGAGGTTACAGCGACAGAGGGCCATCTATGAACCAGGAAGCAGCCCCTCACCAAGCACTGAATCTGCCAGCGCCTTCATGTTGAACTACCGGCCTCCAAAACTGTTGTTTGTAAGACACTCAGTCTATGGTATTTTTGATAGCCAAGCTGAAAGGACTAAGACGCAGCAAACACGATATGACAAATTCCAAAGTGCTTTTCCTGTTGCTCAAGATTCTTGCTACAACCTCTGTTCTTAGTGACTGGCTTTCACCGTATGTACATATAATTCCAACTGCAAACACTTGCATTCAATTGTTCCTTGGTTATTGGAAAATGTGTCACCACAGTGGAGTGTGACTATCCTAAGTTTCTCCTTCATTTAATGAAAAAGAGTATGTGGAGTGGGGAGAAAATGCTGACAAGGTTTCAAAGTCACTGCCCATGTTTTCCTTCATGGAAACTCTAAAGCATGTATTTAAGCCTAGGAATCTCTCTACTCATCCGTGATCACTGCTTCCACAGAGCCAACTGCCGGAAATAAAGAACCGAAGATGGGTGAACTACAAGAATATCAACGGATCCCCCAGGGTGAAGTAAAGTAAAACTCACTTTCTCAGAATTGAACAACAAAAATCATAAAATTGGGGGTAAATTATCTGTCAAAACTACAGTTTGGTTCTTAGAAGTTGTTGTTTGCTATAATGAAAATAAAAATGATAATACTGACTTTGAAATATTACTCTTTGATCATCTGCCTAATGAAGAATTTGTATGAGGTACCAGAGGGTCTCTTATTTTTCCCTCCCCATAGCTATTGCTGTGGACTAGAGATAAATTCACACAGCTGACCAAATTCTCAGAAACAGGTCATTTATTCTAAAGAAGGAGTACTTAAACCCATGGAACTGGGTTTAAGTATCATCTTATGAAATCTGATGAATCTTTAAAAATTTTAGTCGACACCCAGCACAGTATAAATATTATGTGTGTGTGTATGTGTGTAAGTACTTATTTTGGAAAAGATAATTAATCAGTCCTGCGATACTAAAAGCCAACTTTTTAACACTGATTTAAGACTCTAAGAGGAGCATTAAGATTCATTTACTCACTCTATGATCCCTCCACTGTGAATAATCTGAAAGTTTATGTGCATATTCTGGTAATTGAATTAGCCAACATCATACATAATTTATTAAGCAACTAATTGTATCTTTTCTCTTACAGAGAAAACTGCATCACATAAAATCCACAAACAATCTTCGAACACCTGAAGAATATGTTCAAGGAACTACGAGACACTGCAGGGGCCCCAGAGGGAGAACACGAAGTTTTTGCTTGTAAGTCACTTGCAACTCCAGGGAGGGGAAAATACAAATGGTTAAGTACCACTTCAAGGCAACAATAAAGACATGCAGATCCTGCTTAGCTATCAAATGGACCTAAGAGACAATAAAAAGACAATAATTCCTGTAGCAGCAGAGAAAAAGGGAAGAGATTTAGAGCTGAAGGACTGAATGAAGGCACTAATCTCCAACATCAGTATTAAGATTATTTCAGGCAAGCAGCTATGGTTTCTTCCAGCTCAGACAATTTAGGATTGGGAGGGAGAGGAGGGTCGGCTGTCCCGAAATGGCAGTCGTTTTAATGGCATTACTTCCTGGTTGTGTTTGTTGGTAAGACTCATCTCCCCCAGAAGCAAGGAGTCTGTCATTTCATCTCTTTATTCCCAGCATCTAATCTAGTGCCTGAAACAGAATGGGATGGAGGGAGGGAGGGTAGGCAGGACTGAATTCCAGGTGAGTAAAGCTACATGGGGGAGACAGAGCAAGGTTTATTTGGAGAACATTAAGGCAATTTGGCTAAAGCGGAGAGAACAAGAAAAAGATGGCAAAAAGAACATGTCGACTGGGGCTAGATTGTGACACACACCCTGACGGCCAGGTTAGGAAGAAAGTTGGACCTCGTTCTCTCTCAGCAACAGTGAAAACCAAGCAGAATGATGTCACCACTTCAGGCAGCGCACAGGACTTCTAGCCGATAAGAATTCACAACATGGGTTTTCTTCTGCAGACAAAAAATATTGCCTGCCATTTCAGTAAACAAAGAATGTTGCCTGCCATTCTGGTAAACAACAAATGTTGCTGCCATCAAGCCATCAGCCACAGCAGCGGCCCCCAACCTGTGCCCTGAGGGGAATTCAGGATGTAGAAAAACAGGATACCAACCCTAGATGGTTAAGATGCGCATCTAAGGAATAATTTCAGTGAGCCCAGACTCTTGAATCCTCCCAAATGTAGAAAGCACTAAAATCATGAACTTGAGATGCCTGGTTTTTTGTGATTAGCAGTAATCTTTTGATGTTTGACTAAATGTTTTGGTGTTTGTTTTTTATTTTTTGTTTTTTGTTTTGCAAAAATTCCTCTGTATCCTGGCTCCTCCCTTCCCTCTTTGGAACAGTTCCTCACAGCTACCTGAGAGTCTGTCTCCTGGGCTATAGTCCTCAGTAAAGTCCCTGAATAAAACATAACTGGCCACTTTTAGGTCGCGCATTTTTCTTCAGCCGACACATCGCATGCAGGAATAAAGAGAAAGATCCAGAGGCTGCCCACATTGCTAATGGGTAATGTTCAAACGGGGCACTAGTACCACCTGGACTTGTGAAAAATGTTTGAAGTGCAGCCTTGATCTAGTGGATCTGCATGTCTAGATTTGAGGCTGTGATCTCCATTTGCATCTGAGAGCTTCTGGTTTGGAACTTGAAAATACCCTGAATAGAAATGACACAGCTTTACTATCTAAAAAATAAAGTACTGGGGCTTCCCTGGGGGCGCAGTGGTTGAGAGTCCGCCTGCCGATGCAGGGGACACGGGTTCGTGCCCCGGTCCGGGAAGATCCCACATGCTGCGGAGTGGCTAGGCCCGTGAGCCATGGCCGCTGAGCCTGCGCGTCCGGAGCCTGTGCTCCACAATGGGAGAGGCCACAACAGTGAGAGGCCGGCATACCGGAAAAAAAATAATAATAATAATAAATTAAAAAAATTAAGTACTGTACAACTTTGTAAATATGCTAGAAGCCATTGCATTGTACACTTGAAATGGTAGTTTTTATGGTGTATGAATTATATCTCAATTAAGGCGTTAAAAGCTTAGCACAGCGCTTGGCACATATGGGAAGTCAGTACAAGTTTCTTTCCTTGAATACATGCATGCATGGCTCTTTTCCTCCTGGCATGTTTTGACAGCCCTGGATTATGAGCTGGCAGATCCAAGACAAGCAGCCTGTCTAGAAGAGTTCAGTGCTTTCTAAAGGCTGGTGACAGGCATACAAACAGCCGGCAGGGCAAGGAGCATCCACACCAGAAGTCAGGTTCAGTTATAAATCAAAAGAGAAAGAATTCAGCGGCGAGGCACATGTTAATGTGGAGTCTTCAACAAAGGGAGAGCAGGCAGCAGGGTACGAGAAAGGCAAGAGATGGGGCAACAGGGCAGCAAGAGAGAAATGCTGGGAGCCAGGAGCCCCAGAAGAGCTGAAGAGTCAGTGCAAGGTGAAAAGCGGGACCGTCTTTCTTTGCCCATTTCTGCCTGCTGAGAGCCAGTCCTGGAGGCACTGGCCCAGATCAGCAGGTGGCAACCCATGCTCATCACACCTGGCTGAGGGATAACTTGCTGAGGCAGCCACAGTGGCTTCTGTTGAACAAATCCGGAATCTTTTACCACAAGCAGCAGCAGAAAAAGGAATGTCGCATAGGATGTGTGGCTAGGTTAGGAAATTTACAATGTTCCTGGGCTCTGGTTTGCTCAAATTAAAATGCCTGTCCCAGTGAAAGTTCTTTGATCAAGAGTAATGGAGGGCTTCCTGGTGGCGCAGTGGTTGAGAATCTGCCTGCCAATGCAGGGGACACGGGTTCGAGCCCTGGTCTGGGAAGATCCCACATGCCCGCAGAGCAACTAGGCCCGTGAGCCACAACTACTGAGCCTCTGCGTCTGGAGCTTGTGCTCTGCAACAAGAGAGGGCGCGACAGTGAGAGGCCCACGCACCGCGATGAAGAGTGGCCCCCGCTCGCCGCAACTAGAAGAAAGCCCTCGCACAGAAACGAAGACCCAACACAGCCAAAGATAAATAAATAATTAATTTAAAAAAAAAAAAAAAGAGTAACAGAGACCCAAGTACAGTGGTTTCAGGGGAAGGACTGTAAAGCCACAGGATATCCTCTCACAGGGATGCAAAGACAGGAAACAGAGAGCAGAGAGGAAATCAGGATTGGAAGCCGCTCCCTCTGCCCATCCTCTGACTCCCTCACAGGCCTTCATCCCCACTTATCTCAATCCTTTCTGCAGACTGGTGTTACTCTGTGTACTTATGGCCGGGGCTGCAAAGCCCCACATTCAGCTTGTAGGAAGATGCATCTGCCCTGACACCACAGCAGCTTTGACTCCATCTCACCTTCCCGTTCTAGCAAACATCATCACCCAACTCACCTCTCAATTTCAGATTCCCAGAAGAGAAGCACGGTGCGGGGGGGCAGGGGGGCTCAGCTAGGGTAAGGTGTCAACTTCTGGTCCCCTTCGCTATTGGGGGCAATAGAGAAGGGACACATGGCACCAGGCCATAGGCTGCCCCTCCTAGGAGCCAGTGGACGGGCAGCTCTCCAGGAAAAGACATGCCTCAGTTTGCTTTGTATTTTGTTTGGTGCTGGTGCTGGTGGTGCTGGTGTGTGTATTACCTTCTTCAGGGAAGAACACATTCCAAACACGAGGTTTCCTTAAACTACTTAACATACAGCACTTGCATTTATTCTCCCTAGTTAATCTCCCACCTCGTAAATATTTTCAGTGACTTTCAAACATTTTTGACCCCAGGGTAAAAAATAAGACTAAACGTGTATTACATATGAATGCACAAGAAACAAATATTTCACAAAGCAACACATGTAACACACTCTGTTTTCTATCCTGTTATAGTCCATTTTTTAATGCTCCTTCAACCTATTAAACTGATTTACCACCCTCTAACAAGTGATGACCAACGGTTTGCAAAGCCCTACTATTACCTCTATTGTCCTGTAATTTTATCATTCAAAGACAATTTTACACTTTTCGCATTATACTCATATAGAAGAAAATTCCCCCATCCTTTCCCAATAATACCCCAAACCCCACAATATTTTAGCCACTTTTTAAAAGATGAAGCAAGTGCACCAGAGATGTCTAGTGCACTGAACTGTTGTCATTACAGTGTCCTTGAGGCAGTCACATGACACCCCTGTGCCCAATTTGTTTAGTGACCAATAAGGACTCACGCCCTTGGGTTAACCAACCCAGCTGAGAAGCACCAACCATTGTCTCTGTGCAAAGCCGACCTTCCCACACAGGGATGGAACCAGCTCCCTTGGGCTCACCAGCCTCGTTCCAAATGGAAAAGAAACTCTGCTGGTAATGTGTGTATCTCTGGGGAACTTTTAAGGCAAATTACTTTGCTCAGCAATGCTGATGCAATTGGGTTATTGGGTCACGGGTATAAATAGGATGAAATGCTTTTTGGAGAACCAAGAGGTAGTAGAATGAGGACTGTCAGTAGAGGAAACCAGGGAGGTAAAAGAGAGGATGGAAAGATGGATTTCCACCTCCCGCACCAAGAACTGGTGTGCCTTCCATCTGTGGCACAGCACGATGAGAACTGCCGAGATTCCTGCCTGTCCCACGGCACGGCTCAAGAGCACAGGACACTGGCTCTGGAGCCAGACTTCCTGTGTCCATCCCTGCTCTGTTGCTTACACCCCTGAGCCCCCGTTGTGCCCTCCAGAGAATGGAGCAGGTAACAATAAAACCTGGTTCACAGGCTTCCTGTGAAACTCAAGTACAACAAAGAGCCCATGTGAAGCGAAGCGTTTAGCTCAGCGCCTGCCACAGAGCAAGCACCCAACAAATGTTCAGGACAGTTGTTACCATCCCCCCGACTAACGCCCCAGCTAACCTGTGACGGTGCCTAAAACTCAGAAACAGAGTTCTGTCTTTGAATGAATACTTTTCCCGTTAGTTTCTCAAAGTTCAGTTCAGACGTGGTTAGCCCACTCCAGGACCCTTCTGGATCCCTCTTCTCTTCTATAATCGTTTGGTTCCTGCCTCTTCTTCCTCAAAACCTGTGCCCACTTCAAGGTATTCTTCCCCCACTAGACCCTGAGATCCATGGATGCAGAGAATGAAAGGGATTCATCTCACTGAGCTCTTTGTAGAGCCCAGTGCTTGAAGTGTGACAGGTGAACTGAATTCCACACTATGATTGAGTAGTCTCCTGACCCGGGTCGGGCATACAAGTCCCAGGGATACACAAGCCCTGTCTGCCCAGGGATTCGGGGAAGCTCAAGGCCTGTCTGAGAACACAGAGCACCTAGGAAGTGGGAATGGCATTAAAAAGGGGTGCCCTTCAAATGACCCCACTTCTTTCCCCGAAAGTTCCTGGGGCCAGCTTTGCAGAGAGGGCCTGGATGAGAAATGGATATCTCTATTCTTACAAAATAAAAACTTATAGAAATAAGATACTGCCATGGTATATCACTGTACTTCACACATTCTGAAGTAGGTCTTAGCACAGGGGACCAAAATACCATCCTGAAATCACGAGAAAACTTCAATTGTCCACAAGTACACGATCTCCTAAAGGTGCCCTCTACCATGCCCCATGCTTTCTGGGGACCTACCTGTCTGCATGCTTAGGGTTAAGGATGACAAGGCAATTTTCCTGTTTGCCTAAAAAATATGGTATTAATGCAATAATACTACCTTAGACAATTATACAGTCCAGACCAAAGGCAAATGAAAATGTGTTTTGCTAATCCCCAGTGAGTGGAAGATTATCTGTTACAACTTCCTCCAAGCCATCCTCTTAAGGAATTAAAAAGGTCACAGACTAAAGCTGGTAAGCAATGCTCACAGGCTGTAACTTCCTATATTTATTGTCCTGAGACAATTACCATCAGGATCACTGGCCTGGTGTCAGCAAAAAAAAAGGAGCATCATAAACAAACCAGGGCCCAGGTAGTGGGGGCAGAGGGTTTCCAGGAGGTGGCATAGACAGCTTTGAAGGCAGACCCACCTGGGTCCAAGCCTCAGCTCAACCACTGCCCATCTGTATGACCTAAACGGGTTGTTGCATAATCTCTCTCTGTCTCACTTTCCTCATTGTAAAATGGAGATAATAATAACCTGCCTCATCAGACTGGAATGAAGATAATGGACTAAAATGCTTAGCCCTCTCTCTATATAAAATTCTTTTTTGGAAGACAAATTCCACTGGAATACTTAAAGTAAACAAATGGACTACATCAAATTAAAAAGCTTCTGCAGGGAGGGAGATGCAAGAGGGAAGAGATATGGGAACATATGTATATGTATAACTGATTCACTTTGTTATAAAGCAAAAACTAACACACCATTCTAAAGCAATTATACCCCAATAAAGATGTTAAAAAAATAAATAAATAAAAAGCTTCTGCACAGCAAGGGAAACCATCGGCAAAATGAAAAGGCAATATGTGGAAAAGAGAGAACTATCTGCAAATCATATATCTGATAAGGGGTCAATATCCAAAATACGTAACAAACTCACACAACTCAATAGAAAGCAAAGAAAAAAAAGCCCAATTTAAAAAATGGGCAGAGAAAGTGCATAGACATTTTTCCAAAGAAGACATACAAACAGCCAACACGTATATGACTAATCAACATCACTAATCATCAGGGACATGCAAATTAAAACCATAATGAGAAATCGCCTCACACCTGTTAGAATGGTTATTATCAAAAACAAAAAAAGAGAGAGATAAGTGCTGGTAAGGACATGAAGAAAAGAGAGCCCTCATACACTGTCGGTGGGAATATAAATTGGTATAGGCACTATGGAGAACAGCATGAAGGTTCCTCAAAAAATCAAAAATGGAACTACAATAAGGATCCAACCGTCCCACTTCTGGGTATATATCCAAAGGAAATGAAAACAGGATATCGAAGAGGTATCTGTATTCCCATATCCGCTGCAGCATTATTCACAACTGCCAAGATATGGAAACAACCGAAGTGATGTCAACGTATGAAGTGATAAAGAAGATGTGGTAGATATATACAATAGAATATTATTCAGCCATGAGAAGGAAGGAAATCCTGCCATTTGCAACAACACGGATGAACCGTGAGGGCACCATGATAAGGGAAACAAGTCAGACAGAGAAAGACAAATACTGCATGGAATCACTTATCCGTGGAATCTTAAAAGAAAGTCAAACTCATTGAAACAGAGAGTAGAAAAAATGGTTGCCAGGGGCTGAAGGGTTGGGGGAAATAGAAAGAAGTAAGTAAAAGGGTACAACATTTCAGGTTATAAAATGACTAGGTCTCAGGAGCTAATGTAAAATATGGTGACTTCGTTGATAGCACTGTATTGTATAATTGAAATTTGCTATGAAAGTAGAATTTAAATGTTTTCACCAAATAAATAAATAGCGATGATGGATATGTTAATTAACAGGATGGGAATCCTTTCACAATGTATATGTATATCAAATGACCATGACATATGCTTAAATATCTTACAATTTTGTTTGTCAATTACACCTCCGTAAAGCTGAAAAATACACAATTCACTTTTTATTTTGTATTTTCTCTCTCTGTGTCTGAGACATCACCCTGAAATATGAAAGTTTCTGGGGCAGAATTTGAACTTGTAAATACCTGAATCTTAACTTTCTCTAAGGCATTTGCATGCTATGCTTCTGCTGAACACTGCTCAACAATGTGACATTTTTACCCCCTACGACGAAAAACAGAAGTTAATGGCCCAATAAGCAAATGAAGACAATTTCAGAAAATGGGCTTGGATAACATGAGAAAAGCAGGGGAGGTGCCTTCCTGAGGATCTTAGTAGAGAATCACAAGCATCTATCAGTTACAGAATATGTTAGCTTGTCCAGCCAGGGCTGGAGAATTTTTCTTCTTTAAAATTACAGGTGATATTTTACCTGTGTCAGAAGAAGGGAGACCACCTCACATACAAGGGAAAGTCATTAACTAAGAACATGCACAAGTTTCGAAAATTAGTCACCGGTTACCACGGTAACACAAATATCACCTAACAACTCACTGGGCTGTAAGTAACCAAGATGATGCTAAATACATTACTTTAAAAAAAGGGGGGGAAATGGGCTCTATTTTTAAGAATACTTGCAAAGAACTAGATGGACCTAACCGCAGACTGAAGGCTTGCCCCTGTGGACCCAGAACTCAAGATCCAACTCCTGCCCTTTGTGTGTCACGTTCTGTGTCACATGCATACACTGTGCTCTGTGACAGCTGTAGGAGGAAGAGCGATGACATTTTACTTACAAACAAAGAGCTGCAATTGGGAAAATGAGCCTCCTCATTCCCTAAACTTTTAGTAAAGGAAGAATCCTCACTACTGGCCAATGAAGAGAGAAAGACAGATTGATGACAGATTTAGGTGGCAGTCCCTTTAAATTCAACATTCAGGATTTCCTCAGGCCAAACAAGATCTCTCAGAAAATAACTAGGATGCCCAATAAAATAATAATTTTCCCATTGTTCTGAGTAGTTTGAATTTTCTGATATTAATGTTAATATCAGAAAATTAGATATTAATGTTAGATATTAATATTAACTAGAGTAAAAGCATAAATAGTATATGAATTTTTAAATTATTCTACGAATTGGCCGCACACAAACACCCTCCTAAATGAAACTTAGCACTTGACCTCTGTTCATAGTGCACAGTGCCTGGGACACTCGGGTCCCATCTCTTCAGAAAAGTGGCCCCAGAGCAGTGTTCCTCCAAGTAGTCCCTGGGTACCTGCATCAGAATTCCACAGAGGGCTCTTAAACTGCAAAATCCTAGGCCATATCCAAGGCTTGCTCATTCTGAGTCTCTGGGGTTGCGATCTGAAAAACCTACATTTTTAAATGATTCTCCCTGTGATGCTTATGTTCTCTAGTCTGAGAATTCCATCCTTAGTAAAATCACCAATACATTGAGGTCTCCTGAGAATGATGACAGAAGACAGGACAGCCACCAGGGGACACAAGCCAATACAGTTAATCAAAGGCAGAGTTAACTGTGACTCGATGGCTTTTGGGGCACAGCCTAGGGTAAAACACTAGCACAATATACTAGTATTATATACAGGTGTGTGTGTGACATAAGTTTCTCAGAAACAACCCAGGTGATGTACTGTGACCTATTTTACTCTATTATATTCCAATTTTTAATGCTATGAACACCCACTAAATTGATTTCACTACCCATTAAATGGTGATATTTGAAAAACACTATTATAACCTCTGTTGTCCTATAATTTTATCACTTAATAATTTTTAAACTTTTTCATATTATATCCTAAATAGTAGAGAGCCATCCAATCTTTTCCAATAATACCCCCAAAGTCACAATATTTTAGTTACCTTTAAAAGGTGAACCAAGGTAAATGAGACAGTCTTCTGTTTAAGGGTATCAACAACAATACATTCAACTGCTAACATTTAACTTTTATTTATTTGTATCCTCTTTATCTCACCGAGAATAGCATGCAGATTATATAAATATAAAAGGAATAAAAAATCTGAAGAAAACGAAGCAAGGGGGAAGTAAAGACAGGAAACTGTTTGCGGAATGAATCAAAGCAACAAGTAAAAGGAATAAATACAACACGGCCCAGGAAATCTAGTCCACTTGTTAACTCTCAGCTTTCTGGCAATCAGTGTGCAGAAGAAAACATGATCAGTTATGAAAATTCCAGGGACCATCTGGGAAGAATAAAGCACTTTTTTCTGTGGTTTATTACCCCTGAGATATTGGCCAAGCCATCTGACTTCTATGATTCGGTTTCTTATCTGTTAACCAAAGCCACTGTGGTTTCCATCACAGATTAGTCTTGAGGACAAAATCAACAAACAGAGGTGATGTGCTTGGTCCAGGTCCTGGCACATAGTAGGTGCTGAATAAATGTTGGTTTTCCTTTCTCTCATTAGGGATCTCTAAGACATTCATTGTACTTGCTGTCAGAGCCACTGTAGTCTTCACAATTCCCTCCTTCTCCTCCAAGCCTCCTAAAGAGATAAAATCACCCAAGAAGAAAGCAGGGTTCCCAAGAACCACAGAACACTCAGTGCCTACACAATGCCACCTTCAAAATGGTTTCTTGTCATTCTTTCAATAACTTTAAGCAGGGCTTAGAGGTTATTCTGAAAAAAAAATTCTGAGAAAGAAAAGCTAGACTAAGTCATTAAGTATCAAATAAATGCTTTAACCAAGCAATAAGAAAGAGAGATAATTAGTAAATTCACAGTTAGAAGGCAAATGCTGTTGCTAAAACAGGACGCAGAAACATATTTGGTCTTCACTCTTGAGTGGGCTAAATATCCCCTTGTTAATACTAAAGTAGCAGTTGTTTGCTTTGCAGACTCTATTTTTGTGGATGGTAGAGATGCAAAATTTAGACCAGCATGTTTAGTCCTGAGTAGAGGAAACATCATTTATGTTTTAATCTCCTTCAAATATAAGTGTCCCAGATTAAATAACACGGTTGACCTACCTTTTCTGTGATATAGAAGTTTGAACTATCAGCATGCTGCAGTGCAAAGTATTCATGGTTGGCAAGGGACCACCTGAAAAATACAAGCATAAACTGATCAGAAAAAAACAAAAAAGGGTCATTTTCTTGTTTATAGTTTGAAAGAGTTAGATGAAATAAACACCCTATGATTGGAATTGAGCCAGTACCCAAGTTACCCACAGTGCAGTTCCTAAAACAAAATGGCATTAGCCCCCCTTTCATGACCCTGAGACCAACCATTTCAGATGTGGGTCATCTAGGTGTTATTCCAAGCCTATTGCTCACCTTTAGGCATTTTATCTTTTTTTTTTTTTTTTTTTGTGGTACGCGGGCCTCTCACTGCTGTGGCCTCTCCCGTCGCGGAGCACAGGCTCCGGACGCCCAGGCCCAGCGGCCATGGCTCATGGGCCCAGCCGCTCCGCGGCACGTGGGATCCTCCCAGACCGGGGCACGAACCCGTGTCCCCTGCATCGGCAGGCGGACTCTCACCCACTGCGCCACCAGGGAAGCCCTAGGCATTTTATCTTCATGGCTTTGAGGGAAGGGTATTTAAATGTAAAGTTCCATTCCTCCCTATTATGAAGGAGTGAGTGGAGCAGAGAGAGGGAAATAAGTGCAATTTAAATTTTTGATAATGGTTACATTTCAATTGTCTCTGTAGTCTACAGTCCCCGATCGGTATGCCTGCTGTAGCTTGGAACGTTCCAATTAAGGATCTCAGGTCTTAAATAAATTCCAGGTAATACTCTATTCACACTTCTGCTTTAAAAATAAAAAACCTCACGCAACTTCCATATCAATGTGCTTTTCCTTTGGATTGTAAGAGCAACCCCAGAGAAGGAGGAAAGTTCACTATCATTGTGGAGTTCCACACGGCAGCACAACCGCCCATTGACCTGTCTTTTAAATTATTTTATCTTCTATGGGGACCTGAGTGGCCCTCTCATTTTATACCAGATGAAGTGTGTACTTAACCTCAGGAACTTACACTGCTCCCGGGTGAGCAGGATGAATGAACCACAACTTTTCAAAATAAATAATATCAATTCCAGTGTCCACATATCAGCCATTCTACACTTTCTATTCCTTGAGAAACAGTGATAATTTTTTTGGCTGAAAAGGCATGGAAATCTTACATAGCAATTCTTGGTGTCTTTTGGCAGGTCAAATAGTGACTTAGTGAACAATATTTAATGATTGCTCAAGAATATTTTATTTGCTTTTCAATTTGTGGACTGGAGCTCCCCGGATAAATCCTGAGTAACACTTACCCATCACAGACTTCCTTTATTATTGCAGACAGTGGTTTTTTCTGAAAAATAGAAAAAAAGGAAATACTTTGTGTCAGTTTCATTTCATCATTTTACATTAAAAAAAAAAGAAGAAGAAGAAGAGGCCTAATAAAGAGATATCTAAGTAAGAAGAATTTACATATGCTATTCTTGGTTGTGTCAGTGAGTGTGTTGTTTTTCTCAAGGGAATAATCGACCAGCCATCACCACCAACTGTATTAATGATTTATCACCCTTGTGGTCATTTTTTCTATACTTTAACATTGCTAATTGAAAAAAACAGATCATATTTAACTTAGCCACATTAAAATCAGGATGAAACAGAGCTTTGGTCAAAGATCTCACAGGCAATGACAATTCGCAAGGTCAAATGATAACCAGAATTCCTCAAGAGGAGTACATGAATCGGGCAACCAGCAGTTTCATTTTATGCAAACAAGCTTGGATGGGGGATATTTTTATGAGAACATGAGGCAAATGGAATATGAAGCATGGTGACATTGTTCCTACAAAGTGCAGAGAATTCTTCCCCCAACTGTGGCCCATGCAAATGCCAATCACGCAGCGGCTTGAGCAGGGCACACTCAAGTAATGGGACCATGACACCATGTGCCATGGTGTCAACTGGCGGCTGACTACAGCTGTGCTCTTGGCCTAACAGCCACAGCTGTGCTCCGCCTGCCTCCAGATTGAAAGAATGTAGTGAAGAGACACACACAGCTCGCCCAGAGATGTCGAAACTCTTTCTGCTTTGGATGCAAACAGACCCTGGCTATCTCCTGGGATGGGCAGTAGTGTGTCAACCAAAGGAACACATTACAGACAAGAAACAAATGGGGAAGAGAAATCAAAGAAATACAACACATGGCCCTGGGTTTTCAGATACAACCACAGAAAAGCATCTAAACATGTTTTCCTCCTGTCCCTCTGAGGGGCACTGTCCTATGGGGGAAGGAATTCTGAATCAAGCAGACTCAGTTCAAATCCTAGCTGTGTCAACCTCTCTGCAGTGAGACCTACAATTTCCTTAATTTGCTGAACCTCAACTAACTTACCTGTAAAATGGGCAGAGGACCTATCTAGTCCTCAGGGCGGTTGTAAGAATTTTAAATTAAATTAAATTAAATTAAATTAAATGAGAATTAAAACAAAGGGCAAAATATTAAAAAAAAAAAAGGGTTAGGGCTCCACTTCCTTACCCTCTCACATCACTAGAAGACCTTGATTTCCTCTTTGCATCCTTGCCCTTGGACCCGATGCTGCTATGTCTGCCCTCTTCGTTAGTTCTGAGCACTCTTCACAGTCCTTTCGAAGGGCCTCTAGGCCCTGATAAAAGCTCCAACACAGTCCTCAGTGTTCCTTCAATGCTCTCCCTCCCTCTGGAGCTCTAGGGTCTATGACTAAACCTACAACTATAAATGCAGTGGGCAGAAAAGGGACCTAGAATTGTTGAGGGGTGGAAAGATGGTAAGTATTCCTGACATTCTGAGTTGGTCTCCTTTAGAATAAGATTGGAAATGGAGATTGGGTTCTACAGTGAGGTTACAGGTTACACAACTCCTAGACCTTTGCAAGAACTTGTCCATTGTTTATGGCTCTGGCTGTGAGTCAAGGGGCAAATGTGCTCTCACAACCAAAGGACAAAGGAGCTTTAGAAACAAAACTTTTCCCATAAGATGAGGATTTTGCACTTCCAGTTGCCAGTGGCTTCTCCAGGCTGTCGGTATTTCATGAGGACCTAGTGGTCTCCTACCCTCCTAATCTTACTTCTTGTACCCTCAAAACTGAAATATAAATAACAGGGCTGGATTTCAGACTTAAATTATATTGAAAGGACAGATCAGCCCAGGAAAGTATTGCTATTGATGTAGGAGAAAGCATTTAAATTACAGCTTTCAGAATTAGAATTCTTAGCCTAGGTAACTTAGAGGAATTTCTTGGATTTTAATTCAGGTCTGATTCATAGATTCAGAATCAAATTTGAAAAGACAGAAGTCTATGGGCTTCTAGAACTGTCATATCTAGAACATTCTGAAGTTGGATATATGAAAGGAGTAAAGACTCTGGAAGAACAAAACTTAGAGATTTAATAGAGAAAGATTAAAGAAAAACTTTAAACCACAGAGGAAAAGGAACCATAGTTAACTGAACATAATGCACTCATAATGCAGCCTCACCAGTTAAAACGAATGTTATGTAAGGACAGGGCTGGTCCCACGGCCCACTTCCTACACCTGTCTCCTCCATTCTTCATCTGTTCCAATGAAACACTGGCTCCACTGCCCAAACCTAATTCCAATGACTTTTCGCAATTCTCATCTCCCTTAATCCATCCACCTTATTTGACAATATCATTACTACCTTCTTTTTGAAACACTCTTTCCAGAGCTGCTATATTTCCTTCAGTCTCCTACAGTTATAATCAATAATCCTTCGATAAAATTCAAGAGATCTTTCATTATTTCTCTTTTATCTCTAGCTTCCTAACTCCAAATTTCTGTTCCTATCTCTTCTGTTTTTACTTAATTGGTCAGTTCCTCATTCATTTCAACTGCCCCAAGTCTATAGCCTGATCCCAAACACCCTTGCAAATCTCTGACAGTTTGTTAGAAATAGCATGTTAACTCTCCTTCAAGCATTTTATTAAATATACAAACAAAAAATCATCACTCTCACCATTCCCTACCCATCAATCTACCCCAATAATAGCATGCCCCTGCCCCCACACTCCCTCCATCCCAGCCATGATTTCTGTGTCTTATTATGACACCACTACAGCCCGGAGCATCATTAACCTTTATTTCTTCACTCTCCAGTTCTGATTTGTTACAGGTGATGTAGCATTTTCCTCTGTGACATTCACATCATTATTTCTCACCTCCTCCTAACCACTCTTCTAAAATCCTGACACTCCTCCTTCCAACTCCTACCACATAAGTCATACCCCAAATCCATCACCCTTAATTCTGTTTCCTCAGCCCCAGTGTCTTTCCTGAGTACCAGCCCATCATTACTAGCACTAACTACTTGCCATAAGTTTCCAATCAAATGCTCCACTGGTCTATCAAACTCAGATTCCTATCTTCCATTAGTTCCTGCACTTGCCTTGCCTATTCCTGGCAGTTCTTCCATGTACTCTTCTAGGGAACTTATCTTTGCCTTCTCTATTCTGTGACGTACGGATATTTACAAGACACTGCGTCCCATCATTCCTTCCTCCACAACCTCTCTCCCCTTAATCCTTTCCAGATCTTACTACCACCTTTGGTTAAGAGTTCTCAGGATCTTGGTGCCAGATCCTTGCAAAACAGTCTTTGCATCTCCAGTTTCTTTGTCTCCAATCCCCACGTTAACTATAATTAGGCAAAATCACGCTTTCCCCACAAACTTAACTCATGTCATTCTTTGGCTCCAGTAGCCTTCATAGGTCCTCCATGACCATCACCTATACAGTATAAATCCCTTAGCTTGTCATCCAAGGCCTTCCACAATCTGGTCTCAAGCAGTCAAGCTTTACTAATGTTGTACACGTTCCCCATGCTTCTGGATTAGCGGATGATTCATCCAAAAAAATCCCACCCCCATACTTTCACTTAATGCCATTTGTTAAAATGTCCATCTCCTCCTTTCTGTTCCAACTCTAACAATGACACCTCCTCTGAGGAGATGTCCCTGACTTCCCCAGATAGAGATCAGTCCCTCTGTGCTTAGCACATTAAATATATCACTCCTAAGGACTTAGTATATCTGCCTTATCTTCTTGTCCCTTGACAACAAGGCACCTTAATTCATCTTCGTAACCTTCTCTACCCCTCAGTACTAGTTGCACAGTACACAGAGGAGACTCAGTACACTTCTGTTAAATGGAAAATCCACACGTTCACTAACTTTCCTTTCCAAAACAAACAAACAAAAAAGGCTTGACTGTAAAAGTAAACCATTTCGAAGGACAGCCTGGATCAATCAGCACACATCCCACCTCCTACCAGGTAAACCAGGTAAACCACTGCGGGGTGGCTCTAAGCAGCTGCTCAGACACGTGAGGGTTGTCACTACTCCCCTCACAGACCACTCTGTGATTCACAGTTTGGAAGAGCATTGAGTCAGCCGGGGGATGAAGAGTATAATTCAACAGGTATAATTGTCTCCATCCATTAGCAAGGCCACACAGGTAAGCACGAACTGCTCCTGTAAACAGGGACTGAATGAGATACCCCAAATACACTCTTCTGGTAGCAGTGCTTTTCTCACTTCCTATACAAAGCCCTCAATTTGACGTGAGCCCCTTGCCTGACTTAAATTCTAAGCCAAAGGTCGGCTCTATGCTTTAGTTAACATTTGTTCAGGTCACATAAGATGTTTCCATCTATCTGCCCAGTTCTCTATGACTTGGAAGTAGGGTGACAAGTGCAATGCCTTGGTAGCTTTTTGTAGACCCACGGAATAATTTGCCTTTTACCTCATTGAGACGAAAGCCCAGGAGAAAAGAAAATTTGATCTAAAAGGATGAAAACTGGTTCCTCTCCCTTTGATTCCATAACTCTAAAGGAATGAAAACTAACTTCTACACTCGACATGAATATATCTGGATGTAGAGTATTGAGGCACAATTATTTTAATTGCCTGAGCATGTTTTCATAACTTAAAAAAATCGTAACTAAATCCCTTAAGCTTTTTGTTCTGAAGGTCAAAACTGCCTTCTCAGACTCAGCAGTGAGAAGGGAAGAGCAGGAATGTTTTTCAGGATAACCCAGAGGGTTAGACAGTTACCAGATTTCCTTGTGCAGGGGACTGGGGATTATGTGCACTCTCTACCCCGTTCCCTTTAGCAACGAACGGTGAGGTCATCTTGCAGCATGAGAAAGTATTTCTTCTCTTTATATTAATCTGGGAAAATCTTAATGATGGCACAAAAATTTTTATTTGTCAAAGTATGCATTTCCATCCGAATTTGATTGGAAGGGTACCATGTGCCAACAGTTCTATTCAAGGGGTAAGCTTTTTTTGTTTTTTGGGGGGGGAAATTTATTCCTCCCTTTTTATTTTTACTCTTATTCTCCAAAAGAATTCCTTTATTCAACTTAATTTATCAAAGAGTAAGTCCAGAAAGCAAATTTCCTGTACAAAAAGATTGATCTACTTTACATGAAATCACCTAGATTCCTGAGAATGGCCAAATTCCCCAGCAATTCATTTGTGATCCACATCTCTGCCTCTGTCCTCATATGGTCTTCTCTCCTGTTACTATAAGGAGGATTTAGGGCCCACCCTAAATCCAGGGTGATCTCATCTCAAGATCCACAAGTAAATATGCAAAAACCCTTTTTCCAAATAAGATCACCTTTGCATATTCTGGGGGTTACGACTTGGACATACTTTTTGGGTCCACTATTAAACCTACTGCAATTGGGTAAGAAAAAAAAAAAAGATTTTTTTAAGGATTAGAGAGAGAAAAGAATATTTACTCTTTCTACCTAATCCTTAAAGTAGATGTTGATCCTTCACTCTCCTTTCTAAACTCTCTCCTGCCTTTAATGAAATGCCAGTGTCATAAATTACTGAACCCATGTCACCCACTGTGACCCTTCTTCTAAGGTCTGGTCCTCCATTCCCAACAACCCCTGGTGGATGTCCTGCCACCCCTTCAAGATTAACACTTCATCTTCTTCCTCAGTAAACCAGATCCTCCCCCTGCCTCCCTTTCATCTCTTAAAAAAAAAAAAAAAAAAAAAGATCACTCTCGCACCCAAAGCTCATGGCTGCTTTCAGGCATGAGAGAACCCCAAGAAGAAACATCCTTGGGAGTCCCCAGTTGTTTATTTCGGAGGTTGTGGAGTCCCACCTGCCTTGAGACACGTTCTCCGGACACGACCCAGCTGCTGTCCCTCATCAGTGTCCCCTCCCTGATGAGCTGAGCAGTTCCTGTTCAACCATCTGTTTCTGCCCATTGGCAGGGCACCGGCCTGCGGATATTACCCAGGCCAAATGCTCACCTCGGAGCTCTCAAGTCTGCTGCTGCCCACACTGATGCCTTGACACCAGCCCATGGCGGCTGGTAGCTTCCCCATCCGATGTGATACACGCCTGTCAGCAACTATGGATCGTGGGCTGCAGTTCCCACCTCTGACATCTACTTCTCAGGCCCAGGTCTGTCCTAAAATGAGCATCATCCCCAAAACAAAGCTTGGCTTCATTGAAATCTTCTGTATTTCAAATGTTTTTAAAGACATGAGGGGAAAAATGCTTATGAGATGACAGTAAGTGAAGGGACACCAGAAAAGCATTTTGAAGGCTGAATTTTTACCAACTAGCTTTTCTATACCTTCCCCCAACTATGAGCACTTGAATGACTTTAGAAAATGACTTCCTGGGGTTGAACCCCAACTTCTGCAGTCCCTAATTTTGTAGCTTTAGGCTTTTTACTTCTCCTCTCAATGTTTCCATTTTCTTTTCTGAAAATAAAAGCAGTATCTTGCACATTGTAGGGCAGTGAAGATTAACTGAGAGGATGTATGTAAAAGCCTTGAAATTGCACCTGGTACATAGCAAGGCATTGGATAAATGTTACCTATGAATAGGTTCTTTCAGCTCCTAAATCCTGCTTGGATGCTTTGCAGGTACGTTTTTTTACAAGTTGGTTAAAGAAATTAAATACATGAATGAATGAGTACCCAATTCTTCCTTCTTCCTCAAGTGACTCCAACTCCCAGTGCTGCCTTTGGCACTCATCTCATCCTGTTCTTTATTCTTCAACTCATTTTCCTTTCTTCTGCTAACTAGCTTATACTCGTTAGGAGGCAGAGACTGCCTCTGAGACACCTCTGTCACCTCCCAAGCGAGTGGCTGCTAGGCCACAAGGGTGCAATTAATGAACATTTTTTGATTAAGAACAATTCTTTTTTCAAACTTTTAGCTTCTTTCCCTTTCTTCTGGTCTCTTCCGACTGCCTCTGAAGCTCAGGCAGGAGCTAAAGATGGAAGACCGACAGCAAGAGGAAGACAGGAGCAATCCCCCATCACCACCACGCAGCTGCCCTCGCGTCGTGCCATTGTCATACAGCCCTGTAATTGCAAAACCATTTTCCACAAAGACTTAAAGTTTTTGGTCCCAGACTATTAAAAAGCCTTTCTCTAGTGCTTTAAAAGAATGTGACAGCTGCTTTATTTTGACAGTTAGACAGCACTTGGGATTTTACTTTGCTTTTATAGATGGAAATTCATTGAACATATTCTGCACAGCAGTTATGAGTAATGTTGGCCCAGAAAGAAAAGAAACCCAGCTTCCAAATGTCAGGACACCTCTGAGAAGGGATATGCATGTTTACTACGACTTAGCCTAGAATGTGACTTGGAGAAAATTTCATGTGCAATAACCCTTCTAGTTCCCAGAGGTGCCTCCTGACACTGTGTCAATGACACCAGTCATTTTACAACAGCGTTATTTCTCCTCCATTCAGCCCGATGACTACTCTCCATGCTTCTGAGCCATACATCTTTAATATGGAGGAATCCAATGCGTCCCGAGAGGTGTGTATGCGTATTCTGTTTTCCTAACAGCTGCCTAAATAATCTGAAAGTTAACGACAAAAGCCACACTTTCCTGAGACAAATTTAGCTGGTTCTTGGAAAGCAAGTATTTTGACAACAATTCCAACGTGAATCACTGACACAAGACTTCAGTGACTGTCAGAAATGACAAAGGGGGGAGCTCACAACTACATCTCCAAAGTAGTAAAACTATGTATCACATTAATTTTAAAAATGGAAAGATGACAGGCTATGCCACCTTTTTCTTGACAAATGATTTGTGTCTAAATGGTTTACTAAAAATGATTTGTTTCAAGCTTCATGAAACTAATTAAATATTAGATTCAGCAAGACAAAGTACAATCTTTGCATCATAAACATCACTGGACTATGTAAGGGAGCAAAGACAAAAAATAATTAGTGCTCTCACGTATTAGTGGGTTAAAGAGGAATAGAAACACCTCTTTCTCTTTTAGGAATTGTGATATACTTCTACTCAGTAGAAACTGTGTTCCCCTTCAGTTGGAAGGGAAACTGCAATTTTAGAAAAGGACAGAAATGTAGAGATGAACAATGCAAAAATAAAGCCCTACTCACATCAGTTATCTCTTCTGAGTCTCCTTCCTTGTCCTTGACTATTTTACATTGTACTAATATCAATGTTGCTATGGATATAAAATCTTTTTCCAAATTTCAATATCTCAGGCAGCAAAAACAACAAATTTCCCAATTCCTATATCCCTCTCTACCTTCCTTAATATCCGTCTTTTCAAAGAAGTACTCCCAGATGACTCGGGCCTGGCTGGCAGGCCATTTCATTCCACCACACCTTGAGTCAAGTGTCCTGTTTTATGTGGAAATGAGTGATTCACACTGTGACTCAGTTCAGGTCTTAAGGTTTGCCTGTCTTCACTCCTGTGAAATAGTCTCCTTATTTGTGTCAAGTTCATATGTGGAAGGTAAGATGCAGGTAAGTTTTCTGAGGTAACTGATTGGAGAGAAAAGCTGAGGGAATGAGAAGAGTCTAGGAAGACATGTAATTTCAGCTTCAGTAAACTGGGTGTATGTTCATATGTCACTGAGAAAAGGAAAATATGAAGAAAAGCAAAACTGCACAGGCTTGGGGTTGGAAGGAACAATGAGGACTGTTTTGAATATGTTGAGTTTGAGGTGCAAGGGACATCTAGATGGGCATGACAAGTAAGCAGATAGGTAGTTGTTTACATGGGTCAGGAGGTCAAGAATGAAGCGACAGCGGAAATTATGAGCATCTTATGGTGACGAGGCTGACGAATGCAAATAGATCACCACAAACTTGTCCCAGGGTAATGATCCATCTATAATCATTTTGAAAATTGATACAGCTTATCTCAAAGTCATTTGGTTGTCTTTCGATTATGGATGACTTTGATGGAGGGACAAAAATAGATCTTCATAAAGTCAATTCATAAGATATAATAATATATTTAGAATGCATGGTGGGAACAAGGGAAGGGATGTTCTTCTCACCAGGGCCACTCCTTTCATAATTATATTTAATTGCATCATAGGACAGAAAAAGTACGAACCTCACCTATTTCCTTTGCTCACATTATTATGATTTTACCACATATCAGGCCCTGTCCTAGGCACTGGGAACACACTTGGCCCGTGCAGAACATCACACAATGAATAAGTGGGGCCATATAGGATGTTACAAGTGCATATAACAAGGGCCTTCATCTGATCTGAGAAATCTGAAGACTTTTAAGCAGCTTACTCTTCATCTGGGATGAAGAGTGAACAAGAGTTAGATAAGCAGAGAAATGAAGGGGCGGTAATTTCCAGTTAAGAGAAAAATCACATTTGTAAAGGCTCTGAGAACTATGCATTCATGAAAGGAAAAAAGTCAATTGTAATGAGAACCAAGACAGAGGAATTTGGGGGAAGCCACATTGACTCTAAGCAAAGCTGGTGATGTAGGCAAGAGCTGAGGATAGCAGGGTCCTAATAACCACAGCAAGGACGTCTGGAATTTATTCTAAGTGCGGCGGGAAAGTCACTGCAGAATGCCTGGGAGAATGAATCGGAGGGGAAGTAAGAGAGGTGACCGGGAGGCCAGCTGAGGAGGTAAGTGGAGACAAGCGAGAGCAGTGGCAGCGAGGATGGAGAAAAGGTGGACAGAATCAAGAACCATTTAGGAGGTAACCTTCACAGGACTTGCTATTTGAGAGACTTTGGGAGCTGCAGGGGAGGCTGTCCAGAGCCACGCTGGTACCGCTGACTTAGAGGACCCGCAAGTACATCTGATGGAAATTCTAGAAAAAACAACCTAGAAGAGCACATATTTTCTTTCCCTGAGGCTGCTCTCATTCCCTCGCAGTTCTGGGCACACTGCACAGGTCTATATACCCCTAGAGACAAAGTACAAGCTGCCTTTCTGCAGAACAAAACAGCTTTTTCTGGGAACCCAGAGTCCTGCTTAATGCTGAAATCTACATATTTATATACCTCTCCGCAAACTGCCAGTTGACCTAATAGGAAAATGAAGTACAAAGTGTGACACACGCAAAACGTTCTAGAAATGTGAGATGTCTTAGTCACCAAACTCTCAAGAAAGCACGGTTGATAAAAGGCTCTGTCCTGAGTTACCCAATGTGCTCTTAGTGACAGAGTTGAGGAAGGGAAATAGAATGGAGGAGACTATCACCCCTTCCTACCCAGAAAGCAAACTGAAATCTGTAGTTCATTTTCAGAAGAAAAAGCAGAACTCTAGAGTTCATTCCTGTGCAATTAAACTGGGTTCTCAGCTGAAGGGAGACATATGTTTTCTGTCTTTCTCTTCCAAAGCATGGCAAACTCTAAGATTTTATGAAGTTACATACACTCTCACATACAAAGGGACAGAGCTAAAACCAGAAAGGGAAGTACTTCGGTTACTTTATAGTAAAGGAAGTTTAAGAAATAGTTGTTACAGGGGCTTCCCTGGTGGCGCAGTGGTTAAGAATCCGCCTGCCAATGCAGGGGGCACAGGTTTGAGCCCTGGTCCGGGATGATCTCACATGCCGTGGAGCAACTAATCCTGTGTGCCACAACTACTGAGCCCGCGAGCCACAGCTACTGAAGCCCGTGAGCCTAGAGCCCGTGCTCCGTAACAAGAGAAGCCACCGCAATGAGAAGCCCACACACCGCAACGAAGAGTAGCCCCCACTCGCCACAACTAGAGAAGCCTGCATGCAGCAGGAAAGACCCAAAGCAGCCAAAACTAAAATAAATAAATTTTTTAAAAAAGAAATAGTTGTTACAATACCAAATCCAAGAGTTGCAAAAATCAGATGAGCAATGACTATTCCTGTCCCGATATCATTCTACCTGATTACGACAGCACAGAAAGCAGTGGTGCAACATCACCCAGGCTTTCTTAAGTGGAACAGAAGAAGCTCTTGAGGGTGTTATGTTCATACTCTCTGTAGAGTAATTAAAGGTGAAGAACCATTAGGACCATTTTACTGATGGAAGCACTGAAGCACTCCATAAACGTTACTGAGGGAGCCAGAGATATCACAAGCAGATAGAGCTAGAGATGTAGTGGGGTGTAGAGACAGTCATTTCTAAATCTGGGTCCGAGAGCATCAGTATCGCCATGCAGCTTGAAAAAAACAGGAATTCCCAGGCCTCGAACCATACCTACAAATAATCCTCTCTGTGTGTTCAATATGTTTCATAAGCAATTCAGATGCAGAACCAAGCTTGGGAACCACTGATTTAGTCCATCCTTAACAAGGGGAAATTTGTCTCCCACCCTGGGGACACTGGCAATG